>NC_143564.1:70152500-71402500 GCF_054136105.1 Typopeltis vanoorti | reverse complement strand
CAAGGATACTTCATATATGCTACAAAGGATAAAGATGTCGATGTGGATTACTTTGATTGTAATCACGAGTATTCTTTCTGTATACCATGCTTCTAACAAGCAATGTAAATCATACTCGGTGAATTGTAGAAGTGGACCTTACAACTGTGGTAGGTAGTTAAGCTATAACAATAGTAGTCGTTTAACTATCGTTACTTCCACTAGTTTATTTTCATGTTAGTTAGTTTTGATTCGGATTTGTATGATTTGTTTATTTCTATTTTAATAACCGAACCCCTCCTAGTGGGATTTTATGACGGGTGCCAGTTTAAACGTGTTCGTCAACTGAGATATGTACGTGTGTGTGAGAAGAGATGCACTGTGTCTGTTCTTCTAAGACTAGTTGAAAAGTTAAACGTAAGTTACTGTTTATCAGTTTATCATAGACATTGAATGATAGATGAATTTTCTTTTACTTTCTCTTCTATGTCCATGGGCAGCAAAAAGAAAGAGCTGTTCGTTGACAGAGCTGTGAAAAGATAAGTTTAAATGTTAAAATTGTGTGTGTGTGTGTGTGTGGCGATATCCATTATTAAATTTCTTTGTGTTTCTTCTGTGTAGTTTTTGAGCGTGAGCAAAATGGCGATGAGTTGTAAATCGGCGCAAAAGAGGAATGCAAGTGGCATAGATTTTTCGAATACGGTGAGGTGAGAGATGAGAAAGTTTGGGTGTGCAAGAAGTGTAAACATGCTTATCAGTGGTGAGCTATAAGGGGCTCGCGCGAGCACTTGTTAAATTTTTCTCAAGTTTGCGAGTCCCTTGTTCTTCTTATTTATTAATCTGGTAGAACTAGAAAATACCACCGCAGAATGCATACATGCTACTATAATTGCTACTTTAAATTCATATGGATTTTTTGATAACTGTATAAAAAATCATTTCATTGCATTTTGTTCTGATGGAGCTAGTGTAATGTTAAGAAACAAATCAGGTGTTGCAATCAAACTTCTACAAAAACTTCCCAACGTTGTGATTTGGCATTGTGCTCATCGTTCACACTTAGCATTAGACGATTCGATAAAAACATTAAAGAAATAAATCATTTTGAAATATTTGTGGATAAATTATATGTTCTTTATCATCAATCACCAAAAAAATCAACGATAATTAAATACGATTGCAAAAGACCTTGGTATCGAAATTTTAAAGATCGGCCGTGTGTTTGGACCACGATGGCCAGCTTGTAGTTTACGAACGGCTCTTGCTTTGTGGAGAAATTATCCAGCTTTATGCAAGCATTTTGCATAGAACGATAAATATAAAGGGTTTTTAAACCGAACTCTCAATTTAGAATTTTTAAAAGATCTAGCATTAATGCTTGATATCCTACAGAAATTATCATATCTGTCGGAAGCTCTACAAAGTCGCAATATAAGTATTATAAGGGCTAAGTTAGCCCCCCCCTTTTTTTTTTCTTTCTCGACGATGCGAGCCCTTTGTTAAAATTTCAAAAGCTCACCATTGAATTGCTTATGGATTATGACACGTCACTGAATGTGAGCACTAGCGGGCAAAAGATCCTGGATGTAGTTACGGAAGTAAGCGAAGTTGACGATATGACTGAGTGCTTGTACGGTAAAGGTAAGACAGTGGACGAAAGTGGAGGTGAGTTGGCGATGCTGAGTGTAAGAAAATGTGCGTAGTTGGCGGCGAGTTAGCGATAAGACAGCTGACGTACAAAGTAGTGAAAATGCGATAGACGTAATATGGCAGTGAGAAGATAATTGAAGGGATGAAAGAGGTGTTGCTAAAGACGAGGCAAGAGATTAAACGTATGAGGAATGAACTGAGAAGAATTACGGATTTTGGAAATGTGAGGAAGAACGGGACGAAAGATTTGAAAGAAATATCGAATGATTTGAAAGAAATATCGAATGATTTGAGAGTAGCAATGTATGGGGATTAGAGGTATGATGAGTGAAAAAGGTGCACAAAGTTTGTTTTCCAGGCGGTAGAATGAGTAGGGTGATTGAAACCGAGCAAAACAGTTGGTAGAGGTAGTTGGTCCGACTGGTAAGGAGGGATGTGAGGAAGTTGTTGAGGGGAGCGAAAGACAACTGTGTGGTAGGTCAGCGTGTTGCCAAGGTATGATAATGATGAGTTGAGAAGGTGAGTGAAGATTTTGAATGGTATGCTAGCAGTTGTGTGTGTTCAATTACATTCAAAAAATGAACGGAGTTCATTTTGTGAATGTGTGCGATGAATATGAGTTGACGGATGTTGTGAACAGAGCCGTATTCATGGGTGTGCGAACTGTGCGGTGGCACAGGGCCCCGCGCCACCGCACAGTTTTTATGTATTTTCTTGGTAAAATAAACACCGAATTTTTCATGAAAATACATTAAAATCATTCTGATAATGGCGCGTCGTTCTTTCGTTGGCACTGCACCGAGTTACTGCTCGCCCAGAATCTCATGACCGCAGCCGGACCGGCGGTCTAGCTCTATTGTTCGATGAAATAACATTAGGATAAACAGCAATTGGTATAGGGAATAAATTTTAAGATCGTAGCGCTAGAGCGGTAGTATTTTAAACTACTCTAAGATATTTTATAACAATATCGTACAACATAGTGTTAAATAGGGAAAAGTGCATTTTAAAACAGGTGTTTTTAATAATTTTAAGGAGTGTTTTGATTTTAGTTTATGATTTTATGAACAAGTAAGTATATACACGTACTGTCATGGCAATTTTTGTATGTGACATTACTTGCAAAACATCTTAAAAAAGTATATTTTGTAAACTGGTTTTAGGTTATCCGACATCAGAATTTTTCTTGAATAGCAGTTTTCAATCTATATTAGATTTATTTATTTTCTAATATTATCTATTTTAGAGATATTTTATTTATCAGGTAAGTAATTTTGTTTTAATTTATTAACTTATTTTATAATTAAATCTATCGTATTAAATTCTAAAGTAGGCTAGTCGTGAGAGAGATTATTATGGAAGAAAATACCCAAGTAAGCATGAAAAACGAAAGCGAAAACAAGAAGAAGAAGCAGCTGAGGAACGTCAAAGAAATGCACTGTTTAAATTTATGAAGTTGAACTCATATAGTTGTTCAGCTATATCAGTTGATAACGGGAGTTCTGAAATAACTACAAACAGTTCTTCGGCTTCAACATTAATTAATAATGAGAGCTCAGTAGTAGCATAGTCACTTCTGACAAGATCAAGATAAGATAAGGAATCGTGACGTGATTTGGTTGATGACGTCATTGTGTGAGACGTCATGAGTTTGGAATGTTTGGAATTTCCCTGTGGGCATATGTGTCAATGGCTTCAGTTCTTGTATTTTGGTTCGCGTATGGGATTATGGATGATAGTAGAGATAAGGATTCGTGTTGTGATTGGTGGTGCACTTCTGACAAGATCAAGATCAAGATAAGATAAGGAATCGTGACGTGGGTGTGTGTTGTTATGAGATGTAGATAAGTGACGTCATTTGTTAGTTGTAAATAAGTGACGTTATTGTTTTGAATGGAAAGGATGATATTAGTGGTTAAGGAATCCTGTCGTGATTGGTGGGACACTTCTGACAAGGTCAAGATCAAGATAAGATAAGGAATCGTGACGTGAATGTTTGTTGTTATAGAGTTTGGAATGTTTGGAATTTCGCTGGGGCCCTTGTCTGTCTGGGACATCACGTGGTGTTTTTGGTTCGTTTATTGTATTGTGGGTGATATTTAGAGATAAGAATCGTGACGCTATGTGTTTGGAAATTTCTGGGGAACATATATCTCTCTCTCTGTGATATCACATGGTATTTTGGTTTGGCTATGGAATTGTGGGCGATGTTTTTGAGATAAGATATCTTGGAATTTTCCCAGGGTGACACACACATTCGTCATTGTCGTCATGTTTTGTTTGGTTGTCTATAGATGGGTGTATTAATTTCCAATACATTATGGGGTATTTCTTTCCTGTTAAAGGGTGAGTATTCTTAGAGTAAGTCGTGATGGCGGCAGTGTTTCGAGCTTTTCTGAATAATTAATTATATACTGGTGTCACTCAAACACACACACTTTTTTTTTTCTTTTTCTTTTTCCATAGCTCATCTGTATTTTCTTCTATATTCATATTCTAATCAAGTTCATATTTTATTCATAATTCATCCGAATATTTTGATTTGTATAAAATTAAGATCTTAAAGTTCAATAAATAAACAAATCGTGTGTGTGTATTCACTGTTATTTCAAAAGTGTTCTTACTTAAACATACATAACATCAAAGACACTGTTCTTTTAAGTTTACATATTTATTTCACAGATATTATTTACAATGCAATATGCAGAAATAGGAATTTACATATATCACCAATGCAAATGGTATTTTTCTTGGCGTAACATTTCTTTGATGAGGCAAGTTTGGTTGCCTGATTTTGATACTACTTCCCAAATGATTATGGCAATTTCTGCGGTCACTAATATTAGCAGTACTGCTATAAAAGCAAGTATCTGCCACTTTTGCGACGGTTCTTGATTTTCACCTGCAAAGAAAAAAATCATTGATAGTAATGGAAAAGTTAACAGATTGCTATAATCCTAATACAGTAGTTAGTTTTGGAAGTATCAAAGCTTTACAGAAGCATACAAATTTGCCGCATGAAACCGTGAAAAGTTGATTAGCAACACAACCTACTTGTGTGAGACATAAACCCATTAGAAGAAAGTTTAAACGCAATCAAATCAAAGTCCCGACACTTTTACACACTTTTCAATGTGATTTGGTAGATATGTCATCCCATGCAAAAGAGAATGGGGGTGTGTGTTTCCTTCTTGTATGCATTGATTGTTTTTCCCGATTTGCGTGGGTTTCGAATACTGAAGAAGAAATCAGCAGACGCTGTTGTTAATGCTTTCGAGTCTATTTTTAAAGAGTAAGTGCCATGTTACATAAACACTGATCAAGGAAAAGAGTTTTGCAATAAGAAAGTTCTTGCATTGTTTAAGAACCATAAACAATGCATTTCTACACGACCAGGAGCGAAATGAAAGCACCCATTGCAGAAAGATTTATCAGAACATTGAAAACAAAGATCTACAAATGGATGACGTATACTAAACGTAAAAGTTATACGAATGTTTTGCCGACCCTTGTACATACTTATAACCTCATACCACACCGCACTATCGGTATGGCTCCTTCGCAAGTTAACCTTCACAACGAGGATCGTGTTTGGAAATATTTGTACGGAAACCCAAGAGGAGACTACCAAACCAAAATTTCAAGTAGGTGATAGTGTGGTTTTAAGTGATGATACCCACAAATTTAGAAAAGGGTATTGGGGTAACTGGACACGAGAATTGTTCACTATTGCTCAGGTTATTAATAGAAACCCTGTAGTATATAGAGTTCGCAGTCGGGACGGAGAGATAGTGGAGGGAACTTTCTATGAACCTCAACTGCAAAAGGCTAATATACCCAATGAACTTCCGGAAGACGTGTATCTAATCGAACAAGTACTTAAGCACCGCAAACAGAAAGGAAAGCTTCAGTATTTTGTTAAGTGGCTCGGTTATCCCTCATCGTATAATTCTTGGGTTCGTAGCAAAGATGTTTTACTTAACCCTTCCCAGTAATGCCAATATGAAAATGTTTCCTACAAACACGCAAACGAAATTTCAAGTGGAATTACCACACGAGATAAGACTTAAAGGTAAATGGGAAGTTGCTCTTGCCGAAATTCATCTTCCGGGAGAATTTAATAACATAGATTCCGGTTACGATGAGTTTCATATGATACGTGCAATTGGAGGAGGAGTCAACAATATCGACAACAACAACATCACAGGAAATAAAGTTTTCGAAAAGTCTAAAGAAGGATTTTACAAAGTGTACAAGATTCCCCATGACAGTTACAATTCACTCTCTAAACTTCTTCAAGCAGTGTTTGATGTGAGTTCTGTGATTACTGGAAAAAAGAACCCAAACAACACTATTTCTCTGACAGTCCCAAAAAGATTACAACCTGTTTGTTTCCCAAGGAGGCCTCGGGTTTGGGCCTTCTACTGGGTTTTAATCAGATTGGTGTTAAACTGAAACTCCAAACGGGAGTTGGCGAGGCCATTTAGCTCTAACTGACTTTCTGTAGACTGGAGGTAGCCATTTTCTATCCTTGACACCACTGACAAATGGCTCGATGCTATCAATGACTTTCATAGCCATCCGGAGAGGAGTGTACGGATGGCAGCTGCCACCATCTCGTGATTTCTAACCCTAACACCATATAGCGTGAGCTCCATGATCGATTTTCTCGAGTTGAAAAGTTCAAAAATAGAGTTTTAGGGAGAAAAACTGATTACCAATGCCAAAGATTGAATAACTCGGGAACCAGCTGAAAAAAAAAGGACCTAAAAACTTATAGCAGTTATTTTTCTGTGGTGTGGGGGGGAAGAGGGGAGGAAGAAGTAAATGTAACTTCCAATGTGCTACACAGGCTTATAATACCTTTGTTTTTGTTTTATATACAAGCTATTCATTTTTTTAAATCTCTTTTGCACAGATCCCTGTTTTAGGAAGTGCATGGAAGACGAATTGGGTGATGAGGTAAGTTACGTGTTTTATCATTTTATCAATTTGATGACACACACACACACACACAGATAGAATATGTCGCCAATTTTTGTTTTCCCCCTTCAGGTATGCGATCATTGGGTGAGCTGCTTGCAAAAGCATGGAATGACCGAAGTAACTACTCGCAATCATGCCGTTTGGTTTGTTTGCTTACACATGAATCACTACAGAGTAAATATGTCTTTATTTCTTTCACTTTTTAAATCTCTAGTTGCTACTAACGAAATGTTTCATTTCAATCACTGTATTGCGTGAATGACTGCATGATATCACTAAGCAGTTAGCTGTTTCTGCTGCGAAACTTGGTTGAAGGAGTGGATAACGTATCCTTTCTCTCTAATCAACAGACACGAGTGGAGTAAAATTCCCCTGTGAGGATAAATATGTATAAATGTGCTTGTGCACTGACGATTATCGCGAATAACATTTATAAGTCTTCTAACTGAAACCATCATCCTGCTTACTGGATATCCTAAGTGGCTTGAAAGAGTTTCATGTTTGGTGCTAAGAGCAGGTTGCTGACTTATCTAACTCTTACTTCATATACCGTACGAATCTGCCTGTAAGTTTTCAATTTTTCATGGGAGCAATTTGCATAACAACAAGGTTACTGGCAATTTTTGCTTGCTTAAAATCCAAATTGTTTTTTTTCTTCCCCGTTGAATCTGTAGCGCATTGGGTAGTAGTTATGGGTGGAAGTGCCTGGATGTGATTGTCATCATAGTAGGAGAATAATTACTTCATATACCGTACGAATCTGCCTGTAACTTTTCAATTTTTCATGGGAGCAATTTGCATAACAACAAGGTTACTGGCAATTTTTGCTTGCTTAAAATCCAAATTGTTTTTTTTTCTTCCCCGTTGAATCTGTAGCGCATTGGGTAGTAGTTATGGGTGGAAGTGCCTGGATGTGATTGTCATCATAGTAGGAGAATAACATTTATAAGGCTTCCAACTAAAAGTGAAATAAGCCATTCTTATATGAAGGTGACAAGATTTTTCATTAGCCATTGAGCACAAACCTCTAAAATACACCTAATACTCAGGACTGTTCTATCACCTTCCCTCTTTCTACTATTCATAAATGACCTACTTTCAATCATTAATAATTCTATTCAGAGCTCTGTTGATGACAGTACACTCCATTCATGTTACTGATTCGACAAACCATTAAGTGTTCAATATACACACCTATATATATATTAATTGATTTACCCGCCTGAGAGACCTATTTTTGAAATAGATTAAATGACTATAAGCCGAGAGATAAAAAAAAATAGAAAAACACTATTTTAATTTAAATAAACTGTACAACTAGTTTCGTCTTCTTAGAAGACTTCTTCGGGTGCATAACGTGAGGGAACTATCAACAAACATTGCAAGAGAAAATCTGTACATTAAAGTATTAACGTTTGAAGCTGTTCTGTGTATCTCCTTCATTGTTGGGTGTATGCATGCGTTCAAGGTCTCGTGAACGCCAAAGTTGGATAGCAGCGCAATGACAGTCTAAGGAATTATAGCTAAGGCTAATGTTGAGATGTACTAGATGTTCATTAGATTCTTCTTTTCAGTTCATCATAGCATCGAAAGATATTTTATGATTTGTCCCTATAAGACTGCCTGAATGCTAGAATTTTTCGTCGTTAGCATCAGCAGAATTCAGGACGTGGTTCGACAGAGCAACTGCTCTGGTTCTGCCGTATGTGAACGTCTCTTTTATGTTCCTCTAGAGCAGTGGTCGCCAAAGTGGTCGATATCGACCCCCAGGGGTAGATATAACATTGTTAGGGATCAGGGGGTCGATATCGACCCCTAAGCCCGAATATCGATATCGACGATTCGGGCTCAGGGGTCGATAGAAAAATATAATACATCATTGTACGGGTAATATTTAATTCGGTTAATTTGGATTACCTCCATCCTAAATGACAACGCAATTAAGAGTGAATCGTGGGAACAGTGACATGAATAAGACCTGTAAGCTGGAGCAAGGTCATGAAAATAGTTACGGAGGCCAATCAAGTAGGCCAAAATGACGTATTTACCAATAAACGGATGTCAGGGATTCCCGCCCGGCGGGAGCGAGATGGCAACACGTGCGCGGTTGCTTATTTACTTACACGTATTCGATCCCAGTCTCATTTTCGCGCATCGACATACAAGTGTGCGTTAATGGTCTAAAATTAATCAGCATACATTACAATTCAATCGTTATTCATTCACGAACTAAACTTCTCTATGTTGAAGAGTTGAACAGGACTGGTAGTAATACCAGTGATATTAATACTAGTAGTTTATTAATATTAATATTAATATCACTAGTAATACCAGTGTAATAGTAGTAATAGTAATATAATAATATATACTATATTATACACACAATAAACACTGTAACTATAAAATAAACAATCTAAAAACTCACATAAGCATCTTTTTCGCTTGTCCTATTATAATTACGTAATAGTAAAATAGAGGGGGGTCGATAAAACGTCAAGAAACTCTTGAAGGGGTCGACGGTCAAAGAAATTTGGCGATCCCTGCTCTAGAGTCAGTGCTTCCCAAACTTCTGCATGTCAGGGCCCCCCTTTGGAAAAATTAAAATATTTCACGGTCCCCCTCGAAAAAAATCGTAATATAGACATATATTATTATAATATTTATTGTATTTATATTCAATACAAAGGATACACACCAAGCGTATTTCGTTCGGCGCATCGCCGAACCTGTGTACACTAGCAATGAAATATTAATTTAAAGTGCGAAAAACTTGACCGTTTTAAATGAGCGCAAGATTTTGCGTTTTGTGCTTCTTATCAATACCAATACCTTTGAAATGAAACATATGAATAAGCATATAATTAATAATATTCATTAATTGCCGAAATACGCAGGAAGCGAAATTTGTGAACCAATCTGTGATTTTTTCCATTAAAATAGAAAAAATAACAAAAAAGAAAAAATAGATAATAAAAACTATATACGTTTCTTTTAAGATAAAAAATATCTACTTAGTCTTAAATTTTAAATTTGTTTTCATTATTTTACGGTCCCCCTCATCAAAACTAACGGCCCCCAAGGGGGCCGCGGCCCACAGTCTGGGAAGCACTGCTCTAGACGGAATTCGATGGATTTTTCAGTCTGGCCAAAATAAGATATGTTGCAGTTGCACCAACTACAGTAAACGCTGGGATATTTCAGGTTGTTATGTTTTTGCTTGGGCGTACTGAGCAAGAAATGGAGTTTAAGTAGAGGAATGAAAGAAGTTCGGATGTTTGTTTGTTTGTTTTTTTTGGGGGAACTTTGGCGAAACGGAACTGATATATGGTAGGGATATGTAGCCCTTTTCACTATTTCTATCTTCAGTATGGCGAGGAGGTGGATTGAATAGTAGGTTATTAACCATTTGTTTTGAAGGATCATTTTTCTGAAAGGTTGAAAAAAGAAATTGAAGTTCTTTGTTAATATCTTCAGCTTCTTCACGGAGGAGGGAGCGAGCATGTTTGCCTAGAGTAGTGTTTCTCAACGTGGGGCGTACGCCCCACAGGGGAGGGGGGGCAATTTGAATATTTTTTTGGGGGGGGGCAATTAGAAAAATGTTGCATTCGTCACCTCATCACCGATATACTCAAAAAACTCACATTGTCGGCGATAAATTGTCGATGTTGCAACCTTGACTTTCCGAGAAAAAAAGCTGACATCACTAGTACAGCAGTCAACATAAATACAGTATCAACTCTCAGAAAAGCAAAATGATGAGTCTATTAGAAATTTATTTAACATAAAAGGAACAATGGCATGGCTTTCTGACGAGACAGAAAACGAAATATCGAAATTCAACTAGTTTTGCAAAAAAAATACTGTTGTCCTTCCCATCGTCATATTTAGCTGAATGTGGCTTTAGTGCTGTAAATGACTTGCTACTGAAAAAAAGAAATCATCTGCATATCACAAACCATGGAGATTTGAGATTGAAAATGACTAAATTACTACCTCAAATAAAAACTCTTTGCAGCAGATATCAAGCTCAAGGATCGCATTAACTTGGATTTTATTTTCCCGAGTTCAGTTCGATTAATGTTTTATAATATACAAAGTGTAATATAAATTTATATTCATTGAAGAAAATCAAATTAAAAACAGTTTTACCTATGTTCCTTTTTTTATTTAAAGTACATATTTATGTTGTACTTTTTCAGAACTTGGCTGACTATTAAGCTAGAGGGGGGGGTATCGGGCCGTTGAAGTGGAGCATGATATCCAAAAAACGTTGAGAAACACCACTGGCTTAGAGTACAAAAATAATGCCAAGTTTTTTAGGAGGATAGCGATGGAGATGGGTATGAGTGGGTTTCCTGTAATTAGAGATTTTTAATTTCTTAGATACATGAATGAGTTGACATCTGAAAACGGAAGAATCATATATATATATATATATATATATATATATATATATATATATATATATATATATATATATATATATATATATATATATATATATATATATATATATATATACCCTCCGCCTTTTGGCTTATATATTAATACTTGTCTGATTGCCATAACACGTCTTTTCCCAACTATGTTTATTTTTCTGGATTTTTCTTTTAATGTGATTCTTACCTACAAAGGGTTGTAAACGTATCTCATGTTAGGATGGACTAACAGTTGGATTATCTGGATGCTCTCTTCTGTGACCAAACACGAAGCTTCTTATCAAACCACTTGAGGTTTATAATAAAGAAGGCTATGAGAGTCATCTACTACATCAAGACATTTTCAAACATCCATGCTACTACAATGGGATTTGAATCCACAGCCTATTAGGCGAACAGTGGAGATGTTATTCACTCCGCAAATCGAATCTGCAGTGTTTGAACTAGTGCAATTATCCCATCAATGAATATTTAAATAGTGTGTAATTATATGCCTATTTTTATTTTACATTTTTTAGTCATGTCGTGCTAGAGAATGTGTCGCTAATAAGTACAAAGGGAACAGATACAACGAGGCAAGAAAGGTGAGCATCACTCCTTATTGTTATGTTATTAGTATTTTTAAGGGGATGCAGTAAAGTGATAATAATTCTTTATTTTTTATAATGCAAGCTTTTTACAAGAGGTCAAAGTAAGATTATATTTGCTTACTTTTCTACAGTCACAGACTATACTGCGCTTCTACAATTTCCGTATCGTTTTAACTTCCCAGAAGGGATTTGTGTTATTTTCAGAAGTTCATATATTTGCTGTTCATGCACATTTATGCATATTACAATCTACACCATAAGGTTTCTACCGAAAGTACAGCAGGATACACTACAGAGTATCCTGCTGTACTTTCTGCTGAGCTTCTTCCCAAAACCAACTCCCAAAAATATATTGAGGATTCGTGAAATCTTTGTAGGAATCATGAAATGCTTTTTAATAAAAAATCAGTTTCATTGTGACAAAGTTTTCGGAAGCAAACTGATTTGCTGAAAGGAAAAGTCAGTGAAACAGTTCATTATGAGCTCTGATTCATTTTACATCCATGGAAGTGCTATTCGGGCGATGTCAACACAGGAAGTTAAGATTGCCGGAAAAATCAAATAATCTCGAAACCAAAGATTAAGCCCAATTTCGAGTTCACACTAGAATACTTCGAGTACTGAAACTGCTGTTCCGATTTCGAAATTCCACAATTCCAGTTGAATGTCTGATGTCTCATTGAGATCATTCCAACAAGTCTTGTAAATATTTTCTTTCGTTTTTCTGATGTTCTGCTAATCTTCAACTCACCATCATTTTGTGAGAAATCATTTAATGACGTCATCGAAACCAATGCTTCGTGAGGGAAAAGTATAATCTGGTCATGATTTCCGGAGTTCCCAAATGATAAACTCCGTGTATTTTGTAGTTTGTAATGCCTGTTCTTGAGCTGCCAGAATAAATCCTTCTTTTTTTAATATATCCATATTGTAGCCATTGCCACGTCTTGTTCACGTCAATTTTGTCCTCAGTATCTCTAAGAAATTGGCCATGTAAAGGTTTATTTTTCCAGCGCACATATCGGTTATTTTGCTGTTCCTTTTTGTAATTGCATTTGTTTCCTGTTGCTTTTAGAAGGCCCTCTTTTCCCAGAGCTATTGTCGATGTAACTTTATAAGCTGATTTCTTCTTCTTCTTCCACAGTCTGTCTCACTTTCAGCAGACCTCGTCCACCTATTCTCCTTGGTGGGGACAACCGGTCAACATCACTTCGTGGATGTAATGCATGACGCATAGTCATTAATTTTCTAGTTTTGCAGTCCAATTTATCCAGGTCTTCTTTTATCCAATCAATTATGCCAGCTGTGTATCGGATCACTGGTATAGTTCAAGAATTCATTGCTCTAATTGCGTTTAATCCATTTAATTTTGTTTTCAGAATATTTCTAACTCTTTTGATGTTAGAAATTTTGATGTTATTCTGTTGTTGCCTGTTATTTAACATTCGAGTGGAGAATATCACTGGCTTCTAATATTCCTAGGTATTTTATTATTATTATTATTATTATTATTAATATTATTAAAGTAGATGTTTAAAGAAACCTTTTTTTCTTAGTAGTTACTTTTTAATGTATAATGCTTTCTGAGATAGAATTATCTATCTGGAACACAGATAGAAATAGGTAACTCTGGGAGTCTTATCCCAGCTAAGTAATACCTATTACATTACTCCTTGACAAAAGTGGAAGGGAAGGGAGCACGTCCGTCAGTAATCCTTTACATGCGCCTGTCACTCAAGGCTTGATAAAAGAAACTGCTTCCCTTCTTCGAGGTAGTCAGTTACCCATTTACGGAGACAGCTTAGAGTTACTTAACTGCTGTTTATTAAACTCAAGTCGGATCCTATGATTTTCTTTTACCTTTTTGTTTTCTTTTAAACACGATAAGATTAGACCTTTTCTTGTATTTAGTATGTATAAAGCAGTTCTTTTTTGTTTTGTTGTTGCATTTGAATGCCAATTGTGACGGGAAAAGCAAAATATGAATAAATAACCTGTTTTTTATATTACAAAAACTTGATATTGTTATTTTCTAAGTTGGTTATCACGTATTTTATCAAATTAATTAATCTGATAAATATTTTTTAAACATCAGAGTATTTCTATCCATATATATATATATATATATATATATATATATATATATATATATATATATATATATATATATATATATATATATATATATATATATATATATATATATATATATATATTATTGCAGGCATTAAGCAAGATTGTTCATTTTATATTTTCTGAGTGCCGTTTTTTTTGTTTGCTTTTGTGTTTTTATCCATTTATCCATATTTAATATAAACGTTTAGCTGCTATACTGTAATGTAGAATAGCAGACATGAAATATGTATTCAATAAAGCACAGAAGAAAATATGAATGAATATCAAATACAGTCACTCCAGAATCTTTAATAATCTACCCCTAACCCAGGAAGAGCTTGCCGATTACCATAATGAGACAACAAACACGTCATTTTACTGTAGGGAGAATATAGCTTAAAGATTAATTGAATTCAACACTAAGTTATATCTTAGATGTCGAACGCTAGAATTCGATTGCCAAACATGAACACAAACTTTTTTTGTTCCCTTCTCTCCTCACCATTCGAAGACAAGTAATAAAGCTTCGAAAGGTATCTTGAAGCAAACATTTTGAAGAAAGTCTAACTTACTTTCACAGTCAAATACTTCAACGAGATCTGCAATCTTTTAATTTCTCCAAGCTGTCGCCATTGTTGCTGTCTAGTGCTTAACAATTTCTATGTTACTGCAACTTCTCTTATTATGGTTAAACGGGAAGTCCAGGAAAAATAAATAAAATAAATAAACGTATTACAGAAAGTCAGAATCATGTCCAGTTTATCAAACGTCATAAACCTGATCTGGCTCAAATTGGAATTGGCGACACTAACCACAGGATCGGATGGGATAATACTAAACTCCTACATAGTAGTAATTATAAATTTGAATGTTTATTCAAAGAAAGTGTCCGAGATCTGACTATACCATACTGTAATATATACATATATTATAGTGTCCTACAGAGTCGTCAGAAGTGGTGAAGCAGTTCCACTAGATGACTGTGCACAGGAACACACTTGTGGCGAAGTGGTTGTTTTAGAGTTAAAATTTGAAACTGGCTAACTCATTTTCAGTTGAGAAGAAAAAAAATATTATAAAGGTTCTTCGTGTTGTAGATGGGATTTGAACCTAGGTCTTTTCAACTAAATGTTATCGCTGATTCTGACCAAGCCACTGAGGACACATGGACACGACCGAGCATTAAGATTTTCGATCTTATAGCGATTGATTCTTCTACCACCTACGCTGTTTGTTATTATTCAAGAGAATTCGCGGTGATGTTTGTGAAAGATTCCAATGAGGCCACACACACTGGCCAGGAGACTAAGTGTGGAAGACGAGTTTGCAAGTCAACTATCACTCACAGATTGCTTCTCCTCTTTTGTCCAAACGCGACATTAATATGCTACAGATTTGTTATGTTAGGTTAGTATACACATTTTTTTCCCGAATATACAACACCTCATAGAAAATTATGTAAATCTCTGTTTTAATGGATAGAAATATATTCAAAAAATAAAGCATATATCACCTCACTACAATCACACTTCCTTATAGAATAAAATGGTGCATTGCATAAATATATTTGATATTCGGTGTGTGATATTGTCAAAAAATGAGACTGTCATCATTGAATAACATCGCGTTTCTTCGGAAAATTCGTGCACGAGATAGATCATGCGAAACGAAAACTGTAAGATTCAATCAAGTGGAATGATTGCAGGAGTCACAAGTGGCACTATTGGTAGACGTCAGTAGTAGGGGGTCCCACTCTGAACAAGATCAAGATCAAGATAAGATAAGGAATCGTGACGTGATTGGTTGATGACGTCATTGTGTGTGACGTCATGGGTCTGGAATGTTTGGAATTTCCCTGTGGGCATATGTGTCACTGGCTGCAGTTCTTGTGTTTTGGTTTGCCTATGGAATTATGGGTGATGGTAGAGATAAGGATTCGTGTTCTGATTGGTGGGACACTCTGAACAAGATCAAGATCAAGATAAAATAAGGAATTGTGTCGTGGGTGTGTGTTGTTTTCAGATGTAGATAAGTGACGTCATTTGTTATTTGTAAATAAGTGATGTCATTTGTTAGTTGTAAATAAGTGACGTTATTGTTTTGAATGGAAAAGGGAGATATATTAGAGATAAGTATTCGTGTCGTGATTGGCGGACACTAGTGACAAGATCAAGATAAGATAACGAATCGTCACGTGAATGTTTGTTGTTATGAGATGTAGATAAGTGACGTCATTTATTATTTAAATCAGTAATAAGTGACGTTATTGTTTTGAATGGAAAAGGGAGATATATTAGTGTATAAGGAATCGTGTCGTGATTGGTGGGACATTTCTGACAAGATCAAGATAAGATTAGGATTCGTGATGTGAATGTTTGTTGTTATTGAGTTTGGAATGATAATTTAATTTAATTATATGGTATGTTACTCAAACATACAGTTTTTTTATTGTTTTCTTCTATAGATGGTTGTACTAATTTCCAATACATTTTGGGGTAATTCTTTACTGTTAAAGGTGGGAATTCTTAGAGTACGTCGTGATGATGAGTGTGATTAGGTTTTCTGAATAATTTAATTATATATACTAATGTAACTCAAACACACTTTTTTTTTCCATAGTTCATCCGTCTTTTCTTCTATATTCATAATCTAATCAAGTTCATATTTTATTCATAATTCATCCGAATATTTTGATTTGTCTAAAGTACGATCTTAAAGTTGAATAAATAATTTTTTTCTTCTATAGATGGTTGTACTAATTTTCCAATACATTTTGGGTATTTCTTTCCTGTTAAAGTGTGGGAATTCTTAGAGAAAGTCATGATGGCTGTCGTGTTTCAAGTTTTTCTGAATAATTAATTCTGTACTGGTGTCCCTTAAACACACACACATACACATTAGAAATAAAAAAATCACTAATGGTATTTATAACTCTATGGTATTTTCTTATAGTACTGTTTACACTTACCATGCCCTACCCTGACCGTTCCTTCAAAAATGAACCTTTTGTGCAGATGACTCAACGACATGTTTTCACATGCTGTTGGATATACTGTTGGTGTGTTTTTATCTTACTTTGTGTAGGGAAAGGTAAAATTTGTATATGTGTTATCTGAAGAGTACGAACATTTTCTCTATGCTAAACTTTAAAGAAGAGTTAAAGTCACGTTTTGTTGGGTGAATTAGGTGCTTCTCTCTCTAATATATACCCTATGATTATTCTTATGGAAAAAAAACTATTCAGTATTAGAATTACGCTTACCAAAAAATACGAGCAGTTGATATGTTTAAGTTAAAAAAGTACTTACAGCTTTCCAGATGACTCTTCTAAATACGAATATTCCAAAATAGTTGAATTTTATATCCACAACACAACACAAACACAAAAACCAAAGAATGAAATTTCTGTAAATACTGTAACCTGAACTAGTTAAGTACTTCGTCCTTTAGATTACAGACCGTAGATGCTGTGGTTTCATCATTGCAATATCCCCCAGTGAGCGGTTTTCTTCAAAGGGGTCTTTCATGAAAATGACATGAGTCACATCCATAAATTGTGGTATTGTTCAAAAGGTAGCATTTCCTCAAGTTTGGATATTTCTCAAATACTTACATATGACTAAGGGATTAGTATTCATATGTTTGGATGACACACATCCTAAATTATTTATTCTTCGTTACCATTGGCATTTATTGGTGTAGTAAATTAATGCTTACATTTAATTTTAATTTAGATTACTATCCGATTGGTTCTCTCTATTAATTCTTTCCCAGTGTTGCCCAAGCTTGGTGGGAAAGTCTATGCGCCGTTTTGTTTAGGTTAAGTGTTATTTCCGGTTTCGAATTCCGATTGCTGTTAGAGGATGGAATTCTGACAAGTGAAATTATTATTTTTTTTTTTTTTCAAATTGAATGGTTATTTTCTGTATTTTACTTTTAAAGGTCATATTCTAACAGAATAACTGAGCAGAATGAATAAATATATAAAGTGTATGTGAATTTATTTTCCAACACTGTATGTTTCTCATTAAGTCTCATCTTAAAGATATCTCTCTTATCCGTTTGCCATTTGTTCTACGTAGGTGAGAAATCGTGTGATTTGGTTCGAACTCTTAGTTTCCGTTGGGAAATTACCAACCAATATAACTATTAATTTTACTTTCGTTTCCTTGTGCTTTTAACCTATTTCTGTAAGTGGAATTTATTTATTTTATTTATTTTTTTCTTTAGCATTAGTAAATTTTAAGTAACTGATATGAGACAAACAAGGTTTTGAACTCTCCGCAGCGTTTTTCTACAGCAATCTTTTTAAGAGTTTTGTAGCATGTCGTTGGTTTTAGATATCTAATGGCTCTGTAAAATAACCAAACTCTAACAGTATTGTGACTTTTCAGGTGAAATCTTCACCACTAAAATTCTAGTTATTAATTTAATACCCGAAATTCCTTTTGCTTCCAAGATTTGTCAGTTTCTTGAAATATTTGAGGGCTTGCATGAACAAATAAGACTTTTAATTCAATGAATCAAAAAAAAAATCTCTGGTTACTTTGTGGTATGAAATTTCACAAGGAAACAAAAAGAAAAAAAATGTTATCCTCCTCCTTAAAGTTGTATATAACACATCAACGACACCCAAGTGTTCATTTAAATTTACACATTTTATTTGAATAAAATATTTTTTACAAATTGTATTAACTGAATCTAACAATACAGAAAATAAATAAATTGAAAACTACATCAAAGGTTCTTCCATGTTTGTGGAATTGCCATCATATGGTTTTGACAATGTGACTCTCATCTGAAAATTAATTTTTCATTTGGTGAACATTGGGAATTTATTACTGTAGTAAAATTAAGAGTTGCATATTTATATTTTCGAATCCAATACATATACTTCTGAGAATTATTAAAAGCACAGAATCTTTCGTTATGTTTCCAAAAGCATTTATGAGTACACGTTATGTTTTCACGTTTTGGGCATCCAATTTCATTTAAATCAAGAACAGGCCTCCCTATTACCATCGTTAATGTTTTTGATTTTTCTCTTCCTTTGACAAGTAATATATGATATTTGCATGTTGATTCTATCATCCAATTTCTTAGTTTGTCCAAAGATAGTGAACCAATTTCCCACTTCAGCTGATGGTTATATTTTATTAACCAAGAATTCTGTTTTTTAACTCTTTCAGGTAATTCTTTCCAACTACAAGGTGATTTTGTCAATGCATATCGTACACTAATTCCATCAGAAATACAAATTTCTTTAGGAAATAAATTTGAACTTATTGAAAAGAAATTGGCAGTCAATTATACCAATGATATCTGAAAATTCGTATTTTTCACCCACTGTCGATTTTTCATTATTGATTTCCTTCATTCTTCTTCTTAGATTACTTCATATGGCACCACAAATAAATAGTTAATAATTATTATTTCACTGATTATTAGCGCTGATCATATACTTTTTGGTAACTTTCGTTTACAAAATTCTAAACAATTAGAACTTTTCACAAAGAAACTTTCAAAGAATTTGTGGCTCACCTATTATTTTTACATTACCAAACACAAATCACAAAACAGCAGCTGCAGTGGATGAACGATTACCTTAAGTTCAAAGTCACTCGACTCTATGGTATTTTTTTATAGTACTGTTTACACTTACCATGCCCTACCCTGACCGTTCCTTCAAAAATGAACCTTTTGCGCAGATGACTCAACGACATGTTTTCACATGTTGTTGGATATACTGCTGGTGTGTTTTTATCTTACTTTGTGTAGGGAAAGATAAAATTTGTATATGTGTTATCTGGAGAGTACAAACATTTTCTCTATGCTAAACTTTAAAGAAGAGTTAAAGTCTTGATTTGTTGGGTTAATTAGGTGCTTCTCTCTCTCTCTCTCTCTCTTTCTCTGTAAAATAACCAAATTCTAACAGTTCGGATTTTCGATTATGTGAACGAATTGTTTTCAGATAACTCAAATAATGTCAATAGGTAGCATTAGACAATTTATAAAATAATCAAGACATGGATATTAGTTTTCAACACTTTTTGTTGAAAACTAATGTTCCATCCTGGCATTAATTTCACAGTTGTGATTTTTTTTAAAATAATTAAACAGAATTACATTAACATATAAAGTTGTGGATTTAAATATCAACTTCTAATAAGAATAACTGAGTAAAAATTCACTGTGGAAAACATAACAACAAAAGCAGACATCTTTGTTCGTTTAAGTTTACAAATGCATATTTTATTTTGCTGAAATACTATTTACAAGTATATTCACTGAGAAAAATTCGAAACATGTAATTACCTAAAAAAATATTTCACAATATTTAGTTTAGACTCTTAACATTTTCCAAAGAGTTCAATGAATAAAATTTTTGTGTCTCACTGTTTCTTGGTTACATTACATCAAAACAGTTGGTCACACAAAAGAATTTTTAAATCAGATACCATGGTAACCACACTTCCATACATTTGATATTGTGTCAGTCTGGAAATGACACCATGCCTCCCTAAACATTCTGTGTATTCTTTTGTCAGCAAATATACACAAACAGTTTTTGTAAAATGTTCGTAAATGTCCCAAAATAAAGAATCTTTATCGAATGGGATAAAATCTTGAAAGTCTAATTTTACAATTGATGAATTTAAATGATTAGCGATAATTTTCCCCATGATACGGACAGATGGTAATTCAGTTTCCAAAAATAGTAAATGATTATCAATGTCGTACATTTTTGGTGAAAATCTCTCAGCTTCTTTACAACTAATAGAAAATACTTTACTTCCATCAGCTCCTGTATCACCAAGTATTAGTTCCCCATCTTGGCATTTCAGAATATAACACTCACCGAGGTCCATTTCATAGTCAACTCTTCTTTACAAGTAGCCGAGGATATCAAACCACTTTCTGCATAATTTTTCCCAAGTGGTCCTGGATAAATACATCACAATGTATGTGTCTTCTAAAATAATAATTGGTTTCCCTTTTAGAGCTAGCTGAAGAGTTTTGTCTCATGCTATTTTCCTGAAGAAAGAAAATTTCAATGACTTTTGTGGCTCACCCATTATTTTACTTTACTTTCCTGGATACCAATCACCACAACACAATACGATAACTTCACAGGATGAACGAATTGTCGTAACTGCAAAGACACTTGACTCGTTTATTTTTCCTTATAGTACTGTTTACCTGACTCTTAACCCTCACCGTTCCTTCCAAAATGAAACTTTTGCACAGATGATTCATGGACATGTTTCTACATGCTGTTGGATAAAACATGACGACAATGACAGATGTATGTCGCCCTGGGAAAATTCCAAGATATCTTATTTCAAAAACATCACCCACAATTCCATAGCCAAACAAAACATGACAACAATGACGTTATGTGTTTGGAAATTTCTGGGGAACATATGTCTCTCTTTCTGTGATATCACAGAGGGTGACAGATGTCTTACCTGCAATGCTCCCCCCACCTAACTCCATCACCCTAGTGTCTCTCCTCTCATCCAGAAGATGTCTGCTCAGCCTAGTGGAGATGAGTGAGCTCATCTTTTGTAGATATCTTTTAGTGATGTCACCTCCAACTGATACTGATAACTTTTTTGGGAAAAAAATTAAAAAGACGCATTTTTTATGATCACTTTTTAGGAAAAAAACGTGTTTTTTATGATAACTTTTTTGGAAAAAAACGCGTTTTTTTCCTAAAAAGTGATCATAAAAAAAGGGGTTTTTTAAATTTTTTTCCCAAAAAAGTTATCAGTATCAGTTGGAGGTGACATCACTAAAAGATATCCGCAAAAGATGAGCTCACTCATCTACACTAGGCTGAGCAGACATCTTCTGGAGGAGAGGAGAGAGACTAGGGTGATAGAGTTAGGTGGGGAGCATTGCAGGGAAGACATCTGTCACCCTCTGTGATATCACAGAAAGAGAGACATATGTTCACCAGAAATTTCCAAACACATAACGTCATTGTTGTCATGTTTTGTTTGGCTATGGAATTGTGGGTGATGTTTTTGAGATGATATATCTTGGAATTTTCCCAGGGTGACATACATCTGTCATTGTCATCATGTTTTATCCAACAGCATGTAGAAACATGTCCGTGAATCATCTGCGCAAAAGTTTCATTTTGGAAGGAACAGTCAGGGTTAAGGATCAGGTAAACAGTACTATAAGGAAAAATAAATGAGTCAAGTGTCTTTGCAGTTACGACAATTTGTCCATCCTGTGAAGTTATTGTATAGTGTTGTGGTGATTGGTATCCAGGAAAGTAAAGTAAAATAATGGGTGAGCCACAAAAGTCATTGAAATTTTCTTTCTTCAGGAAAATAGCACGAGACAAAACTCTTCACCTAGCTCTAAAAGGATGGAAACCGATTATTATTTTAGAAGACACGTACATTGTGATGTATTTATCTGGACCACTTGGGAAAAATTACGCAGGAAGTGGTCTGATATCCTCAGCTACTTGCAAAGAAGAGTTGACTACGAAATGGACCTCAGTGAGTGTTATATTCTGAAATGCCAAGATGGGGAACTAATACTTGGTGATACAGGAGGTGATGGAAGTAAAGTATTTTCTATTAGGTAATGAAGCTGAGAGATTTTCACCAAAAATGTACATCATTGATAATCATTTACTATTTTTGGAAACTGAATTACCATCTGTCCATATCATCAGGAAAATTATTGCTAATCATTTAAATTCATCAATGGTTAAATTAGACTTTCAAGATTTTATCCCATTCGATAAAGATTCTTTATTTTGGGACATTTACGAACATTTTACAAAAACTGTTTGTGTATATTTGCTGACAAAAGAATACACAGAATGTTTAGGGAGGCATGGTGTCATTTCCAGACTGACACACTATCGAATGTATGGAAGTGTGGTTACCATGGTATCTGATTTAAAAATTCTTTTGCGTGACCAACTATTTTGATGTAATGTAACCAAGAAACAGTGAGTAACAAAAATTTTATTCATTGAACTCTTTGGAAAATGTTAAGAATCTAAACTAAATATTGTGAAATATTTTTTTAAGTAATTACATGTTTCGAATTTTTCTCAGTGAATATACTTGTAAATAGTATTTCAGCAAAATAAAATATGCATTTGTAAACTTAAACGAACAAAGATGTGTGCTTTTGTTGTTATGTTTTCCACAGTGAATTTTTACTCAGTTATTCTTATTAGAAGTTGATATTTAAATCCACAACTTTATATGTTAATGCAATTCTGTTTAATTATTTAAAAAAAAATCACAACTGTGAAATTAATGCCAGGATGGAACATTAGTTTTCAACAAAAAGTTTTGAAAACTAATATCCATGTCTTGATTATTTTATAAATTGTCTAATGCTACCTATTGACATTATTTGAGTTATCTGAAAACAATTCGTTCACATAATCGAAAATCCGAACTGTTAGAATTTGGTTATTTTACAGAGAAAGAGAGAGAGAGAGAGAGAGAGAGAGAGAGAAGCACCTAATTAACCCAACAAATCGAGACTTTAACTCTTCTTTAAAGTTTAGCATAGAGAAAATTTTCGTACTCTCCAGATAACACATATACAAATTTTATCTTTCCCTACACAAAGTAAGATAAAAACACACCAGCAGTATATCCAACAGCATGTGAAAACATGTCGTTGAGTCATCTGCGCAAAAGGTTCATTTTTGAAGGAATGGTCAGGGTAGGGCATGGTAAGTGTAAACAGTACTATAAGAAAATACCATAGAGTCGAGTGACTTTGAACTTAAGGTAATCGTTCATCCACTGCAGCTGCTGTTTTGTGATTTGTGTTTGGTAATGTAAAAATAATAGGTGAGCCACAAATTCTTTGAAAGTTTCTTTGTGAAAAGTTCTAATTGTTTAGAATTTTGTAAACGAAAGTTACCAAAAAGTATATGATCAGTGCTAATAATCAGTGAAATAATAATTATTAACTATTTATTTGTGGTGCCATATGAAGTAATCTAAGAAGAAGAATGAAGGAAATCAATAATGAAAAATCGACAGTGGGTGAAAAATACGAATTTTCAGATATCATTGGTATAATTGACTGCCAATTTCTTTTCAATAAGTTCAAATTTATTTCCTAAAGAAATTTGTATTTCTGATGGAATTAGTGTAAGATATGCATTGACAAAATCACCTTGTAGTTGGAAAGAATTACCTGAAAGAGTTAAAAAACAGAATTCTTGGTTAATAAAATATAACCATCAGCTGAAGTGGGAAATTGGTTCACTATCTTTGGACAAACTAAGAAATTGGATGATAGAATCAACATGCAAATATCATATATTACTTGCCAAAGGAAGAGAGAAATCAAAAACATTAATGATGTTAATAGGGAGGCCTGTTCTTGATTTAAATGAAATTGGATGCCCAAAACGTGAAAACATAACATGTACACATAAATGCTTTTGGAAACATAACGAAAGATTCTGTGCTTTTAATAATTCTCAGAAGTATATGTATTGGATTCGAAAATATAAATATGCAACCCTTAATTTTACTACAGTAATAAATCCCAACGTTCACCAAATGAAAAATTAACTTTCAGATGAGAGTCACATTGTCAAAACCATATGATGGCAATTCCACAAATATGGAAGAACCTTTGTTGTAGTTTTCAATTTATTTATTTTCTGTATTGTTAGATTCAGTTAATGCAATTTATAAAAAATATTTTATTCAAATAAAATGTGTAAATTTAAATGAACACTTGGGTGTCGTTGATGTGTTATATACAACTTTAAGAAGGAGAATAACATTTTTTTTTCTTTTTTTTTTCCTTGTGAAATTTCATGCCACAAAGTAACCAGAGAATTTTTTTTTTGATTCATTGAATTAAAAGTCTTATTTCTTCATGCAAGCCCTCAAATATTTCAAGAAACTGACAAATCTTGGAAGCAAAAGGAATAATCGGGTATTAAATTAATAACTAGAATTTTAGTGGTGAAGATTTCACCTGAAAAGTCACAATACTGTTAGAGTTTGGTTATTTTACAGAGCCATTAGATATCTAAAACCAACGACACGCTACAAAACTCTTAAAAAGATTGCTGTAGAAAAACGCTGCGGAGAGTTCAAAACCTTGTTTGTCTCATATCAGTTACTTAAAATTTACTAATGCTAAAGAAAAAAATAAATAAAATAAATAAATTCCACTTACAGAAATAGGTTAAAAGCACAAGGAATCGAAAGTAAAATTAATAGTTATATTGGTTGGTAATTTCCCAACGGAAACCAAGAGTTCGAACCAAAGCACACGTTTTCTCACCTACGTACAACAAATGGCGACCGGATAAGAGAGACATCTTTAAGATAAGACTTAATGAGAAATATACAGTGTTGGAATATAAATTGACATACACTTTATATATTTATTCATTCTGCTCAGTTATTCTGTTAGAATATGACCTTTAAAAGTAAAATACAGAAAATAACCATTCAATTTGAAAAAAAAAATAATAATAATTTCACTTGTCAGAATTCCATACTCTAACAGCAATCGGAATTCGAAACCGGAAATAACACTTAACCTAAACAAAACGGCGCATAGACTTTCTCACCAAGTATGGATAACAGTGGGAAAGAATTATTAGAGAGAACCAATCGGATAGTAATCTAAATTAAAATTAAATGTAAGCATTAATTTACTACACCAATAAATGCCAATGGTAACAAAGAATGAATAATTTAGGATGTGTGTCATCCAAACATATGAATACTAATCCCTTAGTCATATGTAAGTATTTGAGAAATATCCAAACTTGAGGAAAGGCTACCTTTTGAACAATACCACAATTTATGGATGTGACTCATGTCATTTTCATGAAAGACCCCTTTGAAGAAAACCGCTCACTGGGGGATATTGCAATGATGAAACCACAGCATCTACGGTCTGTAATCTAAAGGACGAAGTACTTAACTAGTTTAGGTTACAGTATTTACAGAAATTTCATTCTTTGGTTTTTGTGTTTGTGTTGTGTTGTGGATATAAAATTGAACTATTTTGGAATATTCGTATTTAGAAGAGTCATCTGGAAAGCTGTAAGTACTTTTTTAACTTAAACATAACAACTGCTCGTATGTTTTTGGTAAGCGTAATTCTAATACTGAATAGTTTTTTTTCCATAAGAATAATCATAGGGTATATATTAGAGTATCAATATGGATACATTAGCGATTTTTTTATGTTTAATGTGTATGTGTATGTGTGTGTGTGTGTGTGTGTGTTTAAGGGACACCAGTACATAATTAATTATTCAGAAAAACTCGAAACACGACAGCCATCACGACTTTCTCTAAGAATTCCCACACTTTAACAGGAAAGAAATACCCAAAATGTATTGGAAAATTAGTACAACCATCTATAGAAGAAAAAAATTATTTATTCAACTTTAAGATCGTACTTTAGACAAATCAAAATATTCGGATGAATTATGAATAAAATATGAACTTGATTACATTATGAATATAGAAGAAAATACGGATGAACTATGGAAAAAAAAGTGTGTTTGAGTTACATTAGTATATATAATTAAATTATTCAGAAAACCTAATCACACCCGTCATCACGACGTACTCTAAGAATTCCCACCTTTAACAGTAAAGAATTACCCCAAAATGTATTGGAAATTAGTACAACCATCTATAGAAGAAAACAATAAAAAAACTGTATGTTTGAGTAACATACCATATAATTAAATTAAATTATCATTCCAAACTCAATAACAACAAACATTCACGTCGCGAATCCTAATCTTATCTTGATCTTGTCAGAAGTGTCCCACCAATCACGACACGATTCCTTATACACTAATATATCTCCCTTTTCCATTCAAAACAATAACGTCACTTATTACTGATTTAAATAATAAATGACGTCACTTATCTACATATCATAACAACAAACATTCACGTGACG
The DNA here is from genome assembly GCF_054136105.1 of Typopeltis vanoorti. NCBI lineage: Eukaryota > Metazoa > Arthropoda > Arachnida > Uropygi > Thelyphonidae > Typopeltis > Typopeltis vanoorti. The sequence goes on along the minus strand of NC_143564.1, from coordinate 71,375,784 downwards.
ATTCGTTATCTTATCTTGATCTTGTCACTAGTGTCCGCCAATCACGACACGAATACTTATCTCTAATATATCTCCCTTTTCCATTCAAAACAATAACGTCACTTATTTACAACTAACAAATGACATCACTTATTTACAAATAACAAATGACGTCACTTATCTACATCTGAAAACAACACACACCCACGACACGATTCCTTATCTTATCTTGATCTTGATCTTGTTCAGAGTGTCCCACCAATTAGAACACGAATCCTTATCTCTACCATCACCCATAATTCCATACGCGAACCAAAACACAAGAACTGCAGCCAGTGACACATATGCCCACAGGGAAATTCCAAACATTCCAGACCCAGACGTCACACACAATGACGTCATCAACCAATCACGTCACGATTCCTTATCTTATCTTGATCTTGATCTTGTTCAGAGTGGGACCCCTACTACTGATGTCAGTTAGTGGATAGCAGCTTTAAATCTTATTGTGCCAGATTAAAAAACAAACAAACTTAAACATGCTTACTGCACGTTTAATATGGGTAAACGAACTTGATAAGCGGAAGTTAGATCAACAGAAAAAAGTTAATCGGTAGAGTCGATGTTCAGCCTACTGTTATGTGGTAGGCTACTTTCTTGGTTGTGTACCGATTCGAGTTTGTCTAAACAGCACAGTTTACTCGAGGCGTTAATACAAAAACTAAGTTCACGTCTATTCACACCTCGGTGTTAAAACACTCGAGGCCAAATCGTACGGTCCGAAAACTTTCTTTAGATGTTCGAGAATTAGTTTCGCACATTCTAGCAGGCTTGATTTAAAAAAAAAAAATTGGCCTTTCTTCAGAAGTTTCCTTAGTTCTTTTTGATTATTTCAATTCGGTGGTACAAAAAAAAAAAAAATCGAAGAAAATCAACAAAAAAGTTATTTGTTTATGACCTTTTAAGTTTTTGGTAATGTTCTTTTCCTCGATATTTATTCTGCTTTATATCTTCTTTCTTCGTCTCTTCCTCTTTTATACTTTCTTTGTGAACTCTCAATTGCAGCTTTTTTTCATATGCTTTGTTTGCAGTACTGAGATGGTACAAATTCTGAAATTTCAGGCTTAGTTTCCCAAGTATCTTTTACCATGGATATCTGAATAAAATTCAATCGTTTGTAGATCGTTATATCTACAGATTCTTTTCTGTTCTTCCAGATTTAGTGCGCTTATTTTATTCTAGAATATTTGTACATTTTGCCAGAGAAACTCATTCGATTCAAATTGATTTGATTATGAAAGTTATATATTTCAATAGGGAACTGTTTATCTTCCAGATATGCATGGGACGCCAAGAGAAATGTCATTATGCCCACTGCAATCAATAATTTAAAAGTAAGTAAAAATGATTTTAGCATTGCAATCTTCAATTTGAAAAAAAATGGATAATTTCAATGTTTCGGTATTGAGCAATTGTTGCTTTGCATATATCAATTTCAGTTATAGCAATTTATTTTATATGAAAATAAGAGCAAAAACGTACTATATTCTTAATATAAGATTAATTTGTTAATGTATATCAGACGAGATGCATTAATAGTGAATTCTTCCCCTTTTTTCAAAGCCATCCAAGTGTAAATTTTGTGAAATGGCTGGTAGTGGGATATTCTGGAATTGAGGGGGAAAAGGGGATCTTTGCTTATTTATTTCTTTATTTATTACTCGTTCATTATTCTCTAATTGAAATAGATAATGTAAATTTTTAAAGAGATTTCTCTCCCCCTAAGTTTAGTAACTAATTATTCTGTCACGACATCTGTTTGTGTAATTGGCTAGCAGCAATGTAATGTCTGAATGAAAGTTGTTGAATGAGTCGGCTAACTGATAAGGGACTCAGATCTTCCAAGAGAGAGAGATGTTCGGGTATGACCAAGGGATAAAGAGTAAGAATATTGGGAAAATTCTTAATCTAGGAAAAAAAAAAAAAAGAGTATATCAGGAATCTGTATCAACAATCTTTACCGTGAATGTGTACCGTGTTCTTGTAATCTGGTACTTTGATTTTTAACAACTGCACGTGTGTGTGTGTGTGTGTGTGTGTGTGTGTGTGTGTGTGTGTGTGTGTGTGTGTGTGTGTGTGTGTGTGTGTGTGTGTGTGTGTGTGTGTGTGTGTGTGTGTGTGTGTTAATCTTGTCTCGAACGTGGACTTATTTTTAAAAGTTCTATTGCTTGGTAATAATTTCTAAAGCGAAATAAAAATGCCTTATACATAGTAGAAATGGTATGAACTTCCAGTGTCTAAAAATATCTAATGAAAATTGGCTGGATATGTATTAACGTGCTAAAGCCGATATTAGCAAAACCCGAATTTCAGACCTGAATTGATTTATTCCTACATTATTGCGAACTGCTTTTGATAACAAAATTTTTAAACACTCAAATTTCATTTCATAAGTCACCATACAAAAGCGCTTGCAACTATTCTTTTTAATGACTTTCACTAGAACAGAGTTATCGTTTATACACTCCTAGATACAATCCATAGAATTTTATTCCATAGAATTATGCGTATAAAACTGAAAATTGCTGTTTTCAATTTCCTTCTAAAATAGAAGCAAATTAACCAAGACTTACAAGCGTGCATCATGCGGTTTCTATTTCGATTATTGTTAATGAAATACGAATAAAGATGATCAGATGTAGGAATAACTTCAAATTGTATTTAAATTTTATCTTGCTACAAGATGTAGCCACTTCTCAACAGTAACATGTGAAATGGTGTTAACTGTCAGAGCAGAACCGTGCAGTCCTATTTAAAAAATGTCCGGTGAAACTTTCTTGCCGAGGGAGGGAAAAATCATAATTATCAGTATCCTTAAGTTTATTAAAACATGTGAGTTCTCACTGTTGTTTATACTTCTTATTTGTCATGCGTTAGTATATCGGTTGATTAAACAGACATTATTATTACGTGACATCTGCAAGGATTCGTAGTCGCATGGCACTCTACATCAAATAACACACAGTCTACACCCCCCCCCTACCATCGCTCACTATGGCACTACACACCATCTACATTCTACGTTCCCATAAACCACCTACATACTACGCCATTTTCCACCCACTAATAGTATGTGTCTGTTACTTGTGCATGTTTTGAACCGAATTGTGTATATGGGGGATAAAAAATTCCGAGTCCCCTGGAAGAAAAAACACTAAACAAACAGACAAAAAAAAACACTTGCTACCTCCCCATAAGATTGGTTAACACACCATCAGTTGAAAAAGCGATACAAAGAACATAATTCTTTTATCTGATAGTTATGTTACTGGCATCACAATTGTGCATGCAAAGGAAAGAAGGATTTTGACAGGAGGTCCAATTTAAGTTTTTAATATCCATTGACACTGTTTTGGGGGATTTTTTTTAATCATTTACAAATATAACAATTTCACGTTCAGAAGATTCTTTCGTTGACTCCAGATAACGCCTCTGACTCTAAAATAGGCAGAAGATCTTTGTTATAAGTTCATTTCTAGCTGCTGACTAGAGGAACTTTTTGTATGCTTTTTTTTTTTGAGAACACAGTGTTTTTTTTTCTGTTTTAATAAGTTAGAAAGATCAGAACATCATAATTCAATACTGTATTGATTCCATTATATGATTTTTTCTGTCTTCATGACACGTAGCATAAAACTATGAGTGAAGCAAGATGCTTTTTATATTCCTCGTTGTCTGATACCTAGGAAACCATGAAGGGAAAAACATTATGAGCTTTCAGCTCGTCCTGCGAGGACTTGTAGATTACGTATCTTCACTTGACATTAAAATGGCTTTAGGTCTTTTATGTTTGTAGAGATCTTTTTCATTATAGTTTGCAGCTTGTGTACCAGTTGATTAGGTTTTCGAAAAGAACTTTGTTGCTAGAGAATGAGAAGATATATGGGATATTTGTGTCCGGATGACTCTGAACATCTATGACGAACCATGGAACGTTTAGTATCATTCGTAAACATTTGTTTTGTACTCGTTGTAATTTAAGTATATTAACATTCAGCTCGTCCTGCGAGGACTTGTAGATTACGTATCTTCACTTGACATTAAAATGGCTTTAGGTCTTTTATGTTTGTAGAGATCTTTTTCATTATAGTTTGCAGCTTGTGTACCAGTTGATTAGGTTTTCGAAAAGAACTTTGTTGCTAGAGAATGAGAAGATATATGGGATATTTGTGTCCGGATGACTCTGAACATCTATGACGAACCATGGAACGTTTAGTATCATTCGTAAACATTTGTTTTGTACTCGTTGTAATTTAAGTATATTAACATCGGAGGTATGGCTCCAAGTTGGAGAGGCATAGGTAATTATAGGACGAATCACCATCTGGTAGAGTAACAGTTTATTACTTATGTTTAATTTTCTGTGTCTATTAATCAAGGGATAGAGTTTGGCGATAACTTTAGATACCTTTGTACATATGTTCCTAATATGGCTGTTGAAACATAATCTTTTGTCTAGTAGAATTCCGAGGTATTTGGCTTCAGTTTGCCAAGGAATTTTGGTATTAAACAGAACAATGTCCTTTGGGAGATGCTAATCTTCTAGTGAAAAGTATGGCTACACTTTTTTGAGGGTTTAGTTGTATTCTCCAGTCCTAAAACCATTCTTCTAGTTTCAAAATGCTATATTTGTTTTTTTGGTTACAAGATGCGGATGAAGTGATCTGGCTAAAACTGTTGTCATCTACATAAAGGGCCATAATGGACGACATGGGATTATATGGGATATCTGCCATGTAGACAGGGAATAGAATCGGGGCCAATAAGGATCCTTGTTGAACTCCAGCCAAAACTCGACTTTGGGTTGAGACTGTATCATTTATCTTGACTTGCATCTTTCTATTTGTGAGATGTGATTTGATTAAATGTATCATCTTCAATGGTATGTTGCAGATGATAAGTTTATAGAGAACTTCGTAGTGCCAAATTTTGTCAGAAGCCTTTGCGATGTCAAGGAATACCACACCAGTGTGTTGTTTCCAGTTGTATCAGGTAGTGATGTGTTCAGTCAGCCTAGAAGTTGTTGGATGGTGCTATGATGGTGCCATCTCGCCATTTGTTATATACGCCGCTTTTCACACATGAATTTGATTAAATAAGACTACCTTCATAAACAGCAACGCGTCTATATTCTGAACAGCAAAACTAACTAGGTGACGCATCGCGTTGACCTTTACAAAATTAATAAAATACAGCATATAAAAAAATGCTTTAAAGGTCATATATAAAATAGATATCTTCAAATCCTGACCATCATCACCATATTTACCGAAGTAATCATCCTTATTTTTCTGGACACTGAATAGTAAATTTATGATTGTGTAAGCTTTGATCAGAATTGTGTTAAATAAATAAAAAATTGTTATTCATTTTATAAACGTTATAAATTTTATAAAAGCTTACATAGTCCATTTCATTATGCATCTCACTATGTGAAGAATATTAAATAATTTATTATACATCTAAATTACGTATGAGATCACTGTTGAGCCTTTGTACGTACATTGGTCGTTATCAAAGACAAGTAAATAGAATTGATCATTGCTACGTTTTTCCATATAAATTATGTTTCAAACACAGAAAATACTGCTATATGTTTTTTTTTCCATTTTGAGAATGACATAGTAAGCCATAAAATAAACATTTACGTTAAAATTGTGCACAATACTAAAATAAGGTATATCGAAGAGAGCGACCCGACTTCTAGTAAAGTGCTATTACAGGCTGTAATTTCAGCCAATCGGATTCTGCGACTGAAATACTTGTATAATCAGAACATGCAAGATCAACTATGGTTGATATTATATGTTGATTATACAAGGACTATATTTACATGGTTTGAGAAATGTGAATGCAAAAGTTCGACTGGTCCACATTGTCCCCATCTGACGTTTTCTGGGCATGCTAGGACTTAAGTAGAATATCGCTGAGGTTAAGACCAACATCTCTATCTTCATCACAAAAACTGACTGGTTGAAGAATTGGACACTGTAACCATTAAGATTTAGGCCTAGGATTGATTCTAGATTAACATCTGTGATCGCAGTGAAAGATGGAACCACTGCGTATTAACATTTGTGAAACGCTTAGGTATTCTAAATGGATGCTGCTGCTGCTGCTAGAATTGCAATTTTCTTCAATAAAATGTTGCATTAAAATATATACTTTTCAATTAGTTATTGTATCTCATACTGACTAACTTTTTTCCTTTCATTTTAGCTTCGTACTCTCTTGGTTTCTACGGAAATTTCTTCACCTCCACTGAATTTCTTCTTTGGGATACTAATTCTGTAAATCAGCAAAAGCGTTCTGTGTAATAAATGTTTCAAGCAATGGTAATGCTTTTCATTAATTTCCCATTAAATGCAGTTTTAGGATTAGGACAATCATTGCTTTGATTTGCTTGCTGTCGTGTGGGTGCAATGAAACGATTTTGATAAGAATGAAATTTCTTGACGTGTTCCAACGTTCCTTTTAAATTTAATTTGATGAAAGACATAAATAAAGACATAAAATATTTTTGAAAGAACTCTGCAAGGTAACTGAGAGATGGAATCTATTTTTCATACGGCAACGTGTCATTCATAACACTTTTTAGCAGCTCATAGAAGAACTGACACTCCCACGAGTTTCGGAGGGCCTTTGATTCAACAGAAAGACATCAGTCAATGTGTTCTTCAGAGTCTCTAAGGTTTAATTATTGTTTTCAAACACTTTTTATTTTTTTCTCCTTGAATATTATTTGTATATCTGAGTCTACAGTATACAAACTCAACCAAGTAAATTCAATGCTATCACTTTGTAAATAATTTGATATAGTTTTAGCATGTCAGACATCATCATCATAGAAACAGCAGTCATACCTTTTAAAATATTAAGGTTTAAAACGGATGTTACATAATAAATTACTACTTAGCGTAGTTCAAACTCAAGGTATGAAATGGTAATAAATAAATAAATAAGTAAAAAGAACGTAACGCAAAACGATTTGGTCGTCTACTAAGAAGCCTGCGTAATTACCATGATGTACACCGGATGCAGTTTGATTAGATTACTGCAAGATGAGCACAGAGAATTTTCTTTTATAATGGACATGTAAATTAACTTCATTGTACCTTTTTCCCCTTCCGTATATTTTTCCCTAAATTTCTTTTCGTAGTTCTGTTTTTTCTGAAACTTGATCAGTAACTTCTAGAATGTCATTCTTTTGCACGTCATTTATAAATTAAAAAAGTAGTGATGTTAATTTGAAAGATTGCTTGCTATTATTATATTATGTTCATTCAAAAACCAACCGTTATTTATTTTTTCCTTTATAAATTATTAAAAATTTAAATAAATAAATTGATAAATTAAAAATATAAATAAATTGATAAATTATTAAAAATATAAATAAATTGCTTGCTTAGGATTACAATTTTCAAGTGTGAAAAATTTCCAAAAGGTACGTGTGAGTAAAAAAAAAAAAAAAGTTAAAAATTGCAACTTTACAGTATGCTGTTACAAAGAACTATTTCTGATTCAACATACAATTTTTCGCTAGTATTAATATCGATTCCATACAGTGGCGCACCCAGGGAGGGACCAAGGGGACTTCCCCCAAAGAAAAAAGAGAAAAAAAACACTAGAAAATTTTCCGAAAATCTTTTCCTAATTAAAATTCTTTATTTTTTTAATTTTTTTTTTTTATTTATGTTGTGTCGTGTCTTCTATTTCTATACTACTTATGAATTAGCGATCATTGCACATGCTCAGTCATAAGTCGTATGCGATGCGTAGTGTGTATTCTCAAATCATCTATTCAACTCGCCCCCTTCCCTCAAGATTAAATCCTAAGTGCGCCACTGGTTCCACATCTAATGGCAGAAATAATCGACTTAAGGCTTACCTTTATTGAGTCTACAAATTCTCTTGCAATGACAGACTTGACGCTAACCATCATGATCAAAAAAAAAAAAAAAAAAACGACACTTCCATTTGTCACTCATTATCATTCTATAGTAGAACTGGGCGCATGCAAATCACGCGAATGAACAACAAACACTTGAAAAAAACACACCAAAATTACAGTCCTTATTGAAGGATTTTAATCTCTTACTCTGCGTGTGCTGCTCTCTGAAATGTCAACAATTTTCCCGCAACAAACAGGTGAATCAATATGTAAACCTAATTAGGCCTATTTTGGTTAAAAGTGAAGATTTACTACGTAACAGAAGTTAGCTCCCTCTATGCAGAATTTTCCCGACTTCTCGCCATCGTAAAAATATACATATATAAAATCAAAATGCTAACTGAATTTTAATGTTAATATATTTATTTAAAACAAATATGTTCAACTTAATTATTAAAAAGCTTATTAACTTTTTTTATTTATCTTTTTATAATTAAGTGTTATATAAGTATAAAATTATATCATTTATAATAAAACGTTATGCAATTATAAAAATTATGTCATATGACGGGTAGAGACATATTTTGAACAAACTATAGATGAGAACTGCAGCATACATTTACGCATGTCCTTCTAAAGAATTGGTCCTTGTAGAACCGCGCAGTCATTTTAAACTATGATGTAAATTAGGGTAGTCATTACACCCGACTTTAAATCTCTCATTAGAAATGCGCATCAGTTTTACCTAAAGGAGGCGCTGATGTCTGAGCTGATTAGGATATATAAGTTCAGTTTTGTAGACTTGGGTTAATTAACCTACTGATTAAGCTATCTAATCAACGGCCACTCTAATCTATTTATCATATCTTCGCAGTAGTAAGAAGATTTTGCTCTTGTTACATATTATTCTCATGCAAATATGCAATTTTCTGTCAATTGCATTTTAACTTCCAGTGCTCACATAGTATAGCAATTCAATAAACAGGAAAGAAAATGGCGTGAGCTTTTGTTCCCGTGTCTAAGATGGCTCAATATTTTGACTTATATGGCGTGTAACTTGTTTCCTCACCTGCTATCATTCGAAATATCCTCTTGGGTGAATTCTTCTGTGCCAGGTGTCCAAACATCATTAATAATCCATCGTACAATGCTTTTCCCTGTCGATTGTCTGAGTTATTGGGGAAAATTCATAGAAATCGTCTTGACTACATTATGGAAAAGAAAATATGACAAGTTACTCAAAAAAAGTTTGAGGGAAGAAACAAAAAAACATTCTTCGAGTTCTCAGTCAATGGCGAAATTTCATTTTTTTTTCTTCTTTTATTGCAACTGAAGCATTTGAGAGATGGCAGGTAACAGTGACTTGCTAAGGGCGCCCATCTTTAACACACAGTTGAAAACTAAACTCGTTTATTTTGACTAGATGTGGAAGGAAATGCCCATTGTGTGACTCACCAACACCACAACCTTTCTGTTTATTAGAAGCTTGAACTAGCATGAAAGAAAGAAACAAGTATGGAAGTTATCTAGAGAATCATAAAATGTGTGTTTGTATTTCTGATTTTGGGTTTCCACTAATGGTTTTTAGCTTCACAGTTGTTATGAAATGCCTACATTACTGGAATTTGAACCAATAATAAACTAATTAGATTAATTAACAAACAATGCAATAACAGTATAGTGGTAAGATACACTGCTATAGTAAGTTATTTTATTTTATTCTATTCTGCTATACATACGTGGACGATTTTGTTATATAGCTTCAGACTCAATATATTTATTGTCATTTGTAACATGAATATCATTGAAATGCTTCTAGCGCAGGTAACTGTCTGGAATGACTGGTTAAGCGCGCTTTCTAAAAAAAAAAAAAAAAAAGGAAAAGAAAAAAAAAAGGTATTAATTTGTTGCTGGACGATCCCATTGCAGCACACCCAAAAAAGTCGCAGAGTAGATTCAAACAAAAATGATCTTTTGGGATTTTCTGTAATGACATTTCTAATCACAGTTTAGAAGATAATTGTGCTACAACTAAACTAACTAAAAAATTACCTGAAAAATAAAATATTACATATTAGTAGGATGAGATTTGAGGATAGGATTTTTTCATTATTACAATTCGCTCATCCCTAATATTAACACCCATAAATCTTTTATTTATCTCCAAATTAAAAAAAAAAATTGAATAAATTACTGATTTGTGATTAAAATATTGATTAATTATTTAAACATATAGAATAAATAAACTTTATCGTCCCAAGATATCCTAACCTTGCTAGATGCCACTTCCCGTACTAATGATGACATACCCAAATAAGTGTCGCTGCTAAATTACTCCCATGACATCTTTTCTCTGATAATAATATGAGCTAAATTTTTCAAATGTGAAAATAATTGTTACAATCAAACGTTCAGACTCCTAGTGGACCAAAATATTAGTGGCCATTTTTCCGAGTTATTCATGACACAATCTGCAGTCAAACTTTTAATTATCTCCTCTTCCTCCATCGGTATCATGTTTTACGAAATACATTGAAGATGTTCTGTGTAGTGGAGCAAATTCACCATACTTATTTCATTATTGGACCTGTTGAAATTTTACAACTGAATTTGAAAAAAAAAAATAAAAATAAACTATATAGTTTTTTTTAAACTTTAACATTAATTTTCAAAGATAAACCGTATTATCAATAAAATCTACCACAAACTTACATACGTCGGAAACTATTTACACTAAGAATCATACCATTTTATATCTCCTAAAGATTTAAATCACAAAATAAAATTTTAACAATTTTTTAAACTGAAAATACCCTCAAAAATTAACTGATTATAATAACGATCAAGCCGAAATACATACCACTTTGATAGTAATAAAGAATCCATAAAGTTTTAAAATTTCGATAAATGCCAAGAAAATATTTTTGCAAATAGTGCTCTGATGGATTCAATTAACCGAACGTTATGAAGACTGTAATATTCCAGATGAGTTTATAAAATAAACTGAAAGCATTGAAATAAGTACAGTTCCCTTTTACAACAGAATCATATACGAAAAACTGAAAAATATATCAATCTTGATTTTCAGAATAACCAGACAGCCCTAAATAAACATTGACCGTATACATAATATCAACAAACTGGCAAATTGAAAAGTATATAAAACAATCTAAACTTTACAACCAATCAATCTTCATCCTTGATGTCTATATAGGGAGCATTGTGCATGTTGAATTCAATTATTTCACGGGATTACTCTGAAGACTGAATTGAAATGGCTCTCATCCCATAACAATATACTGCTCTTGTTCTATTCCATATTGCCATATCTAGGTCTGTTTCATCAACACAGTACTTTTTGAAAGATCAAGTAATCTGCAAAAGTCAGAAAAGACTTAAAAGGATCTGTTAACCATTTGCAACAACTAAATAGTTCAATACCACTTTCGAATTTTATTTAATAAACTTCGAAAGCGGACTATGGAGTAAATATCCCATAAGAATTGTTTATAGCATTCTGGGTTAAATATCTCATACAAATTAAAATAGTAATTGAAAACTAAACTCTAGAATAATATTTAGGATGCGATATAACATTTGATGTAGATAAAGATATACATCATCAAATATTCTATTTTCAAGAAACTTGAAGTACGGCGAACCGAACAACAAAAGGCAAAACAAGAAAAGAAACACAATGAAATTTTTATAAATTCATGGCAATATCAACAATATTATGTGATTCAAATGTCTGGATAGAGAGAAAAAAAAAGATAAAAGTGGAATACAAGTAGCTGAAATGAAATTGTTTTTATAGCATTAATGGACGTATAAGGATGGACAATAATGAAATAAAGAATGAATTGCAAATACGTTGCTTCGAAAGAAGTCAGTGGACATCATAGTGCGAGGAACAAACAGCCATTGAGTCCACCTTAACCCTGCGGAGGTCGCGGTCGAAAAAATTGCAGCGTAGGTCGCGTGTATCTGAGAGATGTATTCATTACTAGTATGTGCTAAAATGCGATAAAAGTTAAAAAACAACACTGCAAATATAATACATGATGGTTTATTTATTTTCAGTTACAATCTAGAAATTATTGAAGAAAGAATAAAAAAACAACAACTAAACCATACTATACTGACATCGGAGTTCGCGGTATCTCTCAGATACAATACTACGAAATATCACACACCTTTACATAACACATGTTAAACCAAAACTGACTGCATAAACATTGTGGAATATCACCCGTAATAAATATATGCATGCGCAGCTACTCATGACCTCCAAGCTATACACTGGATATGTGTAAGAATATTTATATTAAACAATTTGTTTGTATCTGTCATATCAGCCGCGATCTCCGCAGAGTTAATAAGATGTATGACCTCCTTTCGCAGCGATGACTGCAGCAATCCTTCGAAGCATACATTCCACAAGTACGATAGCAATCATTGGGAATTTTGGATCATTCTTCCTGTAGGCATGTAATGAGGTCCTGGACTATTGTGGAGGGACGTCCCTTGACCTCACCCAACGCCCAGTTCATCCCATAAACGTTCAACAGGGATGAGATTAAGGCTTTGTGGAAGCCAGTCAAGTAGGATGGTGTTCATGTCCACAAACGTGTATTCAGTACCTGCCTGTAGAGGAAGCTCAGCTCATCACGCATGAAATACAAAACTTTATTTATATGAAGTCTTAGTGCAATTGTTGCTTTTATTCTAAAATAAAAAAAGCGTATTATGGCCAGATTTAATTCTGAGAGAAGTGTAACAAAGATTTGAATATATTGATTTGAATGAAATGGAGTTTCTGTTAAAATAGTTCTATTTCGTAATAATATAAGAATATTAACTGAGATTGTTTTGTGTAGAATTTCGCAATTACTATTTTTACAATTTGGGATTTGTGCTCTATGGAGATCCCTATATATATACCCATGCCTTGGAAAAGGTACAAGAACCTACTGATGAGCCTGCGAAATAACTTCTACCATAGACATGCTTTTATGGTTCTAGTTTTCATTATTTTTTTTCATCTTCCCAGATTTTAATTTTGCAAATAAACATATTAACAACCAAAAATGTTCCTTTAGAAATTCTTATACTAAACAGAAGGAAAACGAAGAAAATATTAAAAGTTTCTCAAAATAACAGTATTATTTTATTTTAACACTTAGTCCATCAACCAACGAGAAGTGTTTCACTTCGACGATGTTCTCGACCATTGAAGAAAAAGATCAGTTCACTGACGCAGAATGTGGCTTCTACTTCAGACACTTGAAGAATTATCTACAAGCAGCAAAGTGAAAATACTCAAGTTTTGATTCGTGCTGTAGCTAAATACAAACAAAAACTAGAGTTCTATCAAGTTGGGAAAGATCTCTCTCTCTCTCTCTCTGTCAGCGTAATAACAAGCAATGTGGTTCAATCAAGACATCCTGTGTATAAACTACACTGACCAGCCACTGAATTAGAAACTTTTATTTAATACAGTATTTAATCTCCTTTAGTCCGAATTAAAGCTCATATGCGGTTTGGCATAGATTCTACAAGGTGTTAGATTTCATTTGCGTCTACAACATACCAGCTGTTCAGTAGATAGTCCTTTAAATGGTTCACATTTGACGGAAGAGGACTTTGCTCTCCGATCTATATTTCTAGCGTTTCATACATTACGGTTAAGATCGGGGTTTTGTGGTGGCCAGAGGAGATGATGGAAATCGCCATCGTGCTCCCAGAACCACTGCTGAACAATCTTGCGCGATGTATAGTAGCATTGTCGTCCACGAAACAACCGTCACCTACTGGATAAAAGTCAACATTGTAGGATGAACTTGATCGGAAATAATGTTCAGATATTCCTTGCAGGACACCTGACTTTCCAGAAATACCAGGAAAACCGTTCCATACCAACACAACATGCCCCACATCATGACACTACCTCTAGAACCATGAGTTGTGTTCACAAAGCAAGCTAGGTTCAAACTCTCCTACCGTCCGCACAGAAGAAGGTGTACAGTGACGTGTCGGGCCACATGACTTTTTCCAGTCTTCCGGTGTCCACTCACGGTGTTCCTGAGACTACTGTAGACGAACTTCCCCATTCTTCGAAGAAATCAGTGGTTTCCGTATAGGCATGCCACTGCTAATACCAATCCTCTTCAATTCCCTGTGCATAGTTCCGTGAGATACGGGTCGGGAACAGCCTTCATTAAATTCTTCGATCAATTGCTGCTCACAGGAAATGTGTTCTATTTGTCCGTACAAGCCTTCTCGAACTACAACGATCTCGTTCCTAACAAACTGTCTTAGGACCACAGTTACTCCTTTAGACAATCAAAGTAGGTTATTTTTCCACTGATTAAACACCCAGAATATCTCATCTTTTGGGAAACCAGAACCATGTTGTTTTGTTGTTTTCAAAATCTTGGCTCAAGCCAGAGGGGACACACAAATAAGCCTTTTTTCGAATTCTGAAAGATCTTTTCCCATTGTGATCAATACTACTGACGATTACTGACCAGCAGTATTCTTAAATAGTTCTCTAGAACACCAGGTGACGCGCTTGACGAAATATTTTGCATAAGTCATGTAAGTTACCTGTATAGAGGTTTTTTAATTCAGTGGCTGGTATGTGTAATTGGAGATACAGTTAAAGAAACAAGACATTTAACTGCTAGCTTTGCTTAAGGGAGAGTGACTAATTAGAGAGGTTATACTTCGTACATAACTTAATTATTTTCGCATCGTAATATTGCATTTCGTGGCAATTATATTCATACACTAATTTTGAATTAAAATCGAGTGGATCTAATGAGTGAAAACGCATTAAAAGCTGCTTCAAATCACGAAAAGGGTCAGAACGTAGAAAATGCATATTGGCTTACTTAGACGCCTTCATATTGCAGCCACAAATGTAATGACATTTGTCTTTCTAGGTCAAATTTCACTTTAAACTGAAGGTGATTTAGTTAGTCTTGTACGAAGGCGTAAGGATATTTTTCTCACTGTAACTTTAATTTTCCTTCTCATCCATTATCTATACACATAACACAACCTTCCTTAAGGGGTGACAGAAGAGGAGTGGCAAAGTAGCTGCAGTAAATCCTTATCCTTATTTGCATTAGTCATAATTCCTACTACAAACACAAAACCAAAGTTGACCCACTCCAACCACTAGAAATTATTTGCCCCTACAAGTAATTAATTACAAATTTCATTTAAAATGATTGTCAATGCGAGAAAGAATTTTTGAGAAGTAGTAGTCTTTTATTATTTTATTAAATTTTATTTTTAGCATTAAGGGGGGGGGGATGCTCTTTTTAGAGAAAACAACCAAACAATTGACGCAGTAAGAACTGGTAGTAGAGCATCTTAGTCAAAATGTATTCATATTTTCAAGAATATATTTAGAATGTAATTTAGGAAAAGAAATCCCGCCATACTTGTGTGCCACTATTTGTAAAAGAGTTCGTAGATCGCAGTGGATCTGAATTATTGCTACTGATACTAAAGTCCATAATGCAAATTACCAAATGCTGAAATAAGTATTGAGGCAGCATTCTATTTTAAAGAAACCTGAAACTTCACACACACACACCCCAATAATATGCTGTCTCTCCTTTATTGTAGGACACGCTCGTGTGGTCTGTACTGGAATTCAAGTTCATACCAAAAGTTTTCGGTGCGGTTGTGATAAGGACTTTGTGCAAGCCAGTCAACCTTTCCATATCATATCCCTTCATGTTGCAGTATGACATGATTGGGAAAAATGCTCTTGCAGTATGACATGGCGCATTGTCGTAAAAGAGACACTAGACACCACAATCAAAAATCTGAGTCCACATTAAGAGAAATAGCTCTCGACCATCACACGTTTGCTACCATAATGCACTTGGACATGAATTTCCTTACGTCTACGTCTTCTACATTCACTTATGTGCGATCGAAAAAGAATGCAG
The DNA here is from genome assembly GCF_054136105.1 of Typopeltis vanoorti. Lineage (NCBI taxonomy): Eukaryota > Metazoa > Arthropoda > Arachnida > Uropygi > Thelyphonidae > Typopeltis > Typopeltis vanoorti. The sequence continues at coordinate 71,359,884 of NC_143564.1, read as the reverse complement.
CTTGATTCATCTTCGATTTCAGTAATGTTCAACGCTTTACGGACCATTCTGTTATTTTACGTTTCCAGTTTACGCTAGTACAACTTCGTTGTTGATCACCACCAACATTAGCTTAAATTCAAACTTCGTAAGATTAAACTACAACAACAGCAGCAAAAACTCCATGTAAGGTTTGGCTTATGTAAAGTTGCTTTTCTGTTAACAGTGTATCTCGAAATTTACCGAACCTCTTTGTTCTCTTGGAGCTACTGCATGACCTTTGTCACATTACACAGTTACCAAATGTCGAAATGTTTTTCTAACATTTCGACCACCCTTTGGTCACTCAGCAGTAGTTTATTTTGTCTTCCTGCACGTTTCTTAGCTGAGATGACGCCTTCATATTTCCATCGACTAATAATGCTGCTTAAAATCCAGCTTTGGCAAAGCAGTCCTTTTACTAATGGATAGCCACTGATATGACATTCTATGATGACATCTCTTTCGAAATCCTAAATATTTTCTCCACGTGGCTGTCGATAGTAGACAGATGTGTGCAAAGCCCACATCTGTCTTCTATTCCACAAGGATGAAAGGTGTACCAATACTTATTTCAATCTAGTGTATTTTTCATTTCAGTAAATTATATACACACAGTTCAGTTTTGCAATGAACATCTTAGTTATTGTCTTCACTGTGTTCTTGTAGATAAATTAAGGTATCATTTATAATTCTTCAATAATAGTTAATAAAAGGGAATAAAATGTGTCCTGGAATAAGTTGTCTGAGAAAATGAAACTTTTCTTTCTTAGCATTAACAAACATGTTTAACGCACTTAATGTGTTCATAATGTTACTGTATTAGTAATTTCTTATCTTATAGAAGGCCATATTTTAAACAGGAGAACTGCGAAATCTGATGGATAAACTGGATAATTCACGATTTATGTCTCAAAGCTGAATCTTGACAATTAATTACGATATAGTTTTGATGAGATTACCCCAAAATTTGGGCATGTCTTACCAAAAACATGATCAACACTCAATAATAATAGCATTTCAAGTTGAATTTTATCCCAAGCATTTAACAATCTGAATGGTAATATTATTGGTTACGTCATTTGTATTATATACAGTACTTAAAAAAAAGTTAGTCGACACTTCCCCTCGATGAGTCTTTGGACTCCCTGGAGGTGTTACATTCCCCCCCCCCCTGCATAATGTATTATATTCTTTCTTTGGGAGGCATTTCTGATTTCTTCCTCGAAGCTTAGCAGAGCTTATCTGAGAAAGATAACAGATGATAGATGGAGATGGTTTCATGGTTATGTTTCTATACTAGTCGCAAGTCAGGTGTTGATTTTACTGTTTGTTGGTACGTGCTTGGAAGACTTCAACTGCTATTACAGTTTAACTTTTTTTTGTTTTTGTTTTTGCAAGTAGGGTTGGATTTAGTTCTTGTAGTGATGGTTTCTGTTGTCGAACGGCAGTTTGTTTATCATGTCAGGTACGTAGAACTTTCAGTAGCTCTGCCGTAGTGATTATTGTATTTATAAGTTATGTAGCTTGTTGACTGCGGTCTTGTTCTGGCTACTCTATAGGTCGGGCTGTAGTAATCTTTTAACAGGACTGTGTAGTGGCATAAGTGTTTCACCTTAAATATTTTGTGTTTTGTCCGTGCCGCCTGCATAAGTGTGGGTTGTTCCCAGAATATCAGTTTTACCATTTTATCTTGCAACCACTGTAATAATCTCTTAAGTCTGTAGTCTGCGCAGAATGCGTATGATGTGATTGCATATCTTAAAATGTTTTCACATAATGCTTTATAGATTAGTATTTTTATGTGGGTTGGGGCAATGTCTTTTAATCTGTATAGTTTGCTTGCTATTATCCTAAGCTTGGTATGTAGGTAGTTTGTATGGTTATTCCAACTTTGATCAGCATCGAAGTGAAGTCCGAGATAGCGTGTTGTTTTCACCTGCGTGATGGTTGTGGTTTTAGGTTCTGCGCTTTGTATAGGAGGATGATTGTCGGATAGTAAGATATTTAGTTTCTATGGCAGGGTTTGGGGGGTTTTGAATATCATTAGTTTTGTTTTTCTAGGGTTTATATATATGCCGTTTTCGGTTAACCAGTTAGTGATTTGATTGATGTCGTGTTGCATATTTGTGTAAGCGATATTTGCATTGTTGTGAATGGATACTATGGCCGTGTCGCCTGCGTACTGGAAGATTTTACTTTTTAGGGGAAGGTGGCTTATGTCGTGTGTGTATATGTTAAATAGAATGGGAGATAGGACAGCTCCTTGCGATACTCCACATGCTACATGTACTTCTTTGCTGTACGCTGATCCTATACGTGTGTGTGCTTTCTGTTTTTCATGTATGCTTTAAACCACTGGAGTAGACGACCTCCAATTCCGATATGCGTTAGTTTCGTTAACAAGGTTTTGTGTGTTAGTGTGTCAAATGCTTTTGTTAGGTCAATGAATACCACTAATGTTATTCTGTTTTTATCCAATGCAGAGTTGTTATGTCTGTGAAATCTTCAAGGAATGTTGCTGTTCCTTTATTTTTTTGAAAGCCAAATTGTGTTTTGGGTATGATCTGAAATTTTTCAACGTATGTGGAGAGTTTGTGATGCACGATGCGCACCATGATTTGGTTGATTACAGACAACGTGGCGATGGGTCGGTAATTATTTATAATGTTTCTTTTTCCATGTTTGTGTATGGGTGTGATTAATGCAGTCTTTAGTGTTTCAGGTATGTGTCCCGTTTCGAAGATTTTATTTAACAGTTTTTGGATAACTGGAAGTAGGTTGGTTGAGTGTTTCTTGATATATTTTGGTCTGATTCTGTCTATCTATCCCCGGTCCTTTGTTAGGGTTAATTTGTTGAATTGCCAGTGATAGTTCTTCTTTTGTTACTGTGGGGAACCACATCGACTGGGTTGCTCGTGGGCCTAGTGGAGAATGTTCGTTTGTGTGAGGAAAGGTTGTTTTTTGTAGTTTTTGGACAGAGTTCACGAAGTGCTGATTAAAGTTGTTTGCCAACTGTTTGAGGGATTTGGGGTCGCAGGCAAAGCTGTGTTTTATTGTTTCTGAGGCAGTGGTTCTGTGTATATTGTCCAGCATTTCATTAATCAGGTACCAGGTTTCCTTTATGTCATTCTGAGCTGTTGTTAATTTGTTGCTGTAATAGTTTCTTTTTGCCGTTCTAATCTGTGTTGTTAGGAGATTCCGTTTTCTTTTGTATTCAGCTTTTAAAGCGATATTGTTCGACGATTTCTTAAGTTATTTCCATAGGGCATCGTTTCTTTGTATGTCTGTTAATATGTTGTCTGCTATCCATGGATTTTGTTTCGTTTGGGGGCGTATTTTAATTTTTGTTACTGCTTTGTTATATATTTTATTAAATGCAAGTTTAAGATTATTATATACAGCCTTCAGCAGAGTCTAAAGATGCTATCTGCATCCAGTCTGTTTTTCTGATTTCATCGTTTACTATTGTTTCGTTTAGAATACTATAATACTGTTTTCTAGTCTCAGTGTTAGTTTTATGGGTTATGGTTTAGAGTGTAACTGTAATGCTGTGAAATAATGGTCTGCCAGTTTGCATGTTATAACGGCTGCTGTGTGGCTGTTTGGAGGGGCCCTTATATTTATATGATCAATGCAGGATGTTGTATTTCCGACTATCTCTTCTCGTGTATACGACTGTATGGATGGGGTTATGTTATATGCCGATAAGAGATCTAGGTATTGTTCTGTGTTATTATTTATGTTCCTAATGTTTATAATCATGTCTCCTATTATTATCAAGTATTCTGAGGCGCCTACTTCCATGGCTGAAAGCCATCTGTTTAGTTCTTCTAGGAATTTTGTGGTGCTTAAGTTGGGTGGTATATATATTGCATTTAATATCAAGTTTTCTTGTTTGATCGTTTCAATTTCGATGCATATGTTTTCTGCGTATTCTAATTTATAGTTTATATCTGTTACTTCTAGTTTATATTTGGTAAATATTATTATACTACCGCTTCTTTTTGTTCGTCAGCAGTGTTTGTGTTGTTGGAAGTGTGGCATTTGGTAGGTGGATGCCTCTTCGTTTGTCTTAGATACTTCAGTCAGTATTAAAATGTCTATGTCGTCTATTTCTTCCTTCTGATAAGCTTGCAGGATCAGCCAGTATTTTTGAATGCTTCTGATGTTGATGTGGAGAATTGATAGTAATTTTTTGGGGATTGTCACTTGTTTCCATTCTGTTATTGATTTCATAATGTGGCAATTATCATGTTCCTGGGTGATTACGTCTGCTTGATGGTCTGCATTCATGTTGGTTGGCGTGCTGTTCCTTCTTTACGAGTTGTCAATATTCCTTTCAATGTGGCAGCCTGTTGAGGTCTTCTACGGATTTTACTTCGATTGGTTTTGCGTCTTGTGTCTTTCTAAGGAATATTTTGCTGTCTCTTATCCAAATAAACTGGTAATTTGTTTCAGTTTTTACTTTACTTGCTTGGTAAAATAGTTTCTGATAATATGGCGTTAAGTATTCGGACAAGTATATTGGGATATTGTCGTGGTCTCCCTTCAGATCCTTGACTATTGGTTTTTTAATCCTGCTAGCTTTTATAAGTGTAGTTTTTGTTGGGCTGTTGGTGAGTCGCACTACGACGGGAGAAGGAGGAATTGTTTTCTCTTTTCCTTTTTTTTGTGGTAACCGATGTACTGACTGGATGTCTTTTGATTCAATGAGAGAGCCAATTTTTTGGCTTAGTTGTATTACGGTATCTCTTTGATGTTCCATAGCAATTTCTGGGAGACCATCTATGAGGAGATCATTTTTGTACTACTGTTGGTTTAAGAGTTCGTACTGTTGCTTTAAAGAGTTTAGTTCTTGTCGTAGTTCCGTTGTCCCTTTAATTAAATTATGCTGTCTTTCCGTTAGCTCTTTAACTCAGTTTTTAATTTCTCTAACTGTCTGTAATACATCTTCTACCGAGTTATTATTAAATTTAATAAATTACTCATATTGGTTGAATTTTTCTGTAATTTGTGCGGTATGTTTTTGAAATAGTTCTCCAACAAAATCGATTAAACAGTCTTTTAGGTTTTATAATCTATTTTCAAGTAATGCATTTAAAGTTGGCTCACCTGGGTTTCCGTTGTTGTTTTCTTTGTTTTTAATTCCCTCTGCTGTTGATAGCTGTTTACAGCCTGCGGTTTTCTCAATTAGCTGTTTTCCGGAAGCCTGCGGTCGAAGGCGACATTCCTTTGTTGTCTTTGCAATGAGGGGACACTTCCACTACTCACGATTCTTGTTTGATTTTCGCTGCCAAGTGGTTTCGGACAATCCTGAACATAGAAAATGCATGTTTCTCTGGCAGTTCCTACATGTTATGTGGTTTTCTTCACCCGTTAAGTTTTCTTGGCATTTGTAGCACTTCATATTTCTTGTTTGATGATCTTGCTGTAATTTCTAATATGGCAACTTACTTTGTTCTCTTCTTGCGTAGTTGACCAATGAACAGATACTTACAGTTTTTACATCAATATGTTCGTCTTGAAGAACGGAATTGACTGATATACTTTAAATTTATTTTCGCAACAAAAAATCTGCTTTGCAACTTAAAATATGGGAGCATCGAAATAGCGTGCTTGCGACCGCTTGCTGCTAAAGCGCCCTCTTATAATTCTACATAATAATAATAATAATAATAATAATAATAATAATAATAATAATAATAATAAAAGAAGGAAACCCCTCGTTAACAATTAAGTTATGAAAGTATCAAATAAAGTCAAGCTTGTCTCTGTTTGAAGTCTAAATAACTGAATGTGACTACTGATGATGTTTTCAATCAGGGACTTGGTGATGTAATCTATTTATATAATTCAATACACCTGCTGCTGGCATGACATCTTTATTTGCTGAAGGCGCACTCTGTGGGTTAATAGATCTACATTGACCAATAGAGTGTGCGCCGAATAAGCTAACAAAAGAAGTTATGATATGCAAGTAGCCAAGTTAATAGAAGCTTTCTCTCTGCACGTTTCTATCTTTTATACCACTATTTACATTGCTGGGACTTCCTCCTAAAGGCGTATATAAGATAGTGGACCTATTTAGGAATATAGTTAGCAGTTGAACTTTCCCCTAATTTATAAGTTATCTTGCTTAGATCTTGTGTATTGAAGCCATCAAGACAATGCGTCTTACAATTGCATTTATTTGGATTATAGCGATTATAGACATTCCGAAGCAATCAGCAGTGGCAAATAAGCAACAAAATAAAGGTTTAGGTTTGAAAAAGTCAACGCAAACTGCGACTACGGAACAACCTTCATGTGGTAAGTGGCACATTATTAATCGAACGGATCGTTGGATTTTCACGTTGAGGAGAAAGAGCAAGATGGATGGATTATTTCATTAATGTTAAAGTATCTCAGATCACGATAGATCTGAGTTTTGAGTGTGTGTTTATATATATGTTTTATGAGTGGATTTATTTGTTCTTAAACTATTATTTGTTCTTAACAAAAGAATTATATATCGGCAATAAAAGCTGAAGACTACTGTCACACACCGTTTATTTTATCCCAGTATAGTAGTGAAGACAATAATATAGCAATCAAAATATGTCACTCTTCATTAGATCAGTTAACTGGCATTTCGTCCTTCCAAGTCGCAAAATTTACCAACTAGGACGAATCCGAAACAAATGGATATCAATATAAATATACCATGCATGTTTTAGTTCATCACAGAAGTAATACCGTGATTAAAAGATTATATTTTTACAGCTACTTGAAATAAAGCAAGCAAGATCTAATATTGTTTCATAAGATCAAGTATCGGGTTTTCTTTCCAAGCGTCGACAGTTATGACTCCATATTGTGTACTTCTAGTAACATTACAAATATCCAGCCTATATTCAAAAACTTCATCCGGGTCATGTGTCTTTTCACATTTAATGATGTGATAACTTCGCGAAAAAGTTTTTTAAAATTATTTAGTTGTTTTGAAAGTGTTGAAAGAAAAGTAGGATTCATGACATACAACGGCAAGAATTACAGGGATCCTTGGATTTACAGGTTGAGGAGAAAGAACCGATGCATGGATTGGGTTATTTCATTAATGTTAAGGTATCGTAGGTTACGAAAAAATCTAGTAAATTGAATTTAGAAGATCTCAGAGGCCAAAGGAATTGATTCTTATCTTGAGGAAGGGTTTTAACTCACAAAACTACTTCCCTCTTCCCTTTAGCGTTTGATTTCTTGCTACTTCAAAAGGTTTTATAAGAGATTTAAGAATTTTGAATTACTCGTTCTTATGAAACAGTGCTTTCCATGAGTGCCTAATATCTACAAAATATATCACCGTTCGTGTAAAGCGAACTCTTGCGTAGAATTATATAATGCAATATAACCTCCTTTTATATAATTTATTGATAGTTTTTTTTGCACATAAACAATACGAATAAGTTTTACCATATTGAAATAAATATATTTTCATTTTTAATATGATTTTACCATTTGTGCCATCTTTTCATTTCCAATCTTTCTCATAGCTTTCATATCTGGTCTCCAATGTTGTGTGATCAAGTGTTTTATTTCTAATCTAGTTCTCAAATCTGTAAGTTAAAATTGGTTTAAACACCGTCTCTTCTACTGCTACTTTGATGCTCTGGCTAATTCCTCTCTTACTCCACATAAATATATTCAGTAGACTCCTCTTTACACCATCTTTACTTCAACTGTTATCTATTTCCAAATTAAAATTTGTCATTTTCAATAAACATTGCACTAAGTAGCTGAAATAGTTTACTTGCTCTATAGGTTATTCATTAAAAATATTAATATCTCCGATTCTGATATTGGATTTAAATGTGATTTTCCTTCATAATGTGATCCATGTAGAACATGAATAACACAGAAAATAGCATGCACCCTTGGCTTACACCTTAACTAAACATCTAACCATATTTCCCTATCTCCTTTGATTTCAGCTACTGAATTGCAACTTAAATATCGAATTACAACGCGATTTAAATAAAAAAAACTGTAAACCTTAAGGGTAAAAAAAGCAAAACTGTGCATTTGTAGCGTGGGTAGGATAATGGTTGTATAATCGACAAAGCCTGCTCAGAGACCAAATATCGAACTTTACAAGTTATTTTAAGGATCCCAATAAGTGGAAACGTGGTTGATCATTCCCCCCCCCCCCCACACACACCATTTTTCCATTTTGAGTGCACTTCCCGCATTCAAAAAAAAATGGCTCAGAAATCATTGATAGCCTCGGCTTGCTCGGAATAACTTCTTACCAGACTGTTATTTGTTTGTTCACTGTATCATGGATCACTGAAATTCTTCACATTTATCGGTTATTGTATTTCAATGTGGTGCAATTGTTTATGCAAGGACTATCTTGTGCAGTTAACAAATACGACCAGCCGAACATGAAGGTGCATTCTCTGAGATACTCAAGTAATGGTTGTACTCACTCACTCAATAATGAAATAGCAGGTATAATGACTTAAAAGGCTAAGTAGATAGTTTGAGTGGTATTTCATCTTTCTTGGATTATACACTGAAAATCAGTTGGCAGTATTTTTTTTAAAACAAGCATATGATCAGAAATCTAGATTTCACACAGATACACTGTGATTAGATAAACTAAAGAATTAGTGCAACTACTCGTGTCCATGTGACTGTTTTTGTTTTGCTGGAAGATGTTTTCATGTTGATAAGTATTACCAGTCGTTGTTTGCTTCCCCCCACCCCCAATAAATATATAAATATTTTTTTTCTTTATAAATACTAGGTGCATATAATTATTGATCGGCTATAAGTTCTTATCAGATGTATAATGTTCTACTTCAAAAATATTCATTCACATTAAATAATTTTTAATTTCAGAAGAGTTTATGTCTAGCTGTATGCAAGACAACTTAGATTCAGGACTGCTTAAACTTCTTCCAGGATGCCTAAGTAAACCACTCCACAAATTGCTAGACGTAAGTTTTTCACAGTGTTATTAACATCGAAAGTTAAAATGAAAAACACGCAAAAATACAAGATATTTGAAATTTATAAGAGCATTTAACACAAATGTGAATAATTATTCTTTTACTTACCAAGGGTAAGCAAACAAAGTTTGTGCATGAAGTATCTTCACGACTAGGCTACTTGTATATAGAAGCTTATAACTTCACATCAATTGGCTTGGTATCCAATGATGCAATGCACACATCCTTTTGGATGTGCGTAATGTTATGCATTATGGAAAAGACTTCTATCCAGACAGGTTTCGACCTTTAATGGGGGTCTGATCCTGATGAGACCTCAATGAAGGCCGAGCTAACTACCTGCACCAACAACCAGTGGTTGTTGATGCAGGTAGAGTGGGTAATGTATACCCATCAAAAACTGTGAGAATAAAAATAATAAATAGAGAAATGATAGAAGACAATAATAAAAACGTTTATTATTTTTCAAATTCAGAGAACAAAAATATTCCGATTGCAACTAAAATTATACTAAATAAACATTTTTAAAAGTTTTAATTTTAATTTAATATTTTATTATTTTATTAAATTCCATCCGATCCGACTAGAGAAGAGTTATTGCTTTATATATTTTAGAAACATATTGCACTTATCAATGCAAATGATCCGATTGAAAAAAAAACGAAGTGAATAAACATATTTCTTAGGATGTCAAATACCGACTGTGACTAAAATCTGCTCAGCCAAACCGAGATCTGAGACGAGTACAGACAGACATTTTGCCTGAGTGGTTATTGTAATCCACTTATCAACCAGCAGGTTGCAAGTTCAAATCCCGCCTTGGACATGGATGTTTATGATTGTCTTCAGGTGGGAGATGAATTTTATCCAGCATGAGAACACTGCCCAGCTTATTTGAGGGCTGAAATGGCTTGAAAAAGTTCCATATTTGGTCAGAGAAGGATTTTAGGACTATGTAAAAAAAAGAAATACAAAAATATATAAAATAAATAAAAAAAAGAAAGAAAATTTCATTTCTTACCTTTTTTTGTGGGTGAGAGTCACATAAAAAAGAAAATAACTCACAAAAGGAACGTAATCCGCGCTTACTCACCTATTAGATTCACATCCTACTAGACTGGTGAGGCATTAGGATACAAATGAGAAAATAACACCAACGTTACGCATGCCTTCTAAAATCTAACATGCATAAATATAAAGAACACTTTATACTATATATTGAGTTCTCTTATTTTGCGAAATTGATCTACAATAAAACTGGCTATAAAATAAATAAATACTTTACGGTGTATAAATACTTTACACAACAGTGCTATTCACATCAGAATTAAAAGACGTATTCTTATATGGCAAAATTATGATGTCACTAGGAGTACAATATAAACAAACTTATAAGGTTAGTTTTTTAGAGATATGTGTAATGTTTGCATTATTTGTTTATTTTTAACGTATGATATTATTTCATAAAATCCTATGGATCATCAATAGTCAATTAAAAATTATACCACTTTTGGTAAAAAGAAATTATTAAACCGTGAAAATGTGCAAAAATATAAACTAATGGAAAGTGTAACTGAAGAACAAAATAGAGAATCAACAAGTAGAAAATATGATTGAATAACAAATACGGAATGTAGACTGCTATAACTGATGGAGGAAGTAATACTATAACATAGTATCACTTTCTTCGTCAGTATACGATGCAGTATTAAATGCTTATAGTAACGATAAAGGAAAATTAAACTGCAATACAAGATTTCAGAGTCATTCTGCAGTACAAATTATCATATTAAAGCTTAGTAATTTTTATAATTTAAAATTGAGAAATTTTATATATAGGTGAACAGAGATCAAATTTTTAAAAAAAAAACAGTACTAACTAGCAAAATATCCCCGTAACTCCCACTTCGGATGGGAAGACGTGATAAGGTTCGAAAGATATGATAAGGAAAGATCTGATTTGGACTGAATTGTCCTGATAAGGTTCCTTGCGCCCTTTCTTTCAGCCTTTTCAAACGAAAGTGAGTTGGCTGTTTACAAACCGAGGTGGCACAGTTTTTTCTTCCTTGAAACTTTTTATTTTTTTATTTTTTTTCATTCTGCAACCATGCTGACTGCAAACGGATTGTGAGAGCACCCGCAGTTGACACACAAAAATATTTAAGCCTTAAACTGAACACCTTATCTTAAAATATGGTTGCGAAATCAATCTGGATACCTCTTAAGCCCCCTTAAAGGCTTGTGAGTACCGCAGATTATCATCATCATCATCATCATGCTTGTCAAGAATTAGGCCTAGAGTGGCCTATTTCCGGCCTTAGAAGTCATCATTGAAGCTCTTAAGAGGACGTCCTGTTTATTTATTTATTTTTTCCTAATGGTTTGTAATTTAAAGCTTGTTTTGATAATCTTTCTGTTTTCATTCTTTTGTTCCATCAATTTATGTTTATATTTTTTATTTATTTTTTTCTATTTCTGATTCCTAATTTAATTCTATCATAATTTCTTCATTTCTTTTGTGATCGGATAGAGTATACTTTGCAGTTTTTCTCATAAACTTAATTTCAGTTGTTATTAATCTTTGTCTTTTTGTTTTATTTTAGGGCTAACGTATTGCATACTTTTAGGCTGGTTTATTTTTGAACTAGGTTAGGTTCAAATATAGAGTTAATTACACCTGTTATTTTTAAATATTTAACAGTTTTTAGGTTTATATCTTTTTCATTTTCATATGAGATCATACATCTTAGGTAGTTAAATGAATTCACGTGTTCTAAGATTTGTTATCTATTACTATCTTAATTCTTTTTGGATCTTGTTCATCAAAGACCATCGTTTTTGATTTTTCTGTTGATATTAGCATTCCATAATCTTTGGCTATCTCATTTAAATTTAAAATATCTTTCTGTAAGTTATCTTCGAATTTGTAATTATTATTTGATCATCGGCAAAAAGGAGAACGTTTAAGTTCACAGTAGGAGAAAGTTTAATACCTTGATGGAAATATTTAATTAATTTTATTATTATTTCATTTAAATAAATATTAAAACGTGTTGCTAAAAGGGGACAGAATCCCTGTCGGAATCTTTGTTTATCTCTCTTGGATAAGATACGTCTTAATTTAATCTTATTTGTACTTTATTATTTTCATATATACTTATGGTAGCTTTTAGAATATTATTTAGTATTTGTCTTTCTTTTAATATGTTAAATAAACTGCTTCTTTTAATTTTTTCAAATGATTTTTCAAAGTCAATAAATGTAATATGTGATTTTAAACTGTATTCTCTTCTTTTCTCTATTATTACTTTTAGGCAAAAAGCCGAGTCTATACATGATCGTCCTTTTCTAAATCCATTCAGAAACTTACTTCTGAAATGAAGTTTTCAGAATATTTTATGAGTTTCTTATTTAAAATTCTGCTATATATTTTGTAACAGGAATTTTGTATATTGATACCTCTATAGTTTTTACAGTCATCTCTACTACCTTTTTTAAAGAAAGGGATCACAATTGCTCTTTCCCATTCTATTGGTGGGTTACTTGCGGAACAGATTTTATTTTTTAAAATAATAGGAGTCTTTCTTAAAACCTTATTTCTGCATACTTATACAATTCTGAACCTAACCCATCCTCTCAGGTGATTTTCCATTTCTTGTTTCTTTCAGGCTGATTTCTAATTCTTCTTTAGTTATTTCCTTTTCATTTTCATTAAATGTTCTCCAGTTGTCTTTTTTAAAATATTTATCTGTCCACAATTCTGTATAGAAATTTAGGAATTCTTCTAATTTCAACTCGGTGTTTAATTTATGTTTTCTTTAGTATCTGTACTTAAGTGTTTCAAAATCTTATATACATTCGGTCTTATTTTATATAAGTCACATTCTAAATTAGAAACAAATTTGTTCCATGATTCTCTGTCTTTTTCTGACTTCTCTTTTAGCTATGGCTCTTATTCTTCTAATCTGTTACTGCGTAACCATTTGTGATAGGCTTCTTTTTTCTTTTTAATTATTTCTTTCATTGTATCGTCCCATATCTTCAGTTTTGTTTTCTTTTTTATTGACATTTTTGGTCTTTCCTAATCTTTCATTTGCTGCTGTATTTACTATTGTTTTTATATTAAGCCATTCTATTTCTATTTCTTCATTTTTTAATAATCTAGTTTTATAAACAAAGCTTATAAAACTAGATTATTAAATTCTTTCTGTTCTTGATATTTGTAGCAATTTAAGTGGTAATCTTACTTTTATTTTAACGAGGAAGTGGTCTACTTATTTCATATCCTCTGTGAATTCTAACATCTAAAGAGAACTTTGATGTCTTTTCATGTAAGATAATATAATCTAATGTCGATTTACATCCTCTTGTTCCCCAAGTATATTTATGTATGTCTTTATGCTTATAGAAATAATTCATTATTTTAAGATTATTATAAACTGCAATGTCAATCAATGTTTTACCATTCCTTTGTAAGGTATGTTCTCCATATATTCCTATATTATTATTAATTTCTGTGTTTTCTAATTTTGCTTTAAAGTGTCCTGCAAATATTTCATAATCATTTTTATTTATTTTATTATATATATTTGTAACTGATTATAGAATTCAATTTTTCATCTTCTCTTCCTTCTTCTGGTGCATATAAACCAATTATTGTTAAATAACCTCTATATATTTTTATTCTAGTTTCTATTATTCATTCATTCCATAATTTATAATATTTTAACTGTTTTGAAAGGGAATTATGAATTCAAATCATAACACCTTCTTGTGCTCTTTGATCTCTCAACTCCACTATATATTACATTAAGATTTTCAGTTCTCATGGTTCCTTTTAATTTCTTTTTTGGTTCAGTGATTACTGCTATTTGAAAACTTCATTTAATATTTGGTCTAATTCTATTTCTTTATATGCTATTCCTCTTACGTTCCAGTTTGTTATATGTATTATATTTTATCGTTTCCATTTTCGTTTTACCTTTTCCATTCCAGGGTCGTTTTCCATAGATTCATTTCGATTACCTTTCTCTGTTGGCTTAAAATTAGATTAATGTTCTCCATGTCATGTGACTAGCCTGGCGATGGATAGTCCAGTGGTGGGGCTGCTACCTTAAGGCTTCTGAACTAGCCTTCTTCCAAATTTAAACCCATAGGAGGAATAGGGTATACTGAAGGGGAAAGAGTAGATTATAGAGAGGCATAGATATAGGCCAAAAATGGAAAGACCCCATAGCCCTTGAGTAGTCTAATACCATAAAGGTCGTAAAATAAGAAGAATTGGCTGAAAAGGCCTTACAGGAAAGGTTAAATTGAGTGGATCCTCCTCAATGCAGAGGAAGAAGAGGATAGATCCAGCTAGGGGACCATGGGAGTGACACTTCCCTTTACGATCAAGATGACTGCCCATTGTGGCCCTGTTGGTCCACGAGTCCTTATTCGATATATTCGGACCACCCCACCATATTTGGTGGGCTCCCCTATCCGTCACCCAGGGGACGCGCTCTCTAGAGATTACACGGTCCACAGAAAGATTATTATTGTTATTATAACTTGCAAAATTGAATAAAAATAAGAAATAATAAATACAGTATTATAACAGTTTCGACAATAATCAACAGCTTATTGAGATACGCTCTCTTAGAATCCACAGATTAATATTTCCTTCGTGTTTTTATTTGGACGTGTAATGCAAAATAAAATTATTTGAACACGTATTTTTAATCAAATTTTGTTTAGTTGAACAGAAATAAATCATTTATTAGAGAATTAAAATTTAGGATTCGACTACTGAGTATGAATATGTAATTATCTCACCCCCCCCCCCCCCAATAGTTATTCTTGAATGTGATTTATTGATGTCTTTCTAGGTTGACTTAAAGTGGATCATGTGCGGACTGTTTACTGGATTAATCCCTCACAATTATTCAAATACTTCAAATACAGAGAAGGTAAACTGCAATCAATCTTAAATGAGTGAATTATTTGTTCATTTTGGTTATTGCATTTTATAAAATTAAGTGTCCGCAGCAAACTGAGAATTGTAACTCCATCGGCGAGATTGGAAGCTCTCCACAGGTGCAGCAAAGCCAGGGGCGCAACGTATGCAAAACAAAACAAAAATAAATAAATTGCCTGATCTCCAAGAGGCTGAGGATTCGAATCCAGGCGATGTCTTAGGCAGGAGATGAATTAGCGTCACATAAACGTTTTATTTTATTTTATTTCATTTTTTTATGTATTGTGAATTTTATTATTGATATTATTTTCTAATTATTACTGATAGATTGGGACATAAAACTGATAATGCCACAAAACGTATCTCTTTCAGGTTACTGAACTCTTTTCACTTTCTGAAGATAAAACGCAGACATTAAAAGAAATCGTAGCGAGGAAGGTTTGTGGTGGCATGTATTCAGCTGAGGTAGGTGTCACAGTAGAGCCAGATAATTATCATTTAGAAAATTTAAGGTTTCAAATAAATCTGTACGGCGTTTAAAAAAAAAAAGATTGAGCTACTTAGATACACGAAGACATACGTACATTATCTTGCAAAAATCATATTTTTCGGAACATCATATTTTTCGAATCACTGGATGTGCCATCCAGTCAGTTTCGACTCCTGGTGATCTTGTGAACAAAGGATCCTTAAAGGATCAACATAAGTTCCTTTATGTTGTCCTTTTCCTTTCCTTCTTCTCCTTTTCCTATCCGCAATCTTTTCCAACATTACTCCTTTTCCAATTATTCATCTGCTCGCATACGATGCCCAAAGTGCATTAACTTCTGATTAGCATCATTGCCTCCAGGGTGCATTCTGTCTCTCTAAAAACCTTATTAGTCATTTCTTGCGGTTCGCAACTCTAGAGGTTTACAAATGACCATTCCATGTTGAACTCCATAGGCTTGGTTTCCATGGTAAGGTTGCTGTATACAAAACAAAAATTTGCCGGAATGAATCATCCCATCTGTTAAGTGCCGAGGTTATTACAGTATGGGGATGTTCCTCCTAATTTGAAATAATAACTCTTGTAGGGCATGTAAAATGCACATTACGGGTATTGTGTGCTCTGTCTGTTTCCTTTTCATGGAAACGATCCATTTCATTATTAACATGATCATATGTGAGAGCTGTGGTGACAGGATTTTAGCTATTTAGGCGAAATTTTAGTGATGATTACAAATTAAATATGGAAATAAAAAATGAAATAAATAAAGCTGTATGACGGAGAAAGAGATAGCAATTAGCTAAAACACTAATAAACGAGGGTGGTCTGAAAAATTATCAGCCTAACAATGAAAAAACGAATTTATAATTTCAAAATTATTTTTATTTTCAACATAATCTCCCTTAAGACTAATACGTTTATTCCAGCGATGCTCCAGCGCCATTATCCCGTCCCTGTAGTGGTTCTCAGTAAGATCTTCAAAATACCCCTCTACAACTGCAATCACCTCCTGATGTGAAGAAAAACACTAACCAGCGAAGAGTTTTAGTTTTGGGAAGAGATAGAAGTCAAATGGAGCCATATCTGGGGAATAGAGTGGATGTTGCAACAACTGCACATCATTAGCGCCGATCCCTTAATTTTTCCATTGCCAAAACACCTTTGTGGCGTTTTGGCAATGGGAAATTTCAGGTGCATTGTCCTGATGAAAGATGATTTTTTTTCCCCTGCAAACCGGTTCTTTTCTCACGATTTTTTTTCGTCTAGTCTGGTTAAAAGATCGGAATAATGTCGGTAGAGCAATAACCCTTTTCAAGATAATTAATAAACAAAATGCCTTCAGCATTCCAAAACACTAATCCATGTCCTTTCCTGCTGATGGAACCTACTTTGTCATCTTTGACCTGAACAACTGGCTTCTGTCCACTGTTTAGACTGCTGTTTGGATTCTGGTGTGCAATAGTGAATCAAGGTCTCAACCATAGTAAAAACTCGACGCACAAAATCAGTTTTATACTTGTTTAAACGCTCCAAGCACTGTTCAGAGATTTTCATGCGAGTGCGTTTTTGATCTGCTGTGAGCAAGCGCGCACCCATCTTGCGCAAAGCTTTTTCATTTGCAATTCTTCATGCAAAATATATCCTACACGTTCTTTTGAAATGCCTATAGTCTCAGCAATTTCACGCACTTTGACTCGCGGGTCATCCAATACCATATCGTGCACTTGATCAATGATTTCCGGTGTTGTTACACTTTTTGGGGGTCCTTTACGTGGATCATCTTCAAGGCTGGTACAGCCACGTTTAAATTCGGAAGCCTATTTCTTAATTGTCGACAACGAAGGAGAAAGTGCCCATAAACTTTTATGAACTTCGAATGAATTTATTTTGGCGTTAAACCTTCTTTTACAAAGAATTTTATAACCGCACGATACTCAATTGTGTCCATTTCAAGGGATATAGACAACACGTTTGCTTCAGTCAGCTGTTGTAAAACAAACTACTTGATAGAATGACTTGCAATTTCACATGGATGCTTATCCATGTGAAATTCCACCCTCGTATATCTACAGAATGTTTTTATGAAGACTTCTTAGTGTTCATTAAAGTTTGGTAGAGACATTTCTAGTATTTAGATCGTTCCCATGTTTCTTATGGTTGGATGGAACCCTGAACATCGATAGCTATTCACATTCTAGGCAATTCTGTTTTACATGGAATGATGGAATTCTTTTGAAAAGTAACCCTCCTAAATTAATGTGCACTGTATTTTGTAACAAAATGACATTAATTCAGAAATCGAAACGTTTTTGTTGCTGCTTTTATTACTCGTATAATCGTTCTTTGTCTGTTGGTAGTAGAAAAAATGCGATGTTATCAGCTATATCGCTAATATTCACATCTGATTCTTTGCAGGCGAATGTATCAAGACACTGTGTCTGTAAAATGTATCATCCACAAGAAAATGAGTACCTTAAGGTCAGAGATGTAAGTTGACTATATTTATACGTATGAACAGACTAATACAGTTAAATAGTAATAAATGTTCATTGAAGATTTATTCTTGCTCGAAAAACACATACAGTTATATGGAACGTTCCTTGTGTTAGTAATATTGTTTTCAATTTAAGTGTTATTTAGAACACAGAAGTTTTCTAAATAATATTTAGAACATTTTCTAAATATTATTTAGAATATTATTTATATGTTACCCAGTGGCTGTCGGTGAAATTTTTAATTAAATTAGTGGAGGTGCTGCATATACAAAATAAGAAAAAATAATTCATTTTTTCCTAAATAAGTGACCAATTTATTAATAAGTAAATTTACATATTACAAAATTTGCTTTATTAAAAATATTTCACCCTCACTACGAACATACACCAGTAATAAAAGTTTCGTACCGCCGCTGCTCAACGAACAGTGTCGGTTTCCACATTCCGACACTGCGTTAGATCGTAATGCGTTTGTTTCGTGTAACGATAATTGAAAAAATATAATTCTTTTCATATTTTCAACAGTGATAATCGTCAAAATTAAGCCTTGTATTTATAATAAATAAATAATTATATGTTATTTCAACAGAATAAAATAAGATTTACTAAAAATATTTCGCCCTCACCACGAACACACACACCAATAATAAAAGTTTCGTATCTCACGGAAATAACGCGCGCAAGCATAAAATTTATCTGTAGCGACTCTGCTCAACGAGCAGCGTCAGATTCACTTGTTACGTGCAGTGGCAAATGCAAACGAATACCGACGAGTCTAGCCGGAACTGACCGAACGTGATAATTCCGACACTGCATTAGATCGCAGTGCATTCGTTTAGTAATCTAAAGCGTTAATCGAACAAATCCAATTATTAACTATTCAATCAATGTCGAAACATAAGCTGTAACTTATATATTTAGTTTAATCCGTTATCCAAGTGTAAGCAAACAAAGTTTGTACCTGGAGATACTTCAGGGGTAACTCGTGGCAAAGGTGGGTCAAACTTCACCTCACTTGCCTTAGTATCCCATAATGCAAAGCACATCTCCTTGCGGACATGTATAATTCTATGCATTATGGGAAGGGTCACTACCCAGACCGGTTTCGACCTTTATCGAGATCTCTTCAGTCGGAGCCAGACCCAGAGGTGACACCAAGGTTGAAGCAATGTAGAAGTCATATTTACCTATACGAGTTGCCAAAAGGTGTCACACCTTATTAATAAATTACTCTGGATTAGAGAGTGATGTTGGAAGTTTTTTTTCCCACTTGGTTAGACGATAAATTATATATTTAGTTTAATCCTTTATCCAAGTGTAAGCAAATAAATTTGCACCTGAAGTATCTTCAGGACTGGGGCAACTCTGGGGCATTATACATGTCCGCAAGGAGATGTGCTTTGCATTATGGGATACTAAAACAAGCGATGTGAAATTTGATCCACCTTTGCCAGGAGTTGCCCTAGTCCTTAAGATATTCCAGGTTGTAACTTTTAACATGTTGTATTGCATTTATATAATGTTGTGAGCATTGTTATTATTTATAAACACAAACAAAATTTAATATTTTCGTTTTTTCCTTGGGGTGCTGCAGTGTCGCAGTGCTTATGTACAAGCCGCTACTGATGTTAACTGAATTCGGTCTGTATAGCTCAGTGGAAGTGCCGTTTGTATCCACAGCGATGGGTCGCCCGAAGAAAGACCTGAGTTAAATTCTAATCGCCGACTAGAACTTTTTCCAAGTCTTTCTTCGACTGGTTCTCGAGTCAGTCGATCTCTGGCACAGGCAAGCTACTTTTTGTTCCGGAAACTTGGGATTTTCGTCCCGTAAGCTCAAGGAAATCGACCCTAGAGCTCACACTTTTTCATACGACGACATATTGTGTTAGGGTTGAGATCACGAGATGGCGCACTTGTTTGTTTACTGGATACCACTTGCAGTTAGTCTTGGGCCAGCTATCTCTGATTGGCTACCTCTCAGCTATCTTTGGTGGGGATTGAACTTCCCACTCAGTCTCCAAAAGTTAGTAGGGATAAAAATAGCCTGGCCTAATTCCCATAAGGGAATAAAATATTTTAAAAAAAACTGAATATATAAAAATTGTTACAGCTATATACTGCATAAATATAACCATAAGTTGTTCCAGGGGAGAGAAAAATATATTTTATTTTCTGCTTTGTAAATACACTGAGGTTAAACTAAAAAATTAGTAATATCGACCATCGTAGAAAAAGTTTATAAATGAATAAAGCTGTTCTTTGTCAGAGCCATTCTTTATCTACCAGAAAAAGCTCAAATAATGAAAACAGTGTACATCCCTTGAGGATGCATATCAGGAATTTAATGACGATAATGATGAAATAAATAAGTTGTATCGTATATCGCACAACTTTTTAAAGTTGTCTGACATATCCGTTGTGCGATATGGAATACAAATTCATAAATATAACGAATTTAATAAATATTAAAAAAAAAATATGAGCACGCTGCCATTTGCTGCAGGTCGAGGTCCTCTTTTATGTCTAGTATATCTCAAATCTGAAGTAATATATAACATTTCTCATTATCTCTCAATAATTAGGTCTTATTATCTTATCTCCTAGAAATGCTTAAAACTGTGCCGATTTAAAACTGGTTTGGAAGATGAATAACGGCATGTAAGTAATAAGATTCATTTCATTTCTAAGTATTACTTATTGCTAGTACTATTAGTCTTTTTCATTATTTAAAAAAAAATTAAACAAACTTGGTTTATTGATAACAAATAACGTGATAAAACAATGAATTTAAACTTAATTGAAATCTACTGCGTTAGCAGTTTTGTCGACTTTAAGAAACCTCCTTCATCTACTAGAGGTATATGAAGTTCGTGGCTGATTACTAATATGTGGGACATATTTTTGGTTGATCAATTATGACGCATAAAAATATTATAAATACTAACTTAGATCTTTAAGATTTATCCTGCTGATTGTTTATTCGTTTGATATTATGATACGGCCAAAGAAAGTAAGGCTATGAGAATAGTGTGTTATGTCTATTAATTGTGTGTTCTGGCGGAGCTGCCTGTTTTGTGCAAGGAAACTACTGTGCCTTGAAAAGCTTCTTCGTATCCTAGACGAGTTCGAACTTTGGTCTTTGCAATCGATCCTTCTAATTGTATGGAAGCATCTCTTCATATTATATGACACTACTCACCGTTTTCAGTTACCCACAGTGTGCCAATTTCACGGAAATGATGACCAGAATAATATTTTTTTGATATTGATCAAAGCACTGCCGGTGCTCTATATCCGTGTCTTGACCAGCTGTACATATTCTCCGATAGGATTGGAATTTCAAAGAGGAATGTACAGTATATGGTGGCAACTAGTAGTAGCCTAACATTTTCTTTTTCCGAGTATTCGTTTCTAGAAAATGGAGATCATCACATTGTTTGGTTAGTGAAAGGATGCCGTGATGCCATCACGTATCTTCTGTTTTCAACTACAAAAAATAACGTATTAGAAGCTTTTCGTTGCATTTGCATAACAATAATTAGAAACTTTAATCAAGTTAAAGAAATTAACACTTGATATCAAAAACACATAAAATGAAAATATCCAGTGTTTTGATTCGAATATAGTAATGCCATTGACAGTAATGACTAACGAAAAGAAAAAAAAAATCCGACAATAGAAATGTATATTTTAATCATTTATTGAAAGTAAAGAACTTAAGTGGAGAAATTTATGCACCAAAGAAAAGAAAAGAAAGAAAGATAAATGAACAGTCACTAACGACAAATAGAATTTCGTTTCTTTTCTGTACTCTTTTTTGCCAACTGACAAAGAATAGCAAATATCTAAAAGAGGATATTATCACTTGGATTTAATGAAACACAGAAAACATTAATTGAATAATTGAAATAGTTGTTTTTCTTATAAAAATATGGATTGTCAATTTATTCAACACACACATATATTATACTAAGTACACTAGCTGGTAGTGACACTTCCCACAGTTTTATAATAATAATAATAATAATAATAATAATAATAATAATAATAATAATAATAATAATAATAATAATAATAATGCCTATCAGGACTCTAGCGTTCCTATTATCGAAGTGACCAACCAATCTCAACCATATATTTCTAAAAACTCATCCCACAAGATGATGCGCGGTTGTTTTGAACCAGTTATCAAATATAAGCTATAACATCAATGCTTTTTTTTTTTGAAGATCTACAGAAGTACATTGCTATTATTTTACAAATTCATCTTAACTCACATAAACGCTTTGATAAATTGAAATCCTTCCTTTAGCTCAAGCGAACATTGTCAATGCACATAATCCAAATAACTTTATTTGCTGTTATTCTTTTCACTCACAAATAAATCTTCATATAATCTAGCTTTTGTCCTGCAAAATACTTGACCTGCATGAAATACTTGTGATATTTCATGCAGGTATGAAATAATATAAAATTATAATATGTTTTCAGAATTCATCATGTATTAAATATTCTTAAATTATAATAATACGAATTTATAAAATATTCATTTAAAGTTATATAACTCTATTATTTAATCTAAATCTAAAATAGTAACAATCAAAACTAATTCCTTAAATTAGTAATATTATAGTAGACAAGATGGCAATTAAATGCATGTAATTACGTATATGGAAGTCAGTTAAAATTCTGTTTTTTTTTGTTTTTTTCTTTCTTCCAGGTGAAAACCTGGGACACCCAAGAAAATTTTCATTTTCGAAAATTTGGGATTCTTGACAAGTAAAAATTGAAATAACTTTAAATATATATATATTCAAAAAAATATATGAAGGCCATTAATGCTAAAAACGTTGTTTATAAATGTTTATCTGCATAGAATGTTGAAATAAAATTCAAATACTTCTGTATCAATTTTGCAATATTAAATTTCTATAACGGTTTTGCTAATCTTTTTTTTTAAAAAATGCATTTAGATGATTCCAATTTATAAACAGTTTTAATATAATAATAGCAGGAAATTCATATAATCACCTTGGACAAAAAAAAAGGAAAAAAAAAGAAGCTAACTGTGGAGTGACTTCACTCCGCAAGTTAACTGATTTAATGTTCTAATACTTTCTTTCTTTCTTTCTCCAGTTAACTCCACCTCATGTAAGTTGTCTCAAGGTAACACACTTCTTTCTCCCCTTTATCAACCAGATATAATTAACAATCATTATTTATGTTAATTCGAATGAACAAATAAGATAACCCATATTTTATTCCTAAAAGAGAGCAAACAGAACTCTTTTAGCACTAACTTTTGGAAATCGGTGGAGAGCCAGTTCCAGGATTAAAAGTCGAATTTCATAAAGAAAAACAAAATTCTACTTCCCTCACGAAAGAGCGACGAATTTTGGAACTGGCTGAAAAAAGACCTTGAAAGAAAAGGCCTCTAGCCATCTGTGACTATAATAATATAATCAATAACGGCTTTCTTTTGCTAGTCTAGTATTATGGAACCGGAAACGCTGCGTATTTATAAGGATACCCAGACATCCTCTCAAAATACATTAAGCAAAATAAAAATTTACCATTGCACTTTTATTTTGCTTTAATATTTCTCTCTTTATTGCAGCGTAACTACCATGTGACCAGAGAGTTCAAAAAGTTGTTTAAAATTATTTGCAAATGAAAGACAATGAATAGCAATATATCGATATTTGGTTGAATTCCTTAAAACTCACACATTAGGAAATTTCAAAAATTATCATTCACGTGCTGGTCATAACTGTTGCTCCCATGTCATCTTTATATGATGTCAGGTTTTAAAGCATTTTGCCAAGATGCGAGTAGCGTCCTCTGCCGGAGAAAATGACAAGTGATGTTAAAATAGCAATTTCAATCACATAATTTGCTCTTCAGTACTATGCGCGTCACGGACTCTATTATAACGCCTTTCGTGGAATATCATTTAAATTAAACCAATATTTGAGTTAAAATTTTCATTTGCCAAAGAACGTATAAATGCGAATCCGAAAGTTTCTAAATTATAAGTGTATAAATTATATTCTAATAATTTAAATGCAAAATTTAACTACTTACATCCAGATGTAAGTGGTTTAATGGTAGTTTCTACGATTTGGAGAAGGCACAATGAAAATCTTTCTAGCATACGGGTGAGAGGGGGGGGGGAATCTGGAAAGTTCTGATAAACACCTAGAACAAAAATTATACTAAAGTAACTGAAATAACCATAATAAAGAACACGCTAGTAGCAGAGTTATGAAGTGGTTTCATAGTAACTTATGTTCTTATATTCTTCTATCCTCGTATGTTCTTTCTTGTGGTTATATCAGTTGCTTTAATAATAGTACAGCGAAATAAATTTTGGAAACTGCTGCGTTTTAAAAGAAACATTGGTAACGTGTGATGGGAAAAAAGATTGCTTCATGCATAACGCAGGATCCAAAATTCCTGAAAAAAAAAAAAAGAAAGAAAGAAAAGAAACTAGAACACAAAAATAGTCCAGTTATAATTATGGCCGAAGAAATTAAACCAGAACAACCCTCTGCAAATAATTGCAGCGAATTTTTCTGGCTAATTTGTTTATTTTGCAGGATGAAACACCCAGATTTTAGTAGTCCTTCCATCTCTGTATGCGATCGGCTAATTCTCACCTCAATTGAAAAAAAAAAAAAAAAAAAAAACTTTCTTTAACGTTTAAGAGGCCGTCTGCTGGGTAAATTTCAGGTTAGCTATGCTGATACGCTGCCGTTGTAATACGAGTCCCTAAGCTTGTTTAGCTTACGAGTAAAACCAGCCCTGTACGAAGTTGATCCTGCTTCCTTGTTTTTTTTTTAAGCATTTTATGATATGAAGAGCAGCAGCAAAATTAATGGTATAAATGCTTTCACTCTTAACCTAATGCAACAAAGTGAAACCGCTCATTCAGGTTAAGATTTTAAAGACTGATTGCCAGAATTAAGAGGGGAACCCTTCGATTTCGACATACCTTTCGTTTCCATATGAACAAGTATAAATTAATTATCTTGCTGACGTTCTATTAGAGCAAAAATTTCTTACTACGAAATAATTTATAGAGATATTATTTATAAATCAAACAGGAAGAAAGTATAAATAATCAGTTCGTTATATTCCTATTAGAAAAACAGCTTCATGCTGTAATAAACACATATTATTATTATTGTTATATCATACAAAATGTCAAATGCACGGAGTAAATTTTTGAGACATATTAAATGCTTTTGTTTCATGAAAATATTATTATTATATAAAGCGACTAATATGACTACAAAACAGAATGATAAAGGTGACCTGGAAGAAAAAAGAGATTATCATTATTATTACGTGAACCTCCAAGGACTCATTGTGATAGAGCACTCTACTCTACTCTACACTACATACATCTCACCATCTCCGCTACGACTTAATTCTCCAAATACACACGATATTACTACCACCGTCAACGTCATCTACCGCCCATCACTACTCACAACAGTGTTTTTTGTCTATGACTTAATTGCGAGTGTTCTCATGACTGATTTGCCTGTACACCGAATGAAAAAATCCTGCCATCTCCGTTTGAGTTCTGTTGTCAAATTTATTCGTACTTCAGTGACAGAACATAAAATATTAACAACCAAACAATTATTATATAGTTATAGAAAAAATATTATTTTGATATTAACTACAGAATAATCAGAAACATATATCACATAACAAACCTAGAACAACTAACTGTCGCATATAAAAACGACAATCACTATGGAAAAGGCAACCGACACATCTGTTACAAATATATTAAAACAATTAAAACAATCAAAAACCAACAACCATAATCGCTAATATTAAGAATTTCTTACCAAGAAGTTGTAGTTTTTCAGAAATTCTGTACATAGCATTCTTCTGTTTTTATACCCCCCCCCGTTCAGAATAAGAAGGTCAAATGCGATATCCAGTTGTTCGCTTAAATTACATAATAGACTCCTTTATAGATATAATCTATTATTTCCTGTATTTAAGTGGGCGTCAATTTAGCGAAAGACCATTTGCTTTATATCGTTAGCAATTGCCTCTCGAATGAAGAATTTCGTCCCTAATATTTACGATTTTTGCACACTAATTAAATGCTAAAATGCACGCATCGTTTGTCAACTAATATCATACGATATTATAATGTGAGAATCTAACATGTTTGGTACGAACACGCCATTTAATACGAACTGCTGTGAAAGATTTCATTAAGTGATTTCTTTTTGCTTGCCTTGAAAAGTAATTGCCGCTGTCAACTGTTATGGGACAAGCATTCAAGCAGCGCTCTCTAGCGCGAAAAAATATAACCGCCTTTAAAATAAAGTGTCTCCCAGAAATACCGTTGTTGGCTGACGCATGCGTGGTTGTTTCTCGCTCAGTGTGGAAACTGGGAAGTATTTTAACGGAAGTAAAGCGAATTAATAGCTTCGATTTAGGCATTATCGATATTGTGGATAGGTCTGCTACTTATCAGTTTGTATGTTATCTCCGTGGGCTTGCTTTTTAGTACAAGAAAATCTTGTTGGGTCTGCCGGCAACGCCCTGTGGTGTTGGACCGTTTCCCCGGGCAACGGAGAATGGCCGTAGTAGAACTGAACCCAGTCGTTTCCGCTAGCTGAGGTGTGTGTGTTCGTATTGTACATTTATCTGATGGAAGAATGAAGAACAGCCAAGGTAAGCGCATATTCGTAATGGCTATTCGGAGGTAGTCACGTGATGTTTAAATGGTTAAGTGAGTGCCCATTTATGGTTCACGTGAGTATAAAACATAACCCTTATCTCTAGCCTGAATGACCTTACAGTGGTTGAATGCACATGTTGTATATAATAATTAAGTTACTGTCGAGATACGACAATATGTTTTGCTATATACTTCTGAGAGCTACAGGAGATAGTACTTAACGCATATTACCGCTTCCCCCATCTTTTTTCTTTCTTTTTTTCGGTATTTAGCATTTAAACGAACATTATGACGATACACGCATATTAATATATGGTTACTAACAGCCTACATTCTCCTCTAGATTAAGAAACATTTTTAACATTCGAAATCGCACTGTCGTAGTTACTCATATTCATAGGAATACTTTCTGTCTCTGACAACTTGAGTCATCACTGAATGATTATTAGAATACGATCTCTGGATCAGAGCATCTTCATGTATGATCCCTGTGCTATCATATATGCCACGAGGTTCATAGCTTCCGGGAACAGATAGTCTAACACACCATTCGCTTTCTGAGGTTGTTAAATAATGTATTTATGGGATTCACTTTTAGCGTGTCTTCAATGATTGTGAGGGTCTCTAGTCCATCCAGATAAGTCCAGAGGGAAGTGCATTGCATAATGGATTCTGGTGATGTCTAGAACAACCAAAACTCTTTATATACCCAACCAGATCATATCTAATCATTTATCTTACTTGAATTCTTGATGCCTGTTAGATTCGATGAGATGTATGCGTCTGTTGCCTAGAATCGAGAAATGCAAAATGGCTTAAAATAACTTCGGTTCCTTTAATAAGTTGTTATAAGGAAACTCTTATGGATTATTCGCGTAAAATTGCAAGGAAAAATGAAGAACTTATATTAAAACCTTCTTACCGTCTAAAAAAAGAGTCTATTTAATGTGTAGAACCAATAAAATTCTAGACAACAAGGAGGCAGTGCTTTTATTTTATTGAAAATACACAACTTCAATGGGTCTATGTCCATTGAGCATGCTCCTCTTTGAAAGAATATAGTTTTCATGTAGTTGGAATGCAATGAAGTCATCACAAACTCATAGTTGACACTTATCCACATTAATGACGATTTATTTGCAATTATGAGATCATTCTAAAGGAATTTAACAAGTTCCATGTTTATGCACACACACACACGCGCGCGCGCGTGGATTTAGTTGGCACGTCTTCTTCCTATACGCCTCTTGGAATTCCGAACTGCTATAATTAACTGTTTCTGACTTTGTTAGAATGCCAATGACTACAGCGTTTCTTGTTTCTGCACGAATGCAGACAGTGTCAAACGTACACAAGCGTTTCACCCATATATGCAAATCTGAATAAGAAGCACTCTCACAACACGTATTTACTGTCCGATTCTTGATCTTTCTTGCATCAGGATCTACTGGGTTTTTTTTCCTATATTTTAAAGTTTCCATTTTTTTGTATGAAGGTAATTCTTCAGTATCATTTCAGAGGATTATTAATGACCTTTTTCTCTTATTCTATCACGGTGTTGGTCCAGACTAATTTATAGAATGAGGATTTCTCATTTTGTAGATCTCACTGGAATTACTTCTTGTAAGAGAAGCAATTACAGTTTATTTTGGATGTAATTTGTTAATTTTTGAAATAAATTCAAATCATGTATATGTATTTATGCACAAAAATTCGATTTAAGTATATAAAAAGGATAAAAATATTTCGCGAAAGCCTGTAAGGATTCTTTACAACATACGGACTTATAACTTGTATTAAATGTAGTTTATGAAGAAAAAAAAAAGTTTCATTGAATGGGAGAAATGCTAATTTTTATTAAACTGACTTACTTCTAGATCAGTTATGTTACTTTATTATTTGTAAGATAATATACTGTGTGTATTTTTTACTATATTTTTACGTATGGTTTCACAGCCTCAAAAACTTTAAAAATGCTGATATAAATAATCCTTGTGGTTTTATATCATTAAATATTTCTTAGCCGTAAATCATCGGAATAAAATTAAGACGTCAGATAGACAGAATGACACGTCATAAAGTCAGTCTTATTTAAAGTCGTAACTATTTTTCAATAATAAATTAAAAATAGTTTTGCATGTCTAGAAAGAAAGATTGTTTTTAAATATTCCGAATACTCGACAAAACAATGTAAACAGCCATATTGTTTGGCTCAACAAATGCTTTTGTTTTCCTCTCAACGAATACAGGTCATCACAACAAATACCAAATCCCCAGTTCTATCACTTAATACGTTTATGATTGATAATAATAAAGTATATGAGTTTATTAGACTTAACTAGGAAGTCAGAATTACTCAAAGTTTTATAAAGTTTTTTTTAATTTTTTCGATTATTTTAACGTAATATTAAGTTGTGTTTATGTAGGACTGCTACACAAACATAACAGGGTTCAAGTTTAATTAAGTGAAAACCTAATCCAAGAGTGGATTCTTTCAATGAAGATGAAGCAGATAATCCGAATTTAGAAATACGTAAATAATATATATATTTCGCATTCTAGACGGGTTCCAATCCCGTCTAGATTGTGAAATATCTGATTAGATTTCTGGCCCAATCTTCTATCTTGCGTTTAACTGTAAATCTTTTAAAAAATGTCATTAAATCCGTGAATGTGTGTGTGCGACAAGAAGCGGAACTTTCCGAGTTTTATGCTAACATCGCATTGAACACCAATCGGAGATTAAGTCTCTCACAAAGAGACGAGAGTGAATTATGGAAATCACGACCATCTGCATGAATTAGTAACTACCATTTCGCGAACCAGCAGGTGGTCGTGCGTGCGTGCGTGTGTGTGTGTGTGTGTGTGTGGACCGAATCCTAATGCAAGGTGTGTGTGCGTGCGTGCGCGTGTATGCAGAACCCTACTGTTGGAAGGATTTCATAATTTCCTGCTGACATCCTGCCGGTAGCTATTTTTACCGCCATTCCATCTCTGCTTCGTCAGCACGCTCTTGTCGTGCAACCCGCTCTGCAACGTTGCCATTAGCAACCCCCCCATCATTGTCATTAACGAAGCAAATCATGATACATGGAGAATGCCGGTGCACTTGCATTGCCCCGACTACGATACCTAGTAGCCATCTCCCCTAAGGAATGAACAGACAGTGCAAGAAAGATTTCCTTATTGTTCTTCGGTAGGCTACGGTTAATAGTGCCTCATCCTTCCCAACTACTGTGAATAATTGCTGTTGCGATCTAATAAATAGTTCCCTGTACTCGATCACGCAAGATTCTTTAAATTTACTCAGTTGAATCCTTGAAACTGATCTATATTTATTTAAAAATAAAATTATCTTTTTCTAATAAGAATGCTCTGGTGAAAATGTATATATAATAATAAGGAACTATTTGCAATAAAGAAATAAAAACTTTTAACAGAGAGAGAGAGAGAGAGAGAGAGAGAGAGAGAGAGAGAGAGAGAGAGAGAGAGAGAATATGCTCCTGCAATACACTGAAAAAAGTGAACTTGTTCACATCTTCTCTAACGACCCATTAATAACAGATAATAAATAATCTCCTTCCCTATCCTCGGACGTTCTTAGCGCATCAGTAGTTAAGGCCCTTGCTAGAATCTATTTGTTATAATTGGAATATTCCGATATGAATTGTTTAAAGGTATATATTACACATTTAGAATTTCGGAAAATATTTTATATTATTTAAAAATTGAAATCATAGATTATAAATAAAACATAAGTTGAATTATTATTTTGAGAAATATTAGTAGAGCGCCTCCGTGGTTCATTCGGTACTGATGATGATGATGCCCTTTGGTTGGAAAGATCTAAGTCCGAATCCTGACTAGGACGCGAAGAACTTTTAATCAGGGCTTTTCAAGAGACGGTGAGTTAGGCAGTGTGATACGGAGAAGGGTTTCTTTCCCAGAAACCCAGTTTTTCATTCCCCCAAACAGACAAACCAACCAGAAGAACACACGTCATTTACACTTAGCAGATAAAGGTATCTGCGTTGTCTGAGATACCTTTATCTCAGACAACCCTGTCTTAAGTTATTAATCCAGTTTATGAGAAGTCGACTTACTTGGCCGTGACAGATCATTGAGCCCAACGTGAAAAAGGAGGAATACGAATAGCATTAATTTCATCGGTAAATCGTGCAATATTCATGACATCATTTTGTTCTCATAAATCTACGAACAATGTTTTTTTTTATATAGATACAGATAAATAAGAAGAAGATGAGAAGAAAAAGAA
This sequence comes from Typopeltis vanoorti, assembly GCF_054136105.1. Lineage (NCBI taxonomy): Eukaryota > Metazoa > Arthropoda > Arachnida > Uropygi > Thelyphonidae > Typopeltis > Typopeltis vanoorti. Next base: position 71,328,937 of record NC_143564.1, on the reverse strand, counting down.
AGCAAGAAATCTTTCGATGCACAGAATGGAACCATTCGAAAACTGGTTTCATTTCGGGCAATGAAAGGCAGAATATTCCGACGCTGACTTTTAGCATTCAGAAAACTGGGATACATCTTATCCACCATCCTTTCTGCCTCAGGGTATTCCAAATGGGTTACCCGAGATAGCCAAATGCGAATGCGGACTACCTAAGCCAAAACAAACATTCTTCACTGTGACAAGGAAAATGCGAGAGGAAAATAACTGACCTTCAGAAAAACCTTTTGTTTACATACACTATAAAGGGTATGTAATGTAGCGCGGAGAGAGTCAAGCGACACCCATAGATGGAATTATGAAAATACGAGATTACGAAAGCTTCTATCACAAAAGTGTATCAAATGATCAGTAAAATGATTTGATACCCTGAAGATAATCTGCTGACCTGGTTGGTCAAATGGTTCGTTTTCCAAACAAAGGCCGTGGGTTCGATTCTGCTTAGGCATGGATGTTTATAAAAGTGTTTATATGGGGCTGATTTTTATGACCGGTGTGAGACCAATATCTGCTTTATTAGAAGCTTTGAAGTGTTCGCAAAAATTTCACGCTTGGTCTTTAGAGCAGGATTTCAAAATTATCTAACTCTTAGCCCACCCATGCTACTGATGTTAATGTATTATAGCCATCAGTCTTTAGTGGGTGGGATTTACATACAAAAATAGGAGTTCATAAGTTCTGGTCCAGCGATTTAACTTTTTTCATGTGTGGAACTACTGAGCAGAATGGCTGCAGGATCTTAATACGCAATTGTTGAAATGTTTAAGAGTGAAAAAAAAAAAGTCCAGTGACGGAGACAAAAATAAATAAATAAATATGATTTATTATATTATACCAGATTACCCTATGACTTGATTATGTTTGAGTTTGAGTTTGTGAAATTTTCAAGAAACAACAAAACAAGAGATTGTTTTGTTGTTTCTTGAAAATTTAATTAGATGCATCGATTTTATCCCAGAGAGAGAGAGAGAGAGAGAGAGAGAGAGAGAGAGAGAGAGAGAGAATTTATGAATGAAATGTTGGAAGCAATTCTTGGAATTTAATACTTCTCTCAGAGATTGTGGCTTATCTTCTTGGAAGGCTGTGAAATGTTATGATTCTTGTGTACTTTAATGACTCCCCATAAACTTGAACAACTGGACAACTTAGAAATACCCAAGAATGTTTTAATATGTTCTAATAATGACACACAATTCATGTGTTTTCATAGTATCATGAAAATCAATTCCATTCACAGAAATTGAGTTCGGTTTATTGATCTAATTTAACATGCATATAACTTTTTTTTTTTTTTTAAGTATTCTTGTAGATTATTTACAGGACGATTCTTCAAACACATTTCGTTATTTTAGATGCCCGGAATCGAGTTCGTGATAATTACAAAAATAAACGAACCATCATAAAATATGAAAGATTATAATTGCATACGTAATTCAAGATCATCTATTCGTAATACATTAAAACATTCTCAAAAGTAGAAAGAATAAAATGTGATTTTTGTAAAGCAAATAATCCTGCTGTTTTTAAAATTCCTTTTGACCAATAAACCATATAATATTAAACTACGCACTATAAATTGTGATCTTCGAAAACAGTTTCCATTATTTCGTTTTTCATGAAGAGATATTTGAGTGTATAGCGTTTTATTTTTTTTCCCCATCAGAAACTGTTCCACCGTACATAATGTATGCGTTTCTCTGAAGACATCATTGGACAGTGTTCGCACACTGGAATTCTTTGTACGCCTTTCCACATGCTAACGCTTCGCTCATATATTTTTCACTAGATTTTGTGTAACAGCCACACTTCATGAAAACGCTTTAAGAATCCACGTGACCGCCATAAAATAAAGATTTGTGGGGATAGCTGAGGTGTGTTTCTCGCTTCGAGATTGTTTTTTGTCTTATTTCCTTCACGAGCAACACAAGAGTATAAAAGATAAATGGAAGCTCTCAGGTCGGAAATGACGAACATTCCTCTTTTGTTTTAGCACAAAAGAAAATGAAAACTCACCTTTGGGAAAAGAACCGTATGATTAGTAACAGGACAAGGAGAAAGTAGGAGACCATTCAAACTCTTCTTACTTGGGAAGTTTGTGATCAAGTGCATCCGCACCTCTGAGACAAGGTCACTTATGAAGACCACCTTTAGTACAATCGTACTTGCTTTATTTCGTCTTACAAACACCAAACAGACCTGTTAGCACATTATAGTGTTTTTAAACGAAAAACAATTTTCTAAACTTCTTACTTGAAATTCCTAGTCAAAACAAGAAATTATCTCAGACTTTAAGAAACATATAATAGCATTTACAATTTATAGAACATCGTTTTCATTCAGTGATTAGAATTTGTTTAAGATGTGCTTCGCAAAAATTCTTCATTAACTCAAAGAAATGCTCCTAATAAAAACTGTAATTCAGATGCAAAACGAAACAGGACTTGAGAACTAGAGGAATGTAAAGTGCAAATCCTGTTCACTATCAGAAAGACCTGCAATGTTCCAAACACTTGATTATTATATAGCGTATGATTTCGCCCTATGTCTCTCTCTCTCTCCAATTAATGAATGCGGAAAAAAGTTTCAAGACAATATTATTAAAACGTATTTACCAACATTTACCCAGGGGTTATTGCCTTCTCCTATCGTTATAGGCGCTTCCGTAGCGTAGTTGTGAGAACGAGAAGCCATTTGCTTTCCCTTGGAAACCCTGGATTGGATTCGCTTTATGACAAGAGGAATCTTTATATATATATTTTTTTCAGTTGAAAATAAGTTAGATGATCTTAGAGGAAGTCCGTTTTTTTTCTCTCTTCTCCCCCCCCCCCCCAACGCATACAAACTAGCCAGTGTATATACGCAATTAACAGACAAAAATATTCTATACATATTGCATGGTGTCTCCATGTAAACTCTGTACAGACCAAAATCTCTCTATTAATATAAATGTATTCTAGTACCACAAGAGTCCTGGGCCCCATGAAGACTCCATATAATAATAATATTATTATTAGATTATGATGATTATCATGCCTTTGAAAATGTGTGTTCCGTCTCTGGATGAGACACCAATTTCCTATAGTTGAAAAGTCATTATGAAGGCTTCGAGCGTCTTACATGGAATTCGAATCATCTTTCTAACCTTACGTCACTTATCATCGTGCAGTTCGGCACTACGGAATCACGGTAGTGTATGGCTCGATTTGTATGATTTGTACATTTAACTTAAATTATTGTTTTACGAGAAAATCTGTCACTAGTAATGTCTTCAATCATAAAGAGAAAGAAGAGTTTGGTGTATGTCGCTTGTTCTACAATTCGGTTGCAATACTGTTTTTTGATCGAATCCCAATATTTTCGGTTAGGTTTAAAAAAATTACTTAACTGTCTTGTCGTGTGATTATAACATTACAGAGTCATGTTTTAAAGTTATTGACCTTCATCAATATTAATCGCTGTTGGAAACTGCTATTTAACACAACAGGAGATGGATCGGAGACTGGAATGCCCAAGTAGTAAATTGTAAACAGACACGCATGCCGAATACGCCATACAGTATCATCAGTCTCACTTTGGACAGAAATACTCGAGAAATTTAAATGTGAGGACTATGGTGCATTAATTATGTGGGTTAGAATGAAATTCGTGTAAACGTTCTTTGGAATTCTAGCCAAGATTGTTGTATCGCATTGGAAGCAAGCCATGTTTGGGACAAGCAGGAAAGAAGAAATCGACTTATTTCATTGGATGTTTAGAATTTCTGTAAAAGTTGCTAAAACTGTACGCATTGCGTCATATTCGTAAATTACTTGTCTTCAGGATAAAATAAATGTTATATTTAGTGACAATTGCAATATAAAAATGTCAAACATAAGTAAATAAATAAAATAACAAAAGATAAAATAAATTACATGCATCTCGCGATGTGAATCTTATGAAACCCTGCCGTAAAAGGCAACGTATCTTTAGCTTAAAAGCAAAATAATATAATTTAGCTAAAAGCTAATTTATATTATTTTGTAATGATTCTCATTAGAAATATTTGCGTATCCGAAGGAACGACAATAATCTTTCAATACAACATTAGTCTTGTGGATTAGATTCTTGTGAATGGATTATAGAATGCCAACTTTTCCTTTCTCTTGTTAATGTTAAGTTTGAAATTGTTCCGATGGTTCACTTCACTAAATTTTACTCCACAGGAAAATTTTTGACAAGAGGTGTCCAACAAGGCGATAATTTGTCATCGTGGATCTAGATGATTCTATCATAACCCTCTACTTTCTGGCAAGTAGCTCCTAAAAGTTAAGCAATTTAAATTGAAAACGTAAAAGCTCAACACGTTCGATTTATACAAGAACTGGATACTTTGGGGATGTTTTGGGCGAAGACAAACATTTTTAGACATCTGAAATTTGTTGCTCAAGTGCTTGACTAAAAATCCTACTAAGGACATTTGTACCATTATCATTACTGGTATAGATGATGTTTACTTCAAAACACTTGATCAAGATCTAATTATCCTTTGATTCATATCAAGGGATAATTCGAGGGTCCTGATCACTGGATAATTATTGGATCTGAACTATGGACAATTACAAAGGCTCTGATCAAGTGTCTTGATTGATGGATAATCATGAAGGTCCTACTTATTATAATTATTAAGATAATCATGAAGATAATTGCAAGGTTATGATTAGTTATCCTGATCATAACTTCCACGAATAGTTATGAACGCTCTAATCAACAGATGATTATGATAATTCTAGTAAATGGAGAAAAATTATTCTTTGATTGGGATGAAAGATTACTCCTTCACTATTAGTAGCATGTTAAGAATGTGTAGAACTGTTTATAGTATTGAGAATGATATACCAAAATTAATTACGTTTTCTTTTCCTTTTCAAGTTACTATGATTCCTATGCGATTACCATAACACTCAAATACATTTTAGATTTACAAATATCTTCGACAAAAATGCAATTCATTAGCGTAAGATTTAGGAAGGTATCTTTTACTTATATTTGTGTCATTTCACTTTAAAGTCGATATCCTATCCCTTGATTTGTGTGCTATAAAATCTTCACTGATTGGTATGCCACTATACCCAGATTAATAGCCTATGAAATTGTTATAGACCATTATGTTATCTGCAATGATTTCTAGTGATTTTTTCTTATTTCAGGAACCGACTTATAAATAGATACAAAAAAAAAAGGATTTCATTTAATATTAATGTGTGGAACGGCAGGGATGTCAAGCAGGTCATCTACTGCACATTTCAATTAAAGTATCCGGATTGGAGTCCCGTTGATCATAGCATACGTGGGCAATTACCTAACCGTTTTAAAACAGAGAGAATTAATGTGACAGTTGGTTTACTAGTTTCCCCGCCAAAAAAGTTCAGCAGATGAGTCAACTTCAGGAAACAGGGTGGATAACTCTAAATGAGCATGAAATAGTTTACAAGATAGCTCGTCGGTGATAGTTTTTGTAGTTTTTGTTATGACGGCAGGAGGTCTCTTCGGAGGAGCCACTATAAAGTGTATTGATGTCTTGCCAACATTTCAACATTTACGTAATGTAACTTGTCTATCAGGGGAATCAACTTCTTCACCACCCTGTATACATTAAAAGGACATTGAGAAACCATGCTAATTAGGATACATTTCTTCTTGTGTCGCTCACCAATTGAAAATAATCTGCTTGCTAATTATTGTTAATTTAAGTTCAAGTTGTCCAAGATATCGTGAACGTTAATTTATGTGAATGCTTCGAGATAAACCGCTTAATCTCGTAATTCGACTATTTATTCAGAAATACAGAAGTAAATGTTCGAAATAGCGAGAACATAATTTTTAATAATGGAGACTAGATCTTAGAATTGGACTCGGTTAATTACAGAAAGCTTAAAATAATCAATAATAGAGTATTCCGCTAATTTGGTTTGAATCTTCTCTGCCGTTGACCAGGTAAGATAGGATTAAGAATGTGTAGTCACTGAAGATGCAGCCTTCTCGGAGAGGACATTCTTGTACTCTGTAAATGTTGTTAGAAGTTAATATATAAGTATCTGATGTTATCATAATTAATTTTAGTTACTAAATTTGGAGCCTTCGTAACTCAGTCAGTCTCTGCGATGTCTTTCTGTTGGAACAATTTGGTTTAATCTCATCTATTACATGAAGAACCATTATGAGAGCTTTGCAATTGAAGGTGAGTTAGCCTCACTAATAAACCAGGTTATTCCCTCCCCGCAGACTTCTTTGCCATAAGATTTAGGCTATATTTAAGGTTCTATGTACTTTAAATCTTACGCTATTGCAAAGAATTTTGATGTGTCCACATACCAGATTTCATTAACCATGATTGATCAAATAGCTGAGGTTGGAAATCGGACAACTATCTTTACGTAAATTATTGTGTTCTTTGTTTTCCGTTAAAATTCGCCTTACATCTTACAAGATGTTAAAAAAACTTGATTTCCGATGGATGGAAGTTGATCGTCACTAAAAACAAAATGTGAGGAAAAGAATTTGATGGAAAAAGCCTTAACTGAGAGATAATCAATGTGCACTCACATAGCTCATTATTAAGGGAAGATATAGAAATCAATGAAAGTCGTCCCTTAGTAGGGGATCTTCTACAAAGCAAATATTCCCGAGAATCATATAACATGTTAAGAATGGATGCGATGTTGAAGTGTTTTTAATTTTAGTTTTTCTTTCACCATACAACATTGCAGTCCTAAAGACAACTTTGAATTAACAAAGTTTACCTATTTAGTATGAAATAACAGATTTTGTTCCTATTAGAGGATACGATTCTGGGTTTCCATCTATTAGAGAACCCCACCATCCCGGTTAATGTCTTCTTTTGTTTTTAAATATTTTTTTAATACATAATCCGTAAACTCTGCTCTAGATCTCAAACATGGAACTTTTTCCCAAGAACTTCAGACCTCTGATAAGCAGGGTGGTGGTCTTATTTCGAGCGATGAAATTACAAACATCCATTCCACAGCACAATTCGAACACGCACCCTCCTGCTTTAACATGCTTACGCTATCCATTTGGCCAACAAGGCTACCAACACAAGTTTATGAACGAAAAAAAAAAGTTTGTGTTTTAGATCCCATACTTATGTTAGTAAACGTAAACAAAATTATTGGAATCACTGTTTTAGTTATAAAATATTAAAAAAGTCATCTCAAGAAGGAAAGCAGTCTTTGAAGATTTGTTTTCATTACAAGAGACATTTCCATCAGAGCCACGAGGAAACGATTTTTTTTTACAGAAGCACAGAGCAATTAAATATTCATTTGCTTGCATGCCGCACTTCTTTTTTGAGCCTAACACTAAAACGTAATTTATTAATCCTGCCGAAGTTGTAAAAACATATGAGATTTAATTAATCTGGCCGTTCTCAAGAGTTAGTAACAACTCCATTACCCTTTTTCTCGCAAAATGTTTAAACTCACGCCCCCTATCGTTGATTGATAGGTCTACTTTTTAATAGATATTATGATGCTACTGTTTTATTTTTTATTTTTTCCTTTCTTTACTTTTGCGGTACCTTTGAATAAAACTATGCGATATCATTAAATAAAAGTGGAAAGAATGTGCCTTCAAGTATTGTTTTTCACGAACATGTAGCATTCGTAACACGAAGTCGTAATTGCTCTGTTCAGAAACGTGACTTTACATACTTGATCTTTCTTCTTGACCTCTTTATTATTCTCTACGTATGCCTTTTTGTCGCTTTCTTTCTTCAATGAGGTAATGAACTCAATGGTTTCACAAGAATGGCGGTTTAACCAAGTACGACATTTATTTACATGATTCACAGGATTTAAAAGGCAACTTCAGCATTGAAAATTAACTATAAACACGTAATTGGTGTGATTTAAGCCTAGAAATAATTTAAGAATCACAGGTTTCCTCCTATTTCCTCCTTTTTTTAATTATTTATTTTAAACAAAAACGTCATCAAAATCTATATCACGTGATCTTCCCTTACTAATTACGTATGCAGCATTTATTCCTTTGCAGCAATGAAGTAAGAATAGTTGAACAAAACTGCGGCATTTAACATCAGCACTTCTTCCTTGAAGTAAACCACTCGTGAACCATTTTGATCTTTGACTCCTTTATATTGTTGCTGTGGGATGATTAGTCATCAACAAAGGGGAGATTCAAAAACTATTCAGTTAATATTCCTATGAAACCTTTTGCCGTTTTGTATGTTTCAAAAACTCAGGGTATTAACTTCTTATGTAAATGAAATAAATAAATAAATCGTCTCATGCTTATCTATTCCCAAAGGTAATAACATACATTATTTTAGTTCGAACTTTTTTTTTTTCGTAATCACTAGACATTGGATCTCTATCTGTCATCGGCATAATTGCAGTAGAAAATGCGTTGCTATATTGTGCTAGACGAAAGGCGATGTTTCTAATTGTATTTTTTTTTCTGTATTCTTGTGTGTTCTACGGCTGTCGAATTACAAGTGAGTTTCTCCTGGAGAGAAACAAAGAGAGAGAGACGGAGAAAGAGAGACCTGCACCAAAGATTGCTTCATTAACTAATCCGTTGTCAAATCAGTTAGTAATGAGAATAGAGCCTGGGCTTCTTTCTTCTGCAAACCTGCGTCGCGGAGTTTACCAAAAGTTTACACAGGCACCATTTAACCTTATCATCAAAAATTCTAAATAATTATACACAACATCCATCACATTTATGTTGGAGATTACCAGTTTAACCTGTGTATTTACTGGAAGTAGAACAGGAAATATTTCTTTGGTATCAAGTACTGTGGAGAACAAAGATGAAGGTGAAGCATCTTCACGCTCCTATACAGTATGAGCTTTCTCTTCAACCACTTCAAAAGCTGCCGTTAAGGTTTTAACCTCACAAAAAGTATAGTTTCACAATGACACAATATCATTTGCATTGGTAATTCGTATTTTCTTCTGACCGTGCTCTAATTAGTTGCAAAGTCAGGGCTCAACTACGTAATCGATATTCAATACGAGTACATCATATTGAACTCGTTCAACTTTGGTATATTGAACACCCACTCTGGCGTTCATCACCATTTTCCAAGAGTGAAAAAAAATCTATTTTTTATTTCTCTGTTCACAAGGCAGCTTTGAGGAATAACTTCTTAATTCTTCCTCTCATTATTACAATCATATCATCGCCCCATTTCCCATCTTCCCAATTCTACATATCGCATTTCTTCGATCTGTTTTCATGTCCTCCACATGACTAGACGTGTGCAGCAATCCAAATGCTGTTTAGTCAGAGAGCTTCAAAGAATGGCTTTCAAATCCCGATTATCAGTGATGATCATCTTATTAGTAGCAGTTGTCTGAGACAGTGTTACATATTTTGCTGTGTTTTTCCCCTTCTCCCCAATACTTTAACTCACGATCCAAAACTATCCTTAGGTCCTGTTTCCCTTCCACATCCTAGAAAAGCTCAACGAACAGTTTATTCACTGCGTTTCATCTCCTCTGAACTAAGTGCAAAACCCCCAACATTTTACAACATTGAATTGTTACCTGTATTTGCATAAATCACATCCACAAAAAAATAAATAATAACCGTAATGTTACACCTAAGGAGGGAAAATGGGCACCTTTAGAACTAAACAATAGTAGAAACGCATTGATATAAAAGACAATGAATAGTTTATGATGCATTTGCTTGTTTAATTGAACAATATTTTATTATAATTATATTAATTACCAAAACTCGTTCCACAGAAATTCTTCTCGTATTTAAGTAAACGCATCACTAGCGCAAAAGTTAATGTAATTTAAAAAGAGCATACTGTACTTTGAAAACCTAGTTTATTCATTTAAGGTATGCATATCACAACCAAATAATTAAGCAATACTTCTTAAATCAATTGAAATTACAACAAATCCATCCCGTTCTCTCATAACTCTTATAGGGACCTTCCCACTGAGGTGAGTTAGCCGTTTTCATAGGACAGTTTTATGTCTCTTAGATACGAGCGTATCTAAGAGCAGACTCTATTGTCCATTCTGGGAATAGAATTGATTATCTATCCATTTAGATATAAATTAGGTTTGTTAAAGACAAATTAATAGAATGTAACATGCCGTTGGACTTAATTTTCGTTATTAGAAAGATGGAATGAGATGGTGACTGATATTATGTTTCGAAGTGACCATTTTATTCTTCAGTTTATTCATATTAAATTACTAACTATCGAGCGAATGAACCTCGTGATATTATCGAAAGTACAAGGCGAATTCCTGACAGCACTTATATTGTCATATGAGAATTTTTTCGTTGTAAAATTCGTATGTGAACCGAATAGAATAAATTAATTTTCCTCCTACAGAGAAATCTCCAATAAACATGACGTGAAAGCCATGGTAAACACAGAATGAGAGAGCGTGTCTCGAAGCAGTAATTCTATTGAAGCGAGGGATTCACATGCTCCATTTGATGTCGTTCCTACTACTTTTGGGGGGGAAAAGGGTAGCTTAATTTCCACGTGAAAGAAACATCACAAAACTGATTTAGAGCGTGTTTGATGATGAAATTAGGAAATTCTGTTTGATTTATCATCACTTTCTGTGTTGCTTCATTACGTTCCGCTTTATTCAAAAGAAATGGCATTCACATACATGAAAATGTGTGCCTTCAGAAAAGCGTAAAGACCGAATAAAAAAATAAAAAAAAAAGGCGAAAAATTCAGTCAGAAATCTGACATGCATACATCCACTTGCTTGCACATTAAACTACACTAGCGGAATTTGGTTTAGGTTTATCTTATCAAGAATGCGACTGATTTACGAGTTTTATTACTTAAAATACAAACCAGAATCCCTTTACGTTACCATAAGTTGCAGCATCGCATACTACAAACTGAAGTCAAGAACAAGTACAACTCCGATGAGTATGGAATAGCTCTCAACTTATACAATAAAGCTTTTTACAATGTTAAGTATTTAAGAGATCTTTAAAAAAAATAATAGTAATAAATAAATAAATAAAACTAATAATAAAATTTAAAACTTCGATAACTGAATGCCATTAATATTTCTTCCCATTTCTATAATGGTTTTTCTTTCGATTTAAATATCCATATCCTTCTCGAATTTATTTCCGTCATTAACTTCGTCAAAAAGTAGGTCACAGTGAGAATGCACGGGTGGCATCATGACATTTTTAAATGTGATCAATAACACACTATTGTATTTTAGACACTTGACTGCTGCGATAACAATGCCATCATAATTTTTATTATCTCATTTTTTTACAATTTTATTGTTTACAGTAATATGAAAAGACTGATTTAGGAGCTATTATATTCACACATCGTCATTATCTCTTAAAATTCACACAAAAAAAGAGGTTCCTCTTTTTGCGAGACGTAATGGGCTAATGGTTTTTTCAGAACCAACAGTTACCAGCCACTGCTTATTAATCTACCATATCATAAGTATTTAATTCACAAGTACGTAGTAAAGATATTTTGAATGGCAGAACCCTCTATAAAAGGTACTTTTCATCATCTAGAAAACTACAAATGAGTCGCCATCCTTGCCTGGATCCCTTGTAGATATCAAGTTTCAAATTTTATGCAGATTAGCAGGATAGTTCCCATCAGATTGGATTAGTGGGAACATTTCGTCGTTATGGACCACACAATCAATATAAAAATGATTATAATTCATAAATCCAAATTAAAATCCAAGAGACTTTATAAAGTCTGCAGAGAACTTGAAATATTATCCTAACTTGGAACCACAATGATTGTAATCGTATCCATAAAAGTTTGGACATTATTAACTAACCTAATTTTAGAGTTGCGATTGGCACTCTCTTAATTTATTACCGTATAAAACTAATTACAAACGCATCTAAAAGTTAGGTAAAACTAAATTACATATCTGAGGTACATAAGGTAAAATAAGAGTCAATGTGTCGGCGCTATAACTTTTTGATGTATTCGTCGGATATTTTTACAGTAGTTTCGCCAGTCGTTGGAGCTCTTAGGGTAAGGTAAATTTGTGACAGACTTCGTATTAGTTCTCGAGAAACAGCAGAAATATTGCTAATCAAAAATTCAAACAATTAAAAGGGACTGCTTTGTATTTATCAACATCGGTATTCTTCTGTGAGGTTTAATTAGTAAAATTTTATATTTTTAATCACGTTTATTTAAGCTGAAAATAATCGCTCCACCGATATATTAGTTGCTACTTGAAAAATTTATCTTAGGAATACTAATTTAAAGTCAAGTTAAAATTTTTATTTTTTTTCCCCTTTCAATATGATGAGCGACAAAACGTTCTTTGCACATTAAGTCGATTACTTTGACTTTAATTAAAAGCCTCAAACTTGCTGTTTGTATGTTGTTGGCAGGTTCAGTGAGTTATAAAAAAACAAGATTAGAATATAACGTTTCTAAAAATAAGCGTTTATAGTTCATTTTTCAAGCAGCGTGTTCGTTAGTAAGAGAGCTCAATGCAAGGCAATTAAATGGTCTGCTACGAGTCAGAAAAGAATTTTCTGAATTTAAGCATTTTTAATGAAGTTATTCGAGATTTCTGTGGCTTCTAAGTACTTGTTCTCGTTTAGTATTTATTGCTGTAGAAAATCCTTCTTTTATTTATGACGTTAATGGTCACTTTAAAATTTTAATTCAGCGAATTAAAACTTTAAAATGATATCATTAACTCATGGATGTCTCCAAAAGAAAAATTACTTGAGGAGGTTTAAAGGAGAGAATTTGATCGAATTATTCTCTTCGAACCAGTAGTTCAATATTGTTTTTCATTAATCAAACATCTAATTTTTTTTATTCTTCATTATGAAAAAAAACAATAAAGCATGCTATTTATCCTCTTTAACTGTCTTGATAGCTGATTTTCACCTGAGAATGAATACAGATCCGCCATAAAAGTAGATGAGTTAGCCGATCTCATGGAGACTCGGAAAATAATTGCAGACTGCTCATTTAATTTGCCTTTTTATGATTGTTTGCAATGGACATTAAGACCAAAGTGATCTATGAGAATATTAATTTAAGGTATGTTGTACACATAGAAGAAACATATTCAAAAAGAAGTGTAATAGCTCCACAACTTCCAGTTTCTCTCAGTTATAATTGGACAAAGTTGTAAGAGCGAAAGTAGTTGGGATATTTGGAGTACTGCCAGGAGGTCAAAGGAACTTTAGAATTGTTTCCCTTCAGACTTGAAAGAAAGAAAATAAAAACAGTTTGCTGGGTTGAATGTTGAGATTCTCATACTATTGATTAAGCAATTAAATTTTACTGATATTTCCGAATGTCTTTTTTTTTGTTTGTATTTCTCGTGATTTAATATTGAAGTCCGAAATATATTTCAAGTGATACTACATGATTTTTAAAACACTTCAACTCCATAAATTCATAAAGAGAAAATCTTTTAAATCTACAGTTTATCATTCAGCATTAAATACTACCTCGCCACATTAACTTCACAATTTCCAGCCTATAAATCTATAAAACAATCATATACTCGTAAAGTAATCATCTTATAACTCTTAATAAAGTAACTGTCTTTTCTTGGGTTTTTTTTCTCTTTTATATCCCTTTTTCTGTTTTCTTTGAACAGGCTTCATTCTTCAGTGTTTCACAATAATTACAACCAATGTCACTAAATTCTTCTTCTTTTTTTTTTCACTTCTCAATCTCTATCTACTAACCAAGGTTACGGTATTAGTGTACACACACTTACACGATTGTGCAACCATGTACGTGTCGAGAGAGAGAGAGAGAGAGAGAGAGAGAGAGAGAGAGAGAGAGAGAGAGAGAGAGAGAGAGAGAGAGAGAGAGAAAGATTGCTATTAAGAAAAAAGCAGATAACACAACTGCTCGTCAGTACATTAATTTCTTTGCTCTGATCAATTTTGAACACGGAGTTGCGAGCTCGGTTATTCATTGATGAGTCATTGTATATGCTATTCTAGAGAAAACTTCTTTTTTTTTTTTTTTAATACCATTCCCATTTAATAAAGGATATTAATCTAAACGTAACCCTTCTCTAGAGACCAATGGAACTTTTTCAAGCTACTTCAGGCCTCATAAGCAGGGAGTAGTCTCACAATAGATAATGTAAGTCATTTACCATTTAAAGACGTCTTCAAACACCCTATGCCTACAGTGGGATTCAAATACAGAGTTGGTTGGTTGGTTGGTTGGTTGGTTGTAACCAAGACGCTGTCCGATGGGATGATTAGTTCGACAGTAGAAACCAACTATTCATATTCATTCAGCAATACGTTAAAAGTTAATAGTCCCTGTGCTATTTATTATGTCTCTCTATATCTAGGCACCACAGCCCGTATTGATTATTCTCCTGGTGATGTACAATACGATACATTAGATACGTAGCTTGCAGTGCATTTTGTTGGAAAAGCTTGATATTACTAACAGACGAGCATACATTTTTTCTTATGGTGTGCACACATAAAAGTTACGACCCAAATACATATTTTAATCTTCTGTTTCATTTTTATGTATTTATGTATTCCGAAGAAATGTTGACAAGTACTTCGCTCTTTCTGGATTGCTATTTTTATCTCTTTGGTGTGCGTGATTTCTTGCTTTCCCAGACCGTGTTATTGCTCCACAAAAACTAATGATTCTCTTTCTATTTCAATATAGAGTTAGCGGTATCTTACAATCACCAGCTTTTCTTCTGTAATCAATATACTTCCTCTCCTTTAAGGCCTGTTCAATCGATCCGAAATATTTCGATCGTCGAGCACTCACTTCGGTATACCACTATCATATTGTAGCGGTCGTGTTGGGGGAGTTTTCTACTTTCTATTTTTGACGTCATTTCAATGTAGTTTCTAATTCCATGAAGAACTGTATTTTTAGAAATAATAAATATTTAATTCATTATAAAAATTACAACTAGGCGAGAAAATATGATTGTTTTGCAAGAAAAGTTGTATTATAATAAGACTGTTTCCACTCATCCTTTGACACCATTTTCGCTTGTGTTCATTTATCTTGACAAACACTGGGAACCAGCCGTCGCCTGGCACATCGAACGTGGCGGTAACTTGATCGTGCTTCTCTACCCAGAAGCAAGTGTACCATTCACAGCAGTTATATTCGAATGCAGCATACAGGAAATCTTATCTATAAGGAGATTACTGTATTCTTGAGCTTTATGCAATGTTTTATGATCTCATTACAATAATTTCAACTGCAGATGTATGGAAAAAATTGAATTTCAATTTCATTACACGCTTAAGTTACAAGTTGCTCTGCACTTCTCCTTAACATTTATTTTAGAAGAAATTTCTTCATTGTGTTTTGTATATAAAATATTGAAGGCAAATATAACAGGAGTCCAATGAAAACCACCCTTCGAAAACTGACAAAACTGGCGAGAGAATCCATGAAACTGACAGACACAATACATATGTCTGATAGCTTTATTTGTTTTCGTAATATTAAGCAACCCTATCAACAGTATGCATGTAAACTACAGTCTTATCATTGAAGATGACAGATTTCTTATTTTGTTTTGGTTCCATTAACCAAATGGAAGACAGGTTACTCTTAAGTCAAGATAAACAGGCACACTCATCTCAATAAATGTTATTTACTATATGTGTTACTGGTTCATTTTAAATAAATTATTGTGTGTAATATTTTTACTATTATTCAAGTAGTCCATAAAGCACTTGGAAGATTTATATCTCCACCTTTTGACCTTTCTATGGGAGAAGTAATTTTCTAAACTTACCTGCTTCAGTTTCCACTTTTTTTGTGGTTCGCAGACAACAGAGCCATGAACTTTATGAGGCTCGCTATCACCACAGCTCTGACTTATCTTCCAAATGCATGCATGATTGACTGCTCAATGATTGTTGCTCGAGTGTGAAACGAATTCGAGGAGTAAATGGTGGAAGTATGCGTGAAAACTGTGATCACTGCCCATGGAAATGTTAAATGTTTACAGAAAAGGCAAATCAGACACATTGAATCATATTTCAACGTAGAAATTTCCCCCGAATGTTTTAATTTTCAGACCTCCAAAAGTGCTTCGGTAGCGCAGTTGGAAGAACGATATGCTCCGTTTGTTTGTGTACGACCTGACTTTAATTCTCCTCCTTGCTATGAGGAACATTTCTTTGAAATAACAGCACTTTGATCCCAGCTGATGGTGTATTATTCTATCTCATACCGAGATGGAAGTGATTTTTTTCAAGCTAAGTTGAGTCCCCCCCCCCAAAAAAAAACAAAAACAAAAACAAAAAAAAAACAGACAAATCGACGAGACACCATACAGCAAAATTCAATCAAGAACATTACTCTAAGTGATGTTTCGGGAGTGGATCTAGGAAGGTTATTTAAGGTTGGATCCAGATTTGGAGTTAGCGAAATATCCAAAATCTGGATTTGGGGAGGACCGGAAATTATCATAATCTTGAAAAGGAAAAAAGCCTAATGAGTGAACATGGAAGTTGAAACCAGAGGACTGCGTGTTAATATCAACAATCCCCCTCCCCCCTTCCGTATAACAATTAGCCAACCTGTGACCTCTCAAGGGTTACTGCTATTATCAAGGCATGAATTTATGATAAAGAACAGGTGCTTCACACTGCATTTATATATATTTCAGTCTCTTTTTCATATTTCATTCTTCCTTCTATTATCATCGCAGTTAGGCACATAACATCACAAAAATGTAACTGATCTTCAATCCAACAATTGCATCTGAAACTAAAAGTATCATGCTTTTGTAGTACTATCATATCCTGTACACCCCTTGTGGGTACATGGCAGGAATTTGATGATGATGATGATGAATATTCTGAATATTAAAATAAATACTCTATTTTTTTATTTTTATACTGCAGTGTTCGATATCTATAGGCTTATACGTGAGCTCTCTCTCTCTCTCTCTCTCTCTCTGTGTGTGTGTGTGTTCATGGACAACAGGTGACAGATGTTCAACATTTCTGGTCTATTTGTGTACATCACAACAAACCAGTCTTTATTTCTGCCTTTATATATTCTTTAATTATTTATACTAACTTCCAAAAACCACACACACTACTCTTTCCGAACACCTTACGCCTTCTCACACTATCCTCACACTCAGCTAAACAAACAATAACTACGTAATAAGAGTGAGCAATGCTACCTCTACTCGACTACATCCGGGTAAGCACACTGTATAAAAATTCCGCCCATTTTTACTTATTAAAGTGATTATTACAGGTCATTCTGTAACTATATTTTTTCATTATACAGATTACCATTATTTAGAATACGCAAGAGAATAACCTGATTCGGTGAATCTGAAATTAATTACGATTTGGAATACATTATATCAAAAATTAATTAATATTTGTAGTTTCACTAATGAAATGATAGTTTTTAGTTTTGCAGTTTTGTGATTAAACTTCTTCTTACTAGCTTAACAAAAATAATCTGTTTAGAATAGGTGTAAAAGAAAAGCTATTACATAAATAATAATAATAAAAAAAACTGGTCTAAGTGTTTACAATTCATGGATGGATCACTCGTCTATTCTCCTATGTTACTGGTTGGTTAATATGTGATTAATAGCAACTATAATCTTGTACCAAAACAACCATGGGCGTCCGCAGAGGGGGGAAAACGGGGAACTTCCCCCCCCCCTCCCCCGGATCTACATGTGAAAAAATAAAACCAAAAAATTAAATAATTAAATAAAAATTTATTCGTGTAATTATTTGTCTTCAAGCTTTCCCCCCCCCCCCTCCCCTGGAAAATTTTCTGCGGACGCCCATGAAAACAACTGAAGGAAGTAATTTAGCATAAGCTAAGTCAGTTCACAAATGGTTATTAAATTACTTAATCTAGAATGATTTTCTTTCTTACTGAAGCTTTGTTTTTTGTCATAATAAATCACGAAGATCTTCCATTAATAGGATTATAAGCTGCCTACACCTAAAGTATTGCTATTCATGACATTAATCGTATTAGCATTGCGATTCTAGTCATTCAGCCGCACAGGAATTAAAAGATCTGAAGTCACATCGCGATTAACAAAGCGCCACCTAGTGGGTTGAATAATTCAAAATGTTTAATTTGAAAGGATTGCAAATCATTCCAAACGTCATTTAAAAAAGAATACTGCCCGTATGAAATACAAAAATAAGTATATTTATATTTTTTCTATTTTTCATATATTTATATTTTTATAGCTATTTCATATAACAATAAAAAAAACAAAATAATTATTTTTTTAGTGATTCTAAACTCCAAATTAAAGAGATAAAGCATATCTTCTGTGACTTTTTTAAGACTACAACTCTTTTTGGGCTACAGAGTCAAAAACAAGAGAAAAATAGAGTGCCTTCTTTGTCTTGAACTTTCTTATGTTAACATACTCCAGTGTCGAATCAAGTTGTTCTGACGTAATAACAAGAAGCTACTTTATCATATTTATCTCCTTATAAACTTTAATAACATGATGTTCGAGCCCAGCCACACTCAGAAAATAATTTTAAGACGAGCTCAATGTTAAACTTGCTGAAGTAATGAATGCTTTATAGCAGGTAAATGTATCGAGTTTTGATTCCAAATGTTGCAAGTTACAAAGATGTGCACTTCTAGTAACACGGCAAATAGTTGGTCTCTATTCAAAGACTCCTGTCATGTCCTACGTAACATTTTCGGTTCACTGAAATTTTGGTAGTTGATGGGATGTAACCGTGTTCCTTGACATTCTCTCTACCAACGGGTCTAGTGGGATAACATTTAGAAGATATCGAGAGCTAAAACTCCTTTCGTTGAGGGATAGTCACTTTGCCACGTAGATGGAGTGTCAGTTTTTGTTTGTAATGAAAATTAATTCTTTAGAACAAAACTTGATACTTCTATCTGCCTTTTAATGTTTGATTTGTCTACTTCTGAAGTAGTATTACAGATTTATGCGTTTGTAACCGGTTAGGAATACGAGTATATTGAAATAATGTATATCATAAATTTGCATTTCAATCTAAAATTGTTCGTGCTTTAATTTTCTCCGCAACTGAGCGTAAAAGAGTTCTGTCTTTAGGGCGTTTCCTTTCGCCGGCTTACTCGAATTAAAAGATGAAACAAATTTCTGCAGAGAACAACTCTTCTTTCTTCAAACAGATTTGGAAAAGAGTCCAAAAATATTGATTTGGAATGAAAGTAGCTAATTATAGTTATGCGAATAATTAGCCTTATTACACCACCGAGGGCATTTGAATTAAATGACACTAGCGATGGAGTCAAAAACAGATGCCACTTGATGGCACACGAACATAGGAATGATAGAAGAAATCACAAGAAAAAGAACGTATAATTTGATGAAGCTGCTGTCTGGAGCAAATTATAATTGCATGACCAACTTCATGCAATAAAGCTACATATTTATGAAGAAATTTCATTTCAAGACATTCCAGTGATGGTACTGCGTATAAGCTACTAGAGGCTAACAGAAACATCAGCATGTTTGACGATTCAACATTAAAATAAACAAGTGAAACATTGGACAAAAAGTTATGACAAAGTTATAGTCATTTCATATATAAATAAATCTTGTAATGTCCCTTTATTCCCCAGAAGGAATTCGTGTAGCTCTTTTAGTCCTAACTAACAAACTTTAGGAAATCGGTGGGCAGTCGTCGTTCATCCTTGGTGGTTAGGGTGAGTTTAGTTATGGCTACTGATAACTTTGAAAACCTTCGGACAAGTGACAGTAGATGAAAGACAACTTGATGTGTTTCATGATCTTAAGCTCTAATCGGTCTGAAATTGTGTGAGTTCTACGGTCGATTTCATTGTTGTTGCAGGGTTAAAAATGACAGTAGTTATCGGTTGTAAAAAACCTATTTGCTTGCTCCGGCAATACAACCATATATTCATATATTCATTATATACATATCTGAAATAAATCACTGAGATGTTAGTATTTATTCCAAATTGGCTAACTGATTATCTTAAGGTATATGAAAAATGTAATGTTGAAGTTTTTACTAAAAGTAAATGCTTAGAAAGCAGATGCGCAATCAATTATGTCAAACGACAATATTACGAAAATGAATTTCGCCTATTTCATTCTTGACTATGTAACTTGTATGTTTCACAAAAGCGTAGCACAAAACAACTTAATTCATTAATGTGCTTGCATGATAATTACTTAATTTACTTGCTATTAGCAAGTTTCTATTACCGTACATCTAAATAAAACAGGAATTCTCTACTAATGATACTTTTACCAACTGATACAAAAACATGCAACAATTTATGCCTAAAAGAGAACTATTGTTGTCTTTGAGGTATGACGTGAAATCCGTTTTAGTCAACAACAAGCACACGAGTCTATTATATCGTATAAAAAAGATAAAAAAAATAAGCAAAAAATTCGCTGAATTGACTGGTTTGACCTCTTTTATGATCGGATCGTCTAATTTTCTTTCTGCTACCGCTATAGTTGGTATGGTTGTAAGTTTATGAGTAAGTTCTTGAGATTGCTATTGCATAATGGATTACTACTATGAAACAATTGAAACGTAATCTTAAAGGAAATGTAATATCAATACGCAGTATTATAATTATCTGAAATTATGCAAAGGAGTCTGATCTAAGAAAAGAAGCTCTTAAGAAAAGAATTATGAAGATAACACACACACACACACACACAAAAAAAAAAAAAAAAAAAAAAAAAACATTTATCCTAAATAAGCTGACCGTAAGATTATATCCGTGATTTACCATTTTACGACATCATAACTTTGTGCTGAATGGGTAAAAAAGAAGGCAGAAAGTGGATGATCTCTAACGATCTTGGTTGTCCTTGCTGACCTTTCTACCGTTACCCACAGCGACAAGAGTCTTCTCTTCACGCTCCAAGCAACGATAGATAATTAAAGAAAAACTTCCAGTTAAGCTGTACTCAATAAAGTAGTCATTAAGCCAGACATAATGGTCATGAGACTAAAGTTCTCAAATAATATCAGATGAGTTCTTTTGACACACCAAATGACATTTAAATATTAAAACAATTATTTCGCTTGCATAATTCTGTTCGAGTCCCGTTTTTTTTTTTTTTTTTTTTTTTGGTGGGTGGAGGGGCTTTTGAATTGTTCCCAAATTTTTAATGACAGTTCTATCAAAATGTCAAATATTTGCTATTGAAATTGCAATTCACCTAATTCATTATTGCCGTTAATTATTTAACTTATTTTATCGATACATAAATTAAAGATAAGTTTCATCTGGAGTATCACCTTCATTCAAAATGAGAATAAAAAACTCTTACGGGTGTCATTAGTTGGGAAGTATTCTTTCAAGTGTGTGGACTTACTCATGAACTTAGTGTCACTAACTGATAATTATATTTTCCAAGCTGCGTTCTTTTGGGGGATCGAATAATTTATCATTAAAAAAACTCGTCAATTCCACATTTATCGTTCGTTCTCCCGAGACTACTCTTTGACGCGATTCTTGAACAAACTTTAAACGTTTTATGGCATTCTGCCAATGCCCTTAATAACACAGCTACGAAACTCTGAAAATGAGGAGTAAAGCCTCAAAATTGTTCGAAGTAGGGGAAAAAAAAGTAAGTGGTTTGATATTCATAAGTGATTTATATTAAAAAAAATAATAAGAGCTTCCGTAGCTCAATCGGTATAGACGAACCCCTTTGGTCGGAAAGACCTGGGTTCGATTACGGTCTATGACGTGAGGAACCTTTATCTGGTCGTTTTCGACTAAAGGTGAGTTGTCTCATATGGAAGTAACGGGATTTTTCACCGGGAAAGTCGGGTTTTTCCAATCTGAGAACAGGCAAATCGGCCCATGAATATATACACACGGATCTACAGGCACAAATACATACTTAAAATCCCTCATTGGAGGGCTCAGCCGGTCCTAAGGGACAGATGAGGAAAATTGGGGAATCCTAGACGATCGCAACAACCACATTTAAAAAAAATTAAATGCATGAGCACGCGTATTGTGAGACTAGCAATGTATTAATGCCATTTGCTTACAGTGCACAATTTCCATCTATTCATTTACATAAAAATTTTATTTTCAAATAATATTTAATGTTTTGTTTTCTTTGGTAGGTTCCGCTAACCCAGGCGCTCACCATTCCCATATGTCACCAACAGAAAACGGACCCTGTCCTCCAGAGGTAGGTGACATCCATTCTTGTAAAATAGCTGAATTATACGATTTTTGAGTGTGGTAATGCGGTATTGAACTTTGATCTTGTTGGTTTTGTTCTGTGATAATGACCATCTTCAGATCAGTTAACCATCATCATCATCATCTCCTTTTTTCTTTTCTTCTTCAGAACATCATCATTTTCATACATGAAGCTGATTATTAATACCTATTCAAAGTATTCTCAGCTCATCAGCTTTGTACCTGAACTGTTGATCACACTGAGAATTCGACTATTTATTTTTTTTTTATGATTTCAAAATATGATTGGGACTTATTAATAATGGCTACGCTACCATTAAATAAATGAAACACATCAGGTAAATGTAAATATAAAACTAAGAATTTACGTATTTTTAAGTAAATTTGCACCATGTAGAAATGAGAGGAGGGTTAGGATATGAAAAAAACATGTGACAATTTTAGGGCGTCTTTCTGTGTAGGCTCTCTCTCTCTCTCTCTCTTTCTATATAATATATATATATATACAGGGTGTTCGGGATAAATTTGACAGTTTCGTAAGGAAAAAGAAAATCTTCTTTGTATCTATTAAATTTAATGAATTGACAAAAAAAACATTACAGGCAGAGTTAATTACAATACTATCAACAAGATTTACTCAAAATAACCACCATTAGCATCGATCACAGCTTCAATTCTGCTTCGGAACCTCGAACAAGCTGATGCTACAGTCTCCCTGGGAAGGGCCGCAAAAACTGTTTTAATTTTATCCATTAACTGGGCTTTTGTATTACTGGAAGTGCGATTGGTGTCTTTTTTCAACTGCGCCCCATACAAAATAATCCATGGGGTTAAGGTCTGGGGAGTTTGGAGGCCAAACATTTGGACTGGTGAAGTCGTAGAAATTTTCAGACAACCATTTTTGACTTTTCCCAGAGGTGTGGCAAGGGGCTGAATCCTGCTGCCATACATACGGCCTACCATTGACTACCCTTGTTATCCAGGGCTTGACTACAGTTAGCAACTCCACGAACAAAGCCCGAATTCCAATGCCAGGGTTCTTCAACACCTGTTCCTGCAGATTTGCGAGGAATTCTGCTGTACGAACGCAATCAGATCGTCTGCTAGGGATCTTTCTTCTTGCTACATCCTCGTAGTCACCATTGCAAGTCTCTAGTTCATGCCTGATTGTTTTTACTGTATTCAGGGAGCATTGGGCAGCAGTCGTAATATCCTTATTTTGATGGCGGGCACGAATCATCATGATACAAGTTATTCTCTTCCATGATTCAGGTGGGTTCCAGCTATCCATCCTTTCTGACATCTTGTATATGAATGAAGAAGGGTCCAAACTTTTAAATGAAGAGAAGTGTGTGTTAATACATGTAACTTACGGAAAAATATAATTAATTATAAATATGTCAAATTTATCCCGAACACCCTGTATATATATATATACACACACGCTGCGGATGTATTAGGAATATATGTATATTTTACTCATATACAGGGCCAACTCTAGGCACTAGTAAAGCAAGTAAAACTAGAGGCAGCATATTTATTCGAAAATTTCAAAAAAAAAAAAAAAAACGCCGATTCTGCTCATGTAATTGCAGATGGTGAGTTTTTCATATTTGAGACTCCGTATTTCTCACGGAGGGAAAAAAATAGTATCTACTTAGCTCGTAGGATTCCAAGTTGAACTTCGTTTCATATCGATCTGTGTCTTTTAATGTATGCAGTAGCTAATCAATAATCAGATTCCTTCATTAATGAATGCAACAAAATTATATCCTTCTGATGCGGAGAAATTTCAATCTTTCTGTGATGATTGTGCAAATAATATTCCATCTCTACATAGACAATATTAGTTTGTATATCTTAAATATTGTCACTAAGAAATGTTTTGACATCTTCTGGCACATATATCATGGTCTTTAGCCAAGAAGCTCTGAGTTTTGACATCGATTTTCCATCTTCTAATCTGGATGGGTCTAGATGATTGGCGAGCCACTTTATTTTAATATTTTTTACGCTCTTAGGAAAATGAAATTCTCTAAAACTTGGAATTATGCCAAGCACTCTTAAGTTATTCAGTATCCTTTCTTGGCGTGCATTCTATCGAATTTTATTAAACTTTGACGGCGTCTTCTAAAGATATCTTCGTTCCAAAACGTATTAAAAGTTGAGATAAGTTTGCCTTAATGTTAAAAGAGGATTTCTGTATAACATACGCGCAAAAATAATCGTTGAGTTTTTAAGAGATGCTCTTTAAATTGATGAAACTGAGAATTCAAAAAGAATTGTTTTTGAAAGAATTAATTTGAATAATTTTGTAAGGAACCTCCGTAGCTTAGTCAGTATAGGCGAAGCCCTTTGGTCGGAAAGACCTGGATTCGATTACCGTCAATGCTCTGAGGAACCTTTATCTGGTCTCTTTCGACTAAAGGTGAGTTAACCGGTCTCATACGGATGTGAAGGGTTTCTCTCAGTAACTCGGGTTTTTCATCCCTCAAAACCGTGAACACGTATCTCCTCAGTAATCAGTTGCAACCCTCTCAAGAGAGGAGGCCGCAGGATTAGGAATTTTGTAAGATGGAATACTTCTGTCGATTGTTTTAACACATTTTAGATATTTTAAGGGAGAATATGAAAGAAAAACTTCCATTTTTGTCCAGTTTTACAGAGTATTTCTAAAGACCCGTTTCTCAAAAATACAATACTCTTTTTTTTCTCTCTCCTCAGCCTATTTGTTGGTGTGTAGCATGGGATGTTGATATTGGTCTTTGTTTTGTGCTCTTAGTTTGATTATTTGGCAACAACTTTATCATATTTGATTCACTCATGTATTGGGTTCTTGGTCTCCCTCTTCCAGGTCTTCCCTCAATTAGACAGTCTGAATGTCTTAATAGGTGTTCTATCATGCTATTTCTAATTTTTTCTAACGTATGTAGTATGTCTTTTTCCCCCCCTTCTGCCTTTCTTAATACTACTTCATTTGTAACTCGTTCTGCCCATGCGATCTACAGCATTCGGCGCCAACACCGAATGCTAGCAGTCTTGATTTGTCTCTTTTTTCGAGAGTCCATGTCTCTGATCAGTAGAGAGCTACATTCCAGACAAAGCTTTTAATAAAGTGCTTCTTTATTTTCATTGACATTCTCTTTGATGTTAAGAGTGTTCTTTTCTTGTTAAATGTCTTTTTGCTTGTGCTATTCTTGTTCTCACATCTCTTCCACTTCACCCATCACATGTTATTAGGCTTCCTAGGTAGATAAATTCTAGCTAGGTAAATTCTTTTACTTACAATATTCTTCTCTCATCTGTTGTGACATTTATGATGTGCTCTCTATCCCTGATAAATTCATTACTGTTGTTGTTTTTTTCCCTCATTGATTTTCCTTGCCGTTTAGAACCTTATTAATCTCTGCAAGTGATTCTTGTAGTTCGTTTTCATTTTCTGCTATCAAGGCTATGTCGCCTGCAAATCTTATTGTATTATAAAGCCTGCCATTGATCTTTATACCACTATTGATTTTTTCTTTCAATTCTTTCAGAGCCTCTTCGATGTAAATATTAAAGAGTAATGGCGAGAGCCCGCACCCTTGTCTAACGCCCTTTCTTATTTTAGCATCTTTCCCTTATTTTCCTATGACCAGCTTGAGTTTTTGATTAATTTTTTGGACAATACCGTCAAAGACTTCAAATTCACAAATTCAAATACTACCAAAGAATGTCTTCAAATTAAGTTTGACAACACTATACTTCTGAAGAGATTACTAAAAACTCCAAGTATCCTTGTTCATATACCGATCACTGCGTGGTCTATCTCTGGTGTATGTGAACTCTTCATAATACACTGATATAAAATTTGGCAAAAGGCAAAGCACTATAATGTTTAAATTTTGTAGTTATTAAACTCATTTAATAGAACTGTTAAGTGTTTTAGTTTGGAATATATTTTTTATCAAAGTATGATTGGCTTCTCTCTTGAAATGTGCTAATACCTCAAAATAGTAAGCTGGTATGAAGTACATGATGTGCTAGCGGTCTTGTTAAGTTAGTAATGTTTTACTATATAATTTATAATGTTATAATTTTAAAAGATATTATTATACAAGACACGAATCAAAATATTTTGGACTTATCCTAAGATGATTCTACTACTTCCCACCTTTTGGGACATTTGCCGTTTATTGCGACGTTATAAACAACATTATAGGCTGTGTTTGGAAGCAGCATTTCGTAAAGTGATTATGTGCAATGTCCTCTGCAGTTTCTGTTCTTTTATTACAAACAAACAAAAACAAAACAAAAAAAAAACAGCACCTGTGGATGATCAAATTATTTTTTAAACTAGAGAAAATATTTGCTTTCAGAGAGGAAAATGACCAAAACTCAAACATTTGGTTGCATTTTTATGTTCAAATGTGAGTATATGTTCGTATATTTTTACACAAATATTCTGTTGCTTCTACAGGGAACAAAAAAAAAAAAAAACCTGTAGTGGCGAAAGTTATCCAAGACAGGACACGAGAGATTGGTTTCTATGGCAATACTCTCGTTCGCTGTGCTTTGTCTGAGCAGGAATTTCTTGTTCAAAATGCTACGACTGTTATTCTGGCACTGCAAGTTTTTTCCTCTTTCTAAACTCAAGGTGACACTGAAGGGAGAGCACGTTCGGTGACATTACAACAATCGAGAAAAATCACTGATTACACTTGCCAAGATCAACACGCAGCAAATGTTTTCAACATGAATGGCACGAACACTGGTCTCATTTGACTCAAAGATGATATTTCAAAGACAATACAGAACAGAAAGCGATGCTCCGATCTTATCAGAATAAAATTCAGAAAAGAGTATTCAAAATAAGATCAATTTTGTATGAGTATTATACAATTATATATTCAACCATTATTGAATAATATGTAAATTATTCGAATGACAGCTTTTCTAAGAAAAAAAAAATAACAAAAACAAAAATAATGCACCAAGGTGTATTGAAGTGAGCTAATGCTGGATCGATTTCTAAGTAGACTTAAACAATTTATTTGTGTTTTTGGCCGCCGTTTAGATAAAAAAAGCGCTTTAGCGAAGTAGAGAAAAAAGCAATAAGGTACTTAAGAATTTTTTTTATTATTATTATTCTATATATTCTTCAAATTTTCGAAGAAAGTTCCTTTCAAAGATTTTTTTTTTTTTTTTTTTGTTAAATGTGACAATCCCTGCATAGTCGCAAGTGATGAGGCAACTGCCAGGATCGATCTCCCACAACATGCGAAGGTGTAAACATATTCGCAGTAGAAAGCATAAAGCACAATCGTAGAGCTTATACGAATGAACCCAACCTTCTCAAATAGAGTGTTTATTAACTTCGCAATTTCATACCACTGACATGAAAAAAAAAAGTGGATAAAAGATAAACCGATTTTAACTGTTTTCAAAATTGTCAAGTAGTTTTAATTTAAAAAAAAAAAAAATGCAGACCAACTTGCAATTACTACTGGAGATTGGAAGTAACCTAACCTTGCCGAGCGAGTGATGGAAAAAGCTGTCGAGTTACCCTTGGGCGTCAGGTGGTTTTAATCACTACCTCATACTAACTACTCCTAGTGAACGCAATCTCGTATTTATCATCTTCCCTTCATTAAATAAAAGTAAAAGCAAAATATCACAACGCTTGTAATGTTATACATCTATATATATTTTTCTAACAACACTTTTTAAGAATTATTGGTTAACCTAAATGCATGATCTAATTTAAATGCTACAATTTTTTTTTAAAATCCAGATACATAACATCTGTGTGGAATTTGTATTCAACCAGTTGCAATTACCCCTCCCACCCACCCCACACGCAATTTAGAAACATAGTTCGCCAAAAGTAACCAAACAAAGAAGATTACCCAACTTTCTATTCATTCCTGAGAGAAATTTGGTAATTTTAGATCTTGGCCGTGTTCTAATTCAGCGTTTCCTTCCATCCCACAAATGTTTTCTCGGGTCCAGTTTAGGGTACCGTGTTGAAGTTTGCAAAGTTCCAGTATTATTGATGTAACTTGAAAATTTTCCACTTTTTTATTATTATTTTCTTCCAACCACTTCTTTACAATAATTGTTTTATGACATGGAGCGTTCGCGTTTTGGAAGATATAAGGGCCAATAACACAGAAATTTGGCAAGGCAAAGAAATGCATAACTGTCCAGAACACCAATATCAAGACTTAGTTATCATGACTACATTCGCTACTTTAACCATGAGAAAAAAAAAAAAAAGCCTTCTCAACGCATCCACCATATCATCGCAACTGAAAGAACGTGTATCGTGGTCTCTTGCTCTTCAAGACCTATTTCCATCGTTCAGAAAATAATTCATGGTAATTCCAGCTCAATTGAGATGGACGATACTCTTTGGTTGGAGTGATTTGGATTCGAATTCCCCTCTAAAATGTAAATAATCTTTAATTTGTTATATTTCAAAGTACTTCCTATTTTTTTTTTATTTAAATTTGTACGTTTATCTTGCTAGGTTGAAAACAAATGTCTTACTTGGTACAAGTCTGGCTAATGACACTACTAAAAACCAAATACTTTATTTCAGTTTTTTTTTATTTTTCGCAATCTAAACGACTCTCATTTTATTTAATTCCTTCAGATCCTAACCAGTAATATTTTCCTTATTTCTAGGATCAAGAGGATGTACGACAGTTAGCCGCTAAAGTAGTCGAAGATGTTATTACGAAAGCCGCCGATGCAGCTGCTGAGAAAACAAACAAAGAAGAGACTTCATCTCCTGCAATCCTCGCACCCCGTTATCTCCAGGTGGGTATGGAATGCTAAATCTTGAAAACAACCACAAGACTGTACGAGAAAAATATATCATCCTAGTAGATTATTTTTAATTAAGCATATTGAAATGACGTAGGGATAAAAGTGGATTTTTCCGTCCGTTAGCTTTGCTAAGAGAACAAACACGTCTAGTGATTCCCTTTTCTAGCCTATATGCCGTTTATGACTCCAAGCCTCCATTATTAATGGATTTTATGTCTCCATAAACACTACCGGACTTGAAAATAGGCTTATAAACTAGTAGTTTCTCTCTCTCTCTCTCTCTCTCTCTCTCTCTCTCTCTCTCTCTCTCTCTCTCTCTCTCTCTATTTTTGTTTTATATAACATAGAATGGAGTAGTTAATCTAAAAACGTACTTTTAAATCATGTTATATACTCGCAGAGTTTCGAAACCGCCTTCTTTTTCCACACTACAATAGGACCAGTTTAATGCCTTTTCATAAACCATAACCGCGCCTGCGCAAAACAATCCCAATAGCATTAATGTGTTCTTTTATGTGTAGCACTACATAAAAAATGCACGGCTTTTGATAAAATTTGACCTATAGTACTTTTAAAATCGAGAAATATTTTAAATCTTATAGACCCTATCAATGTTGCACTTTATTTGAATAATAATATAACTTCCATTATTTGTTTTACGGATATAAATAAATGCAGGTTATACATTACATATATCGAAGCTGATTGATGATATTGGAGCAATAATAGGTATGGGAGCATAAAAAAAAAAGGAAATGGAAGGATGTATTGGTATATTTTTCCACTTTCACTAACTGGCTGGCCGAGTTGGTGGTATCTCCGCCCTCCAACCACTACAATCCATTGGTATCTAATCAAACTTCGAGCATTATTAGTCTTAAGATTGTAGATGAATGTCGTTAAGAAGCCAGCACTGTGTTTATTGGAGGTCTGAAGTGGCTTGAAAATCTTCCGTATTTGGTCTCTAGAGTAGAGAACATCACAATAAACATAATAGATTCCCCCCCCCACACACACACACGTTTGATAAGAGTAAAAATGTTCTTTCAATGAATGTTAAAATTTGATATTTTTACTTTTAAATAAATAATAATAATAAAACAGCTACAGAGTCCTAACCTATTTCTCGGTACTAGTAGAATGCTCCCACCATCGTAATTATATTTACTTAAATATCTGGATTACTAGAACACTTTTGTTGATAATCGAAAAATACAAATATAGAAAACATTATACAGGTATTCAGCTCATTGAAGCAGCAACAGAAACAAAATTTAAAATGTTTAACTAGTTGACGAAAAATAGAGGGTTTTAAGGTATACCCTTACAGTAAATAGATTACATAGGAAATTATTTACAATTGGTTTTGTTTCTCATTTTTGCTTGATACATGAACTAATTTATTAAGATAAGATAAAGACAAATAACAGCAAATTAAAATAACAAATAAAATAATAAAATAAAAAAAAATCAAAACCAGTTTGACGTCTTAGTTATTCATTAAAAGTACCTAATCAAACAAAGAAAAATACCTTTTAAATTATTTATTATAGCTTTTGACAGCCAATTGTTACATCTTCAACTTTTTTTTTTCAGATGGTTCCTAGTATTCAAATAGATACTGTTCCCTCTATGCCTCCTAGCCCTACGGAAGAAGAGGTACCACAATCGTACGAAGTCAAACAAGAAAAAGAAACCACATCAGCATCGGATGCAGTTTCCTCAGTACTGCAGGTAAGTAAATACCTTCCCAGGTTACACATTATTACAAGTTAGTTTTATCTCTTAAGAACCATATAGAACTATATACAGAATCGTAAATAATCATACACTTTGTACAAAATGGCATCTTGTTGTGATCTCTGAAAGAGCTGAGGTAGCTAGCTGGCTCTAATTGTATCCAGAACAGGATTTGAGATCGAGTCTTGAAGTGAAATGTAGTCTGGAGTGTTTCTTTCCAACTATAGTTTGTTCAACTTAGGTTAATGTCCAAAATTTTATGTGGTCTTTTCTCAAACTAATGGAGCATATATGATAATAAACTACGCATGGCTAATAAGAAAGACACGAATCTCTGATTTACTTTGCAAAAATTATCATTAAAATGCAATTAGGAAAGATCTCAGAGAGCTCCTCATCAGTAAAGCCAGATGGCGACCATTAAGTATTTGAATTTACAATAAGATAACTCTAAAAACTTAAGACTATACTTCAATTGCTAATATAACGTTTTAAGCCTTTTAAAAATGAATGAATTAAATACTAAACAGTGATATTCAGAATAAGAAACGTTAAAATATATTTGTTGCTTGAGTAGCTTGAACTAGACTATCCCTCCCCGCCCCTAAATGTGACTATTATCACTGAAGCAAACGAAATAAAAGTTGAAATTACTGAATTGAAAACTGAATCATCAGTTAACTCTTTTCAAAAATGATCGATTTTCAGTTGTTCTTACAAAACAAAGTTAAGTTTATTTGTTTTAATTTTGATATTAAGGATTTTTTTTTCAAATATTAAATGTCATTCTGATTAAAAACAAGTTTTTTTTTTTTTTTTTGTATATGGTTGTCTGTATTTTCAATATAATTTTATGACAGAGTTCAGCATACGTTATGCCTAATTACTTCATATTTTGACATAACACCTAACCACTGGATCGAAATGAATGCATTGTTGAGAAATAGGCACAAAATAATAAAACTCTTGGTTAGATTAGTGGCAAAAATAGGCATCCATATTACTTTCTCTTCAGTTGCAAGTACTTTCAGGTCCATTTGACTCTTTTATGATAGTTCAAAATTTAATTCCTCACAGGAAGTACTGCAGTTCTTCTTCCGAGATCGGATGACACAGCCTCGATAGAAAAAGTCTACAAAAATCTTTTTAGAATACATATTTTCGTGTTTTTTTTTTCAATAAGGATTAATATGCGTCTATAAAATCTTCTTCTTTAGCCTCTTCCCATCCACTGCTGGATCTAGGTCTTCCGGTTCTGTCTGTTTTTTAGTGTCCACCATCTCATGTCAAATCTTTGTAGATCATCTTGTTCTTTGGAGACCTTTCCTTCTCTTAGTATTTACCCAGTGCTTAATTTCGTCAATCTTTCGTCTGGCAGTCTACTAATATGGCCAGCCCATCTCCATTTACATGCTTTACAACACTGTAAAATACGAACTGCTATCAAAACAGAGAACGGCTGTAACTTCATATTCAGTGAAGATGGCTTCAGGGATAAATTTCTTTTTTGTTTTTATGATCACTGTAATTAAAATATACCATCATATTCTTCGTTTTTATATTTGATCCTATGTTATATTATTTTATATAATATATTATAGATGTATATCATGTTGAATAACAATATCATGATATGAATATAAAACAGCGGCGTAACTACCATACCATAAAACCTCCCCATCTCCAAGATGTTTGGGAAGTTTTAGAGTCCAGCAGAAATCTTATTGCGGGGACTAAAATACTAGTAACGCCACTATTATTAAAATTAAAATCAATCATTTAAATTTCAGTTAGAAATAAATTGCACTTAAATATGTTCGTATTCATAAGAATTGTTTTTAAACTTTCTATAATAGATTTAAACTTTTTATAAATTTAATATAATTTAAATTTTCTGTCATTTAAACTTTTTATAAAAGATTCAAAAGGAAACGAAGAATTCGAAAACCACTTTCGAATCACATTATTGAAAATGAAAATTTTTGGTGTATTTCCCATTATGCATTTTACAATAAACTATGCCCAGTGATCCAAACCATTTCCGTAGTGATCTACTCCTGTTTGTTCAATTCAACAGTTGATGTAACCTATCATCGCATCCCTTGCCTTTGTAATGCTTCCCCGCTGTATACTTCGTCTTCTATAGACTGCACAACCGCATGCTTTTTTCAGCCTTCTCCATTGTCCTGCATGTTTAGTTACATGTTCTCCTTTTCCCCAGTAGCTTTCACTTGCAAATGCCTTGAATAGCAAACGTTGAAATCTTTTCTGCACTAGGAGGCGTCATCTCTGATGTCCAAAGACCTACGGGACTTTGCAAGCAAATACATCCAGGAAGTTCTAAATAAAGCAATTGCAGCACTAAATGAGGTAAAAAAAAATTGCACTTTTATATCTGTACTCTGTAATCTATCTATCTATCTATCTATCTATCTATCTATCTATCTATCTATCTATATATGCTGTACTCTGCAAATTCGTTTATTTTCAATTATGCTTTATATTTGCATGTGAACATTTGCACTCATGCGCACACGTTATATCAAATATCGAGTCCGCTATTATATTTATTTTTTCCAGACACACATGTGCAGTGTTGAGATCGTAGTCAGTGTTAATTTCTGTCTCTTTGAAAGCAATAAAATTAATTAAATATTGGCAACCCTCTATTCAAAAGAACAGTATTTATTATTGCTATTCAATGTCTCTTTTATATATTAAAACATAATATAATAATATTACTAAGCATCTTCATATTTCTTGCCCTTTTTCTTATCTAATTGATGACGAAATCATAAATTAGATACCTATGAGACTTAATTTAAACAGTCGTTACGATACTCTTGCTATATATAATAAATATTTCTTGCTTGTTAATAAGGGATGTACTTTGCATCTATGTTTCCATAGCAACAACAAAACTGCTTGTTATCATTGAAGAGTTTGCTAATTACAAGTAAATTAAGTAATTAATTACTTTCTTTACACTGAATGATAGTCGTAATTTTTTTTTTTTTTTTGTAAACTTCAGGCTTGTTTTTTGTTTATGCATTAATTATAATTCGTGAAATCCTGGATTTTTTAAAGAACGCATTAAAAATCGAAGTCGGCTACTTTTTAGTTAACACACAAAAAAATTCTTTTTTTTTTTTTCTTTTCAACTAACGTTGAAAAAAATCTACAGAATCTGGATTTGTGGGAATCTGTGTTTAAGAGCCTGTTGCACGTCTGCTTGTACGCCATTAACAAGTATTGCTCAATCAGATAATTCAGTAAAAAAAAAGCTATTGCAATGTTGAGTGTATGCATTACAACCGTTATCGAAGGTTTAGTTAGGCTTAGAATCGCAGTTAGGATAAATACAATTCTATCAAATTTAGGTCTTGTTTTATGAATCCGCAGAAATCCGACACTTCCAAAATGTGAACTGATGATTATTTTTAGTCTTCAAATATTCGAAGTCGGCATTTCCCTGTATACTTAAAAAAAAAGCATATGGTATTATCCTATTATTGTATACATTTTACTTATGTTTATATATTATTTATACAATACATATATGTTTAATAAAATGTGTGTTATATATTTAATTTGCTGTTCTTATTTCAAACGCATTATCAAGCTATGAAGTAAAAATATCCGTTAATATTTTTCTTTTTTTAGATTTCGTTTGCTATCCTTTTAATTTTTAATATTTCTTGCTAGCAAAGAACGAACACAGACAACTATTGTTTTACAAGCATTGTGGCCATATAAATGGCTACAGCTTGTTGGCTTTGTTACTGTGTAGAGCAGCGTTGTAGACTTAGATAAATCGTCTATAAGTAGTCAGTCCCTCGTTAACCTAATTAAATAACTGATGTAAAGAAATTTTATTGGAAAATCAGCAACAGAAACGAAAAATATTGAAATAGGCAATAAAACAGACAACATGAATTGCTTTTTGATTAAAAAAAAAGATAATGGCATGTGAAAATCGACAATGGATTTATCAAGAATTGAGTCCACTAAAGCAAGTATTCGGGAAAAATCACCGCATGAGTCAGAAATATCAACGCGAAGATAAACAAGAAGACTCCGAACTCAAACAAAAGTGTCAGACCTTATCAATCCCACAGCAGTCTTATCTTGGGAGAAGCAGCTGATATTCGTTTTTGATTTCAATCACGACGAGTAGCAAATAGACGAAAATCCAATCAGTCACAAGTTGATTAAATTGACTGCTTCAGCAGACTCTTTAGATTAAAAAAGCTTTTTTTTTTCCCTTTTCGGCAAGACTTCTCCTATGTATCTTCTCTCCTATAAATCTATTTTAGTAATACCGTAAAATGAATATATTAAACCTCGTGCGTTCACGAATACACGGAGGTATTCGCGAGAACCACCGGTACACATCGTGACGACAATAGATTCAGTCGATAATATTTACTTTGTACAAATTCATTCATCTTTTCAGAATGTAGTAGTGCCTGGTAAGAATAAAATCTTCGTGTGCTTTTCCATTGAACTGTTATACGACTCTTACAAATTTATCATTGCACTTTCGTCCACACACACACACACACACACACACACACACACACACACACACACACACACACACACACACACACACACACACACACACACACACACACACACACACGTTTTATTTTAGTGCTTATTAATCATAGTATTTCAAGTGTTCAAAACAACAATCCAGACCGCAGGCTAAACCTGAAGTGACGTCACAAAGAGCAAAATTATATCTGCGATATGATTCTCAGTTGAACTTAAGTAACTCTCTTTCTGATATTCTTTCTTTCTTTTCTTTCCTTTTTTTCTAAAAGAGAATGGGAAAAAGTTTTCATCTTCCGTGAAGCGAATGTATCTGGTGATATCGATCAGTATAGAAAAAAAAATAGTTATTAATAAATAAAATATATTACATTCGTTTAAAGGGAATATGAGTTCCTTTTTTTGAAGGAATGAAATAAATTTGTAAAGCCTTCTTAGTAAACTAACTAAAAAGCAAAAAATTAAATTAAACATATTTTAATTGATTTATGTGATGGAATAACTGCAGTCATGCCTGTAAAAAAATGTAATAATAATATGCAGTACTTTTCGGCTCCTTAACGTCTACGATCACCCAGATTGACTTCGGTAACTATGGTTTTAGGAAAACGTAGCCAGTCGTACGCCTAAATGTATATTTTTTGTCTGTAAATTCCTTGTGGTTGTCTAATACGAATGAAAAGTCTTTCCGACAAAAGGGCTTCGTCACAACAAAGCCTATTAAAATTTAAAGCAAGTAATATACAGCAGGCGCGAACTGCAAAAACAAATCATGTTTGGGTAACCATCTCGCGCAAAAAGGAGTGATGCAAATCAGTGGTGCATCCAGAGGGGGGACAAGGGACCATGCTCAAAGAAAAAGGGAAAAAAAAACACTAAAAAATTTTCCAAAAATCTTTTACTAATTAAAATTCTTTTTTTTTTTTTTATTTCTGTTGTGTCGCGTTTTCGATTTCTATATTATGAATTAGCGATCATTGCAGATAGTCATAGGTAATACGCGATGCGTAGTGTCTATTCTCAAATCGTCTACTCAACTCGGACCCCCCCCCCCCCAAGATTAAATCCTGAGTGCGCTACTGATGTAGATTCATATATTATATATGAATATTATCTCATCAAATCTTCCTTTTCCCTCTTTTACCTTGCGGTGTCGACGGTTTATTAATCATCAGACCTCAAGCCGTTCACAGGATAAGGTGTCAGCCCTACGCCCCGGTGTATCCTATGTCCGTAGTGTTGAGTTCTCAGGATAAACTGGGGAAAAACCCTACTTCCACGTACGGCTAACTTGGCTATGGCTGAGGAAGATCCTTCAGCTCCTCACGTCACCCACGGGAATCGAACCTAGGATACTCCTTCTCCAGGCATATGGTTGCGAAGCGCGCAGACACTAGGCTAACCGCGCGGACTATTATATATTATTACATATTATTTATGAATAGTGGGGTTACAGAGGAGGCAAGGGGTCTTGGCGTATTGGTGGATAGGAATTTAAAGTTAAAAGGTCACATAACAAAAGTTACAGATATAACTGAGAGGATAATTGCGATGCTGAAGCGAACCTTGACATGTAAGGATATGGAAGTCATTTTGCCTATTTATAATGCTTTGATAAGACCACACCTGGATTATGGTGAGCAGATTTAGTCTCCCAGATTCCAAGGGATAGAGAAGCTGTGGAAAGGGTGTAAAGAAGAGTTACAAATATTATATCCGGATTATGGGATTTAGATTGTGAGGACAGATTGCAAGTATGTGGATTACAGACTCTGGTTAACAAGAGAAAGAGGGGTGATATGATAGAGATCTATAAACTTTTGAATGGGTGTTGTAGTCATCTGATGAAATTTTTCATTAAATGGAACATGGGGAGAGAACAAGGGGGCATCCGTAGAAGTTACGTTTGTTCACAGTCAAGAAAGGGGTAAGTGCGAAGTTTTTTCCCAGAGAGCCGTGAGTGAGCGAGTGGAATAATTTGCCCTTAAGGGTAGTGAGCACATCTAGTGTGAATGAATTTAAGTGAAGGTATGACAGCTGATTTATAGGTATGATTTATAGCCTCCCTCGATGAGCCATTGACTCCCTGGAGGTCTCAGATAATAATAATAATAATAATAATAATAATAATAATAATAATAATAATAATAATATCAACAGGGTTTTTTTTTTCTTTTCTGTTCTGGAGGTAGTTCTTCCAGTCACGACGGAATCTGAAGCCCGGAAGGATCTCAATTTCGAAATCAGTTGTCGAATCTGGATCGAAGCATCTAGAAATTCGAACATTTGCTCCGTCTGGGATTCCGATACTTAGTTCTTTTTCCCCCATAGGTTGGAAAACATTAACGGAAGCATTAGGCCTAACTGTTTAACGCTTACTCCAGCAGTGATCTTAAGGATACATTGCACAAGGGAATAAAAGGGTTCCTTCACTCTCTTCAGCTCTTCAGTTCAGTTCATCGCACGCTTTCAAGTGCGATGTGTTGTTACCTTATTTTCTGAAACAGTTTCGTATGCATTTACGAAGGAAAACACAATTTATGGCCAGTAGACGCCACCATATCGACTCGATCTCCTCAAACTTAGTAACATCGTCGTACTTGTTTTTTTATTATTATTGATACGTCAAGAAAGTTTGCGCAGTAACTGCTCATCCTAGGTGAAAAATAACTCCGACACCTGACTTAGGAAAGAAACATGGAATGCGAAACAACTTTTTTTCTCCGTAGTGCATTCTCAAGGACGATGCGATATTTGTCTTTATGTCGTAAAGGTCAGGGTTCGACTTCCTTTCAAGATGCGAGGAACCTTGATAAAGTCTTTTTCATTAAAGGAGGGTTCGTTTCATCTCACATGCGGATGAAAGCCATTATTTCTTTATACATAATCTGTGTTTTCTACTGTCCATTTTTTGGTGGTGAAGAATTAAAATAAAAAATTGAGTTTCTTCTGAAAAATAAATAAATAAATAAAACTCTTTCCCTTTCAGTAGGCAACTAACACTTGAATTGGCCAAAATAATAACAATAAAAAAAAAGAAAAATATATTAAAACTCACACAGATTCACAAAATTACTTGAATTCAAAACATACCAGGGATTGACGATCTCATAAAAACAACACATGCCGCCAGTTCCGCATAACAAGATAAGTTTCACATCAAGCATATGTAGACGATATTATTGAATTCTAGTTGTTTTTTGGGGGGGAGTATCTCATGGGATTCTAAACGTAGCAATGGGATTAGTAGGTACGTCAATAAAGACGTTGCTTAAATGGTTCCTTGCTCGGAAAGAAACGACAACAAAATATCAGCCATAAGAATAATTCTAGACTAAAGAATAATGATAAGGACTGTTGACACCTTAAACGAATTTCTCCTGCAAATTTCCAGTCTGGTTGGTCCAACCACTGTCGTACCTTCTCTCCAACCAACAAGATGTAAGTTCGAATCCCACCATGGCCATGGACATTTGGGGTTGCCTTAGGTGGCAGATAAATTTCGTCGCTGATTGTGTGGGAATGAACACCATCCTCTTTACTGGAAGCCTGAGTGGATTGAAATGTTCTGCGTTTAGTCTCTACAGCAACATTTCTGGATTCTGTAAACTTTAGTCCATTCACAGTACTAATATTAATGTACTATAGGCTAACAGGCTTTTGTGGATGGGATTCACGCGTTTTGATGTCACGCGTGCTCTTCAATTTTTTAACTGATTTTTAAGTCGTTACTGCATTATTTTGTTTTAGCATTTAATGTTAGTATAACCTTTCTCGTCTTGAAAAAGCCAGACAGACCCCAGCTGGCGAAACTTGTCGACGATTATGTATATATGTTTATCAAAATCATGGTCTAATAAATCCAATATAATGTTTCATATTTAACTAAGAATTTTGATAGAAGTTTGAAATTGTTTACTTCAAGGAGAATAGGTGTACATAGAGATCAGTTTAAATGAGATATTCTCAGCTATATACGTGTTGATCAATCTCAAATCTCTCGCAGTAACAGAAAACAGCGCTTTCAATAATGTCACCAAGCACATTTTGGACTAGTGTCCAATTCATTTAAGGTTCCGCATAAATGTACTGTAATGATAAAAGGCAAAACCAGGTTTGCTGTAAGGACTAAAACAATACCGCTTATTCTCTCCCCCACTCTTGAGGATGGGAGTAAGCTGTGTTGTTTTAGAATTTTTCAAAAGGAGTTGGAGGATTTATTTTATTACTTAGGAGTTTAAAATATAATAGAAAATAATTTTCTGTATATTTTTTTATCAAAATTATCAACATTAGCATTTTCAAAATGAACTAGCAATAAAGAATCTTCGAATTTTTCAATTAAGGACCGCTTTATAACGTTGTCTTTGTTGCATTTATTAGTCTAGCTTTTCAAGAATAAGAAATCGAAACTTATTTTTCTTTTTTAAAATCATCATTGGAGTCACAATCGATCGTTGTGGGTTAAACGCTATTATAACTACACTGCAAACTTCTGCTAAGTTTACTTTGCAATACTGGGCTTTGTACTATCACTTTTAAAATTGGTTGTGCCTTTCCCGTCTACTATGAGCACATTATTACATAATTAAAAAAAAACTATTGGGCACTTATCATTATAATTCAGTTAAGAATTCGTGAAAATAAAAAGTCTAGAAATATCATAGAGCTCATTCGATGAGGTCATGTCCAAAAGACGAAAGACCTTTTCTCGTAAAATATATTCGATTATTCTCCTGGTTCCAAGGAATACAGTTGAACAGAGACAAGAAAGCAACCCCATTCCGTGTACATAAATCCCTAAGTGTATAATGTTCGGGGTCTTCTATTCTCACATGAAAATTGCATCGCGTATTTCAGAGAATTATCATAAGAATATATTTGGATTTCTGTAATAGTGATATCATTTTTTTTTAATTGAATGCGATACTAATAGTAGAAGTATGCATTCGATTTACACATACTGTCCACTGACTCAGAAACTTTTATTTTACGTATAGGCATGCGACCTACCAATACCGATCCTCTTCAATTCCCAGCTCATAGTGATATGATTCGGGAACAGTCTTCATTAAATGCTTCGGTTAGTTCCTGCACATAGGAAGTTCTGTTTGTCCGTACAAGCCTTCTATCAAACATGATTATCGTAGGACCACAGTTACGCCTTTTAGACAAATAATGTGGATTATTTTTCCGCTGATTAAACACCCGGGATATCTCACCATGTGAGAAACCAATAAAACAAAATCGTGGATCTAGCTAGATGGGCGCCCACAATAAGTCTTTTATCAAACTCCGAAAATGCTTTTTCCCCCATTGTGATCAATACTGTTGACAGTTACTGACCAGCAACATTCTTAAATAGCTGGTGGGGGGGGGGATATGCTATGTAAGTGACGTTTACGTACATCTGCATAAAGGTTTCGAAATCAGTGGCCAGTATGCAAACATAATTATTAATGTGATGAATGGTTGTTCATACGCATTTAGAAAGAAAGAAAAAAAAAAGGATAATGTATCTCTGTATTTCAGAGAATAGCAACGGAAGAAAGTGAAAATATACGTGAGGTTGCAGCTAGAGTGGTGGAAAGTGTCATACAGCGTGCTACAGAAACAGCCTCTGAACAGGACGATTCAGAGTCATCATCTGTCCAAACATCTTTCACCCTACCGGTATGTATTTTTACTTTTATGACGTCATAAACCACTACGATATCTGTAGCGAACTTCTAAATGGGTACAATCATCGGATGTCATGTTAATGATGAGTCATTCCTTTGCGATAGAGTACAAAAAAGATAGGAACGTGATCAACCTAAAATTCGAGAATAATAAATAAACTCAAAGAAACGTTCTTTTCATTGTAGTAGTAAATTCTCTCAACCAGAAATTTAAGACATCCTACCGAAGCAACTAAAGTTATTTCGCGTTATGACGATAAACCTGAGTAAAGGGAGAAAATCCTGCCACCTCCATATGAAATGATTCACTCACCTTCACCTGAAAGGACATTATAATTTGTACACGTTCTAGACGGGATTTGAACCCGTTTTTTCTTTTTATTGCCAAAGGGCCTTATCGGTACCATCCGAGCTACGGAGGCACGCACCCATCTTCTCCTAATGGCATATTCTATGGGCTTATTTAATTATTAGCTTCATTTAACGTGCTCCTGTTTATTAAAAACGATAATTTCATAGATTGATTCAAGTAATTGTAGAACATTCCCCATGATACGAGGATTTGATTATTTTTCTCTATTTAATTGAGACATTTTTTCTTATTGTTTCTGCTATTTAAACGTATTGTTTCCTATGAAGACCAGAGTTTTGACAGATAGCAAAATTCTGGTCTTAAAACCCTTTAACCGCCATGTTTCACGGGAGGGTTAAAGAGTTTTATGATATGTTTTTTCTTGTGGTTATATCAGTTGCTTTAATATCATTTTTGTTCTAGGTGTTTATCAGAACTTTAAGAAGTGATAAAATATGAATTTGATCAAACAACTTAATGCATTGGTAATCATTATAATTTGAACGTATCGAATTTTATACAAACAACTATTCTCATTTTAATATTTCTTTTAAACAAGTGTGTTCCTTTTTTTAGTGCATTGCATGAATTGAATCGTCCAAACAGCTGAAACTATGACTTCTTTTCAGATACTGCCAACCATCCAAATTGACACCGTAGCTTCGATGCCACCGAGTCCTACAGAAGAACCAGAGCCGCTACCTCCCCCTCAACAACGTAAAAAAAATGTTTCGAAGACAGTTCAGAAAAAAATAGAAGCTCAAGAAGAAAAGGTGGTTAAAGAAGCGAGAAGGTTCGTTTTTAAAGAGGATGATATAATAGAAGCAGAGCCTCAAGTAAGTAATCAGCAAAACAAGTACAATTATGCATTTGTTTCCTCATAATATATATATATATATATATATATATATATATATATATATATATATATATATATATATATATATATATATATATATATATATATCTTTTTCTCTGAAAAGTGTTCGTATTTCAAAGGATAGAAAATTGTCCTTGCTCACCGTAAAGAGCGATATTCGAAAACGATATTTCATTTACTGACATGTAAATGAGACGGCTTGTCAAAGTCCATTGATGTCGCCATAACTCTTACATGATTATTGTAATATACAATGCTTAGATACGTTGAAGGTCACCTTTTATTCCACAACCAAACAGACTGTCCCTGCCATTAACATAATAGTACACTAGCCTCGTAGACTTACTTGCGACAGCCATCATCCAAAACAATCCAATCCCTTAAGGTCGCCTTTAGTTAAACTTAGCTTCAAACAAGCATGAGGCACATCAGTCAATTCCGGTCTCTGTTATTGAATCCAATTATTTAGAGAATAATAATATAAAAGAACTTCAAGGTATACATTTTTGGTCGTTTTTATAGATAGAAATACACTTTTATTAATACAGACCAGTATTTTACAAATAAACATTTATTAAAACCTACCAGTTTCGCCAGCAAACTGTCTGGCTTTTTCAAGGTATTACGGAGATATGAAAGTAAATGCAAATTAAAAGGAACATAAAAAACGTTGTAAACCAAACTAATAGATACTAGTTTGGTTTACAACGTTTTTTATGTTCCTTTTAATTTGCATTTACTTTCATATCTCCGTAATACCTTGAAAAAGCCAGACAGTTTGCTGTCGAAACTGGTAGGTTTTAATAAATGTTTATTTGTAAAATACTGGTCTGTATTAATAAAAGTGTATTTCTATATATAAAAGAACTTCCTCGAAAATCAATAATATTTTACTTCTATAAACTGCTACAGTCTTCTCAGTAAACATGCAAATTTATACTAAATTGAACTAGCCACATACGAAATTAATAATAATTATTATTATTTGTGTCCGGGATGAGGTGTGTGTGTGTGTGTGTGTGTGTGTGTGTGTGTGTGTGTGTGTGTGTGTGTGTGTGTGTGTGTGTGTGTGTGTGTGTGTGTGTGCAAAACTCTTGTTACATTTTGAACCAGAGAATCAATTTCCGGTTGTTGCCAGGCTCATACTAGCACATGCTGCACTGAATACATTTTGCTGCCTTTTACCAGATTCAATGGTAAAGAACGTTGCTTACTGGCGTAATTTCGTTTAAATAAGCAATTACAATTGTAACAGATGTCTAGAATGGTATGTATGTTATTTATTCGGCTTTTTCTCATCCCACTTTAGCAGTTTTCCAGCTTCTGTCACACTTCACGACTGGTCTGTGTGCGCACTGTAAACTCGTAAATTTAACTTGGAAATTATGCCCGCTTACTGATGAGAACCTCATCTCGAAACAGGTTAGCTAATATCATAATCAAAACCACCAATAAAATGCGAATATATACGAGATTTTGGGTTCCAAAATTCCTATCTGGTAGTCAAATTCGAAGGCAAATGTTTCCAAAAGTTATCAAACCATCGTAAACTCTCTCTCCGTCACTTTGGAAGCTTCTATCGCTAAATTGTTTACTTACTCTGCATAAGATAAATAAATAAACCACAAATTTTAATTATAATGAAAACTTTTAACACATCTCTGATATACAGTCAAAAAGAAATTGGTACTTAGAATTTTTCGTGTGATCAAGATTATCTGCAAGATACCTTTCGATAGTACTGCCAGAAACCACCTGCAATTGACGTCAGCTCCAGGTGGTTCTCATTTAATTGGAGAATAGAGAAGATCCGTTGATTGATCTCAGCCTCCCAACTGAATTTGTGATCAACAACAAAAACAGCAAAATTTCACATTTGTAGAAAGAGAGAGAGAAATCTTCCCCGACACACATACTGTACATACTGAGACGATAGAGTAGCATCACTTCCTTTTTCACCGTTCATTATTCAACTCGGCTGCTACCCCTAGTAACGGACTCAATTGAATAATAACATATTGAGTTATTATCAGAATTATAAAGTTCGTTTGCACAATTGTCGTGTGTCAATTCTTTTTTTTTTTTTTTTTTTACCAAATTCCTAAAATAGGTCGTTTAGCCTCTAATATGCGTGAATGAGAGAAAGATAAAGCTTATTCCCATTACAGAATAACTGTAGATTCTGTAATGGGAATTTTATATCCATTAATATCCATTCGTAATCAGTCGCAT
Organism: Typopeltis vanoorti; assembly: GCF_054136105.1. Taxonomy (NCBI): domain Eukaryota; kingdom Metazoa; phylum Arthropoda; class Arachnida; order Uropygi; family Thelyphonidae; genus Typopeltis; species Typopeltis vanoorti. Next base: position 71,284,409 of record NC_143564.1, on the reverse strand, counting down.
CCTATAGTTGTTCTAAATGAGACTATGAGAGATCCCTGAAGCGAGCCTTTGTTTTACCTCATCCCACAAATGCTCAATAGATGGCGATCCGGTTAACGAGAAGTCTACCGTACATAGCTGCTTTATTTTCTTTTATTTTATTTTTAACCTGAAAGGATCGAATCGTCTGCCGCTAGACTCCATTCCTAACATGCTGTGCCTTTCGTTACGCTCCTTTGTGGACCACTGTTACATTTTCTTACTATGTAATTAATTCCTGTCGTCTTTAGACATCATCAACAAGCTGTTGGTTCATTCTGTGTACATTCTAACGGAAGCTGTCTACCAGTAGGGAGACAGCGTCCGTTATACTTGCACCTACTATACCGAAGCGTCACTGTAGACTTTCAGATGGTCACAGCGCGCGCACGCACAGAAACAAACCTGCTTAGATTCTTTATATAGAATAGCACAGATGCGTGATACTCTTTTAAATAAACTGGCCACTAGACTATCATGATAGTGTGGTGATCACATGAGATGATAGTGTAGTGACATTCGTTTCCTAACACGCAGAGACGACGTGCACCTTCACATGTTGGCATTCAAACCCAACTTCCTATTTCTAATGGACTGCAGCCTTCTGCAACTACTATTTACATCAACTATTACAACTACACTCCGCATAATTTCGTTTCTAATCACTCAGATCGCTTCAACGTTTTTTAAACCTAAAGTTTTTCCTGTAGTCCACCTACCCAAACATTGAGTCTTGAGGGAATTATTGTTTACAATTGAAACTTTTTCCTTTTTCTAATTCACTAACAAGCTGCAAAAGATGCCAACGTATTTGTTATTAGCAATGATTTAATGCAATTCTAAAATATACATTTTGCAGTTCTTCTCCCTTAATTTCGCTCATAATATCTGTCCGTTTCGAAGCTAACTATGATTTAATCCACTGTGTCTCTTAAAAGTTCCTTAACAATGAACGAGTTCTCCAGTTCTTTCGCCCACCACTCTTTCTCTTGCATAAAAAGAACCTTGTCTTCCATCGTATATCCTATCCATAGTTTTCGTGATGACTGCTCCTTTTCACCTAACGAACCTCGCCAAACGGTACAAGTTTCAAGATCTTCCATACTAAAAAACCGATCTCCTTCACTTCTTCGATGGTCGTGAGCACCATCTCGTGAACTTCAGTTTTACCAAAAGAAACTGCTGTCTTCTTTCACCTCAAGAAAAATCTTTTAATTCCCGATATCTTTGATAATACTCGGATCTTCAGACAAGATCAGATTTCTTTTTCTTGGGTTGAGATTAACCTCTAGCCTTTCCTGTCATAAACAGATTACATCTGCAACTTCTCAAAAACTTGATATCCTATTCAGTTCAAACCTCGTGAGCGTCTTGTTTGTACAACTACTAACACTATACAAATCACAAGTCTTTTCAAGCTCAGAGTACTGTTCTCACATTTAGGGCAGTGTACAAAAACCCATCCTAAAAATTCTTGTCTAGAAGAGGGTGGAATCCAACTAATGATGATCCTTCTCTTACTGATCGATGCTGACTGGTTCTCTCTTTTTTTGTAAGTATTTTCATTTACACTTTCCTACTATGCTGGCTTCCAATATTCCTTCACTTTTCTCTAGGCTCACAAAAACACAAGCAGATGCTGATCACTATGCCACTCATATTCCATTTAGAAATCCATCGGACTAAATTTTCCTTCTCCATTTATATATCTTCTATCTTTGTCCTCTAAAACAGCCTCCTCGCACATGTTCTCGGATTAGAACTGTTTAAGAAAATCATCAACAGGTTCCATCATTCATATTAACTTCTTGCTCATTCACAATACTGACGTTTTGTATGTTTTTTGGAATTTCTTGCACGTTGGATGGATATTAAAAATATACTCCGTGTTTATCGTGCGATCGAGAAATAAAAGTAGAATTCCTGAGCATTATAATCTCGTTCACAGTAATCATTTAAGTAAATGATACAAAAATCAATAATAATAATAATACAGCATATGAAATTAATATTTACACTACATTTACCAATGCAGTATGCAACATGCTATGGTAAGAAATTACATCTGATGTCTGTTCTTATTGTTAATTCCATTAACGGATTCAGCAACAGTGGAATTCTGGATCCTATACAACATGAAAACAGTCGTACGATTGGGTTGCTCTGTGAAATGATACAAGAAATTTTTCACTGTGGAGCCTTATATTGCCTATATCGAATTGTTAGTTACGAAAAAATATGCCTTGTTATTTTTATCACAAACATACAAAAAAGGACCCTATAATGCAATTCAATTTCACGCTTTCATAACCGCATCGATTTTACTTATGTTTACATAATTAAAGCAAATTTGCAAAACTCTTTAGTTTCATTTTATTATAAATTTTAATATTCCCCTAAAAATCCCAACAGTGAGCTTATTTTGTCCATTAATCTGTTATTTGATTGACTAGACCCAAACTCCTCCTGTTCCGGAAGAAGTATGGGATTTCGCTACATCCTATGTCAAAGATATCATAGCCAAAGCCATATCAATAGCAGAAGAGGTAATTGAATTTCCTCTTGAATATAAATACATGATTCATTTATTCATATTTTAGTTAATCTATTAATTAAATGTAATCTTGAAAATATAAGGGCTGATCAAAAATATCCAGGATGGATTTTTTTTTTGTTTTGTTTTTTGTAGGGAAACAAAACAACTACAGAACATTTTAAATTGCACCTTCACAGTTCGGTCCTCTTGATCGTATGCAGCGATTCTTCTATCACTTTGATGGACCGCTGGTAAACGGTCCTCAATCTGTTATATTCAGATGTATATCGGCAACTTCTTGAAATGGTTTCTCTTTAAGAGATCGAAAGATTAAATCTAGCTAGTAAGGAGAGTTGTTCTTCACTAAGATTTCTTGGGTAAGTATGAATAACTTGATCCATCGTCGTGGTGCAAAAATCAAGTGCAGAAAGATCAACTACAGTCCATTTCTTACAAAATGCATTGTGAAGACGTTATAGATGGTTCTGTAAACGGTCGGTTTGATTAATTTGAATAATTGTGTGGGTTGGGAAAAAATTTCACAATGCACCAGACCCTCTTATCCTTCAAAAAAGTAACCAACATTACACTGACATTTTACTGGCAGTTCCGTTTTTTTGACCGGGAACCCACTGTCTCTCGGAATGGTTGTTCTGTCATTTTACACATTTCTCTTCTTACTTTTCCGGAAGTTTTTATGCTTGCAGTTTAGATTATCTCATTGATGACTAGGTCATGAGTTAATCTAAAGTTCAATCATATGCCCAATGCCACCTTTTCTTCAGATAGGTGCATCGGGAGATACTTCCAAATATCCTGCATAGATGCCACCTCAGTACTTTTTATTAATTTCCATACAAAGTAATCGATTCCAGATATTTGTGATCAGCCACCGTATCTACATTTAGTTCTAAACGAATACAGAATGGTTATCAAGTTTCTTTCTTGTAATGAATGTTTATAAGCAGTTGGGGAGGAATGATGTTTGATTGTTTTTACATTCCGTGCTTTTTGACAGAGACCAAGATTGTTTTTTTTTTTAGCGCTAAAATTATACATACTGGTTCTTGAGAGAAAAATGGAAAAGCCAACGTAGTGCTACATAAGGGAAAGTAAGATCATTCAGTACAACCACACTAACATGGATACAATGCAGTTTGGAATCAATGTGGATTTAGAGCTGTTTGTAGGCATGTTATATGATTCTTTCACCATGGAAAATCAAGTTTTGATGGATGCAGAAACGTTTTCGTGCTCTATTTTCAAACAGTCACATAAATACATTATGCAGTTGACATCTGACGATTGAAATATTCATGGATCACAGATTTGGCTTCGCTAGTGTAACAAATGAAACCCAGGCGAAGTAAGTTGTTTATACATGGAGAAAGACATTATGAGACCCCAGAAAATGTTTAATATTTATATGGAAGACTTTCGGTGATATTTGATTGTCGCCCCACAATCATTTGTTCATTCGTAAAATGACCAATTACATATGAGAAACGCTGGCCAAATACACATTTCGAAAAGCGAGACATTGATAAGAAGCTGGATGCCGTTGTATGAAGTTTTAAATACAATTCTCTTTTTCTTTTCGTAACGAAAATTATAAAAATATAAGAAATAGTCAAAAACGTAAAATATTACACGATGATCTTTCCACGGGCGAGATCGCCGCTTTTGTCTCTAGACTATATGAATTGTACTATTGGACACTGAAGGGAATATTAATAGAATTGATGAGTAGTTTGTGCAAAGCAGGGTTAATTGAGATCATTTTAGGAGACAATGATATAAAGAAACAGCTGCTATGTGCTACGATTTATTTGCTGTTATCAATTTATTTTACTTTTTAAGAAAACGCAATGTTGGATGTAAAGTGAATTGCAGACATGCTCATCACTCACTGCATTTTCCATTTCAGAATAGGAAGGAGCCCTTTATATACTTCATTTAAACCTGATTCTGTTTCACGTTTCTATTTTAGCTTTTGTAATGCTAATCTTTGAGATTCACATACTTTCTTTTCTTCTTTTTTTCAGCGACTGGTAGCTACAGCACAGATGAATTTTGGTAAGTAAATCGACTTCTTTCACTATTAAAGAATCGTGATATTACAAAAAAATTCTTTTTTTTCCTTTTTCTTCCCTTTCTTTTCTTTTTTTATCTGTACCGTAACATTGCGATCGAAGTTATGCGATGTAGCCACACTAGACAGTAAGTGATATTAACCTATAGGAAACCAAATTGAGTTTGCTTTCATCTGTATTAATTATAATGGAAAAAGGCAAAATAAAATAAACGATTGTCACCTCTCATTGCAGTTTACAATACACATTTGTAGCTTCAGATTCACAAAACGACGAGGGTACCCCTTCGTCGGCTGTGAATGCTCCTTGGATTGCCCTATTTTGACCAATAAGTTGCATTATTGTGTTTAAACGGACTGTTGTCTTATTATTATTATTATTATTATTATTATTATTATTATTATTATTATTATTATTTGGAGAGTCCTATGTTGCAACATTCATTATGTAATACTCTGTAAATCATTCATAAAGTCATCCATTGACCATTCACTAGCCGCTCATGCCATTGATCTATCCGTCTTTACTTTACCAATCACCATAAAAATATTAGTCCTCATACCCTTACTAACCTCATTCTTACTCAACTTGTTTTCCCTCCTTTCATGCATTAAAATATCTCTCCATGTGTATCACACAAAACATTTCTATTTTTTTCCTATAAAATTTATAACATACATATCTTTATAACCTGCTGCATGTCTTTTCTGCTTGCTTGTTAACTAAACATTGTAATTCCCATTCCCTTAATTTATCTTCACAGTAAATACTCCATCAAGTAGGTTCTTCGGCTTACCTAATTTTCAACATTTTCATTTCATCATTCTCTCCACGACTTCTTCCACACCATCCCTTCATAATTCCAAAGACCAAATCTGATGAGATAGTCTAGATGGGGATCTTCTTAAGGCCTAGTAATGTTAAATGGCCTAGTAAGGGAAGTCGGCAAGACGGATCCGTAACCTCGAGACAGGATTGACTCTGAGGACTGGGCCGGTCGGGCTGGGATCCGAAGCGGTATGGCACTGCATCGGGAATGGGCGAAACTATCCAGTGATGGAACGGTTGAGCTCGGACCAGCGTCGGGGCCTTCTCGTGGAATGCCTCAGCTACGCGGCGTGCCGGATGGCCCGTCTGGCGCGACCGTTTCGGCCAGAAACTAACAGCCGACTCAGAACTGGCACTGTCCAGGGGAATCCGACTGTCTAATTAAAACAAAAAATAAAGCTTCATAAAGAAGACTAATAATTTTCTTATTCTCATTTGCCTCATTGAATAAATTAAATGAATTTAAACAGATTGAAACGTCGGCGACTTAAGCACAAAGCTTTGTGAAGCACCAAAGAGTAACCTTCCCACATTATTTAAGACTCTTGCCGACAAGAAAAAGTTCAAAGGTCATTTCCAGTGACTCGACTGAAATCCCTCTACTCCTCCATCTATCCAAAATGATTTTGATAATCATTAGCCCTCTTTTCTACATCATCACCTTATTATCCATTTCCATCCACTATATAATTTATGTAATGAGTGTTCCGGGCTCCTCACTCATTGTTTGGGTCCTTAAATTTGCCCTAATTTTTCTGTATAGGGAAGCTAGACCCTCGTGCGCCTATGCATGAGTATGACCCTGATGGCAGATACACTTCCCTTTTCTAACTCAGTTATCACTTAATAAAATATGCATATATTACTAGCACAAGACTTAACTTTCACCACAGAGCATCATGTTCATACCCTAGTCAACTACTTCAACCACTTCAGTCTTTTATTTTAACTTCTGGTGCAAGTTTTATCAACGTATTTGGATTTTATGTTTTTCCGTAATTTCTTCTGTTTGGTTTTCTAGACACAATTAGAGACAACTAATTACAAATCTCCTGTTGATTAAAATGAAACCAGATGCCAATGATTGAGGCTAAGACTGTTGTTGGTTTTAAATGATATATTATTTTCGGATGTTTTCGTGTGTGTGTGTGTGTGTGTGTGTGTGTGTGTGTGTGTGTGTGTGTGTGTGTGTGTGTGTGTGTGTGTGTGTGTGTGTGTGTGTGTGTGTGTGTGTGTGTGTGTGTTTCAACTCTTTGCCGTTTTGACAATGACATGCAAATACCTATGTCTGAACTTAGGTGGTTCCCACTATATTGTAATACAGAATCTTAAGTATATTGTCCTATTAATAGGAGGAGAAGCTTCAAGATTGGCAAATGTTAATAATATCTGTTTTTTTAATGCGAATATATGTAATTTATGGTACGGTCTCTCTGGCGTGAAGTTTTACTAGAGACTATAAAGGGAAAACAGCACAAATTTCCAAAATTTCACTATCAAAAGTACGAAGGAATAAATAAACCTTGCCTAGGTACGAGTACGTCAGACAAAATCTTATTTGATTTCAAAGGCTTTCTTCGTAATGTTGGAGATACTCCACCCGCAACGATGGTTTCTGATGCAACATCGTCTCCATTATTAATCATGGTGTTTGGTGCGTGAGTGTGTCTGTATGTGTGGGTGTGGATGGGTGGGTGGGTCTACTCGTGCGCGCTAAAGAGGGTATGTTATTTATTTATATTAAATGGTGAACAATACTCTTTAATCATTGCTTACATTTCAAAATGTTAATTTAACTATTTAATTCCAACAATATCAATGAAATTTATAAAAATACTTTCATATTTGATTTTTTTGTGTAACGCTGCATGACTTTTGCATTAAAATTAATGTTATAAAATCCATTCAAATTTACTATTTTCCTAAAATATATGCTTTGAAAAAGGATTTAAATATACTATATATGGGATTCAACAAGAATATCTTAAAATCTAACCATCTACTTACCACATCAACACAAACGAATCTGTTTTTTTTTCCTATATATATATATATATATATATATATTTTTTTTTTTTTTTTTAAATAATAAATTTCAAATGACTTTAAACCGAGATAAAATATTAAATTTTAATGATAATGATACAACTAGTATTTTTATACTGTGTTCTACCACTAAAGGTAGAACACAGTAATAAAAATTGAAGATACAAAAAACTGAGAATTACAGGCAAAAAATGCAATACATAATTGACACAAAAACGTTGTACTTTTCAGGTCGTTCTATCTAACGCGCTATTGTTTCTTGCATGCGTGCTTGCAGGTTCTCGTGAACGCCAGTATTGAACAACTGCAGTATGGCTATCAGGGATGTTATACTCAAATTGCTGTTCAAATGTTTAGGATTTCTCTGGATTCCACGATTTTCTTTTCAAACTCATCACTGCAGCGAAAAATGTATTCGGATTTATCCCAGCAAACTGAGTGACTCTGTATATCATCATGAGGATTGTTAGAGAAAAGAACATGACTGGATAGCGCAGATGCATGTGACCGTTTGTTGGAGATGCTCCTTATGCTCCTCAATACGCAGTTCAACAGATTTGATAGTCTGTCCAAAATAAGGAATATTACAGTCGCACCATAACTTGTAAACACCTGGATATTTCAGGTTGTGATGAATAGGCTTCGGATGGCTTATAAGAGAACGGACTTTAGGGAGTGTAGTGAAAAACGTCCTGATGTTGTACTTTTTAAGGACTTTAGCCAATTTATTGGAGACTGAACTAATGTAATTATAAGCCATCCGAAGCCTTTTCATCATAACCTGAAATATCCAGGTGTTTACAAGTTATGGTGCGACGGTAATATTACTTATTTTGGACAGACTAACAAATTTGTTGAACTGCGTATTGAGAAGCATAAAAGAGACATCTCCTACAAAATGTCACATGCATCTGCGCTGTCCAGTCATGTTCTTTTCTCTAACAATCCTCATGATGATCTACAGAGTCACTCAGTTTGCTGGGATAAATCCGGAAACATTTATCGCTGTAGTGATGAGTTTGAAAGGAAAATCGTGGAGTCCAGGGAAATCCTCCTTAATCCTGAACATTTGAACAGCAATTTGAGTTATAACATCCCTGATAGCCATACTGCAGTTGTTCAATACTGGCGCTCACGAGAACCTGCAAGCACGCATGCAACAAACAATAGCGCGTTAGATAGAACGACTTGAAAAGTACAACGTTTTTGTGTCAATTATGTATTGCATTTTTTGCCTGTAATTCTCAGTTTTTTGTATCTTCAATTTTTATTACTGTGTTCAACCTTTAGTAGATACCTGAAGAAGGCTGTAAAAGGCTGAAACTAGTTGTATCATTATCATTAAAATTTAATATTTTATCTCGGTTTAAAGTCATTTAAAATTTATTCTTTAAAATGTATCATTACAACCGAGTAGAAGCTCAAGAATGCATAACATAACATAACATCATTGGCCAGAAGGGTGAAGCAAGATGCTTTTATTCCCCGTTGTCTGATAAGGAGGATGAATTGAAGGAAAGATTTATGAGCTGAGAGCTCGCCCTGGGGGGCACGGAGATCAGTCATTGTTGCAAGTATTTAGGATGGCTTTTGGCCTCTTGTATTTGAAGAGGTCAGTCTCTTCATAGTCTGCTGCTTGTTTAACTAGATCGTTGGGATGAGTAGAGATCTTTGAGAAAAATTTTTCTGCTGTAGTTAATAGGAAGGAGTAGATGTAAGGGATGTTCGTATCTCTATGCAGTTGCACGTTCCTTACGAACCACGGTGCGTCCAATATCATGCGTAAACACCTATTTTGCACTCTCTGCAGTCTGAGGATGTTGGAGTTGGATGTGTGGCTCCAGGCTGGAGAGGCATATGTCAACATTGGGCGGATCGTCAACAGGTAGAGGAGCACTTTGATTCTGGTATTCAGTCTACTTTTTCTATTTATTAGAGGGTAAAGTTGTGCAATAGTTTTAGATGCTTTCGTACATAAGGCTTTGGTGTGTGGGTTGAACGTTAATCTTTTGTCCAGAATTACTCCAAGATATTTTGTTTCTGTTTGCCAGGGGATTTTGGTGTTGAAAAGATAAAGGTCCCCCATGGGAGTTGCCATTCTTCTGGTGAAAAGTATTGCTACACTCTTCTGGGGATTCACTTGTAATCTCCATTTGGAGAACCAATGTTCTAGTTGTAGTAGGTTTTCTTGCAACTTTTTAGTGACAAGATGAGGTCGTAGAGATCTGGCAAGAACTGCTGTGTCGTCCGCATAAAGTGCTAAGATGGATGACATTGGGTTGTGCGGGATGTCTGCCATATATATTGAGAATAAGATCGGAGCCAATAGGGAACCTTGAGGAACTCCCGCAGAGATCCGTCGCTGACTTGAAACTGTACCATTTATTTTGACTTGTATGTGTCTGTCCTGGAGGTAAGATTTCATTAGGTGGACGATACTTGATGGTATACCTGCTGAAATGAGTTTGTGTAGCAGTCCCAAGTGCCATATCTTGTCAAAAGCTTTCGCTATGTCAAGGAAGACTGCTCCGGTGTGCTGGTGCCAATTGTATCCGGTGGTGATATACTCAATTATCCTATAAATTTGTTGAGTAGTACTGTGATGTTGTCTGAATCCAAATTGTTCCTTAGGAATGATATTTAACTCATTTACTGAGGCGTGGAGTTTAGAGAGAATGATTTTTTCAGCAATTTTGCCTAAGTTTGAGATTAGGCTGATGGGTCGATAGCTTTCAGGCAGGTGTGGATCTTTACCTGGTTTATGCACTGGGACTACATCTGCGACTTTCCAATAGCTGGGGAAATAGTTAAATCGGAACATGGCGTTGATTATGGTGGTGAGATGTACAACAGCTCTTCGGGGCAGCAGTTTTATTACTCTATTTGTTATGCCATCTGGGCCAGGGGCTTTTTTATTCTTTAGCTTCTTTAGAATTTCATAGATTTCCGCTGGTGAGGTGTTTGGAGGTATGTTGTTGCTGGTATCGGTGACTTTCAGTGCATGTCTGACATGGAGGTGGATTTTATAGACATGTTTGAAATCCAAGTTGTCATATGTAGGGCTACATTGTTTTTCTAGGTTCTTTGCTATCTCTTCAGCTTTTTCTGCGTCCGTGTGTACTAGTCCCGTGTCTGACTTGAGTGGGGGAAGAGATTTGCTTTTGTTTCTGAGACTTCTTAATATGTTCCAGATGGAGTGATCGCCAGGTGATACAGAGGCTAGTTTGGCTTCCCAAGTTTTGTTCCTATAAGCTTTAAGTGCTTCTCTAACTTCATTGTTCAGTTTGTTGAGAATCCCCTTATCCTGAGGTGCACAGGTGTTGTGGTACCTTTTCCTTGCTTTGTTTTTGTTCCTAATTAGATCCATGATGTCTTCTGGGAGTCTGTTTGGCTTAAAAGTGGTTTTGGTAGAGGTGACAACCTTTATGGCTGAGGTGATTTGCTGAGTCAGACGTTTGACAGCATTTTCAATTTCTTTTATGGAGCTGATGTGAGGGACAGGTCCAATATGTTCTGATAGTACTTCTGGAAGTTTTTTCCATAAGATAAAGGAGTGGGGAGGAGGCAGCAGTTGTTCTTGCTTACCCAGCTGGAGCAGGATTGGGTTATGATCAGATGTCAGCTCGTTTAAAGAGACTAGGCTATACTGTAGTTTAATATTTTGTAATATAGCAATATCAAGTATGTCAGCTGTACCATACGTACTGTGATGGGTTGGTTCTGCAGGGCCTGCCACCACTGCATAATTTGAACTGGAGTAGCTAAAGAGTGTGTAGCCATTTCTGTTTGTAGTTTTACTGTTCCATGATGGGTGTTTTGCGTTTAGATCACCGGCAATGATGATTTGATCATTATTGCCTAGGACGGCATCTAGATCTGAATATAATAGATTCTTTGATGGAGGGTTGTAAGCTGCATAAAGTGTTAGTTTCCCAGTTGAAGTAGTGGGTACTACTATTCCTGTGAGCTCTAGATTTTTAGTTGAGGGGCTAGTTACAGAGTGGTGATCGATGTGGTTTTTTATGAAAATGGCGGTGCCTCCTCCTCTGTAGTTTATTCTATCATTTCTGTGGAGAAGGTATCCTCTAACTTTGGGGTTGTCTGCTGGTCTTAAGTGGGATTCGTTTATTAAGATGATGTCTGGGTTATATCTTTGTGCAAACTCTTGGAGTTCCAGAATCTTGTTTTTAAGTCCATTAGCATTCCAAGCAATGATCTGTAGGGAAACTGGAGTGCTTTTATTTTTATACATTTATGAGAGCTACTAGGATGGATTGGGTTTCTTGCAGAAATCTTTTTCTGGAGTCCGATGTGGGGTTAGATTTGCTGAAATCTTGCAGCATATTTGCAAGGGAGTTTGTGATGACTGCTGCTAAATTTGGGTTGTATTGCTCCTGAGTGGTTTTTGTTGAGCGGACTACTTCTGCATAGGACTTTGTCTGCCGATTGAGGTTTGCTTCGATCCGGGCTTCTGGTTGCGGCATTTGGTTTTGTATCGTGTTTTGTCGACCTCTGGAGGGTTGAGGAGTTGGAGCTACTGCTGCTGGTTTTTGTAGATAAGTAGAGGAAGCAGATCGTCTGTTTTTTGGGTGTTGTATACATCCTTTGTAGTTGGCTGGATGCGGGCCCCCACAGTTTGCACATTTAGCCGGGGTGGATTTTGGCTTAGTGCAGGTATATGTGGGGTGGCTCTCTCCGCATTTTAAACATTTGTATTCCGCTTTACACAATCTCTGAGCATGACCATATTTTTGGCACCTGTGGCACTGTCCTGATGAGGTTCTTTTCCTTAGCGGTTCTGGGCTGATTTTTAGCCCACAAATTGAAGTTAGGTCATATATGTTTTTATATGCCTGGTGAATCTCTACTAAGACGAGTGGCATCGGACTTTTGTCTGCTCTGGTCATTCTACTGACCTTGATGGGGGGTAGGTCTTGGTAGCGAAGATCAGCGGCTATGTCTTCTGTTTGTATGTGCTCTGATACTCCACGGAGAACCACCTTCAGGTTCCTCTCGGAGTCAAGGGTGAAGGTATGATATTGTACACCTTTATTATCTAACTCTTTTGTGAGTCTACGGAAGTCCATTATAGTGGCGGGTTGGATTTTAATACCATCGTCTAAATTCTTTGCAGTAGAGTATGCTATCTGTTGACTAGTCATAGTGGCCCGTAGTTCTGTCCACCTATTCTTTTCTCTTAAGATAATTGGAGGCAATTTCTCTTTAGTGGAGGTAGGAGGGTCAGAGTTGTGTCCATCTTCCTCCATACCTTCATCTGTATGTGGTTCTGTTGACTGAGTTTTGCGTTTTTTCCGCCGGTGGGACTCTCCTTGATCCAGGGGGGGATTGGAGACCACCAAATTCAATTTTTCCTCTGCATTAGCAGAATCCTCACTTTCCTCATCATCTCTCGTTGTGGAGTACAGGTTCAAATAACCTGGCCATTCCACTTCAAATTTTTTTAGTAATTTTTTGAGTAGGCTTAGAGCCAGACCTTTGTCTAGTGTTTCTATCAGGGCGTCGGTATCTATGTCAGTCATAGTTACGACTAGTAGGTTTTGATTTGGGGTTGGTCAATTACTAAAACTGAAAATTTAGTAGCAAAACCTCACTTATCGCTGCGTGAATCTCAATCAAAATGCACTCCTTTGTACCGAATGCAGCTGGAAAAGTTTTCCACAAGTTAGCTTTTCTGCGATAGCTACCGTTAAAGTTCAATAACGTATTTTCTTTCAAGAAATCAGGACAATTTCTAAATTGCAACTAAATCAAAGTCTTACCTCTATATATCAATCAAATCACATCACCGAATTCACTCACATTCCTAAAAATCCGACTACCTCCATTCTAAAACCAATCTCCATTCATGACATGTTCCAAGCTAATGACCGCGTTCACAAGAATGCACACATATATATATATATATATATATATTTTTCCCCCACCGATAGTTTTAAAATAGAACAAGTGAAAATTTTTATTGAAATATAAAGTACTTTTTTTTTGTCTGCTTTTGATGATGTTCATATTTTCTCTTCATTTATTGTAAGTATTCATTAAATCACATTTTATTTTTCATTTATTGTGCTTATATATCGTCAAGACTATTTTTCATAATTGTGTTAATTATGTATTATAGACAAATAATGATAATTTGTACTAAACAAATTTTTATTATAGACAAATAATAATTTGTTTAGTATCACCTGATAAAATATAGTTCTTATGTAATATACAGTTATTGCTATACGAAGGTACAAAATTACATCGTTGTTTTTTAATGTCCATTTCCAGAAGAGGCCGAAAATTTCATCAAGAACAGTGGCCCTTGGTACATCCGAGCTAGAGAGGCATTCATGAGGTTCTTGAGGGTTGCCTGCCTCTGTGGATCTCGGAGAGATGATTCCTGAGTACAAGCGGAAAGTGCATCGTGTAGATCTTAATAACGTCGACCGGTGCCATCCTTTTGCTGATTTGATGTGACGTTCCCCGTATGTTTGTTGTACAGCGATCCCTGGTGACGAGTTCGTCAAATAAGTACTGTCGAATCACTTGTTTATGTGCTAAGAATATTCTATCCTGTTGTTCGAATGTTGTCCCTTGATGGCCACGGCATCATTCAAGATGTCATCTCCGAGGACTGCATGTGCCTAGAAATGAGTGCCTAGCAATTGCTCATCTGACTAATGAGAGCTTACATAGCATCAAGGAGTCCCAGCACCTAATTGGACTACCAGCCAATTGCACAGGGACAGCAAAGTACACCCATCAAACCCCTCCTAAAGATCTATTTTATTTTTCTTCTTAAATTTCTAAAACCAATGCCATTACTGTGACGTGTATTTCTCTAATAATATGTTCACCTACACACTGTTTCTGTTATAAAAACAGAGAAATGCTTGTCCAGAAATGTGGTCACAATCCTGACTGGAAAACTTGGTTAAGTTTCTCATTCTGAAACGAAGTCTGAGTATGTTAAGAAGTAAATCTTATTACTGAATCCTAAATACCTCACTCTCATTGACACATACGCATTTCCTGTAATCCGCCCGACACTGCATAACCTTTACATTTATGACTATTATTAATACAGACTTGGATTTGAATATCGATGTAGACTTGGACTTAAAAGCCATACCATCCGCAGGATACTCATCTCAATGAATGTGTGGAAGGACTTATTTGTATACATATCTTAAAGTGATTTATGCGGTGTTTTCCATAATATCCCATTTACAGTTCTCTATTCTTTGATACTCTTCTTGCTGCTGCAATAGTCTTCATCCATTCTTTTGTTTATCACATATATATGTTTTTTTTTTAATAATGGATCTAATCTTTATCAGTCATATATCGTGTGAACTGTACCGCTATTTTAAAAATCTGATTTTCTCTGCTTTTCTATAGAAGAGAATTGAATGTTGTGATTTCATCGTTCAAATACAAATACAAGGCATATTTACTGTTGGTATTGAGAAGCTTTATTATTTTGTTTAATGTACACCATTACGGACTTGGCAAAATCCGATAGACAAACGATTACAGTTAGAAGTACTCTCTGCGATGGACTTTGAAAATCGTTAGAAGGTTACATGAAATTTTCCATAATGTCAATATTGCCGATTGGAATTAGGTTCCAGTTGGAGATTTAAAAAAAAAGCATGAAAACAAGGCCTAAAACTGTATATTTCGAATTCTTCAAACATAATTTTATAACACGCACAAATAATGAGAGTAATAAAATGGAGAAATGTTTTCAAGTCTTATATTTAGGGTTTATTTAATTTATAAAATG
Source organism: Typopeltis vanoorti (assembly GCF_054136105.1). Lineage (NCBI taxonomy): Eukaryota > Metazoa > Arthropoda > Arachnida > Uropygi > Thelyphonidae > Typopeltis > Typopeltis vanoorti. Next base: position 71,269,093 of record NC_143564.1, on the reverse strand, counting down.
ATTTTGGGTTATGAATAACCCAAAATTCTTCAGTGTTAAAGAACTAATTTTTTTTTTGGTTTGGTTGGCGAGGTTCTCCAAAGGTCGCTACATGAACCCAGTTTTGGCTAACATCAATTACACTTTGCAGTTTATTCTGGGTTTTCTGGGTTCGATTTTCATTTGAAGTGATGATAATCTTTCTCTGTGGAATACTGCAGTGATTTTCATTTTTTATACGCATCTTAAACAAGCAGCTTCTTCTTTTGTATGCAACATATGATTAGAAATTTCTTTAGTGGACAACAAGGAAAAGGGATGAATTTGTGGCTATCATACGACAGACCTTCATTTTGCACAAAATGACTCCCAATCAGTTTCCTAACCCATCCTTACTACTCATTAACTAGAGTCCATAAAAGTAACAAATATATCTGTAAGTTGCTTTATTCTACACAAATCACACATCACTGCATCGTGTTTTTGTTGTTCTAAACTCTTCACACCGTAATGAGTATACAGCACGCCAGTTTGGAAACCAGTCACCAAACGAAACAACATGTCATTCACGGAGTTCAAATATTATTGTTGTTTGTTGTGATTATGTGGCTTCCGCTTTCCAAACACAACACCTATTGCCAGATAAGCTCGCCGTGTTGTTGCTGACGATTTCTGCCAACAAAAGTAATCGAAAATCGCAATTCGTTGCACACTTTCCTTGTCGTGTTACTCTCTGACATTTCCTAAACAACGCATTGCGCTCTGTTAAAGTACTGTTGCCATGGGAACGTGCTATAGACGTCACCTTGAATCTCAACACTCTCCATCTCTCTCTGGTTTCGGTTATAAGTCGATTTTATTAAGCAACCCACGATAACTATAACAACCTATAATTTATATTAAATTATACAGCTTGAATGAAACGAGATTTTTCTTGGTAAATACGCTCATTCTGATTGGCGTAGATGTCTCCTTATCGGCGTTATTGTTCTTATTATTCAGTAATGGAGCTTTTGTTCGTTATACTTTGCCCAGCAGCATTTGTTTCGATTTCTGATAACATCTATATGATACAGTGCGTTTATTCCTAACCCCACTTTCAAGTAATGCAATATTTGCAATATTTTTAACGCTGCTGTGTTGCACTAATCAGTAAGAAGGCTGCATCACACCGAAAGATGAAAATCATCTTCATACCTTTATAAGGAGATTGTTGACCGCAGGAAAAATAGGAACAAAGAAATAACATCTTTGCACAAATCACCACACAACTTCATAAATGGGTTTTAACTTGATAAATGAGTTTAGCGATGGTAAATAAGATTATGTCATCTCTCGTAAAGATGCGGACACTTTGCGCCATATATATGTGGATACTTTGCGCGATATTACTGATGTATGAATTAGCATATTGTACTGTTATAAATATGACTGTCTCTTGGGAAAAAGTGCAATTATTCCAGTGGTTTACTGTTCATAAAAATTCAACGATACGTTCTTAGCAAATATGTTGAATCATTTTTTTTTTTTTTTTTTTGAATATCACGCCTGGTTAATGTAATTTCCCCTGCCTCACAACTAAAAGTGTATTTCGTTGCGTTTTCTTCAAAAGAAGTTAGAAACCAGATTTATACACGCTTACAAACCCTACAATATCACTTCAGAAATGTCTAAAATTCTTAACAATAGTCAATTATCAATTCAAATATCCAAATCAATGTTTTCTTAATATATATCTTTGATTTAACCTCCATAATTATTTCTAGTTGTTCCAAATTCGATTTTTGAGTCTCCATAATACCTATATTCATCGAGACAGTTCTTTCTTATTTTCGTAAATACAAATCTCTCACAGACGTGCCTCAGAATGGCATCTCAGGAAACCAAGATGTGCTGCTGATGTAATTTAGGAGTTTTGTTGGGAATTTGTTGCCAACATGTTCCGTTTAGCTGTTTATATGAATGCAAGTGGTTATATCAGAAACCTTGCGACATAGACAGTATTGTAAGTCTGCAGACTCAACATTACTTCCGCAGGAAAGATGTGTAGCTTTATTTAGTGCTTCACTGATGACATGAGCATGTGATGGATATCTAGAAAGAACCTTCTCATACTTCGTTCTACACTAAATCACAATCTCTTCGGCTAATATTAGTCATTCTGAAAGCCCGTTTCATCACTTTTCCAAAAAAGCTTTTAGTCTAAGTGGAGTTCCATTTGCCAATTATATAAGTTACAGACGAAGTTAAGAGAACCTTTTGGTTTCTGAGTAGATATTTGTCCAGCCTTTGCCATAACAAACAGAGTGAGCAAAAGCAAAAAAAAAAAAAAAGAAATATCGACATTTATTTCTAACTCACTTGCCAAATGTTTCTCACTACTCTTTGTTAGCATTATTGTTGCGCTTATGAAATAAGAAAGATAAAAAAAAAATTAGAATTCTGTGTTCTGTTTTACTGTGATTCCTGATACACTTATTCACTTGCGGTTTGGTCCCCAAGTTCTGGTGGGAAGAGAGTGAAGTGGGGAAAGTAAGGAAATCATATAACGAAATGCATCCTGATGTCTTGTAACGCTATTGTTTCCATCCTGAAACATGTCTTCGCCCGTATATGTAAATATTCCTATATGTACAGGTAAAATAAATAAGAATTTATCACCGTCTGTTGCTTTCTTCTTATTTACTTATATACTTAGGTTTGAATAATAGTTCGTGATTAGCTTGCTTGCATTGTTCATGAAAAATCTAAACGAAAACAATAAAGAAAATAAAAAACGAAATTCACACTATGCAAGAAACAAAATAATACTGGCTTGTCAAGTGCAGAGAGAGAGAGAGAGAGAGAGAGAGAGAATTCCATTACAATGAAAACTATTCATCAGCAGAAGGCAACCTTCTAGTCAACTGGAGGTAGCTGCTGCTCATCTGTCAGCTTTCTATTTGCACGCTAATTGGATAAACGAGTGAAGAATCGGTCTTCAATTAGTTAATACTACACTCTCCAACAAAGTGAACCATATCATCTATCATTATAATGATGGCAATCGGGGACGTGCAGAATTTCGATAGCACATAGCGAGAATATCAGAATAGTTCGCTCTTAGGTTGGAAAGGTCTAGTTTCGTTTCTCAATCTATAAGACGAGGAATCTTTATAATATCATAAATATATATATATATATATATATATCATATATATATATATATATATATATATATATCATATATATATATATATATATATATATATATATGATCCATTCCATACACGAAAAGTCGCAAGAAGCATATCAGCGCCTGGTGTGGGAAGAAAAAAAAACCCTTTTTTATTTCCACTCAAACTCACCCAAAAAGGATGAGAAGTCTTAATCGCTAGACCACATGGGAGCATAAAAACTTCCGACGAGGATGGAATATCTCCGGAGTTGGCAGTGGTTTTATTCTTATTTTTCAGGATGAAGAACTGTGGGTTTTTGCCTTGCTAAATAGAAAATTCAGTGTAAGATTCCACCCATTTATCAGAGACGTAACTACAATCACTTCATAGACTTAGTTGCTCCGAACATAATTGCAATCAATTCAACCTAGTGATTGTTTCTGGCTACATGAAAAAAACAAACAAAAAAAGACTGTTTTAAGTCATTTACTTTTCAATTTCAGTAGTCACAGAAATTTGAAATCTATCAGCAGATCAAAAGAAATTTTAAACTATAGATCTAGAAGCGTAACGTATGTAATCAATTTAAGGATTTTCCATATACTTAGGTTGCATTTCCACGAAAACTGTATAATAGTTGTCTGTATAGGATTACGTAAAAAGGTAGAAGTTCATATAGCAAGACTAATCCTTGAATAATATAAATTAAATATAAAAGAATGTAAACACATGTCAAAAAGAATCGTAATCATATAAAATATTCAAGAACATGTAAGAAATCTCATAAATGTTTAGAAATATGAATATTATAAATTCATCCTTATTTCATAGTGGAATATACTGTCTATACATTCGGCTATGAAATAAGGATGGGTTTTAAAATATTCCCTATTTCTATTCATTTGAACAAGTCTTTTGGCTCTTTTTCAATAATTCATCAATGTATTGATAGTCTTCGAAGAAAGGATTCACAAAGAATGACAAGAAAATAAATAAATCGAAAGAAATATTCATCACAGATGGAGGAGCTTAAAACAATTAAATTGAAAATTAAACAATGAAGCAAAAAACTAATGAAGCAGTAGAAAATAAAAAATACATTTAAAATATTACTATTTTGAATAGATAATAATAATTAATTGAGGACAAATAATTCTACCAGTAAAAATCATAAACTAATTGGGAAAAATATATGCATAAATTAGAAAAATGTGTAGGTTTTCTTATTTATGTTATTTCTTATTATAATATTTTTCTTATTTTTATTATAAAATAGACAATTTTCTAATTGATATCATTAACAACAATTAGAACGACGTATTTTGTATAAGGAATATAAAGCGCGAACATTTATGCACTTACATATTTTATTATATTTACAATAAGAGAAACAAAATTAAAAATACACCAAAATTTTAAGTGTTTCGTCTTCTCTTGAACTATTTTCCATAATGGCTCTAAAGACAAACAGTAGTTTTTCATTATTTAACATTCGGTTTCCCACTGGTATCGTTCCTCCATTACCACGATATCCTGATGAAGATATCCAACCTCTATCGCTATCTAACGAGGTGTTCCCTTTCTATTTTAGTGTCCTATTTCCTAGCCGAGGTTTAAAGTATTCTCTCCTTAATTACGCAAATGGGATTAATTTCTGATTAATAGTTGTAAACGAATCATAATACTATCAACCAAAGCAATCTACGCTTGTTTCACTGGCTATAATTATTTTTAAATGTGACTTAATAAATTAAAGAAACGAAGAATGTTTAAACCATATCTACCGTTCAATTTTGTACCCTACATGCATTGTGAGTCACAATAATTCGAAATTTCAACATCATTTCAACAGTGCAGGTAAAAGAGGTTTATCTCTTCCCACATCCCCAACCGCAAGACACCTAGGTTTATTGACTCTGAAATATGGAAAAATCACTGTTGAACTAAGATGAGCAGCAAACTCAAGAACAACAAAATGGTTAGGCAAAGAAAGGTAACCAGTATGGTCAGGAAGGCAAAATCAGATTACGAAAAGAAACTAATCGAACAGGCCAAAGGAAATCCCAAAGAGTTCTTACGTTTGTAGCAAGTAAGAGAAAGAACGACTATGGAAGAGTAACCTTAATGAGTGCTGATAATCATGAGGTGACAGAAGCAGATAAAATAGTTAATATAGTGAAAATGAGTTACTGAGTGACCACTTTGCAAGGATATATCATACAAGTGAAGCTAATGCTGTGACAGAGACTTATGTAGGAACAGAGATGGATGAGTTGGAGGTGCTTTGGATATTGCAGTATCTCAATGTTAATGCAAGCCATGCAATTAGATGAAATATCAGCTCTTGTTTTGTGGAAATGTGCAAGATAACTGGCAATGTCTCTGACTAGGCTGTTTATTTTAAATCTCGGCTCTGATAGAGTTTCAAGGGAGTGAAAAGAGGGCAAAATAATTCATAAGGGTGGTTCTAAGATTGCAGTAGCAAATTATAGACTAATCAGTATCTCAGGCATGGTGGAAAAGTATTAGAAAAATTGATAAATAAAAGAATTCAAGAATGGTTGATAAAAATATGATACTGTATGAGGATCAACATGGCTTTGTGAAGGGTCGGTCATGCCTTAGTAATGTACTAGCGTTTTATAATAGAATGACAGATCAGCTGGATAAACGAAGTGGCTACACGGTGATTCTACAGGATTTTTCCATGGCATTTGACCGAATACTACAAGGAAAGCATTCAGAAGTGAGCAATGAAGATGATGAGTGGTGTGGAACGTTCCCTAAAAGGAAATATTCAGGGTGTGTGGGCTGCAGAAGTTGGTTAATAAGCGAAAAAGAGGGCATACGATGGAAACATTTAAGTTACTTAAAGGGTGTTATAGGATTGATGCAAGGGAACTATTTCAGCACTTGGCAAGAGGAGAAAGAACAAGAGAGCATCTCTGGAAGTTAAGTAAAAGCGTGGTTAGTAAGGACGTAAGGATCAGATTTTCCGCTTGGAAAGTGGTGAATGAATGGAATGGGATGTCAGAATCTGTTGTTAGGACTTTGTCTGTTAATGGGTTCAAGGAGAGGTATGATAGATTGTGCGGATGGTTTGGGTCTCCCGCGATGAGTGTTCAGACTCCATGGAGGTGCCGCACAACAAAAATAATAAACTACTATATTCAGCGATATCAGTTAGGATTATCAACACAAGATGGCCGCAGTTGTCTATCTTTATCTGATCTTTCTCATTTAACTAGATATATATGAACTAACTACTGGCAATGACAGAGTATACGCCAGTGGAGACCGACTATTGCCGATTGTCAAGAATAAAAAACACATTGGAGGATTTTATTAAACAGTCTCCCAATTTTTCACACAAGAAAGCCAGAAGGGTGGACAGACATCTTATATATCTGATACAGAACTTCAGAACATTCCTTAAGTGTACTGATTAATATTTAGGAATGGTAGTGGTAATTCCACATGCACAAGACTCGCGAGTATTCACTGACTCAGTGTCAGAGGGTGAAGGCAAATTCGTTTCCTTCTCGAAGTCACATCCCTGCTCTACTAGCAGCATTAGAACAGAGAAATTCATTAGGCCTTCTAATTCTTCTTTTTGCAGTCGTTTGTATAAGCGTCGATGATATATTAAATTTCATTCTCTATGAATCCACAAAGCCATGTCTAATTCTAGCAAGAGTGAAAACAAGGATACATGGGTTTTCTCTTGATTATGATATTTTTTTAAAAAAAAAGAAACTGTCATTTATATACTTGAGAAATATATATGCTAACTCACAATTAATGATCATGAAGTTTAAAAATAAATGCACGATCAACAAAAATAAAACATTTCTCTTAATATGTAATGAAAACTAGATTATTTCGATATTCCACATTATAATTTATCGTCGCAAAAGGAACTTTTGATATTTCTGGACCAATGGTCTCGTGAAAAACTTTCTTTAGTAGAAGATTTTCAAAATCTAGAAAAAGAATCTTTCTAGAACAGTTTCTAGAAACTTTACTCTTCTTTCCATTTGTCTGTTCTAATTGAAAGATTTAATAGTATCAAATTTGTTGTAAGAATAAATAATAATAAGCTAACACCTTTATATTCCCTTATGGGGAATAGTCGAGACCTTTGAACCCTACTAGCTTTTGGAAAGACTGAGTGGGCAGTTTGATCCTCACAGGTAACAAATCAAAAATAGCTGGCCCATGTCCATCACTAATTATAGGCAGCCATTGATGAAGAGAGTGCTACCATCTCTTGGCACCTAACCCTAACAGGATATGTTACTGTCTGAAATAATGTGGGTTCTACGGTCGATTTTCTTGAGTTTACGGGACGAAAAACCCGAGTTTCCTAGAGAAAAAAAACCGCTTGCCCGCCAGAGATCAACTAACTCGGGACCGGTCGAAGAAAGACTTTTGAAAAAGTTCCTCCAGTCGGCGACTAAACACGAACTATAAGTCTATCTTCGTGCTGCTTAGCGCAGAGCATACAAGCGTCACTTCCACTGAGCAACACAGGCCTTCAAATTTGTTAGATGATTCAAAATATCGCTTTTATGCTATGGATTTTTTTTAAATGTAATTCTATTTAACGTCGTCTTATTCGACACGAGAGAGAGAGAGAGAGAGAGAGAGCACAAAAAGGAGAATCCATTCCAATAATAGGGTAATCAATCCGTCTTCTCGGATGAGTTGTTTATTATTACACGTGGGAAAAATTAACTTCTCTTTTATAATCATTGTAGTTTTTAAAGTGGTAACTAAATTGCCACACGCCAATACCGTATTTACTCATTAACGACGATCCTTTAATTGAATAGACTTCGGTTCAAGTTCCATCTAGACGAAAAGAACCTTTACTAGACTTTTCAGCTAACGGAGAGTTAGCCGATCTTAACACATTCAAATTTTTATTTATTCGTGCGGGGTTCCCCCTGTTCCTCGACTGTCTCTTAGGACTGATTGAACCCTCCTAATGAGGCATTAAATACTACTATACCCTATGACTGTAGCCAACGCATTCATAAAAACCTCATAGTCTTAATTTGTCAGCTGGAATGAATTCTAAACAACTCAATCGAACATGTCCAACATGCGCTAAAACTGCAGTAAATCCGATCTCACATTATCAAGGCTAATGAAGCAAAGCAGACTGGGTGACTGTGCTTATCGGGGATTCGGTTATCAACTACTAACTTTCAAAAATGTCATTTAAGAATTCGAGAGCGATCGAGCCAATTGCAACCAGTCTATCATATCCAGTAGAAAATTTTAAGGAATTACGTTATTGCATTATCTGCTAGCACTAGCATAATGAGTTCTTTTGATCTTTTTGTTCCTTTCGCTTTTGTTCTAATTGAACAGTATCGATGTGTGCACTGGCCACTATAATATTCACAAAGAAGCATTTAACGTAAGATGTAGCTAATTAAAAATTTTCTCTTTAGCATGCTGGCAGTTGCTATGACAACTGAACAACATCGCCAGAGTAAATGCGTCATTTTGATTTAAGGGATGAATAACTCCAAGAACTTCTTTTTTGTTGTTAGTTCTATTCTCGGAACAAGGCGGAAACTAGCATTGAAAAAAGGAGTTCAGCGTTAAGCTAAGCTAAGATTATCGTATTCAGCTATACTGTAAAAGATTAGCGGTACCAATAATCTCAAAAAGGCAATTATTTTTAATTGTTTTATATTTTCCACTGTACATGTTTGAAAAGCACATAATCCACTAAAGCACAAAGAAAAATCGGTTTTACATCAAATTCATAGAAATAATGTTAAAAATATTAATTAATAATATGATACGACTAATGATGAAATGAAATAGTGTATTGTAGCATTAATGCAATCGAGTGAAATGTAGACGGGTCGCAAACATGTCACTTCGCACAAACATACGAAGATAATTGTGAGAGTCAGATCCCGTCTTGAGCTACATGCATGCTTACGTATGAATGGTGCATTCTTACCCCAATCTCCGGTACCAGGAATAAAAAAACCTGATAAACTTGACTACTGAGAAACTTAGATGCGCGTACTCTGTACAATATGCAATTTCTTTTTCTATTAAGTTCACAAATCTGGATTTCACACACTGAATTTATCACTTCTATAATACATTGATAACTGCCGATGAAGCGATTGTACTCGACGTGGTTAAATACGTGTGTGAAATTGGTGAGTTGGCTGTACAGAAAATTTAAAAGCCATGTCATGTAAAATATGAGGTCAAGTTTTCTTGGTGTTGACTCCTGGTACAGGAGATTAAGCTATCAACTTGTGTTATGCATGTACTGATGTGCGAGACTGCGAAACTCAGCGAGAATGATCTATAGCAGTCTGAGCAGATTTGAGCTGTCAAATTGGGGAATTTGACAGCTCGAATATATCCCTTTTGCCAGGTGCCAGGTGATATCAAAGAGGACTACGATTTTTTTCGAGGGGGGGGGGGGGAGTGCATTAGTGTGCTGTTCTTCAGGTAATTTGTAAAGGAAAGAGACTACTGGGAACCTTAAAAAGCTATTCCATAGAACTGACCGGTCAATAACTTATTAATGTAACGTTAAGGCATAGCTGTACAGTTCGCGTCAAACAATTGTACTTTGCATGGTCCGGTCGATATCTTATGGTCTTTACCTAATATTTCATTTCCGGTAAAAAAAAGTTATCAAATCCTTCACTGGCAAATTAATAATAATACTGGCAGTGCTGATACTAACAATACATTTGGTCTAATATTATCAGTAGTCCAAATATATGACAACTAATAGGAGATGCTAGGAATGTTTGACATTTTCATTTACATAATATAATTTGATAAACTTCACAACACACACGCACACGTGCGTGTATGATTTCCATCTTTTTTTAAACCTCATGAAGGCACTTTTTCCGCCTACAGGATTTTGTAATTTATATTAGAAAACTAACCTGGTATGGGATTAATCCCATGGCATTTGACATATTGTGAAAATAACGGCTGAGATATTTAGTATTGTCTAATATATATGACCATGCAAAACGTTTACCGTATTGAACAGCTTGTATTTAAGAAAATAAAAAAAATAATTTCTATTCTGTTAAATACATTTAAAATGATACAACTATTTGTTTATTTATTTTATGTTCAGTAGTATATCTTAATCCTAGATTGCAACTATTAAAAGAAAACAATCCGACACATGAGTGGATTTTCAATCTGCTACATAGAATTTAGATAGAATCTCAGATAAGTTACTCTGAAAAGGCCAAAATGTGTTTCTATAGGTCATCTAATATAAAGAAATTTATATGAGATGCAGTACACTTAAAGGAAGTTTTTGATATATTTGTATGGATGCATAACAACAGCGCTAATATAAAGGAAATCCAAACCGAAGAGTCTAGTATGAGTGCCAACTTTTGTAATTTTGTTAACTTATTTTGTAAATGTGTTGGAAAGTGTCGTATTCTAATTTATGATTATCCATATTTGTGATTTTAATATGCTTGCATAGCGAATGAAGTACCACCTGTTCTCGCTACAATCATTATTAATTATCCTAAAGTAATTTTTGCAAATTTCTATAATTTCACTATTCATTTGTAAATTGATCCAGTGGTATAATTACAATACTAAGAAATAAATGCTTGATTCAATGAGTTTTCAGGGAATCCCTAACTAGAGAATCTAAAGATTTTAAGGACCATATCCACAGTCTGTCGAAGGCAGTAAACGATGTAGTTTTACGGTATCCATTTCATCAATACTTTTAAGAGTATGAATCATGTAATGAATTGGAGAAAAGAAAGAAATAACAAAGCAAGATTAGATTTGAATGTTTTATAGGTTGTAATTTTTAGTAAATACATGAATGAAGGTTGCTCCAAAGAACAGCAATTGAAAGGAAACGAAATGACAGCCAGATTAAAAGGAATAGAGTAATTGTGTAATCTGTATGCCCATTCAAAACTCCGCCAAAGTTTTTCAGCGAATTTTATTTCTTTTTCCCAGTCTAAACACTTCTTAGGTTGGCCTGCTGTCTCGTAATCCGGAATTTTCCCTCTAATACGTTTTGAGCGCAAGTAATAATCCTGAATGTTTTTATCAAAATGAAGATTTCGTGCAGGCAAGGCTTAGCGATCGATACCGTTCTTCGCTTGAACACATTACGCACGCCATCAACCCTGAAAATGACGTTATAGGCTACTGTATTGCACGGTAACCATAACGACAAGCTGGAGTCGAAAAGCACAGGCGATTTGTATGTGGAAGGTGCTGGTAAATACATGTCTACATACAAATATTTGAGTAGTCTAATGGATTGTTAATTCCCTTGTTAATATCATAAGGGAATTAACAATAATTCTTTCAAATTTAGAGAAACACCACATCTGAATCTTAGTAAACAGCCGGGACTTGCTGGATAAAAATAAATAAATCGAATTTGTATTTTCGGTAAAATTTCTTCTTTCTTATGCGTTTACAATAAGAAAACATTCTTTAAGAATTTATAAGATATTAACTGAAACAATATTAGAAAAATATTATTTACTCATTTTGTTCATTATATTTCATTATACAGTTTTCATAACAAAGTTATGTCAATTGTTGATAGCCGAATAGTACAATCGATTACGATCAGTATTTGAATAAAGAAAATCAAAATAAAGTATTAAATTGATTTATATTTGCTGTATGGCATCGTTAAGGATGTAAATTTAATCATATTATATATGTCTTTACAAATCCAAAATGAATATGCGAGAATTTCTACTTTTTGTTAGTTACTTAATTTCTACGTTAGTCGATGCATTTCTGGTTGGCTAAGAATGGCACTAGGTGGCATATTCAGGTGTGAATCTACGATTTCATGAAATCGTTACTTCTTCAGGATGCTTTTCAGTCTGGAGAAGAACAAGCTCATAAGAAGAATAGTCGTGTGGGATAAAATCTGGTGATTAAGACGAATTAGAGGATGCTGAACTTCGCTAAAAATTCCGGGTCACTAAAAGCAATAATGATACTAAAAACTAGGTTTCGGAGAACTATTTGGAAGTAGCGAAATGCATCTCAAAGGAATGGAGAATTGGTCTGAGGACAATTTAATCCATGCTCTGAGGCGCTCTGTAAATTCACACAAATTTTAGCAAATATCCGACACGGTTGTCACTTCGGTATTGTTAATAGTTTCCTAAAAATGTTCTGTCCGAGTTGTTTTTGGTCAGCCCTCGTATGTAGAAAATACTCAATCTTCATTATTATATTCCTGAAATAAACTTTAGAATAGCACATATATTCAAACACATTATTCTTAATAATATTAGATGATGCCATATGACACTACAATACCTATAGGGGATTATTTAGATCCAATTCGGCTCCCCCCCCCCCTAAAATGTCTTCGGGGAAAGCTTTAAGGTTTCTTCGATACATTTGAGAAAGTCAATGAATCATAAAATCGAATACTTCACAAATACTCAGAACCATTTTCGAATGATTTGTGCCTTGTAACATGGAATGTTATGGTGCTGATAATAAGCGTTCCTAGAGGAAATGCATCACTCAATTTCATAACATAATTGAGCATCGTTGCTGATCAGAGGCATCCAACAAATTGCTTCACCAAGATCAGGGTGCATAACGTTCGCTAATTAATAATAATAATATGTTCCACATCTTACGTCACTAACAACAGGATCCATTGATTGATGCACGAATCAATTCTTGCAACATAAATTAACTGTTGCAAAAGTTGTTCTACGAGGTTAACCTCGTCTATCACGAGAATAAACTTTATTAAAGTTGTTCAGCTAAAAAGGTGAGTTAACCGGTTTCATAAGGAGGTGCATAGAAAACCTGAAAAATGGGAAAATGTGGAATGCATCAAATAGTCTTCTTTGAAGAGCATAAATTATCAGAAATGCATCCCCGCATGCAACAGTTATTATGGAGCACTCCAGCACAGCAGCTGTTGTTAAGTGCTGTGTTGAACTTAACAGCGACGCTAACCTCTTTTTCTGCACGTTCATGATCTGTCATTGAACGCTCATTGATTCTGTGGAGGCGTGCGCAGTTTCATGTTGACAAAGTTTTCTGCGTCATGTCAGAAATATCGAGGCAGGAACAGAAGGGGAACTTCAGTGCATTCATGAATAAATGATTTTCTTGAAGCAGTCCTGTCCGAATTATTTCTGGGAAATGTAAACATGTTAATCGCTTCATTCCTGAATACAAAATAAGAAATGATATTGTTTCGGTCATCAAGAATATTTTTTTTTCTTGATGCTTCTAAGCAAAACCATACCTTATGTATTCTACGACTTCTGGCTGCAGTGAGACGATAACATCGCAAAAGAACTAAAAACAAACATAAAATTACTCAAGCAATCAACAGCATAGCCAGTAAAGGTAAAAAGGATACAAATCAGTAAAAGAGTTTTTAGTTGTCAGAATTAACAATTATAATTATACATAAAATGTACTACTTCTTAAGGCGATATCAATTAAAATGATAAATTTATACAGAAATGTTACCATTATTATTTTTTGTTTATTACGTCTGATCATCATTATAACTCATGAAATAATATTTGGAAGGTACTCTGCCTTTACCATCATCTTCATTTCTGAATACAAAGTGGTCTTAAACGCAGAAAATTAAGTGGACACACCACACATGCAGTTGCTTGGAATTACAAACTTCACACGAGTGATCAAATATACAAGTGTATTTCACAATTCATTGCAAAAAAAAAATAAAAAAATCGTTTTATCTCACAATATCGTTGAAAAGGCACTTTGGGATAGATGAACAACCATTTCAGACAGTTCAATTATGTTTTATCGGGCTGGGAATCGGATATGAGATTTTCCTCTGCAACATCCTCTGGAGGGGGAGGATCTTTTATAAGACCTATTTCTTTTCCTAGCCATTTTATCTTCTCGATGATCTGTTGTTGCATCAGATTGATGCACATGCTAACGAGCGCCATCCCTATCAAGATGAAGACGCAGGTGCCCATCATCTTCAAGGTACTCACTATGGGAAAGAACATTAAATGAGAATTAAAGGGAAGATATACTAAGAAATAGTCGACAAACCTTTGCTAGAATGACACATTACAAATAACGTTAGTTTCCGATTAGAAAAGTAACTCCTTAAGATACACAGTGTGGTCAAAACGTTTTAGGACTTGGTTTGTCGCGCGGGTGTTTTTGCTAAAGAAACCGAGAAATGGTACAAAAGGTGTATGGAAATATGGCTCTAAACTAATCTAACTAACGTCTTCAGATATTCAGACTATTCGCGATTTGGGGAAGAGGAAGGTGTGTGCGCGTTTTGTCCCACATGCTTTGACAGCTAAGCAAAGAGAAGATTGAGCCACCTCTTATCAGGATTATCTCGCGATAGCGAATGCAGACGAACATTTCTTTGATTAAATCATTACTGGAGATGAGAGCTGATGTTTCGCTTATGATCCGAAAATGAGACATCCCTCAGACCGAAGAAATTGAGATTCCAGAAGTCACTCAGCGAAACGATGTTGATAATTATTTTGACTCTCAAGGCGCGATGTAAAGAGAATTATTAAGGAGGGAAGAACAGTGAATGTGGAATTTTATAAAGAAGGTATAGATCATCTCTTGAAACGCATTCAACGGACTGATCTCGCTTCATTTCGGTAGCGAGATATTTTTCTGTTGCACGATAACGAGTTCATTCATAAAGCTGCAAATTTGCGTCACTTTTTGACGCACAAAAGTATCCCTACTCTTTACTACTCCCCCCCCCCCCTTACTTAGCATATTTATCCCATCCGCACTATTTTCTGTTCCCGAAGCTGAAATGAAGCTGGAGCGACCAATTTGCGGATGTTCCAGTCATCTACAAAGCTGTAACTGAATTAAATCCAATCGAACAAGTGGAATTTTCTGCAGCTTTCCGAAACTCTACGACACGCAAAAGCCAATGGATCGTATTTCGAATAACAAATATAATTGTATCTTTCCCTCATGCTTTTCATTTTTAATAATTTTTGTCCTAAAACTTACGGACCGCACTGTGTATTTTAAAAATCTAAATAAAATAAATTAATAATTGAATTTTATTCATCACTAAGATATTTTAGTGATGAATAAAATTCAATTATTAATTTATTTTACAACTTCGACATGTGATAGTATAGAAATGATTATCCATAGTTATTGAAGATCCAAAAAATATTAATAACTTCGTGGATTAAACTTTCAACTTTATTTAAATCTATAAATAATTAAGTTTATATGATGGGACGGTTAAACTTATTATATACACTTGGAAAAAAGTCAACGGACACCACACTGGGAGGAACAAACAGCCATGGCACACCTTAATAAGATGAATGATCTCCTTTCGCTGCAATAACTGCAACAATCCTACGAGGCATACTTTCCACAGGCCCACGATAGCGATTAGTGGAAATTTTGGACCATTCTTCCTATAGCCATGTAATGAAGTCCTGGACTATTGTGGGGTGGACGTCCCTTGACCTCACTGACGCTATATTGGTGAGGTCATTCGTCGCTCCATAACACAACTATCCAAGCTTTACGTCCAACTGTACACGCTCTTCGCAGCACTGAAGACGACGCTCCAGTTCATACCACAGATGTTCAATAGGGTTGAGATCGAGGCTCTGTGAAGGCCAGTCAAGTATGTTGACGTTCATGTCCACAAAGCACGCAGTTACAGCAGCAGCGTTATTACAAAGTGACACTGGTCAGTTTCGTAGAAACACCGCACAAAGTAGGAAGTACTGCCTTGTCCAGAATGTTCAGATACCTCTCGGAGTTCAATGTTCGTGCACCACAAATAGAGGGCCGAAGCCAAACCAGGAAAAACAATAATACCATCACTCTGCCACTACCACCAAATTTCATAGTTGGGGTTACGCACTCTCGTAAGCGACGTTAATCGGGCATCATCCACAGCCACACTTGTCCATCTGCTCGCAAGAGCGTGTAGCGTGATTCGTCGCTCCATAACACAGCTTTTCTAAGCTTCCATCCAACTATACACGCTCTTTGCAGTACTGAAGACGACGCTGCATGTTGGTTGAGTGGGGCTTGCCTATTGCGGTCGTACTATGGAAATCCATGCGGTGCGCCTTGGTTCTGAATTTTTGTGCAGATTCGTGTTCCAGTCGATGTCCGGAACTCCTCATTCAACATGTTGGCCGAAGAATGTTAGTTTGTACATATCCTTCGTAGTACCCTATGGTCAAGTTTGGTGAACGTGGTGAGTCGACCACTGCGAGTAGCACTTGCATTTGACTCCTGCACTTCCAACTCAGTACAGTATCACTGATTGTTGACCTAGAATGACCCAATTTGTCAAAAGGCCTGCAACATGGCATCCTATCGAAACGCCTCTTTCAAACTCCGTCAGTTCCCTTGTCGCATCATTTTATCCGGACACAGTTGCACTGACTTTGGAGCAGAATATTCCTCCAATTTATACCAGCTACAAACATGTGAATTGTTACATGGCAAGAAGCATCTTGCCTATGGGAGTGTCCGTTGACTTCTTTCCAAGCAGTGTATATATATTATATATATATATATATATCTTTTTCAAGGCGGGATTCGAACTCGCAGCACTTTGTCTGGAGAGTGGATATGCTAACCACTCGAACAGCCAGGCTAAGTGGCAGCGTTACACCTGGGGCCACAAATTTCGCAGTTCCGAGATACGTCTTTTGTAATTTAGCATGAACCCAGACGATATGCGAAGCAGGCGTAACTTGATGAATAGCGGGATGGTAAATAACCAAAATGACATGCATGGAGTTGCGTTCAGCCTGATGGTTCGTCCTGAACAAGTGTTATTTGTTCAGTGTTTTACGCAGATAATTGATGGGAAAGAGTTTCATTGTCTTCAGACTTGTTTAGAGGGTTCTGCATAAAAACGAGCTTTTTGTGTACCATTTCCAGAGGATTCAAGAACTTTGATCAGACGTCATGATCGTCGATCGGTATTTCGTCAACGGTTTCCAGAACAACGGTTTAGGCGGGACTAAGGATTTTTTGCTTTGAGCACTTTCTATAAAACGAGGAGATGTTCAATCGAAATGATATTTTCAGTTATCATAAGAATCATGTGTCGGCCAATATCATCATGTGCATGCAGCTATTTTAGTCAAAATCATCAGTCAGAGTCTTGTGTTGCACTGATATGCTGTAAATCTCAAAACATAGATCTTCTGCCTTTATTTCTTTCACTGAAATATAAAAAACCTCAGTGTTCACTGAACTGGTTATGGAAGATCCAGCTTGGAATATCTGCTAACTGCAAGGTTTGTAGAATGAAAAAAACAAAAATAGAGTGCCTGTCAGTTAAATTGTGAATAGAATTTGAGGTTAGTGATAGAAGGTCATTTGTGAATTGGAGAAAGAGAACGGGTGAAAGTACAGTCTTTAGTTACTCTGACATTCGCGATGAAATCTGAAGAAAGAAAGAGCTGCGAGGCTATTTGAAATCACTGGTATATTATACACCAGTGGGCAAAGCTAATGAGCAGAAACGCATAGAAACAATTTGTAAAAAGCGGGATGCGCAGCACAATTACCTTGTTGAAGGCATTCAATTTCTTCTGAATTGGGATGGCATAGTACTAAGGTGGAACTAATGTACGAACATCTTTGTGCGGCTATATGGAAAAGCAATGCGTATTCAAAACGTCTTATATGTCGGAATAAAGAAATTCACATAAACGTGTTTGTTATTTTATTTCTTGAAACTATCGCAGATGTATAGAGTGAGAAAGTAACATTGTTTTTTTAGCCTCGATTATAGAATCATTCAGTTATAAGCCAACAATAGAAACAAAGAAAAAAAACAATAAAAATAAAAATACCTTTTTATTAACAAGTATCCTTCAATTAATTTCTTTTTTTATTGCTGTCCGCTGAACTTTTTTTTTTTTTTTGATGAACTGTTTTACTATAAAATGTCTTTCAAAGAAGTGATTTTCTATTAATTGTTTTATTGAAATTTACGACGCAGTTTCTAAAGGATGCTCGGAATAAGCCTTCCCTATGCACCTTCTGAAAAGCAATCAGCTCAAAACTAGTCAGGATGGTAAAAACAGGATTTTCTATAGTAGATTTCTTGCCCCTCTCTCTCTCTCTCTCTCTCTCTTTGATGTCAGAGACGGATGTGCCGTATTGTTTTCATGCATGTCTTAAGATCTGTTTTTTTTGTAGCTTAGTGGTAAGGTGCTCACCTACTTTAGAACGTTTACTGCGTTCGAATCCAACTTAAGTAACAGATATTATAAGCTTGGGATATATAATTGGAATTAAGTAACAGCAGTACAGTCGTTTATCTGTCTAGAATTCTAACAAAAGAATGACATATATTAAGATTATTGTACTACTAATAGTGAAAAATAATATTCGGTAAAAACATCTAACAGCGTTTAAGATTTATCATGAAAACAGACATTTCGATTTCTGTTTTCAATTTTCCGCCAGCAATTACTACTTTTTCCAGTTATTTCCTCTGGTAATTTGATGAACAAGCGCACGTTACACACTTGGCTGCTACTACTACACATTTAATATACGATCTGTATTCCGGAGAGGGCGGACATCAATCGAGCAGACACATGGGAATACTCGGAAGAACAGCTATCGATCTGTGTCTTGACTAATGACGTAGACGTGGAAGGATAAGTTCGTTCTTCTACGTATGACAACATATGAACGGGGTAATATTGATACAAAATCTCTTAAATACCACAGCAGCGCCACCCCGTCTGTATTGTTGGTTGTCTGACTGCATCCAAGTAGACTGCAATTATTGAATAAGCAAAGAGAAAATTTGTTGTATTCATATTTAAGAACAACACATTTTTGGTATTTTTATCAGTTACGCTATTGTTTTATTGATACTCCTGACTACGAAGTATTTAACCACGAATAGGCTATGAGATATAATCAGAGCATCTTGAGACCAAACATAGGAATCGTTCAAACTACTTCATGTCTTCAGTAAATAGAGCGATGGTCCCACACTGGGCAATGAAAATTGACTAATACCTAAAGAAAGACATCCACTAATTCCATACCATTTTTTAGCTAAGGTAGTTGGTAGTTGTACGCAAGCTGTACAAAATCCACGAATACAAAGTTTGGCTCGACTGAAGTTTAAGAAAATAGTTCATCGACTGATTATTCCAGCTAAAGTTACTTATTTGACTTATTCTATATACATGCTGAATCTGAAATGATACATTACCTAATCCATGTAATGTATGGATTAGGTAATGTATATTGACTATAAAATGCAAGTCAAGAAACTTAACTTGCATTTTAGCAGTTCTAGAGGACTTACCAAATCTGTTTCTGTTGTAGTCCGTGAATGCTTTTCCTGGCACATAATCGCCAAAACCTATGGTGGTCAGGCTTACAAACGTGAAATAGCTGGCACTCAGGAGATCCCAGTTTTCGATGTAAGAAAACAGAACACCTCCCATCAAAATGTAGAGGGAGATAAGAATGAGATTCAACAGAATGGGAACGCTCACCTGAAAAAAAAAAAATAAATAAAATAAATAATAATAAAAAAGACAAAGGAAAATTTAAATTGAAAAATGTTCTCAACTCAACATTTCACTAATTCTTTACCGACTCTAAACTGTGACTTTTCAAGCTCAGTATTATACAAATCTATGTTGTCCTTCATGCAATAAACGAACCCCTTTAATATGGTCCTAATTAAAAAAATGAAAAATGCTCATTTAGTTCCGACTTTGGTTTTTGTATCCTTGATATATGAAAAATCAAAAGGAAAGCCAGTTACCTTATTACACATAAGCGCTCATTATAATTTGAACTGGAATGAGCCCCCCCCCTCGACTGTTTCCATTAATGTACCAGTAAAGTCTACACACACATACACGAAATACGGAATAACATTTCAACAATTTATTGTTACAGATTTCTGTTAAAATTCAGAGTATATAGTAGGGTCAGGAAGAGAAAACGTCTATTACACTTATCTACACATAATAAGCTACTTCTTATACATTTATTCAACTGATTGCATGATAGTTCTTTCGCAACGTTTAAGATGCCTACAAAATTTACTGCTGGTAATGCAATATTCATCTCTATTTACAGTACAACAAAGCAGTAGTTTTGTTTGACCAAGACGTATGAGACGTGGTCATATTTCCATGGCAACAATAGACTGCGTATAGAAGAGAAGTCAGTGTAAGTTTCGTTGTCAGTAGCATAATATTGTCAATAAATGATGTTAAGAAATACACGGTATTTTAGTGTGGCACAACTACTACAAGTTTAAAAAACAATACAAATGAAATACATTTTCTGACAGATTTGGAGAGAGAGCGATAGGCACCAGCAGAGTATAAAGAATAGTCAATGATTTATCTAGTAAACGCACAACAGGAACATCCACTTTGGCAGAAGTTATTTATTTGTGAAAAAATATTCTTTCATAATCTAAAGCAGGGCTGTCCAAAGCACTGCCCGCGGGCCGCATGCGGCCCGTGGTACAATGTTGTGCGGCTCGCCTGAGGGCTTGATTTTCACGAGCGAAAAAATAAAATAACAATTTGAATCGAATGCGTATTAGATATATTAATTCTATCGCTAATCCATAATCTCGATGTTGGTAATTTTGCGGGCAAAGGTTGGTCGATTGGTAGAGCCTCTGCTACTAATGGCTCAGTTAAGTAAGTTTGAGCGCGGTTAGTAGTTGGAAGGGGATAATCGTTCGATGCTGTTGGCACACTCTCCCTCGATGAGTCTTTGGACTCCCTGGAGGTGTCAAATAATAATAATAATAATATACCCACGTGTTTTTCAAATATTAGATGTGTCAAAGAAGCGTTCTTACACTGCTTTATTCCAACGCGCATGCTCTTTGCACTCACGAGGAAATTGAGCTCGATTAGTGCGCCTTTAGTGTTGTTCGTTTGTTCAGCTTTCGAGGTTGTGTCGCTGCTGCTCACCAAATTACTAGATACGCATTGTGATGCGTATATTATTTTTTAATGCGGCCCTCGGATTGGACAGCCCTGATCTAAAGGATTACAATGTAATGAGGTGCAATGCAAATACCTTACTGAATAAGAGCATTATTATAATTAGTGTCATTGAATTTTCCAGTTATTTGTACCGAATAAGCATGATGCCTGTCTACGTCCATCTAGCTAATCTTTCGACAGTCATGGTAGTAAATATCATTAATTAAAAATAACAATTAGTAATAATTAATAAAAATATTCACAAAATTATTAACAGTATTAACATGTTAAACAGTAAAAACTATATGAGCATTTTAACCTTTATAATAAGTACACACACACACACACGCACACATACAACGGACGTAATCCTATGGGGGCAGTTAAGTTGCTGAAATATGTTGTCAGGGAAAACTCACCTTATCAGTTGGCATGTATTCTTCTTTTCCCACAACATCACTTGACAAAGGTGGTAAGCGACCTCCTAATTTCACCATTGATTGCCTAGAAAATTCCGATCGTCGTCGACGACCTCGACAACAGCGACAACATATTCTGCTGTATAGATAAATGAAACTACTAGCCATGACATCACCGATATTTGCAAGAAACACTAAAGTTAAAGGAATGCCAACCACAGCATAAAGAATAGTAGTGATCTTTCCCAACTGAGTCTGTGGGGAGATCTGTCCATAACCTGAAATTATCAGAAAAAATGGTTAACCGTTTTAAGTAGCACATTTGTTTTAAAAAATAATAGGTTTAATATTATTCGATAAATATTCCTTTTTTTTTTTTTTTTTTCAATCGGTCTCGCTGTTAAACGAGCGTGTATTCCTAAAGATGAAGCATCGTTTGTTATTTAAACTACGTATGAATATGGCCGCTTGCTGACTACAGAACCAAAGAAGAACAGCGCAAATTAATTCGATTTTTACAGGCGAAAGCCACAACAAATGCAAAAATTAATCAAAGACTATATTACGAAAATGATTTGTCGCAGCGGAGTATATACTATTGGGTTCGTTTCTTTAAAAACAGGCTGACAAATCACTGACGGAGAACAAGCATGACACATCCAACATATCAACGTTTTATTTGAAATATCTCACACAGGTTCGCGACAAAAGAAGAATGACTATCGACGAATTAGCAAACAACCGCAGATTAGTC
Organism: Typopeltis vanoorti; assembly: GCF_054136105.1. Taxonomy (NCBI): domain Eukaryota; kingdom Metazoa; phylum Arthropoda; class Arachnida; order Uropygi; family Thelyphonidae; genus Typopeltis; species Typopeltis vanoorti. Next base: position 71,246,748 of record NC_143564.1, on the reverse strand, counting down.
ACGGCTCTGCCTATGAAGTCTTCTACACAAACGTTGCTTCCACTAAATGTGCAAGTTTAGGTCACAGACAACTTCCTTTGTCAAGTGGCAAAACCAGTTGTATATCTGTGACTGACTTTTGGGTGATGAAACCTGGGTGAACCATTACAGGTTGAAGAGCAACCGACATAATTTGAAATGAAAACTCAGGATGTTCACTGCGCAGAAAACACGAGAATCGCAACTTGCAGTAAGAATAAGCAAACTTTTCTGAAATTCTTAGGGATCAAACGTCAGCACAAAAAGAATAGGTAACTAGTGCATACGGGTTGGATACTGATCGATAAACTGAAATCAGCGATAACAGAGCAAAGTTATCTGAAAAGCCTTTATGTAACCAGTTATCAAGAGATGAAAGAGATACATATATAGATTATCGCCCAACAGATTTTTTCCTAGATCTGCATCGTGGAAAAATCATTGGTTAAATCATAGAGATTCAGATGCCAATTGGAATTAAGGCTGTTTACTTGAACATTGTTTTTGCATTTGCATACGAGATGGTTATATGCAGTAGTGAGCTATGGAAATTTTAACAAAGGGCTCGCATCGTCGAGCAAAAAAAAAAAGCCGTATTTCACACAAAAACATTTATTAATACAGTTTGTGTACAAATGCCAATCAAAAAGTATGAGAGGACAATCAACCTGTAAAGGCTATCATTTTTAAACAATTTCATGATCTAAACATGAAATATTTGCACACAATCATCTGTGTTAATTTATCTTATATAAGAAAACATTTTTTAACTATCAAAATATAATAAGAATAAAATCTTTTATAATTGCACATATGAAATAGTCCGCATTTTTTATAAACAAAATAAATTTCTTTTGTTTGCGTTAGGCGTTTTTATGACAAACAATCTATAAATAATAAATAAATATTATCTAAACACAATAATATTGAAATATGTTATATTTCTCTTTTATTTTTATACTTCACGTGATAATCAACGGTACCAATCAATGGGCATTATTTTATAGTCCTATTTATTTACACATGCGATTACCAAAAGTGAATTCTTATTTGTAAAATGGTAGTAACAGTAACTATAATATTTTATTTAATAAAATCACTTTGTGAGGTTACCGTATGAGTTTTTCGCTTAATATATTTAAAAAAATTATGTTTTTTTTTCTTCTTTTTTTCTGAAAAAATAAAAAAGTAAACAAGAAGAACAAGGGGCTGGCAAATTTGAGAAAAATGTAACAAAGGGCTCGGACGCCCTTATAGCTCATCGGTGGTTATATGGTTATAACCATATGGTAATCCTCTCGTATAATCATCGTTATACGAGATGGTTACTCGTACTCGATGGTCACGACAATGCTTTAAATTGTACTGCGAATTACAATACGGAATGTGATAATGTTAGTATATCTCATACACCTGAATCCTTGCATCCGAAAGCTTATAGAGGTTGAAGGAGTATTCTAACGTGTTATATCGGTTTCAAAGCCGCTCTGATATTATAATTCTTAATGCTTTAAGAAATATTTATGCGTATATACGAGTGTAAGGACAAATTGACTGCTCTCTAAACTAGTGCACATTCCATATTTTGCCCGAATAGAATGGACTTTTAGAGAAATAGAAAGCGTGTAGTTGATGGTGCATATCGTAATAAAGACATAACAGAATCAGCATTGGCCCGAGCAAGATTGAGTGTGTGCAAGATTTTTTTTTCCGCCCTGCGGTTTCATATTTATATTATTTATTAATATATCAAATTTTTATATTAAAATATTAAATTACTAAATAAACATTTCCGATTAATTTTGTTTCTTAAATAAAAATATTCTATTTATAAGAGAATTAAATTTTCTCAATGAAATTGGATCTAAATGTTTCTGTCCCAGGGATTATCAAAATAAAAATAATTATTTGGATCTTATATAATTAGAATAAAATATAATTACCATTATAAATATGTATATATAAATTTAATATTTTTGAAATATATGATATATCCAATTTAATTATTATTATTTTTTTTTTAAATTTTTTCCGCCTCCAGTATAATTGTAAGATAAACTCTTCGTAAGTTTTCTGCCCTTTTACTTTTCCGCCTGCGGCATTCGCCCATTCTGCCCCTGCCTTGAGCCGGGCCTGAACAGAATTATCCTCATTGTCATTGAAAAGTAATCCGAATGAACGGAAAGAACAGAAGGAAAAAATAATTGAAAAGGTTTTCGATTAAATAAGTGGAATCATTTGACAATCGTTCTCTCTCTCTCTCTCTCTCTCTCTCTCTCTCTCTGCCTTTCTAACAGAAAAACATTTACTGACTTCTAGCCCAAAAAATGCCAATAATTGTTTGTTTCTTTCATTTACATCTGACAGAACGATATAAAAAATATAGCTATTGTTCCATAATGCTCCACTTATCTGTTCTATTCTTGCTATTTTGCCTTTCCAATGTATATTGATTTGTTATTTATGCTCCTCAGATTTTATTGTTGGTACGATGTTTTTTTCTTTTTTTCCTGCTAAAATAGATATTTGTTGTAGTTACATTATTCTGTATGATGTATGATGGATGTATGATCCCATACGAAAATGATATAAACGTAAAAATTGCAAAATATTTAGAAATAACAGGCGTAATTAACTCTATATTTAAACCAAACCTAGTTCAAAAACAAACCAGACTAAAAGTATACAATATATTAGCCCTACTAGTCTTAATGTATGGAAGCGAAATCTGGACAATAAAACAAAAAGACAAACAAAGATTAACAAAAGCAGAAATGAAGTTTATGAAAAAGACTGCAAAGTATACCCTATTTGATAACAAAAGAAACGAAGAAATTATGAAAGAACAAGAACCAGTAATAGAAAAAATTAAAAAATATAAACATAAATGGATGGAACACGTTCAAAGAATGAAAACAGAAAGATTACCAAAACAAGCCTTAAAGTACAAGCCATTAGGAAAAAGAAAACCAGGACGTCCTCTTAAACGATTCAACGATGACTTCTAAGGCCGGAACAGGCCATGCTAGGCCTAAATCTTTGATACGCACGATGATGATGATGACATTATTCTGTATCTTATCATGTTACTTTATATTCAGTTATTTGTTAGTATATCATAATTACAATATCTAAATGTCAGAATATCCCCAGAGAGCTTTATGTTATTGTTTTCCCAGAATGATGGCATGACATTAGTTGCTGATTGTATTAATTTTAAAATGTCAAGGCTTAGTTATCGAGACGCCAGAACTAGGCGATATTCAGCCTTTTTAAAAAGATAAGAAGGTGTTAATTTTTCTGAGTGATGCGATACAAGAAGTGCTACGGTGTTCATTTCACAGATTTTAAAAGATTGGGTTAGTTATCAAGGGTCGCAGGCACATAGAACTTTTCATCCCCTAAACAATGTGATATCTTTTTTATTTCTAAGTGATGACCTTAAGATAGACCTATTTTAGGCTTGAAAAAGATCTTTTCCTAATTTTGAAAAGGCAATTTTTATTACGTTAATATCTTGGGCATACATATTTACTTATTAATTAAAAAGTATGCACGTATAAGTGTTCTATGCCTGGAATTCATGAATTCAGCGATATACCCTACAGATGGTTCTTTCCTCTCGTTTTTCGCATTTGAAATCAGGAAACATTATTTTCTTTTTCTAAATGAACAGTGTTTACATATACACTTGCAAATTAGTTATTAAATTCTTCTGCAATCGTAGCTGGTTTATTCAAAATTGTCACAGAACAACTAGCTAAGCTGAATTCGTTTCTATTATCCTTTCTCCCTTTTACACGTTTATAAAAACTTTTCGGATTAGCGACGTTCCAAGTTAGTTGTAATTCAAATGTGGCTTTACAATCTATAAGTTTAGTTGATGCTGGTTGTTGCTTACATTTATCATACTTAAGTCAATGATTTAAAAAAATCTTTCATACAATTTTCTGATAACGTATTTATTTAAGAATTTGATTATTCATCCAGCTGATTCCAGGTTTATTAAGGAATTTACTCCAACGGATAAATGTAGCCATTTAATCTGAAAAATATCTTGCAGTACTTTCTGCATTAGTGTCTGTAAACAATGTTTCCCAGTTTATATATGCCAATTCTTTTAACATATCAAAATTAGCTTTTTCCAAATCTCACCCTTGCTGATTTCTAATTCTCATCCTCCCATTACTCTTAATTCTCCTTCTAAAGTCAAGTGATCGCTATCACAAAGGAGTTCAAAGTAATTAATACGATGAATCGCTAATTTCTCTGATGTTATCAAATCTAAGATCCTTTGACCTCCAGTAGGTTCTCGTGCATGTTTTTTAAATAACTATTACAAAGTTGTTCCAAAAATGTATTACTGGTTGCATTATAACTCTTTCATTCTCCAGACAATACCTCCCATGTTAAAATCCCCCCTTCCCCATTAACAACACGTCATGTTTCCTTATTTCTGTAACTGATGCATAAAAATCATTACTTCTTCCACTCCGGTAACAAACTCTTACTTGCATTTGTGCAGATTACATGTTTATTACGCACCTTACTATCTCAAATTCTTGTTCTGAATAGGAATGTAATGTAGTATCGATCTGATAGTCAAAATACTACGGCCCTTTCCCATTCCTCTATTCTTCGGTCTCTTCTAATAACATAATTATCATTCTGGACTTTGATATCACGAACGTCATCATTAAGCCAGAACTCAGAAATCCTCAAAATATGCAGCTTAATTTCTCTGGTTAATAATTTAAACTACATTAAGCTTATTTATTTATTACTTTTCGTGTATTCATATATAAGAACTACTCGTCGTGTATTCATATAGAGAACATGATGCCATTCATGAATAATGTTCTTATATATGAACACACTGAAGTACACTCTTTAGTACACTTTGAAGGGTTTTTTTCTTCTTTCGATGATGTGAACACCGTTATTATTTAGAATACTTTTCATAAATTTCCTTAGCTATCGTTTCTAAAATAAAATAAATAAATAAAACTTTACGGGTCTCACTGCCTTACTTAACGGGATGAATTCACCAGTATTTAGGTCGATACCATCGTCACCAAATCATTTCCGAATTTTAACAAACCGATCCCATAAATTACCAAATCGGCAAACTTGAATACACTGGCTGAATGGGTAAATGAGTGAGGATGTCAATTCAATGTTTCAAAGTGTAAGGTTTTGAAATTTGGGAAGCAGAGATGGGATGTAAAGTACACAGTAGGTAGAAATATTTTGGAAGAGGTAGAGGACATGAGAGATCTGGGAGTGATTATAGACAAGGACCTAAAATTTCAGGGGCATGTTATTAAAATTGTGAAGACAACACAGCGGATAATGGGAATGATGCAGAAGACACTGACTTGTAGAAGTAAGGATGTTATGGTGTATAAGGCTTTGATCAGGCCACATATGGATTACTGTGCACAGATCTGGTCACCTGGTTTTCAAAAATGAAGATGCGTTAGAAAAAGTTCAGAGGCGATTGACTAAGGTGGTTTTTGGTCTCTGAAATGTAAAGTATGACGACAGATTGACAAAATGCAATTTGCAGAAATTGGTGGATAGAAGGAGGGGGGGTGATTGAGACATATAAGCTGTTAAGAGATTATTACCAGATTAATGTCGGGGAGGTTTCGCATAGAATGAGTGAGGAGAGTAGGAGAACAAGAGGTCATCCCTGGAAGCTGTATAAGGAGGGTGTGAGCAAGGGTGTGAGGAGCAGGTTTTTTGCATGGAGAGTGGTGAGTGATTGGAATGCATTGCCCGAAAGTGTGGTGAGCACAGAGGCAGTGAATATATTTAAGGCACGCTATGATAAACTGTGTGTATAACAGTGGCCCTCCCACGATGAATCTTTGACTCCATGGAGGTTTTCATAATAATAATAATAATCATGCGCGACACATAACCCACCTAAAATACATTTTAGCTGACATTACTCTATGGATTCCTCGCTATCAAATCCGGGCGTTATATTAATAAAATTTATCTTTAGACTTCCTAATTAGTGTAAGGGCCCCAAAATCCTTCCGTAGTATTTTAAATAAACCCCACTTTTAGATCATCTATTCTCACAACGTAAACATCTCAGAATTTTTGTCATTTTCCTTACAGTAACTTTATTTAAATCAAAACATAATCGAAAGGCGTTCCACAGTATTCCCTACCTTTCTTACAACAGAATCGTCAGATGTAAATGATACTACGTTTTAAATTGGAATCTATGTTTAACATACAATTATTTAATGCATTCTAATATCACATTGTCTTCATAATCAGAATATATTTATTTAAATTTCTAACTAGTCATTAATCCCAGTTGCATTTCTTTGGTATGCCTCTTACCAAATTTCTATCACGATGTGTTGGACTGTCAGAATTTCGACCAACATGAAACTGTTTATTTTTATAATGATATTGTTTTCGCTAATATATCGTATATTCGATTAGTGTGTGATATATTACTAAAATATTACGAGGATGTTCCGAAAATAACATTCCGTTATGATAACAACCAAAAAGAGATATAATATTCAGTGAAATAAAAAAACCAAGAGATAATTTGAAATTTTTACTTAATTTTCTTCTTCTTCTCTTTTGATACATTTTCTTCACCGCGTAACAAGTTTTTCAAAGCTCTCGAAGTAATTTTTTTTAGATTGCTTTGATCTGTTCATCATTTTCTAAGCGGACAGATATCTTTGTGATGTGCCTTCAATTTGGGAAATAGCTAGACATCCAGAGTCCGGGCAATAGAGAGGAGTTTTCACAACTTCAAATCTGATCTCTTCGACAGACGCTTAAGTGACTCGTTGATTCGTCCTACTCTAATGTTCGATTTCGTTGACTGTCATGTCAGACTTGCTACTTTTCATTGATTAACTACTGCTCGGGTTTTTGCTTATGGCAAATTATCACTTCCGTTTCATCATGTTCTTTATGCTCCAAACGGAGAGTACTCACACCTACAGTTGCTCCGCCATAAAAACTTTGGAATCGTCTGTGAAATTCAAACAGAAACATTTTCGTGCGTCAAAAGTTCAAGCACTTATTGCGTGCTGTTTAACATGCTTCCATGAACTTGCAAAACAGTCGTCTCCATTGTGTGCGTAATAATACAAGAAATATACTTCGCTCATATACCACTCTATACTAAACAGAGGGATGCAGGAACAAAAGAGGAAAAGATACGTTGCAAGATCACTCACACTACTTTCGCAACTCCCTCGTAAAACCAATGTTAGGTTTATTTGTGATTGTAAATGATATCCTTATACAAGAATACTACTATACAACATCTTTTATGATTCTCTGAGATTTTTTTCATACTTGATTTCTACATTCAGTGATGTCTTTCTTCTTCTTTAGTCGTAAATTCAATTCAAGTAAATCAGTTCTGTAGTAGTATAAAAATATAGTGTCATCTTTTAATCAAAGTTATAAGCATGTGTTCCAGTTATATGCAACTACCTTCGGTGTCACTGCAAGGTACCATCTGGAATTTTGTAATAATATCAGAAGTCAGGAACATTTTTAAAGGTCATGCGCCATAGGCAGAAAACGTCTGACTTTGCTGCAATTATTACACTTACAACACACTCAGAGCCGCGTTACAAGAACCACAAATATAATTCATAAATTCGTACATAGACAAAGATCTGGTTTATGTGAAATAAACGCATTTCACATGGAATCGTATAGGGCATAGCGAGATTCCATGTTTTGCGTGGTACTTGGCACTATGTATTGGTATTGAGTAATACTTGGTATTTTGTTGATTTATTTTTATGATTTCAATGGCAAAACGTGAAACATTCTTCAAAATAAATAAAGTGAAGTCTATTTATGTAATATAATCAATGTTAAAAACAAATATTTGTTGTTGTTTTTTTAAGTTTTATATAATTTACAAAATATCAGAAGTTTTAGCTGTCGTTTTTTTTTTTTTTTTTTTTTTTACCCCCTCACAAAAGACTATATATTTTTGTTTTATTTTTTATACCTGCTCACTGAAATTAATACGAAAGTAGAAAAGGTGCTGATGTCCCAGATATAGGACCAGAAGAAACCGAAGTATCAACAGCGTCCTAGTGCTGGCATCTCTTGGAAGGCATGAAAAAAAAAAGAAAGAAAGTGTATCTTGAAATTTGGATGAGAGTCCAATCTTAGTAGTCCATATCACTTTGCTGACACCATACACCGAAAAAAATTTTTGATGCGATGTATAGTGTTTGCATGAAGTAAATGTATCAGTCGTTTTAATCATAGCAGCTAATTTTCCCACGACGGAGGAAGTATTCGCTGAATGAGTCGTCAATAAGACAAATTCATCTCGTCTTTTTTACTGCAAAGTCAGGCTTCTTAACTCTGATGTTGTTAGCGTGATAGTGGGATTCCACCACTTTCATCCAACTTTTGTTCTTCAGCCTATTTTCTATAATCCATACTATTGCGCAATACGAGTGATAGTATGCTATGCAGTTATCACTTCTTTGAGTTGTACGAGCTCCAGTCAGCACGGCACTATTCTCACCTTCATTAAATGTATATATTCAAATCCAGAGATGAGGTAAATCCCATTCTTGATCAACTGATGTTGGGAGAAAATATGTTGTTGCAATGCAGCTCCTTTGGGACAGAATTAACGCCCATTGTTGTAATCGGTCTTTCCATCAAGCACTCCTTCAGATGTACGTTGATTACCATCCTTAATACATGTAGTAAAACATAATTTTGAAACAGAGAGAGAGAGAGAGAGAGTTCTGGACACTAAGTATCACAACGGAGAAGTGTCATTGGCATTCATAGTTTACGATGGCATAGAAAAATATTAATGTTACATAGTGAGAAAGACATATCCAAGAACGGACCACCGAGAAGACAGATAAGGCCCTTGAGTGGATGGGGGAAGAGGAACGACCAACAACCTCTCGAAAAGAAAAGAAAAAAAAAAGAGAGACAACGTATCTCCATTGTGATAGAATCTCCAGAACTGTGATAGAATGCAAAGACTAGCCATGCAGGGACAACTCAAATTCTCAATATTCAATTACTTGTCTTTACTGGAAGGAACAAGAGAAATGGTATACTCAACTTCGTCACATTGATATTTAGACCTCGAGGAACTAAACTTATTATGCTAATATATTTCATTTGCATTAGTACCATTGGTGGGATGGCTAAGATAATTCGAAAGCTCTATTCTAGAGCTTTCGAATTATAAGAATAGAACTAAACAGAATGAATATGATTCCGAGATGGATATGATGTACTCTGTACCTGAAGCGTTTTCTTATGCATTAGATGTACAAGACTGATGCTATGTTGAGAGTGACGCGATATCGTACAGAAAAATTCACATATATAATGAGCATTAATCATATATTAATTCATTTTGAACATTCATAACAACGTAATTAAACGTAGTTCGATGTAAAATAAGTAATAATGATTTATTGTTATATTTAACAATAAATCATCTGACACTATATACTGCTCCAAGGGTTAAACGAAAGTTCAGATCCAACTTCGAAGCCTTTTTGGCTCTTTATTTTAGAAAGTTCAGATTTTTTTTAAAAAAAAATCTAATTTGTGGTTCCTAATCAGAAAAAACTACTCTAAGTAGCAAGCTTACATCACGTTATAACTATATGTTATAATGTGGTATCCTTCCTATAACATTCCTACCTGCTGAAAACACAGACTTTGTATACATAAGCCCATATATTTTGTGGAATTCTGTTTGCACGGGAACATAAGACCATGTTTGATTTGAATGTAGATTCTATATTCAATATACAGACTCTTTATGTTCTAAAATGAAATTAGAAGATAACATCCTTTAATATTGCGGGAGCTGTCTAACGTGTTCTGTTTTAGTAAATTACCATTCTTGATATTAAACATATGAAATTCTTCTTCACACTTATTAGGAATAATTGGTAAAATAATAATAAAATATTGCATTATAGAGGGATTGTATTTCCTCCCCACTCTCCAAAAAAATAAATAATTGTTTGTTTTTTTTTAACAATTCTTCTAACCACTTCCTGTTACCTAATGAAAACTCGTTAAATAATTAGAATTATTTAACGAGTTACTCTTATGAAATCGAAAGGGTTGAATTTTTTGAGAACATTTGAATTTTAAAAAATACTTTTACTTTTTATTTCATTCTTTTCGCTATAGTATCTGTATTCTGGATTCGAAGACATCAATATTAATAGCATATTTGATAAATTCAATTTAAAAACAATGAAGGTATGAAATGAGGCTATACAAGGATGACATACTCTGGTCGTATTACAGTAGCTTAGCTTGTTGACACAACCGGTTAAAAATCATTAGCGTTAACTGTCAAAAACATGTAATATATTTAAGCTGTACTAGGTCAGAATCCAGAAATATTCAGGAGTATATCTCAATACTAGAAATAAAAAAGTCTTTATAAATCGGACAAGCAGGAGGAAACCGGAATACTTGTATTCTATGAAATACATAAACATAAGATCTTACAATGGTTAAATTACAGAATTTTAATTTTCTAGTAAGGACTGATTAGAAAGTTAGATCTTATTAAATTGGAATAAACTTTCTCATTGTACTAATATACAAAAGGAAAAAGAAAAAATTAAAACGTATGCGAAAATTATAGATGGATTCGCACTACTGTCTCGGAAAGATGTTTAACATTCTTACTAAAGGATTTCGAACATTTGTTTGAGTGAAGTGGCTGCCAAGAACAGACTTACTAAATACAAATAATCGCGAAATCATGTAATGGTGTAAGAAGAAACTTGGTTTAACTTTTGTGGATCCTATCAGGCACACGAGTGGGTGCAGGAGAAACTGGGCGATATAGTTGATCCGGAAATTAAGTCAGAGAATGACAAACATCGTTGTACTTTTAAGAGGAAACAAATGTTTTGTATAGTAATTTTCAAAGTGCCTAGAATGAATCATGTATAAAGAAAAAAAAACAAAACATGAATTTTCTCATTCGTACATGGTTATCCTTTTTGTAGTGCTATTTAACTCCTTTCAAACTTCAATATTTCTACTTGTATAACCCATAATTAACCGAGTGCATGCTGTTAAAGAAATTACGGTATGCAAAAGAAAAAAAAATGCGTTCATAAACATATAACTTTGTGCTATTCTCTAGTTTTCAGTAACGATCCACGTTTTCTTCTCTTTCTTTTCACGGCATTACTGTCTTCATACCCAATAACGATACTAAGATGAGATTTGAAGTATAGGCAGAATATGAAATATATTCTCATATTCTGCTAACTTTCTAAGATTTGAGGTATATCTCAATATTATAAATAAATCCTTTATATAAAGGAATAGGCAGTAATCTTTTATTCTTTTAATGTTTGGAAATCAGAAGGTTAGGCAGTCTCCACCTTTCATTGCTGCACTTCAGTGCGTCTCCCTGACGTATGAAACGAAAGGCGAAGTTCCTCATCATATTTATTTATATCTACCTATGTATGTTTTAGGGTCAATTTTGCTGAGTTATGGTGTTAAAAGTGGAATTTATTCTGGGAGGATAACCTTACTTAGCTGTGCTAAACATCGACTAGCTCTGCAATTGGTTGAAAACAGGCACCTAGACTAGAAAAAAAAAACAAACAAACAAAAAAAAAACAATCTTGTCACCAAAAACAAACCAAACCTATGGGTCTTTCCTCTACAAACCTTCACTAGACGTACTCACCAGGCTATGAAGGCATATGTCAACATGATTATATATATATATATATATATAATGAGTGCGGTTCGAAAGATGAAATGCTTTAAAAACTTCAAAATTTATTTCAAATTAACATAAGATATACAGAATCTGTTTATAAATTGTGGCAATATGCATGCTACATACTTTTATAACATACACCTTGTAAGTATTTATTCCAAGATACTAAATAAGTGTACTTTATATATCATTTCAGAGTTCGGTTCACACAGATGATCACTATTGTGTTAGACCAGTGGTTCCCAAACTTTTTTCACTTGTGTACCCCTTTTAAACCCCTTTTTAAAAACTGTACCCCTTATTTTTAAAATAGCTGTTTTTAAATACTGACATTTATTGTTCCATAACTAACGTTTTGCATTTTGTTCACACACACACACACACACACACACACACACACACACACACACACACACACACACACACACACACACACACACACACACACACACACACACACACACACACACACACACACACACACACACACACACACACACTCTCTCTCTCTCTCTCTCTCTCTCTCTCTCTCTCTCTCTCTCCTTTTTACCACAAATCCATTCATTTTTCCATAGTGTAATACCGTGATAGATTAGAGAAACTCGGCTTACTTGCCGAAGTGTCGATTCTACCTTCTCTCTCTCTCTCTCTCTCTCTCTCTCTCTCTCTCTCTCTCTCTCTCCACACATCTTCTTATTAATAAGAAGATTGAAAGCTTTACTTCTTAGCTTTTTCATTCTGTGAAAACAGTACATGGATGAGAAGTAAATTCAAGAATTGTTTACCATTTATCAGACAAAGTAATTCAAACACACTGCATTTCATTCATACTCACAACCAAACCCTATCATCATTAATAAGGGTTTGCCCGAAGAATAAGCAAGAAAGAAAAATCACTAAAAAAAATTTATGGCAAAGAACAGCACAAAATTATTAAAATAAAAGGATATCTTAGAAGACTTATGAATTCTAACAGAAATTCTGAATATGAACGCAACTGCGATTTCTTTGCAATAAACAAAACAAAACAAAACAAAAAATTAAAATGATTTATATGCAAGAAATTGTTTTTAATTATTGATATAACATCATCAGCTATAGTAAAATAATTATCACCAAAGAATTCTTGTTAATTAAATTTAGTTTAACATAAGCCCTTATAGATTGCACATATAAACTACACATACTTACCTATAGAAGTGAGGATACTAACAACAAAGAGGAGTGTATTTCCGATTGTCCAGCTGCTTTCATAAGAATCGATATCTGTGCTACCATCGTAAGAATTATTTTGCGTAATGTCTACTATATATAAACTGAATAACTTCAGCTCATTGTAAACTCTGATTTGAAAATCCTCTTCTGTCATGTTAGATCCCCTTAGAAAAGAAAACAGACCAACCAAATAATTCATAGTATCATTCGCATCGATAGATCGTAAATATCTTTCATGTTTCATGTCCTCTTCATTTGGGCTTTCTAGAGTTATAAATAACCAGGCTCCAAAAGCTGAATATCCGCAAACAAGAATAAAAAGACCGACATGGGAAAATAGGAATCTGAGAATGAATTTACAAATAGATGGTTTACCTTCAGACATTTCTTTTGATGTGTGTACATATAAATATATATGGTCAGTTCATATTTGTTTTAGTTGTTTGCAGTTTTGCTCACTTATTACTTCTGGTATAGATTAAGCGAATATTGCACCCTTGTTTGTTCCGGATATGTTCAGTATTAATTTGCAGCAGTTTCAGTTCATTTTATAAACTCAAATCCAAACAGCATCTCAATATATTTATTTACCGCTTCACATAACGCAATTTACACTCTGCGGTCAGCTCCCTATGGTGGCTAGTGTATGAACTGTGAATCTAGTTACAAGCTACCACTTAGCTTCGCGTTACCATAGATGCAATTGTCAACGTTAGTTGTTAGTTTCTAATACACCACTCGGATGGCGTGTCTGCTCATAACACACAGCTAGATGTGCGTTATTGATCAGAAGAATTTAAAGTCTTTTTTTTTTTTTTTTGGTTGTTTGTCTAAACATTTAGTCATAAAAATAACACAAGGGTTTCATTGTTCTATAAATTGAGTTTTATTATATTTTGTATCAATGTTTCTATTTAAGATATGATTATATGTTATTTTCTTAATATGAAGAATAAATTTAAGCTTTTAACCGTGTTTAATTTTTTGGTTATAATCGATTCAGAGAGAGAGAAAGAGGGAGGGAGAGAGAGAGAGAGAGAGGGGGGGGGTGTAATGAAGAATCTTCATTTACTTTTTTTTTTTAAATACGTGTATAGGATGCTATATAAGAAAATTTCCAGACTTCAGGAGTTGCTTCCTTGAATGATTTATATATCAACGAAATGGGTCCGTAGACTGGTTATTTCATGATTCGGCTGCTACTAACCTGCCCCACTGCCTGATGGTGTGCACATATTAGGAGTAATCCTGATTGTCCGAACTTATCCTGATTCTAAAGGAAAAATTAGAAGTTAATTACGTCAATTTAGGAAGCATTTGTACCAGCCTGGTTGGCCGAGTGGTTAGCGTATCCGCTCTCCAGCCAAAGGGCTGCGTGTTCGAATCCTGCCATGGGCAGGATTCGAATGTGTGAATATTTGTGATTGTCCGTGGAAATAGTAGTGGTGGCTATCGGCGGTGGATGGCGTTGGTGTAGTTGCAGTCAGTTGGTGGATTGAGTGGTGGAGACAGAGCTGTAGAGCAGGTGCTCTCCCTTGATGAGTCCTTGGACTCCCTGGAGGTGTCAAATAATAATAATAACATATCGTGGTGTAGTTATACAAGTTTACTTCTCTCGAGCGTTATCGGAGCTTATCAAAAGCGTTACTTTGTGTTATTGGACTTCATGCCTTTACTGAAAAGATACCGGCTAAGTTTTCAAATGAGAATCAAGATGACATCCACTTCATTTTCAGTTTTCGTCACGATAACGTGAGAAATGTCGAAGAATACTGATGGGGATTTCTTGGTCGTATTGTACCTAATCGATAAGTTTTTGTTCATGTACACTAACGTGTACAAAAAAAAAAAAAAAAAAAAAAAAACTGAATCATTTGATGTTGCATGTGAACTTCACATCATCTCAAAGTTCAAAATAACGTACTTTGAGGTGGTAGTGGAATTACAACATATTCTTAAAACAAGTACTTGGAAAGTATCCGCACGTCTTAGAGTTCCAAAAACGACTGTTTGGATTGTGTTACAGCTGAGAGAATAAAATTCGTGATGGAGCATTTATGGGGTAATGAGAATCCCAACAGTACCAATTGAAAAATTTCCAACATCGGTTGCGTAAAGTTCTCCAAGGAATCATTCCCTGAGGCGTGGAGGTTCCTCCTGAACTATCTATGTACACTGGTGCCCAAAACCTAAGGATGAACACTATTTCTGAAGATTACGACCGCAAATTCAGATGAATCAGCTTGTGGCAATTCGTATAACTGGTCTCTGGTTCTGGGCACTGTTTCAAACCAATGGAATGTGTTGCAAACGTTTACTAAGAGGTTGCCTTCACCTTACCACGGAGTACGAAGATAGATTTTTGGTTATAACAGCAAAACATAATCGACGCATTACGGCAAGTTGGCTCCTTTCAAGCACGAGGATATCTCGACATACTGTGGTAAGACGGCTGCGACAGTACATGGTCTGCATTCCTTTATCCACAGCTCATCGTAGAGCATACTTTCATGAAGTTGTATCCATAAAAGTTGGACAAGACACCAATGGGATAATGTACTTACATATGACAATCGTTTTGGTCTTTTCTCCGATTCTAGACGACAGTTGATCTGGTGTAAAAATGATACAGCTTACCATCGCGAGAATGTTCTTGAAAGGGATAGATACGGTGACTTGGGTCATGGTGTGTGTGTGGGGGGGGGGGCATTATGTTTAATGGACGCACCGAGCCACAAGTGCTAGAAACAGGAAATATGACGGTGAATGATATTGCAACGAAGTTCTTCAATATCATGTTCGATTGCTCCGTGGTGTTGTAAGCGAAGAATTCATTTTTATGGATGACAGTGCCACACCACATCGTACACGCGCAGTGGAGATACCTCTAGAGACAAGGATATTAATTCGAGTGGCCAGCATGCTCCCCAGATCCCAACGCCATAAGACACGTTTCGGACATAATAGGAAGACGCATTACTGCTCAAAATTCCCTTCAAGAAAACAAACAAGGTTTTATCCTTGCTCTGAAGGAGGAGGAGGAGGTGGAGGAGTAAGCTAGTTTGCCTCAAGAACTGCTGAATCACTTGGTGTTAAGCATGATACGACATTGTGAGAGCTCATCGCAGTTTGGGACGGACATGTTCCATAATGAAATGTCTCTCCGCATAGTTTTCTATAAGCACCGTAAATTAATTCCTTAACTGCGCCATTAGGAAATATGTAACTTTTGCCTAAAACGTATTGCAATTTAATATGTACGAAATTTATAATACATTTTTTGTGTAATATAATTGTATGCTGGAAATAAATTTATGTTCACATTTGGTTGTAGTCATGAAAACATTTTCATACTTAGCTTTTGGACATCTGTGTATAGTAATACCATTAAGATAACTGAACCTCCAGCTTCATTCCCATATAAGGAGTAGGAAAGGCCGTTTTAGCCCTGTCTAACTCTTGGAGACTGATGGGAAATTCAATCTCCATTGGTAGCCAATCAGAGATAGCTAACCCATAACTATCGCTAATCACTAAGGGACTGGCAGACAAGTGCTCCTTCTCGTGGTCTCGATTTTCTTGAGTTTACAGGAATAAATACCCAAGTTTTTTGGGAAAAAAAAACGCTTGCCTGTGCCAGAGATCAACTATCTTGGGAACCAGTCCAAGAAAAGGCTTAGAAAAAGTTCCTCTAGTCAGCGACTAGATTTGAAGTTGTCTTTCTTCGGGCAGCCTAATGCAGAGGATTTAAACGCCACTTCCACTGAGCTACACAGGCCTTTGGGTATGAATTTTTTTTAATTTTTAATTGCCGATATTTCAATTGTGTTCACGAGAATTGGCGCAATATGCAACTTCGACACATTTTCTCTTTACCTCCCATAAAAATGGTCTGAGTAAAACAAAACTGAGATGGGTTGACAAATTTTTGTAAAGATTGGAATATCAAATTCAATAACATCCACAGTCCAGAATCCTAGAATTTGCAAACAAATGAACAAAAGGAATTTAACAGGTGCTTAATACACCTATTTGTTTAAAGGTGCAATTAAACATCTCATATGGAAAAGTCATTAAATACTGCAGTTCAGTCCAGAGCTGTTTTGCCATATACAATGTAGCATATGTATATATGTAACATTGTTTTGCTTCATTTTATCAGTACAAGTGGTTCAAATGAAATCAAAACTGAAAAGACAAACAATATATTAACTAGACAGTAGAGGTACTGGTAGGTTGATCATGGCATGAGGATGGGTAAGCTGGGCACAGACGTAGTGATTGTTGGGGGGGGATCATTCTCTTCATTAGGTGGCTTACTATCTCAGGTTTCTATTTGTAATCTCTAATACACGTTCCTTTTTTTTTCATCTCCCAAGATTGTTTCCACTACTGCAGCTGCTACATTGGAAACTTCCAGGTTTTCTAGGTAGCAGCTGTTATGTCAGCACATAATCAATATCCACCAGACCATGATCAACAAACCCTCCTATCACTTAGACCAAGGATCAGTAAACTACGGCCCATGGGCCGTAGTTTACTGATCCTCAACCTATTGTTATGGCTCTCAAACTAAGAATGGTTTTTGAATGAATTTCGTGACAGAATCATTAAATTGCCATTCCAATGTTCATAGAACAGTGTTAACGTGATGCAGCAATGCCCATTCATTTGCACATTTTCTATGGCCACTTTCATGCTATATGTATAGTTCCAGCAATGACCGTATGTTGCACTCTCATCACTGCACTCGCACTCACAATGCTTAACTTGACAGTATTTAGAGTTCCATGTTTCTTAGTAGAACACATTAGAAGTTTGCATCGATGAATATTGCTACATATGTTTATATTCAGATTCAGTAGCTCAGAAAAGGCATTTTCTAAGATGAAATACGTAAAATCTCGTTACAGATCAGCCTTATCTAGCATTTGCAATCGATTTTGATGATTGGGTGGAAACAGTACCATCGACAGGGTGTAGCATAGAGGCAGCCTACCTCACGGCATGGCTTCTTAAGGGCACTCGTTCAGCCATATTGCAGTAGGCGCCGTCGCTGCCTGTTAGCGTGGCAAGCGCGGAAAAAAGTTTTTCCACGCTTAAACTGATTAAAAATGATTTGCGAGCAGCAATGACCCAAGAAAGATTGCTTGGTCTATCAAAAAATTATATCGATAGAGGCGAACATAGCTTATAATTTAAATTTAGAAGAGCTTATAAAAGTTTTTTTGTGCGATATTCCGGTAGAGCAAACAGTTAATTATTATTGTGTAATCGTCTTGCATTAATGTTTCTCTTGTAATAAAAACAAAAATGCAATTGGAGATTTGTATATTTTTGTCTTATAATCCATCAGGGGGACGATAATTAATTGTTTACCTCAGGGCGTGATCAAATCTGACGACGACCCTGGGTGGGAACATTAATTTGAATCCTAATAAGTGTAACCATGTCTCATAAAAAAGGACTCCAAACCTCCCACTAATTTCCCAAAAATATGTTTGTGCACAATTATATTCTGTATTTTGTTTATAAAAAAAAAATTGTGTAATTTTGTTTTCTCTCTTATTACAGAAATACGTGATATCTTTGATGACATGTATTTCTTTTACCTCTTAGCATGTGAAGCCTAAAATATTTACTATCTGATCCTTTTCGCAAAATGTTTGCCAAACCCCTCCTGTAGACTACTCTCAACAAACAAACAATCCTAATCCAGGTGACATATTCCAGACATTCTTAGCCTGTTTTTCTTTTTGTCTGATGAAACCCTGACACCTCTGTATGAGATATACTAACTCACTTTCAGTCTAAAAAACTTCCTTTTTATTCTGAAAAAAAAAATGTTCTTTATGTCAGCAATAAGAATAAAGCAACCAAAGTGTCTCTTAACCAAAGGGTACATGTCACATCATTAATCTGATGGAGGCATTACGAGCAGAGGTATTATTTTGTATCATTTCAAAATAGATTTCTGAAGATTTCTATCAATAAATGGTTCCAAATGAAACAAAGACTGAAATGATGTGACAAGTTTTTGTGAAAATTCCAAATATGGTGTTTCAGTAATAAATGTCTAGCCAAAGCTGAGGAATAACATATATACAGATGGACAAACAAAACGAATTTCATAGATGCTTACACATATCGCAAAATGCACCTAAAAACTGTATGCAATGGTCCTTAAGAAAGAAGACATCAAAATAAATAATCTTTAAATAAACATGCCTTTTATTCCCCAAAGGGAGTAGGTAGGGCCTTTTGCCATAACTACATTTTTGAAGACAGTTAGGAAGGCAGTTACTGTCCTCAGATTTCGTTCATAGTGAGCTAAAGATATGATGAACCAAGTTATTTGGGAAAGAAAGAGTAAAAATGACAACTGCTGCCATCTTGTGACTATAAACTCCTCTAACACTTGTATTAATGTCGGTGTAATAGGTATGAATTTCTTTGGTCCATTTTTTGAAATAGGTTTTTTTCTCTCCATCCAGTTTGATGGAGAGAAAAACCCTATTCGCCCATGGCAAAGATCAACTAATTCAGAACCAAGACAAAGAATGGCCTAAAAAAAGTTCCTCAAATCAGTGCCTGGAAAATCAAACCTATAATTTTCTTTGAACAGCCTAGTGCTATGGATTCAAACGTTTCTGTCCATTCATAGATGATTAATATTGTTATTATTATTATGTGATACCTCCAGGGAGTCCAAAGACTTATCGAGGGAGAGTGTGCCAACAGCATCGATTGGTCCCCTTTCAACTACTAACCGCACTCAAACTTGCTTAGCAGATGCTCTACCCATCGACCAATCTTTGCAAATGATAATCACGGGGCTACACGTGTTGCACAAGAAATTCCAGATAAATAATATATACACCCATGTTGAAATTATATTGGGATATTTTAGAATAAAATATACTGATATGTGTATATATATAATACTACCATTAAAAAAAAAATATATATATATATATATGTTAAAGATACCAAGTAATTTTATATAGTTGGTTTTGATCCTTTTCCCAAGTAAGCAAAACAAAATTTTGCACATGAAATATATTCACGTCTGAGTTACTTGTATATAGAGGCTAATGACTTCATATCACTTGCCTTAGTATGCATCCCATAATGCAAAGCACACCCCTTTCAGGCATGTATAATGCAATGCATAATGGGAAGGGCCACTACCCAGACCAGTTTCGACCTTTATTGAGGTCTCTTCAGTGGGAGCCAGAGAGACACCAAGTTGAAGTAATTCAGAAGTCATATATCTCATATACAAGTAGACAAAAGGTGATTGAATTGACCTTTTTAATAAATATCTCTGGATGAGAGACATACATAAAAGAAGTACGAGAGACATATATAATAGAAGTATACAAAATTTCTTAGTATCTTTAACGTATATTACACTCAAGGTAAAAAACTTTCTACATCTTTCTCTCATTCAGAGATTTTTATTAAGAAGTGCAAGAACCTTTTGTCTACTTGTATATGAGATATATATGACTTCTGCATTATTTCAACCTTGGTATCTCTCCCGGGTCTGGCTCCCACCGAAGAGACCTCAATAAAAGTCAAAACTAGTAGTGACCCTTCCCTTTATGCATTGCATTATGCGTGCCTGAAAGGAAATGCGTTTTGCATTATGGGATATATGCTAAGGCAAGTGATATGAAGTCATTAGCCTGTATTATTCATTATATATTCACGTCTGAGCTACTAGTATAGTAGCTCAGACATGAATATATTTCATGCACAAAACTTTGTTTTGCTTTCTTGGAAAAAGGATTAAAACCAAGTATATAAATTTTCTTGATATTTTTAACATATATTACACCCAAGGTAAAAAAACTTTTTCTCTCTCTCTCTCTCTCTCTCTATATATATATATATACAGCAGTGGCGTCGAGTGCACATTTCGGTTGGGTGTGCTGTCGTGTGGGTTATGCAACCCGAGCTACAAATTTCACGTCAATTTGACCATATGCATGGGTAGGCTCCGCAGAAAATTTTCCAGGGGGGAGGGGGGCAAAGCTTGGAGACAAATAATTACATCAATAAATTTTTATAATTATTGATTTAATTAAATAATTACATCAATAAACGTCTTTTAGCTTTTTTATTTGATGTAATTATTTGTCGATGTAAATTATAAATACATTATTTTCATTTTGCATCGATTTTGATGATCTTTAATTCTTGGCAAAAAAAAGTATTCAAAATCAATAGTTTTTAGCACAATTTCATATATTAAAAAATTGACTGGCATATTTTATTAAAAATCAACTAATTAATTAATTAATCCTAAATTAAATTATTTCAGTTTAAATAAAAAAAATTGACCAGCATACTTTATTAAAAATCAACTAATTAATTAATCCTAAAAAAAAATCAAAAAAAAAAAAATCAGCTAACGCCTATTTGTTCCCGTATAGGGAGTAGGCGGGGCTGTTTACCCTATCTAACATTTGGAGACTGAGTGGGCAGTTCAATCTCCACTGGTAGCCAATCAGAGAGATAGCTGGCCCAAGGCTATCACTTATTCACCGGTACGCAGTGAAGAAGACGGCAAGCTCATGCTGCCATCTTGTGGTCCCTAACCCTAACACAATATTTTTAATGTCTGAAAATAGTGTGGGTTCGACGGTCAATTTTCTTGAGTTTACAAGATGAAAAATCCGAGTTTCTGGGAGAAAAAACCCACTAGCCCATGCCAGAGATCGACTAACTCGGGAACTGGTTGAAAAAAGGCTTAGAAAAATTTCCTCTAGTCAGCGACTAGATTTGAACCACCAAATCCTTTCTTCGTGCAGCCAAGTGCCATAGACACCACTTCTACTGAGCTACATGCTTATTTTAATTAATCCTAAATTAAAGTATTTCAGTTTAAAAACAAAAAAATCACAAAACTAGCAAGTAAAATAATATTAAATTACATACACTTACCTTTTAAAAATATATTTTTCTGTTTAAATTTGTTTCACTATAAATTTACAATTCACACTTCACTCAGTGACTCACTAGACACAGAGAGAAAACTAATCAGTCACTGTTCACAAATCAAAAAAAGATGAACCAAAAACAGGAACACATTTTATTGCTATAATAAAACATGTGTTCTATGGCTACCCTGCCATGGGCCAAAACAGGGCAACCCATAAAATTTTAAAACGGACAAAGCATCCCAGGGTCGAGGGTGTAAGATTACATATCTCAATCAATTTTACGATTATAATTTGTGGAATTTTTTAATCAATTCCAGGGGGAAGTGCCCTTTATTTCGACCTTTATTGAGGTCTGCAAAGGGGAGAGGTCCCCCCCCCTTGCAGACACCCATGACCGTGTAATTGCATTTTTATCGATGTATGAAAGTTTTGAGAGGGCATAGAACATCAGCACTCATCTTAATTGGTCCAATGCAATTAATTACAGGATAACTTTGAATACTTCTGTGTAGAGTGGGGGAACGATCTGCTTTAGGATTTATTAGAAAACGACAATGGAGGAGAATGCTATATTTGGTTGGTATATTTGAAATACTCAAAGAGAAAATATGTGAACCATCATTTATAAGACATGTAAGAATAGGAAAGAATAAATGTGAGTAGAAACACTTTCATTAATGGTAAACGAATTATTAATAATTATCATTTGTGATATGTGTGTCCTATAAGTTGCTGGGTAGAGCGAATAGCACGATCCTATAAAGTCTAAACATGAATAAGTGAATTTATGATGGCATAATTAAAAATAAAAACTTATGAAGAGAAAGAGAGAGAGAGAGAGAGAGATGGAGCAGCAAATGATCTCGTAAAATTTGTTGCACGTTATGTGTATTTCCCTGGTTTGTGTATATTTCGCTCCGTTTTCCAAGAATTTTATTTGTTTACTGAGACAGTATACATAACATCCGATCATTATCGGAATTATCCACACTAGTGGCGGCTCATGGCTTGAAATAGTGGGGGTGCTGCAACTTTCGAAATATACATACACATTTGAGTAATTAATGTAATTATTATCGATAAAATTACAGTTTGGTATAATTCAAAATTAGTTAAAAATAAAATATATTCTTCTTGTTTTGTTTCATGAAAAAATATTGTTTATTATCGATAAAATTATACAGTTTAGTATAATTCAAATTATTTAAAAATAAAACCCATTCCTTTAATTGTAACTAAAGGAATGGATTTACAATTAAATCCTTTAATTGTAATGTTCAAATATTTAAAGAGATGGAGTAAACATGATAAGCACTACAAACACTCTACTACTGGTGTAAACTGCATATAAACAACAGTGGCATATTACGCTAATAGCGCACATCTCACTATGATGTGCATATGCGTGGACGCATAACAATATGACTCTGTGGTAAACACAGTGCTGCTAGCGTCCTTCGTCCCTCCTAAGTACTACAAGATGGATTTTTATTATTTTTTATACAAAATAAGAGAATTGTATAGGATTGTTGATGATAAAATTAAATATTACAAGCAAATATAAATAAATTAATAAATACATTTATATATCCAGAAAAATTGGGATGCTGCAGTTCTGCAGTGCCTATGCATGAGCCTCCCCTGATCCACACTTTCGGGAATCCTACATTCATTAATTTTTTTTTTAGTATCAGCGGTTCTTCTGTCTTATCAATCTCACATATGCTGGTATTTTGTTGTAGATGTACAATCTTATAATAGAATATTCATCACATTATTCAGGAATAGAACACACAATTCACAGAACAGAATATTCATTTTTATTCAGGAAGAGATATTTTTTACTGTCTGTTGTTTCCAAAGACTAGAATAAAATGTCTCTATATACTGTTAAAACTTTGCAACTTCAACAGATGCTATACTGCACGAGCAAAAAAAAGAAAAAAACAATTAGCTTTTTTTTTCTCCTAACATCCACTTTTAAATTTTCAGTTCCAGAAAACACGTGTAACAGCTGTTTGTAATACAGCCATCGGATGCAGTAATCGCTCAACTCATGACAAGTGACAATGTTTAATTGCATTGGTTGATACAATAACCAATCACAGACGCTGGGTGAGCTAACATTTGAGCTCACCCAGCCATGCCTTCTCAGCTGTTTAAAAATAATAGAAAGCTACGAATTTGACCTGCTTCGCCCTCTTTACATCTTTTCAAAGGGCTCAAAGGTGTATGCATTTGAAAGCACACCCGGGCTATTAACGCGAATGTGATGCAATGTTTACGCATTGAAAAGTGCCCCCTCTTCATGAAGCACTAATGCTTTATTACTCTCCTGAAGAAGACAATGAAGCATTAGTATATTGCATTCAATTTTTAAGTCTGCAAACAATTGGGGGAGTCTTTAATGGGAATAAATGCAAAAATATAATATCGGTGATACTGATATTTCGTGGATGAGTACTGCACACCTAGCACACCCGGAATATGTGCTCCTGATATACAAACAGTCCCGGTTACGAACGAGATATGTTCCTGAGAATGCCCTTAATTGGATTTGTATGCAACTCGGATCCCTGATGAACAGTGCATATGCGGTAATGATAATAATAATACTATAAGGGTTCATATGTAGCAATAATAATACAGTATAATACTGTAATAGTAATAATAATACCCTGTACCATAATAAAAATTACAGAAACTATTGTGCTCTTTCTTTTAATTCAAACAAACAGAACATAAAAACAAACTCATACAAAACGTTCAGATAAGTTCATAACACTCTTTGACCTCGAATTCTTCTTTCACATGCTGTCATCTTGCAACAGCTCAATAAATTCTTCTTTATCGTGAGTTTTCTAGGCTGCCCAATGAATGTTTGGAAAATTTAAATCACCCATAATGATTACTCATTTAGTACAGATCAGTGTAATTTTGCAATGCATTTCATTGTCCCCAGCAATTGAACCACTAGGTCTGTAGCAACACCTAACCATACAGTTCATCCTGTTAGCCTCCACTTTATATCAAATAAACTCAAATCATTTGATATCATTATGCCTTTTATGCTGGATTCCAGGTATCTATATCTGACTTTGAGAGACAGATTTCACTAACATTCCAATCTAAGGTCAAAGTGAAAAACTCAACTCCTTTGTTCTTGATGCTCCTGCCATTTGGGTATATACATAAGTTATTTTCTGGCTTTTTTTTTATGTTTACCTCTGCAGTCTGCTTAGCAGTTGGAAAACTTCTTTTCCTGTCCCTATACACACTATCCCCCCCCACATACACACCCAGAACCCAAGGCACACAGGTCTATCCCTCCACCAAATTCATTAACCATGCCCACTGACATTCATATCATTATCACATTTTGGAAACATTATCAAATCATAATTATTATCATATGTTCACACATTCTTACTGTTCCTCCCATGTTGATCTTGTTTCCCCTGAGTCTCCAAATTAGGTCTCACCCCAATACACTAGCCTTTTATCTAACTATATCTCTCTGAATTTAATTACCAACTTGTCATGTGTCAAAATAACAAAGGCCTATGCAAAATCTAAATATATTATTATATATGCCTCTTCCTTACACAATACATTTATCAACATGTTATATTACAGGATTGTCAAACTTCTCTTACAAAATGAGAATGAGATGTACAAGAAGCTTCAGAACATACAGGAATATACATTCCTGTATATTATATAGAATATGCATAGAAATTGCAAGGAATAAGGGACTCAGAAGAAGTTTCCTAATTTTGTGTAGTGAGAGGTCATATCCTACAATACAGTTAATGGAAGCATATGGAATGCCCCCATCCTCTCTCTCTCTTTCTCTCTATATATATATATATATATATATTAATTTAGATTAATAAATCATAAGCATTAAACTTTACTTCAATAATTAAGTTTAAGCAGGCAGCTTTCCTATCTCCCAAAGTGGAGGATCAATTTTACTGTAATCACTTTTTAATGAGCTTAATGACAATCTAAATGGAACTCTCAAGCATACAAAATTCATCAAAATGTTCAGCATACAAAATTCAGTGGGCAGTATTTTATTTACTTTTAATACCAAAAAAAAAAAAAAGATACAATATAGTTTCTTGAAAAAATTCCCAATGCAGTGATACGATCAAACTTTTAATATTCTTGTAAGAATATTTCTCCTTTTTAATGAATCTGGCCTAAAATAACATTCTCACATAAGTTTTACAAATCATTTTTGTACAAAGTTTATCTACATATTTCAAAGTAAAATATTTAATAAATAATAAATGTTTTGTGAATTAATTCTTGTATTACATGCTAAACATTGGGTTACTATAAATGAAGTTACATACCTAATAAAAAAATTCCAAACCTTTTTTTGGAAGACGTCTGTGCAGTATTTAGTACATAAGGAGGACACTTATTTAACAGGATTTCTTGATCATTTTACAATTTCCAGAAAACTTGATGCTATCTCAATGTTTTTATAGTATACATGGTATATCTTTGTTCAGAAGATACAATGAGTTATATGCTCTTTCAGCAAACATTGACGATCAATATTTGCTGATAGACATACAATATATTTGACAATAATTCTTTAATTATTATTATTATTACGGGTATCTTATCTCCATGGAGTCAGTAGACTCATTGTGGGAGACCCAAACTATCAAAACAATATATACCATATCTCTTCTTGAATTCATTTACAGATGAAGTACTCGCAACTGAGTCAGGCAAAGCATTCCACTCATCACAACCCTCCAGGCAAAAAACCTCGTTCTCACACCCTTGTTACTTTTCATTAATTTCAAAGGTAACCTCTTGTTCTTCCATCAGTATCACACAGCTGAAACATTTCCCCTGCATCAATCTTATAAAAACCTTTTAGTAATTTAAATGTTTCTATCATATTCCCCTCTTCTTTGCCTATCAACCAACCTCTGCAATCCACAAGCTCTCAATCTATCAATGTAGGGAGCATTTTTTACATCACTCACCAACTTAGTCACTCTCCTCTGAACCCATTCCATAATCTCCTCATCTCCAAGGAATCCAGGTGACCAGACCTGAGCACAGTAATCCAAATGTGGAAGTATCAATGCTTTATAAAGGGGAATAATAACCTCTTTGTCTCTGGATGTTGGTGTGTTCCTCAATAACTAAGTAATCCTATGTGCAATCTTGGACACCTTAGCAATGTGTCCCCTGAACTTTATCTCCCTATCTACGAACATCCCTAGCCTCATCAATCTCTTGGAGTACCATTCAATCAATGTAGTACACAGCTGGTAATCTTTTAATCACAAAATGCATAACTTTACACTTTTCCATATTGAACTGCCATCCATTTCCTTTTGCCCATTTTACCAGCTTATTTAAATCATCCTGCAAACTCTTAACATCAACTTGATTTTTTATTGCACTACACAACATTGCATCATCAGAAAACAACTGAATATCTCCCTTTAGCCATTTCTGATATCATTTATGTACAAATTAAACAACAATGGCCCAAGCACAGAGCCCTGAGGCACACCACTGGTCACTTAAAAGAAGCACCTCATCCTGGACTCTGCTCTTCCATACACCACCTTCTGGTATCTCTCCCTGAGCCATTCTCCTATCCATATCACCAGTTTAGTATCCATCCCCATCTGCTCCAATTGCGCAACAGTATTCCATGGGATATCCTGTAAAAACCTTAGGAAAATTCAGAAGTACCACTGTGTAGCCATTTCCTTTGTCCAACTCAGATGTCATTCTATTATAAAAAGCTAATAAATTGCTAAGGCAGGATCGACCTTTAACAAAACCATGTTGGCCCCTATAGAGTATCATATCTTGATCCACCCATTCTTGAATTTTGTCTTTAACCAACTTTTCCAATACTTTTACCACCACAACTGAGATGGTGATTGGTCTGTAATTACTGCAGTTTTTAGAGCCACTTTTATGCAAAGGAACTACTTTGCCTTCCTTCCACTCCCTAGGGACCATACTAGAGTTCAAACTTAAGTTAAATAACCAAGTAAGAGGCGTTGACAATTCGTTTGCACATTCACGCAACACCCAAGCTGATATTCCATGTAAAATATTCCATCTTACAGCAGTGTTTGCATTTAAATTTTGCAATATACTAAGTGCCTCTGATTTCTTAACTTCAATTTTCACATTAGTTATTGCTACAGGTACAGAGATATTCTCACTTGCATGATAGACTTTTGAAAAGCGATCACTCAGTAACTCTACTATTACATCTGAATTGGTCGCCTCGATACCATCAGCACCCATTAAGGTTATCCTTCCGAGGTCATTCTTCCTTTTACTTGCCACAATGTGGAAGAACTCTTTGGGATAACCCTTGATCTCCAAAGAGTTCTTCCGCTATGTGGCAAGTAAAAGGAAGAACGACTTCGGAAGGATAACCTTAGTGGGTGCTGATGGTATCGAGGTGACCAATTCAGATGTAATAGTAGAGTTACTGAGTGATCGCTTTTCAAATAAGACCACAGAAGAAGCCTAAATGATGTGGATCCAGTAGTAAGCTGGAGTCAGTTGTCATTGGTTCTCTACAACCAGATATTTAAACTTTTTTAGAACCATTTGTTAAAATTTAAAAAAAAATAGAGAAATGATTATTAAATTTTAAACTGTTAAATAACAAGATTATCCATTGAAAAACTTTTTTTGAATTAAGAAAACAAATATGATAAATATAAAGTCACAAGAAAATGCAGAAGAAATCTTAGAAGACATGTTTTTTGAAAAGTGGAGGTTGTAGTCCTAATGAAAACTGTTTTAGAGAATAGAGGTAGAACATATGAAAGGATAGAAAGTATGTTTGGAGTTGGAAAGTGAATGGATGTTGAACAGCAGCTGCATGTTTATGGGTTTGAGAGAAAATGGAGGAATGATGCTGACTAGTTCAGTGGAACACTGCCCATAAAAATACCTGCAGAAGAGGCAGAAAGCAGAACTTTCTGCTTTCTGCATAATGACTGGAGTAAGGCTGTGGGAGAGGATCACCAATTAACCAAATTGCTCTCCTATGGACAGCATCAAGCATTTTTATCAAGGTTTAAAACTTGTAAACTTCAATTATATATATTCAAGGTATTTAAATTTCAATTAAAATTTTCAGTTCTAGATTAAAAAGAAATCATTTAACCACAGGGCTTTATTTTTACTGTGGATCCAAGACATGTTGGAACTACATTGTGTAGCCTATGGGTAGACCTATTTGCTGTTCAAACAGAATTAACAGTGCTCACCTGTACTTGTGCTATGTATAACTACTTTATTTTCATTATTTTTTTTTTTTATTCTACTTTACAGATGTTAATAAATTGTGGTAATGATCAGCTCTCAAACTTCTGCAATGCATCATGATTACTTTCCTTTTTTCTTGAAAACTGTTAATACCATATCTTGAGAGTATCTGTAGCTGGTCACAATTTAAGATAGCCATCATACTTTGCATTAACTAATCTCAGTATACTTTCCTAGGTTAATCTGTAAAAAGATTTATTTTGTTATACACTTGTTTCTATAAATTAAGGAACAAAGAGAAAAATCAAGATACCTAAAAAACTGCATAATGAATTTTTATGTAATTCAGTGAAAAGCAATATGACATGAGATGCAAAAGAAGCACCGTAAAAATAAGTAAATAGTTCAATTCAGTAATAAATCAGTACATGAAGACAATAGTCAAAAACAAGAGACAAATATGAATTGTCAAACTGCCTCAATAAGGAATGTGGTCACCTCTCACAGTAACACACCACTCACAATGATTTTCATACCATTTATAATGGTGTCCAGGAGCTCAATTTGTAACATCCATTACTCCTGCAAAATTTTCCTAAGTCTCTATTACACTGACACACGGAAGAACATAGGGACCAAACCATCACACTACTTCCACCGTAAATGTCCCTCTCATGGATATTAGAAGGATGATAAAGTGTCTATAGTTCTCTCAAGATTAGAGCATTGTGCAAAAGTTCTCACTTGTGGCATAGTGATAGGGGGCACATGAGAAGTATAAGGCACATGCAAGAAGAGTGACATGCATAAGGAAGACCAAAGCTATTTATGAGAGAAAGCTAGCTGATGAAGCCAGAAGAAATCCTAAAAAGTTGTTTGTTTCACTATGTAGCAAGTAAAAGAAGGAATGACTATGGAAGAATGACCTTAAAAAGTGCAGATGGTTGGGAAGTAACAGAAGCAAACCAAATAGATGAATTATTCAGTGAGCATTTTACAGGGAATGTACTGTCTAGGAGGTGACATTGACTGATAGGCAAATAGAGGTTTGAGAAATGAAGGTGCTTAAAATATTGCAGAACCTCAATATGAACACAGCCATGGGGTCAGATGCCATATTGGCCATGTATTAAGAGAATGTGCAAGGGAATTATCAGTCACAGAGCTGATAATGGAGTACAGAGAGAGTCTCATTGAATAAAGGATGCTCCAAGACAGAAGTAGCAAATTATAGGCAAGAGGTATCTCAGGAGTGATGGTTAAGGTATTGGAGAAATTGGTGAAAGACAACATTTAGGACTGGGTAGATAGGAATATGATACTCTATAAGGGACAACATGGTTTTGTGAAGGGTAGGTATTGCCTTAGTAATTTGCTTATTTTTTTTATAAGAAAGTGACAATGGAGTTGAATAAGGGAAATGGCTACTCAGTGATATTGCTACTTTGCAAAAGCATTTAACAAGATTCCACATAGAACTCTATTGCATAAATTGGAGCAAATGGGGATGGATATGAATCTGATGATTTGGATTATAGAGTGAATGATGGACAGATATCAAAGAGTGATTTATGGAAGGGTTGAATCCAGGAGAAGACAATTGACCAGTAGTGTACCACAAGGCTCAGTAATTTGGCACCCTCCATTGTTTAATTTGTATATCAGTGATCTAGGAAATGATCTGACAAGAAACATTCAGTTCTTTGCTGATGATGATGAGCTGGGAAGAACAAAGGTAAATGGCTGCCAGTTTAAAATAGTCAAGTGTAAGGTGATAGTCAAGTGTAAGGATGCACTTTGGGAAGAGATCACAAGTTGTGTACTATATCAATACAACTGAAATGCAGGAAACTAATGATGGAGGGACTTGGATGCAATTGTGGACAGGTAGTTGAAGTTTAGAGGGCATATTGCAAAAGGTAACCAAAACAGTACATCAGATTATGTGGTTGCTGAAGAACACACTAACAAGCAGTGATGGAGAGAGAGAGAGAGAGAGAGAGATTATTATTATTATTATTCAGGCCTCCAAGGAGGCAAAAAGACTCATCGAGGGAGGTCCTTCCTAAGACATAAAGTCTGTCAAGACTCATCGAGGGGAGGTCCCCCCCTGAGAAACACAAAGTCTATCATACCACTCTTTAAACTCACTGACTGTTCTCGCTCCCACCACTCCAACAGGCAATGCATTCCACGGCTCAACCACCCTCCACACAAAGAAACCACTCCTTACCCTCTTGCTCACAGTTTCCTTTCGTAACTTCCAGGGATGGCCTCTTGTCATCACTCCTTCCCGCTGTTCAACCAAGCGAAAGAACTCCCCAGCGTCAACCCTGTAACCACCTCTCAACAGTTTAAAAGTCTCAATCATATCACCTCTCCTTCTTCTATCCACCAAACTCTGCAGTCCACATTCTCTCAGCCGATCCTCATAACTATCCTTGTACAGTCCTGAAACCATCTTTGTCATCCGTCTTTGTATCCTTTCCACAGTTAATTTATCCCCTTCAAATCCTGGGGACCAAATCTGAGAACAATAGTCCAAGTGTGGTCTGATCAGAGACTTATACAACGGAATGATAACCCTCTCATCTCTGCAGGTCAGTGTCCTTCTCATAATAGCAGCAATCCTCTGTGTTACCTTCACCACCTTTGCAATATGTCCCCTAAACTTCAGGTTTCCATCAATCATCAACCCCAGATTTCTTGTCTCCCCTACTTCCTCCAGTATAACTCCTCCCATAGAGTATGCAGCATCCCATCGATGTTTCCCAAACCTCAAGACCTAACATTTTGCTGCATTAAACTGACACCCCCATTCATTTGCCCATCTATCTAGCTTATTTAAATCCTCTTGTAGGGCTACCACATCTGCACTATTACTAATAATCCTTCCCAGCTTCGCATCATCCGCAAACAACTGAATATCCCCCCTGCAATCCACTGGCTATGTCATTGATATAAAGGTTAAACAATATAGGTCCTAGTACTGAGCCCTGTGGGACCCCACTTGTAATCCTCTGCCTCCTGGAAACTGCTCCACCATACACAACTCTCTGATACCTATCAGACAGCCAATCCTGAATCCAGTTGACCAATCTGACATCCAGACCCATGTGCTGCAACTTAACTATCAGCTTATCATGTGGCACCCTGTCAAATGCCATATTGTTCCCATATATATATAAGGCTACATGTGGACTACTGAGCACAGATCTGAACTTCTGGATTCCATGGGGATGAAGAAGTAGTGAAGAGGATCTAGAGGCAGGTTCTATGGAATGCTCCTTATGAGAACAGATTAATGGTCTGTAGGTTTCAACAATAAGCTGCAATAGAAGCATTTAAGTTGTTAAAGGGATTTCATAGGATTGACACTAAAGATTTTTTTCAGTATATGTAAATAAGGGAGAGAAGAAGGGGTCACCAGTGGAAGGTGTGCAAGATGTGGTTAGCAAGGGTGTTAGGATAAGGGTGATTGGTGAGATTTTTTGCTTGGAGGATAGTGAATAAGTGGAAGGGATGCCAGAGATGGTTGTGAGTACTTATCAGTGAATGTATTTGTAATAGATTTCAGTTTGATATGAACACAGATGATTAAGAAAATAACTATTTATTAACTTAAAAGCTAATTAATATAATTAACGGCTATTGTAGCCTCTTTTTGTTTAGGAGTGTCCCTTATATTAATACATTGGCTAACATAACTCAAAAAAGGGGGTGTGTATATATATATATTTTAGGGCATTATGGGCGAGTATAGAAGACAATTATGGCAGAATAAAAAATGTGGAAAAATTTTGTACATACCTTGTTTATGGTTTAATGATGCCTTCTAAATCCAAGATTTAGAAGGCATCATTAAATTTCAAACTGAAAAAACACCTAGACAATGGAAAAAGTACCCACAATTTTTATTTTTTTGTAAAATTTTGATAAATAGGATTAAAAATCAAATAGAAAAGATATTAAGACATAAGCAATTTAGTTTTAGAAGAGATAGAAGCACTGTACATACATCCTCCTGATACACCTAAACACAGATTTTAGCAAAATATTTGACAGTAATGATAAAGAAATATTATCAATAGCATTTATGAAAAATATGACAATGAAAGAAATGTATGAAGAAAGTAAAAGTTGCGTTCAAAGTTTATTTTTCACTTGGTCAGACTATAATAAATTTAGTTTAATCCTTTATCCAAGTGTGTGCAAACAAAGTTTGCACACACTTGGATAAAGATTTCGACTTCTTCTGCCTTGGTATCTCCACTTGGGCCTGGCTCCCACTGAAGAGACCTCAATAAAGGTCGAAACTAGTCTGGGTAGTGGCCCTTCCCTTAATGCATATATTATACATATTCGCAAGGAAGTGTATTTTGCATTATGGGAGATACTGAGATAGGAGTGTTGGTAGCTTGCTCCACCTTTGCAAGGAGTCACCCGGTGTTGTACCACTTTACCCCAGTCCTGAAGATACTTTCAGGCGCAAACTTTGTTTGCACACACTTGGATAAAGGATTAAACTAAATTTATTATAAAAGTTGTATTATTGTACATTAAACTTCAGAATGGCTAAAATAAGGACTGGTATGAGGCAGGTTTGTAATTTTTAAATTACTTTTTTAACATAGTCATTTACTGGATTAGGAAAAATGGTTATATATATATATATATATATATATATATATTATGCAAGCAAACTCAGAAACATTGTAAAAAGGAAGCTGAAAAAGCAAAAAAGTTCTTAAATTAAACACAATGCCAGAAGGAAATTTTTATTTTTCTTATACTGATCCCATACATTAGAGGCTGAAGCACTTATAAGCACATCAACACTTTGTGTAGGATGTGGGTAAGAATTGAGAATTTTTTTTTTTTTTGAAGAATTGAAGATTGTAGTTGTTTAGGAATAATTCACGAATGACCTATACTTCATAGGTCATTTATGTACAGTAGAAAGAGAGTGGTGATAAGACAGAGCCCTGAGGACATCCTGCATTGGTGGTGGTGAAGCACTATGACATACAGTGAATGACATACAGTGAATATGACATACAGTTAAAGATACCAAGCTGTTTTAAACCTGTGCTTTGCATTATGGGTAAATATTAAGATTAGTGATCAGAGCTTATTCTACTTTTACCATGAGTTGCCTTGGTCTTGCACTACGTGCAGGGTCAGCTAGACTTGCAACACTTGCAGGCACAAACTTGATTTGTTTGTCTGTTTGCTTACTTGGGAAATGGAGTAAAACCAAGTTTAAAATAGCTTGGTATCTTTAACATTTATTATACCCAAGGTAAAATACTTTCTATACGGTGAATGATCAAAGAGAAAGCTGACTACCCAGTTACAGAGGGTGGCATATAGACTAAAGGATAGTAGTTTGTTTAGTAGGTATTGATGCTGGACAAGATGAGAGGCTCTGGAAATGTCAAGAGCGACACACAAGTTTCTCTGAACCTTTCCATGGCACATGTCCAGTGGTAGGTGATATAAACTAAGAGGTCAGCTGTTGATCTTGAATAGTGGAATCCATACTGATGGTCACTGATTAATTGGTGAGCCGCTAGGCAGGCCCGTTTCTGCATTTTGCAGGGCCCCTGAAAGTTAGTAACATTTATGGAAATTTTAAATGGAAGAATATCTTGTTAATTAATTAATTAAATCAAATATGAAAAATATTTATGCACACAAATAAACAAGTATGCTCTTTAGCATCAATTTAAGTAAAGGGAAAAATTAGTTAAAAAATAAATGTGTTTGTATGTACATGATATATTATTTTATTATGTAAGTACACATTATCATAGAAATATGCGAGAACAATGATTTATTTAATAATATAAATAATAATATAAAAATATGAAAAAAAATATCCATTTTTACTATAAAGAATGAAATATATGTATAACAAAAAAGATTTAAAAGAAATCTTAATATATTAAATTTTATTCAACCTAATGCACTTATCAATAAAATCATTTATAATGCTATCAAAATTCAAATTTTTTGCAATTTCATGCTCTATAGATATTATTTCCAGGGACAACAAACATTCTTCAGACATAGAAGATTGCAAATAGGTTTTTGTTAATTTTAATTTGGAAAATGACCATTTTGGATGATGCAAAATGGTCATTTTGACTGGACTGGTCAATAATATTTTAAATGTTGTTGTAATATT
The DNA here is from genome assembly GCF_054136105.1 of Typopeltis vanoorti. NCBI lineage: Eukaryota > Metazoa > Arthropoda > Arachnida > Uropygi > Thelyphonidae > Typopeltis > Typopeltis vanoorti. Next base: position 71,211,311 of record NC_143564.1, on the reverse strand, counting down.
TGGATAAATATCCGACAAATTATTTGCAATTATGAATTTTAAAATATTAATGAGTGCATCTTCGGGAACAATATTTCTAAAAATAATTAATTCATTGTAAAATTCAGATTCAACAATAACTGTATTTATTTTTTGATACAGCTGTTTGCGGCAAAATTTTAATTCATTTTGTGTCATTTTTCTTATTAATTTCATATCATGAAGAAATCCAAATGATTTTTCGTGGATTTCATACAATTCAAATCTTTTTTTGACAGATTGTAGAGAAGTATCTAAAATTACAAAAAAGAAATTTATCCTAAAATTATCTTTGTTATCACTTATGGTGTGATTCATCAGGCATTTCATAATCAAAGAATATTTTTCTTCGACGTACTCGACTTCCTTTAAATTTAATTTCTATTTCTAATAGATTTGACAGTTCTTTAGCAATCTCAAAACAGCTATCAAATCCTGATATTCTCTGCTCTTCAAAGTGCACTAACTCTTTAATATGCTTAGTTGCTACGTCTATGGGAATTTTTGCATTTTGTAATACTTTACTTACTAAATTAACTTTTGACAAAAGCTCATACCAAATTACAAGGCTTATAAACTCAAAAGAATCTATTTGTTCATATATTGAAACCACTTCTACTTTGATAGTATTATCTGATGCAGTTTTAAATAATTCTTTTAGTGCATTTAAAAATTCTGGAATTTGAAAACGTACAGCTCTAACTGATTCTATTCTACATTCCCATTTGTATCACATAACTGTTTTGGAGTTAACTGTTTAACAAATTTCATTAATATGTCCCAACATGAAGTTGAGGCAGCAAATAATGTATATATTTTTTGTATAACATTAAAAACATTTATTGCTATAATTGATGATTTTGCGACATCCCCTAAAATCAAATTTAAATTATGACAGGTGCAAGGAGTATAAAATGCCTTATCGTTTTCATTCAAAATGCAAGCACGGACTCCCTTATATCCTCCTTTCATATTCGCTCCATTATCATACCCTTGCCCTCTACAATCTGACAATTTAAGATTTAATTTATTCAAAAGTGATTTTATATTTTCATATATACCTTTACCAGTTTGTTAAAAACGTCAAACAGTGTTCACTAATTTCAATATCTGCTTCAAATATATGTAAAAATCTAAAAAGTACTGAAATTTGGTCCTGATGACTAACATCAGGAGCATAATCGAGAATTATTGAATAGTACTATATAGTACTTTGCCTGTCGTATCATATTTACAATATTTTGTTGAATTTTGGTTCCCATATCAACAATTAATTCATTTTGCACAATGGGTGATAGATACGAATTTTGTTTCTTACCTATAATTTTTTTCCCCGAACATCGCATTAAATGATCTTTTAAAAGTGGATCAAATTCTGCAATTAATTCTATGATTCCAAAAAAATTACCATTATGAGCTGTGTACAAAAGTATCAAAATTACCAAATAATAATAATTTATATCAGTCATCCAGGTTATATCTGAAAACAGATAACCAAATCAGTAGACCAGAATATATAGATATGATCAGAGAACATATCCCACATGATAACTATGATTCACCTTTCTCTACATAACATACTATTTATTATCTGAAAGAAAAATCCTCAGACCAAAAAAAAAAAGAGCCAAATACTGAGAAAATAGGAAATTAACAGGAGTTTAATTAAAATTAGGTGCCTGGAAGATATTTTTAATTACTAATGTAAGAGCCAGAAGGCTTCATTTCAGCGATGTAAAATTACACAGGCAAAGTAGATACTAGATCCAACATTATTTCAAAGCCGAATGTTTGTAGAAACTATGAAAGTTTCATAAGTTAACCTGAGAGCTTACAAGAATACAATCCTCGGCATCCCTGAGTTGCATTAGCTTGCACTACTTAAAAGACATGAGTGCTGCCAAGTATCCATATATTCGTCTTTTATTAGTGCATTTTATAAAGGTTTCACTGCCCAGACAACTGTTTTGAACTGGTTGATTCTCCTCAGAGACCAGGCACTGTTTAAGTAAAGCACCTCTGTAAAAATTAGGCGATCCCCCAAGCCACTCCCTACGAGTGACCTAAAGATCTTCCAACTCCACGTTGGTTCCACTCGGTGACAGGCTCACCCCACCACTGAGCAGAACTGCTCAAATTCCAGGGAAAAGGACACACCGACATGGCTCTGATAGAACCCTGCCCAAAAACGCCAATCCCCCAGAGACTCAAAATGCTCTCTCAAGGCAAAACACCCCGAAATCATAAGCCCCCCTCAGCAGGAACCAGACCTGGAAGAAACTTTAAGAGAGCAAAAAAAACTCTCGTTCAGTGCTAAGGAAATGATTAACATCGATTAACGATTAACATTTCTGACTTAAAGGGTGAAGCAAAATGCTTTTCATACTCCCTACTATCTGATAGGGAAACAGTGAGTAGATAAATTTATGAGCCAATTGTTCACCCTGAGCAGGCTTAGAGATTAAACATCAGAGTTGGAGTTTAAGATGGCTTTTGGTGTTTTATGTTTGAAGTAATCCGTTGCTTCATAATTTGCATCTAGTTGAACCAGTTTGTTGGGGTGTACAGATGCTTTTGAAAAAAACTTTGTTGCTATAGTTTGCAGGAAAGTGTAAATATAGGTGACATCTGTGTCCCGATGGAGTTGCACATTTCTGACAAACCATGGAGTGTTTAGGATCATACGTAGACATTTGTTTTGCACTCATTGCAATTTGAGAATATTAGTATCAGCAGTATGGCTCCAAACTACTTATCTACGAACCATCAGTTTGTAGATAAGTAGTTTGATTCTGGTGTTTAGTTTACTGTTCCTGTTGATTAGAGGATAGAGTTGAGCAATGGCTTTTGACGCCTTTATACAGAGAGCCTTGGTATGGCAGCTGAAAGAGCCTTCTGTCCAGTAGTACACTAAGGTATTTGACTTCTGTTTGCCACAGGATTTTCGTGTTAAACAGGAAGATGTCCCCTTTAGGAAGGATCGGCCTTCTGGTGAATAGCATGACTATGCTTTTCTGGGGATTTACTTGCAGTCTCCATTTGCAGAACCATTTTTCAATCTGTAGTAAGTTTACTTGCAGTTTTTTTATGGCAAGATGTGGTGGTAGAGATCTGGCTAATATTGCTGTGTCATCTGCTTAGAGGGCCATAATAGATGACAATGGATTGTGTGGGATATCAAACATGTATATGGCAAACAAAATTTGATACTATACTAATCTGATCTTGATTTGAATAAGTCTGTCAAAAAGGTATGATTTAATTAGATGAACCATTTCCAAAGGTATTCCAGTTAAGATCGGTTTATGCAGTAATCCGAAATGCCAAATTTTATCAAATGCACTGGCTATGTCAAGAAAAACAGCTCCAGTGCATTGATGCCAATTGTATCCAATGGAGATGTATTCAACTATTCTATGTATCTGTTGAGTGGTACTATGGAATTGATGAAATCTGAACTGCTCTTTAGGAAGAATGTTTAACTTGTGTAGGAAGGCCTGGAGTCTGGTAAGAGTAACTTTTTCTGCGATTTTACCCAAATTTGAGATGAGGCTGATTGACCAATAATTTTGATGCAGGTGCAGGTCTTTTCCAGTCTTATGAATTGGAATTATATCCGTCATCTTCTAACGGGAAGGGAAATGTTTGAAACGGAGGATGGAATTAATTATGTGGTCAGATGTACAATAGCTATACAAGGCAGCAGCTTAATCACCTTGTTGGTGCCATCAGGTCCAGGAGCCTTTTTGTTTATTAATATCTTGATTATATCATATATTTCTGCTGGTGATGTGGGTGGAATTTGATTGGAGCAGGTTACAGAAAATTTTAATAAACATCTGACATGTATGGATCTTGTAGATGTGATTGAAGTCTAGATGTTCATATGAGAGTTTACATTGCTTGTCTAAGTTTTCTGCTATTTCTTCGGCTTTATCTACATCAGTTTGGATGAGGCCGAGATCTGTTTGGAGAGGGGGAGGAGATTTGTTTTTGTTTTTGATCTTTCTGATTAGATTCCATATGGAGTGATTGTCAGGAGGGATAGAAGTCAATCTTTCTTCCCAAAGTTGACTTCTATGTGCTTTAAGGGCATCTCTCACTGCAGAATTAAGCCTATTCAGGATTTGTTTGTCTTGTGGTGCATGGATATTGTGAAACCTTTTCCTAGCCTTATTTTTCTCCTTGATCAGGTTCATGATGTCTCTGGCAAGTGGTTGGGCCTGAGAGCAGTTGTGGAAGTAGTGATTGCTGTAAGGGCTGCATTAATTTGTTGGGTCAGGTGTTTAACAGCTGTTTCAATTTCTTCTTTGGATTTTATAAGAGGAACAGGACCAATATATTTCGGGAGTACTTTGGACAACCTTTCCCATGATATGAATGAGTGTGGGGGAGACAGTTTTTCTTGGTTTCCCAACTGGAAACCAAGCTAAGGAAATTGAAATGTCAGAGAAATGTATTTTTCATACGCAAGCTCTCTGTCGGTGTGTAAAACTAATCACTAAAAGAAGAGCCATAAGCCTTCATTTCGGTGATGTAAAATTACATAGGCAAAGTGGATACTAGATTCAACATTATTTCAAAGTCGAATTTTTGTAGAAACTGAAAGTTTCACAAGTTGACCTGAGAGTTTAAGAGAATACAATCCTCAGCACTTTCATAGTTTCTACAAACATTCAGCTTTGAAATAATATTGGATCTAGCGTCCACTTTGCCTATGTAATTTTACATTGCTGAAATAAAGCCTTATAGTTCTTCCTTTAGTAATTAATTTTATGCACCAACCGAGAGAGTTCACTTATGAAAAATATATTTCTCTGAGATTTCGATTTCTTTAGTGCTGAACAAGAGATTTTACTCTTTTAAGGTTTCTTCTGGATCTGGCTCCTGAGGAGAGGGGGCTTAAGATTTCGGGAGAAGTTTGTCTTGAGAAAGCAATTTGAGTTTCTGGGGAAAGTGTTTTCCAGTGTGGCAGTGTGGGGCCATGTCAGTGGATACTTTTCCTTGGAATATGAGCTGTTCTGCTCAGTGGTAAGGTGAGCCTGTCACTGAGTGGAACCAATGCTTAGATGGACGATCATTCAGTCACTCATTTAGAGTGATCTGTGGGATCACCTAATTTTTAGAGAGGACCTTTACATTTAAGGCTCCTGTTCAGGGAGGCTTAAGATTTTTTTTTTTTTGGGGGGGGGGTTCTGCTCAGTGGTAGGGTGAGCCTGTCACTCGTTTAGAGTGATCTGTGGGATCACCTAATTTTTAGAGAGGACCTTTACATTTAAGGCTCCTGCTGAGAGAGACTTAAGATTTTTGGGGGAAGGGGAGCGTTTCCTTTAGAGAGCAATTTGAGTCTCTGGGGATTAGCATTTTCTGGCAGGGTTTCTATCATGTCAGTGGGTGCTTTTCCCTGAAATATGAGCGGTTCTGCTCAGTGGTAGGGGTGAGCCTGTCATTGAGGGGGAACCAATGCTGAGCTTGATGATCTTTCAGTTACTCGTAGGGAGTAGTCTGGGGGATTGCCTAATTTTTAAAAAAGTGCTTTACTTAAATAGTGCCTTGAGGCAGCTGTTGAGCATCTGGGGATTTGAGTCCATTGGGGTGGCCTGTATTAGGGTTGCTTTGGCCAATGCTTTTCCCTGGAATATGAGAGGATCTGCTAAGTGATAGGGTGAGCCCTGTTACTGAGAAGAGCCACTTCTTTAAATGATCCTTCAGGTCACTCATTGTTGGGCAATCTGAGGAATCGCACAAATTTTTGGAAAGACGACCCCTGAACATAAACAGATGTGGTCTCTGAAGAGAACCAACCAGTTTGAAACAGCTGTCAGATAAGTGAAACCTTTATCACTAATAAAAGATAAATATATGGACACCTGGGCAGCACTCATGTCTTTTGAGTAGTGCAGGCTAAAGCAACTCGAGGATTGCATTCTCATAAACTCTCGGGTCAACTTACGAAACTTTGATAGTTTCTACAAACATTTGGCTTTGAAATAATGTTGGATCTAGTATCCACTTTGCCTATGTAATAGTACATTTTTTATGTTTTATATGTTCATCAGTTATCCTGTTGGTGCTATTTTGAGGAAATTTAAATTTTCAATTAAAACAATAATGTCAGCTAAATTGCAACAAACCTTTTTTCTCATTACTTGACTCATTTTTTTACATATGAGATTTTTTAGGATACACCATTTTTTAAGATTTTTAAATTCAAAAAGTAAACCAGTGAAGGAAAATAACTTGGGTCAAAATTGGCTGAATAATTTGTCTAGAGATATCTGTCACATTTTATCAACCTCCAATTCCATTTTGACCCAACTGTGCGAAAATGTTTTAAGGAACCTTTTGCAATTTAGCAGTGACTGTATTCCATTGCAAAATTAACTGAACAATGCACTCTGTGAATGAAGTAACTCTCCCACTTCCTTAAAACTCTCTTCTTTCATATGGATCTAAATGTGCTGAAATTGAAGTAACTTGAGGAATACCTATATTCTAAATTTGGTTGAAATTCATTAAGCAATTTAATTGATACAGAAACAAGGTAGGCCTTTCAAGAGATAAAAGTAATACTACCATTCACAGCATGCAGATTCTACTGTAAAGATTTTGACATTAATACTTACTATGAAAACTAAATTTAAAATCTTACTATACATCCTCTTCTAAAGTTCATCTAGACAGGCAAAGCGACTGTAAAACAAGAATACAGTAACTGAATTATAATGCATTAAGAATGAATGTTATTTATAATATTTTAACAAATTTAAATGCTAAAACAATTAAAGTTATAAAATTTAATTTTACATGAATAATTCTTATACATGATATAACTGGTAATTAGTTTACGGAATTAACAACGCATATAAAGTATATTAATTAAAGTTACCTTTAATGAATAACTTCTATATTTCGGCAAAGTCACATTGCCATCTTCAGGAACATAAAGATATGGTATGTGCATTCCCTTATCCGCTCTACCAAAGACCAACCACTTCCCCTAGACCTACCTGGTGTATACTAGGTCCCTTGCAGCTGCAAACTGTCCTACTTTGGCCAAACAGGCAGAACAACAAATATCAGGATTTCAGAACACAAAGACTACATCCAGTTTCACCAGTACAGCTGCTCTGGGCTGGCAGACCATGCCTTAGATACCCACCATAAAATTCGTTGGAAGAAAACAAAAATAATTCATCGCAGCAAGTTTAAATACGAAAGATTATTCAAAGAATCTTCAGCAGCTCTAAAAAACTTTCCTAACCTCAACAAAGTTGGGTGCATGAAACTACCCCAAATTTGGGAGACTTACATTATGAGAACTTCAGCCCAACTGCCAAGACTACCAAATTAGCCCGCAAGAGGGCACCATTAGGACTTTAGGAACAATATTAGTTTCTTGCTTTCTTCCTCATTTGCTTGTGTTAGTGCCTTGAGTGCACATACCATATCTTTATGTGCCTGAAGATGGCAATGTTACGTTGCCGAAATATAGAAGTTATTCATTAAAGTTAACTTTAATTAATATACTTTATATGCGTTGTTAATTCCGTAAACTAATTACCAGTTATGTCTAACCAACGTATAAGCCTTGCTACTAGAATCTTATACATGATATGCAGAATCTTATTTGTTTTTAATAAGATATCACTTTTAAAGCAGCAAACTATTTGGTGATTAAAACAAATTAGGGATGAGAATAAAGCAGTTCATCCAAACCTTAAGAAGCATGCTCACTACTGTTCTTAAACAACTTAAAAAAATTAATTCAACATCATTTTCTGACATGTACACTCAAGGAGTGTAGGACACTATGATAATAATACATAATGTATGAACACATGATTATGATACATACACTCAAGGAGTGTAGGACACTATGATAATAATACATAATGTATGAACACATGATTATGATACATAATGTGTTGTATGAAAGGAGAGCAGATTAGCACTCCCCTTGATAAGGACGGACCGGCCTCTGGGCCTAATACATATAAGGTTAAGGCACTGCCGCATACTTCGCGGCACTTAACCAATTTTTTTGTCTTGTGAATGAGAGCAGAAGTATTGAAAGATAAGATTAGGAGAATGGAAGAGATAAATGCAAGGCGAATCAGAGTAGGAGAGAGAGAGAATTTAGGGAGTATGAGTGAGAGGTATGGGGGTGCTAGAAGAGGAGAGAATGGAAACAGTAGAAGAGAGGGAATGAGAGAGAGGTATGGGAATGCTAGCAGACGAGAGGATGGAAACAGTAGGAGAGACGGAATGAGAGAGAGATATGGAAGTGCTAGAAGAGGAGAGAATGGAAACGGTAGGAGAGATGGAATGAGAGAGGGGTATGGGAATGCTAGAAGACGAGCGGATGGAAACAGTAGTAGGAGAGACAGAATGAGAGAGGGATATGGAAGTGCTAGAAGTGGAGAAAATGGAAACAGTAGGAGAGAGGGAATGAGAGAGATGTATGGGAGTGCTAGAAGAGGAGAGAATGGAAACAGTAGAAGAGAGAGGTATGGGAATGAAAGAAGAGGAGAGAATGGAAACAATAGGAGCGAGGGAATGGTAAGAGGTATAATGTATGGCGACTCAATGATCCGTGGTGTTCAAGATAGGATGCGTGAGGAGTGTTTGCCAGGACGAACAATAGAAAGGGTGGCTATGGCAATTAAGAGAGGTGAAAGGGTGGATGAGATGATTGTGATGGTAGGAACGAATGACTTGAGTGGTAATGTAAGTCGGGCAGCGAGAGATATGAGATTTTTGCTTGAGACTGTACGGAAGAAGACAGAGAGAGGAAAAATAGTGTGCGTGTTGCCTAGGTATGATAATGATGAGCTGAGCAGAAGAGCGGTGATATTGAATGGCATAATAGCGAGAATGTGTGACAAGAGAGGACTGGTATATGTGGATGCCTGGAGTGTGTTTGAGGAAAGAGAGGAGTTGTATGCGAGAGACCGTTTACATTTGAATGAGGAAGGACGTAGGCATCTGGAGAGATTGCTGTTCTGAACGAGTCAGTGTGTCCCAGGGAGGATGATAGCAGGGGTGGCCTCTTGTGGGAATGGATACTTGGGAGAAGGGAGACAATGTCAGGTAACACTGAGCCCAGTGGAGTCCAGAAGAGATAATGCTGGGTATAGAAACAATGGCATTTATATGCTGTATACTAATGCCAGGAGTATCCGGAATAAGGGAGAGGAATTGGTGGCACAGATAGCATCAGCCTGGCCAAAAATTATTGCGATCACTGAGACGTGGTTGACAGAAGGGGATATAAAAACAGGAATAGAAGTCGCTGGGTATAGCATTTTTCGTGAGGATAGGAGGGGAAAGCGTGGTGGTGGGGTGCTGCTTATGATAAGTGATGACCTATGTCCTCTAAGAGTGGAGAATTTGGAAGGAAGTGAGACAAATGATTTTGAGAACGTATGGTGTGAGGTAGAGGTAGGCAAGACAGGATATTTAGTGGTGTGTTGCTACAGACCCAGGAGCACAGAGGATGGGGACCAGGAGATGTTTAGACAGCTAAGTTTGGCAAGTGCAAGAAGAATGATTTTTATGGGAGATTTTAACTTCAGTAGTATAAATTGGAGAGAGGAAGATGCATGTAGCAATAGGGGAATGGAATTTCTAGAATTCTTGAGGGACAAATGTCTTAGGCAACATGTAACAGAGGGAACAAGAGGTTCAAAAATTTTGGATTTGGTTATAGCATCAGAAGAGTTGATAATAACTGAGTTGACGTCTCTCCCACCAGTTGGAGAGAGTGACCATATGGTGTTGACTTGGAAAATGAATAGACATGCAGGAGTATCAAAGAGACGGGAACTTATGTGGAATTATAAGGTAGGTGATTATAATAGTCTTAGACGTCAACTTCGGGAAGTTTCATGGAGGGAGGAATTGGAAGGCCGGGATATCACCAGTGCGTGGGAAATTGTGAAAGAATATTTGTTATCAGCAATGGTAAGTTGTATACCACGAGTGAAGAAGAGGATGCAATTTGGAGTAAAATGGATGACAAACAATATTAAACAGGAATTGCAAGCGAAAAAGAGGCTATGGAAGAGATATAAGGAGATAGGTGAAGAGATGCATGAGGAATATAAGACACAGGCCAGAAGAGTGACTAGTGTGGTAAGGAAAGCGAAACTGGAATATGAGAGGAGATTGGCCCTAAGATCCAAAGAAAATCCTAGGGAATTTTTTAGCTATGTGGCCAGTAGGAGGAGAAATGACTGTGGAAGAATGATATTGTGGGATAAAAATGGGAATAGAGTGACTGATGCAGAGGACATAGTGGAATTGTTCAATGAACACTTTATTGGAGTATTTCATCCTAGAGGAGTCAGTTTTAATGCTAGAGGGATAGGACTGGTACGAGGTCTGGAGGTACAGGAGGAGAGTGTGTTTCAGATACTGAGTACTTTGGATGTCAGTAAAGCTGTGGGACTGGATGGTATTTCGCCACGAGTTTTGAGAGAATGTGATAGGGAATTGACAGTAACTTTAACGTGGCTTTTCAATGAAAGTCTGGCTTTGGCAAAGGTGCCCAGGGAATGGAAGGAAGGTAAGATAGTGCCATTGCATAAGGGTGGTAACAGACTGGAAGTGTCTAATTATAGGCCAGTCTGTGTGTCATCAGTAGTTGTTAAGATCTTGGAGAAAGTAGTGAAGGACCGTGTACAGCATTGGGAAGATGAGGGTAATGTTATCTGTGAGAATCAACATGGATTTGTGAAAGGACGCTCTTGTTTTAGCAATATGCTAGCCTTTTATAATAAAGTTACAAGAACATAAGATGAGGGAAAGGCATATACTGCAATTTTCTTAGACTTGGCGAAGGCATTTGACAGGGTGCCACATGATAAGCTTATATTTAAGTTGCAGCACATGGGTCTGGATGTCAGATTGGTCAACTGGATTCAGGATTGGCTGTCTGATAGGTATCAGAGAGTTGTGTATGGTGGAGCAGTTTCCAGGAGGCAGAGGGTTACAAGTGGGGTCCCACAGGGCTCAGTACTAGGACCTATATTGTTTAACCTTTATATCAATGACATAGCCAGTGGATTGCAGGGGGATATTCAGTTGTTTGCAGATGATGCGAAGCTGGGAAGGATTATTAGTAATAGTGCAGATGTGGTAGCCCTGCAAGAGGATTTAAATAAGCTAGATAGATGGGCAAATGAATGGGGGTGTCAGTTTAACGCTGGGGAGTTCTTTCGCTTGGTTGATCAGCGGGAAGGAGTGATGACAAGAGGCCATCCCTGGAAGTTATGAAAGGAAACTGTGAGCAAGAGGGTAAGGAGTGGTTTCTTTGTGTGGAGGGTGGTTGAGTCGTGGAATGCATTGCCTGATGGAGTGGTGGGAGCGAGAACGGTCAGTGAGTTTAAAGATTGGTATGATAGACTTTGTGTTTCTCAGGGGGGGACCTCCCCTCAGTGAGTCTTGACAGACTTTATGTCTTAGGAAGGACCTCCCTCGATGAGTCTTTTGACTCCTTGGAGGCCTGAATAATAATAATAATAATAATAATAATTAAGTTTACATTATTAAAAGTTTCCAATCAATAATTTTCCTCTAAATTAGTTTATTATCTGTCAGGAATCTGGCATTATCAAATCTTATAATAAAGCTATGACACAACCACATCTGGATTACTGTGCTGAGGTCTGGTCACCTAGGTTTCTAGGGGATGAGGAAGTGGTGGAGAGGATACTGAGGCGAGTGACTAAGATGTATGTGGAATGCTCCCTATTAGGAAATCGAGGATTTACGGGTTGCAAAAGTTGATTGATACATAAAAAAGGGGGGGGGGGATATAAAAAACATATTTAAGTTACTTAAGGAATTTTATAGGATTAATACAAAGAAAATATTTCAGCACTTGGCTAAAGGAGACAAGACAAGAGGTCATTCCAGGAAGCTGGGTAAGAGCATGGTTAGCAAGGGTGTGAGGATTAGATTTTTCACTTGGAGAGTGGTGAATGAATGGAATGAGTTGCCTCAGTCAGCTGTGAGTGCTTTGTCTGTTAATTGTTTCAAGGAGAGGTAAGATAGATATTGTGTTGATAGTTTGGGTCTCCCATTATGAGTCGCAAGACTCCATTGAGATGCTCGTGCAATAATAATAATTATAATACTCATTATACACATATTAATACTCATAATAAAACTCATTATGGTACCATAACTCAAAATGATGGTACAACATGATGGAATTCAATGCTGGCTGGGGCATTGCTCAATTAAACAAGACCCTCGTTGTTTTCATCAAGGAACCAGGGCAAACAGTGAAAAGTCAGCTACTAGAACAAACTCCAACTCAAAATGCAGAGATCAAGATTGGTATCATCAACATAAGAAGCAACAATGGAAAAGAAATGGAACTAGCAGAAGAATTAGATAAGTGCCAGATCGACATAATAGGTGTTACTGAAACAAAGAAAACAAAAACAGGCGAGATCTTTCTAAGCAACAAACACAAGATGTTATATTCAAGAAACAATAATCAAGGAAAAGGAGTAGCTATAATATTAAACACCAGATATGAGGATAATCTTCTTGAATGGCAGTCAATATCAAGTAGAGTTATGTGGGCTAATATCAGAATGGGAAACTGGACAATGAGACTTATTTGTGCTTATGGTCCCACAGAAGGTTCTAATAAAGAATTGGAGGAATTTTTTGAGGCATTAGAGAATGCAGCTGAAACGATGAAAAAGGAAAAGTTGGTCCTTGTTGAAGATCTAAACAGCAGAGTAGGAAATGATAATCAGACATATAAGAATGTTTTGGGAAAATTTGAAGAAAAGAGCAAAGCTAATAATAATGGTAAGTACCTGCTAGATGTCCAGAGCAAATATCTAACAGATACTTACCATTATTATTAGCTTTGCTATTTTCTTCAAATTTTCCCAGAACATTCTTAAATGTCATTTCCTACTCTGCTGTTTAGATCTTCAACAAGGACCCACTTTTCCTTTTTCATCGTTTCAGCTGCCTTCTCTAATTATCCTTCCTTTGTTCACTAATCCAAGTTGTTTATACATTTCTTCATCACCACCCTCCACATTCCTGAGCTTATAGCAACATCCAACAAAATATGTCTTCCTGTCAACTTCCATATTACATCACACTGCCTCATTACCAGTACCACTATTTCCCTCTTACATATCTACCCTATCTGGACTTAATTCCCCTGCTATCATCAGCAACTCCCTTTCCCATCCTCATGAAAAATACTGTATCCTTCCATTTCTATTCCCATTATGAGAGAAGGTATGAAATAATTCTTAAAGAAGAAAAAAGAATAGTAAGAAAGTAAAGATTGCGAGTCTTCTGCTTCAGTATGATAGGACAGAATTAAGAAGTAGGCCCATAATTTCCAATCAGTCAATAAGAAGATTGATTCTTATAGCCTTCATTCCATCAGGAGGAATGAAGGCTATAAGAAAGAATACTGGCCATGCACAATTTTTCTGTATACAAATGCTTTAGAAAAAAAAGCATTAGGAATAATAATAATAATTATTATTATTAACATCCAACCTCCATGGAGTCAGAGACTCATTGTGGGAAGTATACACTATTGCACACAATACTCATCGAACCATGCCTTAAAATAATTCAATGTGTCTACATTCACAACACACTCAGGCAATGCATTCCACTCACCAACCACTCTCCATGCAAGAACTTTCTCCTAGCTCCTCTGCTCACACCCTCTTTATATAGTTTCCAGCAATGGCCTCTTGTTCTACACCCCCCCCTCTCATTGTATGAAAAATCTCTTTCATGTCAACTTGATAACAACGCCTGATTAGCTTATATGTCTCAATCATATCCTCCCTCTTCCTCCTATTCAAGAGGCTTTGCATTTACATTCTCTCGATCACTTCTCGTACTCCACATTCCAAAGACCACTAACAACCTTTGTGAATCTTCTCTGGACCCTTTCCAACATATCCTCATTATAATGAAAACCCAGCGATTAGATCTATGCACAATAATCTATATTAGGCGTGATCAAAGACTTATACAATGGCATCATATCCTCTTTATTTCTGCATGTCAGGATCTTCTGCATCATTGCCATTATCCGATGTGATATCTTCATAACTTGTGCAATGTGGCCCCTGAACTTCAGGTATTTGTCCATGACCACCACCACCACCACTCCCAGATCTCTCGTTTCCTCTGCCTCCTTTAAAGTTTCACTACCAAGTATCCTTCGCATCCCATCACTGCTTATTAAATTTCAAAACCTTATACTTTGCAACGTTGAGCTGACAGTTCCACTTACCTGCCCATTCATGCAATCTATTCAAATCCTTCTGCAAGACCATAACATCTGCTTGGCTCTACATTGCTCTCCCAAATTTTGCATCATCTGCAAACAGATCCATATCACTAGATAAACCTATTCCAATATCATTAACATACAAACTGAACAACAATAGTCCCAAAACTGATGCCTGCAGTGCACCACTAGTGACCTTCCTCTTATGGGATACCGCACCCCATATACAACTTTATGATACCTATCTGACAGCCAGTCACTGATCCAACTCAAAAGTCTGTTATCCAATCCCATCTGTTTCAATTTATTTACCAGCATGTTGTGTGGTAGTCTATCAACAGCTTTTGCAAAATTCAAGTACATCACTGTATATGCATTTCCCCAGTCCAAGGTATGTGACACCTTGTTATAGTACATAAGTAAGTTAGTGGTACATGATCTTCCTTTAACAAACTCATGCTAATAACCACAGAGAATACTGCTGTTATCATCCTATTTCTGCATCCTACTTTTCACCAATCTCTCCAGTATCTTCACCACAACTCCAGATATACAGGTTAGCCTATAATTTGAAGTCACAGCCTTATCACCACCTTTATGCAGTGGAACAATTTTTATCTTCTTTCCACTCCCTTGGAACCTGTGCTATTGCAAGACTCTTATTAAACAGGCATGCCAATACTACTGCCAATTGCCTTAAGATCTGTGATGATATGTCATCAAATCCTATTGCCTTATTGACATCAAGTTTATTTATTTCTTCAAATACCTCCTGCTTATTCGCAATTAAGCCATCCTCTGCACTTAAGCTCCTCATGATTCCATCCTGATCAGAGTTAAACACCCTTATTAATTGATCATTAATAAGGGTGTTTTTTATACCTTAATTAATACCTCAACAATGTCTTCTGCAGCAGTTATCATTTTCATCAAATAGCATCATCTTACCATAATCATACTTCCTTCTATTTGGCACATATCTAAAAACTCTCTAGGGATTTTCATCACCTGGTTTGCTAATTTCTACTTATACTGCGCTTTTGTTGTCCTTACTAGTCACTCTACTGACTCGTTCTTTATACTCTTACATAAGAGTATAAAGAACAAGTCAGGAGAGTGACTTGTTTAGAGGAGAGTGAGGATTATTATCATTATTCGTCTTGTACTGTCTCCAAAGTTCTTTCTTCTTATTATTACAGATTTCATGCTTAATCCCCTCATTCATCCATTTTGAACTTAACTTTTTATCTTTGGAATACATTTGCACATTGATGCTGTTATGTATTTCTTTGTCAGTTTCCAAATAGCATTTATTTCCTTACCATTCAACTCCTCATTCTGTGCTACAGCTCCAAGCTGTCTCCCAAGTTTGTCATAATCATCAGCCTTGTACTTTTGTATATATCCTTTCCTCACAGAATCTGTGCATATGGCAGACATATCATCATTAACATCAAGCTTAATCAAAAGTACTTTCTTCTTCCAGACTTTATGCTTAAGCCCCTTGTTGTTCCATTTTAAAGGAATGAGTTTGTGTAATGACTGACTCATTCTCTTCAACAATTGTTGATAACAGTCAAACATGGTTAACTGAGGAGGGTTTTTCTAACAGGAATAGAAATTGAAAGGTATAGCATATTTTGGCAGGATAGTCAAAGTAAATGTGGTGGTGGTGGTGGAGTGCTACTCATGATAAGAGATGAACTGTGCACTCTCAGGGTGAAGAATTACAGTGGAAATAATACTAATGGTTTTGAGAGTATATGGTATGAGATAGACATTTATAAGATAAGATATTTAGTAGGATGTTACTATAAACCAGTGAATACAGATGGTGAGGAACAGGAAATGTTCAGGCAAATTAGTTTGCAAGTACAAAACAAAATAAAAGCGAGGGTGTGCTGAAAAGTTGTGATAATTTTGAATTTCTACAAAAACTCTGACATGTCTTGTACGTTCTAAAAGAAAAAGAACAAATTATTACAATATGATGAAACAGAGAGATTAGAGGGAGTTTTAAGATATTATGTTCTTTCTTGTGGTTATATCAGCTGCTTTCAGATCAAAGTCAGCATATTTGAGTTTTATATGTGGGAACATAAAAATTGGGTATATTAGGTTGCATAACATGTCTGTGATGGTTCAATATCATGGACATTCCATATATGCATCATCTATAGCAGGCATTTCATGTGTGTTTAGTGATCTGATTAAGGTCTTCCATATATCAGGTAGGATTAAACCTTGATTCCTGTTGAGGTTTTTTGTGAAACGGGCGACTGTAACTGCTTCTTTGAAGATTCTGGAATGGTAGTTTTCTTCTATATAAGGCATATAACTTTTATTCCATTCAATAATGTGGTTGGTTGTAGAGAAGTGGAAAGAAAGGCCAGATATATCTTGTCTGTTATTTCTTATATAACCGATGTTCTCGACAAGTAAATCATGTATCCGCGACACGCATATTATTTCACGCTCAGTACTATTTTGCAGGCACAGACTTCTGTGGCTAATTGGTTCAAAAGATATATTTCGGTGATTGCACCACATTTTTATTATTCAGTTATATAAAACACTGAAATAATAGTTCCCGACAAGTTTCGTAAATAGTAGGATTTACGTCTTCAGGGAGTAAATAGTATAACTTAAAGTTTAAACAAGAGAATTAATAAATACAAATCATAACCGTCTGGCTATTCATAAAACTCAAATAACAGAATGCAGATACATAACATTATTGATGTTGAACAATACAGTACAATGTCACGTGTTCTTGTTCTCGTTCATATAGTCCGAGCTCAGATTGAGGTAGATTTTTTATTAGAGCTGACTACACTTGATGGAGAATTAAACCTTGATTTTTATTGCATTGGGTTTGGTTTTTTAGCATATTAGCAGCTTCTTTAAATTTTCTTATATAACTGTTGTTTTCTATGTATGACATCGTCGCTTTTTGCCAGAGTACATCGTGTCCAGTGGAAGTGGTATGGAAAGCAAGACCCGTTTTTTGTTCTCTTTTGTATTGTACGTCTTTTTGGTGTTCAGCCATGCGTATTTCTCCAGATCTTCCTGTCTGTCCTACGTAGCAAATCCTGCAAGAGCAATGTATTTTGTAGACTTCTGGTTTTTTAAGAGGATGATGAGGTGGTTTTGGTGGATGTAGGAATCTTGAGATTTTTTCCATAGGAAGGAAGGCTACTTTTATGTTGTGTTTGTTCATTAATTTGGCTAGCTTGTCTGTAACATTTTTGATATAAGGAAGCGAGATTGCGTTTTTGTAATCCTGTTTTATTATGTTGTTAGCTAGAGGTATTTTAAGGATTCTCTTGATGGTTTTTGTTTCATATCCATTCTGTTGGAGGATTCGTGTTAAGTATTTTAGTTCTTCATTACATCTTTCTTGTGTGCTGGAAATATTGTATGCTCTGTCTCGAAGAGTTTTAATTAAGCTTATTTTTTATGAAAGATGGTGGTGTGAGGTTGCATTTAGAAATCTTCCAGTGTTTGTCGGCTTCCTATATACTGAGAAGGAGAGTTTACTTTCTTCATTAACTTCTAATAGAATATCCAGAAAAGGAAGTTTTTTATTTTTTTCTTGTTCTAAAGTGAATTTTATGGTGTTGTGCAAATTGTTGAGATAATCTTTGAAATTGATAAGTTCATCTGTTGTTCCACTGAATATGATGAAAATATCGTCCACATAGCGTAGCCATATTTTTGGTTTTTTTATGATAATTCTTAAGAGCGTTGTTTTCAAATTTTTCCATAAATAGGTTTGCTAATACTGGTGATAATGATGAACCCATGGCCAGTCCTTCTTTTTGTTCCCAGATTCTATCTTTATAGGTGAAAAAATCTTGAATCTTTTTAAACATTGTTTAAAAAGATTCAAGATGTCCGGAGGGAAGAGGTCTTCTAGGAGATTCAAAATTTCTTGTCTCGGGACGTTTGTAAACAAGCTGATAATGTTGAGACTTGCTAAGATGTCTGTTAGACCAATATGTATATCTTTCACTTTTTCTATGAAATGTTTATTATTTTTTATGAAGGAAGATGTTTTTCCTATATGTTGTGAGATCATGTTGGTGAGGTATTTCGCCAAGTTGGAAGTCGGTGAATCTCTTCCATCTACTATTGGTCTTAAAGGTATATCTGTCTTATGGATCTTTAGAACACCATATATTCTTGGTATCAAAGAATGTTTTGATTGTAAGTATTTTTTAAGTTCTTCCGTCCAGAGAGGCACTTTTTTTATTAGATCATTTGTTTTTTTTGTGTAGGCCAAGTCGGGTCTCTGTCTATGGGTTTGTAGGTGTTGGTATCTTCCAGGAGACTTTTCATTTTGTTATCATATTCTGTAGCATTTAAAACGACAGTTGCGTTGACTTTATCCGCTTTTATTATGACAATATTTTTGTCATCCTTTAACTTTTTAAGGCAAACGTATTCATTGTAAGGTAGATTCCTACGAGGTAATCTGTTTTTTAATAGTAAAGCTGTACTTTCTATACGGATAAGATCTGCCGTGTTGTCTGGTAGATTTCTAATTCCTTTTTCTATTTGTGCTATGATATCAATTTTTGGAAGGAAACGTGGGGTTAAGGCGAAGTTAAAACCCTTAACCTAAACCCTTTTGGAAGATACCAACACCTACAAACCCATAGACAGAGACCCAACGAGAATTAAACCTACAGGTTTAATTCTCCATCAAGTGTGGTCAGCTCTAATAAAAAATCTACCTCAATCTGAGCTTGGACTGTATGAACGAGAACAAGAACACGTGACATCGTCCAGTATTGTTCAACGTCAATAATGTTATATATCTGCATTCTGTTATTTAAGTTTTATGAATAGCCAGACAGTTATGATTTGTATTTATTAATTCTCTTGTTTAAACTTTAAGTTATACTATTTACTCCCTGAAGATGTAAATCCTACGATTTACGAAACTTGTTGGGAACTATTATTTCAGTGTTTTATATAACTGAATAATAAAAAAATGTGGTGTAATCACCAAAATATATCTTCAGTACTATTTTGTTATTGAATTAGAATTATCAGTTAACATCTAGCTTGTAATTTACTTTGCCTACCTTATTTGTATCCTGAAGATGCCGACAGCAATAGCCGGTGAAACTAGTTGGTTATTAAATAGTTTATTAACACTTGACCAATACTTCTAAATAAGAGTTAGTTATTCATTATTTGTGATATGTTTCAAACCATAACAGCATTTGAAATGAAACTTAAATTATTTGAAAGCTCAACTTGGTTATGGCAAACAATTTTATGCATTTTGATACGTTGGTTAAAGGGGTGCTTAAGGGTCAAAGCTGTATAACTGAGAGGAGACCTCCACATAGCCTTTAAAGGAATGCGGAGAACCGACCAGGGCTTCTGACCTAATGTCCAATCCTCACCTTCTCGTGGTGCACCCTGTTGGGTATCTACTTTGATACTGAACGAACGAGGATGGGCTGGCAATTTGGGATTTAGCCGACCAAATTGTATTCTTATTGGTTAAACCAAAATAAAAAATGATGGTACAACATGACAAAATTTCATGCCGGCTGGGGCGTCGCCCGGTTAAACAAGGCCCCCGTTGTTTTCGCCAGGGAACCAGGGCGAACAGCGAAAAGTCAGCTACTGGAACAAATCTGAAAACAAACCCCAACTCAACATCACCAGAGTTAAAGATCGGTACTATCAACGTAAGAAGCCTGGGCAAAGAAATGGAGCTAGCTGAGGAATTAGATAAGTACCAGATCGACATAATAGGGGTGACTGAAACAAAAAAGACCAAAACTGGTGAGATCTTTCTGAGCAATAAATACAAAATGTTATATTCAGGCAATAACAATCAAGGAAAAGAAGGAGTAGCCATAGTATTCAACACAAAATACGAGGCTAATCTTCTTGAATGGCAGTCAGTCTCAAGTAGAGTAATGTGGGCAAATATGAGAATGGGGAACTGGACAATGAGACTTATTTGTGCCTATGGTCCCACAGAAGGTTCTACTAAGGTAGAAGTGGAGGAATTTTTTGAGGCTTTAGAAAAAGCAACTGACACAATGAAAAAGGAAAAGTTGGTCCTTGTTGGGGATCTAAATAGTAGAGTAGGAAATGATTGTGAGACATACAAAAATATTTTGGGAAAATTTGGAGAAAAGAGCAAAGCTAATAATAATGGCAAATATCTGTTGGATTTCTGCTCAGGACATGGACTGGTTATTACTAACACCATGTTCCAACATTAAAATGTGCACAAATTCACATGGAGAGAAGAGGCTAGGAATAAGAAAAGTCTCATTGACTATGTTATTGTTGATAGTGATGTTTTCTCCCTGGTGCAGGACACCAGAGTGTACAGAGGATTTGAAATTGGAAGTGATCACTATTTAGTCTTGAGCAGGATAAAATTGAATTTCATATTGAAAAGAATAACATGTAAGAAAGTTTTAAAGCGAATAAAAGTTGAGCAGCTCTCAGATGTAAACTGTAGACTAAAATACAGAAATATTATTGAAAAGAAAATGAAAGAGTTTGAGAACAGGAATCAAACCTTGGAGATTCAGTGGCAAACTCTGAAGGAAACATTGATTGATTCTGCCAGAGAGGCATGTGGTGAGGTTGTGTGCAAAGATAAAAAAATCAGAACTCCCTGGTGGACACAGGAAGTTAAAGAGGCAGTGAAGGAAAAGAAGAAAGCATATCAAAAGTTCCTGGCAAATAAGTCAGCTTTTACTCTTACAGAATACAGAGACAAATGTAAGAAAGCTAAACAGTGTGTAAAACTAGCTAAACAAAAGTCATGGGAGGACTTTGGCAAGAATATAGAAAATAAATATCAAGAAGGTGGCAAAATATTCTGGAGGTTGTTGAAGAAGCTTAGGAATGGAGGAAAGAGTGCTGTAAAAGGAATTAGAGATGATAAAGGTGAAATGAAAACAGGAGAAAAAGATATCCTTGAAGTATGGAGTAATTACTTTGAAAAACTGCTAAATGAAACAAGCAGTGATGACAGCACAGTGATAAAAAACACTGACCAGGCATGCAGTCAGGAATACATATCCATACTTGAAGTAGAAAAAGCCATCAAAGGCTTGAAATGTGGAAAGGCAGCAGGAGTAGATGATATTCGACCAGAAATGCTGAAGTATGGTGGTATAAGAGTCTTACAGTGGCTGCATTGCATAGTTCAGAAAGCCTGGACAGAGGGACGAATTCCCGATGATTGGAGTAGAGCTCTCATAGTACCCATATATAAAAAGGGAAATAAAACTGAATGTGAGAATTACAGAGGTATTTCCCTACTGAGTGTTCCTGGCAAGATCTATGCAAGTATACTTGAGAAACGGTTGAGAAGAATTGTGGAAGAAAAGCTTGGTGAAGAACAAGCTGGATTCAGGCCAAATAGAGGCTGTCAGGATCAGATCTTCACTTTACGACAAATAGTCGAGAAAGCATGGGAATATAACAAAGATCTGTATTTAAGTTTTGTCGATTTGGAAAAGGCATATGACAAGGTGCCAAGAGAGAAGCTATTCAATACGCTGCAGTTATATGGTGTCAATGGGGCATTATATCAAGCAATACTTAGTCTTTATTTGAGTTGTGAGTCAGCAGTTAGAATTGAAGGAAGTACAGGAAGATGGTTTAATGTTAAATCTGGTGTGAGACAAGGATGTACATTATCCCCTCTGTTATTCATTATCTATATGGATCACATTATGAAGGAATGTGGTATTAAACCTGATATCAAAATTGGAGATGTTAATGTCAGCTCTTTGCTTTATGCGGATGATGTTATACTTCTAAATAAATCCGCTACAAGTCTGCAAGATTCTCTGACTAAATTGAATAGCTGTTGTAATAGATATGGTATGAAGGTCAGCAATAAAAAGACAAAGACAATGAAAATAGGCAGAATCATTGAAAATGTCAACTGTGTTGTGAATGGAGAACCTGTGGAACAAGTAAAACATTTCAGCTACTTAGGCACAATTTTTACTGAAGATGGTAAACTAAATATAGAAATAGACAACAGAATCAGCAAAGCTGGTATCGTGGGAAGTCAATTGAATAAATTCATATGGAATAAGAAAGAAATTAGTCGGAACACTAAATTAGCTGTATACAAGACGGTGTTCAAACCAATTTTAACTTATGGATCTGAGAGCTGGGTCAGAAGTAAAACGCTTGACCAAAGACTAGAGACCGCAGATATGAGAGTCCTGAGAAAGATTAGAGGCGTGAACAGATGGCATCAATGGCAATATCATATTAAAAATGAGGATATTAGGAAAGAACTTGACATTGTCAGCATCCAGGAATGCGTTAGCAGAGCTAATCTCAGATGGTATGGTCACTTAAATAGAATGGGAGAGGAAAGATTAGCAAAACAAGTGTTCTCTGCCAGGTTGGCAGGAAAACGACCCAGAGGAAGACCAAGATATAGGTGGATTGATACGGTACAAAGTGCCTTAGACGATAGAAATATAAGATCTGATAATGTTGGAGTCTTGACAAGTAACAGACTGATTTGGAGGAAAATTGTAGATAGGAAGTTAGTAATGATGTAATTTTTTCATGTAGTACTGTCATATCCTGTACACCCCTTGAGGGTACATGGCAGGAATTTGATGATGATGATGATGATGATGATGGTTAAACGCAATCCTGTAAACAGCAAAAAATATTCTGTCTTTCTTTCCGTTGTGATATAGGAATTTGAGAATAGGTTTTAAAGTTTCAGAAAAATTATCAATGTTTCTGTATATTTGCGACTCCATTTTCAGTGACATAAATACATTACCTTCAAATTTTCAAATGGAATGTATACAGTTGTAATCAGATATTCAACTCAAAGAAAAATTTGATCATGTCCTATTGCTAGATTTTTATAAGACCTATCTTCCCACAGAAAAATATCCTTTGCTTCACAATCAAGCTTTATTCATGTCATCGCTTTTTGGTAGTACATACATTTATGAATAGCTATTTTCAAGAATGAAGCATACGAAGAGTAAAGTTAGATCAAAAATTTCTGATGAGAACCTTGAGAGCACACTACGAATTGCGACCACTTCCATTGAACCAGACATTGATGCATTGGTTTCATGTAAATTAGGCCAAATATCACACTACTTTCGTGTTTATGCTGCTCTCATTTTTTAATGTTATAATAAAAAATTTTAAAAAAATACAGGAAGTTTTGGTTGTGTCGGAATAAAATGATGAGTCATCCTTTTTTCCCACCCAACACTAAGTTACCTCATAAGGAGAGTATAAGGACATGCTTATGCCTCCGGACAGAGAATGTGCCATTTAACAATCCAAGAACATGTAAATATCCAAATGTGTGAGCTCTAGACAATGTTAAAATAGCCCATGAGTTAAGTAGAAATTAGTTGTAAGTGAATTAAAATATAAAATCATGTATAAATTGCCAAGTAAATGTGTATAAAC
Organism: Typopeltis vanoorti; assembly: GCF_054136105.1. Lineage (NCBI taxonomy): Eukaryota > Metazoa > Arthropoda > Arachnida > Uropygi > Thelyphonidae > Typopeltis > Typopeltis vanoorti. Next base: position 71,187,523 of record NC_143564.1, on the reverse strand, counting down.
TAGAGCAAACTTTAAGCCATGTAAAAGCAGTTCGTAGCCATGGCGTCCAATCGGCAGCTGCCATATGCGTGACGACACCACCGTGTGAAGGAGCTGTTTTGGAGTATAAAGGTTTCGGCGGGAATTCGAATCGCTCTCTTATCTCTTGTCTCCAGGTTTCGTCGGCACCTAGTCCTGTCGGAGAGCTGTGTAGAGCTTGCCGCCACGTGTAGCAAGAATCCCCCCCCCTTGCTATGTGTGCCACGTGGGCCAAGGCTGCAACTACAATGTATTCAGATCCATAAGAAGAAAGAGCCCCTGATGAAATCAACGTCAGTGTACAATATCTGTGTATGAGTGTTTTCGGTTCGTATGGAAACAAAGGAATAGCAAGACTACCATCAGTGAAGGTACAGTAAGCTGACCAAAGTATCCAGTTCAAGGCAAGAACGGTAAGTGGAAGATTTTCTTATGTTAAATGTTGAATTAAAGTAACCGAAGAGTAAGGAAACAGAGTAAAGGAAGCATGCTATTTCTGTGTAGTGCTATAGGAACAGCCTGCGATTTGGACATTTTGTCTACAGTTGAGAAGGAAGCATATTAGGCTCCAGCCGAACAGGAGGCCGAGGTCCGAACTGTTTGTGTGATTTAAGAACAGTAATGTTATATGGTCAGAACGTAACTAATTGTTAACTAAAATTTTGGAGGGGGGGATTAAGTAAGAATAAGAAGTATTATCCTAGAGAAGTTCATATCAGAAGTATTGTTGTCTTGTGTATATATGCAATATTACATGTGTGATAATATTAGGTAACTTAGTTATAAGAGTCTGAGAATAGATGTACGTTTAGAAGTGAGGAATTTATGTCAAGTAAGGGACTATAGTATAGAAGTTTTGTATGTGATTAATTAAGTAAAGGGAACCCAGACTCTTTTAAGATTAAGGATTTGATTAACATGTATACTTGTCTTTGTGCAATAATAAATGTGTTTCTTTAAATATAATCAAATGAGTTTGTCATCCTTTCTGCGGATTTGAGCTACCGTTTGGAAAACTTTGTACTGAGCATTTAAGGGGAAACCATTAGTGATAGAAGAATTGGGACCACGACTGCTTACTTCTTGATCCCTACATTTTCTTTAAGTATTCTTGGATGACATATCAGAATTTAGTTGCCGGCTGGCACAGTCTTTAATCAATATAAATTCGTCGGCAAACGCATATCTGATATTAAGTGATACAAAAATTTATGTTAACTGTAAGGCTAAAGTAAAGACAATTAAAGATAAAGATACAAAGATAGTCAAAGTCACACACGCCACACGCAAGACGCATAGGATATAACACTTATATACATTAACTAAATTATACATTTTATAAACGCCACAAGACAATTCCTCTTCACTTAATATGGCCCAGGCAAGCCAAAATGTTGACACCCATGGTATAGAGGAAAACTGATTACCTTGTGACTTAGTCCATATTGTAAGTGGTGAATATACTGATTGTCTATGATGTGGGAAAATCACAGGAGAGCTAGAGTGGCTGAAGAACGTGGTGGTGGATTTGAGCGATGCTAAAAAGAGTGTTTTTAATAGTGTATAGTGTGACTTCTGTCGTGAATTGTGCTACATTTTTTTTCAGTAATACAATAATAAACTCCAAAAGCAGCACCACTGAAGTGTCCTTCAGTGGTGCTACTTTTGGAGTTTAGTTGTTGTTTATATTGTGTTATTTTTGGATTATTGAAAAGGTGAGGTCAGAGTCAGACATCTGCGGTGGAAGAGAAGAAGAAGAGAAGTTTTCATTATTTAGTTATTTAGTATAGTTAAATATAGTTTAACTTTTTTAAATTTGAATGATGGTGGCAGCCGCACCTCCAATTATAAATGGCGCATTACCAAGTCCCCCCTCCCATTTAAGGACTATATTTTGCATAACATACTACAGGATTTTGTGGCATGGCAGTGCTTGTGGTATGTATACCCCAGCAATTGGATATGTGGCAGGTGAGAGAAGGGGGGGGGGGGCATACATATATGTGCAAAATGTAGGCAATGGGAAAAACTTAGTGAGTTAGAGATTACCATAAAAGAGAAAGGATTTCAATCCTTTCTCTTGCAACCACTACATCAGAACTAGCACAGATAGGCCAAGATACATTTACTCTTCACCACGAGTTAGCCACATTGCTTCCATCCAACCTTCGGAATAACATTGACATTATTACATACAACAAAGCTACAGCGATGTCTGACCAAAAGAAACGTAATTTAATTTAAAAATTTAATGTACTTCTTCAAGAAAAAAGAAAAACAAAGAACACATCTAGATCACTCCAAAGTAGTAATTAACCTTTCTTCAAGAGTCCCATCATGAACCGAAAAAAATCTACTTTTGAAAGGTTTCAACTTTACTTTAATGCCACGCCACATCCTGAAAATTGATATCATAGCTCAAATCGAGAAAGGAATTCAAAATCTACCTGAAGATGCATCGGATCTCATCCACATACAAAGTACAACATTACTATTAAAAAGCAAATTACCACCCAGGAACTTGCCATATATGGAATCTACAGCCCTAAAATAACTAAAAATCAGACAAAAACATCATTATAATTACGTTGGATAAAGGGAATGCGATGGTAGTCATGAACGCAGAGGACTATAACAAAAAAAATGAAAATTATTCTTGAAGATTCCAATACCTATACACCCTTAGACAGAGATCCCACTTGGCGAGCTCACAATAAAACCAATGATCTAATTAAAAATATACCCAATTGGACTGAAGAACTAAAAAGAACTCTAAAATCAAAACACCCACTAGTTTCTAGAATATACGGAGTACCAAAAATACATAAGAAAGATACTCCTTTAAGACCAATAGTGGATGCAAGAGACTCCCTGACCTCAAATCTGGCAAAAACCTCGCCAACATGATTTTACCACACACATAGGAAAAACAACATCATTTGTTAAGAACAGTGTACATTTCATTGAGAAGGTAAAGGATATATACATAGAACCCTCAGACATCTTGGCAAGTTTGGATGTAGTCAGCCTTTTTACAAATGTTCCCAGAAATGAAACAGTGAATCTCCTTGAAGATCTTTTTCCACCGGATATTGTAGAATTATATTGCATAAAAAATATACGTTTTTCATGTATCAAGACAAATTTTGAACAAAAAGGACTGGCAATGGGCTACCCCCCCCTTTTTTCCTTCCTTGGCTTTAGCAAACCTATATATGGAAAATTTTGAAAATAATGCATTAAACAACTATCGTAAAAAAACCGAAAATTTGGCTTTGTTATGTAGACAATATCTTCATCATATGACAGAGGAACTCACTGTTTTTAAAGATTATCTTAATAATCTGCACAACAACATAAAATTCACTTTAGAACAGGAAGAAAGTAAAAAACTACCTTTCCTTTATATCCTAATAGAAATCAATGAAAAAGAAAAACAGATTATCTTTCTCCATTTATAGAAAACCCACCAACACAGGAAGATTTCTTAATGCTGCCTCACACCACCACCCCATGTAAAAAATAGGTTTAATAAAAACCTTGAGGGATAGAACTTACAATATTTCCAGCACAGAAGAAAAGCGGAATGAAGAATTACATTATTTAACACAGATCCTCAAAAAAAAAAAAAAGTTTTGAACATAAGATAATCAAGAAAATCCTCAACACACCTCCTACAAGCATCTCACAAAAGCATGATTTCAAGAATGCAATTATGCTACCATACATCAAGAACGTTATAGACAAATTGGCCAAATTACTATACAAGCATAACATTAAAGTAGCTTTTCTAGCACTAGAAAAAATATCAAGATTTCTACATCCCCCAAAACCCCCACATCACCCTTTAAAAAACAAGCTGTCCATAAAATTTATTGTTCCTGTGGTATCTGTTAAGTAGGCCAGATGGGAAGATCGAGGGAAATTCATATGAACGAACATCAAAAAGAAGTACAAAAAAAGGAGAGAACACAAATCAGGCTTAGCATCCCACACAACTTCCACAGGCCATAATGTACTTTGGCATAAAACAAACATGTCTTATATTGAAAAAAATTGTTTCACAAGAAAATTCAAGGAAGCTGCAAATATGCTTAGAATCCCAATGCAATGCAACAAAAACCAAAGCCTAATTCTACACCAAGTTTGGTCAGCATTCATAAAAAATATACCCAAGTCAGACCTCGGACAGAGTGAACGAACAACAGAATGTGACAACATCCAGCACTGTTCAAACATAGCATGCATTAATGTATGTATAGATACCGCATTCAGATTTTTTAATTTGATAAACAGTTAGACCTCCATAACAACATCTAATGGACTATTTTGGGTAATTTCTCATTTCTTGTGTTTAAACTTTTAGTTACCTGTAACCCCAGAAGATGTAAGTCAAACGACATACGAAACTTGTTTGGTTTGTTTATCTTTATTTATCTTAACAAACATGTGGTCACAATACTGGAATCTTTCTTTTGAACTGCTAAACCACAGAAACCTATGCCTACAATCAGAGCAAAAGTCTTTTTACTTACCATCATATTTTAAACAATTCCAGAATTCTTTTTGAACTCTTCTAGTTTCTATAATTGATTTAATACATCTGGAAACAAACAGAAAATGTTTTACTATAGAAAATAAAAACAATTAGCAAATTCCAGAAGAAAAATCTCATTACATGAATTTATTCTCTCTCTCTCTCTTTTTTTTTTTAAGTTTCAAAATAAATTTTGAAGTTTTATCTTCAGACTCAGTTATTATTACATGATCATCTGCAAATAGAAAGGTGCTTAAGTTTGCATTAGAAGGTAGTTTAACCTGACGCTGGTGAGGTGGGAAAATGTAACAAAAGTGGTAAGGCGGGGTCCCACAGACCCACCCAAATAATGTAGTGTATTATAGAAATCCATATCTTTTTAATCAATATTAGATTATGTATTGTTTAGGATTTTTCCTCACAGTCTTGTTCTGTGTCAGACTCATGGTTATTGACTAATTCTAAATCAATTTCACTATCATCATCTCTGCTAAATGGCTCCTCATCTGTCAAAGCATCATCTATAAGTTGACATAATCTCTGTTCTTCCTGCTCATAACTCATATGGTAAAAAAAGGATATTATTCTCAAAATATCCTCTAAATATTTATGAAAACGTATTCGCTTATAATTGGTATGTAAAAATATAGAAGACACAGCAGTAAAGTTAATATTCTGTACAAGACCTCACTTAAAAACAAAAATAAACTAGACTACAATAAAACTGTAACCATTCCATACATTAAAGAGATATCAGACAATACAACCTTAAAGCCATCTTTAAACCTCCTGCAAATTTAAAGAACTCAACTCATCCAAGGATCCACTCCCTCCGCTGGCCCGCCCTGGAGTATACCATATTCATTGCACCTGTAATTTGCCCTATATAGAGGAAACAGGATGCACAATTCCTATCAGAAAAAAGGAACATAAACGACACATTAAATATAATAACTATGGTCAAGCTGGTCTTTCTGATCATGCCCTGAATATTTTATATAGAATTGACTGGAAAAGCACCTGTTGTTTACATCGCACCAAAACATGGTATGAACATAAATTTGAGGAGGGGCCTATGAGATTCTTATCAACCACCCTAATCTTAACAATAATGATGGTCTAAAAATCCCAAGAATATAGAAGGCACATATTCTACCCACTTAACCTTTCTCCTTAATAGGTAATTATAAATGGGACCATAGGTAATCCAGGATCTTAAATCTAATATTGTCATGCAAAATTAGGACATCATTTTTACTGTAACAAAACTATCTATATGAAAGAATTTTTTTTCTCTGATATTGTCTTAAATAGAATATAGCTTTGATGTAGTTATTTTATTTTATTTTATTTCATTTATTTATTGCAATTTTATTTTCAATAAAATTACAATAAATAAGGGTCAGGCCAATAAAATAACTATTGATCAATTCATTGTGTCTTCGGCATGCTGTGTGAAATATAATTTAGGTTGTCTCTGTATATGTATGTGTATACTCCAGATGATGACTTTAATATGAAGGTCGAAAAGACAGGAAATAATTATTTATAACTTGGTTGTAGAGTCCATAATTTGCGTAAAATGAATGCTGATCGCCGTGTAATGATTCTAAAGGAAAGTTTCTTTTTATAATCTGATTTTGCCTATCTTACCATGCTGGTCACTTTTTTCCTTACCTTTGTACTGTTCGTGAGCTTTCTGGTCACCTTTCTCCTTGGGGGGGGGGGGTAGAACAAGAGGCAATCACTGGAAGCTGTATATGGAGGGTGTGAACATAGAAGTGAGGAGCAGGTTCTTTGGACGGAGAGTGGAATGCATTGCCTGAGTGTGTTGTGAATATAAACACATTGAATCAGTTTAAGGCATGGTTGATGAGCATTGTGTGCAATAGTGTGCACCTCCATGATGAGTCTCTGATTACATGGTGGTCAGATGATGATAATAATAATAATATCCTCCACAACAGTTTCTTTGTATCTTCTGCTTAATGATACTACTCATCCATGTAACTCCTACTGATTAATCTTACAATCCGATATTACTTCCTTCAGCTGTCTCTTAACTATTTCCCATGCACTACTAACATCCATCTTTTGCAAGTTTTTATGCCATGACACAGCTTCAAGCTTCCTCCTAAGCTTGTCATAATCACATGCCTTTAGTTCTACAGATATCCCGATATCACTTCTTGAAAGAATATCCATGTTTTACAGCCTCCCAAATCAAGACTCCATGATCACTTCACTCCCAATAGGAGGCAATGTGGTCACCTTGGTTATAGACAGCTCTTCTGATCCTGACCAGAGCCAATACTCTAATACCTTGAGTTCCCTTCATCACATTCTGCCTCAAGTCATTATCTCTCATTAGGTGTAAAAATTCCATTTTCTACTTGCCATGTGATAATCTTTTGTCCTTCCAATCTGTACCTCTATAGTTGAAGTCTTCTTCTTCTTCTTCTTCCTATCATGGATTTTAGGCCAAGTGGCCTGTTCTGGATCTCATGTCATTGCTTTCTTGGTCGTTCAATTCTTCTTTTTCCATTTATTTTATATCCAAGTAGTATTTTTGGCAGTCTGCTAACCGTTTTTGTTTATATTTACTTATATGATGATTAATTGGTTTTACATTCAGGGATTGTAAAATTTCTTCATTTGTTTAATGGTCCCACTTGTTACATCCAGCTGTTTATCTGAGAAATTTCATTTCTGGTGTTTGAATCCATTTTTCATTCCTCTTTTTTATGGTCCATGTTTCACTTCCATATAATAAAATTGGTTTAGACAGAACATTACGAGGTGGCATAAAAACGTTTCGAGACTAGTTTTGTAACATGCCAACAGATGGCAGCACAAGGCTGCACGCACATTCACAGGGAGCACTGACCTTCATAAGACAGTGGGCCAAAAGACATCGTATCGTCCTATGTACATCAGGATCTATGCAACTGGTGCAATTCTGATCACGTGTGTTACCAAGACTGAGATTTCATCATGGACAGCAAGTTAGAACAAAGAGCGAATGTGAAATTCTGCGTGAAACTGGGCAAATCTGCCACAGAGAGGTTTGACATGATTTTGCAAGCTTATGGTGATGCCGCAATGAGTCATTCGAGGTGTTTTGAGTGGCATGCATGCTTCAAGAGTGGAAGAACATCACAGGAATGCGACAAGAGATCAGAAGACCTTCAAAGAGCTCAACCCCTGAAAATGTTGAAAAAATTCGGCAACTTATGCATGACGATCATCGGAGAACACTCCATAACATTGCTGCCATTGTCAGTGTGTCATACGAAACAGTCCAGGCGATCCTCACGTGTGATTTGAACATGTGCCGTGTTGCTGCCAAGTTCGACCCCGCAGCATTGTGCATTGAGAATTCGTCCCCAGAGGCCAGACAGTCAATAATTAGTTCTACTGATAGGTTTTAAGGGGCATCTGAGGGAAGACATTCGGCAAAAGCGACCAGATCTGTGGTGCACGAAAAACTGGATGCTCCATGACAACAATGCACCCTGTCACTGAGCTCTCCTCACACGTGAGTTTCTCGGCTGAAACAACATGATCTCACTTCCACACCCACCCTACTCGCCAGATTTGGCTCCTGCAGACTTCGCCCTCTTCCCGAAGATGAAGATCCAGCTTAAAGGTCACCGTTTTGACACCATTGTGGAGAGATCCAGTGCAAATCGCAGAAGGTGCTTGACACGCTTCAAAAAGAAGACTTTCAGGATACATTCCAGAAGTGGCAGGAATGCTGGGAACGTTGTATTGCTATGCAAGGAGACTATTTTGAAGGTGATTTCTTGTAAACAGAGCTAGTCTTGAAACTTTTTGATACCACCTTGTATTGTAGTCTGATTCTGGTGTGTTTTTGTACTAAGGATAGCTTAAATATAGATACAGTTTTACTGATCTCTGCAAATCAGTAAAACTGCATCCATCTTTATTGTCCTAATTGTTCCTATTGTCCTAACTTGACTGCTATTTTATTTCCAATGTATATTTCTTGAATAGACTAAGAGTTGGTCTGGTATATTTAGATCAGTTAATATTTATTATTATTATTATTACGGGCAACTCCAAGGAGTCCTTAGACTCATCGAGGAAAGCTCTAACATCATGTCAAAAACAACAATTTAACATTCATACAGTATCTATTATACTTCACCTTGAACTCATTTACAGTCATGTAAATGAGTTCAAGGTGCAACCACAACAGGCTCTGGCAGCTTATTCCACTCATTCACCACTCTCCAAGTAAAAAAGCCTAGTTCTAAAACCCTTGCTAACCACACTCTTGCCCAGCTTCCATCCATGCATGGCCCCTAGTCCTACCACCACCAGTCCTATTCTCAAAAATATCTTTTGAATTAATCTTATAGAAACTCTTCAGTAATTTGAATGTTTCAATCATATAACCCCTTTACCACCTATCAACCAATTTCTGCAATCCACAAATCTTCAACCTGTTCTCATAAGGTTCATTCCATAGACCTGCTATCATCTTGGTCACTCGTCTCTGGATCCTCTCCACCTCCTCCCCATCAAGAAGCAACCTAGGTGACCAAATCTGGGAACAGTAGTCGAGATGGGATCTTATCAAGGCTTGATACAGAGGAACAATAACCTGTTTGTTACTGCTCGTCAAAATATTTTTCAGCAACTAAGTGATTTGATGAGCTGATTTAGCCACTTTTGCAATGTGCCCCCCTAAACTTCATCTCCCTATCCACCAACACTCCCAAGTCCCTGGCCTCATCGATCTCCTGGAGTACAGTTCCACCAATGTGGTATACTGCTGGTAATCTTTTCAACCCAAAATGCATAACCTTACATTTTGTCACATTAAATTGAAATCTATTCTCCTTAGCCTAGTCTGCAATCTATCCAAGTCTTCCTACAAGATTTTGGCATCTTCTGCATTCACTATTGCCCTACCTAACTTTGCATTATCAGCAAACAAATGAACAATTCCTCTCAGATCCTTTCCTATATCGTTAATGAACAAATTAAACAGTAGTGGTCCAAGAACAGAACCCTGTGGGACACCCTAGTGATGGGTCGTCTTTTTGATTCTAGTCCTGAATAAACTACTCTCTGATATCCCTCCATCAACCACCCTCCTATCCATCTCACAAACCCTATATCCATCCCCATATGCTGCTGCAGTTTACTGATTAGATTTCCATGTGGTATCCTGTCAAAGGCCTTAGCAAGGTCCAGTAGAATCACTGTAAACCTATTACACTTATCCAGTTCAGTCGTCACTGTGTTATAAAATGTGAGGCAAGTTACTGAGGCACGATCTACCCTTCACAAAACCATGCTGTCCCCAATACAGTATCCCATTCTCATCTATCCATTCCTGTAATTTCCTCTTGACTATTTTCTCCAAGACCTTGACAATGATTCCTGATATGCTCATCAGTTGGTAATTTACAACAGTCTTGGAACCACCTTTATGCAGTGGAACTATTATCCCCTCTTTCCACCCCCTTGGGACTAACCCAGACCTGAGACTCAAATTAAACAAAATAGTCAAGGGCACTGACAATTCTTTAGCTGCTTCATGTACAACACGAGCTGGTATACCATTCCACAGATATATTGACATTGAGGTTTTGTAATAGACTGGTCACCTCCACTTCATTCACTACTATTCCTGTATAAGCTGTTAGTTCCTTCATTCCTACAATGCCACCACCTGGATGATATACTCTTGCAAAGTGCTCGCTCAGTAATTCCACTATATCAACTGATTCGGTTACCTCCTTACCATCAACATTCTTTAAAATTATTCTGCCATATACATTTTTGCTTTTACTTGCAACATATCGAAAAAACTGTTTGGGATTCTCTTTAGCACACATGGCTAATTTTCTTTCATAATCTGCTTTTGGTTTTCTTACCACACTCGTTACCCTTCTGGTCTGCACTTTATACTGTTCATGTGACTGCAGGTCACCTTTCTCCTTAAATTCCCTCCACAGTTGTTTCTTTTTTTGCAGCTCAAGCTTAATGGTGTTATTCATCCTTTTAACCCCTACTTGCTTTATTAGTCGGACTCTAGGTATAGAGTCAGCCATTGCCTCCTGCAAACACTCTTAACCACCTCCCATGCACTATCTATCAACATCCAGCCCTTGCAGTTTTACATGCCATGGCACTAAACCAAGCAAACTCCTAAGCTTGTCATACTTACCAGCCTGGTAATTCCATATGTACCCTGTCTTAATTGAAAATTCCACACATTTAGCCACCTCCCAAGTCAAGACCCTATGATCACTCTCACCAATTGGTGGCAACGTGGTCATATTCGTTAGAGCCAAATTCTCAGATGCAATTACTAGGTCAAGCACTCTCTGATCCCTAGTATTTTTCATTAAATGCTGTCGCAGATAGTTATCCCTTAATAACTGCATAAAATCCAATTCCTTCCTCCCATGTGTCCTCTCCTTCTTCCAATCAATGTTACCATAGTAATCCCCCATAACAATTACCCTCCTTCCACTCATTGCTTCTATTTGCTTATGCATACTATCTCCACCATCTATTCAATTACCTGGTCTATAGCAGCACCCAATTGTATATTTTGTTCTGCTGGCCTGAATCTCGCACCATATAGCCTCAAATGTGCTCTTTTCTCTATCCTGTAGTTCATCAGCTATCATCAATAACACTCCTTCCCCATTTTATTCTCGCTGTCACTTCATGAACACACTACATCCTTCACATTCAATCCCACTAACTATATCATCTGCTGTCAGCATGTTTCACTAATGCCAATAACCTGTGGCCTGGAAGAGCTAACCAACACCAAAAATTCTTCGTTCTTGTTCCTAATACTACTCGTATTAGTATGCATGAATTGCAGAAGCCCGTTAGTCCCACCCCTATTTTGATGCCTTATACTAACTATCCCATTTTGGTTTGTTGTCCTTTGTACTTGCTCGGGCATAAAAATGAGGAATTATTTGTAGGGAGTGAGATCACTAGGTTGGCGCAGTGATACACAGTGCACACTGAGAGTTGGAGCACCTGCAAAACTCTTTCCAGAGTGCCTCGGCTAACAGAAATAAACAAGTGTTTGAAAGGAAAAATAAGTGTAAGAGTGGGAGAGTTTCTGAAATGAAGGAAAGAGTGCTGTATGGTGACTTGTTATTAAGAGGAGTGATAGATGGGAGTTTAACTAAATTGTACTTACCAGGTGCAAAATTTAAGGATGTAAGCGAGAGTATTAGAGTGCAAAAACAGAGGGTGAAAGAACTGACAGTTGTGGCAGGTATGAATGAATTGAAAGGAGATAAATTTTTTATGAGAGAGGACTTTAAAGTATTGTTAAAGGTAGTGAAAGAAAAGAGTGACAGAGTTAGGATGGTGAGTCTGTTGCCACAGTACGACAGAGAGGAGTTTAGAAGGAGGGCCATCATCGCAAATGACTTTATGCGCAGGTTATGCAGACAGTGTAGTGTGAATGAGTTTGATGGGTGAAAGGATTGATACAAGATGGATGGCCTGCATTTGAATGGATTTGGTGTGCAGAGACTGGAAAAACTGTTGCTGAATGAAGTGAAAATGGATGTGCAGAACCAGGGAAACTAGAACTACCAAGGAGGGGGGGGGTGAATATGCGGACATCAGTGAGACGGTTGAGGGTAAGAATGTATATAATGTACCTGAGCCAGTACTAAAGACAAGAAATTGGAATGGGATAGTTAGAATAATGCATCAAGATAGGGGTGGGACAAAAGGACCTCTGCATTTCATGTATACTAATGCCAGGAGTATTAGAACAAGAAGGAAGAATTTTTGGCCTTGATTGGATCTTCCTGGCCACAGGTTATTGGCATTAGTGAAACATGGCTGACGGAAGATGATATAGTTAGTGGGATAGAATGTGTAGGTTATAGTGTGTTTAGGAGGGTTAGTTAGGTAATGCAATAGTAAATGCAGAAGATGTCAAAATCTTGCAGGAAGACTTGGATAGATTGGAGTTCTTGGCTAAGGAGAATGGATGTCAATTTAATGTGACAAAATGTATGGTTATGCATTTTGGGGTGAAAAGATTAGCAGCAGGATACCACATTGGTAGAACTGTACTCCAGGAGATCGATGAGGCCAGGGACTTGGGAGTGTTGGTGGATAGGGAGATGAAGTTTAGGGGGGCACATTGTAAAAGTGGCTAAATCAGCTCATCAAATCACTTGCATGCTGAAGAATACTTTGACGAGCAGAGACAAGCAAGTTATTGTTCCTCTGTACGGAGCCTTCATAGGACCTCATCTCGACTACTGTGCCCAGATTTGGTCGCCTAGGTTGCTTCTTGATGGGGAGGAGGTGGAGAGGATCCAGGGGCAAGTGACCAAGATGATAGCAGGTCTATGGGATGAACCTTACGAGAACAAGTTGAAGATTTGTGGGTTGCAGAAATTAGTTGATAGGCAGAAAAGGGGAGATATGATTGAGACATTCAAATTCTAAAGGGTTTCTATAGGATTAATTCAGAGGATATTTTTGAGATCAGGACTGGTGGTGGGAGAACTAGGGGACACCTATGGAAGCTGGGCAAGAGTGTAGTTAGCAAGGGTGTTAGAGCTTAGTTCTTTACTTTTAGAGTGGTAAATGAGTGGAATAAGCTGCCAGAGACACACTTTCCTTACACTTTCTGCACACATTCACTACACTATCATTATCTAACCAAACTCTAACAGCTCGCCGGAAAGCATACATCTCGCAGACGTTACACTGAATAAACTCCCTTATGTTAAAATTTTTGAACAAAGATGGCGATTTGGATGCCATTTTTTTCCTTCTTATCGGTGCCATGTGCACACTATCTATCATATCTTATCAAAATACTAATTGAAATAATGCAGAAAACACACAAAAATCACACAGACATGCTAAGATATGAAAAGTAAACAATACTACGTAAGACTCTAGCAATATGGCCAATTATTACTCAAAATAACACTTATCTTTTCAGGAGCTCTCTACAAACACTACACACCATGTAGCCCTCTAGCGAATCAATCCTCAAATAACCAATCCTCAAATTTTAAATATCTTTTAATTTTACCAAAGGCATTTTCATAATCAATGAAGGCCATGTGAGCAGTGGGTCCTGGTGCTCTGATGCAATTTTAAGTTGAGCACCCACATTTAATTAAAGCAAATATTAAAATGTGTTTTATTTCCTTTTTTCTACTCACTTCGGTGTCCCTTGAACAAGGTGCCCTGATGCGACACATCACCTGCATACAGTGTTAAGCAGGTACTGCATGTATGTTTTTTTTTGAAATTCTCTTCGCTTTTCAATTAATATTTTTAGAGTGAAAATTGAGGCTATGCAAGAGCAGCTTATTTTAGAATTCATTCCTTCTAGTAGTTCTACAATACTGTTTAGTTGAAGTCTCCCATAATAATTAATCAACTTGCACTCACTATACCAATTTACTGATGCATATGGATGAATGATGGAGAAAGTAGTCAAGAGAAAAATACAAGAATGGATTGATGATAATGAGATATTGTACAGGGGACAGCATGGCTTTGTGAAGGGTAGATCATGCCTCAGTAACTTGCTCAAGTTTTATAACACAGTGATGGCTGGACCTGGCTAAGGCATTTGACAGGATACCACATGGAATTCTAATCCGTAAACTACAACATATGGGAATGGATATAGGGTTGGTGAGATGGATAGAAGGGTGGTTGATGGAGAGATATCAGAGAGTAGTTTATTCAGGAGTAGAGTCCAAAAGACGGCCTGTGACTAGTGGTGTGCCACAGGGTTCTGTTCTTGGACCACTGCTGTTTAATTTGTTCATTAACGACATAGGGAAGGATCTAAGAGGAACAGTTCATTCGTTCGCTGATGATGCAAAGTTAGATAGGGCAATAGTGAATGCAGAAGATGTCAAAATCTTGCAGGAAGACTTGGATAGATTGGAGTTCTGGGCTAAAGAGAATGGATGTCAATTTAATGTGACAAAATGTAAGGTTATGCATTTTGGGGTGAAAAGATTAGCAGCAGTATACCACATTGATGGAACTGTACTCCATGAGATTGATGAGGCCAGGGACTTGGGAGTGTTGGTGGATAGGGAGATGAAGTTTAGGGGGCACACTGCAAAAGTGGCTAAATCAGCTCATCAACTCACTTGGTTGTTGAAAAATACTTTGACGAGCAGAGGCAAACAAGTTATTGTACCGCTTCACCGAGCCTTGATAAGACCTCATCTCGACTACTGTGCCCAGATTTGGTCACCGAGGTTTCTTCTTGATGGGGAGAGGTGGAGAGGATCCAGAGGCGAGTGACCAAGATGATAGCAGGTCTATGAAATGTACCTTATGAAAACAGGTTGAAGATTTGTGGGTTGCAGAAATTACTTGATAGGCAGAAAAGGGGAGATATGATTGAGACATTCAAATTGCTAAAGGGTTTCTATAGGATTAATTCTGAGGATATTTTTGAGATCAGGACTAGTGGTGAGAGAACTAGGGAACATCTATGGAAGCTGTGCAAGAATGTGGTTAGCAAGGGTGTTAGAGCTGGGTTCTTTACTTTTTAGAGTGGTAAATGAGTGGAATAAAGCTGCCAGAGTCTGTTGTGGGTACTATGACAGCGAATGAGTTCAAGGCAAGGTATGATAGATATTGTGAGAATGTCGAATAGTTGTGTGGACATGATGTTTAGGGCCTCCCTCGATGAGTCTAAGAACTCCCTGGCGTCGCCCGTAATAATAATAATAATAATATCTTCCACATCATTCCTGGAACTTCATGGCCTTTGGCAGCAACCAACTAATCATATATTTTGTCACATTAGCCTTAATCTCACAACAGACTGCCTCAAAAAGAACTGCCATCTACCCACCCACCTGTCTTATACTCATTTTGGCTGTAATTTATCTCTATCATGACTACTCCTATCCCCATCTTATCTTCTCTAACCGCCCTGAAAATACTCTCAAGTCTTCACAATTTGTCCATGTAACTGCATCAACTGCTGTTAGCTAAGTCTCACTAATGCCTGTAACTTTTGTTGAGGTTGTGCTAACCAATACTAAAAACTCCCTTATGCTTCTGGTATTATTTTTATTATTATTAACACCTGACCTCCATGGAAACAGAGACTCATCGTGTAAGGTACACACTATTGCACACAATGCTCATCCAACTGTGCCTTAAACTGATTCGATGCATTCCCAACATGCGCAGGCAATGCATTCCACTCACCATGCAAAGAACTTTTCCTCACTCCTCTGCTTATACAGTTTCTAGTGATGGTCTCTTGTTCTATCCCCCCACCACCACTTCTATTAAAAAATCTCTTATATATGAACCTGATAACAACCCCTGACTAGCTTATGTCTCAATCACATTACTACTGCTCCTCCTATTCATGAGGCTTTGCAACTAACATTCTCTCAATTTGTCCACGTATTCCACATTCCAAAGACCACTGACCACCTTAGTGAATCTTCTCTGGATCCTTTCTAATATATTCTCATCATAACCATCATAACCTTTTTATTTCTACATGTCAGGGTCCTCTGCATCATTGCCATTATCCAATGTGACAACATCACAACTTGTGCAATGTGGCCCCTGAATTCCAGGTCCCTGTCCACCACCAATCCCAGATCACTCATTCCGTCTATATCCTTTAAAGTTTCCCACCAAGTGTATACTTTGCATCCCATCATTGTTTACTAAATTTCAAAAACTTTCACATTGTAACATTGAACTGACAGTTCCACTTACTTGCCTATTCATGCAATCTATTCAAGTCCTCCTGAAAGGCCATAACATCTGCTTGACTCTGCATTGCTCTCTCTTTCCACAATTTTGCGTCATCTGCAAACAGCTGCATATCACTAGTTAAACCCATTCCGATATCATTAATATACAAATTGAACAACAATGGTTCTAAAACTGATCCCATCGGCACACTACCAGTGACCATCCTCTTTCAGGATACTGCTCCCCCCCCGCATATACAACTTTCTGATACCTGTCTGATAACCAATAATCAATCTAACTCAGAAGTCTGTTATCTAATCCCATCTGTTCCAATTTCTTTAACAGCTTGTCTTGTGGCAGTCTATCAAAAGCTTTTGCAAAATCTAAGTATACCACTGTACAGGGTGTTCGGGATAAATTTGACATATTTATAATTAATTATATTTTTCCGTAAGTTACATGTATTAACACACACTTCTCTTCATTTAAAAGGTTGGACCCTTCTTCATTCATATACAAGATGTCAGAAAGGATGGATAGCTGGAACCCACCTGAATCATGGAAGAGAATAACTTGTATCATGATGATTCGTGCCGGCCATCAAAATAAGGATATTTCGACTGCTGCCCAATGCTCCCTGAATACAGTAAAAACAATCAGGCATGAACTAGAGACTTGCAATGGTGACTACGAGGATGTAGCAAGAAGAAAGATCCCTAGCAGACGATCTGATTGCGTTCGTACAGCAGAATTCCTCGCAAATCTGCAGGAACAGGTGTTGAAGAACCCTGGCATTGGAATTCGGGCTTTGTCACGTGAAAAGAATGTTGCAGCCTCTACTATGAAGCTTGCACTCAATGAAGACCTCCGCTACTACTCATACAAGCGCCGCAAAGGTCAGCTGCTTACAGAAAAGGCCCGTGAAAAACGTTTGATAAACGCGAAGAAACTTCTAAGCAGAGTGAAACATCCTGCGGAACCACAAACAATCTGGTTCTTTTCCGATGAGAAAAACTTTTGCCAGGATCAAAAACACAACACGCAGAATAACAGATGGCTTGCATACAGTACAAAGGACATTCCTCGTGTAATGCAGACTAAATTTCCCCAAACTGTGATGGTTTTCGGATGTGTATCCTCTGAAGGCAATGTGATGCCTCCGCATTTTTTCCAAGAGGGCCTCAGGTTGACTTCAGATGGCTACGTGGAGTTGCTAAACACTGTAGTCAAGCCCTGGATAACAAGGGTAGCCAATGGTAGGCCGTATGTATGGCAGCAGGATTCGGCCCCTTGCCACACCTCTGGGAAAAGTCAAAAATGGTTGTCTGAAAATTTCTACGACTTCACCAGTCCAAATGTTTGGCCTCCAAACTCCCCAGACCTTAACCCCATGGATTATTTTGTATGGGGCGCAGTTGAAAAAGACACCAAATCACACTTCCAGTAATACAAAAGCCCAGTTAATGGATAAAATTAAAACAGTTTTTGCGGCCCTTCCCAGGGAGACTGTAGCATCAGCTTGTTCGAGGTTCCGAAGCAGGATTGAAGCTGTGATCGATGCTAATGGTGGTTATTTTGAGTAAATCTTGTTGATAGTATTGTAATTAACTCTGCCTGTAATGTTTTTTGTCAATTCATTAAATTTAATAGATACAAAGAAGATTTTCTTTTTCCTTACGAAACTGTCAAATTTATCCCGAACACCCTGTATATGCATCTCCGTTGTCTAAGACATTTGTCACCTTGTTAACGTGCATAAGTAAGTTATTAACTCAGCACAGAGCATACTGCTGTTATCAACCCATTTCTGTATCCTAGTTCTCACCAATCTCTCTAGTACCTTTGCCACAACTCCAGATATACAGATTGGCCAATAATTTGTAGCCTTATCACTAGTTTTATGTAGTCGAACAATTTTACTTTATTTCCACTCCCTTTCAACCTGTGCTGTTGTAAGTCTCTTATTAAACAGGTATGACAATGCTACTGCCAATTCCCTGGAGCATCGTCTTAATAAGTGTGGTGATATGTGATTAAATCTTATCACCTTACTGACATCACGTTTATTTATTTTGTGAAATACCTCCTGCTCACTCACAATTAAGCTATCCTCTTTAATATCCTATACACTTAAGTTTCTTATGATTTCACCCTTATTAGGATGAAACACCCTTATTAATTAATCACTGAATACTTCAACAAGTTCTGAAGCAGTTACCATTCTATCATTTTCATCAAATAACATCATCTTACCATAATTATACTTCCTTCTATTTGCCACATATCTAAAACCTCTAGGGATTTTCATCACCTGATTTGCTAATTTCTACTTATACTGCACTTTTGTTGTCCTTACTAACTCTCCTGACTTGTTCTTTATACTCTTCATGTAACCGATTATTACCATTATTCATTTTGTACTGTCTCCAAAGTTCCTTCTTCTTCTTCCCAATTTCATGTTTAATCCCCTCGTTCATCCATTTTGCATCTACCTTTTGATCTTTTGAATACATTTACATATTAATGCTATTATGTATTTCTTTGTCAATTCCCATTTATTTCTTTACCATTCAACTTCTCATTCCATGCTATAGCTCCAAGCTGTCTCCCAAGTTTGTTATAATCATCAGCCTTGTACTTCCGTATATATCCTTTCCTCGCAGAATCTGGGCATATGGCAGATGTATCATCATTAACATCAAGCTTAAATTCCAACACTTTATTTGCATTGTGCTACCAGTCTCTTTCCATGTGTATTCAAGTGATACTCCCAACCCTTCAACAAGAAATAACTGACAAATAATCATTGAACATTTCCACTGTATATTCTGCAGATTATTCTTTTGTATTCTTAAGTCATCTTATGATATTTTGCTCCTTAAACATGCATGGTGTGTTTATTTTTTATGTTGATTATTTTTTTAATTTTATCATCTGATATTTTTAGTTTCTTCTTTTTAACAAATTTTGATTTTTTTCTGAGAGATGCATAACCTGAATTATGGATTTTAATAAGGCATTTGACAATGTAACAACAGGAAATTATTAGTCATTAAAATATGTATGCATTAAAATATGTAAAACACCTACTAGTTTTACCATTTGAAATGAAATTTGTGGTTTCATCAGGGCTTAAATATCAAAAATATAAATATTATTGATTGCAAAGTTGATGAAAAAGAAAGTTACAAGGTAAATAAACAAATTCATGCTAACCAATAAACATAAAATTGCTTGGTATTCATTAGTTGTCTGCAGTTAACAACAGAAGGTGATTGTTAGTGAAATTGAAATCTCTGATGTTAAAAGATTTAATAATCAATTTCCATATGTTACTTAATATCAGTCCTTGGTTTTTATTCAGTGATCTGTGGGAATGGTATGGTAAAAAATTCTTTACTACATAAGGCATAGTTGAAAAGTTCCAATGAACTGCATGGTTGGTATTATAAGTACGGCTGGCCAGACCAAATCTATTTTTTCTTTTATGCTCAATATCTGCAGCATGTTCCTTCTTTCTCATCTCAAATCCACAGCTTGTTTATCCTATGTAGGATAAACCACAAGAGCATGGAATTCTATATAATTCTGGGTATTTATAGAAAGATGTGCTATCTTTAGGAGACCTTAGGAGGATGTGGACAATTTAAATTGGTTTAAAAATTAAGTTACTCTGATGTTGTAATCTATTAAAAGAGATGCTACTTTAATCAAAAGACTGCCAATATATGGAAGTGTGATTAAGTCTCTATATTGGATATTCTGGTTATTAAGAGCAGTAGAGTTTGAAAATAAAATCCCATCTTTTTTTTTTTTTTTTTTTGGAATGGCCAAGTGATAAAGTAACAACAAGGATTTGTTTTTTTGTTCTCAAATCATAAGTTGCTTATCATTTTGAACAATAGAACCTGCTCAGTTCTTTAGTGTGTGTATTATGTGGATAATCTATTAGGAAAGCACATAAGGTCATCTGAAACTTACATCAAAATTTCATCCCATTTCGCCCAAAAAACTATTGAGTTTACACATACTAAAGAGGGATACTAAAGAAGGATGTCAGTGGATGCACTGACATCCTTGCAAGTCTTAACACAGTATCCTTCTTTAGTAATGTTCTTGTAGATGATGTGTTACAACTCCTTGAAGATCTCTTTCCACCAGACGTCACTAATTTATTGCAACACTTTCTGGTCCAGTTTTTTCCAGTGGAATAATATGTTTCACAAGCAAAAATTTGGACCTGCAATGGGCAGCCTCCTCTCTCCTCCTTCAGCTGACCTTTTAATGAGAATTTTGAGAAGACTTTCCTAGAAGAAGCAAGTCTAAAACTAGCAGTACAATGGAGAAATGGGGGTGATATCTTTATTATGTGGAAACATGACCTCCCAAACCTGCAACATTTCTTCATTCCCTTAACTCTTACAAACCCACTATTAAATTTAAAATTTTTCTTCTTTATTCAGCTTTAAAAAGATGAAAAACTCTCTTTTCTTGATGTTCTCATCACTAAAAAGTCTGAAAATGGTGTTATTCTTGAGGTGTATCATAAACCTACATATATAGGACAGTATCTTCATGCCTCATCCCTACACCATCCATCTCAAAAATTAGGCATAATCCACACCCACAACAGCATGGCATTCATTAGGAAGTGGATTATGATTAATTTTTAATAAAAGAAAAGATAGATCTGGTCTGGCCAACCACACTTATAATACCAACCATGTAATTGATTGGAACTTTTCAACAATGCCTTATGTAGAAAAGAATTTTTATTCTAGAGTTCTGAAGGAATCGGTTATGGTCATCAATTCACCCAGGTTATTGAAGAAAAACAAAGAAGAGATATTAAGTGACATATGAAAATTGTTTATTAAATCTATTAACATCAGAGATTTCAACTTCTATCGTTGACTGCAGACAGCCAATGCATGCCAAGCAATTTTATGTTTACTAGTTAGCATGAATTTATTTATTAATCTTATTATGTTTTTTTTTAATCATTTAGTCAACTCTACGATCTATATATTTATATTTTTGATGTTTAATCCCTGAAGAAGTCAGCAGTTTTATTCGTTACTAAATGTTTTAATGAATGTTGTTTATTATTTTAACAGTATAATAGAACACAGAAACTAAGTAAATAATTAATTTATTAACTTGATGCTGATATTTCGCTGGTATTATAACCAGCATCTTCAGAGCACAAAAACACTGTTTGTCACAATACGCGAGACTAAAACAACATGGTGTACTTAAACAAAATTGTAGCAGCAACACAAAGACTAAAGTCCTGATTTTGGCACCCTCTATCTGAAAAAAAAAAAAAAAATCAGGACTTCAGTCTTTGTGTTGCTGCTACAATTTTGTTTAAGTACACCATGTTGTTTTAGTCTCACGTATTGTGACAAACAGTGTTTTTGTGCTCTGAAGATGCTGGTTATAATACCAGCGAAATATCAGCATCAAGTTAATAAATTAATTATTTACTTAGTTTCTGTGTTCTATTATACCGTTAAAATAATAAACAACATGTTCGACGAACACATAAGTCTGTCCACACGTTTTAATGAATGTTGCTCTATCTATTTAAATAAGGCATTTAACAATAATGTGTAGAAATTAATTTTATGTAATTCAGAAAAATATTAGCAGCTGTTCAATTTTATGTGTCCTTTCATTTCTACAGATATGCAACATTTAAATATTTCAGAAAATACAGGAAAAAAATATAAGCCTTTTACTTTTGAGATGGATGAATGCCAGTAGGAAGAGAAGAACAAGAAAATCCTAAAAGTGTTTTTAGAATTTGAAGCTTCATTTCTTCTGGAAGAAGATCCTACAAAGAAAAATAAATAAATAAAATAAAAATAAAATAAAATAAAAACACCCTAAATGCATGGATGAAGATAAGAATATAATTTCTTGTTAAGTATAATATATTACAGAGTCTAGTGGATAGGAGGAAAAGGAGTGATATGATAGAGAAATATAAGATGGTAAAGGGTTGTTATAGGATTAACGTTGAAGAGGTTTTTCATAAAATGGTGGAAGATGGGGAAGGAGAGAACAAGAGGTCATCCCTGGAAGCTGGATAAGGAAGGTGCAAGCAAGAGAGAGAGAAGCAGGTTTTTGCATGGAGAGTTATGAATGATTGGAATGCATTGCCTGATAGTTTTGGTGTCTGCAGAGAATTTGAATGTATTTAAGGCATGGTATGATGAGCTGTATTACTAAGGGACCTCCTAAGATGAGCCTTTGACTCTATGGTGGGTCTTGGTATAATAATGATAATTATTATTATTATTATTACGATCCTCAAGGGCTCACTTTAGTGAGTACGGGCATGGCAAACCCGAGGTACCTGATGCTGGACCATGCCTTACTTCATGTAATATATATCTGTTATATTATTCTGTAGACTGGTCCCTCCTCTTCTTTCTTTGCTTCTTTCTCCTCTCCTTGCTCCTTCCCCCTGATGCTATTAGAGTATTCGAGGGCTAGGGGTGAGTCTTTCCTATCTTGCTAAGTCATTTCGTCTTATGCAGCCACCGAAGGAGGCAAGCTAGCCTCAATAGGTGCCGGTCCCAAGCCCGGATAAATGCGAGGGTTGATGTCAGGAAGGGCATCCGGTCGTAAAACTTCAGTGCCAACTCAAACTATGATTATGAGTCGAAGAGAAAATGATATAAGGGCTAGGGCGTACCCCTTAAGCGACGCACAGCCACATCGCCCTACAGCTGTGAGAAGTGGACGAGGGCTACCGCATCAAGGGCGGGTGCGGTTAAAGAAGTGAGCCCAGCAGGTGGAGAGGATGTTGCGAGTGGGAACACTGAATGTTGGAAGCATGACTGGAAGGGGAAGAGAGGTGGTAGACATGATGAGGAAGAGGAAGTTGAACATTTTATGTGTGCAGGAGACAAGGTGGAAAGGGGGAAAGGCAAAGGAACTGGGAGATGGATATAAATTGTTCTACTCTGGAGCGAATAACGAGGGAAGAAATGGTGTAGGAATTGTGGTGTGTGGCAGAATGAAGGGTGAAGTACTGGACGTGGGTAGAAGGAACGACAGGATCATGCGAATGAAATTGGGTCTTGGAGAAGAGCGGGTGGTCGTATTATGTGTATATGCCCCGCAAGTTGGTTGTACAGCAGAGGAAAAAGATGAGTTCTGGAACGTGTTAGATGAAGAAATGAGGGAATTGGAAGAAAATGAGATGGTGATTGTCGGAGGAGACTTGAACGGGCACATAGGAAGACAGAATAGAGACTGTGAAAGGGTGCATGGTGGCCACGGAGTGGGAATGATGAACCAGGAAGGAGAGAGGGTTGTGGACTTTGCAGTAGCGTTTGATCTGGCAATTGTGAACTCGTTTTTCTTCAAGAGGGAAGAACATTTGATAACATTTAGAAGTGGTAACAACAGCTCACAAATTGACTACATTTTGACTAGAAGAAAACATCTTAAGGTTGTGACAAATTGTAAGGTAATTCCAACAGATCAAGTAGCACAACAACACCGACTGCTGTGCGCAGACTTTAAATTAAGATCGAAGATAAGAACTTCTGGTTGCCATGGGATGAAGACAATTAAGTGGTTTCGCTTAAAAGAAGAGAGTGTGAGGAATCATTTTAGGGAGAGAGTGTTAGAGAGGATTTCGGATGGACTGGAAAGTGTACAAGATTGGTGGAAACATAATTCAAAAGTAATCCTGAGCTGTGCAATCGAGGTGCTTGGTGAGACATCTGGAAAGATTAGAGAGCAGAAGGAGGGTTGGTGGTGGAATAATGATGTACAAGTGGCAGTGACAGCTAAGAGGAAGGCAAAGCAGAAGTGGGATGAGTCAAGAGTGGAAGAGGACAGAGAGGTGTACACAGAGAGAAAGCAAGAAGCCAAGAGAGTTGTGGCACAGGCGAAGGCCATGGCATATCAAGATCTGTATGATCAATTAGAAACAAAGGAAGGACAGAGAAAAATTTACCAACTAGCGAAATGTAGATATAAAGCAGCTAAGGACATCTTACATGTGAGGCAGATCAAAGATGCTGAAGGAAGAGTATTATGGAGGGATGTGGACATAAGAAACAGATGGAAAATATACTTTGAGGGACTTCTGAATGAGGAAAATGCAAGGACTCACAGAGGAGATGGGCAGCCTTCTGAGGGGATGGTGCAGAACATCAGTAGAATGGAAGTGACGGAGGCCATGAAGAGGATGAGGAATTGAAAAGCGGTGGGCCCCGACAGAATTCCAGTGGAGGCATGGAAGGCACTGGGGGAAGAGGGAATTGACCTGCTGTGGGACCTGTTCATGAAAGTTTGCCAACAGGAAAATATACCTGAGGAATGGAGGGAGAGTACTCTTGTTCCCATCTACAAGGGTAAAGGGGATACACAAGACTGTAAAAATTACAGAGGAATAAAGTTGATGTCCCACACAATGAAGATCCTAGAAAGGGTTCTTGATGGTAGATTGAGGGAGGAGGTGGAGATTGCAAAGGAACAATTTGGCTTCATGCCTGGTAGATCAACAACAGATGCTATCTTTGGGTTACGACAGATGATGGAAAAATATCGAGAGAAACAAAGGGAGCTACATCTGGTATTTATTGATCTGGAGAAAGCATACGATAGATTGCCAAGGCAAGAAGTCTGGAGGTGTCTGAGGGAGAAGAAGGTGCCGGAGAAATATGTCAGGTTGGTGCAGGAAATGTACAGAAATGTGAAGACAAGTGTTCGGACCTGTTTGGGACAGACAGAAAGTTTTCAAGTAACAGTTGGCTTGCATCAAGGGTCAGCATTAAGTCCGTTTCTGTTTA
This sequence comes from Typopeltis vanoorti, assembly GCF_054136105.1. NCBI lineage: Eukaryota > Metazoa > Arthropoda > Arachnida > Uropygi > Thelyphonidae > Typopeltis > Typopeltis vanoorti. The sequence continues at coordinate 71,162,398 of NC_143564.1, read as the reverse complement.
ATATTGTGATGGAGGTGGTAACAGAGGAGGTGAGAGAAGATGCACCTTGGACAATGCTGTATGCAGATGACATCTTGCTGTGTGTAGATTCAAGAGAAGAAGCGGAAACTAAACTGGAAAGATGGAGAAAAGTACTGGAAGAGAGAGGTATGAGACTGAGCAGAAGTAAGACAGAGTATATGTGTTGCGCAGTGGGCGGTGGCCCGGAGACAGACCTGGAGCTGGAAGGAAATGTCATCAGGAAGGTGAGAGACTTTAGATACTTAGGTTCGACAGTGGAAGAAGATGGAGGAGGTGAGAAGGAAGTGGGATGAAGGATACAAGCAGGTTGGAGGAACTGGAGGGAGATGGCTGGAGTGTTATGTGATAAGAGGGTGCCGATCAATCTGAAAGGCAAAATTTACAGGACAGTAGTGAGGCCAGCTATGACATATGCTATAGAAACTGTGGCCCTGAGGAAAAATAACATTAGCAGGATGGAAGTAGCAGAGATGAGAATGCTTAGGTGGATGTGCGGTGTGACCAGAAAGGATCATCTGAGAAATGACTATGTCAGGGGAACAGTGAAAGTTACGAACTTAGGAGCGAAAATACAGGAGGCAAGGTTGAGATGGTTTGGTCATGTGATGAGGAGAGAGGACGAATATGTGGGAATAAGGGTCATGCAGATGGATGTGCAAGGAAGGCAGAAGCGTGGGCGGCCAAAGAAGAGATGGAGGGAGCTGGTAGAAGAGGACTTGAAGATGAAGAACTTGGATGTGGTGACAGCCCAAGACAGGAAGGTGTGGAGGAGACTCATAATAAACAGTGACCCCACTTAAGTGGGAGAAGCTGCAGAAGAAGAAGAAGATTATTATTATTATTACGGGCAACTCCAAGGAGTCGACAGACTCATTGAGGGAGGCCCTAACATCATGTCTTGAACAACTATTCGACATTCACACAGTATCTATCATACCTCACCTTGAACTCATTCACAGTCATGTGAATGTGTTGTGGCACCCACAACAGACTCTGCAGCTTATTCCACTCATTCACCACTCTCCAAGTATAAAACCTAGCTCTAACACCCTTGCTAACCACATTCTTGCCCAGCTTCCATGTATATGGCCCCTAGTCCTCCCACCACCAGTCCTATTCTCAAAAATAACTTCTGAATTAATCTCATAGAAACCCTTCAGTAATTTGAATGTCTCAATCATATCACCCCTTTTCCGTCTATGAACTAATTTCTGCAACCCACAAATCTTCAACCTGTTCTCATAAGGTTTATTCCATAGACCTGCTATCATCTTGGTCACTCGTCTCTGGTCCTCTCCACCTCCTCCCCATCAAGAAGAAACCCTGGTGCCCATATCTGGGCACAATAGTCTAGATGGGAGTCTTATCAAGGCTTGATACAGAGGAACAATAACTTGTTTGTCTCTGCTTGTTAAAGTATTTTTCAGCAACCAAGTGATTTGATGAGCTGATTTAGCCACTTATGCGATGTCCCCCCCCCCTAAACTTCAACTCCCTATCCACCAACACTCCCAAATCCCTGGCCTCATCAATCTCCTGGAGTAAGGTTCCACCAGTGTGATATACTGCTGCTAATCTTTTCACTCCAAAATGCATAACCTTATATTTTGCACATTAAATTGACATCCATTTTCCTTAGCCCAGTCCTCCAAACTATCCAAATCATCCTGCAAAATTTTGACATCCTGTGCACTCACTATTTCTTTACCCAACTTTACATCATCAGCAAACAAGTGAACACTTCCTCTCAGATCCTTTCCTATCGTTAATGAACAAATTGAAAAGTAGTGGTCCAAGAACAGAACCCTGCGGAACACTACTAGTCACAGGCCGTCTTTTGGACTCTACTCCTGAATAAACCACTCTCTGATATCTCTCCATCAACCACCCTCCTATCCATCTCACCAACCCTATATCCATCCCCATGTGGTATCCTGTCAAAGGCCTTAGCAAGGTCCAGTAGAATCACTGTAAACCCATTACCCTTATCCAGTTCAGCTGTCACTGTGTTATAAGACATGAGCAAGTTACTGAGGCATGATCTACCCTTCACAAAACCATGTTGTCCGGCATACAGTATCCCATTTTCATCTATCCAATCCTGTATTTTTCTCTTGACTAATTTCTCCAAGACCTTGACAACGATTCCTGATATGCTAATCGGTTGGTAATTTACAACAGCAGTCTTAGAATCTCCTTTATGCAGTGGAACTATTTTCCCCTCTTTCCACCCCCTCGGGACTAACCCAGACCCGTGACTCAAATTAAACATAATGGTCAAGGGCACTGACAATTCTTTAGCTACTTCACATATGACATGAGCTGGTATACCATCCAATCCCACAGATGTATTGAAATTGAGGTTTTGTAATAGACTAGTCACCTCCACTTCATTCCCCATAATTCCCGTATAATCTATTGGTTCATTCATTCTGCAATGTCACCACCTGGATGATATACTCCTGCAAAGTGCTCGCTCAGTAATTCAACTAAATCAACTGATTCAGTTACCTCCCTACCATCAGCATTCTTTAAAATCATTCTGCCATATACATTTTTTCTTTTACTTGCAATATATCGAAAAAACTGTTTGGGATTCTATTTAGCCTGCATGGCTAAGGTTCTTTCATAATCCGTTTTTGCTTTTCTTACCACATTCGTTACCCTTCTGGCCTGTGCTTTATACCATTTATGTTCCTGCCAGTCACCTTTCTCCTTAAATTCCCTCCACAGTTGTTTCTTTTTTTGCAGCTCAAGCTTAATGGTGTTATTCATCCATTTAATCCCTACTTACTTTATTAGTCGGACTCTAGGTATAGAGTCAGCCATTGCCTCCTGCAAACACTCTTAACCACCTCCCATGCACTATCTATTAACATCCAGCCCTTGCAGTTTTACATGCCATGGCACTGAACCAAGCAAACTCCTAAGCTTGTCATACTTACCAGCCTGGTAATTCCACATGTACCTGTCTTAACTGTAAATTCCACACCTTTAGCCACCTCCCAAGTGAAGACCCTATGATCACTCTCACCAATTGGTGGCAATGTGGTCATATTCGTTACAGCCAAATTCTCAGATGCAATTACTAGGTCAAGCACACTACATGCCATCACAGATAGTTATCCCTTAATAACCGCATAAAATACAATTCCTTCCTCCCATGTGCCCTCTCCTCCTTCCAATCAATGTTACTATAGTTGAAATCTCCCATAATAATTACCCTCCTTCCACTCATTGCTTCTATTTGCTTATGAATACTATCTCCACCATCTATTCCATCACCTGGTCTATAGCAGCACCCAACTGTATATTTTGTTCTGCTAGTTTCAATCTCACACGAAATAGCCTCAAATGTGCTCTTTTCTCTATCCTGCAGTTCTACTTCTATTCTCCTTGGCTGTAGCTCATCAGCTATCATCAATAACACTTCTTCCCCCATTTTATTCTCCCTGTCACTCCTGAACACACCATATCCCTCACATTCAATCCCACTAGCTATATCATCTTCTGTCAGCTAATAATAATAATAATAATAATATCATAATTCTAATACATTTTGGTCACTCACCTTGGGACCTTCTCCATAATTTCGTTATTCCAGATTAAATCTAAGTGAACACATCTGCACATGCAGATATCTAGATGTGGTCTTATCTGGGCAATAGAAGAGCCTAATTTTTTTTGTCTCTAATTGTCACATCAACTTCTTAGCTTTGTAGTAATCTTCTGCACCATTTAAACAAAAACAAAATCCCAAATCCAGATGTGGTGTTATCTGGATTTATGAGAACAGGAAAACCTAATTTTTTTGTCTGTTGAAATGTCATCTGAACTTCTTGCATTACAGTAATGTCTTGCACTGTCTAAGCAAACAAAGAGTCTCGAATTTGTGTCTGTTTAGACAGTGCCTGAACCTCCAGAGTTCCAAGTATTCCAAGAATGCCTGGAACTGTAGAAGTTCTGACAGACTTTTATCATTTGTAAACAATATATATTTGAAAAAAAAATTAAAGAAATATATATACAATGCAAAGTATTTTCCTCTTTGTTGTTGGAAGCCAGTAATAAACATTTAATTGTAGTCGACTATCACAATATAGCCCTGAAAATATAACATAGCAAATAATAATGGCAAAAGGTTACAGAGAGAGAGAGAGAGAGAGAAAGAGAAGCTTTATGAATTCCCTGTGATGGAATCTTTAATCTCATCAACAACCAACAGTTGTAGTGACAATGTGATTTGATAAAACAAACTTTGCTTTATTTATTCTTTAAGGGATAGTATATTGTTAAAATTCTAGTTTTTGAGCAGATCTTGATTTTGTACTTTCAGATTTTGAACTTGGTACCTTGGTCTGGCTTCATCAAATTCATGTGAGATCTAAGTGCTAGTCCCAAAACTTTAGTTAGGATGGCAGATCTACAGAATGGAATTTGGTATAGAATAAGTACACATCTGAATACTATAATATGCCAAACAGAGGCATGATACTGCAACATAAAGCAAGAAATACTTATTTAATAAGATAATATTTGCTTAATAAGAAAATCCTATTTTCTTATTAATCAAGTATTATCTAGCTTAATTTTCTTATTAATCTACTTACACAAGATTAATATGAAAATAAGCAGAGCAATAAAGAAGGATACTACTGAGTCTCTGAATCCATGAAGGTCAGTTATTAATAGTAAATAATAATAAAACTATAAATATCATTTCTCCTCCTCAAAACAACTCTGCATCTTTTTAGAAATGTGTATGAAACATATACATGAACTACTGCATGCAGTTATTAGACAAAATAATCTCTTCAGTCTTATTACAGAAATTACAATCATACTTTTTTTTAATGGTGTATGTATGTGTATTTACCAACAAAGTTTGGATTTATGATAAGGAGGGAAAAAGTATCAAGTACAAAAAAATTCTTGCAATCGTGTTACATAAAATTATCACATAAAACTAATCTGGAAATTTTAAATGCTTTAGTTTATGTATCTACTTTCATTCAAAAAAGAAAATATCTTCAAAGACAGGAAACATGACATCATTCTAGAGATTCACCTCCTTCTTTTTTTCAAGTGTGATACATTTAAAATGATCTTGAACAGGAAGATGTTATGAAAATGCAGATTTCTGTGGCTTAGCATTTCTGCTGGAAGCTTCCAGTATTGAGACCACATTTTAAGGTAAATCTGATCTGATCTCATCTTCCTTTTACCCTCTTTTACCTTGCGATGTCGAGGGTTTATTAATCATCGGACCTCAAACATTCACAGGATAAGGTGGTCAGCTCTATGCCCCGGTGTATCCTATGTCCTGTAGTGTTGAGTTCTCAATGCCAGTTTGCCAGCTTTGCGAGATGAAAAACCCCAGGATAAACTGGGGACAAAAACCCTACTATCCACGCCCAAGACTGGCTAACTTGGCTATGGTTGAGGAAGATCCTTCAGCTCCTCAAGTCACTGATAGAAATCGAACCTAGGACACTCCTTCCCAGGCATATGGTTGCGAAGCGCACAGCCACTAGGCTAAACGCCAGACTTCAATTCAATGTTAAACATTAAACATTGAATTTAATGTTTTTATTCTGGTTACTTAATGGTATATACCAACTGTGAAGTTCTGATAATGTATAATATGTCTAATTAATTGTTTCTGATCTTTTGCTGTGTATATAACTTTTTTCGCTAGTACTCTTGACGAATGTAAGTCTGATGACTTACAAAACTTGTAGGGTTATAATTGTTTATTTTTATTAAACTCATTATTTACCTTAAAATGTGGTCTCAATACTGGAAGCTTCCAACAGGAAGATGTTATTTTCTGGTTGGCCATATAGTTTGCAATGTAGACTGTGTATGTTTTCTTTCTAGTCAAATGATAAATTGGTTGCAACTCCATGTCTTTCTTGTTTCCTAGTTGCTGGAAGTTTCAGCAACTAGGTTTTTTTTACTCCTTAAATACAAGATATCAGCACTTCACATAAACTAAAATACAAGGAGTGTTCAAGAAAAGACCAAACGTTTGCTATAAAGACTTTATTGCTCATTTTATAATATTTTAAGCACTGTCCTCCTTCAGAGTATTTCTCCTTCAACCGTTCCCAACGTTTCTTCCGTTGTTGGAATGCTTCCTGGAACACACTTTCTGTGATGTGTGCAGCTCTCTTATTGCATTTTCTGAATCTCTTCTATGGTTTGGAAATGACATCCTTTCAAAGTGGTTTTAAGTTTGGGAAATAGGAAAAAGTCTGCTGGGTCGAAGTCTGGAGAATAGGTGAATGGGACACAATGATGTCTGATGTTCTGCCATATAATTGGCGGCATTATCGTAGTGTAACATCCAAGTCTGGTTTTCCCACAATTCAGGCCTCTTCCCATGCACAGCATCCTCCAAATGCACTAAAACTTCCTGGTACAACTCTTTGTTTACCATCTGACCACATGGTACAAATTCATAATGGACAATGCCTTTCCAATCAAAAAACATAACCAACATCACCGTTTTGCCCTTTTTAAAATGCTTAAACCAATCATAGCACTGCATTCGGCTCATACAGTCCTCCTGATATGCTTGTTTAAGCAACTGAAATGTCTATATAAAATTTTTACGAAGTTCGCAGCAAAATTTCACACACACACACATATTGTTCTTCAAGCCACTTTGTCACTAATCCAATGAACAGCTTGTGCATGTGTTCACTTCAGAAGATGTAACTCAATCACTATTGCTCATAGCAGAATGGAGGAAAATGGCAGTTTGTTGTCAAAACCTGCTACTAGGTGTGCTCAATAGCCATAGTGCGCTCTCTGTGCTGTTGGTGCGCTATTTAAAAAGTTCAGTCTTTTTTTTTTTTTTGAACACAGCTCGTACTTCATGTATGTAGAGCAGTGGTTCTCAAACTTTTTGAAGTCGGGGCACATTTAAAATCCTACAAATAATTGTAGGCGCACTATATACAAATTTCTGAGAAATACATTATAATAATTAAGTCAAATATTACAGAAAAAAAATAATGCGATAAAAAAAAATAAAATGAAACATACCTTAAGTTTATTCATTCTTGTGTTTATGAGAAACACGAGCCTGATGTGTCCTAGCGATTGCTTCAATGTTTGGGCATATATTTGAAAGTCAAACTCGCATTTCCTCGTCAATATATTGAAGAGTTCCTCTCTTTTTACACTTAATTGTGGTGAGGGTAGAAAATCCTAATTCACATAAATATGATGTTGAAAATTGTAGTAAAATGTTCAAAGCTTTTTTTAGATATTGACACATATTCTTCTTTTATAGAAATCCAAAAGGCTTCAAGAGACATTTCCTTATGCTTAATCATCAATCCACGATCAGTGGATATAGCTGCCAGTTCTTCTTCTTCTGTTAATGTTAAACCAAAATCACTTGAAGTTTCCATAAATGGGTTTCTAATCCAATCGTATTGTTCAGTGTTAAGTGATGGAAAATAAGAACTCAGTTTTTCTTCTAAACTTGTTAAATGTTCAACTATTATTGGAAGTGTTTCATTTATGCAAGTGTTACTTACCAATGGAAACATTTCCAAATTACCTTCAACAGCTTTTCTTTTCCAAATCTGTAGTTTTCTCTGAAATGCTTTCATTTTGTTAGTGGATGTGAGAATATTTTCTTCTTTCCCTTGCATGCTAGTATTCAAAATATTGAGCTGCTGAAATATATCAGCCAAATACTGTAACCTGGCAATCCAAAATTCGCACCGAAGGAGGTTACAAAAATGTAATTGTTTCATCTCTTCAAAAAACGCAAGAAATTCTTGTCATAGCTCGTGTACACGGGTAAGTACTTCCCCCCCCCCCCCCCTTGACAGCCACCTCACCTCAGTGTGTGTAAAAGCAGCTGTCTGTGTTGTGAATCATTATCGATACAAAGCTTTTCAAATAAACGCAATTTGACAGGTCTTGTTTTAATAAAGTTTACCATCTGAACAACTTGATCTAAAACTTCTCTTAATTTTTCTCCCAATGTCTTTGCCATCAAGGCCTCCCTATGAAGAAAGCAGTGAGTTACGATAACATTCTCATTTTGTTTTTTTACAAAAGATGCAAGGCCCTTAATACAGCCTACCATGGAAGGGGTTCCATCTATACAAATGCCTACACACGACTTCCGTTTTAACTGCCATTTATCAAGATAGCTATTCAAAATATTAAAAACGTCCTCACCTTTTGTAGACACACTTAATTCTTTGCAAAAAAGAAACTAATTTACTATTTGATCTTCATTAATAAAACGGGCGAATGCTAAGAGTTGTGCCTTGTTGGTAATGTCTGTTGACTCATCAACTTGCAATGCAAAATTTGAATACTGAAGTTTATTACTGCATACATTTTTCTCGATATCAGAAGACATTTCTATAATACGTCTGTGAACTGTATCATTGGACAGAGGAATCTTGCTTATTTTCATTGCTGCTTCATTTCCTAGCATTGTCATGACCATTTTTTGCATGCAGGCAAAATAAGTGACTCACCTAAAGTATGATCTTTCATATTTTTTGCTATCAGTTCTGAGACTTGATAAGAAGCTATTTGAGCTTTATCAGAAACAGTCATTATACTTTTAAAAGAATTTGCCACTTTTGTTTGCTGTTCAGATAATCTCTTGAAAAAACTTACAGATTTATCTTATAAATTAGAGTGTATAGTTTTAAAATGTTTACACAATTTACTAGGAAGCAATGATTCATTTGCCATTTTACATCCGCATACTAAACATAGCAGCAAAGGATGATCTTCACTTCCGGTCCAAGTGAAACCAAAGCTTAAATAGCTTTCATTATATTTGCGAGTAGGCCGCGATTTTGCTTTCTTACTTGCACTTAACTTTTGCTCACTTCCAGAATCTGATTCTTCAATATCACGCTTCTTTTTGAGAAATCTATCCATTTTATTTGGGTGTATTTATCTGAAAATAAGTAATATGCACATAACATCCACTTCCAACACTTTTAAAATAAGTAATATACACAACAAGAATAAACCACATTCTTGTTCTCTTTGCAAGAAAAACTGGTGTTAATTAATATAATAATGATGTGTTGACAAAAAAGAGCAGTATATCCGTAATGAAAAGATATAATAGAGTAACTATATTTATTTTTATATCTAGACACATATTTCTCTGGAATACCACAGGACGCACCAGTGCGTCCTGGCGCACCCTTTGAGAACCACTGATGTAGAGTATTTAGTTCTGCTGGCCTGGTTGGCCAAGTGAATGGCATACCTGCTTTCCAGTCAATGGAAAAGCAGATATGCTATATGTGAAATGATGTTTGTGAGCATCGTTAGATGGTAGATGAATAAGATGGTGCTCTTATGTAATCTACACTACATAAGACCACCATCCTACTGATTTGCAATGTGAAGGTGGTTTGAAAATGGTTTATTTTTGATCTTTAGAGTAGGATTACTAGATTATCTAACCCTCAGCCATGGTACAAATAATAACTTCTTGTGCAATCATTTGAACTGTTCTATATACTGCTATTGGTCATTTTTGCTGATTTCTTTTCTGTTCCATACAAATTGTGGAATCGTAATTTATATGGAACAAACTCACCACAATGCTCACCATTCCATAAACTCACCACAAACATCAAAAGAACATGGTCACATGCTTCCTAACCATGCCCACAGCCAGCTGCTACTTCCAACAGCCATAAGCAAATTTTCAGTGTCTATAGTGCAAGATCCCTTAATAACTTCAGATGAAGAGAAGAAATATGTTTCTATCATGTCTGGTGGTAAGGCTTGATATATTGGCTATTCATAACTGTATTTTTTAAGGAACAAATACAACATAAACTAAATATTTATTACAATAAATACAATTAATATTTCATTGAAATCAAATTACCATCATCAGGGAACACAGTACAATATGATATGCACACATAGGCACTACAATGGGTAAATGAGGGTGAAGCATGGCATCTTATAGAGGTGAGCTAAAGCTAAATGTCAACCAAAGGTAAAGGTCCTAAATAGTGGCCCGTGAGTTAAAATGTTTGCTGAAGTTTGGAGGATGAATACTTCCCAAATTTGAGGTAGTTTCATGCACCCAAATTTGTTGAGGTTTGGGTGGTTTCTTAAAGCTGAGGCAGATTCTAGGAACAGTCTCTCGTATTTATAATTGCTTTGCTTTGCTGTGGTGAAGCTGAGTGCCTTCTTCCAGCATATCCTGTGGTGGGTGTCTAAAGGATAGTCAGCAGGTTTTTGAGTGGTCCTAGTATGATGGAACTGGATGGTCTTTGTGCTTCTGATGTTGGCTGTCTTGTCTGTTTTATCATAGCAGAACAGTTTACAACTGCAAGGAACCTGATAAACACCTTACAGGCCTAAGGACTGTGGCTGGTCTTTGATAGGGCAGATAGGAATGATAATTCAGATAGGTTTGATGTAGTCACTGTTCTGGAGGATGGAACAGATAATATTTTTTTGGATTTCATGGGATTGTTTAGCCATTGGTGGGTGTCTAAAGTGCTTAGAATGTGATCAAGTTCTGTAGTGAGAGCACTGTTTTCAGAACTAATTAATTTTTCCTTGTTATATAGGGTTTTAATAATCCAACAGAGAAGGGAGGTGCAGTGACTGTTGATGAATGTATCTACAAGTGTGTATTCGGGTTTTCAGTAAATGGAAAATGCTGGATTCTATCAGTCTGTGTGTAATCGAAATGTAGGATGAAGAAGATTGTTATCATTTTTTTTTTTCCTTTTCTGAGGTAAACTGGAGCCTAGGATTTTTTAGATGTGTTAAAAATGTAAAAATGTATGAAGCATTCATGCCATATAGCCAAATGGAGAACACATCATCTACATAGCATGACCAAACAATAGGTCTATGTGAATCTCCATGAAGTAGTTAGCCAGTGGAGGCGAAAGTAGAGCCCATGGCTGTCCCTCTGTTTGTTTATAGAATTTTCATTGTCAAACAAAATGGCAGAGTTCATGGTCAACTAAAAAAAAAAAAAAAGTGTCTTTAAGTGACACTGGAGAAAAGAAAGAGAGGAGATGTCAAAATCAACCATTATGTCAGTGTGTTGGAGTGTCAGGTTTTTTATATTAGCTATAAAGTGGGCTGAGTTTTTATGTGAAAGGATGTATATTGGGAAACACTTTGGCTAATTTGTATATGAGTCAATCAATGCCATCTGCAGTTGGGTGTAATAGCATTTTGTAGATTTTTTGTAGCCCTGATATATATCTAGTCCCCCCCCCTCCAGATATATATCTGGAGGGGGGGACCAGAATTGTATGGTTTTAGTTTATTGGTAACGTCAACAACCAGGCAGTGACTTTTTTAAGGAGCCTGTGAAGAGTTCTGATTTGTGTACTGGTTGGGTCAGAATCTAAAGGAAGAAACTGTAGGTTGAGCAATCTTTATGCAAAGGGGCAACTTTAAATGTGTTAGTGGCATTCCCATAATTACAAAAAGCATTTTTGTAATTGCTATTTTATTGATGTTCTCCATTTCCAGTAGTGCTTCATATTCCTTATGGGAGAGGTTCCTTGTTTTTTTTTTTGGCAGTTTTGCTTTGTTAGTGGATTGGCTACATCCAGTCTGATACTGTTAGCAATATGGATAGAAACACTGAGCATCCCTCATTCAATCTGAATCATAATTTCTTCTGTAGGAATTTTTGTAAACTGTCCTACTATGGCTAAACAGGACAGCCAACATCAGAATCACAAAACAGGAGAGGTCTGTTTACAGCCACTCAGAACTTGCTAACCATGCTTTGGATCATAGGATATGTTAAAAAAAGACCACTACTCCACTGCAGCAAATAGAAGTATGAGAGACTGTTCCTGGAATCTTCCTCAGCCTTAAGAAACTACCAACACCTCCACAAATTTGACTGAATAAAACTGCCCCAAATTTGGGATGTACTTATCCTCCAAACTTCAGCATAACAACATCAAAGCTAAGAACATCAATTTTAGCAAACAAAGGGTCACTATTTAGGACTTTACGCTCACCATTAATTGCCATGTTTCAGCCTCATTTACCCAGTGTAGTGCCTGCATGCACATATTATATTGTACTATGTTCCCTGATGATGACAATTTGACTTTGCTGAAATATCAGAAATATTAATTAAAGTTATTGTAATTAATATTTAATGTATGTTGCAATTTCCTTAAAAATGAGTTATATTTCTGTCATATTTCTTCTCCTGTATCTATTCCTCAAACTTTGAAGACATTCCTTTAATCTGTTCTCAACCAACTGGGGAAACAATTCATCATTTCATCCATCCTCTTTAAAATAATGGACTCACAGAAGTCCAGAAGTGGTCCTATCAAAATCTTGTCAAGTGGGAGTATCATGTCCTTTTTTTTAAATTAAGTTACTGGTCTCTCTATCTAGACAATCCCTGATATTAATAATATATAAGTTCAACAACAATGGCCCAAGCACAGAACTATGTGGTACACCACTGGTCATTCTTCTTCTCTTAGACATAGCACTTCCATTAATCACTTTCTAATACTTGTAGTTATCCAATCTCCTAATCATGTCATCGATATATTTTACATACCCATCCTTCTAAATAGACTTCTCATAGTACCCATTTATAAACATGGAAATAAAACAATGTGAGAATCATCATCAATTTCCTGATAGATACTCTCAAAGGGTGTTCAGGCTACTAAGACACCACATGAACGTTTACATTATTAATCATGGTATCAAACACCTGTTTTGCTAACCTTTCCTCTCACATTCTATTTAGATGACCACCTAGCTAAGATTAGGCTCTGCTCACACATTCTTGAATGCAAACAATGTCAAGTTCCTTCCTAATGTCTTCATTTTTAATATGGTTCTGCCATTGATTCCATCTGTTCACTTTAGAATATGGTCTTTGATCGAGTGCTTTTAATGTCTAACACAACTCTCAGATCCATAACCTAAAATCGGTTTTAACACCATCTTATACTTTCACCTTATACTTTTCTTATACTGCTAGTTTAGTGTTTGGGCTAATTTCTCTCTTATTCCATATAAATGATGTATGGCTCCCAAACATCACATGTTTGTATTGCTTATTCTGCTGTTTATTTCCAAATTTAATTTGACATTACTAAAAACTGTGTCTAAATAGCTGAAATATTTTACTTGTTCTATAGGCTCTCCATTTAGAATGTAACTGAAGTTTTCTATGTTCCCACCTATTTTCATAGTTTTAGTCTTTTTATTTCTGATTTTCATTTGTTACAGCTGTTTTTCAAATTAGTTAAAGAATCCTCTAGAACTGCCATAAATGTGTTTAGGAGTACAACATTATCTGAATAAAGCAAAGAGCTGACTTTCATATCTCTAATTCTAATCTAAGGCTAATGCCACTTTCTTTCATAATGTGATCCATATAGATGATGAATAAGAGCAAAGATAATGTATATCCTTGTCTCACACTTGGTTTTACATCAAGCAGTCTTCCTGTATTTCCTTCAATGCTAACTCCTGACTAATAACTTAAATATAGACTATGTAGAATGTACCCCATACAATGGTAGTATTTTGAAAAGCTTTTCTCTGGGCACCCTGTCATATACCTTTTACAGATCTACAAAATTTAAGTACAAATCGTTGTCATAATTCTACAATTTATCAACTATTTGTCTTAAAGTGAAAGTCTGGTCCTGACAACCTCTATTTGGTCTGAACCAGCATGTTCTTCTCAAAGTTTCTTTTCAACAAATTTTCTCAACCTCTTTTCAAGTATGCTTGCATAAATCATACAAGGAACATTTAGTAGAGAAATACCTCAGTAATTCCCATATTCAGCTTTATTCCCTTTTTTTTTTTTTACATGAGAACTATGAGAGAGCTCTACTCCAATCATCTGGAATTTGACCTTCTGACCAGGCACTCTGAATTATGTAGTGCCACCACTGCAAAACTTTCATACCTCCATATTTAAGCATCCTTGGTCAGATATTATCTACTCCAGCTGCCTTTCCACAAATGTGGAAAGGCAGCTGGAAAGACAGTTCATTTAACAGTCTTTCAAAGTAATTACTCCAGACATCTAGGATATTCTTATCTTTAATTTTTCTGTTATTACCTTTATTATCATTAATTTCTTTTACAATACTCTTTCCTCCATTCTAAGCTTTTCCAATAGCCTCCAGAATCCTTTGCCACCTTCCTGACATTTATCTTCTATATTCTGACCAACAACCTATAGCGTTTGTTTAGCTACTCTTGAGTCTGCGGTTAGCTGAGTGGCTATGTGCTTCGCAACCATATACCTGGGAAAGGAGTGTCCTGGGTTCGATTCTTGTCGCTGACATGAGGAGCTAAAGGATCTTTCTCAGACATAGACAAGTTAGCTGGTCTTGGTCATGGACAGCAGTGTCGCTGACATGAGGAGCTAAAGGATCTTTCTCAGACATAGACAAGTTAGCCGGTCTTGGTCATGGACAGCAGAGTTTTTCTTCCAAGTTTATCTGGGGTTTTTCCTCCTGCAAGTAGACAAACCGGCACCATGAACACACACGTATTACAGTCAGGAATACTTAAGACCCAGCCATAGGCCTGATTCATCAGCTATGGCAGTCCTAAGCCTGGATAAAATTAGGGGGGGGGGGGAATTGAGATGCTGCCGTACTTCCCTGTAAAAGGGACCTCACGGCCATTATATCATCATAGGCTAAATTAATAAGCTACTCTTGCACATAGCTTAGCTCTTACAGTTTTCTTTGTATTCTTTTAGGGTATCTGCCAACTTATTTGCTAACAACTTTTGGTATGCTTTCTTTGTTTCCTGGACTGCTTCTTTAACTTCTTGTTTCAACCATGGCATTCTTCTTTTTCCATCCTTGCAGACAACTTCACCACATACCTCACAAACTGAATCAATCAATATTTTCTTCAGAGTATGCCACTGAGACTCCATGTAGTTGTTTTTGAACTGCTTCATTCTTTCGTCAATAATATTTGAATAATTGAGTCTACAATTTAACTGCCAGCCTGGTTGCCCTAGTGGTTAGCGTATCTGCTCTCCAGCCAAAAGGCTGCAGGTTCGAATCCTGCCATGGCATGGATGTTTATGATTATCTGTGGAAATACCAGTGGTGGTCGGCGGTAGATGCCGTTGGTGTAATTGCGGTCATTTATTAATGGAATGGTGGAGACAGAGTTGTAGAGCAGGTGCCCTGCCTCAATGAGTCCTTGGACTCCCTGAAGGTGTCAAATAATAATAATAATAATAATTAACTGTAAAAGTTGCTCAACTTTAATTATTTTCAAAACTTTTTTACATAATGTTCTTTTAAATGTAATATTAATTTTTATTCTACTTAAAACTAAGTGATGTCACTTCCAATTTCAAATCCTCTGTACGCTCTTGTATAATGAATCAGCATGAAATTATCACTATCCACAATAACACAGTCACTGAGGCTTTTCTTATTTCTTGTGTCTTCTCTCCACATGAACTCATACACAACTTTATGCTGGAACATGATGTTAATAATGACAAGTCCATACACTGAGCAGAAATCCAACAGATGCTTACCATTATCATTATTATTATTGCCCTTTTCTCCATTTTCCCACAAAAGTTCCGTAATACTGGTGCGATTCACTTTTTACTCTGTTGTTTAGATCTCCAGCAAGTACTACTTTTTCCATTTTCTTCATGTCAGCCACCTGCTCTAATGACTCGAAAAATTCCTCCATCTGTTCCTTAGGAGAACCTTCTGTTTGCTATATGCACTAATAGCTTTTGTTGTCCATTTCCCCATTTTGAAGTTTGTCCACATAACTCTACTCGAAACTACCTTCTAATCAAAACGTTTATCTTCATGATTGGTGTTGAATGCTATCGCTACTCCTTCCTTTTCTTGATCATTATTGGTCGAATATAACATCCTATACTTATTAGAGTAGAACCCTTCTGAGATGAGTATTTGAACTCCTTGGAAGTGTCCTGTAATAATAATAATAATAATAATAATAATAATAATAATAAAATGCCTCTTTATTTTACCTTTTTTGTTTTTTAGTGATGCCAATTATGCACACATGGTACTTTTTCAGTCCTACAAGCTTGATTTCATTCCATTAATACTCCTTATATTGATGGTTCCTATCTTCAGTTCTTTTGATTTAGGTTTGTTCTTCTTCTTCTAGATGTTGAGCTCTAGTCTATTCCAGTAGCTTATTTTTCACTGCTCACCCTAGTTGCCTGATGAAAAAAGTGACGGGGGGGGGGGCTTGTTTAACAGAGCAATGCTCCAGCCAGAATGAAATCTCATCAGCCAATAGAGAGTAGAGTTTGGTCGGCTAAGTCGCAAATTGCCAACGTTCTTCATTCGTTCAGTATGGGGTGCACCTTGTGAAGGTGATGATTGGACATTAGGTCAGAAGTCCCGGTCAGTTCTCTACATTCCTTAAAGGTGATGTAGAGATTTCCCCCACCCCCCAGTTATTTGGCTTTCTGACCATTATGTGACTCACAATATGAGAATTACAGAATTACATGGAAATTTCTCTACTGAATGTTCCTTTTTCCAAATATTATTATTATTATTATTCAGGACTCCATACAGTCAAGAGACTCATTGTGGGAGGACCTTCTTATGAAACACAAAGTCTATCATACCACCCTTTGAGTTCATTAACCGTTCTTGTCTCACCACTCTATCAGGCAATGCATTCCAAGTTCCACCACCCTCCACGCAAAGAAACCACTTCTCACCCTCTAGCTCACAGCTTCCTTTCGTACTTTTCAGGGATGGCTCCTTGTCATTGCTCCTTTCTACTGCTCCATCAAGTGAAAGAACTCCCCAGTGTTCACCCTGTAACTGCCTCTCAACAGTTTAAAAGTCTTGATCATATCACCTCTCCTTCTTCTTCTTCTTCTATCCACCAAACTCTGCAGTCCACACCCCCTCAGCTGATTCTCATAATTAACATTGTTCAGTCCTGAAACCATCTTTGTTATCTGCCTCTGCACCCTCTCCACAGTTAATTTATCCCCTTTGAATACTGGGGACCAAATTTAAGAACAATAGTCTAAGTGTGGTCTGATCAGTGTCTCATACAACAGAATGATAACTCTTCTATCTCTTCAAATATCTCTTCAATTTACATTTTGCTGCATTAAACCGACATCCCCATTCATTTGCACATCTGTCTAGTTTATTCAAATCCATTTGCAGGGCTGCCACATTTGTACTATTACTAATAACCCTTCTCAGCTTCACATCATCTGCAAACAACTGAATATCCTCTTACAATCCATTGACAATGTCATTGATATAAAGGTTAAACAATATAGGTCACAGTACTGAGCCCTGTGGAACCCCACTTGTAATCTTCTGCTTCCTTGATATTGCCCCACCATACACAACTCTCTGATACCTATCAGACAGCCAATCCTGAATCCATTTGACTAACCCAACATCTAAACCTATGTGCTGTAACTTAAATATCAGCTTATCATGTGGCACCCTGTCAAATGCCTTTGCAAAATTCAAAAAATGGCAGTGTATGCCTTTCCCTCATCAACTGCTTTTGTCATTTTATTATAAAAGGCAATCATATTACTTAAGCAAGAGTGCCCCTTAAAACAAATCCTTGTTGATTCTCACAGATAACAATACCCTCATCTGCCCAATGCTGTATATAGTCCCTCACTAATTTCTCCAAGACCATAACAATTACTAATGACACACAAACTGGCTTATAATAATTAGACATTGCAGTCTGCTACCACCCTTATGCAATGACACTATCTTACCTTCCTTCCATTCCTTGGGTAACTTTCCTGTAGCCAGACTTTCATTGGAAACTAAGTCAAAGTTTCCAATGAAACTTTGGAAGGACCTAGTTTCCAATGAAACTAGGTCCTTCCAAAGGTCAAAGGATCAGTTCTTAAGCACATTCTCTCAAAACCCATGGTGAAATACCATCCAGTCCCACTGCTTTACTGACATCCAGAATACTCAGTATTTGGAACACATACTCCCCTTGCACTTCTAAACTGCCCTACCCCAATAGTATTAAAACCTTCTTCTCCAGGATGAAATACCCCAATAAAGTGCTCATTGAAAGCCTTCACTATGTCCTCTGCATCAGTCGCTTTATTCCCATTTTTATCCCACAATGTCATTCTTCCATAATCATTTCTCCTCCTACTGGCCACATAGCTAAAAATTCCCTAGGATTTTCTTTGGATCTTAGGGCCAATCTCCTCTCATATTCCAGTTTTGCCTTCCTCACCATACTAGCCACTCTCCTGCCCTGAGTTTTATATTCTTCATGAATCTGTTCTCCACCTCTCTTCTTATATCTCTTCCATAATCTCTTTTTCACCTGCAGTTCCTGTTTCATATTGTTTGTCATCCACTTTACACCAAATTGTGTCCACTTCTTCACTCGTGGAATACAGCTTACTATTGCTGCTATCAAATATTCCTTCACAATTTCCAAAGCACTAATGATATCCTGGCCTTCCAATTCCTCCCTCCATGAAACTTCCCCAAGTTGATGTCTAAGATTATTATAATCACCTGCCTTATAATTCCACATATGTTCCCATCTCTTTGATACTCCTGCATGTCTATTCATCTTCCAAGTCAAAACCACATGGTCACTCTCTCCAACTGGGGAGAGAGATGTCATCTCAATTATTATCAGCTCTTCTGATGCTATGACCAAATCCAAAATTCTTGAACCTCTTGTTCCCTCTATTACATGTTGCCTAAGACATCTGTCCCTCAAGAATTCCAGAAATTCCATCCCCTTATTACTACACACATTTTCCTCTTCCCAGCTTTTACTGCTGTAGTTAAAATCTCCCATAACAATCATTTTTCTTGCACTTGCCAAGCTCAACTGCCTAAACATCTCCTGCTACCCACCCTCTGTATTCCTTGGTTTGTAGCAACATCACACTGAATATCCTGTCTTGCCTACCTCTACCTCACACCATATGCTTTCAAAACCATTAGTGTCACTGCCTTCCAAAGCCTCCACTCTTATAGAACATGTCATTACTTATCATAAGCAGTACTCCACCACCACACTTTCCCTCCCATCCTGCCGAAAAATGCTGTACCCTGCTACTTCTATTCCTGTTACTATATCATCTTCCATCAGTATACATGCATAAATCTTTAAGATTTATGCAAGTATTCTTGCGAAAAGAAAAAAATTGTGTAAGGGAAAGCTTGGAGCAGAGCAAGTGGATTCAGGCTAAACAGAGGTTATCAAGATCAAATATTCACTTCAAAACTAATAGTGGAGTAGTCATAGGAATATAACAGGAATCTGTATTTAGTTTTGTATATCTGGAAAAGGCATATGACAAGCTGTCAAGTGAAAAGCTGTTCAAAACACTACAGTCATATAGCATAAATGGGACATTATATCAACCAATTCTTAGTCTATATTTGAGCTTTAAGTCAGAAGTTAGAATTGAAGGAGTTATATGATGATTTGATGTTAAATCAGAGGTGAGACAAAGATGTATATTGTTATTCATCATCTATATGGATTACATTATGAAGGAAAGTGATATTAGACCTGATATCAAAATTTGTAATTTTAATCTCAGCTCTTTACTTTATACAGATGATGTTCTATTTCTAAATAAATCCAGTACAGATTTCCTGACTAAATTGAATAACTGCTGTGATAAATTTGGTATGAAAATCAGCAATAAAAAGGCAAAGACAATTAAAAAAAAAAAAAAGAAGAAGAAATACTGAAAACATCAGCTGCATTCTGAATTGGAGAACATCTATAGTATAAGTAAAACATTTTATCTATTTCCGCACAAATTTTTTAGTGAAGATGGCAAATTAAATATGGAATTTGGTGGTAGACAGAGAGTTATAGTTTAGAGGACATATTGCTATGATTGTTAAGGTAGCCCATTAAATTACTTGGATATTGAAGAACACATTAACAAGTAGAGATAAGGAAGTTGATATTCCTATTCATAAGGCCTTGATATGTCTACATCTGGATTACTGTGCTCAAATTTGGTCCCCCTGGCTTGGGTAAGAGGAAGCTGTGGAGAAGATTCAAATGCGAGGAACCAAGATGGTGAGTGGTATGTGCAGTGTTCCCAATAAAGATAGATTGAGGGTGTGTGCATGTAGGGTGGGGGGGGGGTTGTAGAAGTTGGTTGATAGGAGATAAAGAGGGATATGATAGAAACATTTAAGTTTCTGCACTTGGCCGTAAGGACCAGAAGAAGGAGTCATCCCTGGAAGTTGAATAAAGGTGTGGTTAGTAGGTGTCTCTGAGGACTAGATTTTTTGCTTGGAGAGTGGTGAATGAGTGGAATCGGTTGCCTGAGTCAGTTGTGAGTGCTTTATCTGTTAATGGATTCAAGGAGGGGTATGATAGACTGTGTGGATAGTTTGCGTCTCTCGCAATGAGGCTTCGGACTCTATGGAGGTGCCTGTACAACAACAACAACAACAACAACAATAATAATAATAATAATAATAAATAGACAGCAGAATTAGCAAAGCTGAATAAATTTATATGGAGTAACAGAGAGAGTAGTCAAAGCACTAAACTAGTTGTACACAAGACAATGTTCATTAACATATGAGTCTGAGAGCCAGGTTAGAAATAAAACACTTAATTAAAGACTGGATACTACAGATATGAGAGTCCAAAGAAAGTGAACAAATAACATAAATGGCAGTATCATATCAAAAATGAGGATATTAGGAAAGAACTTAATACTGTTAGTATTCAGGAATACGTTAGCAGAGCTGATCTCTGGTGGTATGGCCACTTAAAGAGAATGGGAGAGAATTAAAGAGAATTGGTCTTCCTCAGGGTCTTTTTCTGCCATCCTGATGAAGAACACTTATTTTGCTAACCTGGATGGCAGAAAAAGACCTTGAGGAAGACCAAGATCTAGGTGTATTGATACAGTAAGACATGTCCTAGAAGAGAGAAATATAAGATCTCATAATGTTGGAGTCTCGATAGATAATAGATTAATTTGGAGGAAAATTGTTAATAATAATAAGTTAGTGATGATGTAATTTTTTCATGTAGTACTATCATAATATCGTGTAGATCCCCTGAGGATACATATCAGGAATTTGTAGCTGATGATGATAATGATTCTCAGCCAATTTGCATATAGAATCCTGTCAAATGCTTTGGCAAAGTTCAGAAATATCAACCATTTTCTTACCCAACTCTATTATTACTTTATTATAACTCCAACCAATTTTAGAATAATTTTTAATTTATAAATTTAGAAGAATAGAAAAAGATAGAAATGGATAACTCTCTAGTAAAAAGTACAGATAAGTGCAGTATTAAGTGTAATGTTTCACTTCAGTAAGAAATTTATCTTAGTTTTTAACCACTGCAACAACAATAGATTGAGGTAAGTTTAGCCTGTGGCCTATCTCAGTGTTCAATACACCATCATCACTAAATTTAATCATTTTAATCTTAATATCTTAGCGACTCCGTAGCACAACTGGAAGTACGACAATGCTTTGCACCCTTCGATTGGAAAAGGCCTAAGTTCGATTCTCGTCATGACAGGAGGAATCTTTATGTGTGCTTTTTTCAAAATGAAGGTGAGTTAGCCGATCTCATACGGAGGTAGCAGGGTTTTTTCTCCCAGAAACTCAGTTTTTCATCCCGCATACAGACAAATCGGCCTTCAGGACACACACAATTTACAGACAAAAACTACTAGTGGTGGTGATGGGCAGTAAATGGCAGTGGTGTAGTGATGGTCATGGATGGAAGTGGTAGAGATGGTCTTGTAATGTAGGTGCCCTCCCTTGATGAGTCCTTGGACTCCTTGGAGGTGTTGCAATTAATTATTATAATAATTAATTCCATGTAATAGGTTTATACATCTTCCTCTTTTCACTGAAAGCAACTGTATCCTTACTTTAATTTTTATCAACAACATTAGCATTTTATTAGCAACAGTAAAATAAAATAAGTTGTAAACAACTTTATAGTCAATTTTCAGTTCTGTGTTTTGCTGTAAAAGGAAACACACACACACACACAGAGATGCAGCAAGCAACAACTTGTAAACAATATATGAAAATTGTGCATGATTTAATTCATAGCAACATCTCCTTCTTTATCTACAACTATTCCACAGAAACTGTCAGGTTGGATCAGGTGGGTCAAATCTCTCCATTTCTTTTTATGTATTCCCAAATTCTTCCTTCATGAACACTATTCCACTTCAGGTTTATTTTTTCTAGATTCTATCTTATCTAGTCTTTTCACCTTTTTTTTGTGTCCTCCTCTCAAATTTTGTTTCAGATATTCTTGGTATTTTAAATTCATTCTCAATTTGTGTCCAAACACTTTAAGCAAGAGTTCACAAGCATTTCTCCAACACTTTCTAGTCTTAACCATTCCTAATGTCCACATTTCTTATTCTACCTTTCCTTGTTTTTTTGCCAACATTGTTCTTAAAACTTTCATTTCCATTGCTTTCATGGCAGCATCACATCATTAAAACTATTGTGTGAGTGAATGCTGCATTGTGTAAATAGGCAATGGCCATAATTGAAAACCATCATATGAATGGATCATCAAAAAGCAAAACATCATAAGGTGGATCATGGAATGAAGAGATCAAAAGTCATGCACTATATTGATCATATTGACCTTCAGGTTTCAGTCCCATCAATATAGTACATGGTCTTCTATCTCTTCAATAATTCTGAGTTCATGGTTAGCTTTTTTTTCATAATGAAAATGATAAAGAAAGGCAGAGATAAAAATTGTCAGTGTCCTTTCTGCTGAAATGTACTTCTGCATACAGAATAAATGTAAGTCATACAAGTGATAATCAAATATATTATTTTAAAGATTTACAAACATATTCATATAGATATATGGATTAGAGTTTAGAAATTATGGTTGAAATTGTCTTCTGTTTGTCCTTTACAATTTCTATAATGCAACATTTCTTTTTGCAATTTCTGCTGACTGCAGTTTCAATGTACTTCTGAAGCTGCTGTAGAATTTTAAATTTGCTATTATATATGTGATATTTCAAAAACATCAGAAAAGAAATAAGTACAAGATCCAACAACCATAATGGAGATATTTTTGCTAATGATTTAATTGCCAAAGAAAGTGTTCTTTGTTCTTCTTGCTGTATGAGAAGTAATCCCAACTTGCTAAAACCAGGCCTCGGCAATTTCTTTTTAGTAAACATTTCAACCAATTGATTGTAATTTTACATTATATATGGGAAATCACTTTCTTGGAAGAATGTACGAAGCATGCACTAACCTGATATTGCTACCCCAAACTCATTATTTTGATGTGATAGTCATAAAGTGAAACCAAGTCTCTTTAGTTCAGAACATATTTCCAGAAAATTTCTAAATTTTCTGGAGATATGTTCTGAAATTTAAAAATTTTCTATCACTGATAATGGAAAGTAGAAAACATATGAGACTTGAAATCACAGATGGAGAGTGAATGATGGGTAACTGTTTTTGTATACATATATTTTCAGAATGCAATTTACAAATTTTTTATTTCCAAGTAATATAAGAAATATCAGATTGCTGGACTAATTTTCTGAAAAATTTTCTTGGACTTCTCGGCAACTTATCATTAACACTTTCTGTTCTTAAAGAAACAGTTTATTGCTTTGTTTTTTGTGGGCAACAGGGCTAAATACTCAAACTTATTTATGACACTTTTTTAATCACTAAACCTGATAGTACTGTAACATTAAGCAATTCAGAACATAATGCTTGCCTTGTTTTGTGTAACTTGTAATTTAATGCTCAACAATTAATACACTCGCTCAGCTTACACATGGTGAAAACATGAAGTAAGCTGATGGAGAAAGGAATTGTGCATTTGGATGGTGGTGCTATCTGATATGTGCCTTTATGTATGATCTATATTTATCTTGATGTTCAACAGTTATGGTATACAGAAGGTTCAGAACACCAAAATATCAGAATTACAAATGGAATATAAAAACGAAGAACTGTAGCGCAAAATTAATAGAAGAAAAAGCAAAGAGGAACATCAATACAGATCACTGAGCTATAGAGAAGTCACTTTTCATGCATGGCATTAAAAGAGGGGGGAAGAAGGCAACAAATTATTGCTCAAAGTTGAGCAAAAGCATGATAAGCAACAAAAGAATAGGTAGACATTTTTCATGAAGAATGGTGAGTCAGTGTTAGTTAGGATGATGAATATACAGTGATTTAATGAATTTAGGGGGATATATTTAAAGTAAACATCTTCCTAAAGCAGGTCTTGGGAACCTTACAGACATCCAGTAACAGCAGTAAATTAAGACAACCTGTTATTCTTATCACAAACATGGTTTTAGTTCATTTATTTAAAATCTTTGGAATTCTTAAATTTGTATATGTCCTAACTGTTTATATTTGAATATAATTAAAATCCACTTACCTCAGATATAATAATTAATTTTCCATAGGCCAATGAGCTTAAAAGATGAATCACATGGCATAATGTTAAAGTAAGAGTCCCATCATCCTGGAATATATAGAAGTATATTTCATAATTCTTACTATATTTTATAAATTTTTATTATTGTACTAATAACAATGTTATTAGTACAATATTATTTTTTACTCTTCTTGTTTTCTCATTCACTCCTTCCAAATTCTCATATCTTAATAATAATAATAAAAAAAGAAATAATTTCAGTATGAATATTCCTCATTATAGTTACCAAGTATTATAATAAAATTATTTATGTATACCTAAAAGCATGAATAATTTATTAACTTTCAATTAACTAAAGATATTTATTTCATTATAAGTGAAAGTGTGAGAGGAACAAGAGTAGGTGTAAGAGAATGGTGCATCAGAGAGCAAGGGGGAGAGAGAGAGACAGAGAGGAAGGTGAGAACATGGGAGAGACAGGGGAAGAGAGGAAATTGCAGAAAGTTGAAAGAGTGTAGAAGCAAGGGATAGAGAGATGAAAGGAAGAAGGGAGAGTGCAAGAGAAACAAGAGAGAGATTGGAAGTCATAAGAGTCAGGGATGCAGGTGAGAGAAGGTGAGATATGTGGATCTGTTTGGAATGTTATGTATAGAGATTCAATGATTCAGGGCATGCAGAGTAGAGTATATCAGAGAAGTGCTTACCTGGTGGAATAACAGAGAGTGTGGCAATGGCAGTGAAGAGGAGGTGAAAGTGTAGAGGAGATTGTCAGAATGAATGTCAGGAGACTGCTTGGAAAGATAAAGGAGAATAGTGTGACAGGAAGGGTGGTCAGTGTGTTGCCTAGGTATGATTGTGGTGAAATGAGGCGGAGAGCAAGGATTATGAATGATATTCTGGCTGAAATGTGTGAGGAGATGGGAGTACAGTTTGTTAATGTGTGGAATGAGTTTGAGGGACGAAGTGAGCTGTATGGGAGCGATGGACTGCATTTGAGTGGTTATGGTGTGAGTCGCTTGGAGAGACTGCTGCTGGAAGGTAGAGAAGTGAATAGAGAGAATGAATCAGATCGAGAGGGGAGTGATGTGGAAGAGCAGGAGAGTAAGACAGGAGAGATTGAAGGAGTGGAAATGAATGTGGAAGTGAGTGGTATGAGTATAGATAATGAGAGAATGGGTGTGCAAGAGGAACAGGGAAACGGGGAGGCTCAGGGTGGACAGGGATACACAGCGTGAGAAAGGTGGATGCTCCAAGAGGAGGTGAGAGAATGTGTAGGCAGGAAAGTAATGGGATGATCAGGGATCAAAAGGAAACAGATGGAATTGCAAAGGGTTCTAAAATGAAGAAGCAGAAAGGGAAATGGCCCCAGTCCAGCATGGAGAGATCACATCGAGTGAGTGGTATCAGTGGAACTAGCTGTAGATCCAGAAATGAGTTGTTGTGTTTGTATACCAATGCTAGAAGTATAAGAAACAAGGCGGATGAAATGGTTGCACTAATTGCGTCTGTGCACCCAGAGATTGTCGGAATAAGTGAGACATGGTTAGATGAGGATGACATCCTGACAGGAATAGAGATGGAAAGGTATGATGTGTTTCGTGAGGATAGAAGGGGTAAAAAGGGAGGGGGAGTGCTATTGATGATAGAGAAAGAGTTATGTCCATACAAGGTAGAGATGCAAGGGGGAAATGGGGCCAGTGGTTTTGAGGCAGTATGGTGTGAGATAGAGGTGAATAGATTCAAATACTTGGTGGGATGTTGTTATAGACCTGGTAATGTGGATGGTGGTGATAGTGAAATGTATAGTCAAATAAGCCAAGCAAATAAGAAAAGGATGATCATTATGGGTGATTTTAATTATGGCAATATAGATTGGAATGAAGAGATAGCAACTGGAAGTAAAGAAAATGAGTTTCTTGAGTTTTTGAGGGATAACTACCTCAGACAGTATGTAACAGAGGGCACAAGAGGATTAAGGGTCTTGGATTTGGTCATCTCATCGGAGGATGTAATTATCAATGAGGTATCAAATCATCCACCAATTGGCGAAAGTGACCATGAGGTGATTACTTGGGTGGTTGCCAGCGGTGCAAGGACCCCTGTGAAAAAAGGGTATATGTGGAACTACAAGGGGGGTGATTATGAAGAGCTCAGGAGACAGCTTGCAGGTGTAGCATGGAATGAGGAGTTAGCTGGAAAAGAGATCAATGCAGCTTGGGGGATTTTCAAAAAATATTTAGTGGATGCAATGTCTAAATGTATACCACGGGTGAGAAGGTTAAATAAGTTAGGTGTGAGATGGATGAATAAAGAGATTAAGCATGCAATACAGAGAAAAAGGGCATTGTGGAGGCAGCATAAGAGAAGTGGAAGTAACCAATTTCATGAGTTCTACAAAGACCAGGCAAGGAGAGTGACTTGGTTGGTGAGAGTAGCTAAAGAGAGGTATGAACAGCAGTTAGCTAATGAAGCTAAAAAGAATCCTAGGGAGTTCTTTCGATATGTAGCCAGCAAAAGAAAGAATGATTATGGAAGGATGACATTGATTGGAGGAAATGGTATAAAGACAGCTGTTGCAGAATGTGTGGTGGAGATACTTAATGAGCAGTTCATAAAGATCTTTCAATCTTGTGAATGTGACTTCATGGAGAGATTAAGAGCAGTTGATGATGGGGAGGAGAGACTGACTGTAAGTGAGCAAGAGGTGTTTGGGGAGTTGAGTAAACTAGATGTAAATAAGGCTGTGGGACTTGATAATATATCACCGCGTATTCTGAAGGAATGTGCCAGAGAGTTGACACCTGCCTTGACATATTTTTTTAATACGAGTCTTGCACTTGGTCAAGTCCCTAAAGAGTGGAAGGAGGGCAAGATTGTGCCACTTCATAAAGGAGGTGATCGAACTCAAGCATCAAACTATAGGCCTATCTGTGTGTCAGGTGTTGTGGTTAAGTTGTTGGAGAAGCTTGTGAGAACTAGGATCCAGAGTTGGGTTGACAACAATGGTATAATCTTTGATGGACAGCATGGATTTGCTAAAGGGAGGTCGTGTTTTAGTAATCTACTTACTTATTACAATAAAGTGACTGCTTCCTTGGACAGAGGAGAAGGATACACAGTAATATACTTGGATTTCGCAAAAGCTTTTGATAGAGTGCCTCATGATAAGTTGACAGTCAAACTAGAGCAGATGGGGTTGGATATTAGATTAGTGCATTGGATTGGAGACTGGCTATCTGATAGGTATCAACAAGTTGTGTATGGGGGTGCAATATCCAGGAAAAGGAAAGTCACTAGTGGAGTGCCTCAGGGATCTGTTTTAGGGCCATTACTATTTAACTTGTATATTAATGATATTGGCGAAGATTTGGATGGAGATATTCAGTTGTTTGCAGATGATGCAAAGTTGGGACGAACCATAAAGAGTAGTGAAGATGTTGTGGCCTTGCAAGAAGACTTGAATAAATTGAGTGATTGGGCAAGCAAATGGGGATGTGAGTTCAATGTTGCAAAATGTAAGGTTTTAAAATTTGGAAAACAAAGATGGGATGCAGAATTTATGCTTGGTGAAAATATATTGTTGGAAGTAGAGGAAATAAGAGATCTGGGAGTGATAGTGGATAAGGATCTAAAATTTAGGGGTCACATCGCCAAAATTGTGAAGACAACACAAAGACTTCTGGGAATGATGAGGAGGACACTGACATGTAGAAGTAGGGAGATTCTTGTTCCATTGTATAAGGCTTTGATTAGGCCACACATGGACTATTGTGCCCAGATTTGGTCACCTGGTTTTCAGAAGGATGAAGAGATGTTGGAAAGGGTCCAAAGGCGACTGACTAAGGTAGTTTCTGACCTCTGGAATGTCGAGTATGAGGAAAGATTGAAAAGATGTAATTTGCAGAGACTAGTGGAGAGAAGGAAGAGGGGAGATATGATAGAGACCTACAAGTTGGTAAGGGGTTGCTATAGGATCAATGGTGGAGAAGTTCTACAGCGAATAGTGGGAGATCAGGGGAGAACCAGAGGTCATCCCTGGAAACTGTATAAAGAGGGTGTGAGTAGGGGAGTGAGAGGCAGGTTTTTTTCGTGCAGAGTTGTGAATGATTGGAATGCCTTGCCTGAGAGTGTGGTGTCTGCAGGGAGTTTGAATGTGTTTAAGACCCGGTATGATGAGATGTGTGTGAGATAAAAGGACCTCCTAGATGAGTCTTTGACTCCATGAGGTCTTGTTTAATAATAATAATAATAATAATAATTATAGTAATGGTTGGGATGAATAATCTGAGAGGTAGTGTGAATTGTGTAGCAAAAGATTTGAGAGCAGCAAAAATGTGTCCGAGGAAAGATAGTGAGTGTGTAGCCCCAGTATGATAATGCAGAGTGAAGGAGAAGAGCAGTAATGGCAAATCAGGTGATAGTGATAATGTGCAGTAAAAGAGGTCTGGAATGTGTAGATGCATGGAGTACATTTGAGGATAGAAGAGAGTTTTATGCGAGAGATGGATTACATTTCAATGCAGAAGGGTGTAGGCATTCGGAGAGACTGTAGTTTTTTGGACAAGTGAGTGTGTCAGGACAGGGAAACTAGAAATGCCCAGGTGGAATGTTGCAGGGATGGTGGCCTCATGTGGGGATAGTTGCTTGAGAAATGAGGGCATTACAGAGCTAGGTGGAGTATGAAGAGAGTAATAATGGCTATAAGAATACTGGTAATACATGGATTTTTCTGTATACAAATGCCAGGAGCATTAGGAATAAAGGGAATGAGTTTGTGGCATTGATTGACTCAGTCTCTCCAAAGGTTGTTAGTATTAGTGAAACTTAATTGGCTGAAGAGGATGTTCTAACAGGGATAGAAATTGAAGGATATAGCATATTCAACAGGATAGGGAAGGTAAATATGGTGGTGGAGTGTTATTCATGATAAGAGTTGAATTGTGTGATCTCAGGGTAGAGAATCTCAGTGGAAATAACACCAATGGCTTTGAGAGTATATGGTGTGAGACAGATGTTTATAAGACAAGATATGTAGTGGGATGTTGCTACAGACCAGGGAATATAGATGATGATGAGGGTAGAGGAGACAGCATGCAGTAATAAGGGAACTGAATTTTTGAATTTCTTGAGGGACAACTGTCTTAGGCAGCATGTGGTGGAGGGAACACAAGGATCAAGAGTTTTAGATTTGGTCAGAGCATCACAGGATCTGATTGTCACAGATGACATACTTGCTTCCCCATTGGTGAGAGTGACCATGTAGTCCTGACTTGGAGAATGAATAGGCATGTGGAGGTGTCAAAACAGAAAGAATTTATGTTAAATTATAAGGAAGGCAACTATCATAGACTCAGAAACCAGCTTGAAGTAGCACAATGGGTGAAAGAATTTGAAGGAGGAGGGGTCATTAGTGCATGGGAGATACCTAAGAAAAAATTGTTGATGGCAATGACAGATTGTATACCTTGAGTGAAGAAGATAAAGCAATTTGGAGTCAAATGGATGACAAAAGGAATAAAAGGGGAATTGGAAAAAAAAAAAAGAGATTATGGAAGACATAAAGAGAGAGGTGATGTGCAGTTGCATGAGGAATAGAAGTTCAGGCTAGGAAAGTGTGACTAGTATTGTAAGGAGAGAAAAATTAGAATATGAGAGGAGACTGGCACTGCATTCCAACAAGAATCCCAAGGAGTTTTTCACTATGTGGCAAGTAGAAGGTAAAATGATAGTGGATGGATTGCCTTGCTGAGTAGAGATGGGAATCGGGTGACCAAAGCAGTTGACATCGAGTTAATGATCACTTTATTAGGTGTTCCATTCAGGTACAAACAAATTGATTTTTAAGTTGCATCATATGGGTTTGGATATCAGGTTATGGATTGGATTAGTGATTAGCTCTCTGATAGATATCATAGAATTGTATATGGGGGGGTGGGCATATCAGGGTGTAGGAAGGTTACAAGTGGAGTTCCACAGGATTCAGTCCTGGAACCATTGCTATTCGATCTTTATGTCAATAATATTATCATAGGACTTCAGGGAGATGTTCAGCTGTTTGAGATGATGTGAAGCTTGGGAGGGTTATTAGTAATAGTGTTGATGATTTGGCTCTTCAAGAGGATTTGAATAAGATGGAAGGATGGACAAAGGCATGAGGATATCAGTTTAATGCAACTAAATGCAAGGTTTGAAATTTGGGATCCACAGATAGGATGCTTCAGACTCACTTGGTGCAGTTATACTGGAAAAAGTGGAGGAAGAAAGTGATCTTGGGTTCTGGGATCTTGTGATCCTGAGGATATATTGCAAAGGTTGTGAAGACATCTCAGAGAATTGCTGCAATGTTAAGCAACAATTCTCTGAGTGAATTGCTGGTCCCATCATATAAAGCTTTGATCAGTCCATGTCTGGATTTTTGTGCTCAGATCTGATCACTGGGAGTTGAAGTAACCTTCGAGAGGGTGCAGATATAGATAACAAAAATTACCAGGACTGTACAATGTTGATCGTGAGGATAGACTGAAGGATGCAGACTGCAGAGTTTGGTGGATAGAAGGCAAGGGGGGGGGGGGGATATGATCGAGACATTTAAGCTGTTGAAAGATTATTATCATATTAACACTAGGAGTTTTCATATGGTAGAATGAGAAAAATAGCAAGGACAAGGGGGCATCCCTGGAAGTTGCAAAAGAAGGTGGTGAGTAAAAGGGTAAGAAGTAAGTTTTTTGTATGGAGAGTGGTAGAAGCATGGAATGCATTGCCTGAGAGCATGGTGAATGTGCAGACTGTTGATGAGTTTAAGAAGTGATATGATAGATAATAACCCTATGATGAATCTTGTGATTCCATGGAGGTCAGGAAAATAATAAATAAATTAATTAATTAATAAATAATAATAATGGGAATAGACTATTCAATCAGATACAGAATATGCTCCACTGTTGAGACTTAATAAAAGATGTATTCACAGCTGTTTAATAAAAAGTTAAGTTTTATTTTAACAGTTCAAAATGTTACTCAAAAAACATAAGAATACTATAATCTTTAATATCAAAGGCCAATATGAATTTAATGCAAATATTTTACATACATTTTTAGGAGTTTTAACATAGTGCAATAAAGTGTGCAATTTGGGAAAAATGTGGTATGAATTTGAAGGCCGGAACAATTTCGCTAAGCATCTAACATTAACTAGTTCAGTGAGCAAGAGTAGAAGTGAAGAGTTCAGTTGGAATTGAACCAGAATTATAATGAGCATGTGAGAGAAAAAGAAAGTGTGCTGAGTACGGGTGTACATACTAGATTTTTTTGCTTAAAGAGTGGTGAATGAGTGAAATGAATTATTAGAATTAGTTGTGAGTGCCTGGATTTTTGAATGAGTTTAAGTAGAAGTATGATAGATGCTATGTATATAAAGGTTAGTTTTGGTCTCCTGTGAAGAGTCTTCTGACTCCATGGAGATACCATTATAATAATAATAATAATAATAATAATAATAATAATTGGCTTTGTGTATTTCACTGGTATCAGATGAGCATGGAAATAACTCAGAGTTTTCAAAAATCTTTTTTTTTAAACAATATTTAAGATTTTTAAGCTAAGTCATAGAACTCTGTTTGTGGTGTGAAAATTTCAAAATATTTCTTTAATAATATAGCATCATACTTTATAATATCAACCATCCCACTTTCTCTTAAAAAACATGACATTATTTAAGGATGATTCCTATTTTAAAAGACAAAAAAATTACCTTGTCAGAGTCTCTTGTATTGTCCCACATACCACTTGTTTCCATTACTACTACTTGTGGATTAAACTAAGTACAGAGGAAAAAGAAGAATTACAAAAAATATTTTAAAAAAATGACTTATGTATAAATATACTGCATGCAATGATCGCAGTTTATCATATTGCTGGCTTCCAATAACAGGTTAAGCAAATAGATTTTTTAAAAAATGCAACAATGCATACTAAAATTAATTTTAAACTTTTATTTGTATAAGTTTTCTGTTTCTAAAAAAAAAATCATTTGGGTGATTTAATTTAAATTATCTTAATTTCTTAGTTTTGAAGTTAAACTGAACACTTGTATCATTTTTCTCCATTATGGCTAGATAAAATTTATACAATATCAGGCTTTCTATAAGAAAATTACTATTGTAGTAGTGACAAAATAGACTGTTCTGTAAAACAGTTTAGGTAAAAAAAAACATAAGGATATAAAATTTCTACAACAATTATTTAGAATTAATTAGAGCAGCAAAATGCATGGAGCAATAATTCTTATAAATGGCTTTAATATGTCAGCAAAAAATTTCTGCACAATATTTGATCAAAGATAAAGTCTTGTGACTGTTTTTTTTTCCCCATTGTAAAAGTTGTTTTTGTATACATCAAAATATTTTGGATGAGGATGTGCAAAAAAAGTACAAAGAAAGAATTGGACATTTGAAAAAGAGAACAGTATAACTAAAAGCAAACAAAAGGTGAAAGTGTTTTTGGTGAAATGAAGAAAATACAGAATGAAGCTGACATTTGAAGAAGCAAATGACTCTATGTATATGTGTATGTGTGTATGTGTGTGTGTGTGTGTGAGAGAGAGAGATTATTATTTATATGGGCACTCCATGGTGTCAAAAGACTCATTGTGGAAGACCCACTCTATTTATTAACACAATATCTATCATACATCTCCTTAAACCTATTCACTGTTGGGGTGCTCATAACCATCGCTTGCAGCCCATTCCACTCATTCACCACTTTCTAAGAAAAGAACTTAGTCTGCACATCCTTACTAACCATACTTTTAGACAGCTTCCAAGTATGACCTCTTTGTTTTCTCACTACTCCCCATGTATTGAAAAATTTCTTCTGTGTCAATCTTATATTATCCCTTTAGTAACTTATAAGTTTCTATCATAGCCCTTCTCCTCCATCTGTGAACTAAACTCTGCAACCCACACCTCCTCAATCTATCCTCATAGGGAACATTCCACTGACCTGTCACCAGCTTGGTCACTCATCTCTGAATCCTCTCTATAACTTCCTGATCACCAAGAAACATAGGTGACCAAATCTGTGCACAGTATTCAACATGTGGCTAAATCATAGCCTTAGAATCATAGAAAGAGGAATAATGACCTCCCTATCTTTACTTGTCAATGTGCTTTTCAATATCCAAGTAACCCTCTGAGCTATATTGCCAACTCTTTCAATATGTCCTCTGAATTTCAAATCTCTATCCACCATCATTCCAGATCTCTAGCCTCATCAATTTCCTGTAAACTAGTACCATCAATATGATATGATGTGTGCAATCTTTTCATCCCAAAGTGCATTACCTTACATATTTTACAATGTCAAATTGATAATCATTGTCCTTTGCCTACACTGCCAATTTATTTAAATCATCCCATAAGATATCTACATCACCTTTATCAACTATTACCCCCCCCCCCAGTTTTGCATCATCGGCAAACAACTGAATGTCTCCCTTCAAATCTTCTGCTATATCATGAATATACAAATTAAAGAGTAATGGCCCTAGTACAGAACCCTGGGGCACCCTACTAATCACCTCATTAGTCTTCATTCTACTCCACCACCCTCTGATGTTTGTCTATCAGCTAGCCTCCCATATCCATTCTCATTTGTTCCAAGTTATGTAATAGTTTTTCATGCAGTATTCTGTCAAATGCCTTTGCAAACTCCAGCAATATCATGGTGTAGCCATTTCCTTTATCTAATTCTGCTGTTGCCTTATTATAAAATGTGGATAAATTACTGAGGCAGGATCTACCTTTTACAAAGCCATCCTGTCCCCTACAAATGATCATATTGCTATCCACCCATTCCTGAATTTTACTTTTAACAAACTTTTCAAATACTTGAACCACCACTCCAGAGATACTAACTAGCCTGTAATTTGCTACTTCTGTCTTGGAGCAATCTTTATGTAATGGAACTATTTTACCCTCTTTCCACTCCCTTGGAATTGGCAGAGCTGAGATTTAGATTAAACAACTTTGTCAGAGACACTGCCAGTTCATTTGTAATTCTCATAGCATGTGAACAGACATAGCATCCAGCCCATAGATGTACTCACATTGATATTTTTCAATATACTGAATACCTCCGGTTCATATACCTCAATGCTTACATCAGTCTCTGTCACCTCAGTAACTGCAAAGTCACTACTTGAATGATATACACATATACTCGTACACTTGAAAAGTGATCGCTTAGTAACTGCACTAATTCCTCTGCTTCTGTCATTTTCCTATCATCTGAATAAAGTCATCTTTCCATAATCATTCTTTCTCTTACTTGCTAGGTAGCAAAAAATCTCTTTTAGATTTACTTTGGTCTGCTTAGCTAATTTTCTCGCAAAATCTGATTTAGCATTCCTTACGATACTAGTTATCCTTCTTGCTTGTGCTTTATACTGCTTCTGCTTTATATTGCTAATCGCCCACTTAATCCCTACTTGGTTTATCCTCCTGACTCTGGGTATGCATTATGATACCACCTTGCTCAAACAATCCTTGACCACTTCCCATGCACTAATGACATTCATTCCATGTAGTTTCTTATGTCATGGCACTGCTCCAAGTTGCCTCCTAAGTTTGTCATAATCACCAGCTTTGTAGTTCCACATAAACACTTTCTTGCCTGAAATATCCACATGTTGAGCAACCCCCCCCCCCCCCGATCGGAGGTAGATTTACTACTGTAGTTATAGATGGATCTTCTTGCTGATGCCAATAATTTTTGGCCAAGTTAAGCTGACCAGTGCTAAAAACTCCTCTCTTTTATTTCTGATACCTTGGGCATTCATGTACATACATTTCAACATCCTTGGGCTCACAGTTACCCTTACATAATGTCATTACCCACCCATTCAGATTCAAAACCCAGGAAATTGTTCAGCTCTTCATAATCATTCCTGCACTCATACTTATCTATCCCAGTAGTGGCAAGACACATGCTTGATTGTTTCCTCCCTAATATTTCTAGTTTCTCTGGTTTTACACTTCAAACTCTCATCGAAACAACACTTTCTCCAAGCACCAACTCCAAAACCATTTACGTGCAGTCCATCAGGCATATACAGGTCATTATGTCCATCAAATTCACAATGCACATCTATAAACTGCACACATCATTCTCAATGACTCACTGGCAATGAGAAGATTGGGAGGACTTCCCAAAATTGAGGACGTTTAAGACAATCATTTTTGTTGAGGTTAGGGTTAGGACCGTGAATGTGTGCTTCACTACTTTCTTTATATAATCTTTCCAGAAGAAAATACCTTTTGTGTAGGATTTTGGCTTTATTCCAATGAATTCTATGTCTTGTTGAGTAGGCATTGCTAACTAAACCAGAGTATCAGACTCTTGAAGTAAAATATACTCTTGATGTTCCTCCAGATGAATCTGAGGAATGACCCGTCTACCTATAATAACAAAGGCTGCATAAAAAAGGGACCCTATAAACTTCAGGTTAGGAGAGAGGAAGATATTTGTCTTTTGTAGAGACAAAGAAGGAATTAAGTTTATAAATTAGATGGAAAGAAACTTGTAAGTCAGTCTGGTGAAGAAGTCTTGCAGTTTTCTCTGATATTCCTTTAACATATGGTATTGAAATTCTAGAAACTTCTTCTTCTTGAGGAAAATTAGGATGAAAGCCAGAATTATTAATTATTTCATTGAATAGTTTTGTAATATAACCATTAGAGATGAAAGTAGCATTGATAAATGACAATTCATTATTTAAAAGAGAATTAGTAGAACAAATCTTATGAACTCTATGATTATCACACCATATTTCTGACTGGAATGATGATGTGAAGCAGCATTAATGTATTTACCAGTATGAGTTGGTTTTCTATCTACTGAGAAATGTAGACTGCTATTAGGTTGATGCAGAATGAGAATGTCCAGAAAGGAAGAGAGTTGTTATCTTCTACTTCAAGTGTAAATTTAATTCTTGGGTTTGCTGAATTAATTTTCTCAAGAAATTCATATAGATCAGATGAGGAAGTGTTCCATACAACAAAAACATCATCCAAATGATTGGCTTAGGGGGGAAAAGCTATGAGAATATGTTTTTCAAAGTAGGGGAAATTGGAGATTCCATAACAGTTCCTTCTATCAGCCTGTATAATTTGTTTTGATAACTGAAATATCCTGAATTAATGACAAAATCATAGAATTTTAAAAGATCAGGAGGAAAATCATTACTGATTGATTTGATTTGATTGTATCATCCAGAGGGAAGAGTGAAACTATATCAAAACTAATTAAAAGATCTATGGGTTGAAATCTTTTATTCTTGAAATCTTCAAGATTTTTAATGAAAGAAGCAGAATTTCCTCTAAGAACAGAGAGAAGATTTGACTGATGTCTTGAGAGTTGATAGGTCAGACAACCTATACAATTCACAGCAGGTCTCAATGGAACATTTTCTTTATGTAACTTGGGAAGACCATAAAATTGGGAGATAAAGCATGATGAACTCTTAACTTTTAGATGGGTTCTTCATCCCAGGATGAACTTCACCCAAGAGATTATTAAGTTTGTTGATCTGTGATTGAGTTGAATATCTATAAGTGGTATGATCACAAAGTAAAAGCAAAGTATGATAGATACGGCACAAATGTTGGATAGTGATTGGTATGATGTTTAGGGTCTCCCTCGATGAGTCTAAGGACTCCATGAAGTAGCCCATAATAATAATAATAAAGTTTTCTAAAGTAGTTATTTTTATCAAGAAGAACCACTGCACGAGCTTTGTCAGCTTCAGTAATCATATTTTGATAAACTGTTGTGAGGAGGTACTGATTTAAACAGAACATATGCTGCTTGAAAATGAATTTTACTAGTCAAGGAACACTGAGAGGTTGTTGAAGGCCTTTTCAATACTAAACATAAAGCCCATAACAAGAATGGTTTTTGAAGCTACAGCATAATCAACTCTTTCAAAATGAGAATCTTCCTTTAGTGACCAAACATGCTATTTTTTTAATGCCACTTCAGGCTTCCAGTAAGCAAGGTGTGGCCTCACACCAGCATGTGGAAATGGGTATCCATTAAGTTAGGACAATAATACTATACCACATCAATACTATACTATATCAGTAGATTTTAGATTGCAGATGATTTGCATTGCCAGTGTATAATTGCCATCCTCTTACTGGAAGCCTGAAGAAATCTGAAAAAGTATTTGTTCACTAGAGCAAGGTTCCCAGATTATCTAGCCCTTTGTCTACAGTACTAATGTTCTATAAGAATACACTTTTGTGGTAGGATTATCATAAAAAACAATGAATCTATCATTAATTGCAACAACACTGTTTTAAAATTAATGCTACATATGCTCCATAGTAGAAATTCTATTCCACGGACCCTTATACGTGGAGTATGTGGAAATTATAATGCTTTTTTTTTTTTTAATCTTTGCATAATTTATCAATTATCTAACATTAAGAATATCAGTTACAAAGAAAGCCATAGATGACTGTAGATGATTAAATCTGAAAATTAGTTACTTTAGTATGGCATATTTGAAAATAAAATGGCTTCTTTTTAAAAGGAAAATTTGAAAGTTTGAATATTTTTAAATTAAACAAAAAGAATATTACTTGATAGGCAACAGGAAGTACCACATGGAGGAAAACTGCAATATAGTCACCAGCTGTTGCATTTTCCTATCAAACAAGATGAAATTATTACATTACAATTACATATTACAAGTATACAACATTGATTATAAAAATTCAGGAGAATGTATTCATATACAACGGTGATTTGCAAACTGAAAACTGCACTAAGGAGAAAGTATTGTGAAATTTCAGAAGAGAAGAAAAGAGAAGAGAGATGAGATAGTGAAATGAAATTTGTTATACTGGGGTATACCAAAGCAATGAGATGAGTGTGTTATGTCTGCTATAACTCATAACACAGTGTATAAATAACACTAGAAGAGGGGAAAAAATATTGAAAACTTAATAAAATTTTGTTGGATTTCTGACTTCAGCAAAAATTATAACTGTGGTAAAAGACACATAGCTGAAATGAAACAATTCAAACTGTTTCTACAATTTAACTAAGTATTAACCATTTAAGTGTTAACAAATTTAACAATTTACATTTCTGATCTGAAGATGCTAGTTAAAAATCCAGTGAAATATTAATAAGTTCAATTAATCATTTATTTTCTTCTGGTATTGTTTATACCATGAAGTACTGTTATGAATAATCATCAACACCTAAGCCTATCTATATTATTATTATTCACAACTGACCTCCATGGAGTTAAAGGATTCATCACAGGAGGTCTATACTCTCCCATGCAAAAAGATCATCAAATTATCATGATTATTACATATGGCATCTCCATGGAGTCCAGAGACTCATTGTGGGAGACCCTCACTAGCTTTTATACACACAAAACCTATCATACCTCTCCTTGAACTCATTCACTATCAGGGCATTCACAACTAATTCAATCCACTCATTCACCACTCTAAACACAAAAAATATAGTCTGCATACTCTATCTTACTAACCACAGGAGAATATATTC
Organism: Typopeltis vanoorti; assembly: GCF_054136105.1. Taxonomy (NCBI): domain Eukaryota; kingdom Metazoa; phylum Arthropoda; class Arachnida; order Uropygi; family Thelyphonidae; genus Typopeltis; species Typopeltis vanoorti. The sequence goes on along the minus strand of NC_143564.1, from coordinate 71,123,311 downwards.
ATATATTCTTCTGTGGCTAAACAATTTCCATGGATGATCCATAGTTTCCTATCATGACTCCTTTTTTTTTTTTGCCTATCAACTGCCTATGTAGCTTAATATATCTCTTAATGATTTGTGACTAAATAGATAATAATGTCGGCCTAGTCGGCCAAGTAGTTAGAGTATCCACTCTCCAGTCAAAATGCTGCAGATTCAAATCCTGCCGTGGGCATGGATGTTTGTGATTGTCTGTGAAAACAGTGAAAATACTAGTGGTGGGCAGTAGACGACTTTAGTGTAGATGATGTGGTTCACTGTAGTTGGTGCATTGAGTGGTGGAGATGGAGAGTTCTACTCATCGAGGGAGTAGGTGTCCTCCCTTGATGAGTCATCAGACTCCCTGCAGGTGCCATGTAATAATAATAATAATAATAATAATAATAACTAAACTTTGTAACCCACACATCTTCAACCTATCATCATAGGGAGTATTCCACAGACTTGATATCAGCTTGGTCACTCATATCTGAATCCTCTTTACCACCTCCTGATTCCCAAGCACTACTGTGCACTGATTCCCAAGAAACCCACATGTGGGTTTCTTGGGAATCAGTGCATGCACAGTAGTCAAGATGTTGTTAGCATGTTTTTCAACATCCAAGTAATCCTTTTAGCTCTTTTATCAACTTCTGCAATATGTCCTCTAAACTTAACTCTCTGTCCACCATTATCCCCAAAGTCCTTAGCCTCATCAGTTTTCCTGTATCATCAATGTGATACACAATATGGAAGTTATGAAAGGAAGCTGTGAGCAAGAAAGTGAGGAGTGGTTGAACTATGAAATGCACTGCCTGGTGAGAGCAAGAATGGTCAATAAGTTCAAGGAGTGGTATGATAGATTTTGTGTTTCCTTTCCTAGGAAGGACCTCCCAGAATGAGTCCTTTGACTGCATGGAGGCCTGAATAATAATAATAATTATTATTATTATTATTATTATCCTTTGCTCACAATGCCAATTTTTTTGGTATTGTGAGCAAAGGATAATACAGGATATCAACATGACATTTATCAACTATTCCCTTCCCAGTTTTGCATCATTAGCAAATAATTGAATTACCCTCTTTAAACCTTTCCCTATATCATTTATATATATATTAAAGGTTAGTGGCCTTATTACAGAACCCTTAGGTCCTCCATTAGGCACCCTCATTCTCCTAGATTCTCTCCATAATATACTACTCTTTGGTGTTTGTCTGTCAACCCCCCCCCCCCCCATCTATGCTTCTAGCTTCATATTCATTGCAATATGTAATGGATATGAAGTAACAGTTTTGTAATAGTTTTCCATATGATATTTTGTCAGATGCCTTTACAAAGTCCAGCAGTATCATAGTATAACCATTTCCTTTATGCAATTCTGCTGTCGCTTTATTATAAAATGCAAATATACTAAGAGAGGACCTACCCTTTAGAAACCGTGCTGTCCACTATTATTATTATTATTATTATTATTAGCATTTAACCTCTATGAAGATGGCGACTCATCGTGAGAGGTGCTGTGCCTTAAACTGATTCAATGCATCTACATCCACAACATACTCAGGCAATGCATTCCACTCACAAACCACTTTCCATGCAAAGACCCTACTCCTCACACTCTCCTTATACAATTTCCAGTGATTACTTCTTGTTCTAACCCCCCCCCTTCTTCCATTCTATGAAAAATCTATTCCATGTCTACATGATAACAACCCCTGACTACCTTATATGTCTCAATCATATCCCCACCACCTCTTCCTTCTATTCACAAGGCTCTGCAACTTACATTCTCTCAATCTGTCCTCATACTCCACATTCCAAAGACCACTAACCACCTTTGTGAATCTTCTCTGGACCCTTTCCAAAATATCCTCGTTACTATGAAAACCAGGTGACCAAATCTGTGCACAATAATCCATATGAGGCCTGATCAAGGCCTTATAAAATGGCTTTATGAAGTAATAACCTCTCTATTTCTGCATGTCAGAGTCCTCCGCATCATTGCCATTATCGATGTGATGTCTTCACAACTTGTGTAATATGGACCCTGAATTTTAGATCCTTGTCCACAATTACTCCTAGATCTCTCATAATAAATAAGATTGACATCAATTTTATTTATTTCCTCAAATACCTTTTGCTCACTCACAATTAAACCATCCCCTTCTATATTCTCTACAGTTAAGTTCCTCATGATTTCACCCTGATCAGGATGAAACACCCTTATAAATTGATCACCAATACCTTAACAACATCTTCTGCAGCAGCAGTTACCATTCTACCACTTTCATCCATTTACTTCATCTTACCATGATCATTCTTCCTTCTACTTGCCACATATTTAAAAAAAACTCTTGGGTTTTTCTTTGCCTGATTTGCCAATTTCTGCTCATACTCTACTTTTGTTTTCATTACTAACTGAGTCACTCTTCTGACTTGTAATTTATACTCTTCATGTGAACTGATTATTACTATTATTCATCTTGTACTTCTTCTTCCAAAGTATTTTCTTTTTCCAGATTTCATGCTTAAGCTTCACATTCATCTGTTTTACACCTACCTTATTCAGCCTTTTGGCCTTCAGAATGCTGTTATGTATTTCTTTGTCAGTTCCCATGCAGCATTTATTTCCTTACTGCTCAACTCCTCATTCCATGTTATAGCTCCAAGTTGTCTCCTAAGCTTGTCATAATTACTAGCCTTATAATTCCATATATATCCTTTCCTCACAAAAGTCTGCATATGACTAGCTACAACACAAGTGATTACTTCATGATCACTTTCACAACTGGAGGAAAGTGTGAAACCCTTTCACAATCACATCCTCTGATGAAATGATTAGATCATTATTCCCAAATGCTATCTATCTCTTCATTCCAATCTATACTGCCATAATTACCCATAATAATTACCCTACCTTTGTTCACTAATCCATATTGTTTATACATTTCTTCATCACCACCCTTCACATTCCCAGGCCTATAACAACATCCAACTATAGATCATAATGCAATATAAAATTTCTTATCACTAAGTTTTTGCAATTCTAATAATTTACCTTTTCCATGGCAATATTTATGTAGTATTTTGATCTCTTAGTACATTGAACAGCACTATGGTGTAAACTAATAATTAAAAATCTGTCAAAATAAAAAAAACATTAATAAAACATATTATATTAAATTTTTATATTATTTATATATACTTTTAATTTACTATTATTAGTAGAAATCAGGTATCACCACTTGCAATAAATTAATATTGTAGCTGCTGGATAAAATCATGAATCAGATGTACAGCACTTTTAAAGTAATCACAGTAAAAGCAATGCTATCCTTGATGGGCTCAGGTCTCTTCGTGCAAAGATGAAACAATAGTAATATGATGAAATTACCAAATATATAAATTAATTCAGAAGAAAATTGTTTCCAGGAAACTAGTAATGAAATCTTTGCTGTACTATCATCCCTATACATCACTTAAGGACATCATCGGGAATGATAATCTATATGAAATACTGGCAGACATTTACAATGCCGAGCATAGTTAACCATATTTACAGTTGCCTATTTCAATTTCAAAAAAAAGGGTAAAAATAAAATATCTTCCACATTTATAAATGTTTTCATACATTTATATACTGTTGCTTCAATACCTAACCATATTGCTTTAATTAGGGATACCACCCACCACTTTTTTTTACACTAGTTACTATATTTGTGTATTCTACAGTAATCAATTCCAAACTTAAACAGTAAACAATAATAATGATAAAACATGTCATGTGGATCATAATACCAACATAATAAATCATGATACTAAAATTATAAATCATAATATTAAAACGGTTTACTAAAAATAAGCTAACAATTCATTACTTGTGTTAGCCTACACAATCAAAAAAAAAAAAAAAAGTACACATATGTGCAGCGAGGATAAGGTGTCACCTATCATTCATCATGTAAACCTTTTTATGATACTAAATGTTACCAGAGCAATGTGAGGAGAAAGCAATGCAGTTTGTGAATGTATGTGATGATTTTGAGAGATAGATGGAATTATATAAGCTGATGGGCTACATTTAAATGGTTTTGATGTGAGTCAGTTGGAGAGGTTGTTGCTATGGCATGCACGCACGCACACACAGAGAGAGAGAGAGGGAGGGAGGGAGAGAGAGAGTCAGGATAGACAAGGAGACACTGCATTAGAGAGAGGTGGATATTGGAAGCAGTAGTGAATGTGTATATGTGAGCAGACAACAAAGGAAGGGGATGGTCTAGGATGGAAAAGTAGTACTTGGATATAGGGATGATAGCAAGGAATGGCAAAGGGCAGGAATGAAGGTGTCATATCTAAGAAGTAATGTTAGCAGAACTTGTTATATACCCAGAAATGAACTACTATGTTTGTTTACAAATGCCATGATACCAGAACTAAAGGGAATGAAATTATTGCACTGATTGAGTATGTTTACTCAAAAATTATGATAATAAGTGAGACATGGTTGCTGGCATGATGATGATGATGATGTCCTGGAAGGAATAGAGACGGAAGGGTATAATGTTTTTCAAGAGGATGGAAAGGGAAGAGGTGTGCTGTTGATGATAGCAGAGGTGTTATGCCCATGCATGGTGGAGATGCAAGGAGGAAATTATGACAGTGGTTCTGAGGCAGTATTGTGTGAGATAGAGGTGGACAGGATGACATATTTAGTTGGATGCTGCTATAAACATGGCAAAATGAAGGACAGTTACAAGGCCAAAAAATAAAATAAGAAAAGTATAAGCAAATAAGAAAAGGATGATCACTATGAGCACTTTATTATCATAATATAGACTGGAAGAATGAATTTCTTGACTTTTAGAGAGACTATCTAAGACAGTTCATAACAGAGAGCACATAATAGTATAATCTCATTAAAGGATGTTATTATAAATAGGGTATTGAATTTTCCTCCAGCTAATAAAATGAAAATGAGATGATTACTTGCATGATACATAAGAGAATTTCTCTAAAGAAAGATTATATGCGAAACTACAAACCTTGGAATGTGCCATCATGGTTGGGGTGTTACCTGGTTAAATAAAGATACTGCTGTTTTAATCTGAGAATGGGGAAAAACACTGAAAAATCAGGTACCGGAACAAACTCCTACTTTTTAAATAACAAAACCTGTGGTGTGATCATAATTAAAAGAAACATACGTATTAACCACAGTGAAAATTATTTAATGTAAATATTTATCCTAAGTATCTTAGGACATCATCAGTACAGCAGTTTAAACAATAATAGGAATAACATACAGTTAGGGTGCATGATTACAATAGAATCTCATTAAATGTGCGTAACGTGTTACAGAAGTTAAAAAAAAAAAAAATTATTTTACACAATTTTATATGACAATTTCCCATACTTTAGGAATAGTAAGAATGTCATTGTGGTTTAAATTTGGTCTGTGTAGTAGGGCTTCAGAACTGATGATGTCCTAAGATACTTAGGATGAAATATTTACATTAAATAATTTTCACTGTGGTTAATACATGTGTTTCTTTTAATTATAATTCAAAATGGGCTCCATCATAAGAAGAAGTATCAACGAAAAAGAAGTGAAGCTGTCAGAAAAGTTAAAGAAGTAGAACTTGGTAAATGGTGTGTTACCAAAGCAAAGAAGAAAAAAAAAGGGGAGATTCTTTCAAATAACACTACACAATGTTATATTCTGGTAATAATGAACAAGAAAAGGAAGGAGTAGTTAAAGTGTTCATAAACATAAGTGTAATCTTCCTGAATAATAAACAGTATCAAGCAGAGTAATATTGGCAAACATTCAAAATGTGGAACTGGACAATGAGATTTAATTTTGCCTATGGTCCTTCAAGAGTCAAAGTGGAAAATAGCAGTATGTGTGAAGATATTGAAGAAACACTGTTTGGTGTGAAGTTGAGATCAACAAAATAGTATATCTAATAGAATGCTTTTATAAGCTAGGGAATGTAGAGAGTATTGATTGTGAAATATTTAGACAAATCAGTTGGGCAACTAAAAAGAAGATGAATGAAGAAGATGAACTAATGGTAGAATTTAATTAGAGGAATGGATATTGGAAAGAAGAGATAGTGTATAGTAACAAAGAGAGTGAATTTGTTGAGATTCTGTGGGATAACTATCTAAAGAAACACGAGATTTATCGGTGTTAGATTTCATGATATCCTGGTTGTGAATGAGGTATACACTACCACTTGTTAGTGAAAGTAATCACGAGGTATTGGTTTGGAAGGTAGTCCAAGAAAAAGTTGTTATCAAGAAGGTCTATATGTGGACCTATAAGATGGGTGATTATGAGAAGCTCCACAGTCAACTAGCATCAATACATTGGAATGATGAATTGTGTAGAAAATATGTTGATAGTGCATGGGAAATAATATGGCATTATCGAACACAGGCAATGCATAACCAAGAATTAAGCGATTAAATAGAGTAGGAGTGAGATGGACGAATGATAAAATCAAGTAAGCAGTTCTACAAAAGAAGTTGTTATGGAAGTAGTATAAGACAGTTTGCAGTGAAGAGATGAATGAAGAATATAGAGCACGAGTCAAAAACATGACAAGCATGGTACTTTTTGGTAAAAGTGAATATGAAAGTACATTGGCCAGTCAGGTCAAAGATAATCCAAGGATATTTGATATTTTTCTGCTATGTAGTAACTATTATTATTATTATTACCTTTCTGGTAGTTCTTGATCACTGCTTCTCATCCTGTGCTTGCGGTATTGTGGGTGTTTTGTCGGGGAGGGGGGGGGGTTCTTTGCCAGCCTAATTGACCGAGGGATTAGCATATTCTCTCTCCAGCCAAAAGGCTGCAGGTTTGAATCCTGCCATGGGCATGGAGCTTTGTGATTGTCTGTGGAAATACTAGTGGTGGTGGTGGGTAGTAGATGCAGCTAGTTGCAGTTGGTGGAGAGTTGTAGAGTAGGTGCCTTCCCTCGATGAGTCTTTGAACTCCCTGGAGGTGTTATGTAATAATAATAATAATAATTATTATTATTATTATTATTATTAAGAGAGGCCTCCAGGAAGTCAGGGACTCGATGAGGGTGGCCAAATACTATATGCACCAGCAATCATACTTATTCTTTCATTCATTCACACTGCTTGCACACACAACATTCAATGGCAATCCATTCCAATCACTCACCACATTATGAGAGAAAAATCTAGCCCATGCACCCCCTTCTTAGTGGCATTCATTCCCAGCTTTCAGAATGCCCTCTTATCCTTTCTCCATTCTCCATCATCCATAAAATGAAAAATTTCATCGACATCCACAACGCTGATATAATTTTTAATACTCTCCTTTGTATTCTCACCACTGTATCAGAATCACAATGGAAACCAGGAGACCAAACCTGCACACAACAGTCCAAGTGAGGTCTTATCAAGGCCTTGTAAACAGGCAAAATGACATACTTATCTTTACATGTGAAAGTTCATTTCAGCATTGCAATTATCTTTTGAGTTGTATTTGCAATCTTTGCTACATGGCCCCTGAGTTTGAACTTGCTTTTGAACTAACACTCCAAGATTGATAGCCTGATCAGTTTCTTCTAGCATAATCCCATTAATATAATACAACATTGGATATCTAATCACACCCACATGCATGACTTTGCATTTACTGACATTGAACTAACATCCATTTTCCCATGCCTACATTCCTACCTATTCAAATCATTCTGTGAGTACTGCATATCAGCAGCATTCCTGATTACCCTACCTATCTTTGCATCATCAGCAAATATAGGTAGGGTAATAGGTAGGGTAAAGCTGTATGTCATCTGTCAAATCCATCAGAATATCATTAATGTACAGATTGAATAGCAGTGGACCAATGACCGTTCCTTGTGGTACACCACTAGTTACCTTAAATCTTGCAGACTCACATTCCCTGTATACTATTTTTTGATATTTCAGTCAGCCATATTCTCCAATTTATGCAAGTCTATTATGCTGTATTCTGTCAAAAGTCTTAGCAAATTCCAGAAGTATCATGGTGTATCCATTCCTCTTATTTAGTTCAATGGTAACATTGTTATAGAATGTGAGAAAGTTGCTAAAAGATGACCTTCCCTTAGTGAACCCACACTGTTCATTGCAAAGTAGAGATTCTCTGTCAACCCATTTCTGAATGTGACCCTAACTAATTTTTTCCAAAATCTCCACCACCAGCCTGAGATACTGATTGGTTGATAGTTGGACACATCAGTTTTTGCACTGGGATTACCATACATTCTTTCCACTCCTGTGGAAACTTCCATGTTCTGAGACTCAAATTATATAGCTGGGTCAAAGGAATAGCCAGATTAGCTGAACACTCTTTTAGCACACATTCTGATATCACATCAGTCCCTATTGCAGACTTCTTATTCAGTTTATGCAACTCTAATACCTCCTCTTCATACACTTGAATTTCTTCACCCAGTGAAGAGATAGCAGTGAACTCAATGTTGCATACACAAGGTTGTTAGCTTTCAGCAAAATGGGCACTCATTTAGTTGAACAACCTCTTCTGCATCTGTCACCCTCATACCATTTGCATTCAGAAGAGTCATTCTTTCATATTCATTCTTTCTTTGAATTGCAGGATATCAAATAGAATTCTTGTGGGTTGTCTTTAACTTGCAGAGCCAGTTTCTTTTCATACTCAGATTTAGCTTTCTGTACAACAGTTGTGATTATTCTAGTCTGCTGCTTATAATTTTGATAACGGACATCATCCTTATGCACACAGTATTGCTTCCACATCATCCGTTTCTTACAAATTGCTTGCTTAATAAGATTTCATATCCATTTGACTCCTACCATCTTTATTCCCTGAACTCTTAGGACACATTCTGATATTGCATCATTTAAGTATTTTTAAATGCTTTCCATGCACTGTCAATATTCTTTCCATTCAGCAACCAATAACACTGCACTGAGTATACTCCTCAGTTGGTCATAATTTCCTGCTTTGAACATTTTCAGAATGGAACATTCATAAATTTAGCACTTCCTAAGTGAGTACCACATGATCACTGTCATGAACTGGGGGCAGAATAGTTATGTCTTTAACTGAAATGCCCTCTGACACTATAATCAAATGTAACACTCTTTGACCTCGAGTTCCATCTGTCACATGCTGCCTGCAGACATTGTCTCACAACAGCTCAATAAATTCAGTTTCATTCTTCTCATAAGATTTTACTGCTACCTAATCAATATTTGGATAATTAAAGTCTCACATTATGATTACTCTTTTTGCACCCATTATCTCTATTTGGTGATGCATTTCATCACTAGCAACCAATCCACCAGGTATATGACAACATCCACTATGAAATTGATCTTGTTAGTTTCCACCTCACACCAGATGGCTTCAAATCCACTGCCACATGAAATACTGTTACTAGTATTACAATCATAAGTCTCAACCCTAACTGGATTCCAGTCATCTGATATCATTAGCAGCACCCCCTCCCCACTTCTCCTATCTTGTCAATCCTTTCTAAAAATACTGTACCCTTTACACTCAATACCAGTTAGTATGTCTGATTCTGATAGGCAGGTTTCACTAATGCTTACAATCTGAGGTCCCAACATATTAAGCAAGAGGAAAAATAATTATGGCAGGTTGACACTGGTTATGACATCAAAGTAATACCCATAGGAAATGATATAGTGTAATTATTTAATGAACACCTCATTAATGTATATCGTAGTGGTGCGAATGATGCTGTGCAACATGTAGAAGGGAGGCAATAATTAGGAGAATTAAAGGTGAAAGAATCAGAGGTGTATCAAGTGTTGATTGGGTCAGATGTTAATAAGGCAGTGGGGATTGATGACATATTACCATGTATTTTTAAAAAATGTGCAAAAGAGTTAGCCATATCCTTGTCCTGGTTATTTAATGAAAGTCTTGCAGTGGGAAAGATTCCTAAGGAGTGGAAAGAAGGCAAAATAGTACCACTCCACAAACATGGTTTGGGAACAGAAGTTTCAATTATAGATGGGTCTGTATATCTGTAGCTGTGATCAAAGTGTTAGGAAAATGGTTAGAAATAGAATACAGAATTGTGTTGATCAACATAAGATTCTCTATGATGGTCAGCATGGCTTTGTGAAGGGTAGATCTTGTTTCAGCAATTTGCTTATATGAGATACAGGATCTTGGAGTGATGGTAGACAGCAGACTGAAGTTCTGAGGGCACATCACAAGTGTTGAAAAGAGTGCACATCATATTGCTGCTATGAATAAAAAGTACACTGAGATGTAGGGATAAGGAAGTTGTGGTTCCTCTATATAATGATTTTATGATAAGGTGACGAATGTATTGGATAAGGAAGAATCGTATACAGTGATATTCTTGGACTTTGCAAAAGCATTTGATAGATTACCACATGAGAGGTTGGTGTACAAGCTATAGAGAATAGGACAGATAGTATATCAGTTATATGAATCAGAGATTGGATCTCTGAAAGATACCAGCAAGTTGTGTATGATGAAGCCATGTCTCAAAAACGGAAAGTGACCAGTGGCGTTACCTCAGGGTTCTGTTCTTGGGTCCCCTACTGTTTAACTTATTTGTTAATGATAATTCTTGTGGATTGACTGGGGATCTTCAAATGTTTATCGATGATGCAAAGTTAGGTAGAATTATCAGGAGTAGTGCTGATGTTAATTCTCTACAGGAAGATTTAAATAGACTTTTAGAGTGGACAAATGAGTGGGGTTAAAGTTTTAATATTAATAAATGGAAGGTGTTACATGTTTGGATGCAGAGATATAAGGCTACATACTGTATTGGTGGAGCTGTATTTCAGGAAGTGGATGAGATTCAGGATCTTGGAGTGATTGTAGACAGTAGACTGAAGTTCTGAGGGCGCATCGCAAGTGTTGCAAAGACTGCACAACGTATTGCTGCTATGATAAAAAGTACACCGAGATGTAGGGATAAGGAAGTTGTGGTACCTCTATATAATGCATTAGTCAGATCACATATGAACTATTGTGCACAGATTTGGTCACCTAGTGTTCATTGTGACGTGGAAACACTGGAGAGGGTCCAAAGATGAATAACTAAAGTGATATCAGGACTCTGGAATGTTATTTATGAAAAGCATTTGAGAGAATGCGGGTTAACAACACTGGTATTTTCTTTGATGGACAGCATGGATTTGTTAAGGAAGATCATATTTTAGTAATCTATTTACTTATTACAATAAGGTGACAGCTGCATTGTTTGAGGGAGATGGATACACAGTGGTACATTTAGATTTTGCAAAGCCTTCTGATAGATTATCTCATTTGATAGCCAAACTAGAGCAGATGGGGTTTGGGCATTAGACTAGTACACTGGATTGGATAATGGCTGTCTGATAGTTATCAAGAAGTTATGTATGGGGGAGCAACATCCAAGAAGAGGAAAGTCACTAGTGGTGTGCATCAGGGATTTGTTTTATGGCCACTGCTATTTAACCTGTATATTAAAGATATCAGGTTAGATTAGAATGGGGATATTCAATTGTTTGCAGATGATGTTATGATGGGAAGAACTATGAGAAGTAGAGCAGATGATGTGGCCTTACAAGAAGACTTAAATATACTGAGTGAATGAACAAGGAGTGGGGACACCAGTTAAATGTTGCAAAATTATTATTAGTAGTAGTAGTAGTAGAAGCAGTAGTTTCCATGGAGTCAATGACTCATCACAGGCGATCCTCCATCACAGACACTTCATCATATCATGACTTGAATGCATTCACTTTCTCCACCTTCACTACACTTCCAGGCATTCCAACCACAACACAACTCTCCATACAAAAAAAAAAGAAAAAAAAAAGCCTACTCCTTAATCTCTTGCTCACATCCTCCTTATACAGCTTCCAAGGATGGCTTCTTTTACTTTCCTTGTCTTCAACCATTCTTCAAAAAATCTGATTCATATTAATCCAGTAATAACCTATTACCAACTTATATGTCTTGATCATCTCTTCCCCTCATCCTTCTATTCACCACATGATGCAATTTGCATTCCCTCAATCTGCCTTCGTATTTTACATTTCAGAGAGCAGAAACCACCTTAGTCAATTGTCTCTGAGCCCATTCCAACACCTCTTCATCCTTTTAAAAGCCTGGTAACGAAATCAAAACATAGTAATCCATATACGGTCTGATAAAAGACTTATACAAAGGAATAATAATAACATCCTTACTCCTACATGGTGGTGTTTTCTCTGCATCATTCTCATAATGTGCTATGCTGTCTTCGCAATTTTAACAAAATGACCCCAAAATTTCAGGTCCTTATCCACCAACATTCCTAGATCCCTTATCTCCTCTACCTCCTCTAAGATATCCCAACCAATCTTATACTCTACATCCCATCTGTGCTTCTCAAACTTTACACTTTGCCACATTGAACTGGTAACCCCATTCATTTGTTCATTCAGAAAGTCTATTCAAATCACCTTGCAAAACTACAGCATCCACTGTGCTCCTTACAGTTCTTCCCAACTTTGCATCATCTGCAAATAACTGTATATCACCATTCGAGCCTTTCCTAATATCATTTACATACAAATTAAACAGCACTGGATCCAAAACAGACACCTGGGGCACACAACTGGTGACCTTCTTCCTCTTCTATAATATCATTCACCAATATTGACCTCTGGAATGTCGAGTATGAGGAAAGATTGAGAAGATGTAATTTGCAGAGTCTGGTGGACAGGAGGAAGAGTGGGGGGGGATATGATTGAGACCTGCAAGTTGGTAATGCTGGAGAAGTTCTACAGAAAATAGTAGGAGATCGGGGGAGAACCAGAGGTCATCCCTGGAAACTGTATAAAGAGAGTGTGAGTAGGGGAGTGAGGGGGAGATTTTTTTTCGCGCAGAGTTGTGAATGATTGGAATGCCTTGCCTGAGAGTGTGGTGTCTGCAAGGAGGGAGTTTGAATGTGTTCAAGGCATGGTATGATGAGCTGTGCATGTGTGATAAAAGGACCTCCCAGATGAGTCTTTGACTCCATGAGGTCTTGGGATAATAATAATAATATACAACTTGCTGATAGCTATCAGACAGCCAATCTCCAACCCAATGCACTAATCTAGTATGCAGCTCAATTTGTTCCAGTTTAATTACCAGTTTGTCATGTGGCAATCTGTCAAATGCTTTAGCAAAATCAAAATATATACCAATGCGTATTTATCCCCTTTGTCCAATGCATCTTTGTACTTCATATGCAACCAGCTATCACCACTACTCATCTTATGCTGCCTCTATAATGCCTTCTTCTTCCAAATTGCATGCTTCACCTCTTCATTCATTGATTTCACACCCACCTAATTTTATCTCTTGACCATTGAAATTCATTCAGACATTGCCTCTGCCAGAAAGTTCCTGAACAGGTCTCAAGCAGCAATGATCTCTTTTTCTTCCAATTATTCATTCCATGGTATAGCTGCAAGCTGCCCACTGAGCTTGTCATAATCACTAGCCTTATAATTCCACATATATCCCTTTCTCACAAAAGTCTCATATGTTAGTGGCCACCACCCCTACCAACTGGAGGGAGATTTAACACCTCATTTACAATAACATCCTCTGATGATAATCAAATACAAGACCCTTGATTTTATACTGATAATTTTATACTAACATATCATAAGATCACTGGAGAGATGCTGAAACATGGTGGCAAAGTAGATGAACTATACTGGTTGTGTAATGTAGCATGGTATGAAAGCAAAGCACCAAAAGAATGGACAAGATCAATCCTAATGGTGATTCACAAAAAAAAGAAGCAAAATGGACTGCAAAAATTGCTCTAACAAGTCATGTGGGAAAAGTACTTATGAAGATATTAACAGAAAGAATAAGGAAACTAATAGAAGAAAATCTGAAAGATGAGCAAGCAGGATTTAGAAGAGGCAGAAATATGTGCACCAAATATCAATGTTAAGATTAACTATGGAGAAAGCTCTTTATAAAAATAAAAATGCTTATACCCATTTTGTTGATTTCAGAAAGCATTCAACAGTATTGATCAGAAAGTGGCATGGGTTGCACTCAATCTTATGACGTGGACTGGAATCTAATATGTCAATTGCAGATCATCAATGACAATGCAGAGGCAGCTGTGAGAAATTGTGGAAAAGAGGAAGATGGTTCTGGACAATGAGAGGCATGAGACAAGGAGATCCAATATCCCCAAGTCTTTTATTATGCTTCTGGAAAGAACAATGGAAGCATAAAGGATAATATAAGGGGAATTTCAATTCATGGTACAAAAATAAATACTTTACATTTCCAGATGACATAGTCATTATTGAAGAAGATGACAGTGCTCAGGTCAAGTAAGAAGGAAAGAGATATAAGTTGATAATGAACATCAAAATACAAAAAACAAATAAAAACAATATTTGTAGAGGGCTAGAAGAGATTATGAAGTTTTCACATACCTAGCGAGCAACATGACCCACGATTTAGACTAAAAAAGAGACAAGATTTTGGATAACAAGAGCAAAAGTAAACCTACAGACAATGGACAAGATATGGAAAAGTAAATCGGTGAACCTTCTCATACTGCTAAGACTGCTGGAAACATGCCTATTCACAAGCACTCACTATGGTTGTGAGACATGGGTAATGATCAAAGACTCTGTGAGACAAATACTGGCTTTTAAAAAAACATGTTATAGGAAGATTCTACAAATTGGATGGATACAAAAAGTACAAATGAAGAACTATATAGCAAAGTCAACTGCAAAGACTCATGTGTATGTGCTAGGAGAAATTCATGTTAGACGCTTAATGGAGTGAAATAGCACTAAGAAATGATTAAAAATGTTATTTAATGCTTCCAATATTTCTTCTCAATCACTGAGACATCGTCAGGGATTACAATATGAGACATGTAACACACACACACAAACACAAAGGCAACACAAATCTAAGTGAAACACATGGATGAAAGACTAGAGTCCTAACTAGGTGGGCACCTGTTGGCAGCCTAGGATGTAAACTGGGATCGCAAACTATTAACATTTCCCATATTTTGGGAAGTTTAATGCAGCCATATTATTTAGATTCGGTTGATTTTTGAGAGCAGCTCCAAAATTGCAGACCATGCTTTAGATACAGCTCCAGAAAGACTATTTTTGGAATTTGTAGCTGCTCTCAAAAAATCAACATAATCTAAATAATATAAATATAATATAAAATACATAATATAAATAGAATCAGAAAATAGAAAAAAAAAGTTCAATTTGGCTATTCAACTTCCATGTGAAATTATTAAGAGACAACTAGACAGTGGCTCTTTCTTTTCTCATAGAGCTCACTGATGTGAAAAACATAACTTTATGTTTTTAATGCCAATGATTTTATATTTTTTACTGGAGTCAGTAGGGTAATTTTCATCATGAAAAAAAGTGCTGTGTTACGGAATTGTTATGTAATGGAAGTTGAATGCTCAAGAGTATTGTGTGCACACATACAGCAAGGTTAATTTATGGGGAAGATGTTTTTACACCAGCTGAAACATTCAAAAAATCAACTTTGAAAACTACTAAGTATGTGCCTGGTACAGAATTTTTTTAAAATATAATTACCAAATAAGTATAAGTTTTTTTTTTTTTATATAATTTTAATTTTCACCTCAATTTTTGTGCATTTATACATGGGTTAATTATTTCCACTTTTGTTCCTTTTTCTAGTCATGATTGCACTCTATCCCAGCACATGCTAACACTAAAAATTAGGCAAGTGTATGAATACAAATATACAGCACATCCATGTTCAATAGTAAGGAAGGGGCATGGTGTCTGCCTTGCAGAAGATTGCTATTGGATGGCATGGAAGAAACATACACATGCTAAGTAAAATTTTTATTAACTTGATTTTTTTTTTTTTTTTTTTTGTATAAGTCTGAATAACTTGAAGTTTCTGCATAAGTCCAAACTTATGTAAGTAGGGGACCACCTGTATTTTTAGATTTTAATTAAGTACAGCTGAAATATACTGTCTGAAAACTGTGTATGCTAATTACTTTTTTTCTGTCTTTCTTCTCCAAAAGAAATGTGAATATCGAATAATAATGACAGTTTGGAAAATGTACTTTACAATAAGCCCATTATATGTACATTATGAAATGTACATTATACAATAAGGAAACCATGTATGAACATATATGGGGGTGAGAGAAAGAGGAGAGATACTGTGTTGTGTAAATTCTTTTTACAACAAGTCTCCAATAAGCAGGGTCATAATCTCACTCTAGATTATGTATGAAATACATAATCTAGAGTGAGATTATGTATTTCATAACCCAGGTATGAAAAATACTACACATTAAAGAGAAATAAATACTGTATTACAAAAAATGAATATTTACCTTCCATCATGTGTTGGATAATGGGCTGCATTTTCTGGATTTCCACTCATTATAACAAGAACTCTAAAAATTAAGTATTAATTATTTACACAAATTACTCCAGAATATAATATTTTCTCTAAAAATAATGTACACATACTTATCAAATATTGGAATAAATCACATAATTCATAAATAAATATTTATACAGAAACATCCACATAGCATTTCATTTACTCTTAGCTGTTTTCATGTTTACAGAACAAAAATATAATGATCTATTTATTTTTCTGCAATGAATGAAGACTATGTTTCTTAGATTCATGTATTCTTTTTTATACATACAATGAGTTACATCACACCTAATATATCAACAGGCCTTCTGAGAGATGAGAAGTTCATCCTTTAATCATGGGCATAGTGTCACAGTAATATAATGAGTGAGTGCCAACGCCTAAGCTTATTCACATCTAGATAACACAAATAGTTTAATGCTTGTGATTGTTTTTAAATGAAAAATTGATCCCAATTCACTTTTAAACATGGTTTAATTTTTTGGTTTGTAATAAAACTGTCCTTATACACATGATTTAGAAAGCAATTTTAAATTGCAAGCATGATATGCAGCATGATGAACTAATAATCCAAAAAAGGATAAAAATAGTCCAAAAGAATAATAGTCATAATCAGGTAAAAAAAATTTACACCCTAGTTTCATTATAGTAATTAAGTAGTATTGTATGTATATTTATGCCAATAAAATCCATCCAGACAGAGTCCAGAAATAACTTTCGTATGGACAGATGGCAAATGGATCTAACAGGTATTTATACACTTTATAATATGCACCAAAAAAATGTTTCCTTCAGTGCAGCAATATTTTATTTATTATTTTTTTTTTTTTTTTATTTATTTATTTTTGTAAAATTTGCAGACAGATATAGTCATCTGGATATCTGAGTGATAAGGAAA
The DNA here is from genome assembly GCF_054136105.1 of Typopeltis vanoorti. Classification (NCBI taxonomy): domain Eukaryota; kingdom Metazoa; phylum Arthropoda; class Arachnida; order Uropygi; family Thelyphonidae; genus Typopeltis; species Typopeltis vanoorti. Next base: position 71,105,899 of record NC_143564.1, on the reverse strand, counting down.
CATTAGGCAGAGAGAGAGAGAGAATAGAAGTGAGTGATTACAAGTGTCTTGGGACTCTGAAATGTGGCGTATGAGGACAGATTAAGGGAGTATGCAATGCCAAGAGTAGGATTCAAAGAATAGGAGAAGAGGTGATATGATTGAGAAATGCAAGTGAGTGAGAGTAGCCTGATATAAGGGAAATATTGCATAGGTGGTTAGAGAACACTGGAAATGTCATGTGAATAAGAAAGGGAAAAGCAATTTTTTTCATGTATGGTAAGTGATGAATGAGTGAAATGTTTTGCTAAAGTGGGTGGTGAATGCCACAATGCTGAATGATTTCAAGGCAAGGTATGATATATATTATCATTTGTAGTAACTTTGGCCACTCACAGATTTGATAGCTTAGATATTTAAGTGATAAGGAAACATTCAAGATATCTGAGTCAATAAGAAAGCAGCAGAGAGAGAGAGAGAGAGAGAGAGAGAGAGAGAGAGAGAGAGAGAGAGAGAGAGAGAGTAGTGATTATGACTGTCTCAGAACTCTGGAATGTTGAGTATGAAGGTAAATTAAAGGAGTATGCTCTGCAGAAAAGAATGATAGATAGGAGAACAGAACAGGTGATATGATTGAGGTAAGCAAGTTGTTGAAATGAATCTATCAGAGAGATATAGGGGAAATATTACATAGCTTGTGGGAAGACAAGAAGACATCAATAGAACCTGTTATATTAGTAGTATGAATAAGTGAAAAGTAATTTCGTTGCATTGAAAATGATGAATGAGTGAAATGCATTGCCAGAATAGATGGAAAATGTCACAACACCAATTGTTTTCAAGATAAGATAATATGATATGTATTGTAATCTATAGTGAGACCTCCTACAAAACAATACTAATGCTAAAATGAAGGTTACTATAAGAACAATTTAATCACTTTTGAAAATGACCGAGTTGCATGAAAATATTTATTTACAAGGTACAATATTCTCAAAAGTGAAATTATTATTATTATTATTATTATTATTCAGGCCTCCAAGGAGTCAAAAGACTCATCGAGGGAGGTCCTTCCTAAGACATAAAGTCTGTCAAGACTCATCGAGGGGAGGTCCCCCCCTGAGAAACACAAAATTTATCATACCACTCTTTAAAGTCACTGACCGTTCTCGCTCCCACCACTCCATCAGGCAATGCATTCCACGGCTCAACCACCCTCCACACAAAGAAACCACTCCTTACCCTCTTGCTCACAGTTTCCTTTCGTAACTTCCAGGGATGGCCTCTTGTCATCACTCCTTCCCGCTGATCAACCAAGCGAAAGAACTCCCCAGTGTCAACCCTGTAACCACCTCTCAACAGTTTAAAAGTCTCAATCATATCACCTCTCCTTCTTCTATCCGCCAAACTCTGCAGTCCACATTCTCTCAGCCGATCCTCATAACTATCCTTGTACAGTCCTGAAACCATCTTTGTCATCCGTCTTTGTATCCTTTCCACAGTTAATTTATCCCCTTCAAATCCTGGGGACCAAATCTGAGAACAATAGTCCAAGTGTGGTCTGATCAGAGACTTATACAACGGAATGATAACCCTCTCATCTCTGCAGGTCAGTGTCCTTCTCATAATAGCAGCAATCCTCTGTGTTACCTTCACCACCTTTGCAATATGTCCCCTAAACTTCAGGTTTCTATCAATCATCAACCCCAGATCTCTTGTCTCCCCTACTTCCTCCAGTATAACTCCTCCCATAGAGTATGCAGCATCCCATCGATGTTTCCCAAACCTCAAGACCTTACATTTTGCTGCATTAAACTGACACCCCATTCATTTGCCCATCTATCTAGCTTATTTAAATCCTCTTGCAGGGCTACCACATCTGCGCTATTACTAATAATCCTTCCCAGCTTCGCATCATCCGCAAACAACTGAATATCCCCCTGCAATCCACTGGCTATGTCATTGATATAAAGGTTAAACAATATAGGTCCTAGTACTGAGCCCTGAGGGACCCCACTTGTAACCCTCTGCCTCCTGGAAACTGCTCCACCATACACAACTCTCTGATACCTATCAGACAGCCAATCCTGAATCCAGTTGACCAATCTGACATCCAGACCCATGTGCTGCAACTTAAATATCAGCTTATCATGTGGCACCCTGTCAAATGCCTTCGGCAAGTCCAAGAAAATTGCAGTATATGCCTTTCCCTCATCTAATGCTCTTGTAACTTTATTATAAAAGGCTAGCATATTGCTAAAACAAGAGCGTCCTTTCACAAATCCATGTTGATTCTCACAGATAACATTACCCTCATCTGCCCAATGCTGTACACGGTCCCTCACTACTTTCTCCAAGATCTTAACAACTACTGATGACACACAGACTGGCCTATAATTAGACACTTCCAGTCTGTTACCACCCTTATGCAATGGCACTATCTTACCTTCCTTCCATTCCCTGGGCACCTTTGCCAAAGCCAGACTTTCATTGTAAAGCCACGTTAAAGGTATTGTCAATTCGCTAGCACATTCTCTCAAAACTCGTGGCGAAATACCATCCAGTCCCACAGCTTTACTGACATCCAGAGTACTCAGTATCTGAAACACACTCTCCTCCTGTACCTCCAGACCTCGTACCAGTCCTATCCCTCTAGCATTAAAACTGACTCCTCTAGGATGAAATACTCCAATAAAGTGTTCATTGAACAATTCCACTATGTCCTCTGCATCAGTCACTCTATTCCCATTTTTATCCCACAATATCATTCTTCCACAGTCATTTCTCCTCCTACTGGCCACATAGCTAAAAAATTCAATAGGATTTTCTTTGGATCTTAGGGCCAATCTCCTCTCATATTCCAGTTTCGCTTTCCTTACCACATAAGTCACTCTTCTGGCCTGTGTCTTATATTCTTCACCCATCCTCTCTTCACCTGTCTCCTTATATCTCTTCCATAGCCTCTTTTTCGCATGCAGTTCCTGTTTAATGTTGTTTGTCATCCACTTTACTCCAAATTGCGCCCTCTTCTTCACTCGTGGTATACAACTTACCATTGCTGATAACAAATATTCTTTCACAATTTCCCACACACTGGTGATATCCCGGCCATCCAATTCCTCCCTCCATGAAACTTCCCGAAGTTGACGTCTAAGACTATTATAATCACCTGTCTTATAATTCCACATAAGTTCCCGTCTCTTTGATACTCCTGCATGTCTATTCATTTTCCATGTCAACACCATATGGTCACTCTCTCCAACTGGTGGGAGAGACGTCAACTCAGTTATTATCAACTCTTCTGATGCTATAACCAAATCCAAAATTTTTGAACCTCTTGTTCCCTCTGTTACATGTTGCCTAAGACATTTGTCCCTCAAGAATTCTAGAAATTCCATTCCCCTATTGTTACATGCATGTTCCTCTCTCCAATTTATACTACTGAAGTTAAAATCTCCCATAACAATCATTCTTCTTGCACTTGCCAAACTTAGCTGTCTAAACATCTCCTGGTCCCCATCCTCTGTGCTCCTGGGTCTGTAGCAACACCCCACTAAATATTCTGTCTTGCCTACCTCTAGCTCACACCATACGCTCTCAAAATCATTTGTCTCACTTCCTTCCAAATTCTCCACTCTTAGAAGACATAGGTCATCACTTATCATAAGCAGCACCCCACCACCACGCTTTCCCCTCCTATCCTGACGAAAAATGCTATACCCAGCGACTTCTATTCCTGTTTTTATATCCCCTTCTGTCAACCACGTCTCAGTGATCGCAATAATTTTTGGCCAGGCTGATGCTATCTGCGCCACCAATTCCTCTCCCTTATTCCGGATACTCCTGGCATTAGTATACAGCATATAAATGCCATTGTTTCTATACCCAGCCTTATCCCTTCTAGACTCCACTGGGCTCAGTGTTACCTGACATTGTCTCCCTTCTCCCAAGTATCCATTCCCACAAGAGGCCACCCCTGCTATCATCCTCCCTGGGACACACTGACTCGTTCAGAACAGCAATCTCTCCAGATGCCTACATCCTTCCTCATTCAAATGTAAGTAGCCTCTCGCATACAATTCCTCTCTTTTCTCAAACGCACTCCAAGCATCCACATATACCAGTCCTCTCTTGTCACACATTCTCGCTATTATGCCATTCAATATCACCGCTCTTCTGCTCAGCTCATCATTATCATACCTAGGCAACACGCACACTATTTTTCCTCTCTCTGTCTTCTTCTGTACAGTCTCAAGCAAAAATCTCATATCTCTCGCTGCCCGACTTACATTACCACTCAAGTCATTCGTTCCTACCATCACAATCATCTCATCCACCCTTTCACCTCTCTTAATTGCCATAGCCACCCTTTCTATTGTTCCTCCTGGCAAACACTCCTCACGCATCCCATCTTGAACACCACGGATCATTGAGTCGCCACGAATCCGTGAACACCACGGATCATTGAGAAGTTGGAAACAGTCTTCTACTGTTTCCAACTTCTACTGTTTCTACTGAAAAAAATGCAGCACAATTTGCCATGAAAGACACACTATATACTAATTAAAATAACACTTTTTTAGCACAGCTCAAAACTACCACTATATTCACTCGCAACACTAGCACCACAAAAAAAGTTGGAATGAAATGTGGTATGAAACATTTGAGAGGTTTCCTTAACTGGCCCATATGGCAATTAATAATTAATTATTATAATAAAATTTTTTTGTGGTGCTAGTGTTGCGAGTGAATATAGTGGTAGTTTTGAGCTGTGCTAAAAAAGTGTTATTTTAATTAGTATATAGTGTGTCTTTCATGGCAAATTGTGCTGCATTTTTTTCAGTCTGGATACAAGTGTTCTTCAGTAGTATTTTTGTTGGAATTTTTGTTCCAACATTTTGTTGGAACAAAAATTGTTAATGAGTTGTTAATGAGGTGTTGTTTGTATTATGTTTGGCTATGTGTTGATTCTTACTGCTTCTGCTTCTGAAAATGGCGTCCATAAAGAAGCCCACGTTGGCTGCATGGAAGGCTTCAGTACAACATAGATCAAGTTCTGTCTTGGATTTTTCATCATTAGATGCATTGCAAAAATTGCTATATGTGCGCACTGAAAAATGTGAAAAATTTGTGGACTGTTTGGGTAAACTAAAAGAAGGAAATCATTAATATCTCTCTGATAGTGAATATTAATGTATGTGAAAAGTGTCTTGATACTTTTCACATACATTAATATTCACTAAATTTTCACTAATTCACTAAATTTCATTTTCACTAAATTTTCATTTAGTGAAAATGAAAATTTTCACTAAATGAAAATTTTCACTAAATTTTCATTTAGTGAAAATGAAAAGTGAAATGAAACAACTGGAAAAGGATAGTAAACATCTAGAGAAGAGATTGACTAATGAGAATGAGTAGGAGGAAGTTAGTATTATGAAGAAAGAGTCAAAGATAGTCATATATCATTGTATGTGGACTCGATCATTAGAGGAGTGATGACTAATAAAGTGCACAAACATGCTTTCCTGGTGGAGCAATGAAACAAATGCATTCCAGAAAAAAGGAAAAAGTAGTGGCAGTCATGGGCACAAATGACTTAGATGGGGAAAAAAAGAATGTTGATATAGACTTGAGGAAGTTGTTGCAGCATGTAAAGAAGAATAGTGTTGTTGGAAAAGTTATAGGTGTATTTCCCAGATATGACAACAGTGAATTGAGAAGGAGAGCAGAGATAATGAATAGTAAGATGGCTGAGTTGTGTGAGGCAAGGGGAGGGGATTTCACTTTGTAAATCTATGGAGTGAATTTGAAGGAAAGTTGGAATAGTTTAAAGTTGATGGATTGCATTTGAATGGATTTGTGTTGGACATTTAAAAAAAAGCTATTGTTTTCTGAGAAGGAACAGAGTAAAGAAGTTAATGCAGTAAATGATCAGAGTCTACTTGTGAAGCAGGATAGGACAACTAAATGGATTGCACAACAGGAGGAAAAGATGGATAAGAGATTGAAGAAGTGCAGCAGCACAAGGTAATGGAATGCATGAAGGTGAGAATGACGCATGTAGGAATGGAAATCAGAGTCAGGATCAGGGAAATGGGAATGGTCAGACTGAAGAGCGGTGTGGTATAGCAGCTAGAATAGAGAATGGCCTCAAAGACAGAGGGATTGTTATGGTTGTATGCAAATGTAAGGAGTATTCAAAACAAGACAGCTGAATTCGTTGCATTGATTGAGCCCAAAGATAATTGGAATAAGTGAAATTTGGTTGTCTGAGGAGGATGTGATGTCGGGAATAGAAATGGAAGAATATATATAATTTTCATTCTATCAAATTAGCAACTTATCATGTGGTAATCTATCAAACGCTTTTGCAAAGTCCAAGAATATCACTGTATATGATTTTTCCTTAAACACACTCATTACCTTATAATAAAATGCAAGTAAATTGCTAAAAAAAGATCTACCCTTTACAATTCCATGCTGACCATCATAAAGAATGCTATATCCATCAAGCAAATCCTGTATTCTATTCCCAACCAATCTCTCCAACACTTTGACTACAACTATACTTATACAGACTGGTTTATAATTGGAGACTTCTGTCCTAGAACCATGCTTGTGGAGTGGTACTATTTTGCCTTCTTTTCACTCCTTAGGAACCATACCCACTTCAAAGACCTTCATTAAATAGCCAGGTCAAGGGCATAGCTAACTGTTTTGCATGTTCTTTAAGAATATGTAGTGATTCGTCATCCATTCCCACAGCCTTATTAACATCTAACCCAATCAACACCTGATACATGATACACCTCTAATTCTCCTAATACTTGCCTCCCTTCTAAATATGTTACACCACATCATTTACACCTGTATGACATACACTGATAATGTGTGAATTCAATAATTCCACTACATCCTTTGCAACTGTTATTCTGCTGCTATAACTATCCACCAGTTCAATCTGCCATAGTTATTCTTTCTCTTGCTTGCCATATGGCAGAAAAATTCACTTGATTTCTATGTTTATCCATTTATAACGTTTTATAATGTACTGATGCTAACTAACTAGAGAGCTTCCTATAATCACTGCAAGGATGAGAACAGATAGTACATTTGTTAGATGGATCAGGAGATTGGCTCTCTTAACAATACCAGCAAGTTGTGTATGATGGTGCAGTGTCTCAAAAGAGGAGGGTAACCAGTGGCATGCCCCAAGGTTCTGTTCTTGGGCCCCTGCTGTTTAACTTGTTTGTAATTGATATCATGTGAACTGACTGGGAATCTTCAGTTATTTGATGATGATGTAAAGTTGGGGAGAATTATAAGCGGCACTGCTGATGTCATTTCCCTTCAGGAAGATTTGAATAGACTTTTGACTTGGACAAAGGAGTGTGGGGGGGCGGGGGCTGTAGTTTTAATAAGTGCAAGGTGTTGCATTTTGGAGAGCAGAAATATAAACTGTGTACTACATTGACAGTACTGTACTGTAGGAAGTAGATGCGATTCAAGATTTGGGAGTGATGGTTGACAGTAGACTAAAGTTTGGAAAGCATATTGCAAGTATTGCAAAGACTACACATCATAGTGGAAGTACTCTAGCATGTAAGGATAAGAACGTGGTTGGGCCACTGTATAAAGCACTGGTCAGACTACACTCGGACTGTTGTGCTCAAATTTAGTCACCTGGTTTTCAGTGTGATGCAGAAAGATTGGAGAGGGTCCAGAGACAAGTGACTAATTGGAATATTGGCTATGGAGAGAGAGGTTGAAGAAATATGGATTGCAGAGTTTGGTATATAGATGGAAAAGAGGTGATATGATAGAGGCATTTAAGTTAGTGAGAGGATTTTATCAGTTTAATCCAGATGGGATTATAAAAAGATTAGAAGGCAAGAGGAGAAGAATCATAGGCCATCCCTGGAAGTTATTTAAGAATGTGGTAAAGAGGGATGTGAGGAGTAGATTTTTTTTCCATGGAGAATTGTCAGTGAATGGAATGAATTACCAGAATGTGTGTTAATGCAAGGAGTGTTAAGGATTTTAAGATTCTATACAATAAATATGTTGTCAGTTGAATGAACCTACCATGATGAGTCTGCCGACTCCATGGAGGGTACAATAATGATAATAAATCGAGTGGCATTCTAGAAAAAAAAAGTTTCTATCTACAAATATGGCATATATTAAGATCATTTCCACATAAATTGAGCTGTTGTGAGCTATGCAGCAAGAGGATGTAGGTCGCATATGGGCAATTCTCAGCCCATGGGCCGGATCCAGCCCTCTACTTCTTTCGATCCAGCCCTAATCTATTTCAGCGAAGTTTGTCTGATTCATGGTGGGAGAAAACATGGTGTGTTCTACTAACTCGCATTAAGCTGACGTCATATGACTTGTGCAAAACACACTATGTTTTCTTCAACCAAGGTCTCTTTCTCACTTTGATTAGCGGCGTATGTGAACGTGTTACAACATGTCAGTTCGGTACTTGCGTTGATGTTATGTTCTGTTCGGTGCCTGCATTGATGTTGTGTTCTGTTGATGTTGTGTTCTGTTCAGTGCCTGTAGAAGACAGTTTTGTTTGACAGTTATGAATATCACTTATAAATTTGGAACAATGTCAGGGGTTATTGCAAAAAAAAGAAAAGTAGATGCAGAGAATCGTCAATTTCAAGACAACTGGACGGAGGATTATTATTTTATTCTGAATAAAGGTTTGCCTGTATGTTTGCTATGCAACGAATCCATATCTGTCAACAAAGAATACAACTTGAAGAGACAGTTTACTTCGAGACATGCGGATCACCCAAAAATTGATGGACAACTATGAAAAGATGAAATACAGAAGTTGAAGAAGAACTTGGATACCCAGCATCAAATGTTCAACAAGCAAAGAATGCAGCACCACAGCATTGTCAAAGGCAGCTTTGTGGTAAGCAAAAAAATCGCTAAGCATTCTGTCATTTGGTGAAGTAGAATTTATCAAAGAATGTCTGCTAGATGTTGCAAGTATAATATGTCCTGAAAAGAAAAAAGACTTCAAGAATATTCATTTGTCGAGATGTACTGTTGTCCGACAGATAGAAATTATGGCTGATGATATCAAAAAAAGTTTAAAAGAGAAGATTGCTAGATTGGAAGCATTTTCAATTGTTTTGGATGACAGCACCAATGCCTCCGATACAGCACAACTAGCAATATTTATTCGAGGAGTTGATGTGGATTTCAACATCACAGAAGAATTATTGGCGCTTCAGCCGTTAAAAGGAACAACTACCAGTGAAGATATATTTGAAACAGTCAACACAGTCTTCGAGAGATTTGGGCTTAAATGGAGTTCACCATCTGGCATATGCACTGATGGAGCCCCTGCAATGGTTGGTGCACAGAAGAGATTTATTGGAATAGTTCATGAAAGAGCAACAGAACTACAGATCCATCTGTAAAATTTAACAAATTTTCACTGCATTATCCACCAACAAAATCTGTGTGCAAAATCGATCAAATTCACAAATGTTATGGAAGTTGTAGTAGCCAGTATTAACTTTATTAAGTCACGTGCACTTAATCACCGCCAATTTAAGGAGTATATGGCAGACCTATTTTCGGATTATGAAGATGCGTCTTATTATTGTGAAGTGAGGTGGTTGAGTCAAGGTAAAATGTTAAAACGATTTTATGATCTGAGACAAGACATTGTAGATTTTATGGGCATAAAAGGAAACACATAACCAAGTAAAAGATGATGAGTGGGTGTGTGATTTAGCATTTCTCATAGATGTCACCGGATACCTAAACGAACTGAATCTTAAATTTCAAAAACAAGGATAATTGGTTCATGAACTGCATGGACATGTCAAAGCTTTTTGTAATAAACTAAGATTGTTGGAAAATCAGATAAGAGCTAAAAATTGTTATCATTTTCCTACTCTAGCAACTCGTAAAACTATCCCTTGTAATTGTTATGGAGATGAACTGAAGGCACTAATAGAACAATTTGATGCAAGGTTTGCCAACTTCAGAAACAAAGACTCCACATTCGCTATATTTGCTCTTCCGATGGATGCTGATGTAAATAATGTGCCAGAAAACTTACAGATGGAACTTATTGAGCTTCAGGCGGATTTAGTGCTAAAATCACAATTTAACAACATTGCTTTGACAGATTTTTATAAATTTTATTTGGTGGAAGAAAAATATAGAAATTTACCCGCCTTTTGAAGAAAAATCATTGTCTTTTCGGCAGCACATATACAGGGTGTTCGGGATAAATTTGACAGTTTCGTAAGGAAAAAGAAAATCTTCTTTGTATCTATTAAATTTAATGAATTGACAAAAAAACATTACAGGCAGAGTTAATTACAATACTATCAACAAGATTTATTCAAAATAACCACCATTAGCATCGATCACAGCTTCAATTCTGCTTCGGAACCTCGAACAAGCTGATGCTACAGTCTCCCTGGGAAGGGCCGCAAAAACTGTTTTAATTTTATCCATTAACTGGGCTTTTGTATTACTGGAAGTGCGATTGGTGTCTTTTTCAACTGCGCCCCATACAAAATAATCCATGGGGTTAAGGTCTGGGGAGTTTGGAGGCCAAACATTTGGACTGGTGAAGTCGTAGAAATTTTCAGACAACCATTTTTGACTTTTCCCAGAGGTGTGGCAAGGGGCCGAATCCTGCTGCCATACATACGGCCTACCATTGGCTACCCTTGTTATCCAGGGCTTGACTACAGTTAGCAACTCCACGAACAAAGCCCGAATTCCAATGCCAGGGTTCTTCAACACCTGTTCCTGCAGATTTGCGAGGAATTCTGCTGTACGAACGCAATCAGATCGTCTGCTAGGGATCTTTCTTCTTGCTACATCCTCGTAGTCACCATTGCAAGTCTCTAGTTCATGCCTGATTGTTTTTACTGTATTCAGGGAGCATTGGGCAGCAGTCGTAATATCCTTATTTTGATGGCGGGCACGAATCATCATGATACAAGTTATTCTCTTCCATGATTCAGGTGGGTTCCAGCTATCCATCCTTTCTGACATCTTGTATATGAGGTCCAAACTTTTAAATGAAGAGAAGTGTGTGTTAATACATGTAACTTATGGAAAAATATAATTAATTATAAATATGTCAAATTTATCCCGAACACCCTGTATGTGTGAACAGTTTTTTCGAGGATGAAATACAATAAATCAAAAATTCGGACAAGAATAACGGACAAAAACCTCGAAAATTCTATGCGATTATCCTTAAGTAATATTAACGTCAATATTGATAGTCTCGTAGTTGACGTACAAGGCCAATCTTCACATTAAATGATTATGTCGTTCATCATATTATAAAATTTACGTAGAGCTTTATACCAAAGCATTATATTATAAATAAATAAAATATAAAGTAGCAACTTGTTTTAATTCATTTAATATTAATTTATTTTATTTAATAATTTGGTCCAGCCCTTGACTCAGAGACAGAATGATAATTTGGCCCCTGAACTAGGAAAGGTTGCCCATGCCTGATGTAGGTTGACTTGAATGGAACAGACTATATATATTGTGTCCATCCTTTTAGTAACCTATGTGAACAGAACTTAAGGGGAATTTGTGGAATGCAAATAAGAAAAAAAACGAATTATTAACAACTAATGTTTATACTGTGTATATATATCATCATTAACTTCTTGATATGTACCCTCAGGGACATTTGTTTTGATTAATCTCACTCTTATTCCATATAAACTCATTCAATTGATTTTCTGCCATACCAACTTTGCTAATTCTGTTGTCTATTGCCATATTTAACTTGCCATCTTCACTAAAAATTGTGCTTAAATAGCTGAAATGTTACTTGTTCTAGGTTCTCCATTCAAGATGCAACTGTTTTCAGTCTTCTTTCCTATTTTCATAATCTTTGCCTTTTTATTGGTGATTTTTAGATCAAATTTATTACAGCAGTCATTCAATTTAATTAGGGAATCCTGAAGACTTGTACTGGATTTATTTAGGCATGTAACATCATCTTCATAAAGTAAAGAGCTGAGATTAACATCTCCAATTCCAATTCATCTCCAATAATGTGATCCATATATAATTATGAATAACATTGAAGATAACTGGTACCCTTGTCTCACACCTGATTTAACATCAAACCATCTTTCTGTACTTCCTTCAATTCTAACTTCTGACTTACAACTCAAATATGAACTATATATTGGCTGATATAATAATTTACACCGTATACTGTAGCACATTTACAACATATAATTGTAGCATTTCAAACAGCTTTTCTCTTGGCACGTTTTCGAATGTCTTTTTTCAGATTCACAAAACAAAATTAAATAGAGATCATTGTTTTATTCTCATGATTTCTCAACTATTTGTAGTAAAGTGAAAATCTGATCTAGACACCTAAACCTAGCTTATTCTTCTCTGAGTCTCCCCTTCACAATTTTTCTTGGCTTTTTCTCAATAATGCTTACATAAATCTTACCAGAATCACTCAGCATGGAAATTCCTCTGTGATTCTCACATTAAGTGAAATGAAAATTACATGACATAATATTGTTAGTAGTAATTTGCATTACAGATTGGACCAGTGTTTTTTTTTGAGAAATTTTAAAAACTCCACCAATAAATTAAAGAACACTTTTAAGATGTTCATTGGACATCCACAGATGCCATATGGTCACTCTGTGATGTGCCACACCAGACCTTGCCATGTATTCCTGTTGTATGCTTTTCTGGAAGCTTCAACTCTCTGAAGATCAGTCACTCCACACACACACCATCCATCCATCTCACTGACGATCTATCCCTTCCTCTTTTTCCAGGAGCTTCACCTTCTATTACTGTTCTGAGAAGTCCTCCATCCATCCTTTCAATGTGTCCAAAATATTTTAACTTTCTTCTGACATATCCTTGAAGAGCATTAAAATTCTACTGATCGTTTCTAAAACTCATTCATTTGTATGCCTTTTAGTATATGATATCCTCAACAATCTTCTGTAACACCACATCCAAAAGCAGCTATTCTTTTCTTATCTGACTTCTTTAGGTTCCAAGTCTCACATCAATAAGTCGCTGTTGGAAAAACAACTGCATCCAAAATCCTCAACTTTGTTCCCATGGAGATAGATCCATCCTTCCAGATTTTAGACAAGTCTCTTGCTGTTGTTTAAGCCATTCCTAATCTTCTTCTGACATCTTTTGAACAGAAATTCTTCACATTAATAATGGATCCCAGGTACTCAAACTTGTTGACTTCCTCAATTCTTTCTCCATTAAGATACATTCATTTCTCAAGTGCTTCACTGTTTGTATTTCCTTTGAGAACCATCATCTTTGTCTTGCTAGGATTGAGTTGAAGTCCTCTGTTATTACTGATCTTGTTAACTTTATCAAGAATTTGTCCTAGTTCTTCCTTGTCATTACAGAGGAGTATCATCAGCATACCTCAGATTACTGATCAATCTATCACCTTCCTAATTCCTGTCTTGAGCTTATCCAATTCTTCATGCATGATATCCTCTACATATATACTAAACAAGTGAGGAGAAAGTAAACATCCTTGCCTAACTCCTTTTCCCACCTGAAGTTAATCAGTCAATCCAACGCCTGTTCTTACTGTGGCTTCCTGCTCCCTGTACAGTCAAAAGCTTTGGAGTAGTCTAAGAAACAGATTACCAGAGGGAGTCTGAATTCTTTATAATTTTCTATGATCTGTCTTAAGGCAAAGGGTCTGATCTTTAGTGTCCTTGCCTTTCCTAAAACCTGCTTGTTCCTCAGGCATCTCTGCCTCAACTTTAGCCTTAATCCTAATTAGCATTATCTTCAATAAAATTTTGCTTGCATGAGATATTAAATTAATAGTTCTATAGTTCTTGCAAGCCTTCATATCTCCCTTCTTATGTAGTGGCATGAAAACTGACTTCTTCCAGTCTCCAGGCCATGATCCTGTCTCCTATATTCCTTGTAATCAATCTATGAAACACTTTTATTCCCCCATCCTGCTGTGGCCTTAATTAACTCTGCTGGGATTCCATCTGCACCTGGGGCCTTATTGCTGTTAAGCTGCTTAACTGCTTTTTCAATTTCATGTCTAAGTGGAAGAGGTTCCAAATCGGAATTTTCCTGGTGAGAGGACGCCTATAAAATTTTCTTTATTCACTCTACTGTTGTACAGTTCTTCACAGTATTCTTTTCATCTGTTTTTGATTTCCAATTCTTCTGTTAATAATGCTCCATTCCTGTCTTTGATGACATTCAATTTGGGCTTAAACTTCTGCTTTAGATCACAAACTAAATAAAACATTCTTTTATAATTGCGCTTCTCATCTGGAACTCTATCTCTTCACATTTATTAGTATAGAACTTTTCCTCATCCTGCTTGATGGCTCTTCTGACTTTTCTATATAATCTCTTATATTCTTCAGTCCCTGTGTCTATCTGTTTTTCCAACTGCCCGATTATTCCCATGATTAGTTCCCATGTTGAATCTGATGTCCATGGGTCTCTTGGTCTTCTTATTTGGGCTGAGATAATTCTTGGCTGTATCTGACTCCTTCCCAAAACATTTCCGGTGAGTTCTCATCGGTCTTCAAAAAATCATCCAGCTGAGTCAATGTTTCTTCTGTGAAGAAACATCGACTTTGTTATGCAAAGAGCATATGTGTGGAATGTATAAAAAATGAATAATAATTAGGTAACTATAAGAATAATTTAATCACTTTTGAAAATAACAGACTGGTATGCAAATATTTATTTACAAGGTATGGTATTCTCAAAAATGAAACCTGGCGTGAAACATTTGAGAGGTATCCTTAACTAGTCTATATGCCAATTAATAATCATAATGACATTTTTTTCTAACCAAAGAGTGTCATTCTAGGAAAATAAAAGTTAAAAAAAATAAAAGAAAATAAAGAAAATCTATGTTGCACGTAGCCTGATTCAGCTATGTGCAACAAGCTCCTATGATCTCTTCTATATCATATATGAATTTATACACTTCAATTAAATCTCCTCTCGATCTCCTTTTAGATAAATTCACAGAATACAACTAGCTAATTGATTCTCATCTCATTAACTATAACTATCATGCAATTGCTCTACACACTTAATGAATTTTCTCTGAATACCTCTGACTTTCTTGACATAATGCACTGAAAATATAAGTAAGCAAAGTAGTAAGTTATAATGGATATTGATCTGACCAGAGTCATATGAAAGTATCATAAATCTCCTACAACTGAAGCTTGTTTTAATTAAACCTGCAATTTCTGAGCTTTACATCATACTGATATGATTGCTGAACTTATCTCGATCGACTGAAACATCATCCTTATATTTTATTCTTTCTAAAGCTCACGCATTCAGTTCACTATCTGCTCTTTAAATCCCTTAAGATCATTCTGTAAAGACCTAAGGTCATCTGAACAATTAACTGATGTGAAAAAAATGGCAGTACACAAATATTCTGAGTATGAGAATATTTGTGTAGTGAGTATTTGAATATTCTTCTAAAATAAACTAATGAAATGATTAACAGATTGTAAACTTTATCTGTGTTTATTTTTTAAAGACAGGTAATATAGTCAACCCTTGCTACAGCAAACAATCTTATAACAAACTAGCTTAGCTTACTACAACTACTGAAAAGTCCTAACCAAATCTACATAGATACAATGCTATGCTAAAATAAATTTACTATAATAAATTATTCGCCGTAAAAAGTGTTTCTGCAGGCTCTGCAAGTTTGTTATAGTGAAAGTCAACTGTACACTTCAAAAAACTTTGAACATCAGAATGAAACAGCTTTCTCAAAGCCACAAAACTGTGAAAAAAACCTAACTTTAAGAAATGCAGACAGATGATAAGAGTGATGTAACATAATGAAGAGGCCATCAAGACATTATCTTCACCACTTGGAGATCTTGTCTATGTCATCCCCTTGTGGAAGAGTTCAGACAAACTTCAGCAACAACTCTAAACGTGTTTAGAACATCTGAACTGTGTCCAGTATAAAGGCACTTGCCAGTGTCATGGTCTTTGATGTGGAAGGAATCACACAGCAATTCAGGCAGCTGACATAAGTATTGCATTGGTTGTAAGGGTTGCTATTTGAGGTTTCTTAGGAACAGGAATAGGTATTCAGTTGTTTGCTTCATTTACGTGATTGTTAATAATAAGTACCCAAATGGACGAAATATATCAAATAATGTATGCTGTATCCATGTTATCCTAATAATATACAAATGTTATTTCAATTTCAATGGACACCTCATCCATGTATTTATTGATGCAAATGTATCAAGGATGGTACAGTAGTTAATACCATGAATGCTTGTAAAATAGATGTGCGCTAGAGCCTTTTTGCATTTTAATTATTTTTAGGTGAGTTTCCCAAGAGTACATAACCATCTATTAGATTTGTTTTGTTTGCCTGTATGCATATAACAGCTCCACTCTGGCTGGATACATTTTAATGAAATTTGGTATTTGCGATCGTTGCTTGAATTTGTCATTTCTGTTTGGTTAAAATCACTGTTTTTTTTTTTTTTTTTTGTTGAAAATTTACACAAAAAAATTCAAAATTATAAAAACTTGATTATAATTGACAGTCTAGTTCATTCAGACTTATTTAATTTGTTATATTTATATGTTTATCATATAGACCTACATAGACCCACACTATATCCTTCAGGTTTCAAAACCAGATCTGACAGAATAGAATAATTAATTCTTATTCTTGCAGTCTCCTATATCTATATATTGCATTGCAGAATGAAAAACCAAGTTTTTTAGGAGTAAAAAGCTTGCTATCTCCATATGAGAACCAACTAACTCATATTTGAATGAAAAATCCTGATAAAGTTTCTTTTGCATCCTAGATAGGATTTAACAACAAAGAGTATATTCAAAGCTGACTGATTTACAGAGGCTTTTAGTTCAGTTACTATATCATAAATGAAAGTATACAAGAATGCTATTATATTGTTTATTCACTGAACTGATGAACAAATTCATCACTTCAATTCATGATGTAGCATAGTAACAAAATGCTAGCACAAGATAAAATAGCATTCTATAACAATTATAGAATGTTAAAAATAGGCTACAATAGTGAAAGCGTTAGGCTTTCAAGGACTAGTATCTCTGAGTTATGTTTCCCCTGCAGAATTATTTACAAGGCTCTTGACTGCATTTCTAAAGCCTTAATTGTTCTACTGAGGACATGAACCATTTGTGTAAGACAAATTAATAGATGAAATATGATTATATACGGTGTCAGAGATATGGCATTTTTATACATAAGAGCATTAAGTTGGAATACTATACTTCCAACCATTAAAGGAATAACATAAATTAAATAAAACATTAATACTTCATGTTACTCAGTTGGTGTATACTCAAGAAATGCACATTTTCCCATTAGACTAATTTATCTGTTGATATTTTATATACACGTTATTATTAGTCTGCATGTATGATAAAAGGATCTCATCTAGGAGGTCCTTTTGTCAATACACACAGCTCATCACATCATGCCTTAAACACACTCAAATTCTCTGCAGATACACTCTCAGGGAAGGAATTCCAATCATTCACAACTCTGCATGAAAAAAAACTGCTTCTCACTCCCCTGCTCATACCCTCCTTATACAGCTTCCAGGGATGACCTCTGGTTCTCCCCTGATCTCCCACTATTTTTCTGTAGAACCCCTCCAACATTGATCCTATAACAACCCCTTACTAACTTATAGGTCTCTATCATATCTCCACTCTTCCATAAATTAGCCTCTGCAAATTGCATCTTCTCAACCTTTCCTTATATTCAACATTCCAAAGGTCAGAAACTACCTTAGTCAGTCATTTCTGGACCCTTTCCAACATCTCTTCATCCCTTTGAAAACCAGGTGACCAAATCAGTGTGGTGTGTCCATGTGTTGCCTAATCAAAGCCTTATACAATGGAACAAGAATCTCCCTACTTCTACAAGTCGGTGTCCTCCACATCATTCCCAGAATTCTTTGTGTTGTCCTGACAATTTTGGAATTTGTCCCCTAAATTTCAGATCCTTATCCACTATCACCCCGAGATCTGTTATTTCCTCCACTTCCAACAATATATACCCACCAAGCATTCTGGGAATGATGTGGAGGACACCGACTTGTAGAAGTAGGGAGATTCTTCATCCCATCTTTGTTTTTCAAATTTTAAAACCTTACATTTTGCAACATTGAACTCTCATCCCCATTCCTATGCCCATTCACTCATTTATTCAAGTCTTCTTGTAAGGCCACAACAACTTCTCTAATCTTCATAGTTCATCCCAACTTTGCATCATCTGCAAAGAGCTGAATATCTCCATCCAAATCTTTGCTAATATCATTAATATACAAGTTAAACAAAAATGGCTCTAAAACAGACCCCTGAGGTACACCATTAGTGACTTTCCTTTTCCGGGATATTGCTCCCCCATACACAATCTGCTGATACCTATCAGATAGCCAATGCACTAATCTAATATCCAACTCCATCTGCTCAAGTCTGACTATCAACTTCATAGTTCATATTTCATAGTTCATAGTTCTAATCTTCATAGTTCATCCCAACTTTGCATCATCTGCAAAGAACTGAATATCTCCATCCAAATCTTTGCTAATATCATTAATATACAAGTTAAACAAAAATGGCTCTAAAACAGACCCCTGAGGTACACCACTAGTGACTTTCCTTTTCTGGGATATTGCTCCCCCATACACAATCTGCTGATACCTATCAGATAGCCAATGCACTAATCTAATATCCAACTCCATCTGCTCAAGTCTGACTATCAACTTATCATGTGGTAATCTAGTAAAAGCCTTCGCAAAATCTAAGTATACTGCTGTGTATCCCTCTCCTCTGTCCAAGGAAGCAGTCACCTTATTGTAATAAGTAAGTAGATTACTAAAACATGACCTCCCTTTAGCAAATCCATGCTGTCCATCAAAGATAATAGCATTGTTGTCAACCAATTCTGGATCCAAGTTCTCACAAGCTTCTCCAACAGAACACCTGACACACGATAGGCCTATAATCTGATGCTTGAGTTCTATCACCTGCCTTATGAAGCAGAACAATCTTGCCCTACTTCCATTCCTTAGGAACTTGACCTACTGCAAGACTCATATTAAAAAAATATGTCAAGGCAGATGTCAACCCTTCATATTTTACTTTTATTAATTATTATTAGTTAGGAATTCTTTTTCTGCTAAGCTATCTGAATTATTACTATTATTATTGTTATCATTATCTGCAGACCTCCATGGAGTCAAACAAACATCATGGGAGTCCCTCTGTCATATGCACGGCTCATCATATCATGCGTTAAATACATTCACATTATCTGAGACACCACACTCTGGTAATGCATTCCAATCATTCATTGCTCTCTCTCCATGCAACAAACCAGCTTCTCATTCCTACACTCTCCTTATACAGCTTCCAGGGATGACCTCTTCCCCATCTCCCACCATTCTATGAAAAACCTCTTCAACATTAATTTGATAAGAACCCCTTACCAACTGATATGTCTCTATCATATCACCCTTCTTCTTCTTATCCACTTGAGTCTCATATTCAGCATTCCAGAGACAAGAATTCACCTTAGTCAATCACCTCTGGATCCCCTCCAATATCTTTTCTTCCTTTAGAAAACCAGATAACCAAATCTGTGCACAGTAGTCTTTTTGTGGCCAAATCAGGGCCCAATATCATGGAACCATCTTCTCATTTCTATAAGTTAGTGTCATCCACATCATTGCCAGAAATTGTTGTGTGGCTCTCGCAACTTTAGCAATGTGTTATCTAAATTTTGAATCCCTGTTCACAAGCGCACATAGTTCTCCTATTTCCTTCACCTTCTCCAATATATCCCCACTAAGTTTAAGTTTAACTGTCATCATATTATGTAGCAATCTATCAAAAGCCTTCATAAAATCTAAGCATACCACCATATATCCATCTCCCTTGTAGAATGCACTTGTCACCTTATTGTAATAAATAAGATTACCAAAACATTTTTTTATGTGGTTCCCACCCTTGAAAGGTTATTGGTAAACCTATAGTACTTGTACTGTGGATGGGCCAAGGATTTTTTTTTCCATTTTTATCAATTTCATATATTTTTTGTAATTTTTTAAATTTATTTTTACATAGTCTGGAAACCCTACTCTAGAGACCAAACATGGAACTTTTTATGGCCATTTCATGCCTCCAAGGCATTGATCTCACACTGGGTGATGAAATGCATCGCCCGGTGGTTATTAGGCTAAACATGACCTTTGTTTAGCAAGTCTGTGCTGTTCCTCAAAGAGAATACCACTGTCATCAATGCAATTCAGATTGTGGTTCTCACTAACTTCTCCATTACTTGACCCACATCTGACACGTAGTGTTCAGTTGAACTGGCTATTCCTTTGACCAGCCTGAGTCTCGAAACAGGGAAGACTCCATAGGAATGGAAGGAATGTATGGTAATTCCATTGCACAAGGGTAGTGCAAAGACTGATGTATCCAACTATCAGCCAATCCAATTAGTATCTCAGGAGTGGTGGTGAAGATTTTGGAAAAATTGTTTAGGGCTCGCATTCAGAAATGGATTGACAGTGAATCTCCACTTTGCAATGAGCAACATGGGTTTACTAAGGGAAGGTCATGTTTTAGTAACTTGCTCATATTCTATAACAATGCTACCATTGAACTAGACAAGGGGAATGGATACACCATGATACTTTTAGATTTTGCTACGCTTTTGAGAGAATACAGCATAGTAGACTGATGCATAAATTGGAGAAAATGGGTTTGAGTTATAGAATATTAGTATGGATAAGAGGATGGCTAACTGACAGATATAAAAAAAGTGGTATGTGTGGGATGTGAGTCTGCAAGAATTAAGGTAACCAGTGGTGTACCACAAGAATGAGTGCTTGGTCCACTGTTATTCAATCCATTAATGATATTGGGAAGGATTTGACAAGTGACACACAGCTATTTGCTAATGCTGCAAAGATAGGTAGGGTAATCAGGAATGCTGTGAAATGCAGTACCTGCAGAATGATTTGAATAGGCTGAAATTATGGGCATGGGAAAATGGGTGTCAGTTCAGTGTCAGTAAATGTAAAGTCATTCACTTCGTGTGATTAGATATCCAATATCGTATTATATTGGTGGGAATATGCTTGAAGAAACTGATGAGACTAAGGATCATGGAGTGTTAGTAGATAAGAAGTTGAAGTTCGGGGGCCATGTGGCAAAGATTGCAAATACAACACAAAAGATAATTGCAATGCTGAAATGAATGTTCACATATAAAGATAAGGATGTCATTTTGCCTCTTTACAAGGCCTTGATAAGAACCTCACTTGGACTATTGTGTGCAGGTCTGGTCTCCTGGTTTCCGTTGTGATTCTGATATATTGAGAGAGTACAAAGGAGAGGGTTAAAAATGATATCAGATTGTGGAATGCTGATTATGAAGACAGACTGAGAATTTGTAGATTGCAGACACTAGCAAACAGGAGAAAGAGGGGTGATATGATTGAGACTTACAAACTTCTGAAAGGGTCATAGAATATTTCAATTGATGGAATTTTTCAAATTATGAAGGGTGAGGAAAGGACAAGAGGCATCCTTGGAAGTTGAGAATGAAGGCTTCTAAGAAGGCATGAGGACTAGATTTCTCTCTCAAAGGGTGGTGCATGATTGGAATGGATTGCCATTGGATATTGTGATAGAAAGAAGTGTGAATGAATTCAAGAATAAGTATGATAGTTGGTGTGTGTAGTATGTGGCCTCCCTCGATGAGTCGCTGACTCCCTGGAGGTCTCTCTTAATAATGATAATAATAATATTAATAATTTTTTAAAACTTGGAGTGTAACAAGCCCTATCACCGCCCTTATGAAGCAACAAAATCTTGCCTCCCTTCCACTCCTTTGGAACTCGATCTAATGTGACTTATATTCATTTCTGGATCTATAACAAATTTCCGTTATACTACTTATTAGATGCAACTTCTCCATGCCCTCCTTGAGCCATTACTCTCTCACATTACCCAACCCGGTACTCTCTTCAAATGCAACTGTTCCCTCCACATCCTAGGCCATCCCCTATCCTTTCTTGCCTACTCACACTTTCACTTCCTTTTATGCATTGACCTTTCTCATATAGTGTTTCCTCTCTTACCACTATTTGGCCTGAATCCAGCTTATTCTTCATCAAGCTTTCCTTCCACAATTTTTCTTAGCCGTTGTTCAACTATATCCTGCATAAATCTTAATAGGGAAGTACCTCTGTAATTCACAGTCAGGACCACATTCCGCAAGTTATGAAGTTGTCACATCGGATAATGGCAATGGTGTGGAGGACCTTGATGTGCAGTAATAAAGTTTTTATGATTCCATTGTACAAGGTGTTGATCAGGCCTCATATGGATTTTTGTGCACAGATTTGATTACTGGGTTTCATAGTGATGAAGATATATTAGGAAGGGGAAGAGAAGATTCACAAAGGTGGTAAGTGGTCTTTGGAATATGGAGTATGAAGACAGATTAAATTGCAAAGGCTCATAAATAGGAGGAGGTAGGAAGGGAAAAAGACATAACTTAGTCAGGGACTGTTACCAGGTTAACATGGAAGAAATTTTTCACAGAATGGGAGAGAGGGAGGTAAAATAAGAGGACATCCCTGGAAACTATATAACCAAGATGTGAGCATAGGAGTGAGGAGAAGGTTCTTTGCATGGAAAGTAGTCGATGAGTGGAATGCATTGCCTGAGTGTGTTGTGAAGGTAGATACATTGTATCAGTTTAAGGTGTGGTTGTTTGAGCTTTGTGTGTGATAGTATAGGCCTCCTACAATTAGTCTCTGACTCCATGGAGATCAGATGTTAATAATAATATTATTATTAATTAATAATAATAAGTCATTTCATACCACCATGCTGATACTGCTTGTTTCATTTAGCAATCTTTTAAAGTGATTACTCCAGACACCTAGAATAACTTTAACTTCAGGTTTCATGTCACCTTTATCATCTCTGATTCCTTTTACAGTAATCTTTCCTCCATTTCTTAACTTTTTCAATATCCTACAGAATATTTTGCTACCTTCCTGATATTTACTTTCTATGTTCTTACCGAAGTCTTTTGATGACTTTTATTTAGCTAGTTTTACAGAGTACTTCACTTTCTTACATCTTTCTCTGTATTATTTAAGAGCAAGTTCCAAATGCCAGGAACTTTCAATATGTTTCTTCCTTTTCTTGACTGTCTTACTTCCTTAGTCCCCCATGGAGTTTTGATTTTTTTATCCTTACAGGCAACCTTGCCACATGCCTCTCTGGCTGAATGTCAATGTTTTCTTCAGGGTTTGCCACTGAATCTCCAACGTTTAGCTTTAGTTTTCACTCTTTCATTTTTTCTCCAATGATGTTCATGTATTTGAGTCTCCAGTTTGCCTCTGGAAGCTTCTTAATTTTGATTTGTATAAAACATCTTGCACACTCTTCTTTTCATTGTGAAATTCAATTTTATCCTGCTCAAAACAAAATAGTGATCATTTCCTATTTCAAATCCTCTGAATACTCTTGTGTCCTGAACCAGAGGGTGAGCATTGCTATCAACAATAACATAGTCAATGAAACTTTTTTTATTTCTTGCTTCTTCTATCCATGTGAATTTATGTACCTTTTTATGTTAGAACATTGTATTAGCAATAACTAGTAAATGTCCTGAAGAGAAATCCAGAAGGTACTTACCATTATTATTAGCTTTGCTCTTTTCTCCAAATTTTTCCAGAACATTTCCTTCTCTGCTGTTTAGATCTCCAACAAGGACCAACTTTTCCTATTTCATTGTGTCACATATACTGCTTGGAAAGAAGTAAATGGACACCATGGTGTGAGGAAAAAACAGTCATGGCACCCACCTTAATAAGATGCAGGACCTCCTTTTGCTGCAATGACTACAGCAATCCTACAGTGCATTCTTTCCACAAGCATACAATAGTGATCAATGAAAATTTTGGACCATTCTTCCTGTGAGCATGTAATAAGGTCCTGGACTGTTGTGGGGAAGATGTTCTTTGACCTCACCCAATGCCCCAGTTCACAAGGAATCCACACCATCTGCTCGTAGAGAGTGTAGCATGATTTTCTGCTCCATAACCCAGCTTTCCAAGCATCCACATCCCACTGTACATTCTCTTTGCATCACTGAAGACAATACTGCATATTGATTCGGGTAATGTGGAGCTTGTGCATTGTGGTCCTACTGTGGAAACCCATATCGTTAGCCTCGGTTCTGAATGTTTTGGGGCAGATTCAATGACTGGAACTCTGCATTCAACATGTCAGCTGAATGGAAGTTTTACATATTATTCTTCGTAGCTCTCTATGATCATGTTCAGTGAGTGTGGGGAGTTGTCCACTGTGGATAGCACTTGCAATTGCCTCCCTGCACTCCATTTCAGTGTGGTATCACTGATTATTAACCTGAGATGTCACAATTTATGAACTTGCTAAACAGACAGGCCTGCAACATTGCATCCTGTTATAATGCCTCTTTCAGACTCTGTCATTTCCCTTCTTGCAGCCATTTCACCCAGACACAGTTGTGCTGACTTGGAAGCATTATATTTCTCCAATTTATACAGCTACAAACATGTGACTTATTACACAGCATGATGCACTTTGCCCATGGCAGTGTCTGCTAACTTCTTTCCAGTAGTGTATATAAATATTGTGTCAAATAGATAAATATAAAATGAACTTATCTTGCTGCAGCCCATACGATGACCATCATTTCACATTCACTATTTAATGGTTCCTGTTGTACATGTTTAAAAGAAACGTGCTTAAAAATATACTGTAAATATTGTAAAGAAGGATCAGAGCTCAGTATTTAGAATGTAGATCAAAATAGGATCTGAAAATTATGTGCTATCATGCTATCCCAATGATTTGCAAAGAAATGCAGTAGTTATGCATGTAGCATGTTGCTGTTAAAGGGAAATGGGACACAGTTCTCATATTATAAAATATATACACGTTTACACACGAATATTATTTAATTTGCCAAATATTTCAGTCTGAATATTACAGACCATCTTCAGTGGCTACATAGGAATAGTTTTAAAAAAACAAATGGAATACAAACAATTGATCATTCACACATAGAACGAGCCGCGTGATGTCATATCACTAAGTATTAAAAGAATAAACATTTTTTATCAGAGTCATGATTAAATTAAAGATATTAATTCAGAAATTCATGTAATAATCTTAAATAACATTAGACTAATATAGGGGAAAAAAAATTAATGTGTTATCGTGATTAAACTTTCCCAAATTTTTGATACAGATACACAGTAATTATGATTCAAGTTTGGACGTTGAAGTAAGGCCTCCACACTTTCTTTAAATAAACGTTCAAATTTATAGCGACATCTGTGCAGGAAGCGAGTCTTGGACCAAAGGATGTTGTGGCTTGTTTCTATTCCGTGCTGAGCTAATCCAGATTTCTTGGGTTTGTTGTGTTGAATGGAATTCTTTTTTCTATAGAGTGTCCAGTTTGTCCAAAGTAGGAAAGATTACAGTTACACGGAACTTGATACACACCAAGTAGAGACATAGTTGAGCATTTATCTTTATGAGAAGGAAAATGGGTGGATTATTTGTTAATAGGTGTATAAGTGGCTGTTAAATCATATTTCTTCAGAATTCTTGAAATTGGTTCTGAAATCCCGGAAATGTAAGGAATTGGAACTCGACGTATTGAATCTTTACTGTTTTGTGTTGGATTGTAAGAATCGAAAAGATATTGTGTACTCTTTTTGGAGAAGCCATTTAGTTTCATGTGATGTTTGATAGTCGAAAGTTCTTTCTGTAATAAATGAGAAGTTGAACAATTAGTTTTGGCTAGTCGGATTAAACATTTTATGATTCCTGTTTTTTGACAAGGATGATCGGCAGATTCTTTGAGAATATAACGACCTGTGAAAGTTGGTTTTCTGTAAACTGTTGTTGTAAGAATACCTGAAGGTGAACAGATGAGGAGGACGTCTAAAAATGATAACTCATTGTCTTTTTCAATCTCCATGGTAAACTTTATACGAGGATGTAAGGAATTGATACTTCTTAAAAAAGAAGGTAAGGAGTCTCTGTTATGAGGCCATACAGCAAAGATGTCGTCTATATATCTAACCCAAAAGGATGGTTGAGGGAATATAGATGAGAACAGGACTTCTTCTAGATGTTCCAAATAAAAGTTGGCGAGAGTTGCATTACAAAATCAAATAACTTTATGTCTTGTGGGAAGATGTCAGCAAGTAATTCTAAAGTCACTTTGAGAAGTACATTCGTATATAAAGATTCTATATAAAAGCTAACCATAGATCTGTAGGTTGTAATGTGATATTTTTCAATTTATTTAAAAAATCCGAAGAGTTTTTCAAAAAAGAGCGTGAGTTGCCTATGTGTGATTTCAATAATTTAGCTAGATATTTGGCTATGCAATAAGTAAGAGAATCAATACAATCCACTATAGGGCGAAGAGGAATATCTGTCTTATGTATTTTAGGTAGACCATAAAACCTAGGAGGCTTTGCAAAATGAGTTTTTTGCCTTTCAATCATGCTACATCCAAACTTATGACCTCATCTAGCAGGGAGTTTGATTTCTTCAGTTGTCTGTTGGGTGGATCGTGATTGAGTTCTTGGTATATGGAGCAATCTCGAAGCAAAAAGGGAAAGGTTTCTTCTATAGTTTGAAGAGTCCATAATTACTGTTGCTTTCCCCTTGTCAGCTTTAGTAATGATGAGGTGACTGTTGCTTCTTAAGGAATGTAGCGCTTTCTTTTCAGAAGGAGATATGTTCGAAGGAGGAAGCTTGGCTTTAAGTAGCGAAGAAGCAACTTCTAGGCAGAGAGCATTAGCTTTTTCACTTGAAAGATGAATGAGGTTTCGTTTGATGTTAACTAGGAAATCTAGATATGGAATCTTTTTAGGGACTATAGAGAATTCATGTCCTATTGAGAGGATGAGTGTTTCACTATTAGTTAAAGGGCGACCAGATACATCGACGATCCAATTATCTGGAACTTGGAACGGCTTGATTTGTCTACAAACAAGAACATCGTATTTGCGGTTTAGATGTTTATTCTGTTTTTTATATGAACATTGTATAGAACGTTTAGCTACATTCAGAACTATGTTTGAAAGATGTCGTTCTAAGTTTGTGGAGATATAGGTACGGAGATCAGAAACTTGATGAATGTTAATAGCAAGATCATGTTTAGCTGCTCTGAGTTGTTTATGGATTAAAGATAAACTGGTGTTCCTGTAAATATTATGAGCTCCAGGAGATTTAATGGTTTCTTTAATCTTAGTGAAATTGGGAATAATCTTGTTGTCGCGGCATTTTTTCAGAAAGATGATCCTCGCTCACAACTTACCTTGTGTTACTGATAGTTTACCTAATTTACCATTTTTTTAGGTGAAGTTTTCCCCATGAAGGAATAAAATTTAATTCTTTAAAGATACTTGTGACATTAGGATTATAAAATATATAAAATATTACCAAGTAATATTCAGACTGAAATATTTGGCAAATTAAATAATATTCTTGTGTAAACGTTTATATATTTTATAATCCTAATGTCACAAGTATCTTTAAAGAATCATAGTTCTCATATGAAAAGACAAACTGTGAGTTGCATATAAATATTTACATGTGTAAATTAAATCAAACATAATCAGAAATAGCATAGTTTTGATTTGTTAAGCTGATCATTATAATGCTTATCTATTAAAGCTAACTGAAGTTGAGGTCAAAGTGATTAGGGCCATTAGGCCACTATGATATGTCTGTTAACTGTAATGTGCTGTTCTGATCACTTCACCTGTTTATAAAGATGAAAAGTCCAGATATCTGTATGAGACCAGTTAACCAAACTTCAGTTGAAAAGTACTAAAGCAGAGTGAACATCTTTGTGCTAAATTCTGAAGGATTATACATATAAATAAATAAATAAATAAATAAATATATATATATGAAAAAAAAATATATATATATATATATTATATATATGTGTGTGTGTGTGTGTGTGTAAGGTCAGTTCTCCTATGTATTCTCATTATAACATTACAAAAAATCCTTCAGAGCCATCATATCATAATACAGTTAAATACACATAACTTTTTAGTCATAGAGAGGATAAACAGGTATTGTAGTATTAAATTTTCTGGTGCTGTATCCCAGGCTTCTAATATGCAAAGTTATCTTTGCCTGTAACTGGACTAATATCTGCTCCCTAATAGGAACCTAACATTAATTGTTGCCATGTTAGAACATTAGTGCTATTGTCCTTTGCTGTATCTGATTTTGAAAAGCCTGAAGAAAGTGAAATCACATCCATTCTGGTATAAGTTACATAATTATTTGTACATGTGTTTATTCTATCATCTAATGCGATTCTATATGATTGTTGAGATATATGAAATGTCTCTTACGGTAAATTATGGCTATACATCTTATTCAATAAATCATACATTATTCTTAAAAATAATACCTTTCTAGATGATTATTATTCACAGCATAACTTGCAACATTCATCAAGGAAAGGGTAAGGGGATTTTGATTACAGTTCTCTTTTAATGTAGCAAAGCCATTTTGACTCTGAAACAAAATAAATGATAAATTTTAAAATACTTTATTAATAACTTAATAATTTAGTTTAAAAAATACCACATTTTTAGAATACAAGAAATTATTTTCTGTTTTGCTAAGCTATCAACCTATTAGTGATGTTTTATTATATTTAATATATGAGGACCGAAGAAACAGTTTGCTTTAGTGCAAGATTCATTATATTTGTGCTAAAATTATTTCTCTTACCAGGAGATTCTTAGGAATAAATACTTCCTCTGAATGATATATGCACATAAACGCAAGAAAGATATTTAATTAACCAAATATTTCCATGGGAGTCCTCTTTCTCCTGCTTTAGCCAACTTTTATTTAGAACATTTAGAAAAAATCCTCTTCTCATCTATTTTCCCTCAAATAACCTTTTGGGTAAGATATATAGATGACATCTTTACTATTTGGTCACACAGCAAAAACTCTTTACCTTCTTTTTTAAACAGTATCAATTCCTTGCATCATCGTATAAAGTTTACTATGGAAATAGAAGAAAACAACCAGTTATCTTTTTTAGACGTTCTCCTGACCCGGTCACCTTCAAATACTCTTACAACTACAGTATACAGGAAACCAACATTCACAGGTCGTTATATTCTTAAAGAATAAGTCCATCATCCATGTCAAAAAACAGGAATTATAAAATGCCTCATCAGAAGAGCCAAAACTAATTGTTCTACTTTTGATTATCTACAGGAAGAACTTTCTACTATCCAACAACACATGAAACTCAATGGCTTTTCTGAAAAAAGTACTCAACGTCTTCTCAATTCTTATAATCCTCCACAAAACAACAAAGTTTCAATACGTCGAGTGCCTATTCCTTATGTCTCCGGTATTTCAGAACCTATTGCGAGAATTTTAAAGAAATATGATTTAACAACTACGTATTCACCTATTAACAAATTGTCTTCTCATTTTCCTTCACCTAAAGACAAACGCTCAACTTTATCTCTTCCTGGAGTTTATCAAATTCCGTGGAACTGTGATCTCTCTTATTTTGGACAGACGGGACGTTCTCTTGAAAAAAGAATCCAAGAACATCAATCCTCCATTCACAACCAACCTGAAAAGTCTGGATTGGCTCAACACGGGATTGAAACTGACCACAGCATCTTTTGGTCCAGGACTCACCTCTTGCATAGATACCATTATAGGTTTGAACGTTTGTTCAAGGAAAGCGTGGAGGCCGTGCTCCATCGTCCCAACTAAAATCGCAATGACTGTATATCTATACCAAAAATCTGGGAAAGTCTAATTAAGATTACTCATTAATTTTAATTTTTTTTTTTTTTTTTTTTTCCCAATCATGTCTCTACTTCAAAATATTCCATTTCATATTTAGTGATATAACATCATGTGGCATGTTCTATTTTTAACGATCTATTGTTAGTATTCTAGCTTGTATTTTTTTAAAACTGATCTTGTAATACCACTGAGGATGGTCTGCTATTTCCAGACCGAAATATTTGGTTAATTAAATATCTTTCTTGTGTTTACATGCATATATCATTCAGTCTTATGTCACAAGTATCCTTAAAACAGCAAATACTTCCTCTCCCTGCCAAAAAAAAAAAAAACATGGTAATGAATGGACATAACTATATTTTGACCCTCTCTACAATAATTTTTCAGTGGTCCACTTGTATTGTCCCAAATGTTATGTAAGCTCAGATGTTAACTAACATACATTTTGGTGCTCACTTAATGGAAATACAATGGATGTCATTTATATAATTAAATTAATTTAATTATCATCAATATTTCAAATAATCTTTGTCATAAAGATGAAGATCCTGGAACTTTTTCAGCAATGAATTAAGATTCCATGGAAGTATCAAATAAAATGCTGTCAATGACCAGGAAAGCCAGAATTACCAAATGGGAATTTACCACAACTAGACAAAGGAATATAACAGAAACTAAATTCATTTTAATCATTTGTGCAAGTGATATTAAATCATACTAATTAAGCATGTATAAGTATCATATCAATGATTTAATTCTACAGAAAGTATTCTAAGGAAAGTGGAAATCTTTTCATGTTAAAAGAATTACTAGTTACTAATTTATTTCACTTAAATATTACTTAGTATTAGTATTATTTCCAAACCTCCAAGGAGTCTGAAACTCATTAGGGGATCAAATTCTCACAGAGCACAATAACTATCGTACCTTGCTTTCAAGACATTCACCATTGGAGAACTCAACATCCACTCTTGCAGTGCATTCCATTCATTCACCATTTGCCATGCTAAAAATTTCTTTTTCATTTATTTACTTGTATGACCTTTGTACAGTTTCCAGGAATGACCTTTCATTTTCGTATCACCCATTGTCCTATGCAATAATACCCCTGTATTTATCTAATAGGCTCCTCTCACCTTATACTTATATCTCAATCATATCACCCCTCCTATCTCTATCCACCAAGCTCAAAAGATCGCATTCCCTCACTCTGTCTTCATACTTAATATTCCAAATTCCTAAGACAGTTATTTGCTTCTGCATTCTCTCCAATGTTTTCTTATTGCCAATATAGCCAGGTGACCAGATTTGTTCACAGAAATTCAAATCTGATTAGCACCTTATACAGTAGAATATTACTTCCTTATATGTGTGTATCAGTTCTTTGCATTATAGCAGTTCTTTGCAATTTTCTGCATAACTCTTACATATAATTGGATTCATATAATGGATGAATAACACCATTAAGCTTGAGCTGCAAAAAAAGAAACAACTGTGGAGGGAATTTAAAGAAAGGGGTGCCCTGCAGGCACACGAACGGTATAAAGTGCAGGTCAGAAGGGTAACGAGTGTGGTAAAAACAGCAAAAGCCGATTATGAAAGGAAACTAGCTATGCAAGCAAAAGAGAATCCCAAACAGTTCTTTCAATATGCTGCAAGCAAGAAAAAAACTGAACATGGCAAAATGATTTTAAGGAATGACGATGGTAAGGAGGTCACTGAACCAGTCGATATAGTGGAGTTACTGAGCATGCACTTTGCAAAAGTATATCATCCAGGTGGTGACATTGAAAATATGAAGGAGCCATCAGTTTATACGGGAATTATGATGAATGAAGTTGAGGTGAATAGTCTATTACAGAACCTTAATGTGAATACATCTGTGGGATTGGATGGTATACTGGCACGGGTCTTGCGTGAAGAGGCTAAGGAATTATCAGTGCCCTTGACCATGTTGTTTAATCTGCATCTCGGGTCTGATTTAGTCCTGAAGGCATGGAAAGAGGGGAAAATAGTTTCACTGCATAAAGGAGGATCCAAGACTATGGTTGCAAATTACTGACCGATCAGCATATCAGGAGTTGTTGTCAAGGTCTTGGAGAAAGTAGTCAAGAGAAAAATACAGGAATGGATTGATGAAAATGAGATACTGTACAGGGGACAGCATGGCTTTGTAAAGGGTAGATCATGCCTGAGTAACTTGCTCAAGTTTTATAACAAGGTGACGGCTGAACTGGATAAGGGAAAAGGGTTTACAGTGATACTGCTGGACCTGGCAAAGGCGTTTGACAGGATACCACATGGAATTCTAATCCGTAAACTACAACATATGGGAATGGATATAGAGTTGGTGAAATGGATAGGAGGGTGGTTGATGGAGAGATATCAAAGAGTGGTTTATTCAGGAGTGGAGTCCAAAAGACGACCTGTGACTAGTGGGGTGCCGCAGGGTTCTGTTCTTGGACCACTGCTGTTTAATCTGTTCGTTAACGATATAGGGAAGGATCTAAGTGGAACAGTTCATTTGTTCGCTGATGATGCAAAGTTGGGGAGGGCGATAGTGAATGCAGAAGATGTCAAAGTCTTGCAGGATGACTTGGACAGATTGGAGTTCTGGGCTAAGGAGAATGGATGTCAATTTAATGTGACAAAATGTAAGGTTATGCATTTTGGGGTGAAAAGATTAGCAGTAGTATACCACATGGGTGGAACTGTACTCCAAAAGATTGATGAAGCCAGGGACTTGGGAGTGTTGGTGGATAGGGAGATGAAGTTTAGGGGGCACATTGCGAAAGTAGCTAAATCAACTCATCAACTCACTTGGTTGTTGAAAAATACCTTAATGAGCAGAGACAAGCAAGTTATTGTACCTCTGTACCGAGCCTTGATAAGACCTCATCTTGACTACTGTGCCCAGATTTGGTCACCTCAGTTCCTTCTTGATGGGGAGGATGTGGAGAGGATCCAGAGGCAAGTGACCAAGATGATAGCAGATCTATGGAATGAACCATATGAGAACAGGTTGAAGATTTGTGGGTTGCAGAAACTGGTTGATAGGCGGAAAAGGGGACATATGATTGAGACATTCAAATTGCTAAAAGGATTCTATAAGATTAATTCAGAGGATATTTTTGAGATCAGGACTGGTGGTGGGAGAACTAGGAGACACCTATGGAAGCTGGGCAAGAGTGTGGTCAGCAGTGGTGTTAGAGCTGGGTTCTTTACTTTTAGAGTGGTAAATGAGCGGAATAAGCTGCCAGAGTCTGTTGTGGGTGCTATGACAGTGAGCGAGTTCAAGGCAAGGTATGACAGATACTGTGAGAATGTCGTATAGCTGTGTGGACATGATGTTTAGGGCCTCCCTCGATGAGTCTAAGGACTCCCTGGAGCAGCCCGAAAATAATAATAATAATAATAATTTTTGTGATGTTTCCCCTGAACTTCATTTTCCTATCCACTAAGATTCCCTCATTTCCTCCACTATCCACTATTCAACAACTATCTAAAGCAGTGTTTCCAATATGATACACTTCAATGATAAATATGATAAATCTTCTCTGGCCAAAGTGTAGTCCTATTCTTCAGCACAAAATACCAATCTATTCAAAATCTCTTATAACAACATCACATCACAATTAACTGCCATTGCTTTTCTTAATTTAGCATCAACAGCGAACAAATGAATATCTCCTCTAATCTTTAAAGATACCTGTAGCATAATTATAAATAACAAATTACATGAAACCACAGTAATTAACTTTAATGAAAGTACGGATATTTCATACAGAATAATAGTACATCATCAGTGTGTAGAAACAAGCAAATCAAAGAATAGGAATACAAGGTATATGCAACAATAGATTTACCAATTAAAAAAATGGTTGCCATGAGCTAGAAACTTAATATTAATTTTAATAAATAACATTAAAACATTTTTTATGTTTGCATAAAATGAGACTCTCCCTTTTGGAGAAGAGAGAGAGACAATCATTCTGATTCAGGTTAGGCTGATGTAAAACATTTGCTTCACAAGTTTCTTTGAAAAGCAGTTTATATTTAAAATTACATCTATGGTGAAGATGAGCTTCATCCCACCAGATACAGTGTTTAATGTCAATATGATGCTGTGCCAGACCAGACTAATGAGGTTTCACATATTCAATGTAACACTGATGTTCATTAATTTTTTTTCCATAGAACCAAATATGGCAGAACCACATTAGTCCTTCATTATGCAAGCTGGCATTTCACTTTTTTTTGTCACTCACAGCATGAAAGGTGATAAATCTATAGTATATTAGCAGTGTGAGTGGGCTGTTTATTTTTATTTTATTCCTTTTTAAATATTTTTTATTTTGACATAATCCTGAAACCCTACTCTAGAGAGACCAAACATGAAACTTTTCTAAGCCACTTCAAGCCTCCAATATGCAAGAGAGCAGTCTCATACCAATCAATGAAATTCATCTCCCATCTAAAGACATTCACAAACATACTTGACCATGGTGGGATTTGAGCTGCAAGCATTTGATTGGAAAGAAGGTATGATATCCACTCAGTCAACCAAGATGGCAAATGAAAGTCCTCTACCACCCAGATGTATTGTTGGCATTTCCTCCAAATTGGTGAGAGTATGCATTAATGACAACAATACTATCAGGTTCACCAGAGTCCCATTTGTGGAAATAGGCCACACATTATGTGAAGGCTACCTCAGCTAGAATAACATATATATGTTGCAATTCACCAGCTCATTTGTAACATGCCAAATATCCTCTATAAAGCAGGGACAATGAATACAGATGAATCTTATGTTGAATAAAATGAGGAAGATGCATGTAGCAATAGTGGAATGGAATTTCTAGAATTCTTGAGGGACAAATGTCTTAGGCAACATGTAACAGAGGGAACAAGAGGTTCAAGAGTTTTGGATTTGGTTATAGCATCAGAAGAGTTGATAATAACAGATGACATCTCTCCCACCAGTTTCAGAGAGTGACCATATGGTTTTGACTTGGAAACTGAATAGACATGCAGGAGTATCAAAGAGACAGAAACTAATGTGGAATTATAATGCAGGTGATTATAATAGTCTTAGACATCAACTTCGGGAAGTTTCATGGAGGGAGGAATTGGAAGGCCGGGATATCGTTAGTGCATGGGAAATTGTGAATGAATATTTGTTAGCAGCAATGGTAAGCTGTATTCCACGAGTGAAGAAGAGGACACAATTTGGAGTAAAGTGGATGACAAACAATATTAAACAGGAATTGCATGTGAAAAAGAGACTATGGAAGAGATATAAGGAGACAGGTGAAGAGAGGATGCGTGAAGAATATAAGACACAGGCCAGAAGAGTGACTAGTGTGGTAAGGAAAGCGAAACTGGAATATGAGAGGAGATTGGCCCTAAGATCCAAAGAAAATGCTAGGGAATTTTTTAGCTATGTGGCCAGTTGGAGGAGAAATGACTGTGGAAGAATGATATTGTGGAATAAAAATGGGAATAGAGTGACTGATGCAGAGGACATAGTGGAATTGTTCAATGACCACTTTATTGGAGTATTTCATCCTGGAGGAGTCAGTTTTAATGCTAGAGGGATAGGGCAGGTTCAAGGTTTAGAGGTACAGGAGGAGAGTGTGTTTCAGATACTGAGAACTCTGGATGTCAATAAAGCTTTGGGACTGGATGGTATTTCACCACGAGTTTTGAGAGAATGTGCTAGGGAACTGACAGTGCCTTTAACCTGGCTTTTCAACAAAAGTCTAGCTTCGGCAAAGGTGCTCAGGGAATGGAAGGAAGGTAAGATAATGCCATTGCATAAGGGTGGTAACAGACTGGAAGTGTCTAATTATAGACCAATCCGTGTGTCATCAGTAGTTGCTAAGATCTTGGAGAAAGTAGTGAGGGACCATATATAGCATTGAGCAGATGAGGATAATGTTATCTGTGAGAGTCAACATGGATTTCTGAAAGGGTGCTCTTGTTTTAGCAATATGCTAGCCTTTTATAATAAAGTTACAAGAACATTAGATGAGGGAAAGGCATATACTGCAATTTTCTTAGACTTAGCAAAGGCATTTGACAGGGTGCCACATGATAAGCTGATGTTTAAGTTGCAGCACATGGGTCTGGATGTCAGATTGGTCAACTGGATTCAGGATTGACTGTCTGATAGGTATCAGAGAGTTGTGTATGGTGGAGCAGTTTCAAGGAGACAGAGGGTTACAAGTGGGGTCCCATAGGGCTCAGTACTAGGACCTATATTGTTTAACCTTTATATCAATGACATTGCCAGTGGATTGCAAGGAGATATTCAGTTGTTTGCAGATGATGCGAAGCTGGGAAGGATTATTAGTAATAGTGCAGATGTGGTAGCTCTGCAAGAGGGTTTGAATAAGCTAGATAGATGGGCAAATGAATGGGGTGTCAGTTTAATGCAGCAAAATGTAAGGTCTTGAGGTTTGGGAAACATCGATCTGATGCTGCATACTCTACGGGAGGAGTTATACTGGAGGAAGTAGGGGAGACAAGAGATCTGGGGTTGATGATTGATAGAAACCTGAAATTTAGGGGACATATTGCAAAGGTGGCGAAGGTAACACAGAGGATTGCTGCAATAATGAGAAGGACACTGACCTGCAGAGATAAAACAGTTATCATTCCATTGTATAAGACCCTGATCAGACCATACTTGGACTATTGTTCTTAGATTTGGTCCCCAGGATTTGAAGGGGATAAATTAACTATGGAAAGGATACAAAGACGGATGACAAAGATGGTTTCAGGACTGTACAAGGATAGTTATGAGAATCGGCTGAGGGAATGTGGACTGCAGAGTTTGGCGGATAAAAGAAGGAGAGGTGATATGATTGAGACTTTTAAACTGTCGAGAGGTGGTTACAGGGTTGACACTGGGGAGTTCTTCACTTGGTTGTACAGCGGGAAGGAGTGATGACAAGAGGCCATCCCTGGAAGTTACGAAAGGAAACTGTGAGCAAGAGGATGAGGAGTGGTTTCTTTGCATGGAGGTGGTTGAGCCGTGGAATGCATTGCATTGATATAGTGGTGAGGGCGAGAACGGTCAATGAGTTTAAGGAGTGGTATGATAGACTTTGTGTTTCTTAGGGGGTGGACCTCCCCTTGATAAGTTTTGACAGACTTTATGTTCTTAGGAAGGACCTCCCACCATGAGTCTTTTGACTCCATGGAGGCCTGAATAATAATAATTATAATAATAATAAAAATGCAAATACATGTATAATATTCCTATATAATAT
This sequence comes from Typopeltis vanoorti, assembly GCF_054136105.1. Lineage (NCBI taxonomy): Eukaryota > Metazoa > Arthropoda > Arachnida > Uropygi > Thelyphonidae > Typopeltis > Typopeltis vanoorti. The sequence goes on along the minus strand of NC_143564.1, from coordinate 71,068,640 downwards.
AAGTAATTATTTTGACTGCCATGTATTCTAGAACAGTACACTCTTTCTTGATGTTTACTGTTATTTATATGGCACGTATATAAAAGTAAACATAGCTTACAAAAGTATGGCACATCTGAATTACAATCACAAGAACTAATTGTCTAGATCTTTAGATGGTGTGACAAAATTTTTTGCATCCAGAAACACATAAATTGGCTAAAAAACACACTCCATTTATTCCAAGGAAATATTTTCAAAATCATTTGAAAATATCAATAGTTTTAAATTTTGTTTGAACTTTAAAACTGCATCTTTTTTTTTTCAAAAATTAAAACAAATTAAGGTTAAAATCACTTTAACAATATATTTTCCGTGAACGGTAAATTTTTTTTTTCCCCATTCCGTGTTATTTCCTACCATGGTAAAAATATACAGTACTTTACTTTCTTGAATAAGTAAAAACTTCAATAAGGAAAAGAGATAGCAAAATTGTACATTTTATGGCTGTAAACAGATCACTGTCAGCAAATAACAGACAAAGCAAGCTATATACACCAATGTATGCTAGTGTTTTCAAAATTGTAGGAAAATCCTTCAGAGAGAGTGAGTGAGAAAAGGAATGAGTAAGGGAACAGTATCAAGGAGTGCACAAAATGACTTCATGACACAGTGACTGGATATAACATGACAGATGAGGAACAATTTTTCATATATTAACACTTCTAATAATTATTAACATTGCTAATTAATAAAAAGCCAAACGGCTATTTATTATTTAGCAATCAAACATGAAACTTTTCTAAGCCACTTCAAGCCTCAAATATGCAAGAGAGCAGTCTCACACCAATCAATGAAATTCATCTCCCATCTAAAGACATTCACAAACATACTTGACCATGGTGGGATTTGAGCTGCAAGCATTTGATTGGAAAGCAGGTATGATATCTACACAGTCAACCAGGATGGCAAATGAAAGTCTGGCTGTAAAATAATAAGGAATTTTTATCCCCTTAATTTAATTGCTAAATAATATTTGCTAAGCAGAATATTACAGTAGTGTTATGGTCTTGAGAGCTTTTTCCTGGCATGTCCTAGGTCCATTGGTTGTCTTCCCATAAACACTAAATGATGGATGCTACAGGAACGTGTTAGCTTACCATCTCCATCCATATTCTGCAGGAGATCTGCTCCAACCACAGTGCCATCTTTCAACAGGACAATGTACCATGTCATCAGGCTTGTACAACTACTGAGTGGCTGGAGGCACACGACAATGAATTCGTGTGCCTCCAGATCCTCCTCCACAGAATAAGCATGAACTGATAGGGTTGCTGCAGTGGACATTGGCCGAGTTATGCATGGAGGGAACAGATTCCACAAGGTGTTCAGCACCTTGTGGAATCTGTTCCTTGCTATCTGAGCCATGAGTGCACAGAGAGGTGGACCAACATGTTATTAGGTGGGTGTTCCTAATGCAAAGCTAACTCAGTGTAAGTGATGGATTTGAAGTTGTTTGGTGTGTATTTTGTTCTGTTAACTTCTATTTAAGTTAACAGGACAAAATGCACAGTTAAGTGTTGTTGCTGATGCTACAAACCTTAGTCATCAGAAGAGGACAGGAATCACAGACAGATAAATCTCATGGATACAAAGAAGATTAATAATGGACGATTTCAGCTATAGATTTCAGATATATAGACTTGAGAGAAAGAAAAGTATGGAAGATGAAAGAAAGAAAATTCAGAGAGTTACTGAGGCATAACTAGTTTAAACAGCATGCAAGGGAAGGGATTTGCGGTGCAAGAATATTCCATTTATAATATCTAATAATCTCCACATAAATGAAGCAACACTTATTACTAACTGCGAGAGGGTATGGAATGGGCTTCCAATCTAAGAATCTCCCCATAAATGAAGTGACAGTTATGATATAACTTGAAAGAGGATGTGGAATTGGCTTCCATGCAGTTTTAAGTTAGAAATTGATAAATCATGTGAGAGCTGTGATTAAGAAGTGGTATACATGAAACTATAAAGCAGATTATTATAATAAACTCACAAGACAACTTGAAGTGGCACTCTGGTATTAGCAACAGCACAGCAGAAGATTCAAAAGAGTTTCTTGAATATCTAACCATTAGCTCATTCAATGTACTAATACTAGTTTACTATATATAGGCTAATGGCCTTTTGTGGTCATATTTACATAAAACAACAACAATAAAAAAGGGCATATTGAGGGCAAATAAAGAGGGCATATTGCAAGTGTTGCAAAGAGACTGCACATCATAGTGCTGCTACGATGTGCAGTAGTGGTCATCAGGTTTTATCTGGTCATCTGGTTTTTAGTGTGATGTGGAAATACTGGAGAAGGTCCAGAGACGAGTGACTAAGACAATATCAGGAGTTTGGAATGCTGGCTATAGAGAGACGGTAAAGAAATGTGGATTGCAGTGTTTGGTGGATAGGAGGTGATATGATAGAGACATTTAAGTTAGTGAGAGGATTTTCTTGGATTAATCCAGATGGAATTATAAAAAGATTAGAAGGTGAGAAGGGAAGAACCAGATGCCATCACTAGAAGTTATGTAAATATGTGGTGAAGAAGGGTGTGAGAAGTAGATTTTTTATATTGAGAACTGTCAGTGAATAGAAAGCATTACTAGAATGTGTTTGTTAATGCAAGGAGTGTTAAGGATTTCAAGATTTAGTATGATAAATATATTGTCAGTTGAATGAACCTCCCACCACAAAGAGTCTGCTGACTCCATGGAGGGTGCAATAATAATAATAAGAAGAAGAATAATAAATATGAGGGTGGGCTGAAAAGTTCTCAGCCTAACAATGAAAAAACAAATTTATAATTTCAAAATTATTTTTATTTTTCCACATAATCTCCCTTAAGGCTAATACATTTATTCCAGTAATGCTCCAGTGCCATTATCCCATCCATGTAGTGGTTCTCAGTAAGATCTGCAAAATATCCCTCTACAGCTGCAATCACCTCTTAATTCGAAGAAACACGCTGACCAGTGAGGAAGAGTTTTAGTTTTGGGAAGAGAGAGAAGTCAGAGGGAACCAAATCTGGGGAATAGGGTAGATGTCCCAACAATTCATAGTGCAGATCCCTTAATTTTCCCATTGCCAAAACACTTTTGTGGGCAGGTGCATTGTCCTGATGAAAGATGATTTTTTTATTCTGCAAACCAGGTCTGTTTTCACAAATTTTTTCGTCTAGTCTGGTTAAAAGATCAGAATAATATTCTCCGGTTATTGTTTTACCCTTTTCAAGATGATTAATATGCAAAATGCCTTTAGCATCCCAAAACACTGATGCCATGACCTTTCCTGCCGATGGAACCGACTTTGTTTTCTTTGGCGCTGAACAACTGGCTTCTATCCACTGTTTTGACTGCTGTTTGGATTCTGGTGAGTAATGGTGAATCCAAGATCTCATCCATAATAATAAATCAATGCACAAAATCAGTTTAATTCTTGTTAAAATGCTCCAAGCACTGTTCAGAGATTTCATGTGAGTGTGTTTTTGATCTGCTGTGAGCAAGCGCGGCACCCATCTTGCACAAAGCTTTTTCGTTTACAATTCTTCATGAAAAATATATCCTACACATTTTGAAATGCCTATAGTCTCAGCAATTTCATGGAATTTGACTTGCCAGTCATCCAATACCATATCGTGCACTTGATCAATGATTTCTGGTGTTGTTACACTTTTTGGACATCCTTCACGTGGATCATCTTCAAGACTGGTACGGCCATGTTTAAACTCGGCAGCCAATTTCTTAATTGTCGAAAATAAAGGAGAAGAGTGCCCTGAAACTTTTATGAACTTCGAATGAATTTCTTTTGGTGTTAAACCTTCTTTTACAAAAATTTTATAACTGCATGATACTCAATTTTATCCATTTCAAGAGATACAGACAACACTTTTGTTTCAGACAGCTGTATAAACCAAACTACTTGACAGAATGACTTGCAATTTTACAGGGATGCTTATGACATATGTACCAATAGAAAAAAAAATCTTGCTGATAGTGTTGCCATCTATGGTTGAGGCCGAGAACTTTTCAGACCACCCTCGTAATTTGATCCTCTACAGAGGACAGCATGGATTTATTAAAGGCAGGTCTTGCTTTAGCAATCTGTTCAAGTTCTATAATAGCGATAACAAAGTTGGATAGGTCAAATGGATATACCTCAGTACTTCTCAATTTTGCCAAGGCATTTGATAAGATGCACTGCATGGGAGGCTGTTATACAAACTGAAAAGTATGGGTATGCAAAATAAGCCTATGGTTAACTAATAGGCATCAGAAAGTGATATATGAAAACGATAAGTCTAAGAGAAGGAGGGTGACTAGGGGTATGTCTTGAGGTTCTGTACTTGGGTTATTATTGTTGTGTATATTAATTATAATGGAGATGGGTTTAAAAGGTATTATCCAATTATTTGCTGATTATGCAAAGTCAGAGAGGGTGATAAGAGTGATAACAATTAATATTACAGATATCATATTTGTTACAAGTGATCAATGAAGCCAGAGAGACCTGCAGATTTGACATTAAAGGGATGCATTGTAAGGTGGTTAAGTCATCACTTCATATAAATGCTTGATGAGAACACTAATTTGTAAGAATAAGGAAGTTATTCTCCCACTTTACCAGCCTTTGATAATGCCATATCTGGATTGTGGCACTCAATTATGGTTACTTGGGTTCCAGAAGATAGTCAAAAAGGTTCAGCAGATGGTGAACAAGATAATATCAGGCTTATAGAATTGTGCACACAAGACAGATTAATGAAATCAGGTCTTCAACTTATGCCATATATGACTTGTGGAATGAGCTACCGTTGGATGTCAAAAAGAGTTCCTTAATGATTCCTTAAACTTCCTTGAGGGACTTATAATAATAATATCCTTTGATTGCAGGAATACTGTTGAAATTTCAAAAAACTTGGCATACTTTTCCACTCAAGATGGTACTTCTCTTCTGGATAGTTACTTTCTCTCTATATATCCCAAATCTGACCAACCTTGGAATACTGCTCTCATGTTTCGGGTGAAGCACTTAAGACATCCCTAAAAATTCTTGATGCTGTTCAGAAAAGGGCAGTGGGGTTGATTAAGGACACATCTCTTATAGACTCGCTTCAGCCCATTTCCCCATAGATCAGTTTCTCCATTGTGTCTCTTCTACAGATATTTCCATGACCATTGTTCAGTAGAACTAGCATCCATTATGCTTCCCACTTCTACCAGATCTGCAGAAACTTAAGCAAGAGCTGCTTAACATTCCTTTATAGTGGAACTGCATACTCACTGAAATCAGCTATTCTCAGTCATCTTTTATTCGTTCGACTTCAATTCTGACAGCCTCTCCTATGAAGCATTTCCAAAAGACTACAAAGTAATATATATATGTATGTATATAAACTATTCTGTGGTCTATAAAGGAGATCATGGTTTACACTAAAGTAATTTTCATCTTATAGTATCACCTCAAACAGTAAGTACATAGAAAGATTTAACAGTATTTCAAAGGAATGACATCTGGAGAATATGAATGCTCAGATGTATTACTGCATAATGCTTAATAATGCAATCACACATCTGGACAATATTTTGAAAAAAAAAAAATGGAAGTCAGTCCACAGAGTCCAAGGTAAGGCCCATCCCAAGACTTGAGGTACTTACTAAGTTACACAAAGCAATTCTCCAAGAAGCTGGTTACCTTATCTCATCAGATCCTAAAGAATCTGTATTTAAAGAAGTGATCAACCAGAATCAACTCCAAAAGTATTTTCATGAGAGCTGAATACTGTGAATTTTCATGAAAAATTTGCAGTCTATAACCTTTTGTTAGAAACAGTGAATGCACATTTTAATAGACGTAACCAAAGCACATAAACTTGGACCAGGGTAATGAATTATATTCATTACCATGAAGTATACAGCATTTCTTCTCTCCAGACAACAGGCTGTTGGTTTAAATCTCACTGTGAAAATCTTTAGGCAATAGTTATCACCTAGTGTGAGTTCACAATTCTGCTTATTAGAAACCTGGAGTAGTTTGAAAAAAATTCCCTCTCTAGAGACCAAAGTCTATAAAGTAGGGTTCCAGATTATTTAACCTCTACATCACTTTTAGCTCTGTTGTACTATAATTTTATGACCATTTGTAAATGGATGAAGTAAATTTATATAAATAAAATACTAATTATGACATTATTTGTGAAAATTATTTAATGGGGAAAAAAAGGAAGATTGAACTAAGTGAATGTATTCCAAAGATGGTTGATGATGCTGCATCAACCGTAGAGACCAGTGACTGACATACACCATCACTTGTTAGAAATATCAGTCCATTGATGCAAACCTATCTTTATTTTTACATGCTTCATAAATATAGATTTTAGCCAATGTTGAAAATTTACTGATCCCTATAACTTTTCATAAAATAATTAAAATGTGACCAAGAAGCAGGGAGGTTAATTCTATAAAGTTAATTACCATATTTGCTGGCATATAAGACACATCGGCCTATAAGACTATTACAATACGTCAAAACTATTACAATAAATCATGATGGCATGAAAGAGTTAATGAAAGATGAGCGAGTGGCGTTGTATGGCAACTCCATTATTAAAGGTGTGCTAGAGGATAAAATGCACAAGGTATGTTTTCCAGGCGGTAAAATAAGTAGAGTGATTGAGGCATTGGATATGAGGCGGGAACGAGCAAAAGAGTTAATTGTATTAATTGGTACAAATGATTTGAGAGAGAACAAAGAGCATGTCAAAATGAATGTCAGGAGACTGCTTGGAAAGATAAAGGAGAATAGTGTGACAGGAAGGGTGGTCAGTGTGTTGCCTAGGTATGATTGTGGTGAAATGAGGCGGAGAGCAAGGATTATGAATGGTATTCTGGCTGAAATGTGTGAGGAGACGGGAGTACAGTTTGTTAATGTGTGGAATGAGTTTGAGGGACGAAGTGAGCTGTATGGGAGTGATGGACTGCATTTGAGTGGTTATGGTGTGAGTCGCTTGGAGAGACTGCTGCTGGAAGGTAGAGAAGTGAATAGAGAAAATGAATCAGATCGAGAGGGGAGTGATGTGGAAGAGCAGGAGAGTAAGACAGGAGAGACAGGAGAGATTGGAAATCAATGGAGAGGTGAGTGGTATGAGTATAGAGAATGAGAGAATGGGTGTGCAAGAGGAGCAGGGAAACGGGGAGGCCCAGGGTGGACAGGGATACACAGTGTGAGAAAGGTGGATGCTCCAAGAGGAGGTGAGAGCATGTGTAGGCAGGAAAGTAATGGGATGACCAGGGATCAAGAGGAAACAGATGTTGTTGCAAAGGGTTCTAAAATGAAGAAGCAGAAAGAGAAATGGCCCCAGTCCAGCATGGAGAGAGCACATCGAGTGAATGGTATCAGTGGAACTAGCTGTAGATCCAGAAATGAGTTGTTGTGTTTGTATACCAATGCTAGAAGCATAAGAAACAAGGCGGATGAAACGGTTGCACTAATTGCGTCTGTGCACCCAGAGATTGTCGGAATAAGTGAGACATGGTTAGATGAGGACATCCTGACAGGAATAGAGATGGAAAGGTATGATGTGTTTCGTGAGGATAGAAGGGATAAAAAGGGGGGGGGGGAGTGCTATTGATGATAGAGAAAGAGTTATGTCCATACAAGGTAGAGATGCAAGAGGGAAATAGGGCCAGTGGTTTTGAGGCAGTATGGTGTGAGATAGAGGTGAATAGAATCAAATACTTGGTGGGATGTTGTTATAGACCTGGTAATGTGGATGGTGGTGATAGTGAAATGTATAGTCAAATAAGCCAAGCAAATAAGAAAAGGGTGATCATTATGGGTGATTTTAATTATGGCAATATAGACTGGAATGAAGAGATAGCGACTGGAAGTAAAGAAAATGAGTTTCTTGAGTTTTTGAGGGATAACTACCTCAGACAGTATGTAACAGAGGGCACACGAGGATTAAGGGTCTTGGATTTGGTCATCTCATCGGAGGATGTAATTATAAATGAGGTGTCAAATCATCCACCAATTGGTGAAAGTGACCATGAGGTGATTACCTGGGTGGTTGCCAGCAGTGCAAGGACCCCTGTGAAAAAAGGGTATATGTGGAACTACAAGGGGGGTGATTATGAAGAGCTCAGGAGACAGCTTGCAGATGTAGCATGGAATGAGGAGTTAGCTGGAAAAGAGATCAATGCAGGTTGGGGGATTTTCAAAAACTATTTAGTAGATGCAATGTCTAAATGTATACCATGGGTGAGAAGGTTAAATAAGGTAGGTGTGAGATGGATGAATAAAGAGATTAAGCATGCAATACAGAAAAAAAAGGCATTGTGGAGACAGCATAAGAGAAGTGGAAGTAACCAATTTCATGAGGTCTACAAAGACCAGGCAAGGAGGGTGACTTGGTTGGTGAGAGTAGCTAAAGAGAGGTATGAACAGCAGTTAGCTAATGAAGCCAAAAAGAATCCTAGGGAGTTCTTTCGATATGTAGCCAGCAAAAGAAAGAATGATTATGGAAGGATGACATTGATTGGAGGAAATGGTATAAAGACAGCTGTTGCAGAATGTGTTGTGAAGATACTTAATGAGCAATTCATAAAGATCTTTCAATCTTGTGAATGTGACTTCATGGAGAGATTAAGAGCAGTTGATGATGGGGAGGAGAGACTGACTGTAAGTGAGCAAGAGGTGTTTGGGGAGTTGAGTAAACTAGATGTAAATAAGGCTGTGGGACTTGATAATATATCACCACGTATTCTGAAGGAGTGTGCTAGAGAGTTGACACCTGCCTTGACATATTTTTTTAATATGAGTCTTGCACTTGGTCAAGTTCCTAAAGAGTGGAAGGAGGGCAAGATTGTGCCACTTCATAAAGGAGGTGATCGAACTCAAGCATCAAACTATAGGCCTATCTGTGTGTCAGGTGTTGTGGTTAAGTTGTTGGAGAAGCTTGTGAGAATTAGGATCCAGAGTTGGGTTGACAACAATAGTATTATCTTTGATGGACAGCATGGATTTGCTAAAGGGAGGTCATGTTTTAGTAATCTACTTACTTATTACAATAAAGTGACTGCTTCCTTGGACAGAGGAGAAGGATACACAGTAATATACTTGAATTTCGCAAAAGCTTTTGATAGAGTACCTCATGATAAGTTGACAGTCAAACTAGAGCAGATGGGGTTGGATATTAGATTAGTGCATTGGATTGGAGACTGGCTATCTGATAGGTATCAACAAGTTGTGCATGGGGGTGCAATATCCAGGAAAAGGAAAGTCACTAGTGGAGTGTCTCAGGGGTCTGTTTTAGGGCCATTACTATTTAACTTATATATTAATGATATTGGTGAAGATTTGGATGGAGATATTCAGTTGTTTGCAGATGATGCAAAGTTGGGACGAACCATAAAGAGTAGTGAAGATGTTGTGGCCTTGCAAGAAGACTTGAATAAATTGAGTGATTGGGCAAGCAAATGGGGATGTGAGTTCAATGTTGCAAAATGTAAGGTTTTAAAATTTGGAAAACAAAGATGGGATGCAGAATTTATGCTTGGTGAGAATATATTGTTGGAAGTAGAGGAAATAAGAGATCTGGGGGTGATGGTGGATAAGGATCTAAAATTTAGGGGACACATCGCCAAAATTGTGAAGACAACACAAAGACTTCTGGGAATGATGCGGAGGACACTGACATGTAGAAGTAGGGAGATACTTGTTCCAATGTATAAGGCTTTGATTAGGCCACACTTGGACTATTGTGCCCAGATTTGGTCACCGGGTTTTCAGAAGGATGAAGAGATGTTGGAAAGGGTCCAAAGGCGAATGACTAAGGTAGTTTCTGACCTCTGGAATGTTGAGTATGAGGAAAGATTGAAAAGATGTAATTTGCAGAGTCTCGTGGAGAGAAGGAAGAGGGGAGATATGATAGAGACCTACAAGTTGGTAAGGGGTTGTTATAGGATCAATGGTGGAGAAGTTCTACAGAGAATAGTGGGAGATCAGGGGAGAACCAGAGGTCATCCCTGGAAACTGTATAAGGAGGGTGTGAGTAAGGGAGTGAGAGGCAGGTTTTTTTCGTGCAGAGTTGTGAGTGATTGGAATGCCCTGCCTGAGAGCGTGGTGTCTGCAAGTAGTTTGAATGTGTTTAAGACACGGTATGATGAGATGTGTGTGTAAGATAAAAGGACCTCCTAGATGAGTCTTTGACTCCATGAGGTCTTGTTTTAATAATAATAATAATAAGACGCACCCCCATTGAAAAATGTAAACAGTTTACAAGTGCAAAACTATTAAAATTTAGGAAATGTATAAAATTGTATAAAGAGCCTTTATATATAATCTGTATTAAGTGTGGGCCAGACATAGAGATCCGTGTAAGCTCGAAAATCCACTCAGGAAAACCAGTCTCTTGTACAAAAATAGTCAGGGTTCAAGGGTCACTTTTACTGCCCTGTAAAATGAATAAGAAAGGAGGGAAGGAAGTATCCAGAAAGAGAAATCTAAGCATTTTCCTGGAAAGGAAAGCAGGCACATGCGCGATTTAAAATAGAGGGAGCTAGGGAGGTCAACGTCAGCTCACGTGACCGTGTTGGCGCGCGTGACGAAAATCGAGATTTGCCTTCAGAAAAAAAGTTGAATAAAAAGGTCAAGCATCCAATACTCGCTCTTTTTTGGTTCCAGTTTCCAGGGTCCGGATGTGGGCCAAGTCCCACTCCTACGGAGGGCCAGGAGGCCTTCGGAGGTATCAGTTATGTCGCAGCGTACCTAAGGGGGCTAGCTATTTCCTTGGACTGGGAAAGCTATGCTTTGTCGTGCGACGAAAGAGTCTCGGAGTGGTCCTGTTCGTCGTAGGAGGGAAGTTCCTGGCCAGTCGCGGAAGGCACCTAGTTCGTCCGTCGTAGCGTTGTATTGGGCCAAGCTATGTCCGTGTTCTAGGATAGCTGTGATGTTGTCGTACGATGGAGGGACAAAATTGAGCCGTCCATTCAGGGCGACGTTACCGTGCCTCCTCCCATGTTTCCCGCGGAGACTCTACTTGCACAATTCTACGGAAGATATCCTCCAAAGCAACTACATTTGAAGGCCTTGATGATTAGACAAGGCGGGAACAAGTTAAGAATTCAAGGATAAAAATGGTAATGTAGACTTTTGAAATACTAATTCCAGTTGTAAGAAGAGAGTGAGTTTCCTGTGTGAACATTTATATTGGACTGATCTTAAAGGACTGTAAGAGTGACCTACAACTAGGTATATGTCCAAAACGGTGTTAAGAATTGTTTGCCCACGAGGCCGAATAGAGATAAGATTATGTTAAACTAAAAGTGTAATTGTGCTGATGTGTTCACTGATGGCCACGTGTATCCGAATGGCTTAATGATAACCTATGAATTTTACTTTATGATTATATTTAAGGTTATTGAGACTTAATATGTGTGATTAGTACAAATTAACTAGAAGAGAGTAAATATCCTGTGTGAACATTTATATTGGACTGAACGTAAAAGACTGTAAGAGTAGCCTACAACTAAGTATATGCCTGAAGCGGTGTTAAGAATTGTTTGCCTACGAGGCCGAATAGATATATGGTTGTGTTAAACTAAATGTGTAATTTGTGCTGATGTGTTCACTGATAGCCACGTGTATCCGAGTGGCATAATGATAACCTATGAATATTACTTCATGATTGTTTAAGGTTATTGGAATGTAATTTGTGATTAGTACAAGTTAATTAGAGCCTTTGATCTGAGTTGAGTGCAACCATATTATCCTGTTTTGAAATGTATTATAGTGTATCACCTTAACGCTCATTAAATTGTTTCGTTCATGTACTTGCCTGATCTGCCTATGTTAAATGAATTCAAAACTACCGCTCATAAAAATAACAATGAACCAAGCGGGATAAACCCATGAATACTAATGCAATAAGTAAGCCACGACTGTAAGAAAGAAAAGGACAAGGGGGGGGGGGGGAGATAAATTTATTCTTGATCAAATAATCAGTAACTCTTTAAAGGGGTCACCCTGAATAAGAATCCTTTCTACCTAGGTATTAGCTGGCACAGTATAAATATAAATGTGTTAATACTTATAGGGTGAACTTCTTCAGATTGTTTGTTTAGTATATAGAGAGGCCAATAGGACTGCAAAGCACTGAAGGAGAGAATATTTGATTGTAGAGTTTAAAATATAAGGGATAAATATGTATAAGTAAGGTACAGTGTTAGACGAGTTTTGAATTTAAGAAAGATAGAATACTGGATTAGTTAAAAAAGGGTAGATAAAAGGTAAGCAACTAATTAAGTAAAGAAATAGCAAACAAGATAAGAAAAGGGCAATAACATAAATGGCGGAGTCGAGAGGATAGTTAAAATAAAATAAACGGATAGTAAAGAAAAAGGATATAAGGAAAGTCCACAACATAAATGGCGCAGCCAGTAGGATAAAAGAAAGATATAAAACAATAGAAGTTAATCTAAACGATTAGAGTATAAACGTATTATAACAAATAAGTAGAGATATAAATAATATAAGGAAAAACATCGTAACACTGTCTCAGTTTTCACAGCATCCCATGAAGCTTTGACCCACTCACAAACTTGCAAAATGCTAGGCATCTTCCTTCTTCCTGATAGCATAACCTCAAAATCTGAAGACCAGCAGTCTTCTGGATGCAGTGTTCCACTTCTCCTTCATAAATCCCTTAAATGGTTTATTAATACAGACATCTAAAGGTTGAGGATGACTACTTAGAACTCCTGGAATTAGAGATAACTGAGTTTTCAATTCCTTGGGTTTATTTTTAACATCTGTTCTGTGAGAACGAAACTGATCCCATACCAGCAGGGCAGGCTTCTTCAACAGGGCGCCTAGACCAAATGTTATCTATCCATAACTGGAATACTAGAATGTATTTCAGTAACTTGAATACATAACTAACATAACTGGAATGCTCTCACACACACACTGCAAGGAAGCAAGAAAGAAATCGTGTAACTTGGAACAGAGAAAATATCCAGAAATGAAAGTAATAAAAAACTGAGTATCAGCTTATAAGACAACCCTGTTTTTCAGACCTAATTTCAAAGAAAAAAGTGCATCTTATATGCCAGCAAATACGGTACATCCCAAACTTGTCATACAATAATACCAATGTGTTACTGAAAATATCTGAAGATATATTAATTATGATAGCAGAAGTAAAAAAAAAAAAAAAGTACAGTGCTCTCTCAGTTATCTAATCATAGTGGAAAATTAATTTGATGGACTATTAACAGAGACTATTGTTATGTCGAGAAAATGTGATGAGTCATCCCCTTTTTCCGACCCAACATAAGGTTACCTCAGAAGGAGTGGACAAGGACATACTTATGCCTCCAAATAGAAAAAGTGCCTAGTAATGACCCAAGAACATGTATACATTCAGATTTTGTATATTCTAAGCAATGTTAAAGTATCCCATAAACTAAATAGAAAATGATTGTATATTTATTAAGGCAGATAATCATGTATAAATTCCAAAAAGATGTGTACAAGCTAATAATAGTTTTAGGCCATGTCAAAGACAGTTCGTGGCTACGGTATCCAATCGGCAGCCGCCGTATGTATGACGACACCACCGAGCGAGGGCGCTATTATGTAGTATATAGGTTTCGGCAGGGACTTGAATCGCTCTCTTTTCTTCTCGTTTCGTCGGTACCTGGTTTTCCTGTGCGGAAAGCGGCATAGTTGTGAAAAGCTTGCCGCCATGCGTAGCGAGAGTCTTCCCTTGCTATGTGTGCTACGTGGATCAAAGCTGCAGCTATAATGCGCCCAGATTCCTAAGAAGAAAGGGCCACTGATGAGTTAACGTCAGTGTATAAATCAGTGTAAGAGTGTTTTGTTTCGTGTGGAACAAAGGAATAGTGAAGCCGCCATTAAAGAAAGTACAGTAAGGAGATCCGAATATCCAGATAAAGCAAGAACGGTAAGCAGAAATCTTTTCATATTAATATCGGAGTAACTGTGGAGTAAGGAGAACTGGTCTTTAAGAACGCAGCCCATTTCCATGAAGTGTTACAAGAACTGTCTGCATTTTGGACATTTTGTCTATGTCTAAGGAAAAGGAATCTTAGGCTTGAGCCGAGTAGGAAACCGAGGCTACGAACTGTTTGTGTCTAAAGGACAATAATGCTATGTTGTTAAAATCTAATTGAATGCTAACTAAAATTTTGGGAGAGGATTAAGTCTAAAATATAAGAAGGAGCATTGCCTCAAGAAATCTATGTCAGAGTTATAGAATTGACTTGTATATATGTGTAATTTGCATGTGTGATAGAAAATAGGTAATTTAGTATATGTTGTCAGAGTCTGAGGATAGTTATATAAAGAAGTGAAGGATTTCGTGTTAGTGCAAAGGATTACAGTGTAGAAATTTTTGGATGTGTTAAATTAAGAAAAGGGAGGGAACCCAGACTCTAATTTAATTAAAGGTTTAACTAACATGTATCTTTATGTTTTGAGCTAAAATAAACGTATTTCTTTATGTGTAAATCAAATGAGTTTGTCATGCTTTCTGTGGATTGAATTACCGCTTGGAAAATTACAAACTGTGCATAAAGGGGGAATCCACTAGTAATATAAGAAACGGGACCACGACTGCATACTTCATGATCCCTGTGTTTTCTTTCAAAGTAATCTTGGATAGTGTATCAGAATTAGTTGCCAGCTGGCGCAGTCATTAAATAATACAAATTTGTCGGCTAACGAATTAACTGATAATAAGTAAAATACTAAATTAATAATAACTAAATTAAGAATAAGAGATAAGACACAAAGGCAAAAACGAAGATATAATGGCATAGCCACTAAGACATAACACTATGGTTAAGTGAATATAAGGTTAGATAATGGTTTCCAGCAGTCATTTGATATATACCATTCGAGGGAGCGTTTTTTGTTTTTAAATTTGAATCCCACCAATGAAAGGTCATCAGCTTAGGACATTAGTAGTACTGTATACTGAAATCACTAAATTACAGCAGGTAAGCTAATGGTTATATAATCTGGAAATCTCTCTCTAAAGACCAAGTATGAAACTTTTCCAGGCTGCTTCAGATCTCTAATAAACAGAGTGATGGACCTTCATCTATCATTTAAAAACATCATTTAAAAACGTCAGAAAATATTCATGTCTATGGTGGAATTTGAATCTCCAGCATGTTGGTGAAACAGATGTGCTAACCACTAAGCCAACCAAGGCCAGCTAACTAAAGTTTTCTTTCTTTTTTTTTTTTTTTTAATTTAAGGGACATATAAGTGAGAGATTACTATATATATAATTAAAACAGCAGATAAAAAAATCACCTTTTATAGAATACTTACTTCTCCTAGTATTACAGAATTAGTAACCTCGAGTTCTGGATGAGTTTTGGGAGGAAGTGACTGTAATAAAAATGACCATTAAAACTATGTGACATTTACATAACTGACACACACATATATGTTATTCAAACATTTCAATTAACATATATTCATATTAATGAAATGAATACGAATATATATTCATAATAGTAACATTCCTCCATTGTCTTGCACAGCTGCCATCCAGCCTGCTATTATTATTATTAAGAGAGACCTCCATGGAGTGAGGGACTCATCAAGGGAGGCCACATACTACACCATGCATCAGCTATCATACTTATTCTTGAATTCATTCACACTGCTTGCAATCACAACATCCAATGGCAATACATTCCAATCATGCACCACCCTATAAGAGAAAATTTTGGTCTCTCGGCCCCCTCTTCTTAGAGGCATTCATTCTCAGCTTCCAGGGATGCCCTCTGTATTTCTCCACCCTTCATAACTTGAAAATTTCATCAATTGAAATCCTGTATGACCCTTTCAGAAGTTTGTAAGTCTCAATCATATCAGCCCCTCTTTCTCCTGTTTGCTAGTGTCTGCAGTCTACAAATTCTCAGTCTGTCTTCATAATCAGTATTCCATAATACTAATATCATTTTTAACACTCTCCTTTGTACACTCTCTCTCTCTCTCTCTCTCTCTAATATATCAGAATCACAAAAGAAACCAGGAAACGAGACATGTGCACAATAGTCCAAGTGAGGTCTTATCAAGGCATTGTAAAGAGGCAAAATTACATCATTATTTTTACATATGAATGTTTGTTTCAGTTGCAATTATCTTTTGAGTTGTATTTGCAATCGTTGTTACATGCCCCCGAACTTCAACTTCCTATCTACTAACATTCCAAGATCCTTAGTCTCATCAGTTTCTTCAAGCATATTCCCACCAATATAATACGATATTGGATATCTAATCACACCAAAGTGAATGACTTTACTGACATTGAACTGACATTCATTTTTCCATGCTCACAATTCCAGCCTATTCAAATCATTCTGCAAGTGCTGCATATCATCAGCATTCCTGATTACCCTACTTATCTTTGCATCATCAGCAAATAGCTGTATGTCACATGTCAAATCCTTCCCAATATCATTAATGTATACATTGAATAACAGTGGACCAAGCACTGATCCTTGTGGTACACCACTGGTTACCATAAATCTTGCAGACTCACATCACACATACCACTTTTTTATATCTGTCAGTCAGCCATCCTCTTATACATGTTAATATTCTATAATCCAAACCCATATTCTCCAACTTATGCAACAGTCTACTATGCTGTATTCTATCAAAGCCTTAGCAAAATCCAATAATATCATGGTGTATCCATTCCTCTTGTTTAGTTCAATGGTAAAATTGTTATAGAATGTAAGAAAGTTGCTAAAACATGACCTTATCTTAGTAAACCCATGTTGCTCATTGCAAAGCAGAGATTCTCTGTCAACCCTTTTCTGAATGCGAACCCTGAACAATTTTTCCAAAGTCTATACCACCACTCCTAAGATACTAACTGGTCAATAACTGGATACACTGTCTTTGCACTACCCTTGTGCAATGGAATTACCATACATTCTTTCCATTCCTGCAGAATCTTCCCTGTTCTGAGACTCATATTAAACAGCCTGGTCAAAGGAATAGCCAGTTCAGCTGAACACTCTTTTAGCACACGTGCTGATATCCCATCAGTCACTATTACTGAATTTTTATTCAGTTTGTGCAACAGCTCTAATACCTCATCCTCATACACCTGAGTTTCTTCATCCAGTGAAGAGGTAGCAGTGAGCTCAATGTCGCATACACCAGGTCAATAGCTTTTAACAAAATGGGCACTAATTAGTTGAACAACCTCTTCTGCATCTGTAACCGTCATGCTATCTGCATTTAGAGGAGTTATTCTTTCCTATTCATTCTTTCTTTTACTTGCAGCATATCAATTGAATTCTTCTGGGTTGTCTTTAGCATGCAGAGCCAGTTTCTTTTCATACTCAGACTTTGCTTTCCATACAACAGTTGTGACTATTCTAGCCTGCTGCTTATAATTTTCAAAATGCACATCATCCTTATGCACACAGTATTCCTTCCATATCATCCTTTTCTTATGAATCTCTTGTTTAATAAGATTACACATCCATTTGACTCTTACCCTATTTATTCATCAGCCTATATATCAGACTGTGTCCTGAGGGGACACAGTCTGATATCGCATTGTTTAAGTATTGTTTAAATGCTTCCCATGCACTGTCGATATTCTCCCCCCATCAACTGATCATATTCAGTTGAACTTAGTATACTCCTCAGTTGGTCATAATTTCTTGCTTTGTAATTCTGCATGTAATCTTTTCTGAATGGAACATTCATAAACTTTAGTCACTTTCCAAGTGAGTACTGCATGATCACTGACACTATACTAAACTACACTAAACACCTCTCTTTCACCTCAAGTTCCTTCTGTCACATGCTGCTTGAGGAAATCTTCCTGCAATAGCTCAATAAATGCAGTTTCATTCTTTTCATGAAATTCTATTGCTACCCAATCAATATTTGGATAATTAAAGTCTCCCATTATGATTACTCTTTTTGTGCTCATCTTTTCTGTTTGGTGATGCATTTCTTCATCACTAGCAACTGATCCACCAGGTCTGTAACAAAACCCCACTATGTAATTGATTTTGTTATCTCTCACAATGAATTGCTGACTTCATGGAGGTCAGATGTTAATTTATTTATTTATTCGTATGAGGTTCCTCCTGTTCCTCTGCCATCGCTTAGATTTGGTTGAGCCCTCCTAATGAGGGATTAAGTATGTATTTTATGATTGTTGATCTGTGTGTGTGTTCACAGGCTGGTTTGCCTGTTCTGAGGCACTAAAAACCCAAGTTTCCATCTGAAAAACCCTCTACCCTCCATATGAGACTGGCTAATTCACTTTTAGTTGAAAGAGACTAGACAAAGGTTCCTCACATCGTGGATGGGAATCGAATCCAGGTCTTTCCGACAAAAGAGCTTTGTCTATACCAGCTGAGCTATGGAGCTCCAGATGTTAATAATAATAATAATAATAATAATAATAAATTAATGATAATAATAACCATAGCGTAATACAGGATTTTGTAATATAGTATGCTTTTGGCTTGTACCCATTCATCACTTAAAAATGCAGCTAGTGAGAAATGAGAGCATGCTTATGTACATGAAATGTAATTAATGGAAAGAGCTTGGTGACTTCAATGTTATATCTTACATTTTATCAAAGGCATAAGTAGTACATTGGAAATGAGTGGGCACTGCCAGGAGATATTACTAGTATAATCAAGGATGAAGAAAAAATGTATGGGGGGCACTAATGGATTTAACCCAAAGTAATGTGACAAAGTGGACAAAAAAGCAGTGTATTGAGAAAGGAAGTGAATGGCATGAAGTTCAAAATATGGATGAGATCATGGTGATACTTGGTACAAATGACTGTAAAGGCATTGTAAATCAGAAAGCAAAACACATGAGATTAGAAACTGTGCAGTATAAAAGTGTGAGAGGGAAGACATTGCGTTGCCTCAATATGATAATAGACAGTTCAGGTGTGCAATAATTTTGCCTCAATATGATAATACACAGTTCAGGTGTGCAATAATTTTGCCTCAATATGATAATACACAGTTCAGGTGTGCAATAATGAATGACGTGATAGCAAGATTGCAGTAAGAGAAGTCTAGAATATGTGAATGATTGATGAATGAAAAACATGGAATGATACAGTGTCATTTGAATATTTTCTCTGAGTGAGAGTGTCAGAACATGGAAACTGGAGTTGCTAGAGTGAAAAGTAGCAGGGATGACCTCAATAGGGAATAGTGACTTTAGAGATGTAAAGTTTTTTATTTTTTAAAATTATTTCTATTTTTTATTACAATCAGATCCATACACAAAAGGTCACATGGCTTATAATATATCAGTACCATATGTGGGTAAAAGGGTAAGAAGAAGGAAGGAAGGAATCTGCTGCCTCTTCCTTGAACAGCTGAAGGTTGTAGTGTGGGGAAGACAGAGTGAAGGAGACTGTTCCAAAGAACAGAGGTAGATGGGATGAAAGAAAAGAAGAGAAGTTAGTTCAATAAGTTAGGAATTGGGTGGTAAATCGATGTTGACCAACAGCTCATCCTCAGGAATGTGATTTTACGCAGAACTTGAATGTAGTGGAAAGAGTGGAGGAGGAAGTGAGTTAGTAGGAGATATGGAGAATTGAGTAAACTTGATGTTAATTAGGCTGCAGGATGATATATCACTATGTTTTGAGGAAATGCTCCAGAAAATTAATAAAAGTTTTGAGGTATTATCATTTTTAACATCAGTCTTATGATGGGTCAAGTTCTAAAAGAATGGAGACAGGACAAAGTTGTTCAACATCATAAGAGAGATAATAAGTAAAGGCTTTGAATTATAGGCGCATCTGTGTTTCATATGGAGTTCTGGTTAAATTTTTAGTGCTTAATATGGACTACAGTTTAGAATTCAGTTGAAAATAGCAGCATTCTATTTGATGGACAACATGGGGTTTACAAAAGGAAGATTGTATTGTAGCAATCTACTTACTTATTATAACAGGATGATGAATGCATTGGGCAATGGAGATGTATATATATATAGTGGTATGTTTAGATTTTGCAAAGGCCTTTAATAGATTGTCACTTGAAAAGGTAGTAATTAAATTGGAAAGGATGGGATTGATATTAAATTAGTGTGCTGGATTGGAATCATCTACCTGACAAGTATCAGCAAGTTATGTATGGGGTAGCAATATCCCAACAGAAGTAAGTCACTAGGGATGTGCTCCAAGGGTCTGTCTTGGGCCATTACTGTTTAACATGTATGTAAATGATATCAGGAAAGTTTGAATAATGATATGCAATTATTTGCAAATCATGCAGGGTTGGGAACTATGAGGAATAGAGCAGATGTTGTGTCTTTACAAGAGGACTTGAACAGACTGACTGAATGGGGATGAGAGTGAAATTATCAGTTCAATTTTGCAAAGTGTAAGGTTTTAAAATTTGGAAAACACAGATGGGATGTAGACTATACACAATTGGTTGGAATATATTAGAGGAGGTGAAGGCAACGGTGGATATGGACCTAATATTCTTGGAGACATTACTAAAATTATGAGGATAGCACAGACAGATTATGGCAATGATGCAGAGAACACTGATGTGTAGAAGTAAAAATGTGTTTGTGGTGTACTGGTTATCACATCTGCCTTACATGCAGAAGGTCTGAGGTTTGATCCCTGGCTGGTAAAATTATTTTGAGAGCCTGTGTAGCTCAGTGGATGTGACGTTTGCATACCACGGAGCATTTGACCATATGAAGGAGGATTTGGTTTCAAATCTAGATGGCAACTAGAGGAAATTTTTCTAAGCCTTTTTTGGCATTGTATGATTATTCAATTATTAAAGGTGTGCTGGATGAGAGGATGCACAAAGTATGTTTTACTGGAGGTAGAATGAATAGCGTGATTGAGGCATCAGATATGAGAAGTAAGCAAACAAAAGAGTTGGTAATTGTAATAGGTACAAATGACTTGATTGTGAACAAAGAACATGTCAGATTGGATATCAGGAGGTTGCTTAGATGGATAAAAGAGAAGTTTGTGATAGGAAAGGTAGTAAGCATGTTGCCTAGGTATGAGAGTGGTGAGATGAGGTGGAAAGTAAGGATTATGAATGATATGTTAGCAGAAATGTGTGAGGAGAAATGAGTGCAGTTTGTTAATGTGTGGAATGAGTTTAAAGGATGAAGTGAACTGTATAAGAGTGATGGACTGCATTTAAGTGGTTTGGTGTGAGTCGCTTGGAGAGACTGCTGCTGGAAGGTAGAGGTGAGTGCAGAGAATGAATCGGATCAAGTGGGAAGCGATGTGGAAGAGCAGGAGAGTAAGACAGGAGAGATAAAAGAAATGGTTATGAATGAAGAAGTGAGTGGCAAGAGTATAGAGAATGAGAGAACGGGTGTGCACGATGGACAGGGAAACAGGGAGGCTCAGGGCGGACAGGGGAACAGAGCATGAAAAAAGTTGGATGCTGCAAGAGGATGTGAATGCATGTGTACACAGGAAAGGAAGGGAATGACCTGGGATCAAGAGAAAACATTTGGATTTGAAGAGGGTTCTAAAATGAATAAGGAGAAAAGAAAATGGTTTGAGTTGAGCATGGAGAAATCACATCGAATGAGTGGTATCAGTAGAACTAGCTATAGATCCAGGAATGAGTAGCTATGTTTGTATACAAATGCTATAAGTGTAAGAAACAAGGCAAACGAAATGGTTGCATTAATTGAGTCTGTTCACCCAAAACTTGTTGGAATAAGTGAGACATAGTTGGATGAGAATGACATCCCAACAGGAATAGAGATGGAAGGATATGATGTGTTTCGTGAGAATAGAAAAGGTAAAAAGGGAGGGGGAGTGCTATTGATGATAGAGAAAGAGTTATGTCCATATAAAGTAGAGATGCAAGAGGGAAATAGAGCACCACTTTTGAGGCAGTATGGTGAGATGGAGGTGAATAGAATGAAATACTTGGTTGGATATTGTTATAGACTTGGTAATGTGGATGGTAGTGACAAATGCATAATCAAATTAGCCAAGCAAAAAAGAAAAGAGTGATTATTATGGGCGATTTTAATTATGGCAATATAGACTGGGATGATGAGATAGCAACTTGAAGTAAAGAAAATGAGTTTCTTGAGTTTTTGATAGACAACTATCTCCAACAGTATGTAACAGAGGGCAGATAAGGGTTTTGGATTTAATCATCTCATCAGAGGATGTAATTATAAATGATGTGTCAAATCACCCTCCAGTTGGTGAGAGCGACCATGAAGTGATTACCTGGGTGGTTGCCAGCAGTGTGAGGACTCTGTGAGGAAAAGGGTATATGTATAACTACAAGGCTGGTGATTATGAAGAGCTCAGAAGACAGCTGCAGGTGTAACATGGAAGGAGGAGTAAGCTGGAAAAGATATCACTATCTTGATTATATATAAGAAAAGTTATCTTGAATATCCCCCCCCAAGGGGGATATTCAATAACTATCTAGTAGAAGCAATGTCTAAATGTATTCCAAGGGTCAGAAGGTTAAATAAAGTAGGTGTGAAATGGATGAATGAAGAGATTAAGCAGGTGATACAGAGAAAAAGGGCATTATGGAGGCAGCATAAAAGAAGTGGTAATAACCAATTCCATGAGGATTACAAAGATCAGACAAGGTGGGTGACTTGGTTGGTAAGGGTAGCAAAAGTAATTGGTTGGCTCATACATCACTTTTGCTACCCTTACCAACCAAGTTAGCTAATGAAGTTAGCTAACTTGGTTAGCTAATGAAGCCAAAAAGAATCCTAGGGAGTAAGGTCTTTCATTCTTGTGAATGTGACTTCATGGAGAGATTGGGAGCAGTTGATGATGGGGAGGAAAGACTGACCGTAACGGAGTAAAAGGTGTATGGGGAATTGAGCAAACTAGATGCTAATAAGGCTGTGGGACTTAATAATATATCACTACGTATTCTGAAGGAATGTGCCAGGGAGTTGAAATCTGCCTTGACATATATTTTTTTTTAATAGGAGTCTTGCACTGGGTCAAGTTCCAAAGGAGTGGAAGAAGGGCAAGAGTGTGCTGTTTTATAAGGGAGGTGATAGAACTCAAGCACCACATTATAGGCCTATCTGTGTGTCAGGTGTTGTGGTTAAGTTGTTGGAGAAGCTGGGAAGAACTAGGATTCAAAATTGGGTTGATGACAATGGTATTATCATCAACATAGCATGGATTTGCTAAATGGAGGTCATGTTTTAGTAATCTACTTACTTATTATAATAAGGTTATGGCTTCCTTGGACAGAGGAGAGGGATACAAAGTAATATACTTAGATTTTGCAAAGGCTTTTGATAGATTACCACATGATAAATTGATAGTCAAAATAGAGCACATGGGGTTGAATATTAGATTAGTGCATTGGATCAGAGACTGGCTGTCTGATAGGTATCAGCAAGTTGTGTATGGGGAGCAACATCCCATAAGAAGAAAGTCACTAGTGGTGTATCTCAGGGGTCTGTTTTAGGGCCATTACTGTTTAACTTGTATATTAATGATATTAGCAAAGATTTGGATGGAGATATTCAGTTGTTTTCAGATGATGTAAAGTTGGGATGAACTATGAAGATTAGAGAAGAAGACTTGAATAAATTGAGTGAATGGGCATAGGAATGGGGATGAGAGTTCAATGTCGCAAAATGTAAGGTTTTAAAATTTGGAAAACAAAGATGGGATGTAGAATTTATGCTTGGTGGGGATATATTGTTGGAGGTGGAGGAAATAACAGATCTTGGGGTGATAGTGGATAAGGATCTGAAATTTAGAGGACACATTGATAAAACTGTGAGGACAACAAAGAATTCTGTGAATGATGTGGGGGACACTGACTTGTAGAAGTAGGGAGATTCTTGTTCTATTGTATAAGGCTTTGATTAGGCCACACATGGACTACTGTGCATAGATTTAGTCACCTGGTATTCAAAGGGATGAAAAGATGATGGAAAGGGTCCAGAAACGACTGACTAAGGTAGTTTCTGACCTTTGGAATGTTGAATATAAGGAAAAATTGAGAAGATGCAATTTACAGAGGCTAGTTTATGGGAGGAAGAGTGGAGATATGATAGAGACCTATAAGTTAGTAAGGGGTTGTTATAGGATCAATGTTGGAGGGGTTCTACAGAAAAACAGTGGGAGATTCAGGGGGTCATCCCTGGAAGCTGTATAAGGAGGGTGTGAACAGGGGAGTGAGAAGCAGGTTTTTTTGCATGCAGAGTTGTGAATGATTAGAATGCCTCACCTGAGAGTGTGGTGTATATACAGAGAATTTGAGTTTGTTTAAGGCATGATATGATGAGCTATGTGTATGACAAAAGGATCTCCTAAATGAGTCTTTGACTCCATGGTGTCTTGGAGTAATAATAATAATAATAAGTAAAGATGTTATGGTTCCACTTTGCACTATTGCAAAGACTGCACATTGTATTGCTGCTATGATAAAAGTGCATTGACATGTAGGGATAAGGAAGTTGTGGTGGCTCTATATAGCTATATGTCAGATCTTCTTCTTCTTTTAGCTCTACAACTCTTTATATGTTTTGGCTTGCTTCACAATATTTTTCCATTTTACTCTGTTCAATGCAGTACTTTTCCAATTCTTAACTTTATGAATTCCAAGGTCTTTCTCTACCTCATCTAACCATGTCTTATTTCAGGTCTTCCTCTTCTTCTTTGTCCAATTAGTTTCCATTCACATGTATATATATATTTGCATATATATTTTTTTAACTCCTCTACTTTCTTCCACTTTCTAAATAGCCTATCTATGCTATTCTTTGTGCCTTAATAAATCTAACAATATCTTCTCCATTTATTAAATCATTAATTTCATTATTTGTTCTTATTCTCCAATTGTCATTCTTCTCTTCAATTGGTCCATAAATTTTTCTCGTTATTTTCCTTTCAAAAATCCTTAATCTATTCTCTTCTTTTTGGGGTAAAGGCCATGATTCACACTGATATGTTATTACTGGTCTAATAATCAATTTATAAATTTTTGGTTTAGAATTCTTATCTACAGCTTTACTACCTAATAATCCTTTATGCATGTGATAGAATTTATTTCCAACTATTATTGTATTATTTATTTCTTCTGCTATGTTAATTGTTATTGTTATAGGATCCTAGATATTTAAAATTATTTATTGATTCAAAATTTTAGCCACCTATACTACATTTAGAGGCTATTCTATTTCCGTTTCTTCCACATTGCATATATTTAGTTTTTTGCTCATTAATTTGTAAACCAACTTGCATTTAAATTTAATTCTTTGAATGTACTTTCTAAATCTTTTTGGTATGACTAATTATTGCAATATCATCTGCATATGCAAAAATCTGTACAGATTTATTATTATAGCCTCTTATATTGAGTCTTCTAATTATATATTCAAGTGTCAAATTAAGCAAACTTGCAGACAGCTCATCTACCCATCTTACTCCAGAACTTATTTCAAATGCTTCTGTTAATTCACCTTGTATTTTAACCCTTGGCTACTTTTTTTCATTCCATATTTCAATTATTAATTGCCAGATTTTTCCCCATACTAGTTTTTCAGCATCTTGATAAGCCCTGTTAATCCATCTATACCCAGTGCTTGAAAGTTTTTTTATCTGTTTTATCATTTTAACTACTTCTTCATAAGTTGATTCTTTTATTTTTTCTTCATTTATTCTAAATTCACTCAAATTCCTATCTTCATCTTCATTATCATTAATTTCTTCTTCTGATAACAATTCTTCAAAATACACTTTCCATCTCTTCATGACTTCTTCTTTTTCAGGAAGGATGGAGGCCTGAATAATAATAATAATAATTTAATATTCTCTTTATTTGTGAAAGCTTCAGTATTCCATTTCTCAATTCTTTCTGCTTTCCCTCTATTTATTATTGATATTCTTTGTCTCAATTTTGCACAAAAAAACATGTGGTCAGAGTCATGGTTTGCACTTCTAAATGCTCTTACATCAGTGATTGATGATGCCCATCTTTTAGAAATCAAAGCATGATCTATCTAATTACACTCATTAGTAGCTGAAATAATCCATGTTCCTAAATGTATCTTTTATGTAAAAAAATTTGTGCTCATTACTCTTAATTTATTAGTGTTGCAAACTGAGTAATTCAATTACCATTATCACTAGTTTCTTCATGTAGACTATATCTTCCAAACACCTCTTTAAATACATCTTCCTTCCCTAATTCTGTTAAAATCTCCTAATACAATCATAGCATCATTTTTTGATATGCCTTCACATGCTTTTTTTTATACATCATCATAAAATTGTTCAATAACATTTTCATCAGCATTCTCAATTGAAGCATAAATATTTATAAATGTAATGTTATGAAATTTACCTTTAATATGTGAAATGGTCAGATCACATATGGACTATTGTGCTCAGATTTGATTACTTAGTGTTCATTGTGATGTGGAAAGGGTCCAAAGCAGTAGCGCACTCAGGATTTAATCTGGGGGGGGGGAGTTGAGTAGATGATTTGAGAATACACACTACGCATCGCATACAACCTTTGACTCTGAGCATCTGCAATGATCGCTAATTCATAAGTAGTATAGAAATAGAAGACATGACACAACATAAATATAAAAATGAATTTTAATTAGGAAAAGATTTTTGGAAAATTTTCTAGTGTTTTTTTTTTCTCTTTCTTTGGGAAGGGCCTTGTCCCCCCTCTGGGTGCGCCACTGGTCCAAAGTGATATCAGGAAGTTGTGATGCTTTTATATAATGCATTAGTCAGATCACATGGACTATTGTGCTCAGATTTGGTCACCTAGTGTTCATTGTGATGTGGAAACACTGGAGACGGTCCAAAGACGAATGACCAAAGTGATATCAGGAGTCTGAAGTGTTGGTTATGAAGACTGTTTGAGGGAATGTGGATTACAGAGGTTGGTGGATAGGAGGAAAAGAGGAGATATGATACAGACCTTCAAGTTAGTTAAGGGAGTCTATCAGATTAATACAGAAGGGATTATAAAAAGAGTGGGTGTTAAGATGCCATTCCTGAAAGCCGATTAAAGATGTGGTGAAGAAGGGTATGGGGAGTAGATTTTTTATATGAAGAGTTGTTAGTGAGTGGAATGCATTTCCAGAGTGCATTGTGAATGTAGGTAGCATAAATAACCTCAAAGCTCGTTATGACAGACAGGTTGTTGGTTGAGCAGCCTCTCTCCCCATAGTGAGTCTATCAATTCCATAGAGGTTACCAAAATAATAATGATGATGATGATGATGATGCTTTAATCAGGTTGCACGTGGATTCCTGTTCACTGATTTGATCGTTTTTGCTCGTTTTTGAAAGGATGGTGAGATACTAGAATGAGTCCAGAGATTATTGACTAAGGTCTTTTTGTCTCTGGAGTGTTAAGTATTAAGGCAGCTGAGGAAATGCAATTTACAAAAGGAATCTATAGATAGGATGGTGGTTAGGAAACAGTTACAACTGAGACATATAGGTTAGTAAGGAGTTATTATCATTAATAAGGATGCAATGCTTCATAGAATGGGGAAAGACAGAGGAAGAACAAGAAGACATTCCCAGAATCTGTACAAGGGGCATGTAAGCTGGGAAGTGAAAGTAGGTTTTTTGCATAAAGAGTGGCAAGTGATTGGAATGCACTGCCTACACATGTGATTAGTGTGGATATGGTGAATGCATTTAAGGTATGATGTGATATGTTATGTGTGCAACAGTGGAACCTCTGATGACAAGTCTTTTTTGACTTCATGCAGGTCTAATAATAATAATAATAATAATAAAAGTAATTTTAGTATGTATTTCACTTTTGGAACTTAAAAGGTCAGTAGATGGCATACATAAAAAAATGACAAATACTGTTTTGTAAACTTCAAAAAAAAAAAAAAATCCTGCACATTCTGTGTGATACCTGCTTCATCTTGTCACATAATTTTTTTATGAAACAATTTTTTTAATCTCCCTAATTACAAAATTTATTTCATAAAATTTTATGACCTATCAATTTGATGTGCTCAAAAATTGAGGAATGATGAAACCCAGATAACTCCAAAAAACTATAATATTTAATCTATCACACATTCAACTTAATTTAGATAAATGTTTGATATTCAATTTATTATTGCTACGTAAATGAATAAAATTCTGCTCTCATATTAAGAGGCAAATTCATAATACCAATATAGTCCATTCTTTGCTTGTGTAGAGAATTTTTTTAAGAGTGTTTTCCTCTTCCAGTGCAGTCCTGAGAATGGGAAAAATTAATTAGATTAATTAGAATGTATTAGTTATTTAACTGAAACAACAATTTTACATCTCATAACAAGTAATTTTTATCTGTTTGAGTGAGATGGATTCCATTATGATTCTATCATATTTCTGTGGAAACTAAGGTTTTATATAGCACAGTAATAGTGCATGCATTATTAAGAAAGAAACAGATAAGGCTTCCCTAACTGAGCTGTAAGATGTGTGCCATTACTTTCGAACATTATATGTTATGAGTCCAACTTATGTCACAAATATATATGTATGGCACGTTTTATTAATAGATACATTATATGAGTAGAAGAATGGTACCATATGAAATTTCAGTTATTTTGTAAAAATAATAATAATAATAATAATAAATAAAAGAAAACAGGAATAGGCATATTTCAGAATGTCAGCCTGACTGGCAAAATGGATAGCACATCTACATTCCGACCAACAGATTGTAAGTTGAAATCTGACCTCTTGGACGTATATTTGTTCTGAATATTTTTATGTATCAGATGAACTTCATCACCCAATGTGAGACTATCACCTTGTTTTATATTTTTTTTTATTTTTTTTTCCTTTTTGTTCACCTTTGTAAAAATATGTTAACTGTGCCATTGTAAAAATATGTTATTTTTATATTTTTTAAATTTATTTAGTTCGAAGTCTCTATATTCAATATATTTAATATTTTTCTTATTTGTCGTAATGCCAAGCGTAATCTCGTTGTTGCTTGAAATAGTCTATCACCTTTAATCCTTTCAGTCTAACAATTTAATTCCCCACCTCTCAAGATATCATGCTATTTAGATCTCCACTTAGTATAGCTTTTCTGTTTTCTTTTTTTGTCATGTTTAAAGTATCTAAAGGTTACACAATGTTTACACAATGAGAAAACCTCTCACTCCAACACACTGACATAATGGTCAGTTTTGACATCTCCTCCCTATTCACTCAAAGAAACCCTAGAGCTCATCCAAGCCAAGTTTCCTCCCGATATCTCAGCCCTATTTCAGTTCACAATGAACTCAGGCTATTTCGTTTGGCAAGGAAAGTTCTACAAACAGATAGAGGGGACAGCCATGGGTTCACCACTTTTCCCACCCTTGGCCAATTTCTTTATGGAGACCTTTGAAGAGAAAGCCTTAAACTCCGCGCCACAAAAAACCACTATTTGGCTTCGTTACATGGATGATGTGTTCGCTATTTGTCCACTCCTTCCTAACACACTTAAACAACCAACACCCCAGAGTCCAGTTCACCTTAGAAAAAGAGGAAAACAACACTTTCCCCTTCCTAGACACTTTAATAACCTGCCAGCTTGATGGATCTTTGGTTTTCTCTGTTTACAGAAAACCCACCCATACTGGCAGATACATTCACCAGCAATCCCCCCCCCACAACAATATGGGGTTATAAAAACACTATATAACAGGGCAAAATTAATCTGCTCAGATGACAAGGCCCTAACTACGGAACTAAACTACATCCTCAACACTTTCTTAGCCAATGGCTATAACACCAAAAAAATCCAAAAAATACTAAAGCCAGTAAACCACAACCCCCCCCTCCACAATAAAGATTACACCAAGTCTATCACCATCCCCTACATCCAGGGCACCTCTGAGAAAATAACCAATATCCTCAAAAAATATGACCTTACTTCTTGTTACAGACCATATAAAAAGTTGGCATCTCTTATCCGCTCTACCAAAGACCAACCACTTCCCCTAGACCTACTTGGTGTATACCAGGTCCCTTGCAGCTGCAAATTGTCCTACTTTGGCCAAACAGGCAGAACAACAAATATCAGGATTTCAGAACACAAAGACTACATCCGGTTTCACCAGTACAGCCGCTCTGGGCTGGCAGACCATGCCTTAGATACCCACCATAAAATTCGTTGGAAGAAAACAAAAATAATACATTGCAGCAAGTTTAAATACGAAAGATTATTCAAAGAATCTTCAGCAGCTCTAAAAAACGTTCCTAACCTCAACAAATTTGGGTGCATGAAACTACCCCAAATTTGGGAGACTTACATTATGAGAACTTCAGCCCAACTGCCAAGACTACCAAATAAGTCCACCAGAGGGCACCATTAGGACTTTAGGAACAATATTAGTTTCTTGCTTTCTTCCTCATTTGCTTTGTGAGTGCCTGCATGCACATACCATATCTTTATGTTCCTGAAGATGGCAGCATGACGTTGCCGAAATATAGAAGTTATTCATTAAAGTTACCTTTAATTAATATACTTTATATGTGTTGTTAATTCCGTAAACTAATTACCAGTTACCACAATGTTTTAGTAGGATGAAGAATTTTTTTTAATTAATCATGTAGCATTCACAGTCTCCTCCAGTAAATAAGTTGACTATGTCAAGGTTGCTGTTATGACTTGTTCTTCAAGATGTATATTATTAACTGTAAATATGAGAAGTCTGAGGTTATTGTTTTATTATGAATGATAAGGTTCTATTAGACATTAATAGCTAGTTTATATAAGTCAAAAAACTTGATTCCATCAACAATTAGTCTTACTGCCAGTTGTTGAAGGAATCAATTGCTACTTATGAATCAAGCATTTTCCTTTTGAATTTTTGGAACAGCACTAGCGCTCCCATAAAGGAAGAGCTAGTGTAGTTTTTACACTTCCTTTGTGGAAACCTGCAACTCCTTGGAGGAATCACATAATAATAATAATAATAATAATAAATTAATTAATAATTATTCCCATAATTCTTGGGGATGAGGAAGTGGTGGAGAGAATCCAGAGATGAGTGACCAAGATGGTGAGTGGTCTATGGAATGCTCCCTATGAGGATAGACTGAGGGTTGATTGCAAAAGTTGTTTGATAGGCAAAAAAAAAAAGATATGATATAAAAATTTAAGTGACTTAAAGGATTTTATAGGATGTATAAAAGAAATATTTCAGTGCTTGGCTAGAGTGAGGAGAAGGGGGAGCAGGACAAGAGGTCATTCCTGGAAGAGTGTGGTTAGCAAGGATGTCAGGACTAGGCTTTTTGCGTGAAGAGTGGTGAATGAATGGAATGGGTTGCCAGAGTCAGTTGTGACAGCTCTGTCTGTTATGGATTCAAGGACAGGTATGATAGATATCATGTGTATAGTTTGGGTCTCCCATGATAAGTTTTCGAACTCTATGGAGGTACCTGTGCAATAATAATAATCAGAAGAAGCATTTGAAATATGCTGAATCTTATTATTATTAATACATATATAAAAAATTAGTTTGAATGACATATACCGAGAATGAAAAAGAAAAGGTTTAATGTTAAGATACTACTAGTTTCGTTGAATAAATCAACTTCTTCAGGTATCACAGGCAAAAAATTATATAAAATAACAGAGACATGATAAAATTACATCAACAGATCTAGTATAAAACACAATAGTACATTTTAAAACAGGAATGCGTGCTGGAGTTCCAATTGAAGTTGACTATGTGCGTGAGCTGTCATGAGTGCACCAATAGTGGACAGTGGCAATGTGTGCATCAGAAAGATTGTAGCTAAGGCTGTTGTTAATATGGGATGAATTGAGCGATATTTCTCTAGATTCGATAATCTTTCTTTTGAGTTCATCATAACACACATGGATATTAGAAGTTTGCGGCCAGTCTACGAGGTGTTGGCAGCCTTCATCCGAGTTGATAGAGAAGAGAATGTGGGTAGAGAGAGCGTTGGGCCTGGTCCGATTATAGGAAATGTCTCTTTGGTGTTCTTCCATACGTAAAAGAATAGATTTAGCTATCTGGCCATAATATGGTTTGCCACATTCACACAAAATCTTGTAGACTCCTGGATACTGAATAGGAAGATGTTTTACTTTAGGACTACTTAGTATGGAGCAAAGTTTTGGAAACATGGTGAAGCAAGTTCTAATGTTGAATTTCTTAAGAATTTTTGCCAGTTTTGGGGAGAGAGAACTGATGTATGGCAACATCAGTTGCCATACATCAGTTCTGGACCAATACAGACCAATACTGGACAATACTGGACAGTATTGTCCAGTATTGGTCTAGAAAACCTCAACAAGTTTCATGAGAAAATCAATTTTACATACGAACCTGGAATCCAGTGACTGTCTCCCCTTTCTGGACTTAAAACTTATGAAATGCGCTGAAAATATCACAATCTCCATTATTAGAAAACCCACATACACAGACAGACACCTTCATGCTTTTTCCCATCACTACCCTCTGCAAAAATTTGGTATTATTTCAACCCTGGAAAATCGAGCCAGATCTTTACTAACAGATGAAACAGAAATTGAAAATGAATTCCATTTACTAAAAAAGGACTTTTGTCAACAATGGTTTCTCTCTTAAAAAGATGGATAAATTTTTTTCTTTCCATCGCTCAACTGCTATTGAAGATTCTTCTCCCGCAAGAGCTTTAATATTGTTGCCATACATCAGCTCTCTCCCCAAAACTGGCAAAAATTCTAAAGAAATTCAACATTAGAACTTGCTTCACTATGTTTCCAAAACTTCTCCCCATACTAAGTAGACCCAAAGTGAAACATCTTCCTAATCAGTATCCAGGAGTCTACAAGATTTTGGGTGAATGTGACAAAAACCATATTACAGCCAGACATCCTTTTATGTATGGAAGAACACCAAAGAGACATCTCCTACAATAGGAGCAGGGCCAGTGCTCTCTCTAGCCACGTTCTCTTCTCTATCAACTCAGATGAAGGCTGCCAACACCTCGTAGACTGGCCGCAAACTTCTAATATCCACGTGTGTTATGATGAACTCGAAAAAAAGATTATCGAATCTAGAGAAATATCGCTTGATTCATCCCATATTAACAACAGCTTTAGTTACAATCTTTCTGAAGCACACATTGCCACTGTCCAATATTGGCGCACTTGTGACAGCACATGCACGTAGCCAACTTCAATTGGAACTCCTCCAACACGCATTCCCGTTTTAAAATGTACTATTGTCTTTTATACTAGATCTATTGATGTAGTTTTATCATGTCTCTGTTTTTTTTATATAATTTTTTGCCTGTGATACCTGAAGAAGTTGATTTATTCAACGAAACTAGTAGTATCTTAACATTAAACCCTTTCTTTTTCATTCTCGGTATATAGTCAATCAAACTAATTTTTTATAACAATATCTACCGAGTAAATATGAACAATAATATATCCAGCACGCATTCCTGTTTTAAAATGTACTATTGTGTTTTATACTAGATCTGTTGATGTAATTTTATCATGTCTCTGTTATTTTATATAATTTTTTGCTGAAGAAGTTGATTTATTCAACGAAACTAGTAGTATCTTAACATTAAACCTTTTCTTTTTCATTCTCGGTATATAGTCATTCAAACTAATTTTTTATAACATTATCTACTGAGTAAATATGAACGATAATATATATATATAAGAGAGAGAGTTCCCATGAAATAATGCTAGTTTATTTTGTTTTTTGTTAAAGTCATTACTCCAACAGAAATGTCCCCATAATTTTGCATTGCTATGATTGCTATGTAACAATGAGGAAAAAGAATACTGGTGTTTTAAATGAAAGTATTTATTGAAAAAAAAGATTAAGATACTGCAGCATCAAATATGAATGACAAGTGCAGTGTAAAGTTTTTATCTGGGAGGAACAAGTTCAGTGTGAATGCCATATTTAGCTTATCATACATCCTACCTGCAATTCAGAAATTGCAATTTCTTTAAATTATAGCACAACATGATACATTTATAGTCAGGGCTTGTCTTAACTTCCATTGTACAAAAATCACAGACTCAAATGTTGTGTATAACACATGATGAATTTTTATTAGCTGATTATTATTATTATTATTACTCAGGCCTCCATGGAGTCAAAAGACTCATGGTGGGAGGTCCTTCCTAAGAACATAAAGTCTGTCAAGACTCATTGAGGGGAGGTCCCCCACTAAGAAACGCAAAGTCTATCATACCACTCCTTAAATTCATTGACCGTTCTCGCCCTCACCACTCCATCAGGTAATGCATTCCACGGTTCAACCACCTTCACGGAGAGAAACCACTCCTCACCCTCTTGCTCACAGTTTCCTTTTGTAACTTCCAGGGATGGCCTCTTGTCATCACTCCTTCCCGCTGTTCAACCAAGCGAAAGAACTTCCCAGTGTCAACCCTGTAACCACCTCTCAACAGTTTAAAAGTTTCAATCATATCACCTCTCCTTCTATCCACCAAACTCTGCAGTCCACATTCCCTCAGCCGATCCTCATAACTATCATTGTACAGTCCTGAAACCATCTTTGTTATCCGCCTTTGTACCCTTTCCACAGTTAATTTACCCCCTTCAAATCCTGGGGAGCAAATCTGAGAACAATAGTCCAAGTGTGGTCTGATCAGATACTTATACAATGGAATGATTACCTTTTTATCTCTGCAGGTCAGTGTCTTTCTCATAATTGCAGCAATCCTCTGTGTTACCTTCACCACCGTTGCAATATGTCCCCTAAATTTCAGGTTTCTATCAATCATCAACCCCAGATCTCTTGTCTCCCCTACTTCCTCTAGTATAACTCCTCCCATAGAGTATGCAGCATCAGATCGATGTTTCCCAAACCTCAAGACCTTACATTTTGCTGCATTAAACTGACACCCCATTCATTTGCCCATCTATTTGGCTTATTCAAACCCTCTTGCAGGGCTACCACATCTGCACTATTACTAATAATCCTTCCCAGCTTCGCATCATCCGCAAACAACTGGATATCTCCTTGCAATCCACTGGCAATGTCATTGATATAAAGGTTAAACAATATAGGTCCTAGTACTGAGCCCTGTGGGATCCCACTTGTAACCTTCTGCCTCCTTGAAACTGCTCCGCCATACACAACTCTCTGATACCTATCAGACATCCAGACCCATGTGCTGCAACTTAAATATCAGCTTATCATGTGGCACCCTGTCAAATGCCTTCACTAAGTCTAAGAAAATTGCAGTATATGCCTTTCCCTCATCTAATGTTCTTGTAACTTTATTATAAAAGGCTAGCATATTGCTAAAACAAGAGCACCCTTTCAGAAATCCATGTTGACCCTCACAGGTAACATTACCCTCATCTGCCCAATGCTGTATACGGTCTCTCGCTACTTTCTCCAAGATCTTAACAACTTAAAGTGTCTAATTATAGGCCAGTCTGTTACCACCTTTATGCAATGGCACTATCTTGCCTTCCTTCCATTCCCTGGGCACCTCTCCTGCAGCCAGACTTTCATTGAAAAGCCAGGTTAAAGGCACTGTCAGTTGCCTAGTACATTCTCTCAAAACTCGAGGTGAAATACCATCCTGTCCCAAAGCTTTACTGACATCCAGAGTACTCAGTATCTGAAACACATTCTCCTCCTGTACCTCTAAACTTCGAACCAGCCATATCCCTCTAGCATTAAAACTGACTCCTCTAGGATGAAATACTCCAATAAAGTGGTCGTTGAACAATTCCACTATGTTCTCTGCATCAGTCCCTCCCTCTATTCCCATTTTTTATCCCACAATATCATTCTTCCTCAGTCATTTCTCCTCCTACTGGCCACATAGCTAAAAAATTCCCTAGGATTTTCTTTGGATTTTAGGGCCAATCTCCTCTCATATTCCAGTTTCGCTTTCCTTACCACACTAGTCACTCTTCTGGCCTGTGTCTTATATTCTTCATGCGTCTTCTCTTCACCTGTCTCCTTATATCTCTTCCATAGCCTCTTTTTCGCATGCAGTTCCTGTTTAATATTGTTTGTCATCCACTTTACTCCAAATTGTGTCCTCTTCTTCACTCGTGGAATGCAGCTTACCATTGCTGCTAATAAATATTTCTTTTACAATTTCCCATGCACTAATGATATCCCGGCCTTCCAATTCCTCCCTCCATGAAACTTCCCGAAGTTGACGTCTAAGACTATTATAATCACCTGCTTTATAATTCCACATTAGTTCCTGTCTCTTTGATACTCCTGCATGTCTATTTATTTTCCAAGTCAAAACCATATGGTCACTCTCTCCAACTGGTGGGACAGATGTCATCTCAGTTATTATCAACTCTTCTGATGCTATAACCAAATCCAAACCTCTTGAACCTCTTGTTCCCTTATTACATGTTGCCTAAGACATTTGTCCCTCAAGAATTCAAAAAACTCCATTCCCCCTATTGCTACATGCATCTTCCTCTCTCCAATTTATACTACTGTAGTTAAAATCTCCCATAACAATCATTCTTCTTGCACTTGCCAAACTTAACTGTCTAAATATCTCCTGGTCCCCATCCTCTGTGCTCCTGGGTGTGTAGCAACACCCCACTAAATATCCTGTCTTGCCTACCTCTACCTCACACCATATGCTCTCAAAATCATTTGTCTCACTTCCTTCCAAAGCCTCCAGTCTTAGAGAACACAGGTCGTCACTTATCATAAGCAGCCCCACCACCATGCTTTCCCCTCCTATCCTGACGAAAAATGTTGCACCCAGTGACTTCTATTCCTGTTATTATATCCCTTCTGTCAACCACGTCTCAGTGATCCCAATATCTTTTGGCCAGGCTGATGCTATCTGTGCCACCAATTCCTCTTCCTTATTCCGGATACTCCTGGCATTAGTATAAAGCATATAAATGCCATTGTTTCTATACCCAGCATTATCCCCTCTAGACTCCACTGGGCTCAGTGTTACCTGATGTCGTCTCCCTTCTCCCAAGTATCCATTCCCACAAGAGGCCACCCCTGCTATCATCCTCCCTGGGACACACTGACTCGTTCAGAACAGCAATCTCTCCAGATGCCTACATCCTTCCTCATTCAAATGTAAGTAGCCTCTCGCATACAATTCCTCTCTTTTCTCAAACGCACTCCAAGCATCCACATATACCAGTCCTCTCTTGTCACACGTTCTCGCTATTAAGCCATTCAATATCACCACTCTTCTGCTCAGCTCGTCATTATCATACCTAGGCAACAAGCACATTATTTTTCCTCTCTTTGTCTTCTTCCGTATAGCCTCAAGCAAAAATCTCATATCTCTCGCTGCCCGACTTACATTACCACTCAAGTCATTTGTTCCTACCATCACAATGATCTCATCCACCCTTTCACCTCTCTTAATTGCCATAGCCACCCTTTCTATTGTTCCTCCTGGCAAACACTCCTCACGCATCCTATCTTGAATACCACGGATCATTGAGTCCCCATACATTATACTTCTTACTATTCCCTCTCTCCTACTGTTTCCATTTTCTCCTCTCCTCTTCTTGCATTCCCATAGGTCTCTCTCATTCCCTCTCTCCTACTGTTTCCATTTTCTTCTCTTCGAGCACTCCCATACCTCTCTCTCCTACTGTTTCCATTCTCTCCTCTTCTAGCACTCATATACATATCTCTCATTCCCTCTCTCCTACTGTTTCCATTTTCTCCACTTCTAGCACTTCCATATCCCTCTCTCATTCCATCTCTCCTACTGTTTCCATCCTCTCATCTTCTAGCATTCCCATACCTCTCTCTCATTCCATCTCTCCTACTGTTTCCATTCTCTCCTCTTCTAGCACCCCCCATACCTCTCACTCATTCTCTGTCTTCTATTGTTTCCTTTCTCTCCTCTTCTAACACTCCAAAAATTCTCTCTCTCTCCCCTACTCTGATTTGGCTTGCATTTATCTCTTCCATTCTCCTAATCTTATCTTTCATACTTCTGCTCTCATTCACAAGACATTCCACCTCCTCTTTCAGCTTATCTATCTCCCTCTGCAGGTCAGTCACTCTTAATCTAAATTCACTCTCCCAAACAAAACCATCTTCTAAACTTTCACAGTCACTCATGCCTTCCACACTATCAACTATTATTTTCTCATTCACATATATATTTTTTTCATTCTCTCCTATCACACTACTTGTCTTCCTACATTCATTCCCTGTTCCTGGAGCAACAAGGTCGGATATTGATATTTCGAATGCACTTATTTCCTCCCACTGCCTGCATTTTGCACACATATGCTCTCTTTCACAAGCCACATATCCAATTCCCAAAATGCATACATGCCGCACATGCCACAAAGTCCCTTATGATATTGCTTATAATAGAGTTCTTAAATGGCAGAGGACTTGGTGATACGCCACTTGCGACTGCAGCTGAATCCGCCATCATTCTTTACTGCCAAGTAGCATAATCGTTAATTATTCAATTAATAAATTCCGTTAAATAAATAAGAAAAAAGTACAAACAATTACAAGCAAAACAAAACATTTAAGTACACTAAATAAAATGAAATATAACTAAATACAGTAATGAAAACTTAGCTTCGTTTTGTCTTCCACCAGTATGCATTCGATTCCGACAGTAACCAAAATATATTATATCGCGACAGCAACTAACTTCCAAAAAAAAAAAAAAAAAAAAACACTGAAGTACACTCGTATTCAGAGAAACAATTTAGCACTCAAAAACGGCGGGAAAAAATGGACTATTCACCGATTATCATTATTCTACTATCTTGACTTAACTGATTAAAATGAGATGGATGTACATGTAACAAAGCTCTTGTAGGTTATGTTGAGGCAGCTAAAGCCTAGAGATGAGTGTATTTCTGGTAATTGTACATGTCCTCTTATAGGATTAGTTTGGCAGGAAGAAGTATCTTGCTTCAGTTATATGAGTTTCACTAACTCTCCCTTAGAGAAAAGCCTATATGAATCTTTCTTGAATTCTAGATGGTATCTACTCAGCCAGCTAGACTGAGAGTAGACTGAGTAGATAGCATCTATGCTCTTCAAATAATGGACTGTGATTAAGTTTTATGAGCCATCCCAAATGAATTGGGGGATATGCGTTTGTAACTGAATTTATGTGGTAATGAATGCCCAGTGTAAGAATGGCACTCTGTTTACTTGTTGACTGGTGTGGCTTGAAAATTTGCCAAGTTTGGCATATAGAGCAGGGTTTTCTCAGAATTTTTTTAATATCTACCTCACACATGAAAGGTTGCACAATTGACAGCACACCAAAGGAGGTAGACAGAATGAAAGAGGAAGACAAGAAGTTAGCTTGCTGAGTCTGAAGCTGGACACTAAATGAATGTTGACCAGCCACTGCTCTTGTTCTTACAGACTTAAAGAAAAGTGCAGGAATGAAGGTCACCAGCTTCGAGGAACAATGCCTATAAAAACACCTGTAGAAAATGTATAGGAGAGAAAGAGAGGGACTATGAAGAAGTGATTTATTAACTAGACTACTCTCCGCACCACCCTGGATGGCAACAAGCATTTTAAGAGATGTTTTTGGGAGACCACCCTAAATGTGAGAATATTTTATGACTGGGTGGATTAGATATATATAATAATAGAAGTTGTATAAATAAGAAGTAGTGTCTTGAACAGAAAAGGACATGAAGATTTATGGAGACTAAAGAAGCAATAGATGCAATGTATTTCTGCCAGAAAGACTAGAGGTATAAAGATGTATAAGTCAATCAAAGAAGCAAAATCTGACCTGGCCTGGAGACTAAGTGGAAGTGAAGAGAGATATTTGTCAGAAATAAGACAGGGCTATATTTTGGTAGCATTAAAATTTACAAGGTTGTCTTTGTGACACTGGAAAATAGTAAAGGTTTTGTCAAATGAATGGATGCAATCAACAAAATTATGGATAGGATTTGCATTATTAAGAGGTGATTAATGTATAGTAGGAAGGATACAGGTGGTACAGTGCCATGGGCTGTCGCAGGGCACACTTTCACTGGCAACCCAATTACAAAGAGTAGAAGGAAGACCTTAAGATGGAAGTGTGGAAGCTGACCTTTGTGCCAGATAATCAAATGCCATGAAAATGTCAAGAGAAACCAGATAAGTTTCTCTAAATCTTTCCATAGCTTGTGCCCAAAGGTGGTTGATGATGGTCAGGAGATTTACTGCAGATTACTAGTAGTGGAATCCATATTTTTGGTCAATAATGGGTTAGTAGGGCTCTAGGTGGTATTTTTTTCATATTTTTGAAAGAACTAAGATGAGGGCCATGCAATAATAATTTGATTATGGACTTTTATCTCTCTATTTTGAAGAGAACTGAATATAAACTTGCTTCCATACAGAAGCACAGCTAAATAATATGGCTTCATGGAAACCTAATTAATGTTCTGATAGGATAGTTAATTTAATGTGCATCATAGTTGTGCCAGCTTTTAGACTGATGCCCTTCTGGCTGGGTTGCTAGTTTTGTAGGATGAAAAATCTGAGTTTCCAGAATTTAAAATCCCTTCCACTTTTGTATGAGACCAGCTAACTCACTTCATAAGATCTTATAAAGGATCTTCATATCTTAGATGGGATTTAAATCCAGATCTTTCCACCTAAAGGGGATCATTATTATCAACTAGAATATGGATGTTCTCAGGCATTAATAACAAACCACAAATTCTGAGCATTATTGAAGATATCATAATGCCCAGAGAAGGCATGGCATGTTCTTGTAG
Organism: Typopeltis vanoorti; assembly: GCF_054136105.1. NCBI lineage: Eukaryota > Metazoa > Arthropoda > Arachnida > Uropygi > Thelyphonidae > Typopeltis > Typopeltis vanoorti. The sequence goes on along the minus strand of NC_143564.1, from coordinate 71,027,807 downwards.
GAGATAATTTGCCTAGATTATCCAAGGAGATGAATGACAGGAAATTAGTATGGAAAGATTACTATATAAGGGAGGAAGAGCAGAAGGTATCTGCCACTCTAGGAACTAGAAGGCTGGGCTACCACTTAATTAGGAAGCAGGTTTTCTGCATTTGGCCCTTTCAAAGGTGGATTTGGATTTGTCAATGGTTTCTTTGCAACTGTTGTGAGGCTGAGTATGAAGGTAGAGTTTTTGTTTTAAAGTCACTTGTGATATGCTGAATTTTTGTCTGGGATTCACTTATTAGAGAATTAAGAGTTGGATAGTGGTCAGGGGTTTGGAGTAGAATGGGATGAAATTCTCGCATTGAGAAATGCAAACATCTGCTGGAAACAGTAAGCAGACCATGGAAAGGAAGAGTAGAGATAAATTACAGAGGCCATTCCATTACTTGGTACTACCATATTAAAAACAAAACAAAACAAAAAAAAAAAGAGCTGAGAGTGGCTTGGTGAAGAATGTTCTGTAAAACAGTAAACTGGGATGAAGTTGTAGTCTAAATTACCATCTACAGTGCATTTGGAAGAAGAACTGGGTAAGAAAAGGACTAGGGTGTATTAGAGAATGGTGAGGATTATTTAGTATTCTGGTAACCAAATCACACAACAGCCACTTCAGGCTTCCACTAAACACGATGACAATGTTTCAACAGGCAGTTAAAGTCATCTGTTGCCTAGAAGTCTATTCAGCATATCCTCTAATTAGAGAAGGTACAAGTTTATGGCAGCAATATTTGCTGGGTTTGTCAGAACCTACTTTGTGGCAAAAGATCACTACAAAAAAGGTGACTATGTGCATTTTCTGTTAGGATATTAAATACATTAATAAATTAAATAAGTTAAATAATTTCTCACAATAGGAAATTAAGTAAATAATATACAGTTAAAAATACACTAAATTGTTTCACTGGAAATAAATTTAAATAATAACATATATGCTGGGATGAACAGACAAAAAAGCAGCACAAAGCTTATTTATAAACACAAATATAACATGATAAAATTATGATACCTTATCAATTCATTTTCAATAACTACAGCTGTGCAGAATGTATTAAGATTCAAATTAGTTTTCTTAATCAGTTCTTGAATTTTTTGTTCTAGATAGGTTTTTCTGTTAGGATCAAGTACAGGATAAAATTGTCGTGTTTTATATCTTATTGGCTTCTTACATAGCTCTTTTCCTTCATACAGAATAACAGGATGATGCCTAAAAAAAATCACAAAATACATATATTAAATATACATAACTCTTTATAATTTTAGAAAATATTTAGATATTTAGAATAACTTGAAAGAATGTGGATCTAACTCCTTATCATTGTACTAAAAAAAGTAACTGACTATGCTAATATGTCCTGGTGTTGGATGCTGGATATCTAAATATTTAGGATGGCAATTCCAGACTAAAGTGCTATCAACTGACATACTTGATTATTATTTTTTTTTTTTTTAACTCATCATCATTATCATCATCATCAAATTCCTGCCATGTACCCTCAAGGGGTGTACAGGATATGATAGTACTACATAAAAAAATTTTTTTTTTTTAACTGCATACAGATTTTATGCCTTTTTGTTAATTGTTTAGTGTATTCTTAAAGCAACAGCTTATAATATGTAGTATAATAATGCAATATACAGAAATTTACTGACTAATTAAGTTAGAAAGTTAGCTATTATTGAAACAACTTATCTTTAAAAAGCATTATTGTGATCAGCATCAGTTCTAAAGAATGTAAAAGACAATTTCAAGTAAAAATGTTTTCATCCATGCTGTGAAAATTAATTGTAAATCAAAAATTACTTGACAATTCATAACATCTATACACTAATTTAAATTTATATATTGGTTAGACTTATGTGCTGGTTTAAAATCATTATTAGGTTTCATGGAATGAATACAGTACATATAAATTATTAAACACAAGTTTAATTGCTCCTATATTTCATCTCAGTCACTGAGACATTGTCATGGAAGCAACATAAAAATTATAAAAACACACACAAAAATACACAAAACAATAAGTGAAAAAATTAGACTGAGAGACTCGAGTCCCATGAGTGGTACCCTCTCTCTGTGGATGCTGTTTGCTAGCCTTAGCTGTTGAATAGGAGGCCTAAGAATTTAAGTTTCTCAAATCTTGGGAAGTTTAACACAACATTTTATTGAGATTTAGTTCATTTTTTAAAATCTGCTGAAGATTCTAAAAACAAGTCTTTCAAGTTTGTATTTGTTGCAATGAAGCATAGTAGTTTTTTCCATTTAATTCTATGCAAGGTATCCAAAGCATGGTCAGCTAGACCTGACTTACCATACTTATGGCAGCAGATGCATTTCTTGTATTCTTCCAGGCAGATGTTAGCAGATCTCCCTGTCTACCCATAACATGAGATTTATTGAGATTTAGTTCATTTTTTAAAATCTGCTGAAGATTCTAAAAACAAGTCTTTCAAGTTTGTATTTGTTGCAATGAAGCATAGTAGTTTTTTCCATTTAATTCTATGCAAGGTATCCAAAGCATGGTCAGCTAGACCTGACTTACCATACTTATGGCAGCAGATGCATTTCTTGTATTCTTCTAGGCAGATGTTAGCAGATCTCCCTGTCTACCCATAACATGATAAACTGCAAGAACAAGGAACTTTGTAAAACATGTGGAACAGAGAGAGGAGATAGTGAATCCTTCGGATAGCAGATGAGGGCAGCAAACTTCAGCTGAAGTTTGAATGCAGTGCAGAGATTGTACTTCTTTGGAGTTCTGGCTATTTTTTCTGAGGTGCTCAGGATATAAGGAACAATGATAGCATTACTATAGCCTGCATGCTGAGAGGGAGGAGGAACAATTAATTTGTTGATATTCTTTGCATTGTGTCCACTGGACAAGAAGGTCTGACGAATAAAGGAGAGTTCAGCAATAAGAAAAGCCTGGATAGAAAAGATTGGAGGCTCTGTTAGAAGGGTTTTGATAACATCATATTGCTGAGAGGAGGGAGGATTGGAAAGTTTGTGTATGTATCTACCCAAGCAGATGGGTCTTCTGTAAACTGAGAAAGAAAGGGTTCCATTGGGAAGACATATGATTAGAGTATATATAGGAGTGATTAAACTTATGTTTAATTATTTATATGTGTTTATTCATTCCATGAAACCTAATAATAAACATCATTAATGTTTTGAACTGATCAATGTGTAAAGGCCAATAAATTATATATACATCCAATTCTTCATTTACATGGTAGATTGGTTTCAGAAAAAACCATGTAAATGAAAACCGTGTAAAAAAGAATGCAGTGCATATGAAAAAATAGAGGGAATGGTTCCAGATGTGAAACCCAATACAAACAATAGGTTATTTTCAAACAAAACATATGAAAATCATTGAATAAAACTCTATTTAATTTTAATGGAATATTTTTTTAAATACTTATTTAAAGTGTATATATATATATATATATGTATCTTTCTTAAAAAAAATAGTGTGTCACTAATGTAATGGGCTCCTTGAGTTTGTTGTTGGGAGGGGTTGGAGAAAAAGAATCTCATGAAAATTTTTGGATAGCCATTGTTTGTTACAGTTTCAAAGATGAGGTCTAATTCATTTTTTAAAGTTTTATCATCTCTTTTGATGCAAACTGCTTTCTTTTTCAACATATGTATAAGACTCAACTTTTGTGAAATGTGATGTAATGAAGAAAAATGCAGGTAATGGCCAGTATGGGTCGGTTTGCAGTAAACCTTTAAGTCAATATTGCCATCCATTTGTTTTGTGATTAAGATGTCCAGAAACAGTAATTTTCTTTCCCTTTCAAGTTCTAAGGTAAACTTGATATATCAGATTTACTCGCCGTTACAACACATGTATCACAATTAGGGTTAGAATCACCTGTTTCATTTGCTTTTCTTTTCAAAGTACTAGTTCTAAGCCCCTTTTCCATTATGAAAAAACATTTCCGAAAAATATATAAATACTGGGGCTAACTCATGACACACTTTGTCCAAGTATCACTCAGCACTTCTGAAGATATACTGAGCCTTGGTTGAAGGAGGAAAATCTTCAATAATAAAAATCAATAAACAACAAACAATTGGTTGAAACATGGATAACACATGTTTACTCCAAATCTGACAAAACAGCAAGGGAAGGCAGAAGCAATAAAACCATATTGTTGTTCACTTCACTTCACCCCTCTTTTATTACTCATCATTCTGCAGCTATTCGCTGGTTTTTTTAAATATCCATTTTATTTCAATAATTTTTACTTACTTATTCAATTTTTTATCCAACCAAAGTAAATTTAATTTTGCTTTGTTTGGATAATTAAAAAATATATATTTATTTATTTAATTTAAGTCTGCCTGCAGACCACAGGCAGACTTAAATTAAATAAATCCATTCTCACAGCCTAATTAATATCTAACCCAATCAACACCTGATATACCTCTGATTCTTTCACTTCCAATTCTCCTAATACTTGCCTCCCTTCTAGATATTGCACCACATCATTTACACCAGCACGATATGCACTGATAAAGTGCTCATTCAATAATTCCACTGTATTCTTTGCAACTGCTTTTCTGCTGCCATGACTGTCCACCAGTATCAGTCTGCCATAATTATTCTTTCTCTTGCTTGCCATCTAGCAGAAAAAATTCCCTCAAGTTCACATTGGCCTGACCAGTCAATCTTCTCTCATATTGCACCTTTTTTTTCTTTACCATAGTCACCTATGGTAAATCAACACCAACTGTCTTGTACCTCCTCCATAACGTTTTCTTTCCCAATACAGCTTACTTGATTTCACTATTCATCCATTTCACTCCTACTTTATTTACTCTCTTAATCCTTGGTATGCAGTTATTCATTGCTTGTGTCAGATACTGCCTTGTGAATTCCCATGCACTGTCAACACCTTTTCTGCTCATCTCATCTCAGCATATTCTCATAATACATGAGTTGATCCAAACACAATATCTTATGTACCTCAACTTCCTCTACCCCCCCCCCCTATGTCCACATTAACCCTTGTCATGTCTATTACTGTAATATCTTCACCTGAATGATACACTCATGCAAAATGATTACTCAATAATTCAATTATTTTTGTCTGATTCAGTTATCTCCCTACCATATGAATTCATCAAAATCATTCTACTATGATCATCTTTTTTTACTTGCTACATACTGAAAAAATTCTTTCAGATTATTCTTTGATTACTTGGCTAATCTCCTTTCATACTCTGAGTTTGCCTCCATTACCATACCAGTCACTCTTCTGGCCTGTGCTTTATAGGAATCTTTATATGGACTTTTTCAATTGAAGGTGAGTTAGCCGATCTCATATGGAGGTAGCAGGGTTTTTTCTCCCGGAAACTCTGGTTTTTCATCCTGCATACAGACAAATTGGCCCTTCAGAACACACGCAATTTACAGACAAAAAATACTAGCTGTGGTGGTAGTGGTTGTGGGCAGTACATGGCGTTGATGTAGGTGATTGGTAGTAGAGGTTCTGTGTAGTAGTGGAGATGGAGAGTTGTACAGTAGATATCCTCCCGCGATAAGTCTTGAGACTCCTTGGAGGTGTCACGAATAATAATAATAATAATAATAATAATACTGCTCATACTTGCTGGTCACCTATATTTATGAATCTTCTTTTTCTTTTTAACTCCTGCTCAATGCTGCAACTCATCCATTTAATTCCCAATTTATTAATTCTTATAACTTTTGGTATGCAATCAGGTACTTGTTCCTTCAAACATCCCTTTACCACTTCCCATACATTACTATATCTTTCCTCTGAAGTATGTCTTCCCATAGTATCTCTCTAAGCAATTATTCCCATAATTTCCCATAGTTTCCAGCTCTGTAATTCCACATGAAACTCTTCTTTATTGGAAATTCCACATGCTTGGCCACCTCCCAGGTCAAAACTGAATGATTGCTCTCATCGATTGGCAGCAATATAGCCACTTAGTTAGACACAGATCTTAAGATGTAACCATAAGGTCTAGTGCTCTTGATTTCCATAGTTTCCATTACATGCTGCCTTAGGTAAGTGTTCTTAAGATGCTGCATAAATTCCATTTTCTTCTGCCCATATGACCTTTCTCCTTCCACTTTATATCCCCAAAATTCTTCATAATCCCCATAAGTCACCCATAATAATTACCCACCCTCCACTTATTGAATTTATTTGCTGATACATATCACTCACATCATCCAGTGGCCTATAGCAGTAGCTAACCAAATACTTTTCCTGTTAGCCTGTATCTCACACCAGACAGCTTCAAATGCACTGTTTTCCATCTTACTGACCCCCTGTTGTACTCTCACTCTTTTAGGGTGCAATACTAATACTGTCATTTAAATGCTCATATGCTAACATGTGGAATGGACCACAAAATCTCTCTACTGAAAAACATAAAGTGCACTGTATTTTCACTCTAACTGACAATGAGAAACAGTAATTTTTTTTTTACTTGTTTCTGTGGCTACACCATAAGAAAACATATATATATGAACACACACACACACACACATTATTATTATTATTATTACGTGACACCTCCAAGGACTCATCGAGGAAGGGCACCAACTCTACAGCTCTCTGTCTCCACCACTCATCAAACCACCAACTACAATGAACTGCAACTACTATCATTATCTACACCAATATTTTCACAGACAATTACAAACATCCATGACCACGGCAAGATTCGAACCCACAGTCTACTCTCCAGCCAAAAGGCTGTGGGTAATAATCTTAATAAATAATCTTATCTAACCAGGCTTAGATAAGATTATTTCAAAGAGAGAAATCTTGATTGGTTTAGCATGATATATAATATGAATTACCATAGAATACAATTACCATAGAACCAATTCCCAATTACCATAGAATACAATTACCATAGGTCATCAATTTCTTGTTTAACAGGAAAGTGGTCTTAGAGGGAGGTGGCTAGTAGTATACTGCACCAGTTCAGTAAAAATAAAAAATAATTAAATAATCTTCATTCTGCCAAAATAGTTGACAGTACCAGTTTAGCCCTAACTTTTGGCAATTGGTTAATGTTAATCTCCACTTTTAATCACTGCTGCTGAAGCAGAGTGCATTTCTAGCCATGTGGCAGATGAAAGATGACATAAGAATGTAGCATACTACAGTCACTATTTCATATACCCATCTTAACTAGCGTTATTGTGTTTGCTTCTAAAGTCAATTTTCTGAGTTGAAGGATTACTGGTCTGAGTTTTTTCCCAAAATAAACTAAAGATTGACTAACTTAGACAATGACTGAAATAAAAAAAAAAAAAATTGCTCTAGTCAGTGACTAGAATCAAACCTATAATAAGTGTTTCTTCATTATGGAAATTAGCATAAGGCTGTGCAGGCACCTCACTGTCAACAAAATAAGAGCTTCATTGACATTTATTTATTTATGATTGTCCACTGTGGATATGATAGTAACAAAAAAACATAAGTAGACCTCACAGTTTACTGATATAACAGATAGCTACACACTGAACCACAACATTACTAAAAAACTCTAGGACTGACTTCAGTTGTTTTCTTCAGTCATTTTTGCTCAGTGTTGGTGCCTGCGTGCATATTTCATTAATTTTTATGCTCCCTGAAGATGGTAATGTAACATTACCGAAATATTGGAAGTATTAATTAAAGTTATTTAGTTAATATAATCATATATGTTGTTCTTTCCTTAAAATTAACAGTTATTACTAAAAAACAGAAGTCAAGCATAGTGCATACTGAGATATATAACAGAATCCATCGTTAAAAGAAACAGCGCTAAAAAAGATTATGGGAAAAGTATAAAGAAGGTGGTTAACAATTGCATAAAGAATATAAAGTACAAGCCAGTCAAGTGACTAGAACAATAGGATAGATGAAAATACAATATGAAAATAAGAACAAAGAAAATTTCAGATTTCTTTCTTTCCTTCTTTTCCTTGGTATGCAGCCAGTATGACAAGGCATGATTACAGAAAATGATATTTGTTGGATAAAGTGACTAGGATAGAATATATAATAAAAATGTCTAAGATATTAAACATTTAAGATATTTATTATCACTTTATCAACATATCAACATATTATCACTTTATCAACAGTGGCAAAAATGATTTTAGTGCTAGGTAGAGGAAAGAAAACTGAAAGACCAGAAGTGAGTGAATTTTTTGAATATTAAATAGTCTAGTAATATGTAGTAATATACTGCTTACCTAACGCTATCCCGTTGTGCTTGGGTTCCTTCTGCAAATGTATCTTGTAGATGCAGGCTCTTCCATAAAGGCCGTAATACAGCTATAGAGTTTAGTATGGAAGTCACAGAACTAAAACATAAAATGAAAAAAAAAAAAAAAAAAAAATGTAGTCTACTGATTTTTCCCTGTATGTGAATTAACTGAATTAATTATATAGACAAGCAGACAACAAATTCATACTTTATTTTTTCTGATTGATAATTATAAGGTTTTTAACTCATAAAACTGTTCATTTATGCTAGATGTATTTCTTCAACATGTTTTGCTGTCTATATGGTTAACCATCATCAGGAAGTTGCTTAACATAAATGAAAAATGACAAAAAATAAATTTTCTGACAGCAGTTAATATCTATAAGTTGAAAAGAATGGAATAATAGTTTAATCATGGCGTAGGAGATTACTGGCATAGGAGAGGTCTTTAATGTTCTTCTTCTTCTTCATGTAGCTTCCTCAGCGAGAGGGTGCAGCACCATGACTTTCCAGTTCTCTCTGTTGGTGGCTTTCCTTTTTGTTTCTGCATAGCCAGGTGATCCTGTCCATGATCTTATATCTTCAAGCCATGTCTTCGTTTTTTGCCTCTTGATCCTTTTCCCATAATTTTTCCTTCTAAAACTGTTAATATCCTCTGTCCTGCTGAACCTCTCAGTACATGTCCTGCCAATCTCATCTTTCTCTTCATCATTTCCTGTAATAAAGATCCCTATGTTCTCATTGTCTGTAGGATATTCTGTATTTGTCACATGTTCTGTCCATGGGATTTTCAGAGCTCTCCTATAGCACCACATTTCAAAGGTCATTTGCTTTCCATCTGCAGTAAAGTAGGTGCCTAAATATTTGTATTCTGTTGCCTTACTCTCTTCTTGAATATCCAGGTCTCACTTCCATATGTGAAAATTGGCCAGCCACACTAATGTTCTTATCATTTTTTTCTTTGTCTCGATACTCACAGAACTTCTGAGCAGATCTTTATTTTTCCAGAATGCATCTTTAGCTTTGGTTGTTCTTATTTTTATTTCTTTATCTTGCTTTCCATCTGCAGTAAAGTAGGTGCCTAAATATTTGTATTCTGTTGTGTATTCTGTGTTCAATTTTCATAGTGTTCATGAATATTTCTGGCTCGGATCTGCTTTCTTTTGAGATTTTCATAAATTTGGTGTTTTTTTTTTGCATTAATATCTAATCCAAATTCTTTACCTTCCTCAATTAGTAGCTGCAGTAATTTGATTAATTTGTTTCTGTTTTCTGCTATTAGATATGGTATCATCAGCATATCTAAGATTGTTGTATTTTATACCATTGATACTAATTCCTGTTTTTTGTTTTTCAATCTTTTTCATCACTGTCTCACTATAGATATTAAATAGATTTGGTGAAAGGATACAACCTTGTGTAACTCCTCTTTTTATTTTCACTTCAGAAGTCTCAGAGTTAAACAGCTGCATTTTCTGTTTGGTGTAAATCATTTTTATAATCTTAAGTACATGATCTTCTATGTCAAATTTATCTAATATACTGAACATTTTATTATGTTTTACCAGGTCAAAAGCCTTCTGAAAGTCTACAATGCATATGTAAACGTTCCTATTTCTTTCAAGTGATCTTTCTATTTGTATTTTTAGTTCCAGAATAGCATTAATGGTTCCCATTCCTCTTCTGAAGCCTTTCTGTTGTTCACTCAATTCACTGCTTATGGCTCTTTCAATTTGTTTGTTAACGAAGGTTAAAATAATTTTAGATGCATGGGATATTAGGCTCACAGTTCTGTAATCCTCACAATTTTGTGCATTATGTTTTTTTGGAATTGGTATACAGATAGATGTTGTAAAAACGTCAGGTAATTGTATTTTTTATAATGTCCCGAATGGATTTCACTAAATAATTGTTATTATTGCCAGTCAAAGCTTTCAGCAGCTCAGCCAAAATATTATTACACCCATGGGGATTTATTATTTCGAAGATTCTTGATTATATGTTCTACCTCCTTTCTTGTGGGTAGAGTGGTATCTGTTGTTATGTTTAACTTAAGGTGTCGTGAATAATTCAACATGTTACCATTATCATCATTATAGAGATCTAATAAGTACTCCACCCATCTTCTATTTAACTTTTCCTTATCAATGAGTATGTTTCCATCTTTGTCCTTGATGTTATTAGACTATGTGCATTTTGTTTTTCCATTAAGTTCTTTCACTTTCAGGAATGCTTCTCTGGTTTTGTTCCTATTTTGTAATTCTTCTATCTCAGTGCACTGCCTATTTATTCTATTTATCCTTTAATGTTACACATGCTAATTAATGACTTCCAGATGTCATGAAGGATCATTCTTTGATTTCTATTTAGTGTGCCTTTTGTGCAAATGACCTAGGAGGACTTCTTGATCAACCTGTCGAAGTAATTCTCTTCTAAGTAGGGCATGGAGGATGCTTGCCAATTTACCTTGTAATGCTATTTGAGGATGTGTGTAACAAGTACACTTTTTTTTCTTCCCATTTGTTTTCAAGAGTGCCTATATGTTTAGTTTACCTTTTTACAGGTAAACTAAACATAATCTGTTCATAATCTGACAGTTCAAACATCCCAATTGTTCAAAAACTGTATGTCCTTCAGGAAATGATACCTATAGCTTTTACAGTTTATCTTCAAACATTAAATTTTGACTTACTTTTGCAATTTGTTATTATAACATGTTTCTATGTAGTCAAAAGCTTCACTGCATCCTAAAATCCCACAATAATTGTCATAACACATCTTAAATTTATACGTAGTTCATGCATTCAACATTCTCTAGTTATGCATTCCAATCACCACTCATTCTTTATACAACAACAACAACAAAAAAAACAAAAAAAAAAAAAAAACTTGACATTCCTACTCATTATCCCCTTATGCAATTATCAGGAATATCTTCTCCTTCTTACTCCTATCCTCTGAAAAATCACTCCAACATCTATCCAATAAGTTCCTCTCAATAACTTGTATACCTGAATTACATCAATCCTTCTATGATACTCTGCAATTTATACTTCCTCAATATGATCTTTTTACAACCTGCATTTCACAACTGTGAAATTACCTTAGTTACTTTTCTGCCCTTCAGAAGTCTACAGTAACTGCCCAGAAACTAGGTGACAAGATCTATTCATAGTAATCCATGCATAGTCTGAATGGTTGGTTGTTTTGAATTTATGGCTGAAGCAACTAAGGCTATGAGGCAAGTGAATTAGGTATGATAATTGCATGCATTCTTCTGGCCAGTTGCCACTTTTGTAGGATGAAAAACCCCTGTTTCTGGAGGACCAACTCTGTCCTTCTATATAAGTCTTAAGATAACTTAACTGCATGGCATGATCAACATTGTATATGCAGGAACAAACACTGCCTTGCCACTACTTAAAAATTCTCCCCCTCCTAACACAACAGCAATACTCTTGGTTGTGGTGTTCATCAACTTTGCAAAGTGCCCTAGGAACAATCCAGATTTTCCGAGTTACTGTCAAACCAAGTTTCCCTGTATTAGAGAATCTGAAGCTATGGTTATGTGATGACTTAATGTCACATATTCAAAGTATCTGGATTTTGAACTTTGCACTTGTAATATATATTTCAGCAGTCCACCTCAAGATATAAGTAATCATTAATTGTGTGGAACTTACCACAAGTGAAAGAGCAACAGTACACCCCATTGTATTTGGAGCTCTTTTCAACTATTATCAAATTAGTTCATTTAACTATTGAATGTGGATTCTCAGGAAAATGGATAAGTGGTGACTCACTATATGTTTTTCATATAGCCACCTTCTCCTTCTCAATGTTACTTGTTATTAAGGACAAGAAAATGTTTGGGAGAATAAATACTTTATTTTGTAGATTACTAATTTCATTTTTATTCTTTCTTTTCTTTCTCTTACAAGCCAAAAAACCTTAACTTATATTTATAAGCAACAAAATGAAATATCAGTTATATGTTATATACTGTATATGTGCTTTATGACTCACCTATGTTTTGGTGGTTCCACTGAACCAATAAGAGGACATGGATCGCCAAGTAAAGTGCGAAGACATAATGAAGCTGATTCAGAAGTAGCAGGAATACAATATCCTCCCTGTTTTAATTTCAAAAATGTTATAAATTATATATTTAGTTTAATCCTTTATCCAAGTGTAAGCAAACAAAGTTTGCACCTGAAGTATCTTCAGGACTGGGCATCTCATGGCAAAAGTGGACTGACTTCTCATCACTTGCCTTAATATCCCATAATGCAAAGCACATCTCCTTGCAGACATGTATAATGCTATGCATTATGGGAAGTGTCACTACCCAGACCAGTTTCAACCTTTATTGAGGTCTCTTCAGTGGGAGCCAGACACAGAGGCGATACCAAGGTTGAAGCAATGCAAAAGTCATATTTCCATATATCAGTTGCCAAAAGGTGTCACACCTTATTATTAAATTACTCCAGATTAGAGAAAGATGTTGAAAGTTTTTTCACTTGGTTAGACTATAAATTATATATTTAGTTTAATCCTTTATCCAAGTGTAAGCAAACAAAGTTTGCACCTGAAGTATCTTCAGGACTGGGGCAACTCATAGCAGAGGTGGACTGACTTCTCATCACTTGCCTTAGTAAGGCTAGTGATGAGAAGTCAGTCCACCGGTTGGTGACTTGATTCCAGGGAAGCAGAGTTTCTGCCCAGGGTGATGGATAGCAATGCTGTAGCCAATGAAGTTTTAACTGAGGCTCGGGTGTTGCTGTTACCCTTGGGTTGAGGGGTAATGAATGGCAATGCTGTAGCCAATGAAGTTTTAACTGATGCTCAGCTGTTGCTGTTACTCCTCAGATGAGATATGAGCAGCTCTGCTCAGTGGTGGGGTGGGCCTGCCACTGGGTAGAGCCAATGCTGAGAGTTCTAAGTGACAGGGTGAGCCTGTTGCTGGGTGAAACAATGCTGAGTTAAAAGATCCTTTGGGTCACTCATTGTTGGGTGATCACGAGTTTTTTGAGAGGTAACCCTGATACAGAGAAACCGGTCTCAGTAGTGACCCTTCCCATAACGTATAGCATTATACATGTTTGCAAAGAGATGTTATCTCTTTGCAATGTGCTTTACATTACAGAATGCTAAGGCAAGTGATGAGAAGTCAGTCCACGACTGACTGGAGATCTGGGTATCTCCAGGCACAAACTTTGCTTGCTTACACTTGGATAAAGGATTAAACTAAATATATAATTCATAGTCTAACCAAGTGAAAAAACTTTCAACATCTTTCTCTAATCTGCATTATAGGCGGTGACCCTTCCTATAATGCATAGCATCATACATGTCCTCAAGGAGATGTGCTTTGCATTATGGGATACTAAGGCAAGCCGAGAAGTCAGTCCACCTTTGCAACGAATTGCCCCACTCCTGAAGATACTTCAGGTGCAAACTTTGTTTGCTTACACTTGGATAAAGGATTAAACTAAATATATAATTTATAGTCTAACCAAGTGAAAAAACTTCCAACATCAAAAATGTTGTTTAACATGACCTATAAAGAAACTGCTTACATTCTAAAATATGAAAAATAACAAAGTACTTTTCAAAAATTCAACTTTTAATAACAATAAAAATGTTGCAGGCATAGACTTCTGTGGATAATTGGTTCAAAAGATATATTTTGATGATTACACCACATTTTTTATTATTCAGTTATATAAAATACTGAAATAATAGTTCCCAACAAGTTTCATAAATCGTAGGATTTACATCTTCAGGGGATAAATAGTATAACTTAAAGTTTAAACAAGAGAATTAATAAATACAAATCATAACCGTCTGGCTATTCATAAACTCAAATAACAGAATGCAGATATAAAACGTTATTGACGTTGAACAATACTGGATGATGTCATGTGTTCTTGTTCTTGTTCATACAGTCCGAGCTCAGATTGAGGTAGATTTTATTATTAGAGCTGACCACACTTGGTGGAGAATTAAATCTTGATTTTTATTGCATTGGGTGGTTTTTTAGCATATTAGCAGCTTCTTTAAATTTTCTTATATAACTGTTGTTTTCTATGTAAGACATCATCGTTTTTGCCACGTTGGTGTTCAGCAAAAGAGAACAAAAAACGGGTCTTGCTTTCCATACCACATCCACTGGACACGATGTACTCTGACAAAAAACGACAATGTCATACATAGAAAACAACAGTTATATAAGAAAATTTAAAGAAGCTGCTAATATGCTAAAAAACCCAACCCAATGCAATAAAAATCAAGGTTTAATTCTCCATCAAGTGTGATCAGCTCTAATAAAAAATCTACCTCAATCTGAGCTCGGACTGTATGAACAAGAACAAGAACACGTGACATCATCCAGTATTGTTCAACATCAATAACGTTTTATATCTGCATTCTGTTATTTGAGTTTATGAATAGCCAGATGGTTATGATTTGCATTTATTAATTCTCTTGTTTAAACTTTAAGTTATACTATTTACCCCCTGAAAATGTAAATCCTGCGATTTACGAAACTTGTCGGGAACTATTATTTCAGTATTTTGTATAACTGAATAATAAAAAATGTGATCACCAAAATATAACATTAAAAATGTTATTAAAAGTCGAATTTTATATAGTCGTTTTATATAATTTTATATAGTCGTTTTATATAATTTTATATAGTCATTTCCATGACTATATAAAACATCACAAGAGAAAACACTAATAAGTATATTTCTTTTTTTTTTTTTATGTACATTTATTAAACATGATTTCATAACTTACGAATGCCTTAATCTCAGTGATTAGCAATCCAAATATTACTATTAAGATAATGAAATACAATAATTATATGAAATGAATCTGCATGTAGATAAAAACACTAGCAAATGCCAATTGGCCAAATTAACATGATTGAAGCACAGCAGTTATGGCTAAAACAATGAAACATCTGTAAGTTAAAATATTATGTTTAATGAAGATACTGAAAAAGTAACATGTTTATCTTATAATTCTACATTATCATTTATTAATAAAATATTTAATTACTTTTCATTATTTATTATAATTACTCTTTGTGTCTTCAAATGACAACTTACACATGGACTTAAACATGTAAGGACAAGAAGATATTTGGGAGAAAACTTTTAACTTACAAACTGCCATACTTACCAAAAAGTAAAGTTTTAGAAAGTTTTTTACCTTGGGTATAATATATGTTAAAGATGCCAAGCTATTTTAAACCTGGTTTTACTCAAATTTCCCAAGTAAGCAAATAGGCAAATAAGTCTAGTTTGCGCCTGCACGTATTGCAAGTCTAGGTGACCCACAAAGTAGTGCAAGTCTAGGCACTCATGGTATAGGTGGAATAAGCTCTGATCACTATTCTTAATATTTACCCTTTATGCAAAGCCCATCTCCTTGAGGAGATGTATGATGCTATGCATTAAAGGAAAGGGGCCACTACCCAGACTGGTTTCGACTTTTATTGAGGTCTCATCAGGTATTTCTAAGCCTGGCTCCCAGTAATGAGACCTCAATAAAGGTTGAAACTAGTCTGGGTAGTGGCCCCTTGCCTTTAATGCATAGCATCATACATCTCCTCAAGGAGATGGGCTTTGCATTAAGGGTAAATGTTAAGAATAGTGATCAGAGCTTATTCCACCTTTACCACAAGTTGCCTAGACTTGCACTACTTTGCAGGTCACCTAGACTTACATTACATGAAGGCACAAACTTGACTTATTTATCTGTTTGCTTACTTGGGAAATTGGAGTAAAACCAGGTTGAAAATAGCTTGGCATCTTTAACATATATTATACCCACGGTAAAAAACTTTCTACAACCATCTCTCATCCTGATATTTTTATTTAATAAGGTCAAAGCACCTCATTGTAACTTGTTTTGGTAAAATACTTATAAGCTCTGTATTACTAAACCTTGGTATTTCTAAGCCTGGCTCCCACTGATGAGACCTCAATAAAGGTTGAAACCGGTCTGGATAGTGGCCCCTTGCCTTTAATGCATAGCATCATACATCTCCTCAAGGAGATGGGCTTTGCATTAAGGGTAAATATTAAGAATAGTGATCAGAACTTATTCCACCTTTACCACAAGTTGCCTAGATTTGCACTACTTTGCGGGTCACCTAGACTTGCAATACGTGCAGGTGCAAACTTGACTTATTTGTCTGTTTGCTTACTTGGGAAATTGGAGTAAAACCAGATTTAAAATAGCTTGGCATCTTTAACATATAAGTAAAGTTTTAAAAACACAATATCAGCATCATATCAACTGTTAGACACATTGAAAAAACAGTGAGCTAAAAATATGTACCTCATAGTGATTATTATTACAAGACTAAATACAAGTATTTCACTATTAAGCTCCTGATATATACTTCAAGGATTGTAGTACTACATGATCAAGTTGATATTATTACTAGCTTCTTATCAATCAATCTTCTTATTTTCTTTGAAATTAATCTATTATTTGTTCTCTCTCTAATATCAAATTTCATTTTAAACCTCAGTCTCTAAGGCACTACTCACAGAATCAATTGAACTAGGCAGTGGTTATCCTTAACGTCTTCTCCATGTCAAACTTTTTTTTTTTTGCTAATCTTTCTTCTCCCATTTTGTTTAAATACTATACCAATGACTGAAAGCAAGATTTTTATCAAAGCAAGACCATGGTGGTTCTGTCTATGTGAGTTAAATTTTGATTTTAGTCAGTTCATGAAATGTGAGGTTGACACAATCCAACAAAAACATACGTATTTCTTGGATTATGTCAATAAATAAATAAATTATGGATTTTCATGGTGGATGGAAGGAGGGTATGTAAGAAGTGTGATTTGAATGCATTGGCGATAGTTGCAAGAATGCAATTAGAAGAATGAGTGCTCATCTTAGAGCAAAAAGAGATACTACTGTAAAAGAGCCTTTCTTTTAGGGTTACACGGTGATCAGCATTCATTTTAAAAATTTTATGGAATTTACAACCGTGTTAAAAAAACTTTTTTTATTATCCTGACGTTTCGATCTTCACATCAAGATCATCATCTGGAGCATGCATAAATATACAGGACAAGCTGAGTTACATCATTAACTGTAAGCTAGAGAAACAATGATTTGATCACATGTTATTCCACTGGCGTGACCTCTGGTGGAAAAAAATATAAAATAAAATTAAAATAATAATAATAATAATAATAAAATAAAATAAAAAATAAATTTTTACATCAAGCTAAATTCTATTTTTACAATGACAGGAATTAACATTCCTTTAGAAGGTTTTCTTTCAGAAACAATTGGTGTCCTATTTTTAGTATTACAATTCTTATTTTTGATTTACACTACTGGATTTTCTACAGTCCTGTTTATAGTTGTTCTTGGTGAGGAAGGTCGAATATATACCTTCCATATGTTTGGGATTTTTAAACCATCATTGTTGTTCAGATTGGTGTGGTTGCTGATGATCTCACAGGCTTCCTTGAATTTCCGTTCAAACCATGTTCTAGTTGATGTAGACAGCTGGTGGTTTTCCAGTCAATTCTGTGTAAGGTATTCAGGGCATCATCAGAAAGGCCAGCTTCACCATAATTATTATATTTAATATGTCGTTTATGTTCTTTTTGTCTAATAGGAATAGTGCGTCCTGTTTCTCCTATATATGGTATGTTGCAAGTACAATAAATCTGGTATACTCCAGGATGAGCTAATGGAGGGAGTGGGTATTTGGATGAGTTGAGTAAGCTTTTTAATTTTGCAGGAGGTTTAAAGGTGGCTTTGAGGTTGTACTTTTGTAGTACTCTGTTTATTTTGTCTGATATTCCTTTAATGTAGGGAATGGTTATAGTTTTACTGTAGTCTGGTTTGTCTTTGTTTTTTATTGTGGTTTTGTAGAGAATTTTGTTTATAGTGTTTTGGCTGTATCCGTTTTTTTGTAAGTTATTACTGATAATTTTAAATTCGTCTTTCAGTGCCTGTTCACTGGAACAAATCATCTGAGCTCTGTTTTTTAGCATGTTGATGACACCTAGTTTTTGTGTTGGGTGGTGGTGGTAGGAGTTTATGTGTATATATTGTCCGGTGTGTGTTGGTTTTCGGTAAACAGTGAAGGAAAGATTGCCCGAGGGAAGACATGTGACAAGTGTGTCTAGAAATAGAAGTGTGTTGTGTTTTTCAATTTCAATTGTGAACTGTATGCATTTGTGTTGTTTATTTAGGTGGCTAAGGAATGTGTCTAATGTCTGGCGGCCATGGGACCAGATCGCGAAAACATCGTCAATGTATCTAAGCCAGACTTTGGGTTTTAGAGGGGAGGAATCTAAGGTAAGTTGCTCAAAATGTTCCATGTAAAAGTTAGCAATAGGGGGGGGATAATGGCGAGCCCATGGCTGTGCCTTCTTTTTGTAAGTAGAAGCCGTTTTGCCATACAAAATAACCCGACCGTAATACATGCGCAAAAAGCGCCGTGATATCTGGAGGGAATTTGTTCTGTAGAAGGATTGTGTCATTGATTGGGACATTCATAAAGAGGGCAGAGACGTCAAAACTGACTAATAAATGATCTTTTTCTAATGTAATGTCTTTGATGATGTTTATGAAGTGTTGCGTGTTTTTGATATAGGAAGGGGAATGACCTACCAACTCCTTGAGTGTTGCCGCTAATTTTTTGGCTAAGTGATACGTCGGGCTATCAATTCCTTCAACGATAGGTCTTAGCAGGTTGTTTTCTTTGTGAATTTTTGGTAGTATGTAAATTCTAGGGGAGCGCGCGTAATGAGGGAACAGTTTTTTGACTATATCTTCGGGCCATGTGGTAATTGATTTAAGTAGTTTCTCTGTTTTGTTTTTTGTTCTGTTAGTTGGGTTGTAGTTAACTCATTTGTATGTGTTATTGTCAGAGACCAGCAGATTCATTTTTTTCTATATAAGTGGTCCGGTTTAAAATGACAGTGGCATTTCCTTTATCGGCTCTGGTTATTACTATGTTCGGATTTGTTTTAAGTGATTTTATCGCTGTTAATTCGTGTTTAGTTATGTTGCTTGTTATGTTTTGTTATGGTTTAAAATGTTCGCAGTTTCTATACGTATTTTGTCTGCTATGTTATTAGGTATGAATCTGTAAAAAATCTGTAAGTTATAAAAAAGCAAATTAACAATCTGCTGAACAAAATAATCAATGGTATCATGAATGATGTGAGTGATACAAATGTAGCAAACTAGGAGTAGTGAATGTAATGCAAATGTGGTAAGTGACATGGCAAAGTGTAGTAAAACAGAGGAAGATGCAAAAGATTATTATTATTATTATTATTATTTGACTCCTCCAGGGAGTCCATAGACTCATCGAGGGAGGGCACCTGCTCTACATCTCTGTCTCCACTAACTCAATCTACCAACTGACCACAACTACACCAATGCCATCTACCACCGACCACCACCACCACCACTGGTATTTCCACAATCACAAACCTCCATGCCCACAGTGGGATTCAAACTTGCAGCCTTTGGTGGAAGATGGTAGAAGAATGAACAAAGAATGGTAAAGGAGATAGTATAAATAGTATGAACACACAAGTAAGGATATCAGAAAAGAATTGGTAAGGTTCAGGAATGAATTAAGGCATGTGCAGAATTGGTAAGGTTCAGAAATGAATTAAGGCATGTGCAGAGTGAGTTAGGACATTTAGAGAGGAGGTTGGTAGTTGAAGATGTAAGAAGGAAGGTGGCAAATGAGTCAGAGATGAATGATTGCAGTGGAACAGAAGAAAGTAGTGTAGTGCATTGCTGAATAGAGACTATACTGAAGGATGTGAAAATGGAGCAGCTGTGAAAAGTCATATCACAGTGGCCTATTAACAATAATCTTAACAATTTATCATGCTAAAATTTTTAAAGAGGCAGGGAGAACATGCCTAATGACATTTTCAACATACTGAGATCTAGAATGATATCATATCAATTATGATCACCATCTGTTTAAACAAAATGAATGATAATATTTGAAAGAATAACTGAGTATGGATAACCAAATAGATAATTATCTAACTGTTAAACAGACCAATGATGAAACATCCCCAGAAAAGTATATTCATGCAGATGGTTTTGTTCATATTTCAGTATAATACCTATCTATCCTCTTCATGCCTTAAGCATATAAGTAAACCTCTTCTCTTGCAACTAATTCTGCCTATTACCAACAATATAAAAAATAAATAAAAATACCATTAATATATAAAATTCATAAAATTTGATTAAACAAAAAAGAAAAACAACTTAAGAATAAAATTATTTATGGAGACTCAATAATAACGGGAATACTTATTGAAAGTGTGACAAAACTATGTTTCCCTGGTGCAAAAATTCACAATATTATTCACACTATCTGGATGCAAAAAGGTAAGTTGAAGGAAATGATTGACTTGGTTGGCACAAATGATCTGAGAGGCAAGAAGTATTCTAGAAGGGAGGTTGTAAAGGAGTTGTTAGAAGAAGCAAAACCGAAAATCAAGAAGGTGATGATTGTAAGTCTTCTACCATGCAATGATAGAGGTAATTGAGGATGAGGACTGCTAGCTAATGAGTCTATATGTAGGTTGTACAGAAAGACTGATGTAGTATTTCTGGAACTGTGGTCTGTATTTGAGAGAAAGAAAGATTTGTACAATGCTGATGGACTGCATCTAAATGGTTTTGCCATTAGTTGTCAAGAGAGCTTCGTTCACCGAGCATACTGAAGGACAAATTCAGGAAAATGTAAGCAATTAGGATGGAAGCAGGTGAGTTTGTGTGAAGGCACCCATGAGACAAGTGAGTATGAGAATGACTGTGTGGAATTTAGTCTCTCAAGTAAAAATATTGAATAGGATAGTCAATTCAGGAAGTAAAGGTGGATGGGGGCCTAAAGGGATGCTGCAGTTTCTATATACTAATGCCAGAAGTATCAGGAACAAGAGAGACGAGTTTTTGGAATTGGTTAGTAAAACTTTGTCAAAATTTATAGGCCTTAGTGAGAACTGGCTAACAGCAGATGATGCAGTTACAGGGATAGAATGTGAAGGGTTTAGGATATAGGATAGAGAAGATAGAATGGGGGAGGGGGGAAACTGCTGATGATAGATATGAATTGCAACCAAAAGGAATAGGAGATAGGTGGGAGGGGATTGTTCATTTGAAGCAGTTCGATGTGAGATTAAGGCCAGTAAGACAAAATATACAGTTGGTTGTTGCTATAGGCGCGAGGAAATTTCACGGATGATCTGGAAGACAAGCATTGCCAAATTAGTACAATGAGTACAGGTCAAGTGATTTTTATGGGGGACTTCGACTAAGGAGATACAGACTAGAAAGAAGAAAGATCATATGGCTGGAAGGAAATGGAATTTATCCACCTCCTGAGAGATAATTACTTGAGGCAGCATGTGATGGAGAAGACTAGGAGACTAAGAGTATTGGACCTAGTCACAGGTTCAGAAGAACTATCCATAACTAAGGTTACCACATTGCATGTGATTGGTGAAAGTGACCATTCAGTCTTGACATAGGGAATCGTACAACATGAGGAATATTTATGACAAGAAGAGGTATATGAGGAACTACAAGGCAGATGATTACGACAAGCTTAGGAAGAAGCTTAAATCTGTGCCATGGCATAAAACACTGCAGAGTAAGGATGTTAGTAGTGCATGGGAGATAATTAAGAGTCATCTAGAGGAAGTAATACTAAGTTGTATATCTAAGGTAAGGAGGGGTAATGGGTAGGAGATAGATGGATGAGTAATATCATTAAGCATGATCTGCAGAAGAAAATGCTATGGACAGTATTATTATTACGGGCGAATCCAAGGAGTACTTAGACTCGTCGAGGGAGGCCCTAAACATCATATCCATCACAACTATTCGACATTCACACAGTATCTATCATACTTTGCCTTGAACTCATTCACCGTCATAGCACCCAAAACAGACTCTGGCAGCTTATTCCACTCATTCACCACTCTAAAAGTAAAAAACCCAGCTCTAACACCCTTCAAGAGAAAGTATATAAAGAGAAAGGTGACCAGCAAACCCATGAACAATAGAAGGTCAGGCAAGAAAGGTGATCAGTATGGCAAGGAAGGCAAAATCAGATTATGAGAAGAATCTAGCCAAGCAGGCCAAAGAAAATTCCAAAGAATTCTTTAATATATGTGGTAAGTAAGAGGATGAATGACTATAGAAAATTAACCTTAATGAGTGATGATGGTCTTGAGGTGACAGAAAGAGATAAAATAGTTGCATCACTGAGTGACCACTTTGCAAGGGTATATTATCCTGGTGATGTTACTGCTTTAACATATGTGACGAACACTAATATTGGAACAGAGGTGGATGAATTTGAGATTCTTAAGATATTGCAGATTCTCAATGTAAATACAGCTGTGGAATTAGATGGGATATCAGATCGGGTTTTGCTAAATGTGCAAGGGAACTGGCAATGCCTCTGACTATTATTGTTATTATTATTATTACGTGACACTTCCAGGGAGTCCAAGGACTCATCGTAGGAGGGCACACTACTCTACTTCGCTAAAAACATCTCATCCTCTTCACTACTACTTAATTCTCGAACTACGACACTACTACCATCAACAGCTTCTATCGCCCATCATCACCAACAACAGTATTTTTTGTCTGTAAATTGTGTGTGTTCTGAAGGCTGATTTGTCTGTACACGGGATAAAAAACACGAGTTCCTGGGAGAAATAATTTTCTACCACCATATGAGATTGGGTAACTCACCTTCAACTGAAAAAGCCCATATAAGGATTCCCCTTGTCACGACAAGAATTGAACCAAGATCGTTTCCAAACGAAGGGCACAATGTTCCGCTATCCTTGAAGTTGCGCTATGACAACTAGGTTCTTTAATTTAAGTCTCAACTCTGGTAGAGTTCCAAGGGAGCGGAAAGAGAGCAAAATAATTCCCTTGCATAAGGGAGGTTGTAAGACTGCAGTGGCAAATTATAGACCAATCAGTATCTTGGCATTGTGGTAAAAAAGTACTGGAAAAATTGGTCAAAATTTCAAGTATTCAAGATTGGGTGGATAAAAATATGATATTGTATGAGGAACAACATGGCTTTGTGAAGGGACAGTCATGCCTTAGCAATTTACTATCTTTTTATAATAGAGTAACAGCAAAGTTCGGTAGAGGAAATGGCTACACGGCGATTCAGTTTGACAGAATACCACACGGAACTCTGTTACGTAAATTACAACAAATGGGAATGGATATGACACTGGCTCTGTAGATAAGATGGCAACTGCTGGACAGATATCAAAAAATGATATAAGGAGGAGCAGAATCAAGGCAAAAATAGGTGACTAGTGGTGTGCCGCAAGGTTCAGTGTTGGAACAATTGCTGTTTAATCTGTACATAAATGATATAGGAAATAATCTGAAAGAAAATATTCAGTTGTTTGCTGATGATGTGAAATTAGCTAGAGTAATAGTTAATCAAGGTGATGTGGAGAACTTGCAGGATGATTTAAATAGCCTGTAAGTATGGGCAAAAGTTAATGGGTATCAGTTTAATGTCAAGAAATGTAAAGTTTTGCATTTTGGGATAAATAGATTACAAGCTTTGTATCACATTGATGGTACTGTACTGTACTCCAGGAAATAGATGAAACTAGAGATTTATGGATGGTGGTAGATAGACAGAGAATTAAAGTTTACAGGACATATTGCTAAAGTAGCCCATAAGCTGACTTGGCTATTGAAGAACACATTAATAAGTAGAGATAAGGAAGTTTTAATCCTCTTTACATGACCTTGATAGTCCACATCTGGATTACTGTGCTGAAGTCTGGTCTCCTGGGGATGAGAAAGTGGTGGAGAAGATTCAGATGCAAGTGACCAAGATGGTGAGTGGTCTGTGGAATGTTCCCTATGAAGACTGATTGAGGGCACGAGGATTGCAGAAGTTGGTTGATAGGAGAAACAGAGGGGATATGATAGAAACATTTATGTTACTTAAAGGGTTTTATAGGATTAGTGCAGGGGAAATGTTTCAGTATTTGGCTGGAGGGACCAGAACAAGAGGTCATTCCTGGAAGTTGAATAATGTGGTTAGTAGGGGGGGATTAGATTTTTTGCTTGGAGAGTTGTGAATGAGTGGAATGGGCTGCCAAAGTCAGTTGTGAGTGCTTTGTCTGTTAATGGGTTCAAGGTGAAGTATGATAGATTGTGTGGATAGTTTAGGCCTCCCAAGATGAGTCTTTGGACTATGTGGAGGCATCCATACAATAATAATAATAATAATATATCCATGGTTTAATCCTTTATCCAAGTAAGCAAACAAAATTTGCAGGTGAAGTATCTTCATGACTGGGCTACTTGCATATAGAGGTTAATAACTTCACATCATCTACTTTAGTATCCCATCATGAAAAGCACACACGTCCTTTTAGGTATGCATAATGTTATGCATTGTGAGAAGGACCATCACCCAGACCAATTTCAACTGACATACCTTTCATACATTCCTGCACTTTGACATACCTTTATTGAGGTATGTCAAAGTGCAGGAATATCTTTCTAAAAACTGTGCATGATTTAGAAGATCACTCGTAATCTCACTCATTCACTCAGTGATCCTAAAGGATCAGTACTAAACTCATCACTCCAGGACAGGAAACTCAGTGGTGGCTCTGCCCAGTGGCAGGTCTACCCTACAATAGACAAAGCTCTTCCCCCCCCCCTCATGTGAGGCATCCAGTGAGGCAGCCACAAGACCAACTCAGTGGGAGCCAGACACAGAAGGGATATCAAAGTGTGACTTTTTAACAATTGATGTTAATGGCTTTAGGGATGAAGCAAGATGCTTTTCATATTCCCTGCTATCTGTTACAGTTACAGTGAGGAGAAAAATTTTTTGCTCGCCGTGAATGGGCATGGAGATTATGTATCGCTACAGGAAGTTAAAATGACTTTTGGTCTTTTATGTTTAAATATATCCGTTGCCTCGTAGGCTACAGCTTGCTGAACTAGATCGTTGGGGTGTATGGATGTTTTTAGGAAAAACTTTGTTGCTAAAGATTGTAGGAAAGAGAAGATATAATGAATATTTGCATCTCAATGGAGTTGATTGTTTCTGACGAACCATGGGCATTTAGAATCATTCATAAGCACTTGTTTTGTACATATTGCAGTTTGAGAATGTTAGTATTGGAGGTATGGCTCCAGGCTGGAGAAGCATAAGTGACTATAGGACGAATCGTCAGCTGGTATAAAAGCAATTTGATTCTGATGTTTAGCTTGCTGTTCCTGTTAATTGGGGGGGGGGGGGGAAATAGATCTGGACGATGGCTTTAGATGCCTTTGCACACATAGTCTTGATGTGCTGGTTAAAAGTTAAATTTTAGTTGAGCATGACACCAAGGTATTTTGTTTCCGTCTGCCAGGGAATTTTAGTATTGAATAGTAAGACATTTCCTGCTGGAGATATCGATCTTTTCGTGAAGAGAATGGCTGAGCTCTTTGGGGATTTACTTGTAGTCACCATTTGGAGAACCATTTCTCTAACTTTAGAAGATTTTCTTGAAGCTTTTTAATAATGACGTGTGGCCAAAAAGATCCAGCTAATAATGCTGTATTGTCCGCATATAGGGCCATGATGGATGACATTGGGTTGTGCGGAATGTCTGACATGTATATAGAGAACAGTAATGGAATGGAACCAGTAGAGATCCCTGCAGTACTCTGGCCAAGATATACTGCTGTATCAATTATGGGAAGAAAAGTTAGCTTATATCTCACCTACTGATCATCTATCTGGGGACTACTGAGGAATATCAGAAACAAAGGCAGATCCCTTCCCCCTATTCTTTCTGACCAGGACCTTGTTCACACAGATGTAGAAAAAGCAGAAGCCATAGCAAAAAATTTAGAAGAGCAGTGCAAACCTTCATATGAAAACTTAGACTTTGATCACTTGTATAAAATTCATAGATAGGTGGTCAGACACTCATTAAAATTCCCTGATACCAGTGCTGACCATATTGCACCCACATCACCTACTGAAATATATGATATTATAAAAAAATTAAATAGATGAGGTAGTACCATTGATCTTGACTTGCATGCTTCTATTCTGTAGATAAGATCTAACTAGGTGTACCAGTTTCAGTGAGATACCAGCTGAGATAAGTTTATGTAGCAATCCAAAGTACCATATTTTGTCAAATGCTTTGGATAGATCAAAATCCAGTGTATTGGATTTTGATCTATCAAAAATATCCGTCAATACACTGGATTTTGATGCAGTGTATTGACAGCAGTTGTAGCTGGTAATAATATATTCAACTATTCTGAGAATTTGCTGGGTAGTACTATGGTATTGCCGAAAACCAAATCGTTCTTTAGGAAGGATGTTTAGTTGATTTACTGAAGCTTGAAGTTGTGAGAGGATGACCTTCTCTGCAACCTTACCCAGGTTGGAGATGAGACTGATTGGACGATAATTTTGAGGCAGGTGTGGGTCCTTGCCTGGCTTATGTATAGGGATTACATCAGCCAGTTTCCAAGTGGTAGCAAAACAGTGAAACCTCAAGATTGCATTTATGATTATGGTTAGGTGCACTACAGATTTTCGGGGCAGCAGCTTGATCACTTTATTTGTGATGCCATCTGGATCAGGAGCTTTTTTGTTCTTTAATTTTTTTATAATATCATATATTTTTTATATTTTTATAATATCATAAGTTTTCGTATGAAGGTTTGCACTGCTCTTCTAAATTTTTTGCTATGGCATCTGCCTTTTCCACATCTGTGTGAACAAGGTCCTGGTCAGAAAGAATAGGGGGAAGGGATCTGCCTTTGTTTCCGATATCCCTCAGTAGTCCCCAGATAGAGTGATCAGTAGGTGAGATATAAGCTAACTTTTCTTCCCATAATTGATTTCTGTAAGCTTTGAGTGCATCTCTCACTGCACCATTTAGTCTGTTAAGAACTGTTTTGTCTTGTGCCGTGCGGGTGTTGTGAAATCTTTTCATTGCTCTGTTGTTTTCTCTGATCAAGTTCATAATGTCTTTGGGCAGGTGACCAGGCTTGAGGACAGAATTGTAGGAGGTGGCTGCCATAGCAGAGTTAATTTGTTAGATGAGGCTTGTGACTGTGGTTTCAACATCTTCTTTTGAAGTTATATGAAGAACAGGTCCAATGTAATCCCGGAGTACTTCTGACAATATTTCCCATGATATAAATGAGTGAAAGGGAGGAGACAGGTATTCTTGTTTTCCCAGCTATAGTAAAATTGGGTTATGATCAGATGACAACCATTCAATGATTTTAGGCTGTACTGAAGTTTAATATTTTGCAGGATAGCTATATCCAGGATGTCAGCAGTGCCAAACGTACTGAGATGAGTTGGTTCAGTGGGGCCTGCCACAACAGTATAGTTTAATCCTATGCAGTTGGAAAGGATACAGCCATTCTTGTTGGTGGTTCTACAATTCCAGGCAGCGTGCTTGGAGTTTAAGTCTCTGGCAATAATGATGGACTCTCTAATGCCTAAGATGGCATTTAGATCAGAATGCAGTAGAGTTTTTAAGGGTGGGTTGCAAGCTAAGTAGATTTTCAGTCTGCCAGCCGAGCTAGTGAATACTTCCATGCCTGTGACCTCAAAGTTAGTGTTTGGAGGGTTATTTACAGAATGGTGTTCGATATAATTTTTAATGAAAATGGCAGTGCCGCTGCCTCTCTAATTTAGCCTGTCGATTCTGTATAGGAGATAACCCCTTATTTTAAGGCTGTCTGAGGGTCTTAGATGTGTCTCAGAAACAAAATTTTAAAGCTCCAAGACTTTACTTATAGATATCAGCCAGATGTTACTGAGGCCATTTGCATTCCATATAATGATCTGAACTGAGGCTGGAATTAGTTCGTTTCTATTCATCTAAGTGCTGTGAGAATGGCTTGTGTTTCACGTAGGAATCTTTTAGTGGAGGCTTCTGAAGGGTTTGACAGACTGAAGTCTTGTAGCATGTTTGCTAGAGAGGCAGTAATAACAGCTGTCAGGTTTGTAGGTGCTGTTGGCTGATTCTGTTTTGTTGACTTGTTTGAACAGGCCACATCTGCATAACTTCTTGTTTGCCTTTGGTATTCTCGATTTTTGAAGGCCTCTGATTGTGGCCACTGAGCCTCCAGCTGTGGTGCATGGGCCTCTGGTATTCGTGTGTTAGAGGAGGAAGATTTCTTTGTGTCTCTAACCATCTGTTCTTCAGGTGTTGAATACATCCCTTATAGTTGGCTGGATGAGGGCCACCGCAGTTGGCACATTTAGCCGAGGTGGTTTTCGGCTTTGTACAGATATTGGGTGGGTGGCTATCCCCACATTTCAGACATTTAAACTCAGCTTTACACAGTTTCTGGGCATGGCCAAACTTCTGGCACCTGTGGCATTGCCCAGAAGATGCCCTTTTCCAGAGTGGTTCTGGTATGATGACGAGCCCACAGACTGATTTTAAGTTGTAAATATTTCTGTATATGTTGTGGACCTCTACAAGGACTATCAGCATGGGGGTCTTGTCAGATCTATGCATTCTGCTGATCTTTATAGGTGGCAGATCCTGTAAGTTAAGATCAGCAGCTATCTCTTCTGGATTAATGTCTTCATAGGACCACTTTTAAAATTTTTTCTGAACTGAGTGAGAAGGTATGGTACTGAATACTTCTGACATCCATTTCCTTTGTTAATTTTTTGTAATCTTTCACCATGGCGGGTTTGTGTAATCAATTTGTAAACTGGACATAGCAGATCTTAGAGCTGACCCTCAGTGTTTTTTCTTAGCATGATCGGAGGCACCTTTTCTTTGGGAGAAGCAGTGGAGTCCGAAACTGGACCATCTTGTTCCATTTCTTTATCTTTGGGTGGTTCTATGGTTGCTTTGCACTTCTTGAGTGCACGGACCTCTTCAAAATCTGAGGGAGTAGAGATCACCAAGTCCAACTCCTCCTCCATTTTAGCAGCATCATCGCCTGTGACTGTGACACTTGCGGGGAGAAACGTACCATAAAGTTTCACCTTTCCCGGCCAGTTGTTATTAAACAGCTTAGTCTGATGAATTCACGATATACTTCCTCATCTGTTTGTTTTTTCATGTCTATCAATGTGAAGTGTCAGAAGCTGAAAAAATATGGTGAGATCTTCAGAACTCATATGCAACAAGTATCACTTACAAAAGTCATTCCAATTCGACTGACTACCATCACAATTCCCATATTTCAATCTAAAATGGCAAGATCTCCAATTTAAAACTCATAATCAGTACCACAATTCATGATATCAAAGTTGAAGTAATGCAGAGGTCATATATTTCCTATATACAAGTACTGAAAAGGCGTATCACATTATTATTAAATTACTCTGGATCAGAGATAGATATTGAAAGTATTTTCACTTGTTTAGACTATAAATTGAAGATGCCAAGAAATTATATCCTTGGTTTAATCCTTTATCCAAATGCAAGAAAACAAATTTTGCACATGAAGTATCTTCATGACTGGGCTACACGTGCAAACTTTGTTTGCTTATACTTGGATAAAGGATTTAACCAAGGATATAATTTCTTGGCAATACTCTGGATTAGAGATAGTTATAGAAAGTTTTTGACTTGGCTACAAATTAAATTAAACTAGCCAAGAAATTACATTCTTGTTTAATCCTTCATCCAAGTGCAAGCAAACAAAATATCCTATGCACAAGTAGTTAGTCATAAGAATAACATTTTCAGGGGTAAAGAGAACTAACAGCTTAAAACACAAACTATAAGAAATTACGAAAAACAAGTTCATTTGTTGGTATTATGAACATCAAAAAAGTTCATTAAAAATTGAATAACAGATCTATACAACTGTTAATGCATGTTAGTTGGAGATAATGCTATTTTTTGTTGCGTTCTGTTGTTCATGTTCACTCTGTCCGACGTCTGAAGTGGGTAAATTTTTAATAAATGATGACCAACTTGATTTAAAATCAAATCTTGGTTTTTGTTGCATTGCATAGGAATTTTAATCATATTTGCTGCCTCTTTGAATTTTCTTGTGAAACAATTCTATAGGCATGTTTGTTCTATTCCAGAGTACATCATGACCGGTAGAAACTGTGTGATATGCTAAGTCAGATTTATGTTTACTCTTCTTTTGTATATCCTTTTGATGTTCACTCATGCGAATTTCCTCTGATCTCCCTGTCTGGCCTATGTAGCAGATGCCACAGGAACAATGAATATTATAAACCCCTGGTTTTTTCATTGGGTGATGTGGAGGTTTCGGAGGATGAAGAGATCTTAATATTTTTTCAAGTGACAGGAAAGTCACTTTTATGTTGTACCTGTAGAGTAATTTAGCTAATTTATTGTTATATTCTTGATATAAGGAAGGGTGACCGCATTCTTGAAGTCTTGCTTATTTAAGTTTTTGGTAGGTGCTGTGTTGCGAATTTTCTTAATTATCTTAGTTGTGTAACCATTCAGTTGTAGGATCTGTGTTAAATATTGTATTTCTTCTTTCCGCTTTTCTTCTTGACTGGGGATGTGGTATGCATTATCTCTTAAGCTTCTTATTAGGCCTATTTTTTGCTTGGAATGGTGGTGGTGGTGTGAGGTGGCATGAATAAATCTTCCTGTGTTTGTTGGTTTTCTATAGATGGATCATGATAACCTGTTTTTTTTTTTCATTTATTTCTATAAGGATGTCTAAGAAAGGAAGTTTTTTATTTTTTTTTAGTTCCAGAGTGAAATTTATGTTTGGATGTAAGTTATTAAGGTAGTCTTTAAATGTAGTCAATTCTAGTGCTGTTCCTGGCCAAATGATGAAGGTGAGTTAGCCAATCTCATATGGAGGTAGTAGGGTTTTTTCTCCCGGAAACTCGGGTTTTTCATCCCGCATAAAGACAAATCGGCCCTTCAGAACACACGTAATTTACAGACAAAAAATACTAGTTGTGGTGGGCAGTAGATGGCATTGATGGGGATGATTGGTAGTAGAGGTTCGGTGTAGTGGTTGAGACGGTTGTATAGTGGGTGTCCTCCCGTGATGAGTCTTCAGACTCCTTGGAGGTGTCACGAATAATAATAATAATAATAATAATATCATCCACATAGCGGAGCCATATTTTTGGTTTTATGTGCCAGTTTTGTAAAGCATTATTTTCAAAATTTTCCATGTAGAGGTTTTCTAGAGCTGGTAAGAGGGGGTGAACCCATTGCTAGTCCTTTTTGTTCCCAGAGTTTGTCTTGGTAAAGGAAGAACATTGCATAAAAAATTCCTTGGTAAAGGAATTTTTTATGCAATGTTTGTAGAGTTGTACAATGTCCGGTGGGAAAAGATTCTCCAGGATGTTTACCGTTTCATTTCTTGGAATCATTGTGAAAAGGCTGACATCTAAACTCACTAATATGTCTGAAGGATCTATGTGTATATCTTTTACTTTTTCTATGAAGTCTGTGCTGCTCTTAATGAAATGTTGTTGTTCCTATATGTGGTAAAATCGAGTTTGTAAGGTGTTTTGCCAGATTTGAGATTGGAGAGTCCCTTCCATCTACTATCGGTCTTAGTGGTATATCTTTTTTTATGAATTTTAGGAACTCCATATATTTTAGGCACTAGTGGGTGTTTTGATTGTAAATTCCTTTTTAGAGTTGTACAATGTAGAGCTGTTTCTACATTGTACAACTGGTCTGAGGAACTCTACAATGTAGAGTTCCTCAGACCAGTTTGGTATATTCTTGATAACTTCATTAGTTTTGTTGTGAGTTCGCCAAGTGGGATCTCTGTCTAATGCTGTGTAGGTGTTGGAATCTTCAAGGAGGCTTTTCATTTTGTTATTATAATCTTCTGAGTTCAAAATCACTGTTGCATTGCCTTCGGCTGCTTTTATTATGACTATGTTTTTATCTGATTTGAGTTTATTATGCATCATATTATTTTAGGAAATTGACAACATAGAGCAGATAATAAAAATATTTTAATTATTTTTTCTATGTTTTGCAAAATTAAATTGGCATCTTCAGGGATTAATACACTAGTATCGAACACTATACATTGGCAATATTTAATAATAAAGTGATTCACCTTTTTACTACTTGTGTATGGGAAATATATGACTATGATATTAATTCATGATAACTCTTCTGGATCTGGCTCCCAATGATCCTAAAGAGTAGAGTATAGTGATTTTGATAGATGGTAGGTTTTTGCCTGTCGCTGTGCCGAGTCACTGCTGAGTTTTCTGTCCTGTAGTGATTCGATTCAGGTCAAGAATGATGGGTTTGATAGTGATCTTCTAGGGCAGTATTTCGCAAATGGTTTGCAGCCAAATTTTGTTGGTAACAAACATTTTTGTCCAAATTAAAGTACTTCTGCCTATTTATACAACTATATTTGCATGAAAACATTTTTAGATGTGCTGTTTCAATTCTGTTGCTCTATGCTACCACTTACTTATGTGACTCAGGCTTTTCTAGCTTCACTCGAATTTAGACCAAATTCAGATCAAACATAAATTAAGAGTGTGTGTTTGTCCATATTTTGGCCAGCCTGGTTGGCTGAGTGGTTAGCGTATCCACTCTCCAGCCAAAAGGTTGCGGGATTGAATCCTGCCGTGGGCATGGATGTTTGTGATCGTCTTTGAAAATACTAGTGGTGGTGGTCGGCGGTAGATAGCTTGGTGTAGATCAGTGTTTCCCAACCTGTGGTTCACGGACCACCAGGGGGTCTGCAAGTAATTCAAAGGGGTCCACGGGATAGTTTATTTTCATTAAACTTTATCTTATCATGTTGCTCACACCTGGGATATTTGCAATGTATATCTCTGGCTCTTGAGGCCCATGGTTTAAGTAAAATTTAACACAAATGTCGGTACCATTACTTCTTCCCTTTGTAAAGCAGAGGTGAATAACCAACCCTTTGTAATTTAATTTAATTTAATAAATTATTATAAATTTTATTTTTATTTAATAAATTATAATTTATAATATTATATTGGGTTTGAGATTTATAATATTATAATATTATAATTTATACATACATACATACATCTTCAAGGCCCACCTTTCCTAATTGGGTTGTGGGGGCAACAGCTGCAAGAGGAACTTCCAATGGTCACGATCCTCTGCCACCAAGGTCAGGTGTTCTGGTGGGATTCCCAAACATGTCCACCCAAGGTTTTGGATATAATCTATCCAGTGAGTCCTTGGCCTTCCACGTGGCCTCCCACCCTCTGGCTTGGCAAAGAGGGCCTGCTGAGGGAGCCTCTCTTGTGGCATTCTGACCAGGTGCCCGCACCAACGTAACTGTGATCTCTCAACACGGAGAAGCAGCAGTTGATTATTGAGGGTTTCCCGAATTGCAGAGCTTCTGACTCTGTCGAGTCTTGTCAGCCCCCGCAACCCCTCGAAGGAACCTCATTTCAGCCACTTGGATTCGTGTCCGCATTCTTTCGGTCATTACCCAACTCTCATGACCATACATGAGGATGGGGACATAGACTGTATTGAAGACAGCCAGCTTTGCCTTCTGGCTAAACTCCCACTTCAATACTACTGAATGGCCAAGCTCCCGCAATACTGGGCTTGCTAAGCCAATTCGAGTATCTAGCTCTACATCCCATTTTCCATCATTCGTGAATATGGACCCAAGGTATTTAAACTTCTCCACCTGCCTCATTGGGACTCCACTTACATGTAGAGTGCACTGGGATGGTTGTTTTGAGACCACAAATGTTTCAGTTTTGGCCACACTGATCTTCATTCCGGCGTCTGCACAAACAGCTACAAACCTATCCAGGGTCTGCTGGAGGTCATCTGTGGAAGAGCTAAGCAGAACTAGGTCATCTGCAAAAAGCAGATGTCCAATGCTAGTCTTCCAATTCTGACACACTCACTGCCTCGGCTGTGCCTATCAATCCAGTCCATAAATATTATGAAAAGGAGGGGTGACAGAACACACCCTTGGCGGAGGCCAACGGAGACTGCGAAAGGTTCAGACTTTGTGCTGTTTACCCTGACACGAAACTCTGGGCATTCATACAGGGACTTGATGGCAGCTAATAGTTGGCCATCCACTCCATACTCCTGTACTACTTGCCAAAGCTTATCCTGAGGAACCCGGTCATATGCCTTCTCCAAGTCCACAAAACATGTGTAGACATTCTTGGCATATTCCCAAGATTTCTCAAAGACTTGCCTTAAAGTGAAGATTTGGTCAGTTGTGCTTCTACCAGGACAAAAGCCACAGCGTTCTTCCTGGAACTTTGACTCAACTATGCTCCTGCACCATCTTTCCAAACACTTAGCATACTTTCCCAGGCAGGCTGAGCAGAGAGATGCCACAATTGTTACTGCAATCCTTCTGGTCTTCCTTCTTGAAGACTAGTATTATTAGGCTTGTCTTCCATTGCTTTGGTGCTTGCCCAGATATCCAAGCAGCCTGACACACTCGAGTCAGCCAGAGAACACCGTCTCGATTTAAGGCTTTTAGCATTTCGGGCCGAATTTCATCATCGCCAGCAGTCTTGCCCGATTTTAGCGATTTTATTGCTAAATGGACCTCTTCTGCTGTGAGACTAGTCATTGCCCCAATCTGCACCTCTTGGATGTCCACAACTGCTGGGCCACCCAGGTTAAGAAGGCTCTCAAAGTATTCCCTCCATCTGTGGAGGATATCCTTCTCAGTTGTTAAAAGTGCACCATCAGAGGCCTTAATTGCCCTTGCTATGCAAGATTTCTTCCCTCGAAGGCAGCGGATGGTCTGCCAGAATACTTTATTTGCATTTTCATAGGATGAGTCTAATCTTTCTCCAAAGGATTCCTAAGCCTTCTGCTTTGCTGTCTTCACTGCCTCAGCAGCAGCTTTTCATGCCTCAGCATACTGCAAACGCATCTCAGGTAACCTGACCCTAAGCCATGTTAGGTAGGACTCCTTTTTTGCCCGGACAGTTTTTGGACTTCTTGGTTCCACCAAGGCGTCCTTTTCTCACTGCCTGTTGCCATGCCAAGCCAATTTATAATATAAATTATAAAATTATAATTTATATTATAAATAAATTTTATAATATTATACAAGTGTATTTTTCTTGGTTTAATATTCAGTTTTTCTGCTTTTGGTCAAATAATTGAGTTCACAATGAAACTTCTGATTTTTAATTTGTTCATGATCTTATTTAGATATGGATCAGTGGTTAAAGTGTGGATCATTGAAACACAAGACAGACGATAATCTGAGTGGATCTAGTGTTGTCGAAAATAGTAGTAGTGCAGATAAAGTTCCCTCAAAAAACCATGCAAATATTGTCCATCCTATTTGCAAATGGGATTTTCCGTTCTGAATAAAGATGGCAAAGACAGACCACAACCACAACCACACTGTGTTCTTTGTTGCGAAGTGTTATCGAATGAATCTATGAAACCATCGAAATTGAGATGCCACCGTGAAACAAATCATGGAGAATCAGTTAATAAGCCAATAGAATATTTTCAAAATAAAAAACTGCAACTTTGTGGTTCACAGAATTTAGTTAAGGACATTGTATGTGGAACAAAAAAGGAAAAGGCTGTTCTTGCCTCTTACGAAATCGCCCTTCTGATCGCTAGAAATGGACAACCCCATACAATTACGGAAGTTGAAAGTTTATTTTTCACTTGGTTAGACTATAATAAATTTAGTTTAATCCTTTATCTAAGTGTGAGCAAACAAAGTTTGTGCCTGAAAGTATCTTCAGGACTGGGGTAAGGTGGTACAACACCGGACAACTCGTTGCAAAGGTGGACAAGCTGACATCACTCCTATCTCAGTATCTCCCATAATGCAAAACACATCTCCTTGCAGATATGTATCCATCATATATTTCAATGTAATATCAATGGTATTATAATTTTAATATGCACTTCGCATCCATGATAACTTTGACGTCTATAGACGTCTTGGCCGGTAGCATGGTTAAGGGAAGGGCCACTACCCAGACTAGTTTCGACCTTTATTGAGGGCTCTTCAGTGGGAGCCAGGCCCAAGTGGAGATACCAGGCAGAAACATTAGCAAGGTCATCTCTACCTATAGGAGTTGCCAAACAGTGTGCCACCTTTTTATTAAATTACTCTGGATTTAGAGAAAGATGTTGTACCACCTTACCCCAGACCTGAAGATACTTTCAGGCGTAAACTTTGTTTGCTCACACTTGGATAAAGGATTAAACTAAATTTATTACAATTGCAGAAGATTTAATTGTGCCTGTGACAAAAGCAATAATAAAGAACTTTTTTAGGGAAAAACATGTCAACGAGGTGTCTCTAATATCGTTATCTGACGAGATGACTCAAAATGTGAAAGATATTTTGCTAGAACAGTTGTTCTAGCAAAATATCTGTCATAATGAATATTTTGCGTTGCAGTTGGATGAAAGCCATGATATTTCAAATAATGCTAATTTGCTAGCTTTTGTGCGATATGAACATGAAAATAAAGTTTGTGACGACTTTTTGTTCTGTGAATCGTTACCTCTTCATACAACTGCTGAAGCCCTTTTCAAAGTTGTCAATGACTTCATAACTACAAATAAACTTCAATGGGAAAAATGTGTAGGTATCAGCACGGATGGCGCTCAGGCAACATCGGAAATACATAAAGGTTTGGTCACATGTATCCAGAAAGTCACACCTCTTGTGAAATGGACACGTTGTATATACTGTGAAGTACTAGCTACATGCCGTATGCCCTCCAAAATGAAAACCGTTCTAGACGAGGCAGTAAAAATTGTCAATTTTCTTAAAGCCCATCCTCTTAACAACAGGTTATTTTCTGCACTTTGTAATGAAATGGAAAGTGACCACGAACACTTATTATTGCACTCAGAAATCCAATGGCTGTCCTGGAGTAAGGTTTTGACGCAGTTGTTTGAGCTTCATGATGAAGTAAGGTTGTTCTTCATAAACACCAAATTTGAATTAACACACTATTTAAATGATTTCTCATGGCTCTCATCTCTTGCTTACTTGGTGGACATTTTTAACATCTTAAATACTCTTAACTCAAGCTTTCAAGGTACATCTGTCACCATGTTTTCTGTGCAAGACAAGATAGAGGCAACAATCAAAAATTAAATTTGTGGTGCAACCATATCGAGAAAGGAAAATACGATTCCTTTCACTGAGTGATTTCATTGATTTCATTGAACAACCCCTTTCTAGTGATGTTGCTGAAAGTATGATTGAACATACAAGGTCATTGGCATCTCAACTACGTCTGTATTTTCCACTTTGTCCTGAAAAAAAAACGACTGGATGAAAACTCTTTCTAGACTCAGAATATGAACTTCCTTCTGTCGAAGGAGAACAACTTATCAAGCTGACTTGTGATTCGTTGTTCAAAATGCTGTTTCATTCGTTACTGGAGTTTTGGTTCCAAGCTAAGTCTGTTTACCCTGAAATTTCCAAAAGGGCTGTAAGACATCTGTTACCATTTGCCACTACATATCTGTGCGAGACAACATTTTCTCATCTTGTATATATGAAAAACAAATACAGGAACAGAGTTAATGTGGAGCCAGATCTACATCTGAAATTATCCAGTTTTGATTCTGATATATGAAAGTTGATGTCTTAAAAACAGCACCAGCCATCCCATTAGGCGAGTGTTAAATTCATGATATTAGCCTAATTGATATGTTCATATTCTTCCGAATATCTCCATTTATAACAGTATTGCATTGTAGTTGCAGTTGCAAAGTAGTTGCAGTTTGTTGTAGTTGGTGGATTGAGTGATGGAGACGGAGAGTTGTGGAGTAGGTGGCCTCCCTCAATGAGTCATTGGACTCCCTGGAGGTTCATGTAATAATAATAATAATAATAATAATATTCCTCCATGAATAAAGACAATCTGTGTGTCCTAGCAGGCTCACATTTCACATCAAAAACAAGGCACTTGCATAATAAAATTCCAAATCAATCTGATAATTTTTATTTTTGCCATGGCTTACTATAAAAATATATATTGTAATAATTGTAAAATGTAGTGTAAACTAGTGGCACACCATTTGGCAACTCCTATAGGTAGAGATGACCTGCTAATGCTTCTGCCTGGTATCTCAATTTGGGCCTGGCTCCCAGTGAAGAGACCTCAATAATGGTCGAAACTAGTCTGGGTAGTGGCCCTTCCCTTAATGCATAACATTAGACATATCCGCAAGGAGATGTGTTTTGCATTATTGGAGATACTGAGACAGGAGTGTTGGTAGCTTGCTCCACCTTTGCAACGAGTTTTCCTGGTGTTGTACCACCTTACCCCCAGTGCTGAAGATACTTTCAGGCGCAAACTTTGTTTGCTCACACTTGGATAAAGGATTAAACTAAATTTATTATATATAAATTTACAGTTAATTACATGAGAGTCTAGCATTAAGAACACAGGTGTGCCATGACAGAAATATGCATTCCCAAGAGTTCCACAGTCCGAAAAAGTTTGCAAACCACTCCACTAGGGTCACTCAGTCAAATTTAAAGTGATCTTTGAGATCACTCAGAGTTTTTGGAAAGGTACTCCTACAATTAAAAAGTACTTCAAAAAAAAAAAAAAAAAAAAGCTGAAATCAGTTTGGACAGTGACTCTCCCTTATTGCATATAATTGTGCACTTCTGAGAGGATGTGGACTTTGCATTATGGAATGCTAAGTTAAATGAGATGAAGTAATCAGCTTCTATGCACAAGTAATCTATTCATGAAGACACTTCGTGTGCACACTTGATTTGCTTATGTTTGGATAAAAGATTAAACAAAAGCAATTTAAACTAATTTTCTGTTTAAGCTGTGTGAGATAAACTATGGAAAAACTAAAACTTTATTGTGTCTTTATGCAGTAATAATTCTTATGGCACATATCTTCTCACCTCCAAAATTACGCAAACTTTTCCATTAGCCAGTCCCATTAGAGAATGAAGAAGATGTGTATAGCAGGCAGGAGTCACTTCCATCTCTCCCTGTAAATGAAAATTTAGTATTAATATTGCAATTAGACTTCCAATGAGTCACAAGACTCTTCATAAACCAATCACTAAACTTGCCATGAATTACTTAAAATACAATGAAGTTAGAGCATCAAGTGCCTTCTGAAGCAATCAATGCATCAAATATATATATATATATATATATAGAAAAGTTTTTTACCTTGGGTATAATATATGTTAAAGATACCAAGCTATTTTAACTATTTTAACCCTGGTTTTTACTCCATTTCCCAAGTAAGCAAACAGACAAATATATATATATATATATATGTGGTGATCATATATTTTTTTCAAATATATATATATATATATATAAGTCAAGTTTGCGCCTGCACGTAATGCAAGTCTAAGTGACCCATAAGGTAGTACAAGTCTAGGCAACTCGTGGTAAAGATGAAATAAGCTCTGATCACTATTCTAAATATTTACCCTTAATGCAAAGCCCGTCTCCTCGAGGAGATGTATGATGCTATGCATTAAAGGCAAGTGGCCACTACCCAGACCGGTTGCGACCTTTATTGATGTCTCATCAGTGGGAGCCAGGCTTAGAAATACCAAGGTTAAGTAATACAGAGCTTATAAGTATTTTACCAAAACAAGTTACCAAAAGGTGCTTTGACCTTATTAAATAAAAATCTCAGGATGAGAGATATATGTAGAAAGTTTTTTACCTTGGGTATAATATATGTTAAAGATACCAAGCTATTTTAAACCTG
The DNA here is from genome assembly GCF_054136105.1 of Typopeltis vanoorti. Classification (NCBI taxonomy): domain Eukaryota; kingdom Metazoa; phylum Arthropoda; class Arachnida; order Uropygi; family Thelyphonidae; genus Typopeltis; species Typopeltis vanoorti. The sequence continues at coordinate 70,987,726 of NC_143564.1, read as the reverse complement.
GTTTTTACTCCATTTCCCAAGTAAGCAAACAGACAAATATTTTACTCCATTTCCCAAGTAAGCAAACAGACAAATACTTATAAGCTCTGTATTACTTGTAAAGTAATACAAGTTGTTGCCTAGACTTGTACTACTTGTAAAGTAGTACAAGTCTAGGCAACTCGTGGTAAAGGTGAAATAAGCTCTGATCACTATTCTTAATATTTACCCTTAATGCAAAGCCCGTCTTCTTGAGGAGATGTGTGATGCTATGCATTAAAGGCAAGTGAACGTGCAGGAGAACGTTCACTTGCCTTTAATGCATAGCATCACACTTGCATTACGTGCAGGCGCAAACTTGACATATATTTGTCTGTTTGCTTACTTGGGAAATGGAGTAAAAACCAGGTTTAAAATAGCTTGGTATCTTTAACATATATTATACTCAAGGTAAAAAACTTTCTACATATATCTCTCATTCTGAGATTTTTATTTAATAAGGTCAAAGCACCTTTTGGTAACTTGTTTTGGTAAAATACTTATAAGCTCTGTATTACTTAACCTTGGTATTTCTAAGCCTGGCTCCCACTGATGAGACATCAATAAAGGTCGCAACCGGTCTGGGTAGTGGCCCCTTGCCTTTAATGCATAGCATCATACATCTCCTCGATGAGATGGGCTTTGTATTAAGGGTAAATATTAAGAATAGTGATCAGAGCTTATTTCACCTTTACCCCGAGTTGCCTAGACTTGTACTACTTTACGGGTCACTTAGACTTGCAATACGTGCAGGCGCAAACTTGACTTATATATCTGTCTGTTTGTTTACTTGGGAAATGGAGTAAAACCAGGTTTAAAATAGCTTGGTATCATGTATGTGTGTGTGTTAAATATACCAAGCTATTTTAAACCTGATTTTTACTCCATTTCCCAAGTAAGCAAACAGACAAACAAGTCAAGTTTGCGCCTGCAAACTTGACTTGTTTGTCTTGTTTGCAGGGTCAGCTAGACTTGTAACAAGTGTTACAAGTCCAGCTGACCCTGCATGGAGTGCAAGATCAAGGCAACTCATGGTAAAAGTAGAATAAGCTCTGATCACTAATCTTAATATTTACCCATAATGTAAAGCACATCTCCTGGAGGGGATGTATGATGCTTTGTATTAAAGGCAAGGGGCCACTACAGTAGTGTCCCCCTTTCTACATATATATATATATATATGACAGAATGATCATTGACTCGGTTAACATACATAGTTTTATGAAAAAATTGAATGACTAGAACCGAGATTTAAGTAAAAAAGGTTTTAATATAAACACACTACTAGTTTCGGCCTGTAATAGCCTTCTTCAGGTGACATTATAAAAGAAAAAACACTAAACATTGAGGGTTAAAAGACTATGAGCAACATAGACAGTCTTTATACATAATTAGCATGAAAACGTTGTAGTTGTATTTGAAGCTGTTCTTTCGTTTGTTGCATTGTTGGGAGAGTGCGTGCTTGCTGCATCATGATGATAACCAAAGGCACAAAGTCTGCTGGAAAAATCTACTAACATCTTCCGTTGCAGTGATGAAATAGAGAGAAAAATTGTGGAATCTAGAGAAATCATCTTCAATCCTGTTCATCTAAATAACAACTTAAGCTACAACCTCCCAGATAGTCATTCAGCTGTAATCATGTACTGGCGTTCAAGTGATGCAGCAAGCACGCACTCTCCCAACAATGCAACAAACGAAAGAACAGCTTCAAATACAACTACAACGTTTTCATGCTAATTATGTATAAAGACTGTCTATGTTGTTCATAGTCTTTTAACCCTCAATGTTTAGTGTTTTTTCTTTTATAATGTCACCTGAAGAAGGCTATTACATGCCGAAACTAGTAGTGTGTTTATATTAAAACCTTTTTACTTAAATCTCGGTTCTAGTCATTCAATTTTTCATAAAACTATATATATATATATATATATATATATATATATATATATATATATATATATATATATATTTCTTGTCATGCTGTACCATCATTTTGTATTTTCAAATTTTTCATGTAGTACTATCATATCCTGTACACCCCTTGAGGGTGCATGGCAGGAATTTGATGATGATGATGTTGATGATGATATATTTCTTGTTTACTATATCCATATGCTTCTAGTCATTGCAGTACATTCAATTTTTCACATAGCAGAGAAAGGAACTTGGAGTCATATCCAGCAACTCTGATGCTATCTAGGAATGACTTTTTGTTGTTCTCATCCTGTAAAAAAATCTTGTGTCTATTTCCTGAGCATTCAGAATGACAGCCATCTCTCTGGTAAGCAATTCTCGCTAACTTGTCTCAATTACTCCATTTCTTCTATTTGAAGAAAGGAGGATGAATGAGACCAGCTAATTAAATATATATTTCTCCAATCTATCCTTCATAACAATACCTAATTAATTTTACACAATTCTAAACCATTGTTTCTCAACCCTTTTTTAAACCATACCCTTTTGATAAACATAAAATATCGATCCTTTAATTTTCCCTCTCAAAAGTTTTTTCTGAATAATTTTATTTGAAATTTCAAAATTAATGATTTGGTGTAGTGGTGTGGTTTGGAATTGCAAGTGAAACAACTTATGTCTAATATAGCATTTACTCTAGGCACTTTGTTCTGTGGGAGAAAAACATGATTTTCAGGAAGGCTCTGCCACCTTTAAACTGAAACTGCTTAACTTGCCTTTGATGATAAAAAGCTATGCTAAAATAAAATATACATTACTGTAAATAGCACATTATTATTATTATCATCCCAAGATCCCCATGGAGTCAAAGACTCATCACAAAAAAGTACTTTGTCATACACAGCTCAACATACTGTGCCTTAAACATATTCAAATTCTTTGCAGACACCACACACTCAGGCAATGCATTTTAATCTTCACAACTGTCCATGCAAAAAACCTACTCTTATTTCCTTGCTAACCCTCCTTATACAGCTTCCAAGGATGACCTCTTGTTTTCCCCCATCTCCCACCATTTTATGAAAAAGCTCTTCAACATTAATCCTGTAACAACCCCTTATCAACAAGTACATCTCTATCATATGACCTCTTCCTCCTATACACTAGACTCTGTAAATTTTATCTTCTCAACCTTTCTTCATACTCAACGTTCCAGAAACCAGAGATTACACTAGTCAATCACTTCTGGACCCTTTCCAATATCTCGTTATCCTTTTGAAAACTAGGTGACCAAATCTGTGCACAGTAGCCTTATGAGGCCTAATAAAGGCCCTCTTGTACAATGGAACCAGAATCTCCTTACTTCTACAAATCAGTGTCCTCTGCATCATTACCAGAATTCATTGTATTGTCCTCACAATTTTGGCAATGTGTTATCTAAGTTTTAGATCCTTATCCACCATCACTCCAAGATCTATTACCTCTACTTCCAACAACATATCCCTACCAGGAGTAAATTCTACATCCCCATCTTTGTTTTCCAAATTTTAAAATCTGATATTTACAAAATTCAATGGGCATCACCACTCCCGTGTCCACCATACACTAAGTCTATTCAAGTTTTCTTGTAAAGCCACATCATCTACTCAATTCCTCATTGTTCTTCCCAACTTTACATCATATGCAAACAACTGAATATCCCTATTTAAATCTTCTCCATTATCATTAACACACAGGTTAAACAGCATGGCCCTAAAACAAACCCCTGAGGAACACCATTAGTGACTTTCCGCTTCCAGGTTTTTGTTTCCCCATACAACATTCATAACACATATATTACTATAATATAACATAATATATAAGAAGGATTAATTACTCATCACTTTCACAATGCCCTTTGGTTGGAAACAGCTGAACTTGAATTCTCATCAAGAACATAAGGAACATTTATAGAAGAGGATATAATAACAGGAATAGAAGTCGCTGGGTACAGCATTTTTCGGCAGGATAGGAAGGGAATGTGTGGTGGTGGAGTACTGCTTATGATATGTGATGACCTATGTCCTCTAAGAGTGGAGACTTTGGAAGGCAGTGGTACTAATGATTTTGAAAGCATATGGTGTGAGGTAGAGGTGGGCAAGACAGGATATTTAGTGGGGTGTTGCTACAGACCCAGGAGCACAGAGGGTAGGGACCAGGAAATGTTTAGACAGTTGAGTTTAACAAGTGCAAGAAGAATGATTGTTATGGGATATTTTAACTGCAGTAGCATAAATTAGGGAAAGGAAGATGCATGTAGCAATAAGGGAATGGAATTTCTAGAATTCTCGAGGGACAAACGTCTTAGGCAACATGTAATAGAGGGAACAAGAGGTTCAAGAGTTCTGGATTTTGTTATAGCATCAAAAGAGTTGATAATAAATGAGAGGACATCTCTCCCACCAGTTGGAAAGAGAGTGACCATATGGTTTTGACTTGGAAAATGAAAAGACATGCAGGAGTATCAGAGAGACGGGAACGTATGTGGAATTATAAGGCAGGTGATTATAATAGTCTAAGACGTCAACTTGGGGAAGTTTCATGGAGGGAGGAATTGGAAGGCCGGGATATCATTAGTGCGTGGGAAACTATGAAAGAATATTTGTTAGCAGCAATGGTAAGCTGTATTCCACGAGTGAAGAAGAGGACACAATTTGGAGTAAAGTGGACAAGACAACTGAATATGCGAAAAAGAGGCTATGGAAGAGATATAAGGAGACAAGTGAAGAGAAGATGCATGAAGAGTATAAGACACAGGCCAGAAGAGTGACTAGTATGGTAAGCAAGACGAAACTGGAATATGAGAGGAGATTGGCCCTAAGATCCAAAGAAAATCGTAGGGAATTTTTTAGACATGTGGCAAGTAGTAGGAGAAATGACTGTAGAAGAATGATATTGTGAGATAAAAATGGGAATAGAGTGACTGATGCAGAGAACATAGTGGAATTGTTCAATGAACACTTTATTGGAGTATTTCATTCTGGAGGAGTCAGTTTTAATGCTAGAGGGATTGGGCCGGTTCGAGGTTTAGAGGTACAGGAGGAGTGTGTTTCAGATACTGAGTACTCTGGATGTTAGTAAAGCTGTGGGTCTGGATGGTATTTCACCACAAGTTTTGAGAGAATGCGCTAGGAAACTGACAGTGCCTTTGACCTGGCTTTTCAATGAAAGTCTAGCTGCGGGAAAGGTGCCCATGGAATGGAAGCAAGGTAAGATAGTGCCATTGCATAAGGGCAGTAGCAGACTGGAAGTATCTAATTATAGGCCAGTTTGTGTGTCATCAGTAGTTAGTAAGATCATGGAGAAAGTAATGAAGGACCGTATACAGCATTGGGCAGATGAGAGTAATGTTATCTTTGAGAGTCAACATGGATTTGTGAAGCGGCGCTCTTGTTTTAGCAATGTGCTAGCCTTTTATGATAAAGTTACAAGAACATTAGATGAGGGAAAGGCATATACTGCCATTTTCTTAGACTTAGCGAACGCATTTGACATGGTGCCACATAATAAGCTGATATTTAAGTTGCAGCACATGGGTCTGGATGTCAGATTAGTCAACTGGATTCAGGATTGGCTGTCCGATAGGTATCAGAGAGTTGTGTATGGTGGGGCAGTTTCAAGGAAGCAGAGGGTTACAAGTAGGGTCCCACAGGGCTCAGTACTGGGACCTATATTGTTTAACCTTTATATCAATGACATTGTCAGTGGATTGCAAGGGGATATTCAGTTGTTTGCGGATGATACGAAGCTGGAAAGGATTATTAGTAATAATGCAGATGCAGCAGCCCAGCAAGAGGATTTGAATAAGCTAGATAGATGGGCATATGAATGGGGATGTTGGTTAATGCAGCAAAATGTAAGGTCGTGAGGTTGGGAAACATCGATGGGATGCTGCATACTCTATGGGAGGAGTTATACTGGAAGAAGTAGGGGAGACAAGATATCTGGGGTTGATGATTGATAGAAACCTGAAATTTAGGGGACATATTGCAAAGGTGGTGAAGGTAACATGGAGGATTGCTGCAATAATGAGAAGGATGCTGAACTGCAGAGATAAAACAGTCATCATTCCACTGTATGAGATCCTGATCAGACCACACTTGGACTATTGTTCTCAGATTTGGTCCACAGGATTTAAATGGGATAAATTAACTGTGGAAAGGGTACAAAGGTGGATAACAAAGATGGTTTCAGGACTGTACAAGGATAGTTATGAGGATTAACTGAGGGAATGTGGACTGCTGAGTTTGATGGATAGAAGAAGGAGAGGTGATATGATTGAGACTTTTAAACTGTTGAGAGGTGGTAACAGGATTGACACTGGGGAGTTCTTTCACTTGGTTGAACAGCGGGAAGGAGTGATGACAAGGGGCCATCCCTGGAAGTTACGAAAGGAAACTGTGAGCAACAGGGTGAGGAGTGGTTTCTTTGCATGGAGGGTGGTTGAACCATGGAATGCATTGATGGAGTGATGAGAGTGAGAACGGTCAAAGAGTTTAAGGAGTGGTATGATAGACTTTGTGTTTCTTAGGAAGGACCGCCCACGATGAGCCATTTGACTCCATGGAGGCCTGAATAATATAATAATAATATTATTATTATCTTTTGACTCCATGGAGGCCTGAATAATAATAATAATAATAATAATAATAATAATAATAACAATAATAATAATAATAATAATTATTATTATTATTATTATTATTATTATTATTATTATTATTGTTATAACAGTTTTCTACTTAAGATGAAACAGCTCATACAAAGGTTGAAGGATTTTTCCTCATAGAAATATGTTTGTTTGTTTGTCTGATTTTTTCTAGTGCAAAGCTAAACAATTGGTAGACAACACACACACATTGACAGACAGAGCAGACCAAGAGGTATGATTAACTGTCCTATCATTACCAGAAATTAGGTTTATATAAAGCCAATAGTGGCTTTATACTTGATAACAGACCATTGGGTTTGACTGGGAAAGGAAGTGGGATGGACTAAATTATCCATTTTTGTTTCATATATATATATATATATACAGTCATAACCCGAAGTTATGTGGTATTTGGGACCAACAAAAAGCGCGTAAATCGAATTTGCATAACTCGGGTATAATTTTGCATACAAACATACAAAAGATTAGTTAATTGGGACCAAAGGTTGACAAAAACACTTATATTTTTTAAGAAATATAATCATAATTGTAGTTTTTCGTACATAAAAAAAAGAAAGTTATTTCGATGTCAATGGTTTCATAAAATCTAATAAATTCGTCTGATGGCATAATGTCTTTTTCTTGTCACGCAAAATTTCTTCATAGCAAGCTAATGATTTTTTTTTATTCCTTACCTTGTGGCTACAATTCGTTCCTCATTAGAATCTATGTCCTCCAAAATCTGTAAACCTTTCTTTTATGATTGTTCTTACTGTGGATTCCTGTAGATCAAATTTCTTTTCTAGCTCACAAATTTTCTTTCGACCTTCAAAATCCTTAATAATGTTGAGTTTTGTTTCCAAAGTCATTGTTTTTCTTTTCTTGCTAGCTGTAGAAGAATTGGACTTGCTTCCTTTGGATGACATTATTATTTTTTATGTGATAAAATTTTTATCAAGAACATAACATTAAACAATCACAAGGTTTGTAAACTATAAAAGTCGTGTATGAATGGAGACTGCACGAAACACGTCAATGCTTGTTCACAGCATGTGCGACACTGGCAAATGCCGCCAGCACCGGAAAGATACGACTAGTGGTGAGGCGTGAAGTGGGACAGGAATACGTACATATATGAAACCATGTAACTCCGGATTCACGTAAGTCGGGGTATAACTGTGTATGTATATATATATATATATATATATATTTTTTTTTTTTTTTTTTCCCCTTAATGTAGATAATATCATCAATAATCTTCTGACATTTCAGAAGCATTGCATTGCCATTATCAGGGATTGTGGAACAATGATATGTGCATGCAGGGAACTAAATGAGGCAGAAGAAAAGCAACCGAAGTTGGGCCTAGAGTCCTAAATGGCATCCCCTAGTAGGCTAAATTTGGTGGTCTTGTCTGTTAGGCTGAAGATATGAGGATGAATGCTTCTCAAATTTCAGGGAGTTTCATGCATCCAAATTTGTTGAGATTTGGAAAGTTTTTAATGGCTGAGACAGATTCCAGGAATACCTCTCATATTTGTATTTGCTGTGGTGCAATAGAGTAGCCTTCTTCCAGCATATATAATTGAGAAAATTAGAGTATTATAGTGTATTAGAGTAGATTTTCGTGTTTTTAGAGTACTAGTATATTTATAACATATTTATTGTGATATTTTTGTGGTTTGGCATGGTACCAACACAACGAACAATGGCAGCAAAGACTATGTTGTCCAGCGATTTGAATTTGTGGGATATTGTTCAGTGCAGTGTATGCAAAATGTATGCATCAAGAAAATTAAAGAATATGTGGAAGGAAGTTGAAACTGGAAAGAGAATATGTATTAAGTGTTTTAAAAGTGAGTGTCTGTTAAAAGTGGGTGATGAGAACGCAACAAATACTGACAATAAGATGGAAAATGACATTAATAATGTTGAACATCTGGCCGTGGAAATAGAGCGAACGAAATGGATATCAATAAAGAAATAGCATGCTTAAATGTCATCCTTCATAGGACAAAGTGCAAAATGAAAAACAGCAGAAGTGGCAAGAGTTAACCAGGGCTGAAAAAAAAAAAGAAAGAAGCAGGTGATCTGAAAGAATAATAAAGACCAATCAAACAAACAAGAAAAACAAGTTAAGGAGAAAATTATGTATGGAGACTCAATAATCAGCGGAGTACTTGATGAAAGTATGACAAAATCGTGTTTCCCAGGTGCAAAAATTCACGATATTTGCAAATACAAATATGATTTATCTTTTTGCCATCAGGATGCAAAAAGATAAATCAAAGGAAATTATTGTCTTGGTTGGTACCAAAGATTTGAGATGCAAGAAATATTCTATGTAACGGAGTTGTCAGAAGAGGCGAAATTGAAGAGTGAGAAGGTGAAGATTGTAAGTCTGCTACCATGCTATTATAGAGGTGAATTGAGAAGGAGGAGGGCATTGATAGCCAATGAGGCTATACATAGATTTTGCAAAAGGAGTTATGTAGATTTTGTGGATCTGTGGTCTCTGTTTGATGGAAAGAAGGATTTGTACAAATAGGCCAGGAATTCCAGAGAATACAATGCAGATGGACTGCATCTGAATGGTTTCGGTGTTAGGTGTCTGAAGAGAGCTTTGTTTAACAAGCATGCTAATGTGCAAATTCAGGGAAACTTAAATAATTAGGATAGAAGCAAGTGAGTTTGTGTGAAGGCAACCATGAAGCGAGTGAGTGTGAGAATGACCAAGTGAGGAATGTAGTCTCTCAAGCAAAAATATTGAATAGGTTAGTCAATCCAGAAAGTAAAGGTGGGTGGGGGAATAAAGGGATGTTGCCATTTCTGTATACTAATGCCAAAAGTATCAGAAACAAGAGGGACTAGTCTTCATTGATTAGTGCAACCTTGCCAAATGTTATAGGATTTTAGTGAGACTTGGCTAACAGCAGATGATGTAGTTACAGGGATTGAATGTGAAGGGGGTTAGTATTGTCAGGGAAGATAGAGAAGATAAGATGAGGATGGGGGGGGGGGGGAGTAGTACTGCTAATGATAGCAGATGAATCGCAACCAAAAAGAATAGGAGACAGGTGAAAGGGTGGCTGTTCATTTGAAGCAATCTATTGTTAGATTAGGGCCAGTAAGACAAAATATGCAGTTGGTTGTTGCTATATGCCAGGAAGTTCCACAGATGATCTGGAAGACATGCATTGCCAAACTAGTACAAACAGTACAGGTCAAGTGATTATTATGGGAGACTTCAACTATGGAGATAGACTGGAAGGAAGGAAGATCACATGGCAGGAAGGAAATAGAAATTTATACACCTGCTGAGAGATACCGTATTTGCCGTCTTATGCATATAAGACACACCGTCCTATAAGAGGCACGCTCTATAAGATGCACCCCCTTTTTTGTACACATTTGTTAGGAAAAAAACTTTATCACTGAATATTATAATGAATTTACAGTATTTCAAATATAAAGTAATAAGTAAGTCTACTTTCAACAAATACCTAATCTAACTAGGAAAGAGTACCCACCTTTTAATCTTCTTCATCAAAACCCAGAAATTCATCAGGGTTTTGATGAATACAGAGGACAAACAAATTGTCCTCTGTACCATCCAGTGCATTACTAATACCACACTTCTGAAATGATTTAACCACTGTCTCAGTTTTCACAGCATCCCATGAAGCTGTGACTGACTCACAAACTTGCAAAATGTTAGGCCTCTTCCTTCTTCCTGATGACGTAACCTCAATATCTGAAGACTGCATCCAGCTGTTCCAGTTTTCCTTCATAAATCCCTTAAATGGTTTATTAATACAGACATCTAAAAAGCTAACTAGTTAGACCTCCTGGAATTACAGTTTTGTTTGAGGGCAAATCAAAAATCAGTGGAACCTCGTCCATGTTTCCTATTTGCACAAGTTCAAAATTTTCTTGTTTCCTTGCGTTAATGAAGAATTGATGAAATTCAATAATTTTTTTTTTCATATTCAGCTGGCATCTTTTGTAACATTTTTGTTTTAGTCCACATACATAGCTGGTTTCTCTTCATGAATCTTGAACACCATGATGATGATCCAGTAAAGTTGGCTATCCCTCTGTTAGTGGCTATCACTTTTGCTTGATGAATAATCATTTTTGTAGACCCTGAAAGTCCTGCTTTTCTGAGGTCTAAAATCCAAGTATTCAGTTCTGCCTCGAGTTCTGACCATTTTGCAGTTCCACTTCATAGGTTATGTTTACTGTGAGTTGCTTTTTTAGATCCTCTTCCTGATTCTATCAAGTTCTTATCATTTTCTCAGTTGGGGTGACCCGAAATGCCTCTCTGCAGCCCTGTTTCCATGTTCTTTACCGTACTTATCACATCATGTAATTTTATCCAAGGGTTTATTTCACCATAACTCTCCTTCAAACCCTTGGATAAAATTACATGATGTGTCCAACAGATGTCCCTACCCTTGTTCTCCAACATAACAGAGAACCTTTGCATGCACTATGAGACCTGTCTTGAAAGATAAGGTGCCCATTTTGAGCATTGATAATCTACTATTATCAATGCTTTATTTGACCAGATTCCACTGGATGTACATATTATCATGTGTAAACATATATTTCTTTGTTAATAAACCTGTTTACTCCATAAAATATATTGTTGTGATTATTCAGTACTGTTTTTTGGGAAATACTGTATACTGTATATAAAAAAATTGATTAAAAAAAAAAATTCCTAGCCCATGGTACAAAACATATAGAACATAGAAACTATATAAAGTTCGGCGATTCCAAGCGTAAGCAAATACCTGGATAGAGCAGCAACTGACCCTTGAAGGTTAGTGCAAACTGAGGCAACTCATACAAAGGGTGGAGTTAAGTTCACATTATGGGTAAATATCAAGAATAGTGATCGGAGCTTGTTCCACCATTTGTATGAGTTGCCTCAGCTTGCACTAACCTTCAAGGGTAAGTTGCTGCTCTATCCAGGTATTTGCTTATGCTTGGAATCACCGAACTTTATATAGGTTCTATATTCGGCATGAAACTCTTTGAGTTTCTTATTCAGCTAAGAAACAATATGGGATACAATATCCCTTAACTTAAATAAGTTCATGTTGCCAAATTGAAGCCTTTGGCTCTTCATTATAATTAGTAATTTAATAGGACACCTCTTGGCAATTCTCATAGAAGGGATGTAAGTTCTGTTCGCTACAAACTTGTAATTAACTTAGTCTACCTACTCACTGATGAGACCTCAAAAAAGGTTGCAACCAGTCCAGGTAGTGACCTTCTCTCATAATGTTGAACAATAATACAGCTCCTAGGAGTTAAGTTCACATTATGGGTAAATATCAAGAATAGTGATCGGAGCTTGCTCCACCCTTTGTATGAGTTGCCTCAGCTTGCACTAACCTTCAAGGGTCAGTTGCTGCTCTATCCAGGTATTTGCTTATGCTTGGAATCACCAAACTTTATATAGTTTCTATATTCGGCATGAAACTCTTTGAGTTTCTTATTCAGCTAAGAAATAATATGGGATATAATATCCCTTAACTTATATATAATTATATTTTTCTTTTTTTTTTTTTTGACATAGCATCACATAAAATAATTCTATGTGATACTTTTTAACAGGATACCTTTTTTTTTTAAGATAAATTAAGAATTATATATGAAAACAACTTTTCTGGTTATCAAATTGTCTTAATCTGAAAGTACAGCAAATGTATTAAACTGAAAGTACCTATTGAGTTCTCTCTCACTATGACATGGTGATTGTTACTATTATCCCAACACACCATGGATTCAAAGACTCATCTAGGAGGTCCTTTTGTCATACATACAGCTCATCATAAAGTGACTTAAACACATTCAAATTCTCTGCAGATACCACACTCTCAGGCAAGGCATTCCAATCATTCACAACTCTGCATGTAAAAAAAACCTGCTTCTCACTCCCCTGCTCACACCCTCCTTATACAGCTTCCAGGAATGACCTCTGGTTCTTCTCTGATCTCCCACCATTTGCTGTAAAACCTCTCCAACATTGAAACTATAACAACCCCTTACCAACTTGTAGGTCTCTATCATATCTCCCATCTTGATCCTATCCACTAGACTTTGTAAATTGCATATTATCAAGTCCTAATATTCAATATTCCAGAGATCAGAAACTACCTTAGTCAGTCGCCTCTAGACCCTTTCCAACATCTTTTCATCCTTTTGAAAACCAGGTGACCAAATCTGGGCATAGTAGTCCATGTGTGGCCTAATCAGTGGCTTATACAATGAAACAAGAATCTCCATACTTCTACAAGCGATGGCTTAGCTGGGGGGGAGGGGGGAGGTCAGGCCGCAGGCAGCACTTTGAACCTTTTTTAACTTTTGCAGTTAATTCTAAAATACAGTCTCGAGAACTCAGTTCCAAATATTGTAATACTACTGCAAAGTGTTGCTAGTTGTAAGAGGTGTTTTTCTAAATAAAATTGATTAAGAATTACCTACATTACTATGAAATAGACTTCAGCAATGTCATCGACGATTTTGCTAACAGAAAAGCAAGAAAAATAACATTTTAGAAGGTTGAAATTAAAGTTTTACTTCAAAAATAAACATAGTATTTTAATTTCTTTCCCTATACGTTGTTTTGACTTTTTGTAGTATTTTTGGTGTGTATTGAGAGGGGCAGCAAACAGGGACCGCCCCGGGTGGCAAAAGCGCTAGCTACGCCACTGTCTATAAGTCAGTGTCCTCTGCATCATTCCCAGAAGTCTTTGTGTTGTCCTCACAATTTTGGCAATGTGCCTCCTAAATTTCAGATGCTTATCCACTATCACCAGAGATATGTTATTTCCTCCACCTCCAACAATATATCCCCCATCAAGCATAAATTCTACATCCCATCTTTGTTTCCCAAATTTTAAAACCTTACAATTTGCAATATTGAACTTTCCTCTTCCTGGATATTGCTCCCCCATACATAACTTGCTCATACCTATCAGATAGCCATTCTCCAATCCGATGCACTAATCTAATATCCAACCTCATCCGCTCTAGTCTGACTATCAACTTATCATGTGGTAATCTATCAAAAGCCGTTGCAAAATCTAAGTATAGTACTGTGTATCCCTCTCCTCTGTTCAAGGAAGCGATCACCTTATTGTAATAAGTAAGTAGATTACTAAAACATGACCTCCCTTTAGCGAATCCATGCTGTCCATCAAAGATAATACCATTGTTGTCAAAGCAATTCTGGATCCTAGTTCTCACCAGCTTCTCAAACAACTTAACCACAACACCAGATACACAGATAGGCCTATAATTTGATGCCGGAGTCCTATCACTTCTCTTATGAAGTGGCATAGTCTTGCCCTCCTTCCACTCCTTTGGAACTCGACCCATTACAAGAATCATATTAAAAACATATGTCAAGGCAGACAATTCCCTGGCACATTCCTTCAGAATATGTGGGGATATATTATCAAGTCCCACAGCCTTATTAACATCAAGTTTGCTCAATTCCCCAAACACCTCTTGCTCACTTACAGTCAGTCTCTCCTCCCCATCATAAACTGCTCTCAATCTCTCCATGATGTCACATTCACAAGAATGAAAGACCTTTATGAACTGCTCATTAAGTATCTCTCCTATATCTTCCACAGTAGTTGTCTTTATACCATTTTCTCCAATCAATCCATAGTCATTCTTTTTTTTTTTTTTTTTTTTTTTTGCTGGCTACATATAGAAAGAACTCCCTTGGATTCTTTTTGGCTTCATTAGCTAACTGCTGCTCATACTTTACTTTTGTTATCTTTACCAACGAAGTGACCCTCCTCGCCTGGTCTTTGTAATCCTCATGGAATTGGTTATTACCACTTCTCTTATGCTACCTCCATAATGCCTTTTTTCTCTGTATCACATGCTTAATCTCTTCAATCATCCATTCCACACCTACTTTATTTAGCCTTCTGACCCTTGGAATACATTTAGACATTTGCTTCTACTAGATACTCGTAGTTCTTGAATATCCTCCAAGCTGCATTTATCTCTTTTCCAGCTAACTCCTCATCCATGCTACACCTGCAAGCTGTCTCCTGAGCTCTTAATAACCACCAGCCTTGTAGTTCCACACATATATCCTTTTCTCATAGAGGTCCTCTCACTGGCAACCATCCAGGTAATCATTTCATGATCACTCTCACAACTGGTGGGTGATTTGACACCTCATTTATAATTACATCCTCTGATTAGATGATCAAATCCAAAACCCTCAGACCTCATGCGCCCTCTGTTACATACTGTCTGAGGTAGTTGTCCCTCAAAAACTCAAGAAACTCATTTTCTTCAGTTCCAGTTGCGATCTCATCATTCCAGTCTATATTGCCATAGTTAAAATTGCCCATAATAATCACTCTTTTCTTATTTGCTTGGCTAATTTGATTATACATTTCCTAGTCACTACAATTCACATTACCAGGTCTATAACAACATCCAACTAAGTATTTCATTCTATTCACCTCTATCCCACACCATATCTACCTGGCACTATTTCTCTCTTGAAAACCACTGGCACTATTTCTCTCTTGCATCTCTACTTTCTATGGACTTAATTCTTTCTCTGTCATCAATAATTCTTTAAATAATAATTCTTTAAGTCCTCCATTGAACCCGTGTTCAATGGAAGACTTAGCTACATGTGCTGAGGGAAAAAAAGTTAAAATCACTGGTTCTCTTTTGTTCAATATGAACTATATTATTTGTTCATTTTAATTACTCAGTATACAAATAACTAACACTTACTTTTGGATCGCCTAGAGCAGAATCAAAACCAGCAGACACTAGGACAAGTTCTGGTGAAAACTATATAAAAACAATAATTATATAATCTTATATTAATATAATATAATATAATATATATATATATATATATATATATATATATATATATATATATATATATATTATAATATATATTATCTTATATTATATATCTTAATATATAATCTTATTATCTTAATATATATTAAGATAATATATAATTTTATATATTCTTAAGAATATATAAGATTATATATTAGAAATAATTATATACAAAATATTGAATCAGTCTTTCAATAAATATTGCAACTGTCTGCATTATTTGCATGAAATAATTATAGATAGACATATCAAGTCACATTTCTGAAAGAAATCTTATGATGTTTAAAGAATTATTATTATTATTATTATTATTTGGTAACCTCCATGGAGTCAACAGACTCAGTGTGGGAGGCCCACTCAACAAGCAACAAGTCTATCATAATGAGGTAACAATAAGTCTATCATAATAATGAATTATTATTATCATTATTAACACCAGACTGCTAGTGAGTCAAAAGCTCATTAAGGGGAGGTCCAGACCATTACATACAAAGCCCACTAAACCGGGCTGTAAACTCATTCAATGTATGTGCATTCACCACAATGTTAGGCAATGCATTCCAGTCCCATCAACTCTTCATGCAAAACATCGCTCACTCTCCTTATATAGCTTCTAGGAATGTCGAATTTGTTTCACCTCAATCTCCAATTCTAAGAAAAATTTCTTCCACATTAACACGGTAACAACCCATTATTAAACGTTTCAATCATATCCCCTCTCTTCCTCATATTCACAAGACTGCAAATTGCATTCCCTCAATCTACCTTCAAAGACTAGTTATCACTTTAGTCAGTTTCTCTGGATCCTTTTCAATATATTCTATCATGAAGAAAACCAGGTGACAAAATAAGTGAACAATAATCCATACAAGGCTTTAATACAATGGAACCAGAACCTCCACATCATTGCCATAATCTGATATTATAACATCACAACTTGGGCTATGTAACCTCTGAACTTTATATTCTTCTCCACCATCAGTGTACAATCTCTTATCTCCTCAATTGCCTCCAAAATTTCCCATCAAGTGTATGATTTACATCTCATTGTTGCCTACCAAATTTCAGAACCTTGCACTTTGCAACACTGAACTGACCATTCCATACTGTAGAGCATATATACAACTATTCAAATTCTCCTATAAGGTCACAATGGCTGTTTGATTCCTGATCACTCTCTCAAGTTTTGCATCATCTTTGGACAGACATATATCAAAAGTTAAACTCAACCCAATATCATTAATATATAAGTATTTGCTGTTTCAAGGATACTTGTGACATAAGACTGAATGATATAATCACGTAACCACAAGAAAGATATTGATTTAACCAAATATTTCGGTCTGGAAATAGCAGACCATCTTCAGTGGTATTACAAGAACAGTTTAAAAAATACAAGCTAGAAAACTAACAATAGATCATTAAAATTAGAACACGCCGCGTGATGTTATATCACTAAGTATGAAACGGAATATTTTGAAGTAGAAACATGATTGAATTTGCTATTTAAAAAAAAAAAATTAATTAATTAATTGAGTAATCTTGATTAGACTTTCCCAGATTTTTGATATCGATATACAGTCATTACGATTCAGGTTGGGGCGATGGAGAAAGGCCTCCACGCTTTCCTTGAACAAACGTTCGAACCTATAATGGGATCTATGTAAGAGGCGAGTCCTGGACCAAAAGATGCTGTGGTCAGTTTCAATCCCGTGTTGAGCCAATCCAGACTTTTCAGGTTTGTTGTGAAAAACGGATGATTGATGTTCTTGGATTCTTTTTTCAAGAGAACGTCCAGTCTGCCCAAAATAAGAGAGATCACAGTTGCACGGAATTTGATAAACTCCAGGAAGAGATAAAGTTGAGCATTTGTCTTTAGGAGAAGGAAAATGAGAAGACAATTTGTTAATAGGTGAATACGTAGTTGTTAAATCATATTTCTTTAAAATTCTTGCGATAGGTTCTGAAATACCGGAGATATAAGGAATAGGCACTCGACGTATTGAAACTTTGTTGTTTTGTGGAGGATTATAAGAATTGAGAAGATGTTGAGTACTTTTTTCAGAAAACCCATCGAGTTTCATGTGTTGTTGGATAGTAGAAAGTTCTTTTTGTAGATAATCAAAAGTAGAACAATTAGTTTTGGCTCTTCTGATGAAGCATTTTATAATTCCTGTTTTTATAATTTTTCTATTGTTCCAAATAAGATACCATATCTAGATTTCCTAGTTAACATTGAAAGGAATCTTAATCATCTAACCAGTGATAAAGCTAATGCTCTTCACCTAGAAGTTGCTTCATCTCTATTTAAGGCCAAACTTCCTACTTCCAACATATCTCCTTCTGAAATGAAATCTTTACAGTCCTTGAGAAAAAATAATCATCTCATTATCACTAAAGCTGACAAGGGAAAAGCAACAGTAGTTATGGACTCAGCAAATTACAGAACAAAACTTTCTCTTTTACTTCGAGATCACTCCACATATCAAGAAATTCATTATAATCCAACCAACAGACAACTAAAGAAATTAAATTCTCTCTTAGATGAAGTCATCAGTTTGGACAAAGACATAGTCGAAAGACTTAAACTCATTTTGCAAGACTCCTAGATTTTATGGCCTTGCAAAAATCCATAAGATTGACTATCCTCTTCGTCCAATAGTAGATTGTATTGATTCTCCTACTTAACGTATAGCCAAATATCTAGCTAAATTATTGAAATCTTACATTGGCAACTCTAATTCTTTTTAAAAAAACTCCTCAGATTTCTTGGAAAAATTAAAAAATGTCTCATTACAACCTACAGATCTTATGGTTAGCTTTGATATAGATTCTTTATATACCAATGTACCTCTCAAGGAAACTTTAAAATTACTTGCTGACATCTTTCCTCAAGATATTATAAAACTATTTGATTTCGTAATACATTCTGGATATTTCGTATGTCAAAACAAATTTTATAGCCAAGTAGAAGGAACGGCCATGGGAAGTCCTCTTTCTCCGGCTTTAGCCAACTTTTATTTAGAACATTTAGAAAAAGTCCTCTTCGCATCTATTTTCCCTCAATCTTTTTGGGTAAGATATATAGATGACATCTTTACTATTTGGCCTCACAGCAAAAACGCTTTACCTTCTTTTTTAAACAGTATTAATTCCTTGCATCATCGCATTAAGTTTACTATGGAATTAGAAGAAAACAACCCGTTATCTTTTTTAGACGTTCTCCTCATCCAGTTACCTTCAAATATTCTTACAACTACAGTATACAGGAAACCAACATTCACAGGTCGTTATATTCTTAAAGAATCAGTCCATCATCCATGTCAAAAAACAGGAATTATAAAATGCCTCATCAGAAGAGCCAAAACTAATTGTTCTACTTTTGATTATCTACAGAAAGAACTTTCTACTATCCAACAACACATGAAACTCAATGGCTTTTCTGAAAAAAAAAAAGTACTCAACATGTTCTCAATTCTTATAATCCTCCACAAAACAACAAAGTTTCAATACATCGAGTGCCTATTCCTTATATATCCGGTATTTCAGAACCTATCGCAAGAATTTTAAAGAAATATGATTTAACAACTACGTATTCACCTATAAACAAATTGTCTTCTCATTTTCCTTCTCCTAAAGACAAACGCTCAACTTTATCTCTTCCTGGAGTTTATCAAATTCCATGCAACTGTGATCTCTCTTATTTTGGACAGACTGGACGTTCTCTTGAAAAAAGAATCCAAGAACATCAATCATCCATTCTTCACAACAAACCTGAAAAGTCTGGATTGACTCAACACGGGATTGAAACTGACCACAGCATCTTTTGGTCCAGGACTCGCCTCTCACATAGATCCCGTTATAGGTTTGAACATTTGTTCAAGGAAAGCGTGGAGGCCTTGCTCCATTGCCCCAACCTGAATCGTAATGACTGTATATCGATATCAAAATTCTGGGAAAGTCTAATCAAGATTACTCGTTAATTAATTAATTATTTTTTATTTATTTATTTTTTTAAATAGCAAATTCAATCATGTTTCTACTTCAAAATATTCCGTTTCATACTTAGTGATATAACATCACGCGGCGTGTTCTAATTTTAACGATCTATTGTTAGTATTCTAGTTTGTATTTTTTAAACTGTTCTTGTAATACCACTGAAGATAGTCTGCTATTTCCAGACCGAAATATTTGGTTAAATAAATATCTTTCTTGTAGTTACGTGATTATATCATTCATTAATATATAAATTAAATAACAATTGTCCCAAGACAGATCCCCTGTGGTACACCACTAGTGACATTCCTTTTCTGAAATGCCTGCATCCCCATACACAACTTGCTAATACCTATTGGAGAGCTAGTTGATCATCCAAATCACTATTCTATCATCCAAACTCATCTACATCAGTTTAATTACCAACTTGTCATCTGAAAATCTATCAAAAACCTTAGCAAAATCTATGTATACCACTCTATATGCATCTCCCTTGTAAAATACATTCATTACCTTGTTATAAATAGTACATAAGCAACTGGTAAAACAAGACCACCCTTTAACAAACCCATGTTGATAAGCATAAAGAACATTGTTGTTATCCATTTTTGTATCTTATATCTCACCAACCTCTCCAATACCTTAACTACAACTATAGATATATAGATGGACTTATAATTTGTTGCCTAGCCTCATCACTACTTTTGTGAAGTAGAACAATTTTGCTTTCGTTCCACTCCATTGGGACTTGCACTGTTGCAAGACACTTGCTAAATAGGTAGGCCAAGTCTAATGCCAAAACCATGGAACATCCCCTTAAGACACGTGGCGATGTCATCAAGTCTTATTGCCTTATTGACATCTAGCCTTATTTAATTCCTCATATACCCCTTGCTCGCTCACCATTAAGTCTTCTCTTATTTCATTCTCTGCACTTGAGCTTCTGATTTCACACAAAGGATGAAACACCTTAATGAAATGCTCACTGAATACCTTGACTATGTTCTCTACAGCAGTTACCAATTTCCTACTTTCATCCATTAAGAATATCTTATCACAATCATTCTTACTTCTACTTATCACATATCAAAAAAAAATAATAATAATAATAACCTCATGAGGATTTTTCTTGGCTTGATTTGCCAATTTCTGCTCATACTGCAATTTTAGTGTCCTTACTAACTGAGTCACTCTCCTGACCTGCTCTTTATAATCTTCGTGCGACTGATTAGTACCATTATTCATCTTGTACTACCTCCAAAGTGCCTTCTTCCAGATTTCATGCTTAAAACCTTCATTCATCCATTTGATGCCTACCTTATTAAGCCTTTTTAAACCTTTGGAACACTTTGCACACACATTGATGCTGTTAAATATTTCTTTGTCACTTCACACACAGCATTTATTTCCTTACTGCTCTCTCCTCATTCCATGCTATAGCTCCATGCTGTTCTACTAAGCCTATCAAAATTGTCAGCCTTCTAATTCCATATATATCCCCCACAGAAATTTTTATACGGCTGGCCACAACCTAGGTGGTCACTTCATGATCTCTCTTACCAACTGAAGGGAAGTGTGAAACTCCACTCACAATTACACTGCTGAAATGATCGGATCTAAAACTCTTGATCCTTATGTGCCCTCCTTTACATACTGCCTAAGAGAGTTGTCTCTCAAGAACTCCCTATTCTCAAATGCTATCTCTTCACTCCAATCTATATTGGCAAATTAAAATCACCCATTCCTTGTTCACTAACCCAAGTTGCTTATACATTTCTTCATCATCACCCTCCACATTTCCTAGCCTATAGCTATATCCAACTAAATATCTTTTCCTGCAACCTCTACCTCACACCACACTGCCCTCAAAACCACCTTCTATCATCATCAGCACTCCTTCACCCTTCTTGTCTTTTCCATCCTAAAGTGTACAGTGTTTTTTCATCATACAAAACACTGTAAATCTTCTTCATTTAATCATGTTTCACTTATTCCAACAATTTTTGGGTGAATAATCTCAATCAGTGAAACAATTTCATATCCCTTATTTCTGAAACTCCTGGCATTTGTAAATAAACATAGCTGTTCACATTTAGGTGTATTAACCAGTCATACCCAAGCCACTTGTTGGCTGTGATTTCTCCACTGCCCCTGCTCTTGCCATCACCTTTACCACCCTGAATCACATATAACCGCTCACTCTCAACTCCCCTACTCACATCCTGATCCATTCCATTTCTATGCTGATCATCTCCATATACACATCCACTACCTCCAACATTCACTCTCTCTATGCTGTATCTCTTCCTGTACACCTCCGAAGAATGGACAGGGAGACACTATTTCCTCTTATCTTTAATCTTTAAAATTAATCTTTAAAGGTACCTGTGGAATGACTATAAATAATAAATTACATGATAACCACAGTAATTAACTTTAATGAAATGAAAGTACAAATATTTCGTACTGAAAATAACAGTACATCATCGGTGTATAGAAACAAGCAAATCAAAGAAACGGGAATACAAAGTACATACAGCTGTCGGTGGTTTACCAATTAAAAACTGTTGCCACATGCTAGAAATTAATATTAATAAATAATATTATTAAAAATATTATTAAAAACTATTTTTGATGATGTACTATTTCCTCTTGCTTTCCCATTCTCTTTTTATCTCTCTTACACCCCTACTATTTCCATTGTTGAGCACTTCAGTCTCTTCCATTATACTCTCCTGATCTTTCACTTTGCCTCTTACTTCTGATCTCTTGCTTGCATCACACATTGCACTTTCATATAGCAACAGTTTCTTCAGTTTCACTCACTCCAAAGCCATTTAAACATAATCCATTACTTTTGTACAATTCATTCTTCCCTCAAATAAATGCCACAAATCTACAAACTATACTCCCTTCTCCTGACACAGCTCCCTGATTCTTGCTCTCTCTCTCTCTTAACTCATCACTGTCATTCCTCAGCAGCTCACTGACAATCTTTCCCACTATGATGTTATCTTTCACTCTCCTCAATAACTTCCCGATAGCCATCCTTACTTTCTCTTTCTGTTCAACTAAATCATTTGTTCCCACAATGATCACTAACTCTCTTACTCGGTTCCTCTTCATATCCAAAGCATGAATTATATTGCTCATTCTCCCTCCTGGACAGCAGACCTTATGGACTCCCTTATTAACAAACCCCTAACAATGCAATCTCCATACACCATTATTCTTGAATCATTCATCACCACTTTTTCTCTTTTTTTCTTTCATTCTATTCTATTGCACTATTTTATGTGTTTCCACTAGACGTGAAATGCAAAAAAACTACTGCTACTAAATGTAAAAAATAAACCAAACTTTCTACTAAACATAAAAAAATATTATTTATAATGCTTAAATTTACAAATCATAAAGTTTTTTAAATCAAAACAACAGTTCTTAAATATTCCTTGTTCATAAAGAAGGTTTCATACATTTTAAAATATTTTAATTTATAGTGAATTTTAAATAGTATGTGATATATTACCTTGATTACCTTGATGGGTTTCAGTCAGGATTTCTCCATGACTGCAGGTCATAAAGAGTCCAGCTATTCCTGTCTTGGGCTTTTCTTCTCCATCTTCTTCCAACTTTCTTAATCATTGGGTCTTCCCACCTTAAGGCTGGACTTCCAGGTTTCCTTTTGGTATCTCTCGGATACCAGTTTGTAACTCTGACTGTCCATCTGTTGTCTCTCATTCTGGCGAGATGTCCTGCCCATCTTCTTTTGCTGTTGTAGATTGTTTTTATTATATCTACGAGTCCAGACTTCTTCCTGATTACTGTGTGTCTTACGTGGTCTATTTTGTTTATATTGCATATTCTTCTTTCTATTGCACGTTGAGTTGTTATTAAGCTTTGTTCTTCTTTTAAAGTTGTGTTGCATGTTTCACTGCCATAAGTTAATGCTGGTAAGATGTGACTATTGAAAAGATGGGCTCTTATGTCTATATCTATGTTTTGGTTGGTAATTGTTGATTTTATTTTGTTGTTTCTTTCTATATATCATTATGTGATATATAGAAAGGATTTTAATATTAATATTTTATTGGAATGTTTTTTTTATGACTGAAATTTTAATCCTGAAATTACTCCAATTCTGTACAGTAAACTGAAAGGCAAGGTTAGCAACACAAAGGATGATGATGATGATGATGATATCAATCTAGTGCATTCCACTGCTTGACAAAGGCTTCTCTCAAATTTCTCCACTCCACTCTCTCTCTCTCTCTCTCACAGGTCATCATCATGCTGTGTTACACTAATCCTGTGATTAGCATGACACATAGAATCCTCTGTCTTCCTCTTGATCACTTGCTCTCTCTCTCTCTCTCTGGGAATTCAAACTGTATTCCAAATGACATAAAGGATATGAAACAATTTATTATTATTACTATTATTTATTATTAACATCTGACCTCCATGGAGTCAGAGACTCATCATGAGAGGTACATACTATTGCACACAATGCTCATCCAAATGTGTCTTAAAATGATTCAGATTCAGACATTCAGTTGTGAATGTCTGCATTCACAACACATTCGGGCAATGCATTACTCACTAACCACTCTCCATGCAAAGAATATACTCCTCTCTCCTCTGTTTACACCATCTTTATACAGTTTCCAGCGATAGCCTCTTGTTCAACCTCTCTCTCTCTCATCATATGAAAAATCTCTTCCATGTCAACCTGATAACAACCCCTGACTAACTGATATCTCAGTCATATAATCCCCTCCTCCTCTTATTCACAAAACTTTGCAATTTACATTCACTTTCTCTATCTCTCCTCATGCTTCATATTCCAAAGACTACTGACCATCTTTGTGAATCTTCTCTGGATCCTTTCTCACATATACTCATCACCATGAAAACCCGTTAACCAAATCTGTGCACAATAATCCATATAAGGCTTGATCAAGGCCTTATAAATTGACATCATAACCTCTTTATTTTTGCATGTCTGGGTCCTCTGCATCATTGCCATTATCCAATGTGACATCTTCACAACTAGTGCAAAGTGGGTTCCTGCTTTTTGGGTCCTTGTCCACCATCCCTCCCAGATCTCTCATCTCCTCCACTTCCTTTAAAGTTTCTCCACCAAGTGTATACTTTGCATCCCATCATTGGTTACCAAATTTCGAAACCTTACACTTTGCAACACTGAACTGACAGTTTAACCTACCTGTCCATTTATGCAATCTATTCAAATCCTCCTGCAAGGCCATAACATCTGCTTGACTCTGCATTGCTCTTCCCAATTTTGAATCATTTGCAAACAGCTGCATATCACTAGTTAAACCTATTACAACATATATATATATGTATTGGGATATATATTGGGTTATATATTTATATATTTCCCCCCTTTTTTTTCAATCAGTATTCTGAAAAAATACTTTTCATTTGTTTCAACTACAGAGACATGTGGTGAACTTGACTGCAAGTGTAGAAAAATCAGACCTCCATGTTGGACCCAGGAAACTATAAAAGAATGCATGGATAGAAAAAGCATACTGAAAATTCCTAGCAAGAAAGTAAACTTGTATTCTGAATGAATGCATAGAAAAATGTAAGGAAAGTAAAATAACATATCATTAATCTTATGATGATACCCTTTCATGACTGTATACAATCATTTCCTCATATATTTTATATTATGACCTTGTTAATTTAAAGTATAAACACTTACCTCATATGCCACGGGCATTAGAACATTGAAGAAGTATGCTAGATAATCACCATTTCCAAGTCCAATCTAGATAAGAAAGAAATTAATAAAAAATATATATAGATGTCTAAGGATAATAATTAATTAACTTTATTTAATTATTAAATTATTAGACAATAATTCAATAACTAAATTATTAATAAGAAAGAAGATACGTTATTTACTAAAGCAACTTCATGAGTTCAAAGATATGAATGCCCGCATGAAGCTGCAACAGCAGTAAGGCAAAACTGTGCCATCTGTAGGTGCATTTCTATTTGTTTAGATTCAGAAAATGTTGTAGAGTTCTGGTAGATTCCAAAAACAGTCTCTCAGATCTGTATCTACTGGTATATAACAGGGAGTTTTTCCCCACTGGATCTGGCGATATGTGTCAATAGTTCACATAATTTCTATGTCAGCCAATTGAATGCTAGCTGTTTTTCCAGTTTGACCAAATATTTGTTGTTCTTCCATTTTGGTCAAACTGGAAGATGAGTCAATATGACTAGATGAACATAGAAATCATGTACATCATCTGTACTGGTGATTCTAGGGATTGCAGACAGTTGGTGACACAGATCTCCAGATCCAATGAAAACACTATCCAATCTAAAGATCCAATGAAAATACCTATTGCCAAGAACAGAAACTTCTCTGAGAGTTTGTTTCTAGAATCTGCCACAGCTACACAACATGCTCTAAATCTAAATAAATATGGTAGTCTCACCTTACCAAAAATCTAAGGCTATCTTTATAAGACTGTTAGCTGAATATGCAAGATCACCTTACTCTAGCCATAGAGGGGGTGCCGATTAGAACTTCAAGATGCTGCTTTTTTGCACTCAGTCTATGTCTGTGTTCCTGCTGGCTCATCTGCATGCATATGCATTGTTCATATCTTTGTGCCCATGAAAATGTATTGTGACCACAGTGAAAGATTGGTCTAATAATTTAATAAATAGATAAAGTTAGTTAATTAATTATTATCTCTAGATGTCTGTTTCTTCCTATAAACAACAACATAAATGCTGAAATTGAATATGAGCTTAAAACTGCTTATCATCCACCAGTTTTTCAAGAATAAAAATTACTTTGCCATACTTACTGCATTTCATATAAACCCATGGTACGTGTGTATGCAAATTACTTGCAAGAAAATTCTTTGCTGAAGTCTGCTTATAGCAGCATCAGTATTTTCTTTGATCTAAACATAAAAATCAGTAAGAACATCCATAGAGCAGCTGGAATAACAGCATGTGGAAAATACCTATGTAGAGTGGTTGCCCACAATAAGTCCTGGAATTTGCAGTGGAAATGTTGTGTAATAATAATAATATTGGTGTTCTCTTGCCTGAATGCAAGAAGAATGCCACTCTTCTATACAAGATACGTCCTAATGGAATCTTTCACAACAGTTGTCATCGACAGCATGCAAGGTGGAATAAAAAAAAATCTAAATATCAATTGGACCTTCTTAATGATATGTGTCATTTATTCTTTCTATACTTGTAGCAATTCAGCTATATGATCTCAGTTATCACTTCTAACAGACTAAAAAATTGGCAAGAACAGCTTTTAAATCCTTAAATGCTGCTTTTTTTTTAATATATCATTTAGGTGTCATCAAAAGAACCTTCCTAAGTATATAAAGTTGTTTGTGGGCCAATAAAAAATGCCTTTAATTTTTACCTCACTTATTCTCAGAAACTGTATGGAGACTCATTAGTACAAGGTGTGTTAGTAGAGGATTTGACAAAATCGTACCAACCTGGTGCGACCATAAAGGACGTAACTGAGTCTATTAGAGAGCAAAAGGAAAGGGTGAAAGAAATGATTGTTGTGGCAGGTACGAATGATTTGAAAGGAGATAAAATGGAAATGATAGAAGACCTGAATGAATTGTTTGAGGTAGCAAAAGAAAAGAGTGAGAGAGTTAGAATGATTAGTCTTTTGCCACGGTATGACAGTGAAATGTTTAAAAGGAGGGCTATAATTGCGAATGACTTTATGCGTGGGTTATGTATGACGAGTGGTGTGGAATTTGTGGATGTGTGGAGTGAGTTTGATGGGCGAAAGGATCTATATAAGATGGATGGCTTGCATTTGAATGGTTACGGTGTAAGAAGACTTGAGAAAGTGTTGCTGAATTTAGTGGATGTGCAAATTCAGGGAAACTAGTTTTGTTAGGGGGGGGGAGTAGAGATACAGTCCTTATGGAGGCAGTTGAATGTAAGAATGAATATAATATGCCAAAGCAAATAAGGACAACAAATCTGAGTGGGATAGTTAATATAAGGCATCAAGGTAGGGTTGGGGCTAATGGGGGTCTTAAATTCATGTACACTAATACTAGGAGTATTAGGAACAAGAAGGAAGAGTTTTTGGCCATGGTTGGCACTTCCAGACCACAGATTATAGGTATTAGTGAAACATGGCTGACTGTAGATGATATGATTATGGGAGATTTCAACTATGGTCGCATTGATTGGAGTGAGGAGAGGACACACGGGAGGAAGGAACTGGATTTTATGCGGTTATTAAGGGATAACTATCTGCGACAGCATGTAATGGAAAATACTAGGGGTCAGAGAGTGCTTGACCTAGTAATTACATCTGAGGATTTGGCTGTAACAAATATGACCACATTGCCACCAATCGGTGAGAGTGATCATAGGGTCTTAACTTGGGAGGTGGCTAAAGGTGTAGAATTTTCAATTAAGACAGGGTACATGTGGAATTATCGGGCTGGAAAGTATGACAAGCTTAGGAGTTTGATTGGTTCAGTGCCATGGCATGTACAACTGCAAGGACTAGAAGTTGATAGTGCATGGGAGGTAGTTAAGAAGTGCTTGCATGAAGCAATGGCTGACTGTATACCTAGAGTCCGAATAATAAATCAAGTAGGGGTTAAATGGATGAATAACACCATTAAGCTTAAGTTGCAAAAAAAGAAACAACTATGGAGGGAATTTAAGGAGAAGGGTGACCGGCAGGCACATGAACGGTATAAAGCGCAGGCCAGAAGGGTGACGAGTGTGGTAAGAAAAGCAAAAAAGGATTACGAAAGAACATTGGCCATGCAGGCTAAAGAGAATCCTAAACAGTTTTTTAGATATATAGCAAGTAAAAGGAAAAATGTACATGGCAGATTGATTTTAAAGAATGCCGATGGTAGGGAGGTAACTGAATCAGTTGAGATAGTTGAGTTACTGAGTGAGCACTTTGCAAAAGTATATCATCCAGGTGGTGACATTGCAGAAACGAATAAACCAGTAGATTATACGGGAATTGTGGAACCTCAATGTCAATACATCTGTGGGATTGGATGGTATACCAGCTCATGTTGTACGAGAAGCAGCTAAAGAATTGTCAGTACCCTTGACCATTTTGTTTAATTTGAGTCTCGGGTCCGGGTTAGTCCCGAGCGGGTGGAAAGAGGGGAAAATAGTTCCACTGCATAAAGGTGGTTCCAAGACTGCTGTTGTAAATTACCGACCGATTAGCATATCAGGAATCATTGTCAAGTCTTAGAGAAATTAGTCAAGAAAAGAATACAGGATTGGATAGATGAAAATGGGATATTGTATGGGGGACAACATGGTTTTGTGAAGGGTAGATCATTCCTCAGTAACTTGCTCACGTTTTATAACACAGTGACGGCTGAACTGGATAGGGGTAATGGGTTTACAGTGATACTAATGGACCTTGCCAAGGCCTTTGATAGGATACCACATGGAACCCTAATCAGTAAACTGGAGCAGATGGGTACAGATATAGGGTTGGTAAGATGGATAAGAGGGTGGTTGAAGGAGAGATATCAAAGAGTGGTTTATTCAGGAGTGGAGTCTAAAAGACGTCTTGTGACTAGTGGAGTGCCACAGGGCTCTGTTCTTGGACCACTGCTTTGCAATTTGTTCATCAATGATATTGGAAAGGATCTGAGAGGAAGTGTTCACTTGTTTGCTGATGATGCAAAGTTGGGTAGAGCAATTGTGAGTGCACAGGATGTCAAAATTTTACAGGATGATTTGGATAGTTTGGAGGACTGGGCTAGAAAAAAATGGATGTCAATTTAATGTGGCAAAATGTAAGGTTATGCACTTTGGGGTGAAAAGAATAGCAGCAGTATATCGCATTGGTGGAACCATACTCCAGGAGATTGATAAGGCCAGGGATTTGGGAGTGTTGGTGGATAGGGAGTTGAAGTTTAGGGGGCACATTGCAAAAGTAACTAAAACAGCTCACCAAATCACTTGGCTTCTGAAAAATACTTTAACATGCAGAGACGAACAAGTTGTTGTTCCTCTGTATCGAGCCTTGATAAGACCCCACTGGACTTCTGTGCCCAGCTATGGGCACCAGGGTTTCTTCTTGATGGGGAGGAAGTGGAGAGGGTCCAGAGACGAGTGACCAAGATGATAGCAGGTCTGTGGAATGAACCTTATGAGAATAGGTTGAAGATTTGTGGGTTGCAGAAATTGGATGATAGGAGAAGGAGGGGTGATATGATTGAGACATTCAAATTACTGAAGGGTTTTTATAAGATTGATCCAGAAGATATTTTTGAAAATATGACTGGTGGTGGGAGGACTAGGGGCCGTGCATGGAAGCTTGGCAAGAGCGTGGTTGACAAGGGTGTTAGAGCTAGGTTCTTTACTTGGAGAGTGGTAAATGAGTGGAATAAGCTTCCAGAGTCTGTTGTGGGTGCTACGACTGTGAATGAGTTCAAGGCAAGGTATGATAGATACTGTGTGAATGTTGAATAGTTGTTCTTGACATGATGTTAGGGCCTCCCTCGATGAGTCTGTCGACTCCTTGGAGTTTCCCGGAACAATAATAATAATAATAACTTTTCAAATAACAGGAACCATTACCATTCTTATTAAATTTAAGTCAATGGAATTTTTCATTAAACTAGATTTCATGTAAAGTGGTGACAAGAAAACTTTTTTAGATTGAACAAGAGAGAGAACATGAAACACTTTTTCTCATGGCACTACTCTGTTGAACTAGCCCTTTTTAATTACATAATGGGAGTCTTTAGCTAAACATCTTGCCTACATAAAAAGCAACAATATTTAATGAAATCTAGCCACATGCCCATTAAAAGTCCTATCGCTTTGATGTCACCATTAATAGACTACCAGTATTCATTATAATTAATGTATTTAAAGAAGCAAAGCCCTCTGTTCTAGAAGCATATGCTCTCCATATGAAGAAATTCTACGGTAACACCTTTTTTTTCTCAAGTGTTTAATAATAGGAAGGTTGAAATTATACACCAAGAAATAAGTGAACAGGCACTACTTCTCCTCAAAGTTCTCCAAATTTATTGATGCACTTGTCTTAACAATAGAGCAGTTTATCAATACTGGTACTGAAGAAGTCTAAGGCCACACACAATAACCAACATTGCATTGCCTGATGAACTTCCTCATCCATAGTGAAATGCCTTCCAGAAAGGTGTTTCTTGAGGGTAATGAACAAATGGAAGTCTGAAGGCACTAAGTCTGAGCTGTAAGGAGGAAATGCAGCAGTTTCCCAATTATTACAACGCAACTTCTCATAAGTGATGTGTGCAGTGTGTTGAGGAGAGTTGTTGTTGTGCATCAGAATCACACTGCTTGTCAGGAGTCCTGGTCTTTTACATTGAATGTTGGCTTTCAGTTTATCCAACATTGCACAGTAAAGCTGTGCACTGAATGTTCCTCCCTTCAGCAAGAAGTCCACCAACAGAATGACTTGGTGATCCTGGAACACTGTGGCAATGACTTTTTCAGACAGTGGGAACAGTTTTGCATTTTTTGTGCACAGGAGTTTGTTGATGTTTCCAGGGCATGGAGTCATGTTTGCTCTCCAGAGTAAAGTGATGAACCCATGTTTCATCTTCTGTGATTAGATGAGTGAGAAAACTCTTGCCTTTGTTGCTGTATTGCAATAGATTCTCCAGACACATCCTCACGAGTGTTGCCTTGTGCTCCAACAACTGTTGGGGCACCCAGTGGGAGCACACCTTTTGAAAGCCAAGGACATCATCAACAATCATTTGTGCAATTTCATGTAGTTTCACTCATCAGTCTTCCAGAATGATGCCCTTAATACATGAAATGTTTTCTATCTTGTTTGATGAAAGCCTGCCCACACAATGTTGATCTTCAATGTTACCACAGCCCACTTTAAATTCATTGCACCAAAAACACAGCTATTTCTTTGACATCACCTTTTTGCCATACACAGCAACCAAGTTCATAATGAATGTTGCTTGATGAAGCCCCTTTTGCTTGTAACTTCACAGACACCTGTTTTGGATGATGCTTGCATGGTAACCATCATCTTGAAACTGGAATTAGCTATGAGGCGATAGTAGTGCCACACTGCACTACTATCACCTCATAGAATGGCTCTAGAACAGAACCCTGTAGGACTTCACTGGCTACTCTATACACAATCATTTGATATTTATTAGAAAGCCAGTTTCTTATCCAATCCCATTTGCCATAACTTATATACCAATTTATTGTGTTGTGGTCTGTCAAATGCCTTTGCAAAATTCAGAAATATCACAATATGAATCAACCTCATCCAGAAGTAGTCACCTTAAAACCTCCCTTTAACAAACTCATGTTGACCTCTATACAGAATCTTTATCTTATCTAGCCAATCTTGCATTCCATTCCTAACCAATATCTCCAAAACCTTAACAACCACTCCAAAAATGCAAACAGGTCTGTAATTCAAAACATCTGTTTTGCTTCCATCTTTATGCAATGGAACAATCTTGTCCTCTTTCCATTCGTTAGAGAAAGAGGACAAGGCATTCATTAAACAACCAAGTCAATGGAAATATCAATTCCTTAGTACATTTTTTCATAACATGTGATGAAATCCCATTGAGTCCAATAGCCTAATTTGCATAAAAAGGACTTAATTAATTACAGACTTCCACCTCATTCACCTTTGAGGAACTCACTTGAAGTATTCATTCCTCAACTTCACTTCCTGCTTCCTTAGAATAGTATCATTATCATCAGTATGAAAAACCTGAACAATATATGATCACTGAACAGTTCCACTATAACTTCTTCCTTGGTCCCTCTTCAACCATCTTGATTCAGCAGAGTTATCCTCCCATAATCATTTTTTCTCTTGCTAGGTGCATAATGGAAAAACCCTCTAGGATTTTTACCAGCCCATTTCGATAGTCTCCTCTCATAATCTAATTTCTCTCTTCTTGTTGTACTTGTCACTTTTCTGGTGCACTTTATAGATTTCATATAATTGTTTACTTCTTCCAAATTTATATTTTTCTATAATCTTCTCTTCTTCTGTAATTCCTGCTTAATTTGCTATTTATCTATTTAACACCTATTCTGTTAACCCTTTTTGATTTAGGCACATGCATGCACGCACGCACATACGCACGCACACACGCACGCGCACACACACAGTCTGTTATTACCATCATTAAATACTTAACTATTGCCCACACCATATTAATCTCTTTTCCTTCAAGTTCCTTTTCCCATGTAACTGTTTCAAGTTGTTTTCTGAACCTTCCATAATCTCTTGCCCTTTAGTTCCACATGTATCCTCTTATTCTGGATACCTATGCATGCCTTATGATCACTTTCAGTAACTGGTGATAATGTTGATATCTTGTCTACAATTACACTATCCAATGTTATTACTAAACCCAATATATTTTGCTCACAAGTTCCCTTCATCCCCAAAGGTATGATATAATGATCCCTTAAGAACTCAAGGAATTCTCTTTCCTTTCTCTCATATGCTACTTCTTTCCAGTTTATATTTCAAAAATTCAAGTTCCCCATTATTCACTAGCTAAACTAATTTGCCTGAACATTTCTTTCTCGTCTCATTCATTATATCCAAGTCTGCAACAGATCTAACCTAAATCTCTCTCTCGAGTTACATTTATTTCACACTAAACACTTTCAAAATCACTCTCTCACTATTACTTCTTAGTTCCTCAAACTCAAATGGACACAACTCATTTGCTATCTTCAGTAATACACCTCTCCTTTTTTTATTATTTCTATTTTCTCTGAAAACACTCTACCCATTAACTTCAATTTCCAATATATCAATATCAGTCAACCATATTCCCATTATACTTATTATTTGAGGTTGGACTGTAAGAAAACCAAGGCTATAAACTTTTCTCTTTTATTCTTTATACTTCTGACATTGGTGAAGCAGAAGGAGGAGAATATTTTTTTAGACTTTTCCCTTGATTTTTTATTATTTTCCCATCAATTTCTCCTCATCGCTGTTAATGTTATTTCTAATAGCCATCCTCATTTCCTTTCCTCTTAATAACTCCCGTTTTCCTGATTTGATAACTGCACATTAAAGGAATTTATTAATAAATTATATTATTATTATTTATATGGGTACTCCATGGAGTCAAAAGACTGACTACAGGACACCCACATTATCCATTAACACAATACCTATTATACAACACCTTAAACTTAATCACTGTTGGGTGTTCACCACTCTCCAAATAAAGAACCTAGTCTGCACACCCTTACTAACCTCACTATTAGAAAACTTTTAATGTGACCTCTACTCATTTCCTCCCCCCCACACACACACAGTCTGTTATTACCATCATTAAATACTTCTTAACTATTTCCCACACCATATTAATTTCCCCTACTTACCATGTATTGAAAAATTTCTTTTGTGTCAATTTTATAGAAGCCCTTTAGCAACATATAATATTAAATTAATATATTAAAGACAAATATCTCAATCTGAAACCTACAGATCATCTTCAGTAAACTGAAAATTAAAAAAAGATAGAATAACAAGAAGATATAAGGATGACATAAACTATGAAAAAATGTTTACCATTATTGTTTACCAATAATATGGATCAGACTTTCCTAAATTTTAGGTAAGGAAATAATGTCATTTTCAAGTTAGAGTGATGTAGTAGTGCTTTAGCACTCTCTTTAAATAAGTGCTCAAATTTAAAATGGCAATGATGTAAAAGATGGGTCTTAGACCAGAATATTTTGTGGTCTAGTTCTTTAAAGAGTATATATGATCGATGGTCTTGCATCATTCTCATTTCATCCTGTTTGTCCAAAGTATGAGAGAATACATTCACAAGGAATCTGGTAACATCTGACAACTGGAAAGAAAACAGGAGACTATCTTTGATGGAAAGTAACATGGTGGAGAGTTGACTGACAAGAAAGAAAGTAGCTACCAAATTATATATATATATATATATATATATATATATATATGGGTAGTGGCCCCTTGCCTTTAATACATAGCATCATGCATCTCCTCAAGGAGATGGGCTGTGCATTAAAGGTAAATATTAAGAATAGTGATCAGAGCTTATTCTACCTTTACCATGAGTTGCCTTGACTTGCACTACTTTGAGGGTCAGCTAGACTTGCAATACGTGCAGGCACAAACTTGACTTATTTGTCTGTTTGCTTACTTGGGAAATGGAGTAAAACCAAGTTTAAAATAGCTTGGCATCTTTAACATTTATTATACCCAAGGTAAAATATTTTCTACACACACACACACACACATATATATATATATATATATATATATATATACAGGTGGTCCCCAGTTAGGATCATCAGAGATCTGAGTTACATACAAATCCGACTTAAAGACAAACTCAGGAACGTATCTCGTTCGTAACCTGGGAACTGCCTGTATATAAATACACATCCGAATCAAAATTAGAATAATCAAAGAAAATGTAAATTAAAGATACCAAGAAATTATATACTTGGTTTAATCCTTTATCCAAGTGTAAGCAAACAAAATTTATGCCTCAAGTATTTTCAGGACTGGGGCAACTCGTATATAGAAGCTAATGACTTCACATCACTTGCCTTAGTATCTCATAATGCAAAGCCCATATCCTTGCTGACATGTATAATGTTATGCATTATGGAAAGGGTCACTACCCAGACCTGTTTCTACCTTTATTGAGGTCTCATCAGTGGGAGCAAGAGTTGATGCTAAGGTTGAAGTAATAGAGAAGTCATATTTTTATATACAAGTAGCCAAAAGGTGTCACACCTTATTATTAAACTACTCTGGACTAGAGATACATGTCTGCAAGGAGATGTGGTTTGCATTATGGGATACAAAGGCAAGTGATGTGAAGTCATTAGCTTCTTTATACGAGTTGCTCCCAGTCCTGAAAATAGTTCAGGCGCAAACGTTTTTTTTTTTTTTTTTTTTTAATGTATATGGACCACAAGCAATGAACAGAGAAGCAGCTGAACACTATTGCTCTGCTCGTTGCTTCTGGATTTATAGGCATTCCACAACCTCTTCGAATTTCTCTTGACCACGTTTTCTAGACTTCGCTCCCTTTCCCAGGTCACCACCAGTACTAAGGCAAGTGATGTAAAGTCATTAGCTTCTATGTATGAGTTGCCCCAGTCATGAAAATACTTCAAGCACAAACTTGTTTGCTTACACTTGGATAAAGAATTAAACCAAGTATATAATTTCTTGGTATCTTTAATTTACCATTACAAATTAGATTTTAGAAAATACCTAAACACACACACAATATATATATATAAGTAAGAGTTTATAAGGCAGAACAATGCAACAAGATGGTAACAATTATTTTAATTCACAACATGATGTTTAATTACAAAGGATTTTTTCAGGTGTAAACATACAAACTAGTAGACAAACATAAAGACTAACAAAGGTGACAACTGCTATATTGTTATAGAAGCAATTGATGTGTTTTAAAATATTGTCACATTTATTAGTCTTTGTGTCTACTAGTCTATATGTTTCTTCATATATAAACATACAGACTAGTAGACACAATATAATTATGTCTACTAGTCTGTATGTAATTAGAATGAAATATCATGTCGTGAATTAAAATAATTGTTACCATCTTATTCCGGAGTTCTGCCTTATAAACTCTTACTTATATAATCATGAATCAGCAAAATGTACACGCTGATATATATATATATATATATATATATATATATATATGAGGCGAGGGGGGGGGTCTGGAAAGTTCTGAATAAAGATTAATTATTACAAAAATTAATTAATTTTATGTCTTCTTGTATATATATATATATATATATATATATATAATTTTCCTAAAAGAAAAAGAACAAATTATTACAATTTGAAGACACATGCAGTTTAAATGGTTTGAAGATATGTTCTTTCTTGTGGTTATATCAGTTGCTTTAGTATCATTTTTGTTCTAAGTGTTTATCAGAACTCCCCCCCCCCCTCTCACACACTCACACACACATACACACACAGAGAGAGAGAGAGAGAGAATGTATGTTACATCAGTATATAAACATACTTATTACATACTGATATATGTTACATCATTAATGGACTCGTGTGCCAATCAATTACTTTTCTTTTCTAGTTTCTCTGTTGATGCAAATTTTTTGGTTATTATATGCTGGTACTAACATACAATATTCTTCAAGTGTGCAGTATACTGCATGAAAGGCCTCTAGATGTATGAGCTGTAGCACTGCATAATGAATAACAAAATTAGGTAAAAACACCACTAGAAAAGCCATTCCTGTACTGTTAAAAATTAGGAATGAGGAACCCACATTTCCTCATATATATCCAAGCATGCAATTTACTGTCAACTGTGTTTTCATGGAAAACAAATGAATGGTTATTTGAATTTGCAGTTAAAAAGTGTCTATTTCAAAATAAAACTGCAAAGTATACACACAAATAACTTATCTTTTCAAAGTATTGCTACAGTGAACACTTCATAAAAGATGGGTCTAATGGCTGATATTCATCCCAAACATTACTTCAGTTTTTCAACGATGAATTATTATTATTATTATTATTATTATTATTATTATCTGAGACTTCCAGGGAGTTGAGGACTTATCGGAGGAGGATATACATCACTCAAACCAGATATCATACCTTCCTTTAAATTCATTCACACTAGATGCACTCACTACCTCTAAAATTCCACTCACTCCTCTGCTCTGTGAGAGAAAAACTAAGCTCTTACCCTTTCTTGAATGCAAACAAACTTAACTTCAATGGATGCTACTGTGTTCTCTCTTCACCTGCTATATAATGAAAAATTTCATCATATAATATCCTATAACACCCATTCAGACATTTATAGACCTTTATCGTATCACCCTCTTTCTCCTGTTAACCAGTCTGTAATCCATATACTCACAATCTCTCCTCATAATCTAAATGGCATTATCCCAATATAATTTTTGTTACACGTCTTTGCACCTTTTCTAGAGCTTCTTTAATCCTGAACCATGGAGGCTAAATCTGCACACCCAGTCCAGGCAGTCATATCAAGGCCTTATAAAGAGGCAAAATGACTTCCTTATCCTTGCACCATATAAGTGTAGCATAAAAAATTGTAGCATTCTAAATGGCTTTTCTATTGGCACAAACTTGATCATCTGCCCCTTTCCAAATCGCAAAGCAATTACAAATCCTATTATACTCCCATGATTTTTTTAGCCTCTTGGAACTCTCTATTTCCCACTGCCCTTTTGACCAAGCTTCTAAATTATGCAGTGCAGCCACCGTAATCGGATTTATACTTCCAAGTTTGAATATCATCTACTCCCACCAAATATCTTGTCCTATAAACATCCATCTCATACCATATACTCTCAAAGCCATTAGTGTTACTTCCACTGAGATTCTCCACCCTGAGAACACACAATCATGAGTATCACTCCACCACCACATTTACCTTCCCTATCCTGTCGAAATATGCTATACCCTTTGAATTTTTATTCCTGTGAGAACATCCTCTTCAGTTAACCAAGTTTCACTGATACCAACAACCTTTGGAGAAACTGAGTCAATCAATGCCACTCATTCCCTTTATTCCTAATGCTTCTAGCATATACAGAAAAAAAACATGTATTGCGTATTCTTACAGCCATTATTACTCCTCTCATATTCCACCTAACTCTGTAATATAGTGTACACCCTCTTATTTCTCAAGCAACTATCCCCACGTGTGGCTATCCCCACAACATTCCACCTGGGCATTCCTAGTTTTCCTGTCCCAACACACTCACTTGTCCAGAAAATTACAGTCTCTCCAAATGCCTGCATCGTTCTACATTCAAATGCAATTTGTCTCTTGCAGACAGCTCTTCAAACATACTCCACGCATCCATATATTCCAGACCCCCTTTTCCTGCACATTCTTGCTATTGTTTCATTCGTCATTACTGCTCTTCTCCTCCACTCCACATTATCATACCAGGTGGAGAGGATCCAGAGATGAGTGACCAAGATGGTAGCAGGTCTATGGAATTAACCTTACGAGAACAGGTTGAATATTTGTGGGTTACAGAAACTGGTTGATAAGCGGAAAAGGGATGAGATGATATGATTGAGACATTTAAATTGCTGAGGAGTTTTTACAAGATTAATTCAGAGGAAATTTTTCTGAACAGATGTGGTGGGATAACTAGGGGACCATCCATAGAAACTGAGTAAACCACTTTCCAAGCTAAAAACCTAAGTTTTTAGCTTGGAAAGTGGTGAATGAGTGGAATAGGCTGCCATAATCTGTTGTGGGTGTCATGACTGTAAATGAGTTCAAAGCAAAGTGTGATGGATGCTGCACAAATGCTGAATAATTTTTGACATGATGTTAGGGCCTCCCCTGATGAGTCTAAGGACTCCTTGGAGTAGCCAGTAATAATAATAATAATAACAACAATAATACTAATAATAATCTTTCCTTTGACACATTTCTGTGGAACTATGTCTAACATCAACCTCAAATCTTGTGCTAACGATTCACAATTCAGGTCATTCATCCCAAATATTACTATCATCTCCTCCATATTTTCACTCCTCTCACTGCCATTGCCATACTCTTTATCATTCCATCAGGAAAGACTCCTCTAGTGCACTACTCTGCACACTCCAAATTATCGAATCTCCATATATGACACTCCTAATAGATTCATTCATCCTTCTCTGACTGGCATCCCTGACTCTCTCCTCCCTCTCTCCTCTTACTCTCTCTCTCTCTCTCATCCCTCTATCTCTTGCTCCCGCACTCTCTCTCATCTTTCTAAAATTCCTTCTCTTCCACCGTCTCTCCTATTCTCTTGCCTTCCTCTCTTCCTTTCTCACTGATGTTGTTCTCATCAACCTACTTCTGTTTCTCTCACACTAGCTAACCTATCTATCCTCACATGATCTTAATTCATCCTTCTCAATCCACACAATCATGGCCATCAGACAAACCCTTTCTGTCTGCTAAACTACCAAAGGCTAAATCTATATGTAGGTCTTTAATATTCCTTCCATTTTCAAACACACTCCTAGCATCCACAAACTGAAAATCACCCATTTCTGAAGCACTATCTCTGCTGCCATTAAATCCTAAGATCAAGGCACTCATGTCTTCCAGCACCTCCAATCCCTGCATTTCAATGGGATACATACATACCGCATGAATAGCAAGCTACAATATCTTCATTTCAGTAACTAGGGCTGTTACTGAAATGGGTAGCTGCTATGTTGAATAATCACTACATATGGAAACAATACCGAGATTGAGATTTTAGTGTTTTAATAATTTCTCTCTTATTTCATATAAATTTATTTAACTGTCAGTTTTAAGTTTTAAAGGAGGTATACCATGAGCAGACATATCGATACAAAATAAATAACGGAAAAAACTCACGTAGAAAGATTATTTAATAGTATAATTTTCGCCTGTGTGTCACAGGCATCTTCAGTACATTAAGCTCAAAATTAAACACTAACTGACAATTCCAAAAAGCGCCACCTAAGTAGCTGGTGTAAGATAACTAAAAAGGTCAATAACTTTCCTAAAAAAAAAAAAAAAAAAATATTAATACAATAAAAAGTTAGGAAAGATTAGCTGATTTGTAAAGTACTATCTCCCATAAAGGGGATAGACGTAAGCCATCGGATCTGTTTAAGTTAGGAGAATGAAGTAGAGTTTCACATGTTTCTTTATAAAGGCGTTCCATGAGAAACTGACTTTTGTGAAGAACTCTTGTCTTTCTCCAATGAACTCTGTGTCTAGTGAAGATGGCATGTTCAGAAAGTCCAGACTTTTTAGGTTTAAAGTAATCAATATAAGATTGGTGTTCTTCTAGCCGAATAGAGGCAGATCTTTCCGTTTGTCCGAAATAAGATAATCCACAAAAGCACGGAATCTGGTAGACACCTGGATGATTAAGATGTGGAAGCTTGTCCTTAGGAGAAGTGAGAAACGTGGAGATTTTTCTAAACGGTCGAAAGGCAACAAAAATATTCAGTGGTTTTAAAACTTTTGCTATACGTTCACTGATGCCTTGTACATAAGGGATAGTAATGCGCGTTATTTCCTCTGTGTTTGAAGAGGAAGACATATTAAAACTACTCAAAGTTCTTTAAATGAAGCAATTCTTATAACCATTAGATAGAAAGGAAGAAGTTATATATTGTAGTTCTTTCTGTAAAAGATCGTCTGAAGAACAAAAGGAGTGGTAATAATAAGGTGCCAATTATGGATTTTTTTCGTAACATAGACAGGGGTATTCGATCCTTATCCCAAAATACAGCCAACAGATTACGTTTTGAATGTGCACAAATTCTTTTTCATGCCAAGCCTCCTCGTCCTAATCTTTTTTACTCTGAGTTTAAAGCATTGAAATCACTGAAGAATAACAATAATTACGAAAGCTGATAAGGGGAAGGCTGTAGTGATTCAAGATAGGAAGGAATATGAGAGAAAAATGTCTCTTTTACTTCGCGACTATTCAACTTATAGGCCTCTTACATCGGATCCTACCCGGAGTCAATTGAAGAGACTTAATTCTCTTATAGATAATGTATCTACATGGAATGAAGATCAAAAGAAAAAACTTAAAACCTTCTTCGGTCATCCACCTAGATTGTATGGTCTTCCAAAAGTTCATAAACCAGGCATTCCGTTAAGACCAGTCGTAGATTGTATAGGTTGCTCCACTTACAAAATTTTTTATCAAATTTACTCTCCTCTTCAACTAGAAGAACTGATACTTATATAAAAAATACTTTGGATTTCAAAAATAAAATTTCAGATCTTCATTTGGACGTTTCTGATATCATGATCAGTTTAGATGTTTCTTTATTTACAAATGTACCTCTTTCGGAAAGTATTGAGGAATTTCCTTCAGACATTGTAAACGTGTTTGATTTTGTAATAAATTCTGGTTATTTTTCCTTTAAAAATAAGTTGTATCAACAAATCGAAGGAACAGCGATGGGTAATCCTCTTTCTCCTGCTATCTCCAATTTCTTTATGGAACATTTTGAACAACGTATCTTTGACAACATTTCTCCCAGACCTACTCATTGGTTCAGATATGTTGATGACATTTTTGCTGTATGGAATGGCTCTTCTGATGAACTTCAACAATTTCTCACTAAGTTAAACGCATTTCATCCTAGGATCAAGTTTACCCTAGAAGTAGAATCAAATAAGCAGTTAGCCTCTTTAGATCTTCTAATTCTTCGCCAACCAGATGGTAACCTACATTTCTCAGTGTATAGAAAGAAGACTCATACAGGCCATTATATCCATGCGGAATCTCATCACCATCCCAGTCAAAAGGCAAGAACTATTAAAACACTGGTTCATCGGGCCCACTCCTTTTGTTCTTCAGACGATCTTTTACAGAAAGAACTACAATATATAACTTCTTCCTTTCTATCTAATGGTTATAAGAATTGCTTCATTAAAAGAACTTTGAGTAGTTTTAATATGTCTTCCTCTTCAAACACAGAGGAAATAACACGCATTACTATCCCTTATGTACAAGGCATCAGTGAACATACAGCAAAAGTTTTAAAACCACTGAATATTTTTGTTGCCTTTCGACCGTTTAGAAAAAT
Organism: Typopeltis vanoorti; assembly: GCF_054136105.1. Classification (NCBI taxonomy): domain Eukaryota; kingdom Metazoa; phylum Arthropoda; class Arachnida; order Uropygi; family Thelyphonidae; genus Typopeltis; species Typopeltis vanoorti. The sequence goes on along the minus strand of NC_143564.1, from coordinate 70,945,493 downwards.
CTCCACGTTTCTCACTTCTCCTAAGGACAAGCTTCCACATCTTAATCATTCAGGTGTCTACCAGATTCCGTGCTCTTGTGGATTATCTTATTTCGGACAAACGGGAAGATCTGCCTCTATTCGGCTAGAAGAACACCAATCTTATATTGAATACTTTAAACCTAAAAAGTCTGGACTTTCTGAACATGCCATCTTCACTAGACACAGAGTTCATTGGAGAAAGACAAGAGTTCTTCACAAAAGTCAGTTTCTCATGGAACGCCTTTATAAAGAAACATGTGAAACTCTACTTCATTCTCCTAACTTAAACAGATCCGATGGCTTACGTCTATCCCCTTTATGGGAGATAGTACTTTACAAATCAGCTAATCTTTCCTAACTTTTTATTGTATTAATATTTTTTTTTTTTTTTTTTTTAGGAAAGTTATTGACCTTTTTAGTTATCTTACACCAGCTACTTAGGTGGCGCTTTTTGGAATTGTCAGTGTTAGTGTTTAATTTTGAGCTTAATGTACTGAAGATGCCTGTGACACACAGCCGAAAATTATACTATAATCTTTCTACATGAGTTTTTTCCGTTATTTATTTTGTATCATTATTTAACTGTTCTTATCTTATCAGCTTTGATATTCTATTATCTATTTCCATATTTCCAAAACAGCTGCAATGTTATTTGTTCTATAGGTTTTTCTTGAGAAAATACAATTCATGTTTGCAATGTTCCTACCCATTTTCACAATTTTGTCTTTTTATCTGATTTTGTTATTATGGTTACTCATTTCAGTTAAAAACAAATGGAGACTTACTGGATTTATTTAGGAATCTAATATCATCAGCATAAAGTAAAGAGCTGAGGTTAATGTCTAATTCTGAAACCAAGTTTAAAGTTACTTTTCTTCATAATAGGATCCATATAAATAATGAATAACAGCTGGAATGGCAAGCATATTTGCCCTACACCAAACTATCTTTTGTTATATCCTTCTGTTTTAATGCTGACTTACAACTTAGGAACAGACTACATATATTGCACTGTATGTCTTTACAGCAGAATATCATCATCATCATCCAAGACCTATAGGAAGTCAAGGACTTATTGAAGAAGCTCATACATCACCCACACCAGCTATCATACCTTCCTTTAAACTCATTCATATTAGATGCACTCATCACTTCAACAGGCAAACTTTTCCACTGACTCACAGCTCTTGGAGAAAAATCTAGCTTTTACCCCTTTCTTAACAGCATGCAAACTCAACTTCCAAAGATTTTCCCTTGTCCCCTCCCTACCTTTCATATAATGAACAATTTCATTATATGTCCTGAAAAAAAAATTATAATATCTTCATTTTTAATATGATGATGGAATTGATGTCATCTGTTCACTCTCCCAATTTTTCTTAAAACTTTCATATCTGATGTCTCTAGTCCTTGATCAGTCGTCTCATTTCTACCCAAAACTTCGATCCATAAGTTAAAACTAAATCTTTTGACTACTTGAACTGAATCCCCCATAACAGCTATGCTTATTCTAGTGTCTGTTTCTATATTTCAATTACCATCTTCACTAAAACGCCATCTTCGCTAAGAAGCACTATCTTTGAATCATCAGCTAACAGACTCCTCTCTGGACTCTTTGACTAGTTTCATACCAGAATTGTTACTGATGTAACAAATCTGGTATGATCAGCAATTAAAAAAAAAAAAAAAAGTAAGAACATGGAAAATAACACCTGCCTTCTCACTTGAGAATCTACAGATCAAGGAAAATATTTTAGCAATTTAGGCACAGCTTTTAGTGAAGATAGCATATGAAATATAGAAACAGACACTAGAATAAGCATAGCTGTTATGGGGGATTCGGTTCAAGTAGTCAAAAGATTTAGTTTTAACTTATGGATCTAAGTTTTGGGTAGAAATGAGGCAACTGATCAAGGACTAGAGACATCAGATATGAAAGTTTTAAGAAAAATTGGGAGAGTGAACAGATGATATCAATTCCATCATCATATTAAAAATGAAGATATTATAATTTTTTTTTCAGGACTTCCATAATAAGAGATTATGAAGAACCTTCATATTGTCAGCAATCAAGAATGTGTGAGCACAGCTAATCTAAGGTGGTATGACTACTAGTTACTTAAATGGAGTGGAAGAGAAAAGGTTAGCAAAAATTGGATGCCAAAATGGTCTTCCTTCAGGAAAATGACCTGAAGGAAGATCAAGATCTAGGCAGTTTAATGAAGTCAGAAATGCCTTAGGAGACTGAATATAAGATCTGACAAAATTAGAGTTCTAAGAAATAAGAAATTGATCTGCAGGAAAATTGTTAATAGGAGATTAATAATAATGTAAACTTTATCCCATAGTACTATAACAGTATCCTCTACATCCTGTGAGAGCACATATCATGTATTTGATGACGATGATGGTGACGAATAAAGTCCTTCATTAAATGCAGCATTCTAAAACAATCATCATCAAATTCCTGCCATGTACCCTCAAGGGGTGTACAGGATATGACAGTACTACATGAAAAATTACATCATTACTAACTTTACTAACTTCTAAAACAATAAAATAATAAAAAATGTAAAAATCATCTTTTCTTGCCTGTTTCAGCCAAGTAACTGGTAAATTTTTAGTAAAGACAGTGTAAATAATCTTATTTCTATAAAATAGATCCATCTTCATTGCACAGGTTTCATTGTTTTGCATAACAACAAAAAAAAAAAGTCAATTCCAGATGCAACTGGCTAATGTCCTCAGTTAAAAAGAAAAATCCTTATGAATGTCCTTCATGTACTAGCTGGATACAAAACAACATCTCCCCAGCCATAGGGCAGTGTCCCATAAAACAGAAACATTGGCATTAATAATAATAAGAAGAAGAAAAGCATACTTCATTAAGAGGGATATTAATGTTATATCCTTTGCCTTTGCCTTTTCCAATGCTGTCATAGTCACTCTCCCTAAGAAACGGCCATCTTTTGCCGAATTCATATTGATGCATGGAAAAGTACATCATGCTGTGAAAAAAAAACAAAAAATGTAATTAACATTATTTAACAAAATTCTTAAATATCATTTTAAATAAAAGGAAAATTATATTAAAATTTATTCATTTGGTATCAAATAATCTGATATCCAATTATCATCTGACTTTCGATTAAGTGAACCTTACGACATATATTATACTTGACAAGAAATTATATTCCTGTTTTAATCCTAACCAAGCAGTACAACTTTCCATAACATCACGACATTCACTTCATCAGACTTGTTGAATTCAACAACCATTTCCTTAGGTAATGATTTTGTATTAAAAAAAGAAAAGAAATTAAATCGAATTCTGCATTCTTAAAATATATAAAAGTGATGTAAAAATATGGAAAACCAGAAAAAAAAAGGCAGCAACATGATAATCTTAGGGTAATAAACAATTAATTTTAGAATTAATTAATTAATTTTAGAAGGTCAGATCTAGTCATCTGGGTTTCTTGGGAACAAGAAAATAGTGGAGAGAAAACAGAGGTGAGAGACCAAGATGGTGAGTAATCTGTGGAATGCTACCTATGATATACACTGAGGGTTTGTGGATGCAGAAGTTGGTTGATAGGCAAAAAGGAGGGAATGATAGAAATATTTAAATTACTTAAAGAGTTTGATAGGACTGATACACGAGAAATGTTTCAGCACTTGACTAGAAGGGGCAGAACAAGAGGTCATCCTTGGAAGTTGAGTAAGAGTGTGGTTAGTAGGGGTGTGAGGATTAGATTTTTTGCTTTAAGAGTTGTGAATGAATGCAAGAGAACTGCCAGAGTCAGTTGTGAGTGCTTTTTTGTCTGTTAACATGTTCAAGGACAGATATGATTGACAGATATTGTATGGATAGTTTCGGTTTCCTGCAATGAATCTTTGGACTCCATGGAGATGTCTGTACAATAATAATAATAATAATGATAATTCTGCTCATCACTTCAACAACTACCGGAAACATTACTGAAATCCATTTTTGGGATGTCCAAAAGCTTTCATATTTTATTAGAGAAAAAATCAAAGAATATTAAAAAAAGACAAGCTTGTAGATTCAGTGAGAAAAACTGAAGAAAATATTGATTAATTCAGACAATGAGGTATGTTGTTTACAAGGCTAGAAAAATCAGAACTTCATTATAGCATCCTAGAAAATTATTATTATTATTATTTTGACACCTCCAGGGAGTCCAAAGACTCATCGAGGGAGAGTGTGCCGACAGCATCGAACGATTGGTCCCCTTCCAACTACTAACCATGCTCAAACTTACTTAACTGAGCCATTAGTAGCAGAGGCTCTACCAATCGACCAACCTTTAAGAAATCTCATTGAAAATTCTTGGTAAGATGATGTACCCTTAGAGAACAGAGAAAATGTAAGAAAGCTAAATTGTATAAAAGTAGCTAAACAAAAGTTATGGGAAGAGTGGGAAGGATATAGAACATAAATATCACAACGGTCAGACAAGTCTGGAAGCTATTAAAAAGCTTAGAAATGATGGAACGATGATAAAACACACAAAACTGATGATAGAGATTTTCTGGATGTGTGGAATAATTACTTAAAAAATTTTGAATGATATTAACAGTGACAATATATAGTGATAGAAAATATTCAAAATAAATGCATTCAGGTGCACATAATAATACTTGAGTGAAAAAAAAAAAAAAAAAAAAAAAAAAACATCAGAAACCCATAATGTGAAAATGCATCTAGATCAAATGATATTTGACTACAAATGCTCCAGCATGAAGGTATGAAAGTTTTATGGTTGCTACTGCATAATTTAGAAAGATAAATCCAGATTGATAGAAGTAATATCCATAAAAAGAAAATAAAACTGAATGCAAGAATTATAGCCAGGTGTTCAAGTAAGATCTATGTAAACATATATTTGAGAAGAGGCCAATAAAAATCAAAAGCAATAAGTTGGTTTTGTGAAAAATAGGATTGTCAGAAACTTATTTTTACTTTAAGAGAAATAGTTGAAAATGCAGGGAAACATAACAAGGATGTGTGTTTAAGTTTTGTATACCTGGAAAAGGAATATAATAAGGTACAATACAAAAAACCTCTTCAAAACATTACAGTTACATGGTCTCAAGGAAACTTTACAGAGCAATATGTAGCCTATACTTAACATGTAATTCAACAAATGGAATTGAAGAATGTATGGGAATATGTTTTGATATAAAATCAGATGTAAAGCAAGGAAACATGCTTTTTGTGTTGTTAATCAACACACATATAAAAATGCATAAAATGAAATTGATGATAAACTTAAAATCAAAATTAATGACATTAAACTCAGCTGTTTACTTTAGGTAAGTAATGTTATACACTTAAATAAATCCTGTAACAAATCTTCAGGAGTCTTTATTATTATTATTATTCGTGACACTTCCAAGGAGTCCGAAGACTCATCGCGGGAAGACACCTATTGTACAACTCTCCGTCTCCACCACTATACCGAACCTCTACCACCAATCAACAACATCAGCGGCATTAACTAAAGTGCATAACTGCTTTATCAAATATGCTATGAAAATTAGCAATGAAAAACACAAAAAATAACAAAATAACTTTCATAGATTTTTTTTTTACTGCTTGTGAGGAAAAAAAAAAAAAAACAGAAATATGGTAAACATAAATTGCATTCTCAGTGGAGAACCTAAAGAACAAGTACAATATTTCAGCTATTTAAGCACAGTATTTAGCTAAGATTGCAAACTAAATATTGAACCACATAAAGAATAAACAAAACTGGCATGTTGGGGAGCAAAAGGAGGAATAAGAAAGAAATTAGCCAAATAATATCAATATACAAGACAGTATACAACTAATTTTAACATATTATTATTAGTATTATTATGATTCAGGCTTCCATGGAGTCAAAAGACTCATCGTGGGAGGCCCTTCCTAGAAAACACAAAGTCTATCATATCACTCCTTGAACGAGTTCAAGGAGTTGTAGACTTTGTGTTTTCTAGGAAAATAGAGTGGTGATAGCATGAACACCATTCATGCTCTCACCACTCTATTAGACAATGAATTCCACAGTTCAACTACCTCCCATGCAAAAAAACCACTCCTCACCCTCTTGCTCACAGCTTCCTTTCATAACTTCCAGCGATGGCCCCTTGTCCTCAATCCTCTCCCCCCGTTCCACAAAGCGAAAGAGCTCTCCAGTGTCAACCCTGTAACTACTTCTCAACAGTTTAAAAGTCTCAATCATATCACCTCTCCATCTTCTATCCACCAAACTCTGCAGGTCACATTCCCTCAGCATGTCCTCATAACTAACATTGTACAGTCCTGAAACCATCTTTGTTATCAGCCTCTATACCCTTTCCACAGTTAATTTATCCCCTTCAAATCCTAGGAAAATTTTCAGAACAACAGTCCAAGTGTGGTCTGACCAGGGCTTTATACAAGGGAATGACAACTCTTTTATCTCTGCAAGTCAGCATTCTTCTCAGTATTGCAGCAATCCTCTGGGTTACCTTCACCACCTTTGCAATATGTTCCCTGAATTTCAGATTTCTATCAATCATCACCCCCAGATCTCTTGCCTCCCCTACATTCTCCAGTACAGCTCCTCCAATAGAGCATGCAGTCTCCTATCGATGTCTTCCAAACTTCAAGACTTTACATTTTGCTGCATTAAACTGAAATCCCCATTCATTTGCTTATCTGTCTAGTTTATTCAAATCATCTTGCAGGTTGCCACATCAGTGAAGATTAAAGACTGAAAATATGAGATTTTCAAGGAAATTAGGGGAGGGAACAAGGAATATCAATAGCAAAATCATATTAAAAATGAAGACATTATTATAGTAACCTCCATGGAGTTAACAGATTCATCGTGATAGTCTATCACTGATAGACCCACCCAACTAGCAACATGTCAATCATAATGTAATGAACTGTGAAGTTATTTACACTCCCTGCATTCACAATGCAGTCCTGAAATGCATTCAACTATGCATTCAAAAAAAAATATTTATCTCTCATCCAGAGTATTTTAATAATAAGACAGTACACCTTTTAACGACTTGTATATGGGAAATATATGACCTCTGCATTACTTCAATCGGTATCTCTTCTTGGTCTGGCTCCCATCAATGACATTTTAATGATGTTCGTCTTTGGTTTGCATGCTTCCTAGGGAGCAGAGAGGCTCTGCTTGGTAGCAAGTTTTTGCCTGTCATCGAGTAGAGCCATTGCTGATTTTCCTGTACTAGAACAATTCAAGTCAGAAGTAAGTGATGAGTTTAGTAGTAATCCTTTAGGGTCACTCAGTGAGATGTAGAGTGATCTTGTAGATTGCTCAGAGCTTTTGGATAGGTATCCCTGCACTTTAACATACCTCATAAAGATTGAAACTGGTCTGGTTAGTGGCCCTTCCCATAATCCATAGCATTATACACATCAGAAAGGGGAGGGTATGCTTTGCATTATGGGATACCAAGGAAATTGATGTGAAGTCATTAGCCTCTATATACAAGTAGCCCATCACATGCAAACTTTGTTTGCTTGCACTTGAATAAAGGATTAAACCAAGAATATAATTTCTTGGTATCTATAATTTAGTGTTCACACATTTGGAGTGGTGTACTTAAAACCTCCTTAAAAATTCTTGATGCTGTCCAGAAGAGAGCAATTCAGCACATAAATGATCCTTCCCTCCCAGACTTACTTCAACCTCTATCTCACAGACTTTGGCTCAGTGTCTCTTCTACAAGTGCTTCCGGTGGTCACTGTTTCAGTGAACTGGAAAACATCATTCCTCTGCTTTCTGTTAGATCTGTTAAAACAAGAGAAGCAGCCATCCCAGATCTATTTTCATTACAACTGCAAACACAGAGAATTGCTTTTCCTCTTCCTCAATTATTTCATCCATCTACCACTGTCCTCTGGAACAGCTTTCGTTATAATGTGTTTCCCAACAACTTCAACCTATAGTTCATCAAGAAAAATGTCAATAGATTTCTTCTTTTGCTCTTCACTTCACTTGCACCTCACACATGCACTAATAAGCTGCAGGTTTTTGTACCTCTTGGGTGTATAATTAAAAAAAAAAAAAAAAAGCTCAAAGGGTTACTAGGATACTGAAGAAGTGGTGGAGGATCTTATCCCTCTTTATAGGGTTATGATTTGGATGCTTCCTGACATCACTGTCCACACATTTGGCCAACATGATTTCTTGGGGTTCAGGAGGTGGTGAAGAGGATTCAGAGATGCATGACCATGCTTGTGACAGATCTGTGGAATGATTCCTATGAAGACAGATTGAAGGTGTGTGGATTGCAAAGTTCAGTTGACAAGTGGAAAAGAGGGGACATGATAGAAACTTATAAGTTACTCAAAGAATTCTATAAGATTGACACAAAAGAAATTTCAACACATGATAAATAAAGGAAAAAGAACTATGTGTCACCCCTGGAAGGTGTATAAGAGTGTAGTTAGTAAGGGTGTGTATACTAGATATTCTGCTTGGAGAGAGGTGAACAAGTGGAACAGATTGCCAGAAGTTGTGAGTGCACTACTTATTTAAGAAGAGATATGATAAGTGTTGTGTGAATAATGGTTAGTTGGATCTCTTGCAGTGAATCTTCTGATTCCATGGGGATACCAACATATAATAATAATAATAAATTATATGTGTATTTCACAAAAAATTACATGTGTATTTCACTGTGTACTAAACCTTAATATGACATACACTATATTATGTAACTGTGGTTAACAGCAGTAATCAGGATAATTTTATGAAGATTTTATTAATGCAATATTAAATAAAAGGAAACTAGAATGAATTAAAACTTACCGGGGATCCTCATAAAAAGCATACTGTATTCCTTGGCCATGGTGAACATCCCAATCAATGACTAAAACTCTATTCAAGACAAAAAAAAAAAAAAAATTATAACATTGCTTACAATAATGGACTAATACAAAAGACAAAGAGATGATCCAAATGGTTTTTCAAATATATCTCAGTAATTTGTTAGATATGTAAAGAGCCTTAAGAACAGGTTATTTATTACTCATCAACTTTTTATGATATTGACTCAGAATACCACACAAAAGTAAAATAAATATAACAATTTATTAAGCTGTTAATATTTTATTAAATTACAAACCATTCATTTGAGAGGTTTTCTGAAATAAACACTTTTAATAAAAGTGCTTTTGCGCTCATCAGAGCACAGAAACACATATCGCACAATTACAATCAAAAAATTGTGAAAACAAAAAAAACTGTAATAGAAAAGAACTAACATTTTTTCGCTGTGCCTCTAAGACTAGATAGGAATACTACCTTCAGTTCATCCACTGAATTGAAAGTGGTCTTAAAATCTTGGCTTCCCAAATTTGGTAAATTAATTCCACCATGCTTGATAATATTCAGTGTTTCATTTCTGATGAAATGTGCTTATTCCAAAAAAACAGTCATTCAGATAATTTATTATTATTGACAAGAAATTGAGAGAGTGTGCTAGAGAACTGAGCTCCGATGACCTGGCTTTTCAATAAAAGTCTGGCTGAAGGAAAGGTACCCAGGGAATGGAAGGAAGGTAAGATAGTGCCACTGCATAAGGGCGGTAACAGACTGGAAGTGTCTAATTATAGGCCTGTTTGTGTGTCATCAGTAGTTGTTAAGGTCTTGGAGAAATTAGTGAGGGACTATATACAGCATTGGGTAGATGAGGGTAATGTTATTTGTGAGAATCAACATGGATTTGTTAAGGGGGGGGGGGCTCTTGCTTTAGTAATATGATTGTCTTTTATAATAAAGTGACAAGAGCAGTTGATGAGGGAAAGGCATATACTGCCATTTTTTTGGATTTTGCAAAGGCATTTGACAGGGTGCCACATGATAAGCTGATATTTAAGTTGCAGCACATGGGTTTAAATGTTGGGTTAGTCACTTGGATTCAGGATTGGCTGACTGATAGGTATCAGAGAGTTGTGTATGATGGGCAATATCAAGGAAGCAGAAGGTTACAAGTGGGGTTCCACAGGGCTTGGTACTGGGACCTGTATTGTTCAATCTTTATATCAATGATATTATCAATGGATTGCAAGAGGACATTCAGTTGTTTGCTGATGATGTAAAGTTGGGAAGGGTTATCAGTAATAGTGCAGATGTGGCAGTCCTGCAAGAGGATTTGAATAAATTAGACAGATGGGCAAATAAATGGGGTTATCGGCTCAATGCAGCAAAATGTAAAGTCTTGAAGTTTGGGATCCATCGATGGGAGGATGCGTACTCAATTGGAGTAGCTGTACTGTAGGAGGTAGGGGGAGAGAAGAGATCTGGGGGTGATGACTGATTGAAAACTGAAATTCAGGGAGTATATTACAAAGGTGGTGAGGGTAACTCAGAGGATTGCTGCAATACTGAGAAGGACGCTGACCTGCAGAGATAAAAGGGTTATCATTCCATTGTATAAGACTCTGATCAGACCAGACTTAGACTATTGTTCTCAGATTTGGTCCCCAGGATTTGAAGGGGATAAATTGACTGTGGAAAGGGTACAAAGGCAGATAACAAAGATGGTTTCAGGACTGTACAATGTGAGTTATGAGGATCGATGAAGGAATGTGGACTGCAGAGTTTGGTAGATAGAAGAAGGAGAGGTGATATGATTGAGACTTTTAAACTGTTGAGAGGCAGTTACAGGGTAGACATTGGAGAGTTCTTTCACTTGGTGGAACGGCAGGAAGGAGCGATGACAAGGGGCCATCCCTGGAAGTTACAAAAGGAGGCTGTGTGCAAGAGGGTGAGGAGTGATTTCTTTGCGTGGAGGGTGGTTGAACCTTGGAATGCATTGCCTGAGAGAGTGGTTGGAGTGGGGACGGTTAATGGGTTCAAGGAGTGGTATGATAGACTTTGTATTTCCTAAAAATGACCTCCCACGATGAGTCTTTTGACTCAATGGAGGCCTGGATAATAATAATTATATTCTTGTTTTAATCCTTCACTCAAGTGTAAGCAAGCAAGTGTGCAAGTGAAATATCTTCATTAAAAAGTCTACCTGTCTTGACTCAGTATTATCCCATAATGCATAAACATCATGGAAAAAGGCTACTACTTAAACTGGTTTCAACCTTTGTTGAAGTCTCATCAGGAAGCCAGATCTAGGAAGATACCAAGTTCAAATCAGTGCAGAAGTCATATATTCTATCCAGGATTCTGATCTAATGTCCAATCATCAACTTCTTGTGGTATTGAATGAGGATGTTTAGGATTTTGCCAACCAAATTGTATTCTGTATTGGCTTAAACCAAAAGAAAATAATGGTACAACAACATAAAATGCCATGTTGAGTGGTGGCACAGTTACACACAATCCCTATTTCATCAGGGAATAGGACAAGCAGTGAAAATTCAGGTACTGAAACAAACTCTGACTCAACATCAGCTGAATTCAAAATAGGCACCATTACTGCAACAATTATCAACAGAAAAAGAGTGGAACTGATAGAAGAATTACAGAGGTACCACTTCAACACAATTGGTGTTACTCAAACAAAGAAAACAAAAACAGGAGACAAACTTCTTAAATAACAATTATTTATTGCTTGAATATAACAAGATGTTATATTCAAGCAATAATGATCATGGAAAGAAAGCAGTAACTATAGTATGTAACAATCAACATGAGGAAAATTTTTGTGAATGACAGGCAATATCAAGAAGAGTGATGTGGGCAAACATCAAAATGATAAACTGAACAATGAGACTTATTTGCACCTATGAACCTACAGAAGGTTCTGCTAATGAAGAAATAGAGGAATTTTTTTTTTGTAACAAAGCAAAGACAAAGAAATGTGAAATCATTAGAGAAGGCAGCTAACCAGCAACGCCAATCACCAATCCAATCCACTAACCTGATATCCAAATTCATATGTCATGTGACACCCTGTCAAATGCTTTGAAAAATTAAAAAAAAATGACAATGTATGCCTTACCCTCCTCCACTACTCTTGTTACTCTATTGTAAAAGGTAACCAAATTACTAAAACAAGAGTGCCCTTTCACAAATCCATGCTTGCCTGCATAAATAACATTGCTCTCATCTGCCAATTCTGTATACGAGTTCTTACCAACTTAACACTCTAATATTAATAACTACAAAAGAAATACAAAGTGGCCTAAAGTTTGATATCTCTATTCTACCACCACACTTATGCAATGGCACTTACCTTCCTTCCACTCTCCTGGAATCTGTCATATTACAAAACTCATTAAACAATCTAGTGGAACAGTCAGTTCCATAGCATATTTCCTTAAAACATGTGGTGAAATCTATCTGGTCCATGTGCCTTATTGATATTTAGCACACTCATTATTTGAAATATATCCTCTTCATTCACTTCTAACACTTCACCATTCATTATCCTTCTAGGAATAAAGCCTATAGTACCAGAATGGAACACTCTAATAAAGTGAACATTAAATAACTCAACCATGTCAACTGCATTCAGTGGCGTAGCCAGAAGGGGGGCAGAGGGGGTGGTCCACCCTGGGCGGCACACTTTGAACCTTTTTGAACTTTTGTAGTTAATTCTAAAATACAGTCTCGAGAACTCAGTTCCAAATATTGTAATACTGCTGCGAATTTTCCTCATGATTACTGTAAGTGTTTTTAGTTGTGAGAGGAGTTTTTCTAAATAAAATTGATTAAGAATTACCCACATTACTATGAAATAGACTTTGTCAATGTCATCAATGATTTTGCTTACAGAAAAGCAAGAAATATAATATTTTATAATGTTGAAATAAAGTTTTACTTCAAAAATAAACATAGCATTTTTATTTATTTCACTATACATTTTGACTTTTTGTAGTATTTTTGATGTGTATTGAGAGGGGCAGCAAAAGTTCCAGCTACACCACTGACTGCATTGGTCACCCAATTTCCATCTCCATCCAAGATAATACATCCACTATCATTTTTCCTCCTACTCACTACCTAGCAAAAAAAACTCCTTAGGACTCTCCTTGGATTGCAGTGCCAGTCTTCTCTAATATTTTAATTTTTCTCTCCTTACAATACTAGTCACTTTCCTAGCCTGAGTCTTATATTCCTCATACAATTGCACTCCACCTCTCTCTCTCTTTATGTCTTCCTTAAGGAGATTTTATAGATGAGATGAAGAAGAAATTTTGCAATACATAGTAGTTTTGAAATTTGGATGATTTGGTGGAGTTATACTGGATGAAGTGGAGAAAGCAAGAGATCTTGGTGTGACTGTAGATAGAAATTTGAAGTTCAGAATGCATATTGCAAAGGTTTTGAAGACATCTCAGAGAATTTGATATATGTTCTCTTCTGCAGTGCTGAAGAGAACATATATCATGAGAGATAAAAGTATGGCGGTCCCATTATATAAAACTTTGATCAGACTACATCTGAAGGAGATGAAGGAGATGGAAGTAACCTCATAGAGGGTGCTGAGATGGATAAGAAAAATGTTACCAAGACTGTACAATGTTGGTTATGAGGATAGCCTGAGGATATGCAAACTGAAGTGTTTGGTGGATAGAAGACAAACAGGGAATATGATTGAGTCATTTAAGCTGTTGAAGGGTTATTATCATATTAACACTGAGGAGATTTTTCTTTTCCATGTGGGAACAGAACAAGGATCAGAACATGGGGACAGAACAAGGGGCCATCACTGGAAATTACAAAAGGAAGTCGCAAATAAATGGGTAAGAAGTAAGTTTTTTGAATGGATCATGGAATGCATTGCTTGAGAGAATGGTGAAAGTGTAAATGGTGGATGAGTTTAAGGAGTGGTATGATACACTTTGTATTGACCAGTGTTGACCACCCATATGGTGAATCTTGTGATTCCATAAAGGTCAAGAAGATAATATTAAGAGAACAAGGATCATCCCTGAAAATTGACTAAGAGTGTTAGAAAGTATTTGAGGATTGTAACTTTTGCTTAGAAAGTGGTAAACAAGTGGAATAAGCCACAGGGTTGTGAGCAAATGGTTTTGTCACAGAAGGAGAAGTATTTTGTCTTTATATACTAACCATACCCACAAAAGGTTGTAAACATATCATGCATTAGTAGCATGGGTGAGGTAAGAGTTAAATCTAGAAACCCTGTTCTAGAGACTAAACATGGAACTTTTAACCACTTCAGATAAGCAGAGTTTAATGCCTAATAAAGGATACTTGATTTCCCACACAAAGTCATGAAAGTTATTTACCACCTAACAGCATTCGTAAATATCTGTCTGCAGTGAGATTCAAATACAACCTACATCATCATCAAACATCAACATCTACATCAAACCTCATCAACAAACCTACGGCCCCCAAGGGGGCTGTAGGTTTGTTGATGGGGACCGTGAAATAATGAAAACAAATTTAAAATGTTTTAAGACTGAGTAGATTTTTTTTATTTTAAAAGAAACGTATTTAACTTTTATTATTTATTATTTCTTTTTTGTTATTTTTTATATTTTAATGGAAAAATTCACACATTGGTGTTGGTTCACAAACTTTGCTTCCTGCGTATTTCGGCGCTTAATGAATATTAGTAAATATTGCTTATTCATATGTTTCATTTCAAAGCAGTGGTTAATTGTATTTACTTCCAATGCTCTCCAGGGAAGCTCCAAATCTTCCTGTCCCTTTCATCACGGACTGTTGATATTGACTTATATACATATCAAAACTCGTTTTATATTATCACTGTCATCTGAGATAGTTTTCTGTTACCAATAAAAGTTTCGCATATACTGCACACATGAAAAAAAGCTTAAACAAGTTCATGTGGTGGAGATAGTAACTCACTTGCAGTAGTAAAACACACGCCCTCCCTAACAGCCACTATACTGCAGAGGCAATAAAAACAAGTACTTTTATTATGCCAGTGAATAAGGTATGAGGAGTCTGTGTAATATATTTCTCAACAAATAGTGCAATTAGAGACAACTGGGATAAAAACTCACTAATTAATGAATCACATGTCCCCTCATACAGAAGCTATGCTGTATAGACTGAAACAAAACCATATGTTGCATGGGCAAACACAGTATCTAACTAAAAACTATTGTTATTAATTAGATGTGTGTGAGTTAGATTTCCCAAGGCAGCAATAAAATTCAACCGAACGTGTTAAAATTCGTAAAAGTGTTAAAACTAAGTAATATATATAATGAATGTTATGGCAGTTTCACATATGGAATTCGGTTGAAGAGAGTTAGCATTTCAACTCAATTGTCAGCTATGCTTTTATCTTTCGGCTGCGCAATCTTTTGTTAATACCGCACCAATCATATGTACGTTTTAATAACCTGCCTTTGCTGTCTGTTTCGCATTAGGCTTAATTACCGTAAAGGGAGAAAAGTCACAAAAGAGAAAAATGTTCTTGGTCCAGGGATTCCTTTATTCAGGTAACATTCACTAATTTCATGTCATCAATCTGTGGTGTGCCAGTATCGGTAAGTGGTTATATTATTTGATCTATTCTATGTTAAAAAATTTAACCCTGAGATGGATAAGTGGTTGATAATAAATTTAAAAAAAATCCCGCGAACAATCAGAAGAAGCAGAAACAGACTCAAAAAAAAAAAAGGACAGTATTTCATATTTTACCAGAACAGCCTGCATCGTCTTCAGAACCAAACGGTAAGAGGCAAAAAATGTAATATATGCATTTGATTTTTGCAATATTCACTGTGTATGTTTTGTATTGAATATAAATACAATAAATATTATAATAATATAGCTCTCTATTACGATATTTTTTCGAGGGGGGGCATGAAATATTTTAATTTTTGCAAAGGGGGCCCTGACATCCAGAAGTTTGGGAAGCACTGCTTTATCCAATACATTTGCCACCTTATCATAAAATGTAAGCATATTGCTAAAACAAGACCTGCCCTTCACAAACTCATGATGACCACATCAACCAAATCCTGTATTCTATTCCTAACCAATTTCTCTGACACATTGACCAAAACTGCAGATTGGTCTATAATTGGAAACTTCTGTCCTAGAACTATACTTGTGGAGAGGTAATATGCCTTCTTTCCACTCCTTAGGAACCTCCCCCATTGCAAGACATTTATTAAATAACCAGGTCAAGAGCATGGCTAACTCTTTTGCATGATATGTTATCCATTCCCACAGCCTTATTAACATCTAACTCAGGCAAAGCTTGATACACCTCTGATTCTTTCATCTTTAATATTTCTAATACTTGTCTTCCTTCTACATGTTGCACAACATCATTCACACCAGTATGATATACACTGATGAACTGTTCATTAAATA
This sequence comes from Typopeltis vanoorti, assembly GCF_054136105.1. Classification (NCBI taxonomy): domain Eukaryota; kingdom Metazoa; phylum Arthropoda; class Arachnida; order Uropygi; family Thelyphonidae; genus Typopeltis; species Typopeltis vanoorti. The sequence continues at coordinate 70,929,144 of NC_143564.1, read as the reverse complement.
ATACCACTACATCATTTGCTATGGTTACTATCTACCATATTAACCATAACTATCTACCAGTATAAATCTGTCATAATTATTTTTCCTCTTGATTTCTGCATAGCAGAAAAATTTCTTGGGATATCTTTAATCTGATTGGCCAATCTCCTGTCATATTCTACTTTTCTTTTCTTTTTTTTTTTTTTTTTAACCATGCTTATCACATTTCTGGCCTGCAGTTTATATTTTTCATGCACCTGTTCCCTACAAACTGTCTTGTACCTCCTCCATAACAACTTTTGCTATACTGTTTGCTTGATTTCACTATTCATCCATCTAACTCCTACTATGTTTATTCACTTAACTCTTGATATGCAGTTATGCATTGCTTGTGTCTGATACTGTCACATCATTTCCCATGCACTGTCAACATTTTTCTGCACAACTCATCAACCCAATGTATTGATGCTAATTGACTAGAGAGCTTCTCGCAATCGCCTACCTTATATTTCCACATATATAGATTTTTTTTATTCTTCTTATTATTATTACTATTATTACATGACACTTCCAGGGAGGCCAAAGACTCATCAAGGAGGACACTCTACAGCTCTTTGTCTCCACCACTCAATCCACCAACTACAACAACAACCGTCATCATCTACACCAACGCCATCTGCCACCACAACTAGTATTTCACAGACAATCACAAACATCCATGCCTACGGCAGGATTCAAACCTGCAGCCTTTTGGCTGGAGAGCAGATACATTAACATTCAGTCAACCAGGCCAATCAATTTTTTCCGGTTTGACTACCTTCAAACTAATATCTCATGATGACTCTCACTAATAGGTGGCAGTGTTAATATCTCATGATCACTTTCCTCTTACTTGCCCAACTAATTTCTCTAAACATTTAACAATCATTGCTCTCCACATTCCCTGGCCTATAACAACATCCTATTAGATATACTATTCTATTGATCTTCATTTTACATAAAATGCTTCAAAATCTTCACATGTACTACTATTTTCCACTTTCACTCTTGAATGGCACAATTCCTCTACTATTGTTAACAGTACTCCTCCTCCTTCTCCTCTCTTTACTTTCCTATCCTTTCAGAAAATTCTATATCCTATCATTTCTAGTCCTCACAGTATATCATCCTCATACAACAAAGTTTCACATATACCCAGAGGCATAGCTAGGGAGGAGCAGAGGGGGCAGTCCACCCCAGGTGGCTTTTTGAACTTTTGCAGTTAATTCTAAAATACTGTCTCGAAAACTCATTCCCAAATATTGTAATACTACTGTGAATTTTCCTCACAATTGCTGTAAGTGTTGCTAATTGTGAGAGGAGTTTTTCTACATAAAATTGATTAAGAATTACCTACATTACTATGAAATAGACTTCGTCAATGTAATCGACGATTTTGCTAACAGAAAAGCAAGAAAAATAACATTTTATTATTATTATTATTCGTGACACCTCCAAGGAGTGCAAAGACTCATCGCGGGAGGACATCTAATATACAACTGTCTCCAACACTACAGTGAACCTCTACTACCAATCATCTCCATCAACGCCATCTACAGCCCACCACCACAACTAGTATATTTTGTCTGTAAATTGCGTGTGTTCTGAAAGGCCGATTTGTCTGTATGTGGGATGAAAAATCTGAGTTTCCAGGAGAAAAAGAAAAAACCCAGCTACCTCCGTATGAGATCAGCTATTTCACCTTCGATTAAAAAAGTCCACATAAAGATTGTTGAAATTAAAGTTTTACTTCAAAAATAAACATAGTGTTTTAATTTATTTCCCTATATGTCGTTTTGACTTTCATAGTATTTTTGGTGTGTTGAGAGGGGTGGCAAACTCAGGGACTGCCTCAGGTGGCAAAAGCTCTAGCTACACCACTGTATATACCAGTTTTTTTGGGTATACTTACTTGATCAATGCTACAAACTTATCCTCTTTATTTCTGATACTCCTTACATTAGTATACAAACATAATTCCCTACTCTTTGAGGCATCCCACTAACACCATCATTCCATGCTCTCTTCCTCTCCCATAGTATACACCTCCACAATTTGATATTTTATATCCTTTGATTTTATATCCAAAATTTTATATAATCCGCACAGTTAGCCTAGTGGCTATGCAACCATATGCCTGGGAAAGGAGTGTCCTGGGTTCGATTCCCTTTGCCGACGTGAGGAGGTTAAGGATCTTTCTCAGACATAGCCAAGCTAGCCGGTCTTGGGTGTAGACAGCAGGGTTTTTCTCCCCAGTTTATCTGGGGTTTTTCCTCCCGCAAGCAGACAAACTGGCACCATGAACACATGTAGCTACAGCCACAGGATATACCGGGAGGCATAGGGCTAGTCACCTTTATCCTCAGGATGAGTACGACTTAAAAGGGCTTAAGTAAGCTTTGTAACAGGCCAGTAGGCCTAATACATAGAAGGGAGAAGAAGAAAAATTTTATATAATTTTATATCCTTTTTTTTTTCTCTGCACTCATATCTTCTTTCATAACAGACTTTTCTTGTAAGTTAGGCTTTTCTTTGAAGATTCATTAGAATTCACACTGCAGGGTTTAGTGAATTAGAAAAAAAAAAGCTTCTAACTACAACTGAGTAAATTAAAACATGAAGATAAAGAGTGTCGAAATAGCTCTGATTAAGGCTGAAGTTAAACTAACTCCACCATGTACGCATAAAACACATAACAAATTTTCATGTAAAAAAGGACTGGCATGTGCCATCCAAACAGAAATTCTAAAAAATCACAAAAGATATCATGTGCACCGAAGATGCACATCTTGAGGTATTACTGTATAGTATTTTTCTCTGAAACCATCAATTTTTAGATATGCAGCCCATCACAAAAGATTATCCAAGTACATAGTTATAGAGGTTGCTAGATTTATTTATTTATTTTTTTTAATGGGATAAAAAACCAACAATCATTATTATTATAACATGCCGCTTCCATGAGGAAGTATCAAGAAAACTCATCACGGTGGAAAAATAATCATAATTTTCAATTATGAATCTTTTACAATTTTTTTCTCTGTTAGTATAGTTCGCCCACCGATTTGAGGTCCCTCGACACTTCTGCGCATCTCAGAAAAAGAAGTATCCATTCCGATAATAGGGTAATCAGTCCGTATAGTGGGATGAGTTGTTTATTATTACCGGTCGGAAAATTAACTTCTCTTTTATGATTATTATAGTTAACTATGTTGCTTGTATAACAGTTGGAAAATTTTACCTATAAAGCACGTGATTTCGCGTGTTGGCGACCAATTCAGACGTCCTTCATTTTTTTCTCCCCTTCAGCATGAATCGACTATTCTTGGAAAGACGCGAAGCAGGGACCTGGAAATGGTGGGCGAACTATATATTATTAGTTTTTTTTAAGTTAAGGGATATTACATCCCATATTGTTTCTTAGCCGAATAAGAAACTCAAAGAGTTTCATGCCGAATATAGAAACTATATAAAGTTCGGCTATTCCAAGCGTAAGCAAATACCTGGATAGTGCAGCACCCGACCCATTTAGTAGTGCAAACTGAGGCAACTCATAGTAAGGGTGGGGCAAGCTCTGATCACTATTCTTGGTATTTACCCATAATGTGAACTTAGCTCTTAGGAGCTGTATTACTGTTCTACATTATGAGAGAAGGTCACTACCCTATAGAAATTCCTATAATGAATCATTAGATTTTATGAGATGAAAAAATAATTATAATGTCCAAATAGATACATTTAAACATTAGTGTACTAAAGTGCTAACTTACCTTTCAAGACCATAGTGAGAAATAGCATATTTAGCTCCAAGGGCAACATTATTAAAGTAACAATATCCACAAGCTTCACTGTGCATAGCATGATGACCTGGTGGTCTACAGAAGTTAATTATTATTAATGATCAATAATTATTTTAAGTATTCTAAATGAAAATTTTCCTTAATTACTTTAATTATTCTAAACTGTTCTGAAGAATATTATGCTAATTAATAAAAAACAAGAATGGAACAGATTAGTTGTAAAAAAATTTAAGTTATTTGAAACATATTTTTAATATGTTAGCTTAGAAATTCTCTTAGTAAGATAAACCATGTTGATTATATTGCAAAAATTAAGAAACATTTAACATTTACTATAAAACAGAATTATAAAATTATTTTGAGATTATGCTAAGCTTTATCTTTATCTCTCAATAAGAAGTTTATTTCACTCAGTCATGAATGAGAGAAAGCATGAAAGAAGAGGGAAAGGTAAGCAAACAATGCAGACATGTGAAGTTTCTTCATGATTGGCTACTCGTATATAAAGACTGATGATTTTACATCAAATGCCTTAGTATGTAATAATGCAAAGCACACTTTCTTACAGAAATACATAACTCTATGCCTTCTCATAATGCATAAGACTTTTCTCATAAGGCAAATAATGTGAAGGCATTAATTTCTATTATACAAGTATCCTAGTTGTGAAAATAATTTATGTAAACTTTGAAACTTCATTTAAAGCAAGATTAAGCAAACTTTGTTTGCTTACTCTTGGATAAAGGATTAAACAAGATAATTTCTTGGCAAGTTTAATTGAATTTGTAACCAAGTGGAAAAATTTCTACAACCATTTCTGATTGAGAGTATTTTAATAATAAGATGAAACTTTTTTTTATTACTTGTATATGGGAAATATATGATTTCTACTGCAATTCAAGCATGGTATCTCTTCTGGGTCTGTCCTCCACTGATGTGGTTTTCCATGGATTAGGGATCTGCTGAAGTGGTCTCGATCACTGCACTTCATTAGATGTTTGCCTGTGATATGGTATGGTATAGCCGCTACTGATGTGACCTTTATTGAGCCCTTTAGTGGGAGGTGAGTGATTCTTACTGGTGGCTTGCGGAGGCTGATGGTGGATTCTTGCTATCATTGGATGGAGCTAAAGCTCCTACAGATTTTGTCTGTTGAAATAACCTCCGAGTTTAATTGAATATGGTGAGCTAGAAAGATCCTTTCTGATCATGAAGTGAGGTTAGAGTGATCTGAAGCATTGCCTAGTTTTTGGGGATGACTCTTTACTTATATAAGGATCTACTGAAGTGGTCTCAATCACTGCATTCCATTAGATGATGCTTGCCTATGATATAGCTTCTACTGGATGTGTCCTTAATTGGAGCCTTTTAGGGTATGCCTTGGGAGATGAGTGGTTTGTGCTGGAGGTTTGTAGATGCCTACCACTGGATGGAGCTGAGGCTTTGTCTGGCAGAGTCACCACTGAGTGTAATGAATTAAAACGATCTTTTACATCACTCATTAAGGTTAGAGTGATCTGAAGGATCATTTAATTTTTGGAGAACACCCTTTACTTATATAAAGGATTTGCTGAAGTGGTCTTGATCAATGTATTCCATTAGATGCTTGTCTAAAGCATCTACTTATGTGGCCTTTATCAGAGTCTTTTGGTGAATATCTTGTCCTGGGAGATGAGAAATTCTTGATTTGTAGAGGTTGACACTTGGCTTAGTGGTAGATTTTGCTTACTAATAAATGGGGCTGAAGCATCTATGGATTTAATGGAGTATAGTGAGTTAGAAAGATCCTTTCGGGCCTCATTGAAGTTAGAGTCTGAAGGATCACCTAATTTTTGGAGGTGGCCCTTTACTTATCCACTGAAGTGGTCTCAATCACTGCATTCCATTGAATGCTTGCCTATGATATAGCTTCTACTGATGTGGCCTTTATTGGAGCCCTTTGATGCCTTGCCCTGGAAGATGGCCAGTTCTTGCTGGCAGCTTGTAAGATTGACGCTTAGCTTGGTATGGGTTTTTGTCTACCAATGGGTGAAGCTGAGGCCTCTGCAGATTTTGTCTGGTAGAGCCACCACAGAGTTTAATGGAGTGTAATGATTGTCAAAAAGATCTTTCGGTTCACTCACTGAGGTTAGAATGATCTGAAGGATTGCCTAGTTTTTGGAAATGACCCTTTAGTTATACAAACTTTCATTTCATGGGGAGTAGAGCAGTTCTGCTCAGTGAATGGTTTTTGTCTGTCACCAAGTGGAGCCGCTGCTAAGTTTCAGTTTCTTCTCAAGTGATTAATTTAGCAGTGATATTTTCAGATCACTCAGTGAGATTTAGAGTGATCTTGCATTAGGTGGTGGATTAGCATACAAGGTAAACAGTGATGGCTCCAAAACAGATTCCTGAGATACATATACTAGTGACCTTTCCTCTTCTGGGATAATGCTCCCCATATACAACTTGAGATACCTATAAGATAGTCAATCTGATGCAACCCAATCCAATGCACCAATCTGTTATTAACACCATCTGTTTCAATTTAATTACCAATTTCTCATTAGATAACCAATCAAAGGTCATTGCAAAATTGAAATATACCACTCTGTATGCATCTTGTAATAAGTAAGTAAAGTTCTAAAACATGATCATCCTTAAGCAAACCGGTCTGTCCATGGAAGAGGATGCTGCTGTTGTCAATCCAATTCGGGATTTTGGTCCTTATTCTCTCTCCAACATCTTAACTTCAGATGCAGGTTGGCCTATTTTTTGAAGTCCCAGTCTTATCACTAACCTCAAAAAAATAAAACAATTCTTCCCTCTTCCTCCTCTGGAACTTGGTTAAATCTAAGATTCATGTTAAACAATTATGTTAAGGCAGTTAACTCCATGGAACATTCCCTCAAAATACACAGTGATATATCATTAAGCCCTACATCCATATGACTATTTGGTTTACTCAATTCTCCATATATCTCCTGTTCATTTGCCATTAGTTGCCCCTCCTCCCTTCCCACTGCACTCAAGCTCTGTATGATATCATATTCATCATGATGAAATACCTTTATGAATTGCTCATTTAATATCTTAACTGTAACCTCCACAAGGTTACAGTTAAGATATTAAATTAAGATAAGATATTATATATATATATATATCCATTTCTCGCATGACTGGCCACCATCTATATGATCACTCTCATCAAATAGAGGGAGATTTGAGTGTAGCATTCTCTGATGAGATTATAAGATCCAAGACCACTTCATTCTCACTTCCCCTCTGTTATGCACTGTGTAAATTAGCAGTTACTCAAAAACTCAAGAAAGTTTCTGTTTTCTCTACAGATGTCATCCCTTCATCCCCATCTATATTACCATAATTAGAATTACCAATACTGATTGCTCTAGACTAATATGTGTATATATTTACTTGTTACTTCTTTCCACACTACCAAGTACCATCCAATATTCCATTTTTTCCACCTCAACCTCACACCATACTGCCTTAAAACTACTTTAAAGCTACTATTTTGTCCTTGCATGGGCAACTCCTCTCCTATCAATAATCCTCTACCTTTCCTGCCATTTCTATTTTCTTGAAAACCATCATACTCCTCCACTCTACTCCCACGAGGATATTGTTTCATCCAACTGTGTCTCACTTATTCCAACAATTTATAATTATTATTATTATTCAGGCCTCCATGGAGTCAAAAGACTCATTGTGGGAGGTCCTTCCTAAGAAACACAAAGTCTATCAAGACTCATCGAGGGGAGGTCCCTCCCCCTAAGAAAAACAAAGTCTATCATACCACTCCTTGAACTCATTGACTGTACTCACTCTCACCACTCCATCAGGCAATGCATTCCATGGTTCAACCACCCTCCATGCAAAGAAACCACTCCTCACCCTCTTGCTCACAGTTTCCTTTCGTAACTTCCAGGGATGGCCTCTTGTCATCACTCCTTCCCGCTGTTCAACCAAGTGAAAGAACTCCCCAGTGTCAACCCTGTAACCACCTCTCAACAGTCTAAAAGTCTCAATCATATAACCTCTCCTTCTTCTATCCACCAATCTGCAGTCCACATTCCCTCAGCCAATCCTCATAACTATCATTGTACAGTCCTGAAACCATCTTTGTTATCCGCCTTAGTACCCTTTCCACAGTTAATTTATCCCCTTCAAATCCTGGGGACCAAATCTGAGAACAATAGTCCAAGTATGGTCTGATCAGGGTCTTATACAATGGAATGATAACTGTTTTATCTCTGCAGGTCAGTGTCCTTCTCATTATTGCAGCAATCCTCTGTGTTACCTTCGCCACCTTTGCAATATGCCCCCTAAATTTCAGGTTTCTATCAATCATCAACCCCCCCCCCAGATCTCTTGTCTCCCCTACTTCCCCCAGTATAACTCCTCCCATAGAGTATGCAGTGTCCCATCGATGTTCCCCAAACCTCAAGACCTTGCATTTTGCTGCATTAAACCGACACCCCCATTCATTTGCCCATCTATCTAGCTTATTCAAATCCTCTTGCAGGGCTGCAGCATCTGCACTATTACTAATAATCCTTCCCAGCTTTGCATCATCTGCAAACAACTGAATATCCCCCTGAAATCCACTGACAATGTCATTGATATAAAGGTTAAACAATATAGGTCCCAGCACTGAGCCCTGTGGGACCCCACTTGTAACCCTCTGCTTCCTTGAAACTTCCCCACAAGAGAGAGAGAGAAATCAGCGAAAAGACTAAGTTAACAGAATACTAAGCAATGTTTAAACAAATAGTTAATTAGAAAGATAGAAGGCTTGTTTACACAAATATTAAGCTAGCAGAATACAAGGAAGTGTTTAACCAAAAGAAAATTGATCAGAGATTGGATATGATTTGGAATTTGAATCGATCAATAGCATAACCATATTAAAAAGCAAAGATATTATCAGAAAAGTACTAGATACTTTAACATTCAAGATTGTTAGCTATTATTTTTCTTATGTTTTCTTAGCCTTTCTTGAGTTTTCTTAGTTTCTTGAGAAGAGATAAAGATTGTGGATAAGAAACCAGGAAAATTAGCTGGATTCGTGCCAAAGACATTGTCAAGATCAGATTTTTACTTTAAAATGAACAGTTGAGACATTATGTTCCCATATGTCTCAACTGTTTGTCTTAAAGATATATTTTAGATTTTGTTGAACTAGAAAATCATATGATAAACTACCAAGAGAAAAGCTGTTCAAAATGCTACAATGGTATGGCATAAATGGGACATTGTACAGAGCAATATATAGCCTATACATGTAATAATTAAAGAAGTACATATGAAAAAGCCTATGACTCAATAAACCTATGCAAATGTTAGAAGCGTTAAAACATAGAGGAATAAATTATATTTAAATTAATATAATGGCTCATATATATGAGAGAGGATCAGCAGCAATAAATTTAGATAGAAAAGAAAGAGAAATAGAAAGAGGGGTTATGCAAGGAGACTCCATTTCATTAAATTTATTTTCAGCAATTCTAACATGATATGAGAAAACTGAACTGAGAGAAAAGAGGATTAAATATAGATGGAGAATACTTAACTAAGCTACAATGTGCTGATTATGATATCATACTAACAGCAAGACCACCAAAAGAATTAGAACACATGATTATAGAATTAAATGGAAAATGTTTAGAGACAGGTCAACAATGGACAAATCAAAAATAATGTATAGTGAAAACACTCTAGAAGGAAAACAAATGAAATCAAAACAGATAGAAATAGAGAGTTCATATAAATATCTAGGACAAATCATTAGAAGTGGCCATAAATTTCATAATGAAAAATCAGCTAGAATAACAACAGGATGGAAAGTTTTGATTTAAAACTTTTTAAAAAGAAAGATTTACAACCAATGTATAAATACCAGCAATACTGTATGGTAGTGAAACTTTGAACCTTACTAAATGACAGTCGGACAGACTGAAAACAATACAATGAAACATAGAACATGTCATTCTGGAAATACAATAGTTAGATAAAAAGAGTAATAAATGCATAAGGAAACAAAACAAAGATAATAAAGCCGGCCTGGTTGGCCGAGTGGTTAGCGTATCCACTTTCCAGCCAAAAGGCTGCAGGTTCAAATCCCGGCGTGGGCATGGACGTTAGTGAAAATATTGGTGGTGGTCGGCGGTAGATGGCGTTGGTGTAGGTGATGAAGGTAGTTGCGGTTGTTGGAGTGGTAGCAACTGAGAGTTGTGGAGTAGATGCCTTCTCTCGATGAGTCTTTGGACTCCCTGGAGGTGTTAGTAATAATAATAATAATAATTCTTGTAGACAAGCTTATACATTGGATATGCATTACTAAATCACTTAAGGAATTGACAACGTACATAAGAATATAAATTAAATTACACTTTGATAAATATTTCCGATATTTCGGCAACGTCACGTTGCCATCTTCACAGTGGCATAGCTGGGGGGGGGGGGGGAATCTGCCCCAGGCGACACTTTTCACATGAGACACAATTTTATTTTTCGATGATTCTTCTATTTATGTTAACTTAGTAATTTTATTACTTAATTAATAATTAGTTTTCAACAACTGTACTTACAACTAAAATAAACATAAACATAGTGTTTTAATTTCTTTCCCTATGTCTTTTTAACTTTTTGTAATATTTTTGGTGTGTATTGAGAGAGGCGGCAAACTCAGGGACCGCCCCGGGCAGCAAAAGCTACGCCACTGCATCTTCAAAAGGAACTTACAAAAAAGGCATGTGCACGTAGGCACTACAACACATTAACTGAGAATGAAGAGAATGAAGTTGCTTTTTGAAGATGGCAATGTGATAATATTGATAATATTTTATTTTTATTTTAATAATAACGTGATAATATTGGCAGAAATATTGGAAATATTTATTAAAGTCTAATTTAATTTATATTCTTATGTACATTGTCAATTCCTTAAGTGATTTTGTAGTAATAATAATAATAATGGATATTGCAACAATAATAAAAGACAATAAATAGCTAGGCATGGCATGTGATGAGCATGTACCTAACAAAAGATGAACCAAGAGGACAAGAGAATGGACATCAAGAACTGAACATTGGGGACCACGTAACCAGCAATAGAATGGAATGATGAGTTAAAAAGATATTATGGACATTTGTAGCATATAGAGGAATAAGCATGAAGAAGTCTCTGTGAATGAGATAAAATATTAAAAGAATTAAGTCACCAGGAATAATAATAATAATTATTGCACAGACACCTCCAATCCAAAGACTCATTATGGAAGAGCCAAGCTTTCCACACAGTATTGAATCCATTGACATAGTACTCATAATGAGTTCTATCCAACACCTAAACCTAAATACATGTTGCTTAGTGTCCTAATAATACCATTCTGCTGGCCTCAGTGAAGCATAAGTAATATTTTTCTATTAGCTATGGTATTTTATTTTTCTTTATGTAATATTATGTGCATAGGCCATGCATTATGAAAATTTAGTAGTAATAATAATAATAAATAACAATATTAACAATAACATTCTAAAGATCTATAGAATTAATTTTTTTAAATAATTGAGTGTTTGTTAACTTACCTAATAACTGCAATACCATTCTGCACCTAAAATTGAATAATACATATCACTATCATCATACTTCCAAAATTAAATAGGTAGCATAATGTGTTTTATACCGTGCTCTTATATTTATTGTTGCCTATATATTAACATTCTAAAAATATTACTACTGTATGTGTCAATCCTGTATAGTATTTTCATGAGAGTATCTGTATGTATAAGTTTTCAAAAAAAAATAGAAAAATATAAGAATCCCTTTATGATACCATGACCTTGATTTTCCCTACTAAAAAATGCTGCTATCATTGAGACATGAGTAGCCACAGATTCTATTCTATCTGCATAAAATCTTTTACAGAACTTTGGAAAACATTTTGTTGAAAGTCATATAGCATCTATATAGTTAAATCCTGTGAAAGACCATTGTGACACTGAGTGTGAGGAATTTTTCAGGAAGGGCTTTTCCTGAACAATATTCTATTCCTAATTGCATTTAAATTCTGAAAAGCATGTTGCTCCTATATTTGAAATTATACAAAGAAAGCAAAGCTGTTTTTCGTAATGGAGAGCCCCTCCCTTTTTTTTTTAAAGAATTATCCAACTATGTTACAGAGATGTGAAATAAATGGGATTATATTAAATAAGGATTATTAATTTGACTTATCTGTATACATTTCTGAAGGTAAGCATGATACAGCACTTTGGACTAGGACTAGAATAGATTTATTTGGTTTATAATTTAGAAGTGTTGAGGAACCAAATGCATGATAGGGTTCACAATTTTTTGTGGATGAAATTTGCATTAAAAAACTGTGCCCAGATTTGGTCACCTCGGTTCCTTCTTGATGGGGTGGAGGCTGAGAGGATCCAGAGGCGAGTGACTAAGATGATAGCAGGTCTATGGAATGAACCATATGAGAACAGGTTGAAGATTTGTGGGTTGCAGAAACTAGTTGATAGGCGAAAAAGGGGAGATATGATTGAGACATTCAAATTGCTAAAAGGATTCTATAGGATTAATTCAGATGATATTTTTGAGATCAGGACTGGTGGTGGGAGAACTAGGGGACACCCATGGAAGCTGGGCAAGAGCGTGGTTAGCAGGGGTGTTAGAGCTGGGTTCTTTACTTTTAGAGTGGTAAATGAGTGGAATAAGCTGCCAGAGTCTGTTGTGGGTGCTATGACAGTGAGCGAGTTCAAGGCAAGGTATGATAGATACTGTGAGAATGTTGAACAGCTGTGTGAACATGAAGTTTAGGGCCTCCCTCGATGAGTCTAAGGACTCCTGGAGTAGCCCGTGGTAATAATAATAATAATAATAAAAACAAAAACAAAAAAAGGGAAATTTCTAAGTAGTGTCAGTTGACTGTCAATGGATTTCTCTCCATTATTTGAGAAATGATGCGCTGAAGGCAACAGGTCTGTGATTAGGATAAGATATGTGTGTCTCTTTGTGAAATAAAATTTTTCTTGTCTGAATATGAGCTGATTTCTCTATAGCATAAGACAGGATAAGCCTCTGAAGTATAGGTTTAGTACAACTAGAATCATGTGAAGTAAGAAAACTTGATAGTAAAGTTTACTCTAAGTTGTTTAAGGAATTTACTTATTTTGTGTTATTGGAAGATTAAAGAAAACACTGGAAGTGACGTATTTGATATATCAGCAGATAATTTCTTTGAGGAGAAGTAAGATGCTAAGAGGTATCATAAAAGTAGTACCATCAAAAGTTTTGTCTTTTGATGGTACTACTTGAAGGTGAATGTGTCTGATCACAAATCACCATTGGACTAGCTGGAAGTCCCAACCTAAATCCGTTGGATTTCAAATAGTGTTCAGAGCTTGAGAGAGAGAGTAGTTGCAAGAAATGACACCTCAGCATCGCCAGCCTGAAAGTGGATTTGGAGTGAGCAGTGTCAGTATTTCCATTGGATGTTGTGCACACTGCCATTGATATGTGGCCTCATAGACTTCGGGCATGCATGAAGGCAAAGGGGGAGTATTTCAAACACCGAGTGCTGCTGTATGCATGTGGTTTGTATGTGCTAAAAGCTGTAAATGATTTACTGATAGAATAAAGGTTTATGTGCCGTTCAAGTTGTAACAGTATTTATGGTTAGACTAGGTATTAATAATAATCCGTATGTTGAGGCGTAAGTGCTGTGAGGACATCATGGAATATATACAGCACTCGGAAAGGATTAAAACTGATTTTAATGTTTCCAATATTTCATCTCGGTTACTGAGACATCTTCGGAGATTACAAAAAAACTACTGTAACACACACACTCAAATACAACACAATACTAAGTGAAACACGTGGGTGACTAAAGTCCTATCTAGGTGGTGCGCCCTCTATGGGCGTTTGTAAGTGGCCTAAGATGTAAGATGGGATCTCTGATAATTAATGTTGCATTAGTGGCATCTACTATTTCCCTTTCCCTAATTCCCCTCTAAGACCTATAGTAGATGCCATTAATACACCATGCCTACATGCCTACAAACTGTCAAAGCAGCTGGCTAACTCTCTTATCCCACTCACTGGACATACCACATCCTATATAAAAAACTCTAACTATTTTAAAACCCTAATAGAAAATCTAACTTTAAATAATACAGACACATTGGTAAGTTTTGACATCGCCTCACTTTTTACCAATATTCCGTTAAATGACACCATAACACTCTTAAAAATGTTTTTCCTTCTGATATCTTAGATCTCTTTTCCTTTGCCATCAATTCTGGTTATTTTCTTGGAAGAACAAATTTACAAACAGATAAAGGTAACCGCTATGGGTCCCCCCCCCTCTCAAACCTTCTATCTGGCTAAGATATGTAGATGATGTGTTCTTTATTTGGTCTCATGGCCCAGACACATTAGACTCCTTCCTCAGTCATCTCAACAGACTACATCCAAGAATACAATTTACGATGGAAAAAGAAAATAACAATAATTTACCCTTCCTAGACACCTTAGTAACACACCTTCCTAATGGTAACCTTTCCTTCACTCTATATAGAAAACCTACTCACACAAGCAGATACATTTATAAACTCTCCCACCACCCTTCTCAACAATATGGCATTATAAAAACTTTAACCAAGACAGCGCACAATCTTTCTTCTAGTGGAACCACCCTTTCAACTGAACTCAACCACATACACAACACCTTCCTTTCCAATGGCTACAGTGATTACAGAATTAAAACAATAACCAGTTCCGTTCCTCCCCCATTCCCTGGCCATCTCTTCAGAAGGGGTTCAGAAATGCCATCACCATACCCTACATCCATGGCATATCAGGAAAAATAGCCAGATCCTTAAAGTACAACCTCCACACAGCATTTAAGCCCCAACATAAACTTGCTACCCTTATCCGTTCTACCAACGATCAGCTCCCTCCTCTCTCAGTGCCTGGAATTTATAAAGTAGGTGTTTCAATAAGGAATTACCATGAGTAGGCATATTTAAATAATTATAATACGGAATTAACTCATGTAAATTATTATTTATTAGTATAATTTTTGCCCGAGTATCACAGGCATCTTCATTTCAAAGCTGATGGAACAATAACTGGCAATTCCAAAAGGCACCACCTAAGCAGCTAATGTAAGATAACTAAAAAAGGTTATTAAATTTCCTAACTTATTAAAAATAATAAAAAAATAAATTAAAATAAAATAAATTAATTAAAATAAACCTGAACAGTCTGGACTTGCAGAGCATGCCATCACCACTAGACATAGAGTTCATTGGAACAAGAGTCCTTCACAAAAGTCGGTTCCTCATGGAACGGCTTTATAAAGAAACATGTGAAACTTTACTTCATTCTCCTAACTTAAACAGATCCAATGGTCTACGTCTATCCCCTTTGTGGGAGATAGTACTTTTTAAATCAGCTAATCTTTCCTAACTTTATTTTGTATATATATTATGCATATATTTTTTATTTAATTATTTTTATTAATTTATTTATTTTATTTTAATTTATTTTATTATTATTTTAATTAAGTTAGGAAATTTAATGACCTTTTTTAGTTATCTTATATTAGCTACTTGGGTGGCGCCTTTTAGAATTGTGAGTTATTGTACATATTGTACATATCCATACTTGGAGTAGAAAAAGCCATCAAAGGCTTAAAATATGGAAAGGCAGCAGGAGTTATCATATTCAACCAGAAATGCCGAAGTATGGAGGTTAATAGTCTTACAGTGGCTGCACTGCATAGTTCAAAAGGCCTGGACATAGGGACGAATTCCCGATGATTGGAGTAGAGCTCTCATAGTACCCTTATATAAAAAGGGAAATAAAACTGAATGTAAAAATTACAGAGGTATTTTCCTACTTGAGTGTTCCTGGTAAGATTTATGTAAGTATACTTGAGAAACAGTTGAGAAGAATTGTGGAAGAACAAGCTGGATTCAGGCCAGTTAGTGGCTGTCTGGATCAGATCTTCACTTTACGACAAAGAGTTAAGAAATAATGGGAATATAACAAAGATCTGTATTTAAGTTTTGTAGATCTGGAAAAGGCATATGACAAGGTGCCAAGAGAGAAGCTATTCAAAGCACTGCAGTTATATGGTGTCAATGGGGCATTATTTCAAGCAATACTTAGTCTTTACTTGAGTTGTAAGTCAGCAGTTAGAATTGAAGGAAGTACAGGAAGCTGGTTTAATGTTATATCTGGTGTCAGACAAGGATGTACATTATCCCCTCTGTTATTCATTATCTATATGGATCACATTATGAAGGAAAGTGGTATTTAACATGATATCAAAATTGGAGGTGTTAATCTCAGCTCTTCGCTTGATGTAGACGATGTTATACTTCTAAATAAATCTGCTACAAGTCTGCAAAATACCTTAACTAAATTGAATAACTGTTGTAATAGATATGGTATGAAGATCAGCAATAACAAGACAAAGACAATGAAAATAGGCAGAAGCATTGAAAATGTCACCTGCATTGTGAATGGAGAACCTGTAGAACAAGTAAAACATTTCGGCTACTTAGGCACGATTTTTAGTGAAGATGGTAAATTAAATATGGAAATAGACAACAGAATCAACAAAGATGATATGGTAGGAAGTCAACTGAATAAATTCATATGGAATAAAAGAGAAATTAGTCAGAACACTAAATTAGCTGTATACAAGACCGTGTTCAAACCAGTTTTAACTTATGGATCTGAGAGCTGGGTCAGAAGTAAAACACTTGACCAAAGACTAGAGACAGCAGATAATATGGGAGTCCTGAGAAATGCATCAATGGCAATATCATATTAAAAACAAGGATATTAGGAAAAACTTGATCTTGTCAGAATCCAGGAATGCATCAGCAGAGTTAATCTCAGGTGATATGGTCACTAAAACAGAATGGGCGAGGAAAGATTAGCAAAACAAGTGTTCTCTGCCTGGTTGGCAGGAAAACGACCTAGAGGAAGACCAAGACATAGGTGGATGGATACAGTAAAAAGTGCCTTAGAAGATAGAAATATAAGATCTGATAATGTTGGAGGTTCGACCTTACATCCTAGGCCACTTACAAACACCCATAGAGTGCACACTAGACCTAGATTAGGACTTTAGCATCACCCACATGTTTCACTTAGTATTGTGTTGTATTTGAGTGTGTGTTACATTAGTTTTTTGCAATCCCTGAAGATGTCTCAGTGACTGAGACGAAATATTGGAAGCATTAAAATCAGTTTTAATCCTTTCCGAGTGCTGTATATATTCCATTAAGGAATATATACAGTTAATAATATCATGTTAATAATATCATGATATTAATAACAATAATAACAACTGAGAATTTTGAGCATTCATTGACTAAATTGAAGGCTTTTGAGAAATCTATGAAGTTTAAGATTAAAGGAAGGTTTTATTTTTAATCTCTTGGTTCCTTCTAGCAACCTTCTAAGGTAGTGAATGTGTTCAACAGTGCTCCTGTTATTATTATTATTATTATACCTGCACTGTCTTTATAATCTGCATTTCATAATTCTGATATAATCTTTGTCACTCTTTCCGCAGTTTCTTTATCCACTCAGAGCCTGCTTTCAAGAAGCCTGCTTGATTTTTGAATAGATGTTACATAGGAACAATTCAGTTTAGATGCAACCTGTTATAGATTTTCAGTGTAGTAGGATAGTGTGATTACTCTGTAATGTTCAGGGTTGTTTAGACTGCCTTTTTTAGGTATTAGTATTATTAGGCCTTCTGTCCATTTTTATGGAATGTTTTGATTTAACTAAAGCTGTACTACAGATATTTAATAGTTGTGTCCAAAGTTCTTTTCCATCATGTTTAATAGCCTCTGCTATCTCATCATCCAATCCAGGTGCTTTCTAATTCTTTTGGGTTTTTAAACTTAAATGTACAATTATTTAAATTAAGGGATATTACATCCCATATTGTTTCATAGCCGAATAAGATGAAGCCTTTGGCTCTTCATATATTTATTAACTTAAATGTACAGCTTAAAGTTGGCTGTAAAAAGTCTATGATCTAGATCAGTGGTCGCCAAAGTGGTCGATATCGACCCCCAAGGGTCGATATAACATTGTTAGAGGGTCGATAGAAAAATATAAGACATCATTGTATGGATAATATTTAATTCGGTTAACTTGGATTACCTCCATCCAATGACAATGCAATTAAGAGTGAATCATGGGAACAGTGACATGAATAGGACCTATAAAATGGAGCAAGGTCATGAAAATAGTTACGGAGGCCAATCAAGTAGGCCAAAATGACACATTTACCAATAAATGGATGTTGGTGGTTCCTGCGCGGCCGGCACGGTGGGAGAGAAATTGCAACACGTGCTTGGTTGCTTATTTACTTATACTTACACGTATTCGATCCCAGTCTCATTTTTGCACATCGACATACAAGTGAGCGTTAATGTTCTAAAATTCATCAACATACATATTATAATTCAATCATTATTCATTCATGAACTAAACTTCTCTATGTTGAAGAGTTGAGCAGGGCTGGTAGTTTTGTACATCCTATAGAAATACGTGAGTAGGTGTATTACTCACGTATTTCTATAATTTCTATTCGGAAATTTTTAAGATCACCGAAAGATCCTCACCCATTCTACAAGTACTCTGGAGTATATAATATACCTTGCTCAAGTGGTATTACTTACGTAGGTCAGACATCTAGAAGCTTTGAAACGAGAAAGAAAGAACGCATAGGATATGTCAGAAATAACAGACAAGACATTTCAGGCCTTTCATGCCACTTTGCCTCTACTAACCATCACATTGAGTGGGATAAGAGCCTTATGCCATACATAGAAGATAACTACCATTCAAGAACCTTTAAAGAAGCAGCTACAGTCGCCCATAAAACTGAAAACCTAAACAACAATCAAGGTCTAATTTTACCAGAAATTTGGAAAACTTTCATCAGATCATTAAACATCAAAGAAATGAACTTTCATAACAATTACGTCATGAGCCATAACTAATAAATCACGTTAACGAGACGCGCATTGTCACGCACAATACCAATTTTTGTATGAATTAGAACCATCAGTTATAACCTAGTCTGTAACCTTCATTTTAGCTTACTAGTTTGTATTCCCTGAAGATGCCAATAGAAAAATTGGCGAAACATGTAGGACTATAAAATAAAGCTACTTGACAAAATATATATAAAAAAAGTGTAATAATAATCTTATGCATTAGTCAAGAAAAAATTCAACACAATGTACAGGATCAACGAGATCACCAAACAAAAGGTAAGCAATCTCAAGGTTTAAAATGCAAAAAAGCTAGGTATTTAAACTATCTGACTTTTTTAAAAAGATGTAGAGACAATAGCGTGATCCCAAAATTTCTTTGTTTGAAACAATATTATAAAACTAGACAAGCAAACATGATTTACCAACGTACTTCGTATGCACTTCTTAGAGAAAGGATTAGCCATACGAGATTCATGCTTAGCAAAATAGACTCACAGTGCTATAACTTATTCACAGATATCTCTAATAATCTTGACGCAGAGACATGGCATCTATTAGACAATATGATTAGCAACAGTTTTACCAAAACATTTAATCACAGCAAAAAGATACAAATTGATAAATTCAACATGCTGTATGATAATCATAGCAACTACAAACTGTCTCTACCAGATAACCAAGTGATAATTAACCTATCTAAACACGTTTTAAGTAAACCTGAGATCTCTATCCTCAAAAAAGGATTCAATTTTGCTTTAAAACCCACTGTCATTCCTAAAATAGAGTTCATCTGCAACTTAGAAAAAGCCTTCTCACTTCTCACTTCTCCAATAGCTAATGACTTACGATTAAAAAGAAGCATAATCCTTTCAGCTCCGTTAAGATCTCGTAACTCTAACCAAATGGAAAGAAGAACGCTTCTCAAATTAAGGAATAATAAAGACATCATCATACTCAAAGCCGACAAAGGTAATAATACAGTTATATTAAATACTAAAGATTATGAAGAAAAAATTAAAAATCTATTATCAGACAGGTCTGTATATGAAGTTCTCAGTAGAGATCCTACCACAAAAAACCATAATGACACCAATGAATTATTACGCGGAATGAATAACTGGCCTATAGAAGTAATAAAAAAGCTAAAATCAATGCACCCACTAACTCCTAGATTGTATGGCCTTCCAAAAATTCATAAAGATGGTATACCATTACGTCCGATAGTTGATGGAATCTATTCTCCCACTTACCAACTGTCCAAGTATCTTGCGAAGATTTTACAACAACATATTCACGTCTCGGATACTTATATTAAAAACTCAAAACATTTTATAGATAAAATAAAAAACATCCCTATCTTTGAAGAGGATATACTAGCAAGCCTGGACATTACTTCTTTGTTTACTAACATTCCAGTGGTTGAAGTCATCAACATCTTAGACAACTTGTTCCCAAGAAACATCACTACTTTGTTCGAACACTGTTTAACTTCTAACTATTTTATTTGGCAAAAAACAATCTACAAACAACTCACTGGATTAGCCATGGGTAGCCCCCCTCTCACCTCCTTGTGCTGACTTATTCATGGAAGATTTAGAGAAAAAAATCTTATCCCAAATCATTCCAAAACCGAAAATTTGGTACAGATATGTAGATGATATCTTTATCATTTGGGATCATACGAAAGAAGAACTAATGAATTACCTCAACCAAATCAATAGTTTCCACAATACTATTTCTAATGTGAATTTCCACAAATTCACATTAGAAATGGAAAAAGATGAAAAACTGCCATTCCTTGACATTTTAATAAAGAAACAAACCAATAAGAGTATCAACCTATCTGTGTACAGAAAACCTACAAATACTGGATGTTACCTCATTTCAACTCAGCTCATCACATAGCTCAGAAACTTAGCATTATCCATAGTCTCAAGAAAAGAGCTTATACAGTATACGACAGACAAGGATGACCTACTAACGGAATTAACTACAATATCCAGAGAACTTTCTTTAAATGGTTACCCAAAAAGACTCTATAACAAGATTCTCTTTAATGATATACCACATAGACAACGTGATGATGTCCAATACATCAGTACAATTACGATTCCTTTTGTCAGCAAGCTTTCCAAAAAGTTAGCTAACCTTCTAAAACCACATAAGATCAGAGTGGTATTCAAGCCAATCAACACTATTCAGAAATTTTTAAGATCACCGAAAGATCCTCACCCATTCTACAAGTACTCTGGAGTATATAATATACCTTGCTCATGTGGTATTAGTTACGTAGGTCAGACATCTAGAAGCTTTGAAACGAGAAAGAAAGAACACATAGGATATGTCAGAAATAACAGACAAGACATTTCAGGCCTTTCATGCCACTTTGCCTCTACTAACCATCACATTGAGTGGGATAAGAGCCTTATGCCATACATAGAAGATAACTACCATTCAAGAACCTTTAAAGAAGCAGCTACAGTCGCCCGTAAAACTGAAAACCTAAACAAGAATCAAGGTCTAATTTTACCAGAAATTTGGAAAACTTTCATCAGATCATTAAACATCAAAGAAATGAACTTTCATAACAATTACGTCATGAGCCATAACTAATAAATCACGTTAACGAGACGCGCATTGTCACGCACAATACCGATTTTTGTATGAATTAGAACCATCAGTTATAACCTAGTCTGTAACCTTCATTTTAGCTTACTAGTTTGTATTCCCTGAAGATGCCAATAGAAAAATTGGCAAAACATGTAGGACTATAAAATAAAGCTACTTGACAAAATATATATAAAAAAAGTGTAATAATATTCTTTCCTCGTTTTTTCATTTTGTCTTATTCAAACCCAAAACATCTAAGTGGTTTCTTTGCGTGGAGGGGGTGATTGAACTGTGCAATGCGTTACCTGAGAGAGTGGTTAGAGCAAGAAGAGTCAATGAGTTCAAGGAGTGGTATGATAAACTTTGTTTCCTAAAAACGACCTCCCACGATATGTCTTTTGACTCCATGGAGGTCTGGATAATTATTAACGGATGTTATTATCAGAGAATGAAATATGTTCAATATTTCATTCTCTGTTTGCTTTCCAGTCCAGGTCATTTACCATTTATATCAATCTGGCACTGATTGCTTTAGTTCTTTTTAGCTATAAAGGCTGCACCTGTTGCTGCTTCACTAGAGCTCCATTAGCGACAGCATTTAGGTTTCTTAATGAATTTTCACCATCAGGCATCTCCCCACATATTCCACTACTGCTTCACATGCCGTTATGGCTCAGACATGGGTTACGATTTGGGTGGTTATAATATTTTTTTTATTTTTTCCATTTCCTTAAATTTATTTTTTTCATAATCCAGAAATCCTATTCTAGCCAAACATGGATTTTTTTTCAAGTCACTTCAGGCAACAAAATTAATGTCCAACCAAAGAAAATCACAAATATCTGTGTGGTGGGATTTGAACATGCTACCTGTTGGATGAAGAGTGGGTACGTTACCCACTTGGCCAACCAGGTCAGCATGTGGATAACTTGATCGAGTTATCTATTATTTACATAATTTACATATTATGTTAAAATCATACCTTAAATTAAGATACCAAAAAATTATATACTTGGTTTAATCCTTTATCCAAGTAAGCAAACAAGTTTGCACCTGAACTATTTTCAGGACTGGAGCAATTCATATAAAGAAGCAAATGACTTCACATCACTTGCCTTAGTATCCCATAATAATCAAAGCACATTTCCTTGCGGACATGTATAATGCTATGCATTATGGGAAGGGTCATTACCAGTGGTAAGCTATGGAAATTTTAACAAAGGGCTTGCATCGTCGAGCAAAAAAAAAAAAAAAAAAAGCCTAACTTAGTCCTTATAATACTTATATTGCGACTTTGTAGAGCTTCTGACAGATATGATAATTCCTGTAGGATATCAATCATTAATGCTAGATCTTTTAAAAATTCCAAATTAAGAAGTCGGTTTAAAAAGCCCTTATTTATCGTTCAATGCAAAATGTTTGCAATAAAGCTGGGTAATTTCTCCACAAAGCAAGAGCCATTCATAAACTGCAAGCTGTCCATCGTGGTCCAAACACACAGCCGATCTTTAAAATTTCGATACCAAGGTCTTTTGCAATCATATTTAATTCTCGTTTATTTTTTTGGTGATTGATGATAAAAAGCATATAATTTATCCATAAATATTTCAAAATGATTTATTTCTTTAATGTTTTTTTTTTTATCGAATCGTCTAATGCTAAGTGTAAACAATGAGCACAATGCCAAATCACAACGTCGGGAAATTTTTGTAGAAGTTTGAATGCAACACCTGATTTGTTTCCTAACATTACACTAGCTCCATCAGAACAGAATGCAATGAAATGATTTTTATATAGTTATCAGAAAATCCATATGAATTTAAAGTAGTAGCATGTATACATTCCACGGTGGTATTTTCTAGTTCTACAAGATTATTAAACAAGAAGAACAAGGGGCTTGCAAATTTGAAAAAAAATTTAACAAAGGGCTCAAGTGAGCCCCTTATAGCTCACCACTGGTCACTACTCATATTTTCACCATCAGGCAAGTGATGTGAAGTCATTAGCTACTTTACACGAGTTGCCCCAGTCCTGAAAATAGTTCAGGCGCAAACTTGTTTGTTTACACTTGGATAAAGGATTAAACCAAGTACTGTATATAATTTCTTGGTATCTTTAATTTATAGTATAACCAACCAGAAAAACTTCCAACAACCTAACATACCTCTGCTTAAACTCATCCTTAAAATTCACTAATGAAGCACTCACAACTACCTCTTGCATCCCACTCCACCCATTCACCATCCTCCAAGCAAAAAAAAAAAAAAAAAAAAAAAAAAAAAAAAAAAAAAAATCACTCAAAAATTAATCATAATGATTCATTTGATTAAAATCTTATTCACATGAAGACATACTTGCTGGTTTAACAGTCACAACTTCAAGCAGGTTTGAGAAAAATGGAACCCTGTTCTTATTACTCGTTATTCTTTCAAGAAGGTCTTGTATGTTTGAATGCTTTCTCACAATTATAAACTCATTACCACTTGTTCACCAACTGACTGAAAGTTTTTCTTCATTATATCAAAATATTTGCTGAAATATTTATCCAAAATCTTCCAAATCTTCAGGGCAGGTAAATTTGAGAAAATACATTATTCCTTCATCTATTAGATTTTTTCGTTCAACATCCAAAATAGCTTTCCGCATTCATTATCGTTTTCTTTAACCAGCCTTTTGATGTTGCAGCATTATCCCCTTTAATATTGCTTATTTCTTCCAAATGCATTGCCACTGCTGACTAGTTGTTAACAAGTGCAGTCAGTGTCCCACTCTATTAGTTACCCACTTTACTGGATGTAGATACTTGAACTTCAGGATTTTTGTTTGTAACATAGCTGCTACATTTGTCAAATATTTCAGTCTTTTTTTTTTTTTTTTTGTGAATTCTGGTAAAAGGTACATAAGTTTTTACTGTAGTTTCAATTTAAAAAACAAAGGGCATCTTTAATAGAATTTAAAATAGCAGATTCAAATTATGTGCAATGCAATGTGTTAATATAGGATCTGGCATGACTATCTTTAATTCCACCACTAGCCCATTGTTTTTGTCTAGCATGTTACCTGCTCCAATGCCTACTCATTTATCCATGTGTAGAGGCTTAAGTGCTGTGAGGACATCATGTTGGAGGCTTAATGGATTTTTTACAACACTGAGAAAGGATTAAAACAGAATTTAATACTTCCTGTATTTCATCTCAGTCACTGAGACATCTTCAAGGATTACAAAAAAAATAATGTAACAAACACAAATAACAAACAATACTAAGCCCAACCACGTCGGTGACACTAAAGTCCTAACTAGGTGGAGCACCCTCTAAGGGCGGTTGTAGGTGGCCTGGAATGTAGAGTGGGACCTCTAGTGACAAGTGTTTCCCAAATCTTAGGAAGTTTAATGCAACCGTATTTATTAAGATTTGGTTGATTTCTGAGAGCTGCTGCTGATTCTAAAAATAGTCTCTCTTTTTTGAATTTGCTGTGGTGGAGCATGGTGATTTTTCTCCATGAGATCCTATGGATTGTATCCAAGACATGGTCAGCAAGGCCTGACTGACCATAGTCATGGTTGCAGATGTATGACTTGTGTTCCTCTAAGCGGATGGTTGCTGATCTTCCTGTCTGTCCAAAGTACGCCAGTACTTTGGACTGTACGTAAGTACAGGAACAGGGTACTTGTAAACTCCAGGCACTGAGAGAGGAGGGAGCTCATCTTTTGTAGAACAGATAAGGGTAGCAAGTTTGCAGTGGGGCTTAAATGCTGTGTCTGTGTAGGTTGTACTTGTTTAAAATCTTGGCTATTTTTTCAGATGTGCCACAGATGTAGGTTATGGCAATGGCATTTCTAAACTCTTTCTGACGAGAAGACCGGAGAATGGGGAAATCCCCTCTCAAACCTTCTATCTGGCTAAGATATGTTGATGATGTGTTCTCTATTTGACCTCATGGCCCAGACACATTAGACTCCTTCCTCAGTCACTTCAACATCCTACATCCAAGAATCCAGTTTACGATGGAAAGGAAAAAGAACAACTGTTTTACTCTTCCTAGACACCTTAGTTACATGCCTTTCTAACGGTACACTTTCCTTCACTGTATATAGAAAATCCACGCAGATACATTCACAAACTCTCCCACCACCACCCTTCTGAACAATATGGCATTATTAAAACTCTTACCAAGAGAGCCCACAATCTTTGTTCCATGGCAGAACATATTGCTGGGGAAAGATGTTAGCAGTGCAAGGGATTAAATCAGTGGGTATCTGAGGAAAGCAATATCAGATTGTGTCCCCATGGTCAGGAAGACAAACAAGGCAGGCGTTAGATGGATGAGCAGTAGTATCAAGCTTGATCTGCAAAAAAAAAAAAAAAAAAATGTTATAGAGAATGTACAAGGAGAAATGCGATCAGTACACCATTGAGCAGTACAAGGCTCAAGCTAGGCAGTTTACCAGCATAGTAAGAAAAGCTAAATCAGATTATGAGAAGACCTTAGACAATGAGATCAAGGGTAATCCCAATGAGTTCTTCCGCTATGGCAAGTAAAACAATGAGATCAAGGGTAATCCCAATGAGTTCTTCCGCTATGGCAAGTAAAAGGAAGAATGACTTCGGAAAGATAACTTTAGCAGGTGCTGATGATATTGAGGTGACAAAATCAGATGTAATAGTCGAGTTACTGAGTGATCACTTTTCAAAAGTCTATCATCCAAGTGAGAGTATCTCTGTACCTGTAGCAATAACTAATGTGAGAATTGAAGCTAAGAAATCAGAGGTATTTAATATATTGCAAATTTTAAATGCGAACACTACTGTAGGTTTAGATGGAATATCAGCTCAGGTGTTGCATGAATGTGCAAAGGAATTGTAAACCCCTCTTACTTGGATATTTAACTTAAGTTTGAACTCTGGTATGGTCCATAGGGAGTGGAAGTTAGGCAAAGTGGTTTCTTTGCATAAGGGTGGCTTTAAAACTGCAGTAGTTAATTACAGACCAATCACCATCTCAGGAGTGGTGGTAAAAGTATTGGAAAAGTTGGTTAAAGACAAAATTCAAGAATGGGTGGATCTGGATATGATACTCTATAGAGACCAACATGGTTTTGTTAAAGGTAGATCCTGCCTTAGCAATCTATTAACTTTTCATAATAGAATGACATCTGAGTTGGACAAAGGAACTGGCTACATAGTGGTACTTCTAGATTTTGCTAAGGCTTTTGACAGGATACCCCATGGAACACTGTATGCAAATTGGAGCAGATGGAAATGGATACTAAATTGGTGATATGGATAGGAGAATGGCTCAAGGAGAGATACCAGAAGGTGGCGTATGGAGGAGCCGAGTCCAAGATGAGGCAGGTGACCAGTGGTGTGCATCAGGCTCTGTGCTTGGACCATTGTTGTTTAATTTGTATATAAATATAAATGATATAGGAAATGGCTTAAAGGGAGATATTCAGTTGTTTGCTGATGATGCAAAGTTGGGTAGCACAATAAAAAATCAAGCTGATGTTGCAAGTTTGCAGGATAATTTAAATAAGCTGGTAGAATGGGCAAAAGGTAATGGATGTCAGTTCAATGTGGAAAAGTGTAAAGTCATGCATTTTGGGATTAAAAGATTACCAGCTGTGTACTACATTGATGGAACAGTACTCCAAGAGATTGATGAGGCTAGGGACTTAGGAGGTGTTGGTAGATAGGGAGAGATGAAGTTCAGGGGACACATTGCCAAGGTGTCCAAGATTGCACATAAGATTACTTGGTTGTTGAGGAACACACTGACATCCAGAGATAAAGAGGTTATTATTCCCCTTTATAAAGCGTTGATACTTCCACATTCGGATTACTGTGCTCAGGTCTGGTCACATCTGGATTCCTTGGAGATGAGGAGGCTGTGGAGAGGGTTCAGAGAAGAGTGACTAAATTGGTGAGTGATGTAAAAAATTCTCCCTACATTGATAGTTTGAGAGCTTCTGGATTGCAGAGGTTGGTTGATAGGCGGAGAAGAGGGGATATGATAGAAACATTTAAATTACTGAAAGGTTTTTATAGGATTGATGCAGGGGAAATGTTTCAGCTGTGTGATAGTGATGGAAGAACAAGAGGTCATCCGTGGAAATTAAAGAAGAGTGTGGTTAACAAGGGTGTGAGAACAAGGTTTTTTGCCTGGAGGGTGGTGAATGAGTGGAATACATTGCCTGACTTAGTTGTGAGCTATTCATCTGTAAATGAATTCAAGAAGAGATATGACAGATGTTGTTTTGCTAGTTTGGGTCTCCCGCGATGGGTCTACTGTATGCAAATTGGAGCAGGTGGAAATGGATACTAAATTGGTGATATGGATAGGAGAATGGCTCAGGGAGAGATACCAGAAGGTGGCGTATGGAGGAGCCGAGTCCAAGATGAGGCAGGTGACCAGTGGTGTGCATCAGGTTCTGTGCTTGGACCATTGTTGTTTAATTTGTATATAAATATAAATGATATAGGAAACGGCTTAAAGGGAGATATTTAGTTGTTTACTGATGATGCAAAGTTTGGTAGCACAATAAAAAATCAAGCTGATGTTGCAAATTTGCAGGATGATTTAAATAAGCTGGTAGAATGGGCAAAAGGTAATGAA
This sequence comes from Typopeltis vanoorti, assembly GCF_054136105.1. NCBI lineage: Eukaryota > Metazoa > Arthropoda > Arachnida > Uropygi > Thelyphonidae > Typopeltis > Typopeltis vanoorti. The sequence continues at coordinate 70,901,047 of NC_143564.1, read as the reverse complement.
TGTCAGTTCAATGTGGAAAAGTGTAAAGTCATGCATTTTGGGATTAAAAGATTACCAGCTGTGTACTACATTGATGGAACAGTACTCCAAGAGATTGATGAGGCTAGGGACTTAGGAGGTGTTGGTAGATAGGGAGATGAAGTTCAGGGGACACATTGCCAAGGTGTCCAAGATTGCACATAGGATTACTTGGTTGTTGAGGAAGACACTGACATCCAGAGATAAAGAGGTTATTATTCCCCTTTATAAAGTGTTGATACTTCCACATTTGGATTACTGTGCTCAGGTCTGGTCACATCTGGATTCCTTGGAGATGAGGAGGCTGTGGAGAGGGTTCAGAGAAGAGTGACTAAATTGGTGAGTGATGTAAAAAATGCTCCCTACATTGATAGTTTGAGAGCTTCTGGATTGCAGAGGTTGGTTGATAGACAGAGAAGAGGGGATATGATAGAAACATTTAAATTACTGAAAGGTTTTTATAGGATTGATGCAGGGGAAATGGTTCAGCTGTGTGATAGTGATGGAAGAACAAGAGGTCATCCGTGGAAATTAAAGAAGAGTGTGGTTAACAAGGGTGTGAGAACAAGGTTTTTTGCCTGGAGGGTGGCGAATGAGTGGAATTCATTGCCTGACTTAGTTGTGAGCTATTCATCTGTAAATGAATTCAAGAAGAGATATGACAGATGTTGTTTTGCTAGTTTGGGTCTCCCGCGATGGGTCTACTGACTTCATGGAGATACCCGTAATAATAATAATAATAAGAAGAAGAAGACTCACCATATTGGAGTCTTTAATTTGCTTAACTAATTTTTGTTTAATAACATCAGCAATAAATGACATCATTTTGGCACTGGCTAAATTAATTTAATACATTAATTCCTTCATAATTACATGAGATGATCTCCTAGCTGAAAATGAAATAAAAGTTCATTCATTATCAAGTTGTTTGTTCAGGAGCAACTGCCTGGGTACAAACAACTGAATGATTTTTGAAATGAAAAAAAAAAAAAGTGTAAATTTGGTGAGAAAAAATCTTTTGAATCTATTTAGAACCCGACTAAAAATTCATTCGTTGTCTCTGATAACTAGTCTTTTGCAAGCAGATTTCTGAAGCCCCGGTGTGAAGTATTATCACAACTAGTCTACCTGCATATAGAAAATGTATGATTTCTGCACTGATTTTACTTGAGTATACATCCCAAGTATATCTCCTACTGATGAGACCACAGTAAATGTCGAAATCAATTTAGGTAATGATCCTGCCCATAATGCACAGCAATATATAAGTCTAAAAGAAAGTGCACTTTGCATTATGGGGTAGTACTAAGGTGAATAAGTAAACAGTCTTTACATATAAGTAATTTAGTAGTGATGATTAACCACGTAGTCAGTATAGAAAGAAGATCTGCAGCAAGATAAGTTAATTTTACATTTATTATGTGACGATATTGTGTAATTTTTAAATTGAGTGTTGATTTGTGATTTTTGTGATTGGAACACAGTGTTTGGTTAAATATTTTAGATAGAATTATTTTAAATTCTTTGTTTCTCACCTAGTGCTCTGGAACAAAATGGCAGTGAAGGGGAGATCACTGCATAGGTCAGTGAAAAACATAAATAAAGTAATGTTGTGGAATTTTCAAGAATGGCACTGTGCCATGAGTGATTGCGATATGCTGATCTGATGGACCACAAGGCTAGTTTGAATCAGAGCAGGAAACTTGCTTGAATTGGATGTCCAGGAAGAATGTGTGAGTGTTAAGAAAGCATGTGAAATTGATGGCAAAGAAAAGAGTGTGACTGACCATAAGAAAGAGTGTGGCTGACCATAAGAAAGAGTGTGAGAATGACAATGAAAAACAGAGTGCAAGTAATGGTAGGATGACATGCGAGGCAGACAGTGAAAAAGCATGTGTGACGGAAAGTAAAATAGTAATAAAGAGAATGATAGCGAAAAAATGATGCAGGATTCGAAAGCCAAGTTAATGAAAATAAGTCAAGAGATGAAGTGAATGCAGAGTGAAATGAAGAGAATTGTAGATATGTGTGGAAGAGTGAAGAAGACCTAAAATAAATTATGTCCAACTGAAAGAGGCAACAAAATACTCACAAGTGGCGTTGTATGCTGATTCAATTATTAGAGATGTGGCGAATGATACGATGCACAAGTTTTGTTTTCCAGAAGGTAGAATGAGTAGAGTGATTGAGGCACTGAATATTAGGAGTAAGTGAGCAAAAGAGTTGGCAGTGATAGTATTAAAAAAATAACTTGATTGGAAACAGGAATGTAAGAATGGATATCAGGAGGCTGTTACAAAAAAATAAAAGTTAATAGTCTGATAGGAAAGGTAGTCAGTATATTGTCCAGGTATGACAGTAATGAGATGAGGCTGAGTAAGAATTATGAATGGAGGAGTGTAGAAGTGAAACGAGTGCAGTACTGAATGTGTGAGATGAGTTTGCAGGACTACACTTTGGTGTGAGTCGCCTGGAGAAGCTGCTACTGAAAGAGAGAGAGAGTAATAAGTGCAGAGATGGAATAAGAAGCAATGTGAATGAGCAGAAGAATAAGGAAATAGGGACTGAGGTGGTGCTTATAAATGGCAAAGTGGGTGGCATGAGTGTAGAGATTAAAAAATAAATGTGCAAGAAAGACAGGGAAACAGGAGGAAGTTAGGTTGAAGAGAGGGACATAGCATGAGAAAGACTGATGCCCCAAGAGAAGGTGAATAGTAAACAAAAAAGGAATGGGATGGCTCGGGAACAGTTCAGTGTGAAGAGGGGTACCTGTATGGTAATGAAAGAGAGAGGAATGGCTTGACAAAGGCACGGAAAAGTCACATCTAATAAGTAGCATCAGTGAAACTTGCTATAGATCCAAAATTGAACTGTTATGTTTGTATACAAATGCTAAAAGTAGAAATAAGGGAAATGAAACTGCATTGAGTTCATTCACCCCAAAATTGTTGGAATAAGTGAGACATAGTTGGATGAGGGATAACCTCATGACAGGAATGGAGATGGAAAGGTATGGCATTTTTTGTGAAAATAAAAAAAAAGTAAAAAAGGAAGTGGAGTGTGTTGATGATAGAAAAATAGTTATGTCCATACAAGATAGAGATCCAAGGGGAAAATAGTGGCAGTGGTTCTGAGGCAGTATGGTGTGATATAGAGTGAATAGAAGGAAATTCTTAGTCAGATGTCACCTCACATTACCAGGTCAGTAGCAATATCTCACAAAGTATTTCATTCTAGTGACAATGAAATTTATGAGAAAATTAGCCAAGAAAACTGGAAAAGGATGATCATTATGGGTGATTTTAAATATGAAAATATAGATTAGAATAATGACATAGCATAGCATCCAGAAGGTAAAGAAAATGGATTTCTCAGTATTGAAGGATAACTACCATGGGCAGTAGGTAACAGAGGATGCCAAAGGATTGGGGGTCTTGGATTTGATAATCTCATTAGAGTATCTTATTATAAATGAGGTGTCAAATCTCACTTTTATTGGTAAGAATGATATGAGATGATTACCTGGGTGGTTGCCAGCCATGTAAGGACTTCTTTGAGGAAATGACATATACTGAACACAAGGCTGGTGATTATGAAAAGCTCAGGAGACAGCTTGCAGCTGTTGCATTGAATTAGGAGTTGGGTGGAAAGGAGATCAATGCTGTTTGGGAACAATTCAGGAACTATCTAGTATTATTATCACATGAGTGGTACTAATAAGTTCCATGAGGAATACAAAGCGCAGGTAAGGAGAACGACTTGATTGGTAAGGACAGCTGTTAGGTAATAAAGCCAAAAAAAAAAAAAAACCTTGGGAGTTCTTTTGATATGTCACCAGAAGAAAACAGAATGATTATGGAGGGATGACAATGAATGCGGAAAATGGATAACCGCTGCAAAGCTATTTCATCCTTGTGAATGTGACATCACATGAAGTTTGAGAGCAGTGAAGGAGTGAAAAAGAGACTGGCTGTGAGTAAAAAGAGGTATATAGAAAAATGAGTGCACTTGATGTTAATAAGGCTGTGGAACTTAATGATATACCACTCTGTGTTTTAGAGAAATGCACCAGACAGTTGACATCTGCCTTGGCACACTTGTTTAATACGAGTCTTATATTGGGTCAAGTTCTAAAGGAGTGGAAGGAATGCAAGACTCTACTTCTCCATAAGGTGGTGACAGAACTCAAGCTTTAAATTTTACAGGCCAATCTGTATGTAAGGTGTTGTGTAAAATATTGGAGAGGTTAGTGAGGATCAGGTTCCAGAATTGGGTTGACAACAGTTGTATTCTCTTTGATGGACAGCACAGATCTGATAAACAGATCATATTGTAGTAAGCTGCTTACTTATTATAATAAGGTGACAAGTGCATTGGACAAGAGAGAGAGAGAGAGAGATGGATACACAGTAGTATACTTAGATTTTACAAAGACTTGTGTAAAATTAAAATTGTTTTTAAACAAAATGTTTGCATGCAATATTAAACATGTATTTGGCTGCAATGTATAACAAATAAGTTAAATAAACAGACAAAACAAAACAGTATCACCAATGAAATGAAAAGGAGCACGATAGATTGAATGGGTACTGAGAAATAACAGAGGAGAATTTCCATGGGTAAATTTGACATGGATCCTGTAAGGAAAAAAGAAAGAACTAAACTAATTTAGTAAAGAATGACAAAAACAAGAAAGAAAGAAAGCTGATGGTTGAGTGAGCTGGAAAGAAGCAGATTTAGATGCAAAAGGCTCAACTCATTGGAGTAGATAGATCTTTGTCCCATGTGCCATGGTGTGTAAAGAGGATAGGTAGGTATATGTTTGAAATAGTGAAATGAAAATTACAATATATATATATATATATATATAGCGCATGTTTGGAGGAAAAAAAACTTCTGTAGTTGAGTTTATTCAGTTTATGAAAAAAAACTTTTTTTTTTACAAAAGTGTTTGAAAGAAGAATCAGTTCAGTTTAATTGACATACAGATATACTTCATGAAGTTAAGAAATTAGATTTCATTATATGTTAGATATCCTCAACAACTTCTGAATACTGAAACTGCATTATGAACATACAGTATAGTACGCCCACAGATACAAGACCCTTCACAACACTTCTGCGCATGTCAACAGAAGGAGAATCCATTCCGATAATAGGGTAATCAATCCGTATTGTGGAATGAGTTGTTTATTATTACACGTCGGAAAATTAACTTCTCTTTTATGATTATTGTAGTTTTTAAAGTGGTAACTATTTTGCTTGTATAACAGTTGGAAAATTTTACCTATAAAGCACGTTGACCAATTCGTTCATCGCCTTATTTCTTTCTCCCCTTCAACACGAATTGATTCTTCCTGTTATTGAGAGCTTTTGCTTATGTGGTTGGACTATATATGTTTATATTTCTTCTGCTTGAAGAAAGGTAGCTAGATAATTTTCTAAATTAAAATTAATAAAAACAACTGAGTATGCTTCAGCTTCAAAATAGATTTTCAAACTTTGAAATACTGAGAACTAAAGCCAACTTGGGTAGCTATTACAACAGTTAGATATAATTAGTCGTATAATTCAGACCTTAAAATATTAATTTTAACCTAAACTTATTTATTAAATACCTTAATTTCAACTTTTATGTAATTAAAAAGATGAAAATGTTTTCTTTTTTTGCATAATGTTTCATGATTTGTTATTTTGCATTAGAATAAAATAAAGTTCACAATGCTTGTTTTCTTCAAATTTTATCTGAAATTTAAAATTCCTGTGGAAGAACAGTAATCATGATGCACAGCGCTGGTGGATCCTTAATTCAATTCTGCCCACATTAACCATGAAAAAACAATGATGTGTTATACAATAATAAATTTAAACTTTCAATGATGTGTTATACAGTTTACACTAATTAAGCAAAAGAACTCATCAGGAGGTCCTTTTGTCATACACACAGCTCATCATACCATGCCTTAAACACACTCAAATTCTCTGCAGAAGCCACACTCTCAGGCAAAGCATTCCAATCATTCAGAACTCTGCATGCAATAAAACTGTTTCTCACTCCCCTGTTCACACCTTCCTTATATAGCTTCCAGGGATGTCCTCTGGTTTCCTGATCTCCCACCGTTTGCTGTAAAACCTCTCCAACATTGATCCTATAACAACCCCTTACTAACTTGTAGGTTTCTATCATATCGCCCCTCTTCCTCCTATCCACTAGACTCTGTAAATTCATCTTCTCAACCTTTCCTGATATTCAACATTATAGAGACCAGAAACTACCTCAGTAAGTCATGTATGGATCCTTTCCAACATTTCTTCACCCTTTTAAAAACCAGGTGACCAAATCTGTGCAAAGTAATCTAAGCCTTATATATAATGGAACAAGAATCTTCTTACTTATGCATGTCGGTGTCCTCTGCATCATTCCCAGAATTCCTTGTGTTGTCCTCACAATTTTGGCAATGTGTCCCCTAAATTTCAGATCCTTATTCACTATCATCCCAAGATCTCTTATTTCCTCCACCTCCAACAATACAAGGGTTGTTTGAAAAGTTTGGTAAATTTCAAATAGATGGCGACACAATTCATTCATTCATACCAGTGTGAAGGCATAATTATAAAAGGATGTTTTATTTAGTTCATGACTTAAAGCACAAGTTCAAGCCGAAATTGAATGTCATCAAAGACAGGAATGGATCATTACTAACAGAAGAGTTGGAAATCAAAAACAGATGGAAAGAATACTGTGAGGAACTGTACAGCAGAGTGGATAAAGAAAATGTGGAGTCCTCCCACCAAGAAAATTTTGATTTGGAACCTTCTCCACTTAGGCATGAAGTTGAAAGAGCAGTTAAGCAGCTCAACGGCAATAAGGCCCCAGGTGCAGATGAAATCCCAGCAGAGTTAATTAAGGCCACAGGAGATGGAGGGATAAGAGTGTTTCATAGATTGATTTCAAGGATATGGGAGACAGGATCATGGCCTAGAGACTGGAAGAAGTCAGTTTTCATACCACTGCACAAGAAAGGTGATATGAAGGCATGCAAGAATTATAGAACTATTAGTTTGATATCTCATGCAAGCAAAATTTTATTAAAGATTATGCTAAATAGGATTGAGGCCAAAGTTGAGGCAGAGATGCCCGAGGAACAAGCAGGTTTTAGGAAAGGTAGGGGCACCAGAGATCAGATCCTTTGCCTTAGACAGATCATAGAAAAATATAAAGAATTCAGACTCCCTCTGGTAATGTGTTTCTTAGACTACTCTAAAGCTTTTGACTGTGTTGAGCATGTGAAACTGTGGGAAGTAATGAAAAGAATGGGTTTTCCTCAACACACTATCAGGTTGATAGCTAACTTGTATAAGGAGCAAGAAGCCACAGTAAGAACAGGTGTTGGATTGACTCACTGACTGGCTTAAGTTGGAAAAGGAGTTAGGCAAGGATGTTTACTTTCTCCTCACTTGTTTAGTATATATGCAGAGGACATCATGCGTGAAGCATTGGATGAGCTCAGGACAGGAATTACGATAGGAGGTAGATTGATCAGTAATCTGAGGTACGCTGATGATACAGTACTCCTTTGTAATGACATGGAAGAACTAGGACTAATTCTTGACAAAGTTAACAAGATCAGTAATAACAGAGGACTTCAACTCAATTCTAGCAAGACAAAGATCATGGTTCTCAAAGGAAAAACCAACAGAGAAGCTCTTGAGAAACAAATGTATCTTAATGGAGAAAGAATTGAGGAAGTCAGCAAGTTTGAGTACCTGGATCCATTATTAATGTGAAGAATTGCTGTTCAGAAGATGTCAGAAAAAGGTTAGGAATGGTTAAAACAACAGTCAGAGACCTGTCTAAAATCTGGAAGGATAGATCTATCTCCATGGGAACAAAGGTTGAGGATTTTGGATGCAGTTGTTTTTCCAACAGCAACTTATGGATGCGAGACTTGGAACCTAAAGAAGTCAGATAAGAAACGGATATCTGCTTTTGAGATGTGGTGTTACAGAAGGCTGTTGAGGATATCATACACTGAAAGGCGTACAAATGAATGGGTGTTAGAAAAGATTAGTAGAACTTTAAGGCTCCTTAAGGATATTGACAGAAGAAAATTAAAATAATTTGGACACATAGAAAGGATGGAAGGAGGACTTCTCAGAACAGTAATAGAAGGTAAAGTTCCTGGAAAAAGAGGCAGGGGTAGACCATCAATGAGATGGATGGATGGCATGTGTGGAGTGACTGATCTTCAGAGAGTTGAGGCTGCCAGAAGGGCAAACAATACACAGACAGACAGACATTGATAGATTGAGAGCTTGTGGATTGCAGAGATTGGTTGATAGGTGAAGAAGAGGGGATATGATAGAAACATTTAAATTACTGAAAGATTTTTATAGGATTGATGCAGGGGAAATGTTTCAGCTGTGTGATAGTGATGGAAGAACAAGAGGTCATCCCAGGAAATTAAAGAAGAGTGCGGTTAACAAAGGTGTCAGAACAAGGTTTTTTGCCTGAAGGGTGGTGAATGAGTGGAATTCATTGCCTGACTTAGATGTGAGCTCTTTGTCTGTAAATGAATTCAAGAAGAGATATAACAGATATTCTTTTGCTAGTTTGGGTCTCCCGCGATGAGTCTACTGACTCCATGGAGATACCTGTAATAATAATAATAATAATATGATTAACATACAGGTTAAACAGCATTTGGCCCTTAAACAGACCCTGAGGCATACCATTAGTGACTTTTCTCTTCCTGGATATTTCTTCCCCATACACAACTTGCTGATACCTATCAGATAGCCAGTCTCTGATCAAATGCACTAATCTAATAATCCAAACGCATCAGCTCTAGTTTGACTATTAACTTATCATGCAATAATCTATGAAAAGTCTTACTTTATATTTTTAAATTCTATAGGAACAACAAGAGTTATCCAAACTTAAGGACTTAGTAGTAAACTGTGCTTGATGTGAGAGAAAAAAAGGAAATGGAAAAAAAAGTTCCACATCACTTTATAGTGGTTATAAATTAGCCACTCAACTGGCCACGGTGGTGAAATATGTCAGTCGTCTTATCTCAGCAGTATGCTTCACGCAAGTTTTGATTAATGGCTAAACACATCTTAGCTGGTAGAGTAGTTAATTAATCACTACTGCTAACAAAATTTTAAAGTATAGTTCTTTATTATTGTAATGTTTTTCTACTAACATATCATAGCTTTAGTATAAAATTAAAAAAAATACCTTTTTTTCAAGAACAGCAGATAGCAATTCCAAAACACCACCAGCTGCTAAAACTGCTGATTCATAAACTTTCTGAATTAGGAAAAATAAATAAGTATCAATTTCCAACTTCAAAAAAATATAATATAATAATAATAATAAAATAAAAATTCTCGAATAATTTAAATGAAATAGAGTTCAGAGATCTTTATATTAGAAAATCTGCAACACGATAAGACTTGCTTTGCCAGCCTGGTTGGCTGAATGGTTACATACCTGCTTTCCAACCAACAGGGTGTGGGTTCGAATCCTGTCTTGGGCATAGGAATTATCGGGCTGGTAAGTATGACAAGCTTAGGAGATTGATTGGTTCGGTGCAATGGCATGTACAACTGCAAGGGCTAGAAATTGATAATGCATGGGAGGTGGTAAAGAAGTGTTTGCATGAAGCAATGGCTGACTGTATACCTAGAGTCCAAATAATAAATCAAGTAGGGGTTAAATGGATGAATAACACCATTAAGCTTGAGCTGCAAAAAAAGAACAACTATGGAGGGAATTTAAGGAGAAAGGTGACCTGCAGGCACATGAACAGTATAAAGCGCAGGCCAGAAGAGTAACAAGTGTGGTAAGAAAAGCAAAAAAGGATTATGAAAGAACATTGGCCATCCAGGCTAAGGAGAATCCTAAACAGTTTTTTCGATATGTTGCAAGTAAAAGAAACAATGTATATGGTAGAATGATTTTAAAGAATGCCGATGGTAGGGAGGTAACTAACTCAGCTGATATAGTTGAATTACTGAGTGAGCATTCTGCAAGAATATATCTTCCAGGTGGTGACATTGCAGAAATGAATGAACCAATAGATTATACGGGAATTGTGGCGAATGAAGTGGAGGTGAGTAGTCTATTGCATAACCTCAATGTCAGTACATCTGTGGGATTGGATGGTATACCAGCTCGTGTTGTACGTGAAGCGGCTAAAGAATTGTCAGTACCTTGACCATTTTGTTTAATTTGAGTCTCCGGTCTGGGTTAGTCCCGAGGGGGTGGAAAGAGGGGGAAATAGTTCCACTACATAAAGGAGGTTCCAAGACTGATGTTGTAAATTACCGACCGATTAGCATATCAGGTCATTGTCGAGGTCTTGGAGAAATTAGTCAAGAGAAGAATACAGGACTGGATAGATGAAAATGGGATACTGTATGGGGGACAACATGGTTTTGTGAATGTTAGATCATGTCTCAGTAACTTGCTCACGTTTTATAACACAGTGACGGCTGAACTGGATAAGGGTAATGAGTTTGCAGTGATTCTACTGGACCTTGCCAAGGCCTTTGATAGGATACCACATGTTACTCTAATCAGTAAACTGGAGCAGATGGGGATGGATATAGGGTTGGTGAGATGGATAGGAGGGTGGTTGATGGAGAGATACCAGAGAGTGGTTTATTCAGGAGTGGAGTCCAAAAGACGGCTTGTGACTAATGGTGTACCGCAGGGTTCTGTTCTTGGACCACTACTTTTCAATTTGTTCATTAACAATATAGGAAAGGATTTGAGAGGAAGTGTTCACTTGTTTGCTGATGATGCAAAGTTGGGTAGAGCAATTGTGAGTGCACAGGATGTCAAAATTTTACAGGATGATTTGGATAGTTTGGAGGACTGGGCTAGAAAAAATGGATGTCAATTTAATGTGGCAAAGTGTAAGGTTATGCATTTTGGAGTGAAAAGATTAGCAGCAGTATATCACATTGGTGGAACCATACTCCAGGAGATTGATGAGGCTAGGGATTTGGGAGTGTTGGTGGACAGGGAGTTGAAGTTTAGGGGGCACATTGCAAAAGTGGCCAAAACAGCTCATCAAATCACTTGGTTGCTGAAAAATACTTTAATAAGCAGAGACACACGAGTTATTGTTCCTCTATATCGAGCCTTGATAAGATCCCATCTAGACTACTGTGCCCAGATATGGGCACCAGGATTTCTTCTTGATGGGGAGAAGGTGGAGAGGATCCAGAGACGAGTGACCAAGATGATAGCAGGTCTGTGGAATGAACCTTATGAGAACAGGTGAAGATTTGTGGGTTACAAAAATTGGTTGATAGGCGGAAAAGGGGTGATATGATCGAGACATTCAAATTACTGAAGGGTTTCTATAGGATTAATCCAGAAGATATTTTTGAGAATAGGATTGGTGGTGGGAGAACTAGGGGCCATACATGGAAGCTGGGCAAGAGTGTGGTTAGCAGGTTTTTTACTTGGAGAGTGGTGAATGAGTGGAATAAGTTGCCAGAGTCTGTTGTCGGTGCTATGACTGTGAATGAGTTCAAGGCGAGGTATGATAGATACTATGTGAATGTCGACATTCCAAGAAGTGGGCAACTCCAAGGAGTCGACAGCCTCCCTCGATGAGGCTGTCGACTCCTTGGAGTTGCCCACGATAATAATAATAATAGATGTTTGTGATTGTGTTTAGGTGGGAGATGAATTTCCTTGCCCTATGTGAGACCACCTCTCTGCTTATTGAAAGCCTGAAGTTGCTTGAAAAAGTTTCAAGTTTGTTCTCTAGAGAAGGATTTCTGAACTATATAAAAAATAAATTAAAAAGTACTAAAAATATATAAAATTGATAAAAATAGTCCTTGGCCCACCCATGGTTCAAAATGTAATATAGGTTTTCTAATAACCTTTCGTCAGTAGAAGCAACATAAAAAAAAAGAAAAAAAAAATCTGATATGCATATATGCTTATATCTCAGTAGAGCACATAGGAGTTTTCACAGTGCAATTAAAGAAAACAAGACAGACCCAGGTATATATGTACTCATTCTTGCATGTGTATACACACATACACATATGACCACAACCACCAATAAGTAAACAGTTTTGCATAATTTTATTATATTATATTTGGGAATACTGGACTAATAATTTTTATTTATCTTTGATGCAACCACTTAATTTCATATATGACTAATTTCTCATTCTACAATTTATGAATAACAAAATGGATATTTTTAACTAATAACATAATAATAACAATTTTATCATTTGGCTGGAATTGCAGCCATTGTAGCTTACATCTGATAATTGTGTGAGTATTCTTTTGGTTTACTGCCAAAGTGCAAGGAAAATCCTACCACTATATGATACTGACTAACTTGACTGTTTTCATAAAGGTTCCTAGATTCCTAGATGGGATTTGAACAAATGTCTTTCCGACCAAAGAGCAAATGTTGGTTCTTCCCTGAAACTGTGACTTTTCAGTAGTTTGCTATCATGAGTGAGTGAGCTGCCATTTTATATAATTTGAATTTTAGATCTTTCAGTACTTTAACATTAAGACTATGAAATACAACTAAGAACAGATTTAAAAAACATATTCTTCAGAGCCTAGTAAATAGAAGCTTATGAATCAATCATAAGCGGTTTACTAGATGGATATTATGAAGATCTTACAATAACTGAAAGTAGGAGCCATCCATGTATGTTTATATAAAGGCTGGTTGGTTGACTATGAACAATGAATGACTTGAGTCATGTTATTCCTACTAACCAATTGGATTCTAACTTGGGTTATTCTATATGTCAGTTTTTTCTAAATATATTACAGAGGTGCTACTGTATGATCATTATAGAGTAATTTTTTTAATGGAGAATGGTGAGCAATTGGAGTGCAAGAGTACAGACTGTGAATGAGTTTAAGGTGTAGTAATTATGGACTTATTATTATGCATACTCCTCCAGGAAGTCAAGGACTTATACAGGGAGAGCAAGAGAAGGGCAAGAGTATAGACTGTGAATGAGTTTAAGGTGTAGTAATTATGATGGATTTATTATTATGCATACTCCTCCAGGGAGTCAAGGACTTATAAAGGGAGCGCCTCTTCAAGGTCGCATAATAACTAGCTACCTATCATATCTTTCTTTACATCTTACAATAACTGAAAGTAGGAACCATCCATGTATGTTTATATAAAGGCTGGTTGGTTGACTATGAACAGTGAATGACTTGAGTCACTAACCGATTGGATTCTAACTTGGGTTGTTCTATGTCATATTTTTCTAAATATATTACAGAGGTGCTACTGTATGACTACTATAGAGTAATTTTTTTAATGGAGAATGAGCAACTGGAATGCAAGAGAAGGGCACAGACTGTGAATGAGTTTAAGGTGTAGTAATTATGATGGACTTATTATTATGCATACTCCTCCAGGGAGTCAAAGACTTATACAGGGAGAACCTCTTCAAGGTTACATAACAACTAACTACCTATCATATCTTTCTTTGAAAACATTCAGCAAAAATGCACTTGCAACATTTACTAAGATTTTTATTATAATAAGTCGATCCTAACTGCCCATCTTTGTGCTTGGTGAAATTGTTGTTTGGTGAAAGAATGAACATATGAATGAATAAGCATCAAGGAAACTAGATATAAAAGGATGGCTGCATGAGAAAATGGACACATCTACTAAATTTGAAACTGTAATTAAATTCAAGATGTCAAGAAATTATATTCCTGATTTTTGTTATACACAATGGGATCAGTGGGAGCCAGACCTGGAAGAGATACTAAGGTTGAAGGTTGAATATATGACTTCTGCATTACTTCAACCTTGGTATCTCTTCTGGATCTGGCTCCCACTGATGAGACCTCAATAAAAGTTAAAACTGGTCTGGGTAGTGGCCCTTCCCATTATGCATAACATTATACAGGGTGTTCGGGATAAATTTGACATATTTATAATTAATTATATTTTTCCGTAAGTTACATGTATTAACACACACTTCTCTTCATTTAAAAGTTTGGACCCTTCTTCATTCATATACAAGATGTCAGAAAGGATGGATAGCTGGAACCCACCTGAATCATGGAAGAGAATAACTTGTATCATGATGATTCGTGCCCGCCATCAAAATAAGGATATTACGACTGCTGCCCAATGCTCCCTGAATACAGTAAAAACAATCAGGCATGAACTAGAGACTTGCAATGGTGACTACGAGGATGTAGCAAGAAGAAAGATCCCTAGCAGACGATCTGATTGCGTTCGTACAGCAGAATTCCTCGCAAATCTGCAGGAACAGGTGTTGAAGAACCCTGGCATTGGAATTCGGGCTTTGTTCGTGGAGTTGCTAACTGTAGTCAAGCCCTGGATAACAAGGGTAGCCAATGGTAGGCCGTATGTATGGCAGCAGGATTCGGCCCCTTGCCACACCTCTGGGAAAAGTCAAAAATGGTTGTCTGAAAATTTCTACGACTTCACCAGTCCAAATGTTTGGCCTCCAAACTCCCCAGACCTTAACCCCATGGATTATTTTGTATGGGGCGCAGTTGAAAAAGACACCAATCGCACTTCCAGTAATACAAAAGCCCAGTTAATGGATAAAATTAAAACAGTTTTTGCGGCCCTTCCCAGGGAGACTGTAGCATCAGCTTGTTCGAGGTTCCGAAGCAGAATTGAAGCTGTGATCGATGCTAATGGTGGTTATTTTGAGTAAATCTTGTTGATAGTATTGTAATTAACTCTGCCTGTAATGTTTTTTTGTCAATTCATTAAATTTAATAGATACAAAGAAGATTTTCTTTTTCCTTACGAAACTGTCAAATTTATCCCGAACACCCTGTACATGTTCAAAAGGGTGTGTGCTTTGCATTATGGTGTTGTGTCGGAAAATGAGCTGACTCACTATTTGTAAGCCATCTTGTTTCCGACCCAACACACAGTGACGATTAGACCTAAGGATATGCTTATGCCTCCAGAGAAAGGGCTAAGAGAGTATTGTATGTTGTTCACAGAAAAGTATATCTAACTGACTGAGATTGTTAATATTAAATAAACTTAAGAAATCTGTATTTAGAATTGATAATGTCTGTGTAAGATAAGCAAAGGGAAATTGTGTCTTAGGACTGAAATTGTTATTATTAAATGTGCATAAGAGATCTGTGTATTAGAACCATGTCAAAACAGTTCGGAGTTGGGGTGACCAATCGGCCATGGCTAAGAGTATGATGTAGTCACCGAGAGAGGGCGCTCGCATTTGTAATATAAGGCGCGGCACAAGACTCAAACGCTCTCTTGTTTTCTGTTCCTGCGTTCCCATCCAAATCCTGGATAGCTATGGAAGCTTGTCGCCGGTGCCCAGCAACAATCTTCCAGTTGCTGTTGTACCGAGTCGAGTAAAGCCACCAAAGGAATGAAGTCAGAATTCCAGTAAAGAGCCGTTGGTGAGCTATGCCAACGTGAAGTCAGCGAGGGAAACCTTCGATGATAGTGGAAGTAAGTCGCTGATGCCACAGAAACATGTGGTGAGAAAATACGGAAGTGAAAGCGTGGAGGGAAGTAACGGAAACTCCATGAAAAGAACAAGATGGTAATGTACAATTTTTCATACTCATTATAGAATTGTAATCATAAAAGAAATAGGAGCCAAGGATTCAAGGAGCTCCACACATTAACTTACCCATAGTGCCTAAAAGACTGCTTGGACTGATCTGTCTGTGTCAAATAAGCTGGTGCCACTCTAAGATTGTGCTGAGAAAGGAACCTAACCTTCGAACTGTTTGTCAGGAAGAAGCTATATGATATAATGTTAGATATTAGCCTGAATTTTATTTAAGTTGTGGGGGGATAGAGCTTGAGCACGAATTAGAATAATTTTCTATGTTAAAATACAAGACGGAATGCATCTGACAAACTTTGTATAAAATTTGTATATAATTGTGCTTAGGAAATGAGCACTGAGTAAACCTGTATGGAATAATCGAGTCTGAACATAATAATATAACAGAGATATAGGATTATTTCATTTAAACATAAGAATTGAAATTTTGGATATCTTAACCTAAAGAGGGGGGAAGTCAGACTCTCTAGCATTGAAATTATTATTTGAAGTGTATCTATGCAAGTGTTTATAATAAATGTATTTCTTTATATCAAAGTTCATGAGTCTGTTGTCTCTGAGATTGAATTACCACTTATAAAACTTTCGGACCTGTATGAGTGAAGGGGGAAGCAATTTACATAAGAAAGAAAAAGGGAGGAGCCATGACTGCACATCACATGATCCCTTTGTTGTTTAGCGTTATATATTCGAGTATCAGAATTTAGTTGCCGGCTGGCACAGTCGTTCTAAACAAAATATAAATTTTAATTTAAAGAAATACACGTATTAACCACAGTGAAAATTATTTAATTGTAAATATTTCATCCTAAGTATCTTAGGACATCATCAGTACAGTATTTAAACAATAATAGGAATAACATAGTTAGGGCGCATGATTACAATAGAATCTCATGAAACGTGCATAACGTGCTAAAGTAGTACAAAAAAAAAAAAAAATTAATTATTTAACACAATTTTGTATGACGATTTCCCATACTTTAGGAATAGTAAGAACGTCGTTGCAGTTTAAGTTTGGTCTGTGTAGTAGGGCTTCAGAACTTTCTTTGTATAAACGATTTTCACTGTGGTTAATACGTGTGTTTCTTTAAATTATGATCTCACCACAGGTTTTGTTATTTAAAAAAAATATATAAATTTGTCGGTAATGAAATAACTGATATGCATGAGAGATAAATAATACATACAGAATAACATAACTAAAGAATAAAGAGAAAAATTGACAAGGCAGGACGTAACAATGGGATATGTACTAAGGCAACTGATGCGAAGTCATTAGCCTCTATAGCTCAGTTGTGAAGATACTTCCCATGCAAAACATTGTTTTCCTTACTTGGATAAAGGATTAAAACCAAGAACATAATTTCTTGGCATCTTTAATTTATAGTATTTTTTAACCAAGTTAAAAAAACTTTCAACATATGTATTGTATGCCCACATTTCGTAGAACTGACCTTGGCTTTTGTGCCAAGAATAGTCAATTTGTGCTAAAGGGGAGAAAGAAATAAAGGATGCATGAATTGGCCACCCAATACGCAAAATCTCGGGTGGCCAAAATTATTGGGTGGCCAATAATTTGCTTATTGGCCACCCAATAAGCAAACAGACAAACAGGCAAACAGCTTACTTGGAAAAAATGGAGTAAAACCAGGTTTAAAATTGCTTGGTATCTTTAACATAACTATACCCAAGTTAAAAATACTTTCTGCATCTATATCTCCTACGAGATTTTTATTTAATAAGGTTATAACACCTTATGGTAACTTGTTTTGGTAAAATACTTACAAACTCTGCATTACTAAATCTTGGCATTTCTAGCCTAGCTCCCACTGATGAGACCTCAATAAAGGTCGAAACCGGTCTGGGTAGTTGCCCCTTGCCTTTAATACAAAACATCATACATCCCCTTCTTGGAGATGTGTTTTGGCATTAAGGGTAAATATTAAGATTAGTGATCAGAGCTTGCTCCACTTTTACCACGAGTTGCCTTGGTCTTGCACTACCTGTAGCATCAGCTAGTCTTGCATAAATTGCAGGCGCAAACTTGACATTTTGTCTGTTTGCTTACTTGAAAAAATGGAGTAAAACCAGGTTTAAAATTGCTTGGTATCTTTAACACACTGTATATGCATCTCTCTCTTCTCCAAGACATTTGTCACCTTGTTTAGTACATAAGTAAGTTAGCAAATCGTAATCTCCCTTTAACAAATCCATGCTGACAACCACAGAGAATATTGCTGCTATCAACCCATTTTGTATTCTAGTTCTCTCCAGTATCTTAACCACAACTCCAGATATACAGATTGGCCTATAATTTGTAGCCACTGCTTTATCACCACCTTTATGCAGTGGAACAATTTTACCTTCTTTCCATGCTTTTGGAAACCTTGCTGTTGTAAGACTTATTAAACAGGCATGCTAATGCTACTACCAATTACCTAGAACATCCCCTTAAGACATGTGATATGTCATCAAATCCTATCACATTATTGACATCAAGCTTAATTATTTCATCATATACCTCCTGCTTGCAAATAATTAAACCATCCTCTCCTATGTCTTCTACGCTTGAGTTTTTCATGATTTCACCCTGACGATGGTAAAACAGCCTTATATATTTTCACTGAATACATCAACAATGTCTTCTGCAGCAGTTATCCTTGTAAAGGATAACTGCTGCAGAAGACATCATTTATGATCATATCATTTATGATTAAATGATCACATCATTTAATCATAATCATTCTTCATTTTTCTTGCCACATATCTGAAAAACTCTCTGGGGATTATCTTGGCCTGATTTGCTAATTTCTGCTCATACTGTAGTTTTGAAGTTCTTACCTTACTGAGTAACTTTCCTGACCTGCTTTTTATACTCCACATTCAATTGATTTCGATAATTATTCAATTTGTGCTGCCTCCACAGTATCCTGTTCTTCCAAATTTCATGCTTAATCTCTTTATTCAGCCATTTGAATAAAGAGATTAAGGTATTCAGGTATTCAGTCTTTTGACCTTTGGAAGCCATTTGCACATCGATGTTATTAAATATCTTTCGGTTAGTTCCCACGCGGCATTTATCTCCTGCCCAATTAACACCTCATTCTATGCTATAGCTCCAAGCTGTTTCCCATCTTTTATAATCACCAGATGTAATTCCATATATATCCTGTCCTCACAGAAGTCTTCTTATGAATAGTCACAACCCTGGTGATCACTTCATGATAACTCTCGCCAAATGGAGAGAAGCGTGAAACCCTACTCGCAATCACATCCTGTAATGAAATGAGCAGATCTAAAACTCTCAAACCTCGTATGGCCTCCTTTAGATACTGCCTGAGAGTTGTCCATCAAGAACTCAAGAAATTCAGTTTCCTTATTACCAAATGTTGTCTCTTCATTCTAATCTATACTGCCATAATTAAAATCACCCGTAATAATCACTTTTCTCTTGTTCGCTAACCGAAGTTGCTTATACATTTCTTCATCACCACCCTCCACATTCCCTGGGCTATAGCAGAATCTGACTAAATATCTCTTTATGTCAAATTTCATGTCACAATACTAATTCAAAATCATTGCAACTATTATCATCTGTCATTATCTACTTTGTCTGGACATAATTCTCCTCCTATCATCAACAGCCCCCCTCCCCTTTTTGTCCTTTCTATCCTCATGGAAAATCTCATACCCTTCCATTTCTATTCCCTAATATTAGGATATCACCCTGATCCAACCATGTTTGGCATATTCCAACAATTTTTGAGGGAGTAAACTCAATGGATGGAATCATTTCTGATGCTCCTCGCATTTGTACATTAATACAGCAATTCATTTTTAAGTGTGTAATGTCTCCTGCCCATGCCATTTGTAGATTATGACTTCCCAACACCTAACCATTCGCAGTTGCCTTTATTACTACTTACCTATCTATCTCTTCATACTCAGCTGCATCCCAGGTCATTCCAATTCCCATGCTAATTATTCCCATACATATATTCACTACTACTTCCAACATCCACCGTCCTTATAGCTGTGTCTCCCTGTCCACCTTAATTCCCCTGTTTCTCTGTTCATCTTTCATTCTCCTTCCATCATTATCACTCATAGTAATACTATTCTCATTTACCATAACTTCAGTCTCACCATTTCTGCTCTACTGATCACTTGCTTCACCTCTTACTTCTTCTGCTCTTTTGCTCACATCACTTGTTTTTCCTTGCAGCGATAGTCTCTCTAACTGACTCACACTAAATCCATTCAATGCAACCATCACTTTTGTACATTTCCATCTTTCCTTCATCCCACACATCCACAAACTCCACTCCCTTCTCCTCACACACTGCTCTGCCAACATACCATTCGTGATTCTACTCTTCATCGAAACTCACTACTAACACATCTAGAGAACACGCTGACCACCCTTCCAACCACACTGTTATCTTTCACTCTCCTGAACAACGTACTGAAATCCATTCTTGCATGCACTTTATGTCCAAACAAGTCATTTGTTCCAACAACCACTACCAGCTTGCTTGTTCATCTGCTTCTCTTATCTAAATTTAGCATCAATTATCCCTCTAATTATCCCTCCTGAAAAACATTCCTTATGGAATCGCTCATTTACCACACCTCTAATAATGGAATCTCCAAACATCACTATTCTTGAGTCATTTGTCACTTCTTTTTCTCTGCTTTCCTTCATTCTAACCTTTTGTACTCGTTCATTCTTATCACCAAAGCTCTCATCTCACTACACATATTTTTCATTTCACTTCTCATTCTGATCAACTCATTTTTCAATCTTGCATCCTGGCAATTAGACTATCTGTCAGTCTGTCATTTATCTCTTTTATTTCCTCATTCCAATATTCCTTTGCTCTGCAGTTCTGCTTACTTCTGTTCAGTGATTTATATTCATTCATTCCTGCAACTGCTTGCATTCCATGATTCATATGGTCATTTGCTCCCACAGTTATGCACTCTTTTATTCCATCATCAGCCAGTTTCACATTTACTGATAATTCGTAGTCCAATAAAATATCATGCTTTCTACATGTCCATACTGTCTCTTGTCTCCTGTTCAGTCTCTCCACAAACACGTTCTTCACATTCCATTACTTACATGTTGCATTCAAGACAATGTACCAATCCTTGAAAAGTTCATGCCATTAATTACGTTTGATTTTTGTACTGCCTGATTTTCCTGATTTCTCAATCTTGTTTGTACTGCCATTTTGTTTTCGCTGACCACAAGTTTCAAAATTAGTAAAAATAAAACCTGTTTCAAACACAGAATCCTCCACAATCATTCATTTGTGCTAATCTATAAAAAAATAAACAGGACTACACCAAAATGCAAAGCAAAATTGCTATTTTTATTATTATTATTATTATTATTATTCAGGCCTCCAAGGAGTCAAAAGACTCATCGAGGGAGGTCCTTCCTAAGACATAAAGTCTGTCAAGACTCATCGAGGGGAGGTCCCCCCCTGAGAAACACAAAGTTTATCATACCACTCTTTAAAGTCACTGACCGTTCTCGCTCCCACCACTCCATCAGGCAATGCATTCCACGGCTCAACCACCCTCCACACAAAGAAACCACTCCTTACCCTCTTGCTCACAGTTTCCTTTCGTAACTTCCAGGGATGGCCTCTTGTCATCACTCCTTCCCGCTGATCAACCAAGCGAAAGAACTCCCCAGTGTCAACCCTGTAACCACCTCTCAACAGTTTAAAAGTCTCAATCATATCACCTCTCCTTCTTCTATCCGCCAAACTCTGCAGTCCACATTCTCTCAGCCGATCCTCATAACTATCATTGTACAGTCCTGAAACCATCTTTGTCATCCGTCTTTGTATCCTTTCCACAGTTAATTTATCCCCTTCAAATCCTGGGGACCAAATCTGAGAACAATAGTCCAAGTGTGGTCTGATCAGAGACTTATACAACGGAATGATAACCCTCTTATCTCTGCAGGTCAGTGTCCTTCTCATAATAGCAGCAATCCTCTGTGTTACCTTCACCACCTTTGCAATATGTCCCCTAAACTTCAGGTTTCTATCAATCATCAACCCCAGATCTCTTGTCTCCCCTACTTCCTCCAGTATAACTCCTCCCATAGAGTATGCAGCATCCCATCGATGTTTCCCAAACCTCAAGACCTTACATTTTGCTGCATTAAACTGACACCCCCATTCATTTGCCCATCTATCTAGCTTATTTAAATCCTCTTGCAGGGCTACCACATCTGCGCTATTACTAATAATCCTTCCCAGCTTCGCATCATCCGCAAACAACTGAATATCCCCCTGCAATCCACTGGCTATGTCATTGATATAAAGGTTAAACAATATAGGTCCTAGTACTGAGCCCTGTGGGACCCCACTTGTAACCTTCTGCCTCCTGGAAACTGCTCCACCATACACAACTCTCTGATACCTATCAGACAGCCAATCCTGAATCCAGTTGACCAATCTGACATCCAGACCCATGTGCTGCAACTTAAATATCAGCTTATCATGTGGCACCCTGTCAAATGCCTTCGCCAAGTCTAAGAAAATTGCAGTATATGCCTTTCCCTCATCTAATGCTCTTGTAACTTTATTATAAAAGGCTAGCATATTGCTAAAACAAGAGCGTCCTTTCACAAATCCATGTTGATTCTCACAGATAACATTACCCTCATCTGCCCAATGCTGTACACGGTCCCTCACTACTTTCTCCAAGATCTTAACAACTACTGATGACACACAGACTGGCCTATAATTAGACACTTCCAGTCTGTTACCACCCTTATGCAATGGCACTATCTTATCTTCCTTCCATTCCCTGGGCACCTTTGCCAAAGCCAGACTTTCATTGTAAAGCCACGTTAAAGGTATTGTCAATTCGCTAGCACATTCTCTCAAAACTCGTGGCGAAATACCATCCAGTCCCACAGCTTTACTGACATCCAGAGTACTCAGTATCTGAAACACACTCTCCTCCTGTACCTCCAGACCTCGTACCAGTCCTATCCCTCTAGCATTAAAACTGACTCCTCTAGGATGAAATACTCCAATAAAGTGTTCATTGAACAATTCCACTATGTCCTCTGCATCAGTCACTCTATTCCCATTTTTATCCCACAATATCATTCTTCCACAGTCATTTCTCCTCCTACTGGCCACATAGCTAAAAAATTCCCTAGGATTTTCTTTGGATCTTAGGGCCAATCTCCTCTCATATTCCAGTTTCGCTTTCCTTACCACACGAGTCACTCTTCTGGCCTGTGTCTTATATTCAAAAATAAAACTTATCTTTTCAGCAGCAACTTTTGCTGGCCTTTAGAAAGATAGGAAGATTACAATCCCAGTCCCAAGTATCTTGGTATTATTTTGAATAGAACTTTATCATATAATAAGCATCTTATGAATGTGGTTGCTAAACTGAGAACAAGGAATAATAGTCTCAGCAAACTAGCTTGTATATCCTGGGCATCTATTCTCTGTGCTTCTGAACTGAGATTAGCATACTTGACAGTGCTGTCAAATACGCTAATCAAGTGTGAATATTCAGGGTGTGCTAGGTGTGAGGTGCTCATCCACTGAATAGCAATATCACTGATATTATATTTTTGCATTTATTCCTGTTAAAGACTCTCTTAATTGTTTCCAGACTTTGTGTGATTCCTAAAAGTCTTCTTCTTCCTTTTATGTATTAGGCCTAGTGAACTGTTATTATGGAGCTGTCCTTAGCCCTTCTAAATCGTACCCGTCCCGAGGATAAGGCGGTTAGCCCTATGCCTCTCAGTTGTCCCATGTCTGTAGATGCATGTGTTCACAGGGCTGGTTTGCCTGTTCTGGGGGGACAAAAAAACACAAGTTGGGGGGTCCCCTATCTCTGTATGAGATCAGCTAACTTACCTTTCATCAAAAGAGACTAGATAAAGGTTCCTCACGTCACTGACAGGAATCGAACCCAGGTCTTTCTGACCAAACGGCTTTGTCTATACCAACTGAGTTACGGAGGCTGATTCCTAAAAGTAAACACAATATACCAATGCTTCAATGAAGAGGGCACCTTTCGGTTCATAAATAATGCATCACATTCGTGTTAATAGCCCAGGTGTACATTCAAAATACATATATCTTTGAGCCCTTTGAAAAGATGTACAGATGGTGCAGTGGGTCAAATTCTTAGTGTTCTAGTAGTTTTAAACCACTCAGAAGGCAAGATAGGGTGAGTGAGCTCTGAGACAACAGCACCTTAAGGCTGTGATTGGTTATTGTGTCAACCATTCCAGTTGAATGTTGTCATTTGTCATGAGTTTTTTTTTTTTTTTTCATCTGTTTTGCATGCGTGAAGTGTGAACTGATGTGGTAGGCAAATTTTTATATATAATGTAAACAAGTTTTTCATATATAATTTTCAATAAATTTATAACTTTTTTTGGTCATATTTAGCCTCATCTTCCTCTTCCAAATTTTATCCCCTTGAGTAATTCAAATATACCAACCAAATATATCATTCTGCTTCATTACTGTTTTTTAATATACAGTATCTTAAAACAAACACATTGTCCCCAACTCTGCACAGATTTAGTTACAATTCATTGATAAATAAAAGTATTCAAAGTTATCCTAAAATTAATTGCATTAGACCAATTAAGATGAGCACTGATGTGCTATACACTCTTTAAACTTTCATATATCGATAAAAATGCAATCATATGGTCAGACCAATGTGAATTTTTTTGCATGGGTTGCATAAGCCATGACAGCACACCCAACCGAAATGGGCATGTGATGCCACTGATGCTAATGTTGTCTGGCTGAATTGTTCATAAGTAAATTTGACATAGCTTTAAATCAACAATGCAAATTATATGTGATACTATTAGAACAATCCAGTATTTATGTCACAGGAAATAGGAAGAGATGAAAATCCATCTCTTCAGATAGAGGCATTATGACAATGCCTCTATTTTGGCTTCCAGTTCTAAGTCATAGAACCACACCAAAATGCAGCACAGTTTTAATATTGATATTAAAACTACAACCCCACTCCTTTGTTCAAGTAAAAACTCTATTCAAATCTTCCTGAAGGGAATTAATATCAGCAGTGCTACTTATATTTCTTCCCAACTTTGCATCATCAGCAAACAACTGAAGATTCCCAGTCAGTCTACATGATATATTGTTTACAAACAAGTTAAACAGCAGGCCCAAGGACAGAACCCTGGGGCACTCTACTGGTCACCTTTCTATTCTGAAACACTGCTCCATTATACACAACCTGCTAGTATCGTTCAGAGAGTCAATCTCTGATCCATCTAACCAATATACTATCTATTTCCATCCTCTGCAGTGTGTACACTGTACACCAACTTATCATGTGGTAATCTATCAAATGCTTTTGCAAAGTCCAAGAATATCACTGTATATGATTCTCCCTTACATGTTACCTTATCATAAAATGCAAGTAAATTACTAAAATAGGACCTACCTTTACAAATCCATGCTGACCATCATAAAGAAATCTATGTCCATCAACCCAATCCTGTATTCTATTCCTTACCAATCTCTCCAACACCCTGACTACACCTGCAGTTATACAGACTGGCCTATAGTTGGAGACGTCTTCTTAGAACCATGCTTGTGGAGTGGTACTATTTTGCCTTCTTTCCACTCCTTAGGAACCCTACTCACTACAAGACTTTCATTAAATAACCAGGTCAAGACTATAGCCAACTGTGGTGCACATTCCTTAAGAATACATGGTGATATGTCATCCATTCCCACATCCTTATTAACATCTAACCTAACCAACATCTGATACACCTCTGATTCTTTCACTTCCAATTCTCCTAATACTTGCCTCTCTTCTGTATATTGCATCATTTACCACCAGTATGATAAATACTGATAAAATGCTTGTTCAATAATTCCATTATATCCTTTGCAGCTGTTAATCTGCTGCCATGATTATCCACCAGTGTTAATCTGCCATAATTATTCTTCCTCTTGCTTGCTATGGAGCAGAAAAATTCCCTTGAGTTAACTCAAGGCCTTGAGTTAACTTTTGGCCTGCCCAGCCAATCTCCTCCGATATTGCATCTTTTCTTTCTTTATCATGCTCGTCACCTTTCTGGCCTGCACTTTATACTCATCATGGATCCAATCACCACCACCTGTCCTGTGCCTCCTCCATAACATTTTCTTTTCCAGCACAACTTGCTTGATTTCATCTATTTACTCACAAAACCCTTGGTATGCAATGATATATTGCTTTTGTCAGATACTGCCTTGTGAGTTTCCATGCATTGTCAACATCTTTTCTGCTCAGCTCAGGTAGACTGATCACTTACTACAATAACTTCTTGATGTTATGTGTTTAGGCTTAAGTACTTAGAATTCATGTCAGATGTTTAATGGAATGAAAACAGCACATGGTATGTGCTGTTTTCATTCCATTTTCACTCAAACAACTTCATTCTGTTTTCACTCAAGCAACTATTTAATGCTTCCAGTATTCAGCTCAGCCACAGTGGCATCTTCAGGGAGTAATGTATAAATTGAACAACATAGAAGCTACACAAAGAAAGAACTAAAGTCTACTTTCCTATAGACCAGGTTGTAAAGATTAAAAACTAGTTTGTAACTTGGAATGCCTACTTTTTAGGTATTTTAAATATAGGCCATATGAAAAGATCATGCTGGATGTTTAATTCAATTAAATGTCCAACATGACCTTGTCATGTGACCATGGCCTGTAGCAGCATGCAACTACATATTTTGTTCCAAACTCAATGTCTGTATCACCAATACCAACAGCACAATTGACAACCATTCATTTCAGTGATTCTTCTACTATTCACTTAAAACCTCATACTAATATTTGAAATAATTTAATTTCCTTATGAATATAAATAAGAGTATAAAAACAAGAAAAAATCAATACATACTTACAGAATGAAAAAAAACTGCAAAATAATTAGAAGACAGCTCTTCTAAAACTTCTGCATTAGTACAATCCTTTGTATTCTCTACAAGTTCAATATATTCCTTACTGAAAAAATAAATTTCACAGTAAGTCCAAATTACAAATCGAATGTTCAAAATTGTTCTAAAACATTCTTGCCATTAGGATAAATTTTCTTACTTTTCTCATCATTCATCATTTCCCAATATACACCCTTAAGGGATGTAACAGAATTTAATTTGTTCTTTGTCTGGCCTACAATAATGTCAAGTCTGAAATTTTGGTTTCTCAAGAATTGTTAAGTAAATTAACCCATTTAGATCTATGACTTTCTCTTGGTCATTTTCCTTGCATTTTTGTATCAAACATTTTCAAACATCACACTGACAGGCAGTCAGTGTGATGCCCAGGTATCAGTGATGAGAAGAGGCAGAGAGCAAGGATTATGAATGATATGTTAGTGGAAATGTGTGAAGACTGTTAATGTGTGGAATGATTTGAAGGATGATTTGAACTATATAAGAGTGGTGGACTGTATTTGAATAGGCTGGTGTGAGTTATTTGGATAGACTGCTGCTGAAAGGAAGATTATTAAGTGCAGAGAATGAATCTGAGCAAGTTAAAACCAATGTGAAAGAGCGAGAGAGTAAGGAAGGAGAAATTGCAGTGGTGCTTATGAATGAAGAAGTGCAATGAATGAGCATAGAGAAAATACGTGTGCAAGATAAACAGGGAGACTCATGATGGACAGGAGAACACAGAGTGAAAATGTTTGATGCTCAAAGAGGATGTGAATACAAGTATAGAGAAGAAGGGAATGGGATGATCTAGATGTAGGGAAAATAGTTGGATTTGAGGAAGTTTCCAGGATGAGTAAGGAGAAAAAGAAATAGCTCAAGGAAGCTATGGAGAAGTCACGTTTAATGTGACTTCTCCATAGCTTCCTTGAGGAGAAGTAACATTTAAAGTGGTATCAGTGAAACTTCCAGGAATGAGCTGTTATGATTGTATAGAAATGCTAGAAGAATCAGAAACAAGGAAATGAAATGGTTGTATTGAAGCATTCACCCAAAAATTGTTGGAATGAGTGAGGTATGATTGGATGAGGATGACATTCTGACAGGAATAGAGATGGAAGGGCATGAGGTATTTTGTGAAGCTAGAAAGAGTAAAAATGAGGTGGAGTGCTATTGATGATAGAAAAAAGAGTCGTGTCCATACAAGGTAGAGAAGGGAGAAATAGTGGTAATGGTTTTGAGGCAGTATGGTGTGAGATAGTGAATAATATGAAATACTTAGTTGGATGTTGCTATAGACCTGATAAAGTGAAGGTCAGTGACTATGAAATGCATAAGCAAATTAGCCAAGCAAATAGGAAAAGGGTGATTTTAATTGTGGCAATATAGATTGGGATGATGCATAGCAACCTAAAGTAAATAAAATGAGTTTCTCAAGTTTTTGAGGGACAACTACCTCAGGCAGTATGTAACAGAGGACACGCAAGATTTGAGGATCATGGATTTGATCATCTCATCAGAGGACATTATTATAAATGTGGTGCCAAATTTCCCTCCTGTTGGTGACAGTTACAATGAAGTGATTACCTGGTAGATGCCAGCTATGTAAGGAAAGGTAATGTGGAACTACAAGGCTGGTTATTATGAGAAGCTCATGAGACAGCTTTCAGATGGAGCATGGAATGAGGAATTGGGTAAAAAGGACATGAATGCTACTTGGGTTGTATTCAAGAACTATCTGGTAGAAGCAATGTTTAAATGTATTCCAAAGGTCAGAAGGTTAAATAAAGTAGGTGTGAAATGTGGATGAATGAAGAGAAGCAAGCAATACAGTGAAAGAAGGCATTATGGAGGCAACAAAAGATGAGTGATGATAATCGATTCCATGAGGAGTACCAAG
Source organism: Typopeltis vanoorti (assembly GCF_054136105.1). Classification (NCBI taxonomy): domain Eukaryota; kingdom Metazoa; phylum Arthropoda; class Arachnida; order Uropygi; family Thelyphonidae; genus Typopeltis; species Typopeltis vanoorti. Next base: position 70,872,508 of record NC_143564.1, on the reverse strand, counting down.
AACAGGCAAGGAGGGTCGCTCAGTTTGTAAAGATAGCAAAAGTATAGCATGAGCAGCAGTTAACTAAGCTAAAAAAAAAAAAAAATTTCCTAGGTATATTTGATATGCAGCCAGCAAAGAAAAGAATGATTATGGTAGGATGACACTCGTTGGAGAAAATGGCATAAGGACAACTACTACAGAGGATATAGTTGAGATATTTAATTACCCATCATAAAGACCTTTCCTTATTGTGAATGCAATACCATAGAGAGTTTGAGAGCAGTGGATGATGAGGAGGAGAGACTGACTGTGAGTGGACAAGTGATATATGGAGAATTAAGCAAACTTGATGCTAATAAGGCTGTGGGACTTGATATATCACCATGTATTTTGAGGGAATGTGCCAGGGAGTTGACATCTGGCTTGACATATTTGTTTAATATGAGTTTTATATTGGGTCTAGTTCCAAATGATTGGAAAGGAGACAAGATTGTACTGCTTCATAAAGGAGATGACAGAACTCAAGTATCAAATTATAGGCGAACATGTGTGTCAGATATAGTGGTTAAAGTGCTGGAGAGTCTGGTGAGAACCAGAATCCAGAACTGGGTTGACAAAAGTGGTATTATCTTTTACAGACAGCATGGATTGGCTAAAGGGAAGTCATATTTTAGCAATCTACTTACTTATTACAATAAGGCTGCATTGGATAAGGGAGATGGATACACAGTATTGTACTATGATTTTGCAAAGGCTTTTGATAGATTACTGCAAGACAAGTTGATAGTCAAAGTAGAGCAGATAAGGTAATATCCTGGAAGAGGAAAGATTCTGGTGGTGTGCCTCAGGGATCTGTTTTAGGGCCATCGCTGTTTGACCTGTATATTAATTATATTGGGAAAGACTTGATTGGTATATTCAGTTGTCTACAGATGATGCAAAGTTGGGACAAACTATGAGGAGTAGACTAAATGCTGTAGCTTTACAAGAAGACTCGAATAAGATGAGTAAATTAGCACTTGAGTGGGAATGCCAGTTCAATGTTGCAAAATGTAAGGTTGTAAAATTTGGAAAACAAAGATGGGATGTAGAATTTACTCTGGGTGGGGATATATTGTTGAAGGTGGAAGAAATAAGTGATATTGGGATGGTGGTGTATAAGGATCTGAAATTTAGTGGACAAATTGTCAAAATTGTGAAGACAACACAATGAATTCTGCCAATGATGCAAAGAATACTGACTTGTAGAAGTAAGGAGATTCTGGTTCCATTATATCAGGCCTTGATTAGGCCACATATGAATTACTGTGCAAAGATTTGGTCACCTGGTTTTCAATACAATGAAGAGATATTGGAAAGGGTACAGAGTCGATTGACTAAGATAGTTTGTGATCTCTGGAATGTCAAATATGAAGAAAGATTGAGAAGATGCAATTTACAGAGTCTAGTGGATAAGAGGAAGAGAGGTGATATGATAGACTTAGAGGTTAGTAAGGGGTTGTTATAATAGTAAAATTGAAGAGGCTTTCATAAAAAATGGTGGGAGATTGGGGGGGGGGGCAAACAAGCGGTTATCCCTAGAAGCTGTATAAGGCAGGTGTGAGCTGGGGGGGGGGGGGGGGTGAGCAGGTTTTTTGTATGGAGAGTTTGTGAATGATTGGCATTCCTGAGAGCATGGTGTCTTCAGAGAATTTGAATGTGTTGAAGGCACAGTACAATGAACTATTATGTATGATAAAGGAACCTCCTGGATGAGTCATCTAGGAGGTTCTTCTAGGAAGATGCTATCATGTAGATGGCATCTTAAGATAATAATAATAATAATTAGTTTTGTAATGGCTTACATTTCCCATTCAGTTTAAATGTCCATACTAACTTAGATTTGCATTCTTGACACATTCTTGAACACTACTAATATCAACATCTTTGGAATTTTCATCAACTATTGATACCATCTGTCCACTCTCTTAAATTTCCTTAGTGCTTTCTTATCTAATACTGCAAACTCTGGCATTTAACTTATTTCTTTCTTATTCTGCATAAATTTATTCAAGTGGACTCCATATACTAACTGTATTTAATTCTACTGTGTATTTCTATATTTAGCTGTCTTAATTAAAAGTTTTACCTAAACAGTTGAAATGACAATCTTCTCTATAACTCATTACTCAGAATGCAGTTAATGTTTTCCATGTTCCTGCCTGTTTAATTTTAATACCTTTTGAAATTTTTGATACTCATTTTCACATATATTTTGCTTATTACATTGTTCTGAATTATAGCTGAAGCAACTATAGCTAGGAGACCAGTCAAGTATGTGTGTGTTGTTCATCTGGCCAGTTTGTCTATTATGCAAGAGATCAAACCTGAGTTTCTGGAAGATATAATCATGCATCCTCCATATGAAATTGGTTAACTTACAAATTTCATACCAAAATTGTTACAGCAGTCATTCAACTTGGGTTGATTTATTTAAGAATATAACATTATCTGCATAAAGTAAAAAGCTCAGTTTAATATCTCTGATAATGATATCAGGTGTTTAAAATCACTTTCATTCATAATGTTACCCATATATTGTAGATGATGAACAACATTTGGATACAGTGCTTACCTCTGCTTATACCTGATTTTAGATCTTATATATATTTTTTGTCTGCTGAATCAGAACTCAAGTATAGTTTATATATTCCTGGTTTTCCTTTTTAGTCGTTTCCGACTGTAGGTGACTTTGTAGGCTATGCCACCAAAGTATTCCTGGTGAGATTTCTACAGGGTAATTCATCATTGCTTTCCCCCTCCCATTTTATCTGGGCTCAGGACCAGCATATGGCTGGGATGTATTCAGGACTGTAATCCATGTGTGTTCTGGGGGAATAAAAACTCCAGTTTCCAGATGGAAAAAACCCGACTACCTCCATATGAGACCAGCTAACTCACCTTTAGTCAAAAGAGATAAAGGTTCCTCACATCACTGACAGGAATTGAACCCAGGTCTTTCCAACCAAAGGGCTTCATCTATACTGATTCAGCTACGGAAACTCTTAGCTTATATATGGCTTTTCATATCCAATTGACATAATATACATATAGTATTTTAAAAGAAGAATTATTTTCTTAACTCCTTATCATATGCCATTTTTTCAGTTGTACAAAACTTAGAAATACAGATTTCTCTAACATTTCATTGATTTTTTGACTACAGCATTTGTTTTGAAAAAGTGATACTTAAATAAATCTCATCAGTAACACTCAGTGGCAAAACTGCTCTGTAATTTTCACATTCAATTTTATTATTATTATCAACACCTGACCTCAATGGCAAATTAAACATTGCGGATTTCCATTTACTTCTATAAATTGCAAATTTCTCTATCCACATTTTATTGAATCCTCTGTTTTCTTCGATTATTTTTCTTTTTCTTGAACTCATTAGGAGGGTTATTATCAAAAATTTACCTGCAAGTAAAAACACAAATTCAACATAATAACATAATAAAAATTAATTTGTGCATAACATTACCTGACATTAAATTAAACACCAGTTTAGTACCACAATAAATAAGTTAACTAACAGAATATTTATTTTGACGGTTAAAATCCGTATGTATCTAAAAACCGTGGTGTTTAACAGGACAGCTGATCAATTAGTTCAAATTTTCGCTGGTGCTAGTTATCTTAGGCAAGGTTAACATTTAGCGGTATTTCAAATGTAAAGTAGTTGTCAGTTTTCATGTCATAAAATTTCATGCATAACAACGTCACATGCATAGTATCTAGTGCCACGAACAGGCCATATCAAAAAACAATATTTAGTTGTTTGTATTAATTATGTATCTTTTAATTCAATATAAAAGAGCCACACTTTGTTCAGCCAAGAGCCACATGCGGCACATGCCACACAGCAAAACAAAAAAAAAAAGAAAGAGCAAGACAGTCATTTTTATATATAAGATATTCTTAATAACCTAAACCATGAGTTAAGTTCATTATTACACTCAATGCCTTTATATGTTAAGAACAAAACTACCTGTGAATTAGTTGCAGTTCTTCTTTCTTTGCAGGTCTAGGCTAAAGAAAAAAAAAGCCATATTTTACTTTAAAAAATTATTGCTCGTGTACTGCTAAATATCTTCATTACTAACTGATTTCTAACTTTTCAAATAAATATCACTTATATTAGTAGCGATATGCAGCTGTTTGAAGATGATGTAAAGTTGGAAAAAACAATGAGGAGGAGAGCAAATGTTATGGCCTTACAATAGGATCTTTCTTTCATTCAAGGTTACATGATGGTCAGCATTCATTGTGAAGAATTTATGGAGCCAATTGAATGTAAACTAATTACTCCAACATTTATTACTAATTACTATTACTAATTACTAAATGGTGTACAGTCCTACTGTTATGTTGGATGAAGAGTTAGAGGCTAATGAAAATGAGGTTGAAGAGCTCTTGCATAACCTAGATAAGAATTTGTTAATAGGGATAGATGGAATATCAGCCAGTTTAATAAAGGAATGTTCAGCTGAATTGGCTAGGCCTTTCATGCATTTGTATAACTCGAGTCTCAGCTCAGGAATGATACCACAGGAATGGAAGAATGTATGATAGTTCCATTGCACAAGGGTGGTGCAAAAACTGATGTGTCTAACTACCGACCTATTAGTATCTCTGGTGTGGTAGTGAAGATTTTAGAGAAGTTGGTAAGAACTCGCATACAAAAATAGGTAGACAAGCATTCTATACTCTTCAAGGAACAGCAAGAGTTTACTAAAGGAAGGCCATGTTTTAGCAATTTGCTCGTATTTTATAACAATGTTACGGCCAAGCTGGATAAAGTGAATGGATAACTATGATAACGTTGGATTTTTCTAAGGCATTTGATAGAATACCACACGAAAGGCCATTGCATAAACTGGAGAATACGGGATTGGAATATATACTCTTGACTTGGATCAAGAGATGGTTGACAGACATATCAGAAAGTGGTATACAGTGGGTTTGAATCTATGAGATTTAAGGTGACCAGTGGTGTACCTCAGGGTTCAGTCCTTTGGCCATTATTGTTCAATCTCTACATTAATGACATCAGGCAGGATCTAACATCAGTTATGCAATTGTTTGCCGATGATGCAAAGATAGATAAGTCAATCAGGGATGCTACTGATATTCAGCAATTACAAAATGAATTGAATAGGTGGGAAATTTTGGCAAACAAAGATGACTGTCAGTTTAATGCTAAGAAGTGTAAAGTTATGCACTAAGGCATGATTGAATTTCCAGCAGTATAGTATGTTAGTGTGATTATGCCACAAGAAACTGAGGAGGCAAGGAATCTTGGCATATTGGTGGATAAGAATTTTAAATTCAAATGTCACATAGTCATAGTTGCAAATACAACTCGGAGGATAATTGCAATGTTGAAGCGAACCTTGACATGTAAGGATAAGGAAGTCATTTTGCTTCTTTTTAAGAGTTTGATATGACCATACCTGAATTATCATGCAGAGATTTGGTTTCCCAGGTTCCAAGGGGATAGAGAAGCTGTGGAAAGGGTTCAAAGAAGAGTTACAAAGATTATATCCTGATTATGGGATTTAGATTATGAGGACAGATTGTGAGTATGTGGATTACAGACTGGTCTGGAGGAAGAGAGGTGATATGATAGACGTCTATAAATTTTTGAATGGGTGTTGTAGGGTATCAACTGATGAAATTTTTCGTTATATGGAAGGTGGAGAGAGAGAAAGTTCATGGGAACATCCATGGAAGTGTTTTCACAGTCAAGAAAGGGGTAAAATCTAGGTTTTTCTCCCAGAAAGCAGTGAGTGGAATAGTTTGCCTTTAATGGTAGCAGGTGCATCTAGTGTGAATGAATTTAAGAGAAGGTATGACATCTGGTTGGGTGATTTATAGCTTTCCTCAATGAGTCCTTGACTCCTGGAGGTCTCAGATAATAATAATAATAAAACTAATTACTCAAACAAGCATATGCACAGGACACAGGCTATGCGATACTATACTCCAGAGGCAACTGACTAAGGTAGTTTCTGACCTCTGGAATGTCGAGTAAGAGGAAAGATTGAGAAGATGCAACTTGCAGAGTCTAGTGGACAGGAGGAGGAGGGGAGATATGATAGACACCTACAAGTTATTAAGGGGTTGTTATAGGATCAATGCTGGAGTGGTTCTACGGAAAATAGTGGGAGATCAGGGGATCTCCCACTATTATGATGATCTGTGTGTTTGATAAAAGGACCTCCCAGATGAGTCTTTGACTCCATGGGGTCTTGGGTAATAATAATAATAATAATAATAATATATTGTAAAAGAAATTACAGAATGGATTTTATTCTTATAAAATTACAATTGTGCTTTAGCATTAAGGTGGTGAAGGTAACCCAGATGATTGCTACAATACTGAGAAGGATGCTGACTTGCAGAGATAAAAGAGTTGTCATTCTATTGTAATAAAGCCCTGATCAGACCACACTTTGACTACTGTTCTCAAATTTGGTCCCCAGGATTTCAAGGGGATAAATTAACTGTGGAAAGAGTACAGAGGCAGATAACAAAGATGGTTTCAGGACTATACATTATGAGGATGGGCTGAGGGAATGTGAGCTACAGAGTTTGGTAGATAGAAGGAGAGGTGATATGATTGCGACTTTTGAACTGTTGAAAGGTAGTTACAGGGTTGACTTGGGAGTTTTTTCACTTTGTGAAACAGGGGGAAGCAGCAAGGACAAGGGGGCCATCCCAGGAAGTTACGAAAGGAAGCTGTGTGCAAGAGGGTGAGGGGTGGTTTCTATGCATGGAGAGTGGTTGAACCCTGGAATGCATTACCTGATAGGGTGGTGAGAGAGCACGAACGGTCAATAAGTTCAAGGAGTGCTATGATAGACTTTGTCTTTTGTAGGAAGGACCTCCCATGGTGAGCTTTTGACTCCATGGAAGCCTGAATCATAATAATAATAATAATAATAATACAATAAGTAGTGATGAGAAGTAAAAAGTGACTGACTTGAGATCAGTAATTATAAACTTTGTTTGCTCACACTTGGATAAAGGATTAAACTAAATTTATGATAGTCTAACCAAGTGAAAAATAAACTTTCAACATCTTTCTCTAAATCCAGAGTAATTTAATAAAAAGGTGGCACACCATTTGGCAACTCCTATAGATAGAGATGACCTTGCTAATGCTTCTGCCTTCTATCTCCTCTTGGGCCTGGTTCCCACTGAAGAGACCCCAATAAAGGTTGAAACTAGTCTGGGTAGTGGCCCTTCCCTTAATGCATAACATTATACATATCTGCAAGGAGATGTGTTTTGCATTATGGGAGATACTGAGATAGGATTGATGTCATCTTGCTCCACCTTTGCAACGAGCTTCCCGGTGTTGTACCACCTTACCCCAGTTCTGAAGATATCCACAAGGAGATGTGTTTTGCATTATGGGAGATACTGAGATAGGAATGATGTTAGCTTGCTCCACCTTTGCAACAAGTTGCTCGGTGTTGTACCACCTTACCCCAGTTCTGAAGATACTTTCAGGCACAAACGTTGTTTGCTCACACTTGGATAAAGGATTAAACTAAATTTATTATAGTCTAACCAAGTGAAAAATAAACTTTCAACATGTTATGTATGTTGAACATAAGATTAGTTTCATTTGATTTGATGAAAGCAATTAGGGCTCTAAAGACATTATTATATCTATTAATTGCATGTGTTCTCTAGCCAGTTAGCCTGTTTTGCTAAATAAAAAACCTAATCACATACAGAATGTGGAGGAAGAAAAAAAACTACATATATATATGTGTGTGTGTGTGTACTCGAAATAAATATATAGATATTTGAAATAATATGAAGGGGATTATAAAAGAAGTGCAAGTGACGGGGGAAGAACGAGACCCTTTTCCTGTTGCATAGATTTTTTAGATGGAAAGTTCTTGGTGAGTGAACATTACCACAATGCATTGTGAATGTTCGGGGTTATTATTAAGCAGTTAATTAAATAAAATATATAATGCATTCCACGGTTCAACCACCCTCCATGCAAAGAAACCACTCCTCACCCTTTTGCTCACAGTTTCCTTTCGTAACTTCCTGGGATGGCCTCTTTGTCATCACTCCTTCCCGCTGTTCAACCAAGCAAAAGAACTCCCAAGGGTCAACCCTGTAACCACCTCTCAACAGTTTAAAAGTCACAATCATATCACCTCTCCTTCTTCTATCCACCAAACTCTGCAGTCCACATTCCCTCAGCCGATCCTCATAACTATCATTGTACAGTCCTGAAACCATCTTTATTATCCGCCTTTGTACCCTTTCCACGTTAATTTATCCCCTTCAAATCCTGGGGACCAAATTTGAGAACAATGGTCCAAGTGTGGTCTGATCAGGGTCTTATACAATGGAATGATAACTGTTTTATCTCTGCAGGTCAGTGTCCTTCTCACTATTGCAGCAATCCTCTGTGTTACCTTCATCACCTTTGCAATATGTCCCCTGAATTTCAGGTTTCTATCAATCATCAATCCCAGATCTCTTGTCTCCCCTACTTCCTCCAGTGTAACTCCTTCCATAGGGTATGCAGTGTCCCATCGATGTTTCCCAAACCTCAAGACCTTACCTTTTGCTGCATTAAACCAACACCCCCATTCAATTTGCCCATCTATCTAGCTTATTCAAATCCTCTTGCAGGGCTGCCGCATCTGCGCTATTACTAATAATCCTTCCCAGCATTGCATCATCTGCAAACAACTGAACATCCCCCCTGCAATCCACTGAAAATGTCATTGATATAAAGGTTAAACAATATAGGTCATGGCACTGAGCCCTGTGGGACCCTCTGCTTCCTTGAAACTGCCCAACCATACACAACTCACTGATACCTATCGGCCAGCCAATCCTGAATCCAATTGACCAATCTGACATCCAGAACCCATGTGCTGCAACTTAAATATCAGCTTATCATGTGGCACCCTGTCAAATGCCTTCACAAAGTCTAAGAAAATGGCAGTATATGCCTTTCCCTCGCCTAATGCTCTTGTAACTTTATCATAAAAGGCTAGCATATTGCTAAAACAAGAGCACCCCTTTACAAATCCATGTTGACTCTCACAGATAACATTACCCTCATCTGCCCAATGCTGTATATGGTCCTTCACTACTTTCTCCAAGATCTTAGTAACTACTGGTGACACACAAACTGATCTATAATTAGACACTTCCAGTCTGCTACCACCCTTATGCAATGGCACTATCTTAGCTTCCTTCCATTCCATGGGCACCTTTCCAGTAGCCAGACTTTCAATGAAAAGCCAGCTCAAAGGCACTGTCAGTTCCCTTGCACATTCGCTCAAAACTCGTGGTGAAATATCATCCAGTCACACAGCTTTACTGACATCCAGAGTACTCAGTATTTGAAACACACTCTCCTCCTGTACCTCTAAACCTCGAACCTGCCCTATCCCTCTAGCATTAAAACTGACTCCTCCAGGATGAAATACTCCAATAATTGTTCATTGAACAATTCTACTATGTTGTCTGCATCAGTAACTCCATTTCCATTTTTTATCCCACAATATCATTATTCCACAGTCATTTCTCCTCCTACTGGCTAGTCATATCTAAAAAATTTCCCTAGGATTTTCTTTAGATCTTAGGGCTAATCGCCTCTCATATTCCAGTTTCATCTTCCTTACCATACTAATCACTCTTCTGGCCTGTGTCTTATACTCTTCATGCATCTTCTCCTGTCTCCTTATATCTCTACCACAGCCTCTTTTTCACATGCAATTCCTGTTTAATATTGTTTGTCATCCACTTTACTCCAAATTGTGTCCTCTTCTTTACTCGTGGTATACAACTTACCATTGCGGCTTACAAATATTCTTTCATAATTTCCCATGCACTAATGATATCCTGGCCTTCCAATTCCTCCCTCCATGAAACTTCCCCAAGTTGACGTCTTAGACTATTACAGGGTGTCCCAAAATTCACGCAAGAAGTAATTTTGATAGAAAACACAGGTTTTTAATTAAAAATTGTAATTTCTTATTGATTCATAAAGTATACAGTATAGGGTTATGCATGGAATAGCATATCGGGTAAATGGTCTCCACAGCTTTGCTGGCACATACGCACTCTTTTGTCGAAATTTTCCATGACCGTTTTGCATAAATGTGGCTGAATTTCGTTGATACAGCGCTCAATTTCCTCCTTCAAGGCGTGAGTGGTCGTGGGCTTGTTGGCATAAACCTTAGACTTAAAAAAAAAAAAAAAAAAAACCAAAGAAAAAACAACGGCGTTAAGTCACATGATCTGGGCGGCCAATTCTGATCACCAAAACGGGAAATTACACGACCAGGAAATGACTCATGCAGTAATTGAATTGTTTCTCGGGCTGTATGGCATGTGGCACCGTCTTGTTGAAACCACATGTCGTCCACATCCATATCTCAATTAAGGCAGAAAAAACTGGATTATAATGTCGCCATAGCGAGTACCATTAACTGTTATTGCCTTACCAGAAGCCTTTTCGAAGAAGAATGGACCGATGATGCCTCCAGCCCAAAATCCGCACCAAACAGTGACAAGTTGTGGATGCATTTGTTTCTCAACAATCACTCGTGGATTTTCTAAACCCCAAATACCAAAATTTTGTCGATTAACGAAGCCATCAAGATGAAAATGAGCCTCATCGCTGAAGATGATTTTTTTCGAAAAATAAGCATCCACTTGTTGTTGTTCCATAACCCATTCAACGAACTCTCTTCGCTGTGTGTGGTCAGTAGGCTTCAGTTCTTGAGTCAATTGAACTTTGTAAGCATAAAGATGCAAATCTTTCGTGAGAATACGCTGTAGAGAGCTTCCCGAAATGCCCAAATCAAGACCATGGTGCCGAATTGATGTTCCTGGACTCTCAGCAACACTCTCACGAACTGCTTCGATGTTTTCTGTTGAACGACTTGTTGAAGGACGGCCAGAGTGTATAAGATCACTAATTGATCCAGTTTCCTTGAATTTTTTAATTAATCTTTTCACAGTTGATGAAGTTAAATCACTATTCCGACCATATTTTGTACGAAAATTGCGAACTGTAGCTGCCAAACCTTCATTATTTTTAAAATATTGCTCAACAATGAAAATGCGTTGTTCTTTCGTGTAGCGCTCCATTTTTAATAACCCTGAACTGTCAGCTGTCACGCTGTCTATTTTTTTCTCGTTGGCAACACTTTACCGCACAAATGGCGCTAAATTTAAATATTGCGTGAATTATGGGACACCCTGTATAATCACCTGCCTTATAATTTTACATACGTTCCCGTCTCTTTGATACTCCTGCATGTCTATTCATTTTCCAAGTCAAAACCATATGGTCACTCTCTCCAACTGGTGGGAGAGATGTCATCTCAGTTACTATCAACTCTTCTGATGCTATAACCAAATCGAAAACTCTTGAATCTCTGGTCCCCTCTATTACATGTTGCCTAAGACATTTGTCCCTCAAGAAATCTAGAAATTCCATTCCCTTATTGCTACATGCATCTTCCTCTCCCCAGTTTATACTACTGTAGTTAAAATCTCCCATAACAATCATTCTTCTTGCACTTGCCAAACTCAACTGTCTAAACATTTCCTGGTCCCCGCCCTCTGTACTCCTGGTTCTGTAGCAACACTCCACTAAATATCCCGTCTTGCCTATCGCTACCTCACACCATATGCTTTCAAAATCATTAGTGTCACTACCTTCCAAAGTCTCCGCTCTTAGAGGACATAGGTCGTCACTTATCATAAGCAGTACTCCACCACCACGCTTTCCCTTCCTATCCTGCCGAAAAATGCTGTACCCAGCGACTTCTATTCCTGTTATTATATCCTCTTCTGTCAACCACGTCTCAGTGATCCCAATAATTTTTGGCCAGGCTGATGCTATCTGCGCCACCAATTCCTCTCCCAAATTTTCACAAAGATATAATCCAGACATTATACTAATAAATGAAACTCACCTAAAACCTGCAGATAATCTGAAATTGAGAGGATACCTGTTCTATAAAAATGACAGACTGGACTACAAAGGCAGTGGCACTGCCATTTTCGTCAAAAGCTACATTAAGCACAATTCAATAACCAACTCATCAACTACAAATTTAGAGATTACAAGCATTGAAGTATACACAAACACAGATGGTAAGCTCAAAATCTATTCCGCTTACAACTCACCAAGAACTTTGCTGTCGGCTGATGCTGATTTAGATACTGCACACCCTAATGCCATACTTGGCATTAAGGTGTCCATCATCATCTCTGGGGTTCTGAATTCAAAACACACCTGCCTTTTCAGACAATAATATACTGCATTAGAAAATACGAAGTGGCGACGTTTGTTTTCCCCTCTTCACCGGATATTGTTTATGGTTATTGATAATCTTCAGGCAGCTATCTCTGTTTGATTATCAGGGTATTGAACAACATCCTCAGTCTCTGAATATTAGACTGGGGTAAAACGGACGCTCCTACTTGTTATAGGGAATAAAAGATGTTAGTGGGTTTTTATATTTTATATTTCTCGATTATTTATCAGTTCATTGCCATGCCAAGAAGTTAAGATTTCATCTATACACGCAAAGCTAAGCCTCACATATGCCAAACAATCATAAATTAATATTGAAGCAATGCATAAAAACCATAGAACCCACCCTACTTCAAACAAATATAATGAGTTATGGATAGGGACCACGAGATGATGACAATGTCTGCCACCAAAGGCCGTTTATAATCATTGATAGTTTGGGCCAGCTATCTGTGATTGTATGGAAATGAAAGCCTCTTAATCTCCAAAAGGTAGTGGTAAAAGTCCTCAGCTCCTCCATTTGGCAAAAATAAAAGGTGATAACAGATTTATATATTTATTCATTTATTTATCTACAGACACCAGCTTATCGAAAATTATAGAGAAATTGCAATTAAAAATAAATTCTCTTTTGCTTAAAACACAGTTTGTTTTCAATTTTTCCTTAATTTGTGCTATATATTGGTCTAGTTGAAGGCCCGAAGTAGCTTGCAAAAGTTTCATGTTCTAGAGCAGGGTTTCCGTACAATGTAAAAAATTACAAAAAATATATACAATTGATAAAAATGAAAAACAAAATGCTTAAGCCAGCCACAGCACCAAATGTACTATAGGTTTATTAATAAACTTTCATGGGTTTGAACACATAAATGGGAAATATGTTTTATGGATATTCCAGTTAAGAAATTCCTTTGGCACAAATATTTACGTTATATATTCTTCTTTGGCACTATAGCCTCATGTAGGGCCTTGGCCTCCTATTATTGGGTTTTCATAACTCACTAAGAGGTGGGGTCGTTACCCCATGCTCAACCATCTGTAATTGTCTGTGAAGCATTGTGTTCTTATGATCAATTTGCTTGCTTTGTGGGAGGAAAAACCCCAGATAAACTAGGGAGAAAAACCCTGCGCTACACGCCCAAGACTGGCTAACTTGGCTATGTCTGAGAAAGATCCTTAACTCCTTATGCCAGCAACGAGAATCGAATGCAGGACACTCCTTCCCCAGGTTTATGGTTGCGGAGCGCGTAATCACTCAGCTAACTGCACGGACACGTTATATATCCCAGTAATAAATTGTCAAACCAGACCGAAAGTACAAATGGAGAATTTATATGTTTCTATACCAATACGAATTAATTCAGTGATAAGCTCAATGCAAATGTTTGGATCAGAAGACTGAAAACAGTAATCACTATTACAAGGAAATGAGGCATCATCCTGCTTGTCATTCTCATAATGCCAGACAATAATGGGTTGAGGGGGGCTGTGTGAATATTATTCCATAACATGTTCATGCTACAGGTTATCTATTATTATGGTAGGGCATGTAAACAAATTGTGTAATAGCATTAGTGATAGCAAATGTCTCAACATCATTATGTTTTTGATCTATGCAGTTGAATGTGATAATTAAAGTCTCTAAGAAAGATAACCTCACCATTACAAAAGTTGGACTCAAGCAAATCAATATTTAAAGTTAAGCTCTCATCCCTCCTTGTCTTAGTATCTCCCAAAATGCAAAGCACATCTCCTTGCAGATGTATATAATGCTATGCATTAAGGGAAGGGACACTACCCAGACTGGTTTCGACCTTTATTGACATTTCGTCAGTGGAGACTTAGTATCACCACTTCTGGGTCTAGCTCCCACTGATGAGACCTCAATAAAGGTCGAAACCAGTCTGGGTAGTGGCCCTTTCCTTAATGCATAACATTATACATGTTTGCAAGAAGATGTGCTTTGCATTATGGGAGATATTAAGACAAGGAGTGATGAGAGCTTGGTCCACGTTTACCACGAGATGCTTCAGTTCTGAAGATTCTTCAGGCACAAACTTTGCTTGCTTACACTTGGATAAAGGATTAAACTAAATTTATTATAGCCTAACCAAGTGGAACAAAAACCTTCCAACATCTTTCTCTAAATCCAGAGTAATTTAATAATAAGGTGAGATACCTTTTGGCAAATCGTATAGGTAAATATGACTTCTCCATTGCTTCCACCTTAGTATCACCACCTCTGGGCCTTGCTCCCACTGACGAGACCTCAATAAAGGTTGAAACCTGTCTGGGTAGTAGCCCTTCCCTTAATGCATAGCATTATACATGTCCGCAAGGAGATGTGCTTTGCATTATGGGAGATACTAAGACAAGGAGTGATGAGAGTTTGGGCCACCTTTACCACGTGTTGTCTCAGTCCTGACGATACTTCAGGTGCAAACTTTGTTTGCTTACACTGGAGAAAGAATTAAACTAAATTTATTATTAAGGGATGTACGATTCGTCACCAAGATGTGAAATAACTTGCGTTTGTCTATCGCCGTACTAGCTTGATTTTTGTTGTCGCTTTTATGCACTGATTCTTTTATTCATTTATTTATTATTATGTTATTTATTATTTTTTTTTTGTATGCTGGATCCAGTACTGTCAACATGTTCTGGTTTTAAATGATTCAGTGGCACTTGCAAAAGAATAATGCATGATGTGCTGACATTCATTCTGCAAAAAAGAATCGTTAGAAGACAGTCTCCTTGTTCCAATTTCTCAGATCCTTTGGTCCCTCAGCAGGCCACGAAACCTGCAAGTGAAACTGCTGGCATATCGGAGTTGACTGTTAAAAGAATTCGTTAAAATAAATAAAGAAATTTCGCCTACAATATTTTTTTTTATTTTATACCTCTTTCAAAATTTTGTTAATACTATACGAAAATTTTCCAACTGTTATACAAACAAAATAGTTACAACTTTAAAAACTGGAATATTCATAAAATAAATGCTAATTTTCTGACGTGTAATAATAAACATCATCCCGAGACGGATTGATTACCCTTTTATCGGAATGGATTCCTCCTTCTTCTGCCTTGCACAGAAGTGTCGAGAGTTCTCTCATCTGTGGTCGAAATATACAAATGCGCACACATGAAATGAGTAAAAGAGGGTGTACTTTTGCTTTTAGCGTATCCGCTCTCATACAAGGAAGCCGCAGTTCGAGTCCGACCGTAGACATGAATGTTTATAAGTGGCCTTACATAGAGATGAATTTCATTGCACGTTGTAAGACCACTGCGCCTTACTGGAGGCTTAATGTAGATCTATATCTCATCTGCAGGACAGGGTTTGCAGATTGTGTAAAAATAAATCAATGCAATATATAAAATCAGCTAATGCATTTTATTCCCTTATAGAAAGCAAATGAGATCGTTTCAGAGATAGCTGGCCCAAGACTATCACTAATTATAAGTGGCATCTGATGAAGAGATGACTTGGTCTTTAACCCAAACACAATATGTTATTGTGTGATATAATGTGGGATTTACGGTAAATTTTCATGCGTTTACGGGACAATAAGCCCGAGTTTTCGAGAAAAATCCCACTTGCCCTTACCAGAGATCGACTATATATATTATATTTTATTATAAAATTTATTTCAAATTTATATTAATATTATTGTAATATTATAATAATATTAAATATTATGATTATATATTAAATATTAGACATAATATATAAAATATTATATATTAAAATAGATCAGGGAGCCTGTGTAGCTCAGGAGCCTGTGTAGCTCAGGAGCCTGTGTAGCTCAGTGGATGTGGCGTTTGCACACCACCGCGCTAGGCCGCACAAAGGAAGTCTTGGTTTCGAGTCTAGTCGGCGACTAGAGGAAATTTTTCTAAGCCTTTTTTCGACCGGTTCCCGAGTTAGTCGATCTCTGGCACAGGCAAGCAGGTTTTTCCTCCCGGAAACTCGGGTTTTTCGTCCTGTAAACTCAAGAAAATCGACCGTAGAACCCACATTATTTCAGACATTAAATATATTGTGTTAGGGTTAGAGACCACGAGATGGCGGCACATTTGAGCCGTCTCTCTTCACTGCGTACCGCTTAATTAGTGATAGCCTTGGGCCATCTGTCTCTGATTGGGTATCAGTGGAGATTGAACTGCCCACTCAGTCTCCAAAAGTTAGATAGGGCTAAATGGCCTCGCCTACTCCCGTATATACGGGAATAAAAAGGCGTTAGCTGATTTTTTTTTTCTGAAATAGATCAATAGGAATATATATACAATTCTATCCCTTAGGAAGAGGATGATATGTATCTTGTATAAATGAGAACTTTGTATAAACTAATTTTGTATTAACGAGATTTTGGTCATCATTAATTTAAAATCTACTGCTCCAAGTTAGCAATCATATGCTGGAGCTTGGAACTAGTACAATTATTTAGTGAGAGTATACTATTTTGAAGTATACTATTTTTTATTCCTAAACTTGTTTTATATCAATTTAGTACAAAATCTGAACCATGGTTCAGAGGTTGTATTAATGTTTCTAGCACCCATAGGCATTAATTTTCAGTGTCCCGTTTACTGATTACAGATATAATAATATTAATACAATGCATTATTTTGTTAACAAAATAATGCATTTATTACTTAAAATCAATTAACACTATTCACATTATTCATTAAAAAAAAACTTAAACATCTGGCACATTTCATAATTTAGTGCCGTATGCAGTCATCATACTTTTTTTTTATGTGGTTCCTGCCCACAAAAGATTTTAGTAACCCTGTAGTACATTTCCACCATGGGTAGGCTAAGGATTCTTTTTTTTCATTTTTTATCAATTTTATATAATTTTTGTAACTTTTTATTTATTTTAACATATTCTAGAAACCAAACATGGAACTTGTCCAAGTTACTTCAGGCCTCCAATAAGCAGAGCGATGATCTCACACTGGGCAATGAAATCCGTCTGCCACCTAAAGAAAATCATAAACATCCATGCCCACGGCGAAATTCGACCCCACGATTTGTTAGTTGGAGAGCTACTCCGTTTACCATTTGGCCAACCAGGCTGGCAATTAGGATATAAAAATTTGACAATGTCCGGTCATAGCCATCCATATAACAATAAGATGTACCTAAAATATAGAATTAAAATATTTGCATTTTGTTTATTCAACTTACATTGATTTTATAACACCTGTCAAGAAGTCCATATTTTTCGCACTTTTCAATAGTAGAAGTTATTCGACATCCATTTTCTGGACAGTCAGGATCCCAGAGACAACAATAATCTTTCAAACGATCATCATATACGAATCCAGTCCTTATTGAAAAGTATACAATTTTTTTATTAATATGAAGTATATTCGGTGATACACTATCAAAATAAGAAATATATTATTATTGTTGTTGTTATTTGTTAGGCATCTCCATGGGGTCAAAGATTCATCGTGGGAGACCCACCCTAACCATTATTCACAAAATACATATACCTGTCTTTGAACTCACGAAGGCCTGTTTACTGTCCGACCACAGACCCGAGAGACCCTTGGCTGGCAATGTGCCAAGAAGAGTCAATTCGTGTTGAAGGGGAGAAAGGAATAAGGTGATGTACGAATTCGTTACCAACGCGCGAAATCAAATGCTTTATACATAAAGGTTGCACAAGCAAAATAGTTATCAGTTAAAAACAACAATTTTCATAGAAGAAAATCTAATTTCCCGACATGTAATAATAAACACTTATCCCACGAAACGCATTGATTACCCTATTATCGGAATGAATTACCCTTCTTCTTCTTCTGACATGTGCAGAAGTGTTGAGGGATCTCACATCTGTGGCCGCACAGTATCTGTAACAAATAGTAATACCCCTAAGGAGGGTAAAGCATATGTAAATATATGATATATATATTTATGATGCATTTATTTTTACTGGTATGTATTTATTTGTTATGGGTTTAATAAAATATACTCAGTGGAAGTGGTATTTAGCATTGAAGAGTGTATCACGAGTTCGATTCTAGTCGCCACTAAAGGAACTTTTTCTAAGCCTTTTTTCGACTTGGGAAGTTAGCCGATCTTTGGTACTGGCAAGCGGGTTTTTTTTTTTTTCCCCAGAAAGTCGAGTTTTTCGTCGCGTAAGCAAGAAAATTGACCGCAGAATCCATGCTATTTTCTTTCATAAAAATATTGTTAGGGTTAGGAACCATGAGATGACGACACTTGTTTACCGTCTCTTCACTGTGTGCTGCTTAATTAGTGATAGCCTTGGATCAGCTATCTCTGACTGGCTACCAGTGGAGATTGAACTGCCCACTTAGTCTCCAAATGTTAGATAGGGCGGAAACGGTCTCGCTTACTCCCTGTATATACGGGAATAAAAGGCATCAGCAGAGTTTTTTTTAACTCATTCACCAACAAAACAGCACACAACCCTTCTATCAACCCATTCCACCTATTTACTGCCCTTCAAGCAAAAAAGTCTAAGCCTGACACTCTAGCTAGCAATACTCTTATATATTTTCCAGCAGTGGCCCATTGTTCTCTCTCTTCCTCTCATATGCTGAAGAAAAAAAAAAGTCTTTGGGGTCAGTCCTATAAAACACTTTTAATAATGTATATGCTTCTATCATATCCTCTCTTATTCATAAAGATAAAAAAAAAACAGACTTTCAATCTATTCTCACAGGGAGCATTCTATTGAATTGCGACAATCTTGGTCACTCGTCTCCGAATCATCTCTACCACTCCATCATCCCACGGAATCCAGATCTCTTTGCAATAGTCCACAATGGCTTTATCAAAGCCCAATAAAGGAGAATAATAAGTTCGTTATTCGTCTTTGTCAGTATGGTTTGCATTTTTTGGATACCAATGTTCCCTAAATTTCCTTTCCCTGTCCATGAAAATTCCCCCAACTCTCGCCTTGTCCGTTTCCTGCAGTGCAGTTCCACCACACTTAGCCATGTTAAAATGGTAGCCATTCATTTTGCTCCTACTGTCAGTCTCTTTAAATCATCCTATAGGATCACTGGATAATTTTCATTGACTCTCGCTATTCTTATCTTTGTATCATCAACAAGCAACTGCAGTACAATCGACAGGGTGTAGCATAGAGGCAGCCTGCCTCATGGCTCCACTTAATTAAGGGCGCTCGTTCAGCCATATTGCAGTAGACACCGTATTAGGAAAACAAGATATTTTACATCTGATGTAGATGCAATATATTTATTTGAAGAATTAAAAATTATCTCAAAAATAATACAAGAGAAAAGTGGTCCTCACCAAATTTTATCATATATATATATATATATATATATATATATATATATATATATGTATAACCAAAATCTTGTAGATATTTATCCCAACGTAACCACTGCTCTAAAGATATTGTTAACAATTCCTGTTAGTGTAGCAAGTGCGGAAAGAAGTTTTTCCAAGCTTAAATGGATTAAAAATTATTTGCAAACAACAATGACCCAAGAAAGATTGGTTGGTCTAGCAACTATATCGATAGAGGCAGACATAGCTTATAATTTAAATTTAGAAGAGTTTATAAAAAGTTTTATTGTGCGATATCCCCCATACAGCAAACATTTGATTAATATTATTATGTAATTGTTTTGCATTAATATTTCTCTTGTAATGAAAACAAAATAGCAATTAGAGATTTTCTTATATTTTTGTCTTATAATCTATCATGGGCGATATTTAATTGTTTGCTTTAGGGCGCGATCTAATCTGGCGAAGGCCCTGAGTAACTGAATATCTTCCTTTAAATTATTTACCATATCTATGATGGACACATACCGGCCACTGAATCAGAAACCTTTATGCAGAGGTACATAAACATCACTTACGCAGCGCATATGCAAAATACTTGGTCACATGTGTAACCACATGTAGTTACAATGCTGCTGGTCAGTAATTGTCAACAGCATTGATCACAATGGGGAAAAACGAAGGATATTTTGGAATTCGATAAAGGGCTTATTGTTGGATCCCATCTGGCCATGATTTTGAAAAAGCAGAGCTGACTGGTTTCTCAAAAGGCGAGATATCTGGGATGTTTAATCAGTGGAAAAATAACCCACTTTGTTTATCCTGGAGAGGTAGCTGGTCCTAAGATAGTCTGTCAGGAACGAGAAAGCTTGTTCAGGTAAACAGAACAGACTTCCTGTGTGCAACAATTGATTGAATCATTTAATGAAGGCTGTTCTCGACCCGTATCTCACTAAACTATGTCCAGGGAATTGAAGAGGATAGTTATTGCCAGTCGCATGTCTGTACAGAAACACAATATTAAAAAAGTTTCTAATTCAGTGGCTGACATGTGTATATCATTAATGTATAAATTGAACTGCAAAGGATGAAGTATTAAGCCCTGCGGTACATCGCTGCACTGCAGTTCCCTGGCCTACACAGTGCAATGATATACATATAATAATATATATATATATTACTACTTAACACCTCCAGGGAGTCCAAAGACTCATCGAGGGAGGGCACCTGCTTTCTGTCTCCACCATTCCACTAACCTCAACTACCTTCATCATCTACACCAGCACCATCTACCGCCGACCGCCACTATTTTCACAGACAATCACAATCATCCGTGCCTCCGGTGGGATTCGAACCCGCAGCCTTTTGGCTGGAGAGCGGATTCACTAACCACTCGGCCAATCAGGCCAGCTGATTTTATGTAATGTCCGAAGTAGTGTTTGGCAGTTTTATTTGTTAAAAGAACTATTAATGGTGAAGTTCCAATTAATCATTTAATATCAATTATTCCTACATCCTCCCCCTCCCCACACACACAAACACGGTACACAAGTATTTAAAAAAATTTAAAACGAAATCGTTCAATAATTGTTGGAAGTTGTTTCGTTCTGTTGCTCAACCTTGCATAGTGACTTTTATGTGTGGTGGGTCAATTTTTTTCCTTTTCGGATTTCTTGGCACTTGAGTTTTAAATAAAGACTGGAAATAGTGACAGCAGGAGCTATCTTTCTAAAACTCTTTGTTAACAAAACGCGGGAAAAATTTTAATTTTTATTTAATTTAATTTATATTATATATATAAAGTCTAATTTTGATAAGCGATGGAATAATTACCCTATAGTATGTTTGTAGTAAAGGTTCTTTTGCATTCTGCTGTAGCCAGAACCGGCGCTAGTGTCTTTGCCGCATGCAATTTCTATCTAAACGCCCTTGTAACGATCCGGGCGTGTGTGGTTCTTTTACGATAATAAAAATTTAAATTATTTGAAATTTCTTAAATAAATTTTGACACAACAGCCACAGGCTGGTTCGCTAAATGTAACTCAGATAACTCTAATAAAACGCACCCCAGATATTCGGTTACTTTCTCATGAGGTACCCATAAGGCATAAAGTTTTAGAAACAGATATAGTAGTAGAAAACAAAGTATGCACATTTATTAATGTATCTGGACCAACAATACCTGCAGAAAAGAATATATTTTGGAAATAAATGAAACATCATCTATTGTAAAAAAGCATTGCCATAGTTGCAGGCGACATGAATTTTATAGAAAATAAGTTAAAAGACCAAGAGAAAATAACTGAAGTACCACAGAAGGAATACACTAACATCTTTAAAGATTGTGGACTTACTGGTGGTTTCAGGTTTTTATATCCGATGAAAAAAGAATTCACCCACTTCGCCCCGGGCAATGCATCTAGAATAGACAGAATTTACCTTCCAACCTATCGAGGAATAACCGTAAAGAATGTTAACATTCTCCAGTCGTATTCATATTCAGTGATCACTATATAATAGAGGCTATTCTTTTTGCGAATACTGAAGTTATTCAGTATTCGCAAAAAGAAAAACTAAAAACATATATTAATCGGAACTTTCCATTATGTAAATTCAATGAAAAACTATCAGAGGAAAGTGAGTTTAATACGCAAGTAGAAAATATAATAGTAGAATCTGAAAAATATGAAAACGCAATTATTGCGTGGGAAATATTTAAATTAAACATCAAAAAGGCAGCTATCCGAATAGGAAGTAAAATAAAGAATCAGCAAAAGAGAGAATAGGAAGAAGCTCTTAAAAAGTTATCTAGCTTATACTACTCAGACAGAACAAACAGACAAGTAAAAGCAGAAATAAATCAATTAAAAAATAAAAGAAAAGAATTACAATACAAGGAAATAGAAGGTGCATGGTTACGAGCGCGTTCAAAAGCTGTAGAAAATGATGAAAACGATGAAGGCAAAACATCCACAAAACACTCTCTTTCAAATAACCACTGCCTGGTTATTTGAAAGAAACAGCAACGAAAGAAGAAGGATAAAGGCTCTGCATTATGACGGGGAAATATTGCAAGAAGATGCAGACTTACTGAGGGTTTCCTACAAACACTTTACAGCTCTATTCACAGGAAAAGAGAGTGATGCCACTGAACGAAATAAATTCGTGTCATTTCTACCCAAGATAATTAAAACGGAGGCTGAAGAGATTGATGCCCCCATTACAATATCGAAATGCAAAAATACAATAAAGCATCTCCCGAAAGGAAAATCTCCCAGAGCAGATGATTTAACTGGCGAATTCTACAAAAGATACTTTCAAAAGTTTGAAAACTTGTTTATGAGAATGATTAAACAAATGTTAGAAACACAGGCAAAACCAGAAAACTTCAACGGTGGATATATCACATTAATACCAAAAATTTCCGATCCAGAATAACTGAAGGATATAAAAAAATGGAGAGGTATGACATTGTTAAACACTGACTATAAAATAATCTCAAAAATCCTCACAAAAAGAATACAGAGATGTCTACAGAGACTTGTATCGCCTAATCAAGCATGTGCAGTTAAAGGAAGAAATATAACAGATACCATAACACATCTTAGATGAATATACGAATACTATCAATTGACCAACAGACCATGCATATTACTGTTTAGACATAAAAAGAGCTTTTGACACAGTGAGTTATGAATACATCTTTGAAATAGCAAAAATATTAGGATTTGGAGAAAACTTTAGGAACTGGTTAAAAATATTTTATGAAAATGCACAAAGTCGTATAATCATAAATAAAAAACTCTCCACACCTGTCCAAATCAATTGTTCCGTACGACAAGGGGACCCTCTCTTTCTATGGCCCTCTTTGTATTAGCAATCGAACCACTAATCAGAGCAATAAACACAAATAAACAAATTCAAGGAACAAATATTCAAGGAGAAAGCGAAGCAGAATTGTTAGCTTATGCAGACGACATAACACTCACACTAGAAAATGAAAAATCCATGGAGCAAACAATAAAAATATTAGGCTCCTTTGCAAAGGCTTCATCTCTTAGGGTGAACGTGGCGAAGTCCTGCTGTTTGGTGGTTGGTGACTTGAAGAAGTAACCAAAAATACCGGCTGGAATGTTGAGAACTACTTGCCAGTATTAGGAATAAAAATTAGAGGTATAGACACATATGTAGATCAATGGAAAGAGTTGTACGAAGCCATATTTAAAAAAAATTAATAATATGCGAAATAGACACCTTTCCGCGAGAGGCAAAGCTAGGATTTGCAATATGTACTTAGCCTCCAGACTGTGGTACAAAATACATAACATTCCATACCATGGACAGTGGGCAGATAAAATTCACAGGCTCTTTGCAACATACATATGGGGTTCAAAATATGAACCAATACGCTGTACAACACTTTTTCACGAAATGGAAGTTGGCGATCTCGGCCTAGTTAACACACACCTAAAGACCTTGATTATCAGGCATAACTGCAGCAAAAGCACATAATAAACCATACCATGGATATGCAATTGCTTTTCTACAAAAATGCCTCCCTGACAAAGTCATCAGCTCTCTTCCTTCGATCAAAAAGAGACCACCCAGAATGTTCACCGAAATGGCTGAAGGATAGCGGTTTATAGAAAAAAATTACGGCATTGAGAAATTACTATATACGAAAACAAGAACATATGCAATGCTAACTAGAACCATTTTTCTAATACCACAGCATCGAGAACAAAAAAGAGGGGAGATCAAACTAAGTTCAGTGTTAAACAATATATTTCGTCTTCCAATAAATCCGTTCTACAAAACCTTTTTCTTTAAAGTTCATCATGCATGTTTGCCAACCAAAATGTGGGTTGTAGCAAAAGGAATACAATTAGATGGTCTTGCAACCTGTCAATTCTGTAAAGAGCCAGAAATACTTTATCACATGATGATTTATTGTAAAAAAGCAGAAGAAATCTGAAGTATTGTGAAACAATGGATGCCACAGAATCAAACAATTAATTCTTCTTCTTCTTCTCTTCCGTCTAAGATGGGCTGAGTCTTCTGTTGAGCAGGATCTTCCAGTCTTCTCTATTCCTTGCTGTTCGAAAAAGTTCCTTATATGTTCTGCATCCCGAGATGTTCTTTATTAATTTCAGCCAGGTAATTCTTGGTCTTCCAGGTCTTCTTTTTTCAGTTGGAAAAGTATTGATTAGGACGTTAGGAAGTCTGCCTGCATCCATGCATACAGTGTGTCCAAACCATCTCAGTTGTTGTTTTCTAATTTTTTCTATTATTGTCTTTTTATACAATAGTTCTTATCTGACTGTGATGTTTGTTTTCTTTTCTATCCAACTTGTTCTATTTATTTTTCTTAAGCATTTCATTTCAAATGCCAGCAGTTTTTTCTCATCTCTTTTTTTAACTGTCCACGCTTCTGCTCCATAGATGACTGTTGGTATAATTATTGTTTCATATAATTTGATTTTGGCTTGTTTATATATCTTGTTTGTTTTCCAGATTTTCTGTAATTTTCCCATGGTGGTCCATCCTATCGCTATTCTGTGTTTGATTGTTTTGAGTTCATCTATTGTTTCTGTTAGTTTTGATCCAAGGTATATGAAGTTGTCTACTTGTTCTAATTGTTCTCTGTTTAGGGTGGCTGAGATGGTAGTTCTGTTCCTCCTTATTTTCATCGCTTTTGTCTTTTGTATATTTATTGTCATGTCATATGTTTTACAGGTTTCATTTAGCTTGTGGATCAACTTTTGTAGTTCATTTGAGGTTCTTGCAAGAAGGACGAGATCATCTGCATATTTGATATTATTTATGTTTAAACCGTTGACATTGATTCCAGGCTCATTGTCTATTGCTTTCTTTACAACTTCTAGATATATGTTGAATAGGCATGGGGATAATGGGCATCCTTGCATTACTCCTTTTTGGATCTCTATGGGTTCTGTTGTGTGTCCTTTTTAATTATTGCATTTGTATTAGAGTAATATTTTATCAGAAACTGTATTATATATTTGTCTATTGCTTTTTCTAGTAGAATTTGGAGAAGGATTTCTCTGTTGATGTTATCGAAAGCTTGTTTAAAGTCCACAAAACAACAATATAGTTCTTTATGGTCTTCCCAGCTGAGTTCTGCTAGTTGGTGCTATGTGAAAATTTGGTCTATTGTTGAATAGTTTCCTCGGAAATCAGCTTGTTCTATGCCTATCATTTCTTCGTAGGTGTTTTTTAATCTATTTTGTATAATTCTTATGAATTATAATTAATTATAATTCATAAGAATAAAAAAACAATTAATGAAAATCTAATATTTTGGCTAAATGAGAAAAAGTTAAGCAGAGTACAAACAATCACAATTATCATAACAATGTATACTATTTGGACATACAGGTGTGACCACATGCATGACAGAACACGTGATGAAAACATCCAAACAAAATTCAATAGATACTTGCAAGATGTCATGAGGAATTCTATCCAATTGAAAAGGATGAACGCAGAGGAATGGGAGTCCTTGGGAATTCGCTTGCATCAAATTAACTAATGCTAAATTATCAGGAATGCTAAGTGAACTTCAATGACTCGAAATATGTAATCAAATAATGGTGTGGTAAAATAGCTAACAATTAAAATTGTTAATAACAGTAATACAAAAGTATTAAGAATTAAACCTAAATGTAACTAATGGAAATGTCATGTAACTGATCCCTGTTAAAGACTATGAGAAGTAATTCACAAAATGAATTACTTGAAACAAATGATAACACCTTAAAGAGGTTAAAGCATATGCAAACATATGAGAAATATATCTATCAATGATGTATCTATTTTACTGCTGTGTATTTATTTTTATTTGTATAATAACAGTAATACAAAGATATTAAGAGTTAAACCTTAATGTAACTAATTGAAATGTCATGTAACTGATCCCTGTTAAAGACTATGAGAAGTAAATTCACAAAATGAATTACTTGTAACAAATACTAAAACAGTACCCCTAAGGAGGTTATAACAAACGTAAATATGTGATGTATATATCTACTTATGATGTGTTTATTTTTACTACTATGTATATTTATTTGTTATTGATCTGATAACAGTAGTACAAACGTATTAAGAGTTAGACCTGAATGTAATCTGTATGTATATATATATATATTTATGATGTAAATATTTTACTACTATGTATTTACTTGTTATCGTTTTAATAAAATATACTCAGTGGATGTGGTGTTTGTACACCACGGTGCTTGTCCGCACGAAGGAAGACTTGGTTTCGAGTCTAGTCGGCGACTAGGGGAAATTTTTCAAAGCCTTTTTTCGACCGGTTCCCGAGTTAGGCGATCTCTGGCATGGGCAAGCGGGTTTTTTCTCTTGGAAACTCGGGCACTTGTTGAGCCGTCACTCTTCACTGCATGCCGCTTAATCAGTGATAGCCTTGGGCCAGCTATCTCTGATTGGGTACCAGTGGAGATTGAACTGCCCACTCAGTTTCCATATGTTAGAAAGGGCTAAAAACGGCTTCGCCTACACCCTATATATATATATACGGGAATAAAAAGGCGTTAGCTGATTTTTTTTTTCTGAAAATTGAACTTATGAACCGTGCCACCGCAGCAGCGCCTGAATGCATCGCATGCCCGCTTCCCCCGGCCCTGGCTGTAGCTATCAGTTGAGAATCAACGATTACTCAATCTTTGAAAAACGGTGCATTTACTTTATGAGATGTTACTGTGAGAGACTTCGATCCCCCCCTTTGACAATGTCACTGAAATAGTGTATAAAGCACTTCCAGACAGCTAGTTCGTGCGATACCTCACTGCCCCACGCAATACTATCAAATTATTGTATCTACAGGTGGTTTTAAGCATTTATCTCGACTAAACATGCATATCCAGGTGGTAGGCACTTGCTAAAAGTGACAAAACCAGAACTTCATGTCTGTACTTAGAATTTAAAACCAGGAATTCTCGAAGTTGAATGACAGCTGGATGAGTTTTTGGTATGAGGAGTAATTCCCTTTCCTCCCCAGTAATTCCCATCCCAAAGATTAATATATTTTCAAATGAGGTAACTGCAACATATTTAGTTTTTTATTATTTATAGAGAGCCTGTGTAGCTCAGTAGAAGTGGCGTGTGCACTCTACGGTACTTGACCGCACGAAGAAAGGATTTGGTGGTTCAAATTTAGTCGCCGACTAGAGGAAATTTTTCTACTCCTTTTTTCGACTGGTTCCCGAATTAGTCGATCTCTGGCACGGGCTAGTGGGTTTTTTCTCCCCGAAACTCGGGTTTTTCGTCACGTAAACTTAAGAAAATCGACCGTCGAACCCACACTATTTTCAGACATTAAAAATATTGTGTTAGGGTTTGGGACCACGAGATGGCGGCACTAGCGTGCCGCTTTCTTCACTGAGTACCGATGAATCAGTGATAGCCTTGGGCCAGCTATCTCTCTGATTGGCTACCAGTGGAGATTGAACTGCCCACTCAGTCTCCAAAAAGTTTGATAGGGTAAACGGCCCCGCCTACTCCCTATTCGGGAACAAATAGACGTTAGCTGATTTTTTTTTTTTTGATTTTATTATACTTGCTTTATTATTTTATTTACATAATTCGGAACCTTTACCTTTACCTCGACCACTTCAGATCTTCAATAAACAGGGCACTGGTCTCACCCCACCACTGAAATTCATCTTCAATCTAAAGTGGTAGAAGAATTTTATCAAAAACACAAACATCCATGCTCACATCGGGATTCGAACCCACCTCCTTGGATCGAGAGTGGTGTTTAATGAGCATTCTCTTACCAATTCACTCTGCCCACTTTTACACAGGTGTTTGGTTTCTACAGCATTTCCTTTATAAATATTTCCATGGCAACTGTTCATATGAACTAACATCGATAATTCCTCAACTTCCTACTAAATCCGTTGAAACACGTGCAGCAGCTGTCGCCAATACACACTCTCTCTCTCTCTCGCTCACGCACGCACGCACGCACGCCCATCCCCCCCCCCCCCCACACACACACTTCAACTCCAAACTCACAGAACCTGTATTCTCGAACAGTCTCCCTTGGCGTGTGTTTCCCAAAGAATAAGTCTTCAAATCAAATGCTTCCTCCCTCGGCAAGCAACCTACCTACCAAATATATACACAGTATGGGACTTCACCTATGAAAGTTGATAAGTCTATAATAAGTATTGTCAGTAGACTAAGGAAATTTCTAGAGACCAAACATGGAACTTTTTCAGGCCTTCAATGAATTGAGGCACTGTCTCATCGCGGCATAAGAGACAGTATCTTTTAATTCACGAGGTTGCAACTCACCGCTAAGAAAAGTCATTGTTGAAAGATTTATTTCTAACATTCATCGAAGAAGGAGAATGTAGAAGAAACCATTCTGCTATGAAAGAATTTTAGTAAGTCTTCAAATTATTAAACCGAATTTCAGGAAGTTGATGTGTAATGACCTTTTAAAAATAAAATTTGTTAAATAAACATTTCGCTTTTAAAATTTATTAATGCATAAAATGCACCTTATAAATCATCTCCGTTATTATACGAGACAAGAGAAAGTGTTTTCTCTTTTAATTAGCCATTAGAAGCTAATTTACAATATCTCGTACACTTGAATATTGCAGGATTATTTAAACAATATATGGCGTAAAATACCAACGGCGTTGAAGCGAGACAGTACTACAACAAGTTCTTAAAAATAAAAGAAAATAATACGTTGTTGGTCACGCCGGAAAAAAGCACGTTCATTTCATGGAATTTAGTAATTTATATGTATGCAGTTTTATCATCACATCAATATCGCTCTGATTTTTGTTTCGCTGTTATTAAAATGCATTCTTCAAAAAAGAAAGAAACGATACAGTTATTGTTTTCTGTAGTTCACAATTCCATACTATGTAAATAGTACAATAAGACATTTAAATATTTTTGATTATAGATTAAATGCATATACTTTATCTGTGTTGCAGGTAAGTGAATCACTCTTATTTCTTTTTGTAAAAATTGTTATAAAATAGTAACATTATAACTGAATACTTAGTTACGAATACATGAATCACAGTTAGAAGTTTGGAATTATTGCATTTTCAAATTAAAGAGATTTGAATGCGAGACAAGCTATACCATATGATATACTGAGTGAATGGTCCCTTTTGTATATGCTTGTAATATACTGGTTTAAAAATTGTATATTATATTACATTATATTAGTATCGTACTGTTAGGATGGCCCTTAAAAGATTTCATACTACTAGTGAGGATTTGGGGGGGGAGGGGGTATGCTCTCTCACGGAAGCATTAATTCGTTGTATAAGCGTCTCTCTCTTTTTTTTTTTTTAATTTTTCTTTTTTAATCATAATGTGTATGTGTGTGGGGGGAGTTTCGGGCATTTTTTAAAGTAATTTAAAATGACATAAACGTATTTTAAATATTAAATATCAGCGTAAACTCATAGAATGTATTCTTTTTACGATGTTTAAAAATATCATACACAGCACGCCAATGTGCTTATAAGCCTTATAAGCGTATTGTTGCAACGAATGACATCATTCTTACAGTCTCGTTAACGGTGTTCTGCTGTATGTAGGTGAACTGCCTGTATATATGCATGTATTGCTGTACTAACGTCTGTAACGCAATAGAATATAAATAACCTTTTATGTTTTTTTAATCGAATTTTTCAGAATAATCATTAAAAAAAAACTAAATACGTCGCAATTGCCTAATTTTAAAATATATTCATCTTTGGGTTTGTTTTTCATTGCAAAGTTCCTCAACTGAGATGAAATTGCGATTAAAACTTGTCAGGTTTCTGTGGCAAACTTTTTTTGTTTGCATGTATCAGGAATAATGTCTTTTTATATGTCATCATCATAACACTAATTACGGGTATAGACAATATTGGTCTGTTCCGGTCTCATTATCCATCCAATATCCTTTTTTGATATTGGATGGATAATGATCTACTCTGCTTCTTCTCTTTCCAATTGGATTATATTTTAGTATTTGTTTACGATGTCGGATGTTGGCCATTCGGTTTACATGTTCAAACCATTTTTGTTTATAACTGTTTAGTTTTTTTTTTCCTATTGATTTTATTTTTAGTTGTTATAAAATGTCTTCGTTCCTTTTTTGATCTAATAATGTGTATTTGGCAGTTCTCATAAATCTCATTTCACTTGTTTTTATTCTTTGTTTATCTTGTTTGTTTATTGCGCAAATTTCACTGCCATATAATAATGTGGGCACTGCTAAAATATTGTATATTTTCAAGCGTGTTTTTTTTTTTTTTTGTACTATATTTGTGTTGAGTGTTCTATTTATCAGGCCTATAATCTGTAAAAATTTTGAAGTTTTTAATT
Source organism: Typopeltis vanoorti (assembly GCF_054136105.1). Lineage (NCBI taxonomy): Eukaryota > Metazoa > Arthropoda > Arachnida > Uropygi > Thelyphonidae > Typopeltis > Typopeltis vanoorti. The sequence goes on along the minus strand of NC_143564.1, from coordinate 70,841,465 downwards.
TTATGTCTTTTTCTCCTTCATATGATATTTCACATTTTTATATATATGCAGTTTTATCCTCACATCAATATCGCACTGATTTTTGTTTTGTTGTTATTAAAATGCATTCTTTAAAAAAGAAAGAAAATAGGAGAGAAAAGAAAAGAAACGATATACAAACCTATACAAAGAGTCCAACTACAACGTTGCACCCTTTGACTGGAAAATATCAAAGTTCGATTTTCGTGACGAGAGAAATCTTTAAATGGGCTTTTCAGTTAAAAGTGCCGATCTCCCGCAGAGGCAGTGGATATTGGTTTTATATATATATATATATATATATATATATAATCAGCTAAGGCCTTTTTATTCCTGTATAGGGAGTATGCGAGGCCGTTTTAGCCCTATCTAACTTTTGTAGAATGAGTGGACAGTTCAATCTTCACTGGTAGCCAATCAGAGATAGCTGGCCCAAGGCTATCACTAATTTAGTGGCACGCAGTGAAGAGAGACGGCTCAACAAGTGTCAACAAGTGTGGATTAATGTCTGAAATAATGTGGTTTCTAGTCGATTTTCTGGAGACAAAAAACTCGAGTTTCTGGGAGAAAAAACCTGCTTGCCCATGCCAACACACACACACACACACACACACACACACACACACACACACGCACAAAGTTTTTTTACCTTGGGAATAATGTATTAGGGTTACCAAGTAATTTTATAAACTTGGTTATTTTACTCCTAATCCCAACCAAGTAAGCAACCAGTTAAGTTTGCACCTGAACGTAGTTCAAGTCTAAAGGTGATGCAACACCAGGGCAACTCATTGTAAAGGTGGGTAAAACTCTGATCACTATTCTTAGTATTTTTCATAATGTAAAGCACATCTCACTAAGAGATGTATACTGCAATACATTATGGGTGGGGTCGCTACCCAGACTGGTTTCAATCTTTTTTGAGATCTCCTCAGTGAGTAGCATAAACACCTTACATTATGGAAAATACTAAGAATAGTGATCAGAGCTTTACCACCTTTAGACTTGAACTACGTTTAAATGCAAACTTAACTGTTTGCTTACTTGGGATTAGGAGTAAAATAACCAAGTTTATAAAATTACTTGGTAACCCTAATATATATATAACCAAGTTTATAAAATTACTTGGTAATCCTAATATATATATATATATATGAATATTTTTATAAAAAGATTGAATGACTAGAACCGAGAGAAATGAAATCAAAGTTTATTAGTACTACACAACTAGTTTCAGCTTGTATCAGCCTTTGTCAGGTGCACATTAAAAAAGAAATAACCAGTAAAAACAAGGAAGAAATAACTGTAAACAACACGGAAAATAAGTGTGTGTGTGTGTGTATATATATATATATATATATTTCAATGTTGAAACGTTGAAGTCTGCGCATTCAAAACTGTTCCCACGTTGGCTTCATTGTTGGGCGTATGCATGCGTATAGCATCTCGTGAACGCCAGTTTTTGACCCCAGCACAATGATAGTCTGAACAATTGTAACTCAGGTTGTTGTTGAGATGTAGGGGATTGAGAATGATTGCCTTTGATTCTATTATCTTCCTTTCTACTTCATCATGGAAACGGAAAATGTTATTAGACTTAATGAAGAAAACTTCATTAGTTCCATAGGACTGTATTGCTAGGGTTTTCTTCATTAGAATTGGCCGAGAATAGAACATGACTAGACAAAGCACAGGCTCGCGTTCTCTTGTAAGTGACCTCTCTCTCTCTCTCTCTCTCTCTCTCTCTTGTGCTCCTCAATGCGTAATTCGATTGACTTCTCTGTTTGTCCAAAATGAAGTATGTCACAGTTGCACCAGATCTGGTAAATACCAGGATATTTAAGATTATGATGTCTAGGTTTCGGATGGCTCACTAGGGAGCGTATTTTCGGAAGAGGAGTAAATGAAGTTCTTATGTTGTATTTTCTAAGAACCTTGGCTAATTTGGGTGAGACAGAGCTTATGTATGGAATAGAAATATTACCTTTTACATTATTGGTCTCTTCATTATGGCGACCTGGAGGATTAAATAGAAATTTATCAGTAGTTTTTTGAGAATAACCATTTAGTTGAAAAGTAGACTTGAGAAAATTGAGTTCTTTATTAAGTTCTATCTCAAGAACAGAGCGAGCATGATTACAGTTATTTCCTCCATGGTTTTACTGGTTATTTCTTTTTTAATGTACACCTGACGAAGGATGATACTGATTCCTTTGTGTTAAGAACTGAATCTCGAATATTTATATTTACAATTCATGATGCACCTTTGGAAAGAGCTGCATTTGAAAGTTGTCTATGACGCAGAGAAACGTTATGAATTCTTTTTAATTAAAAATGAGTTAGCTAGTCTCATACGAAAGTGGAAAGTGGTTTATCCCAGGCAACCACTCAGAAGAACACATGCACTATACAGACATGGGAGACTACGGGAGTAAAGATTAACTACTCTAATCGGATCTGGTGTCGAAAGCCTGCATGGTACATTGCGGGTCTAAGCGTAAGAAGAAACAGATAGATAAGTGACCATCGTTAGGGGGTGAAAACTGAACCACAGCTTTAGCATCTAACGGGTCATAACAGATGGACTGCTGGTTCGAATCACAGTAAGCCATGGATATTTGTTAAATTTCCACTACACAAGCTTAATTGCATCGTAAATGTAGGGCTTGTCTTTTCTAAGCCTACGTAACGTAGTTGGAAAAAGCGTAGTTTTTCCAACTACGACGTTGCACCCTTTGACTGGAAAATATCAAAGTTCGATTTTCGTGACGAGAGGAATCTTTAAATGGGCTTTTCAATTGAAGAGCCGATCTCCCACAGAGGTAGCAGGTCAGATTGCCAGTAAAAAAAAAACCTCGCAAACTGACCAGAGAACACACGCAATTAACAGACAAAAAGACTATTAGTTGACGAAAGATATTGTAGTGTGTAGATGGTGAAAAGTGATGCAGTTTGCAAATCGAGGATTAAGCAGAGGATTAGACAATGTTGTGTGGTATGGAGTACTCTCCTGCAATGATTTCATGTACCTTGAAGGTATCAAATAGTAGTAGTAGTTATAATAATCATATGACCGGGTCACCGGCGACACCACAGATGCAAAAATTAGTTTCTGTTTAAGACTCTGCACTATTTTTGATAATATGATTTAGGTTCGAATTACGGCCAAAGCAACCAAAGCTATGAAATCAGTTCTCTGAGTCTGTTTAATAGATAGTGTGTGTTCTTCTAACCGATGTGTCAGTTTTGTGGGATAAAAACTTGCAGGATTAAGTAGAACGACGTGTGAATAATTTCTGGATACCAATATCACTGGCAAAATTTTAACATAAATAAAATAAAGATAATGAAAGTGTTGCTTTTAAAAAATAACATAATAGTCCATTGCTCGTGAAACGCATTGTGCCCGGAGGAGCTGAATAATTTGATTAACGATTAACATTTCTGGCATAAATGGTGAAACAAAAGGCTTTTCATACTCCCAGCTATCTGACAGGGAAACGGTGAGTGGAAAAATTGATGAGCCAATTGCTCACCCTGAGCGGGCTTGAAGATTAGACATCAGAATTTGAGTTTAAGATGGCTTTTGTTCTTTTATGTTTGAAGTGATCCGTTGCTTCGTAATTTGCAGCTAGTTGAACCAATTTGTTGGGGTGTGTGTGCAGATGCTTTTGAAAAGAACTTTGTTGCTATAGTCTGTAAGAAAGTTTAAATATAGGGGATATCTGTGTCCGATGGAATTGCACATTTCTTACGAACCATGGTGCGTTTAGGATCATTCGTAGACATTTATTTTGCACACATTGTAACTTCAGAATATCATCGGTATGGCTCCAAGCCGGAGAAGCGTAAGTGAGTATAGGACGAATCATCAGTTTGTAGATAAGTAATTAGATTCTGGTGTTCAGCTTACTGTTCCTGTTGATTAGCGGATAGAGCTGGCAATGGCTTTTGATGTCTTTACACAGAGAGCCTTGATATGGCAGCTGAAAGTCAGCCTTCTGTCCAGTAGTACACCAATGTATTTGTTCTCTGTTTGCCACGGGATTTTTGTGTTGAATAGGAAGATGTCCCCTTCAAGAAGTACCGATCTTCTGGCAAATAGCATGGCTATGCTCTTCTGGGGATTTACTTACAGTTTCCATGTTGAAAACCACCTTTCAATCAGTAGTAGGTTTTCTTGCAATTTCTTGATGGCAAGATGCGGCTGTAGAGATCTGGCTAATATCGCTGTATCATCCGCGTAAAGGCTTTGCTAGATGACAATGGAATGTGCGGGATATCACACGTGTATATGGAAAAACAGAATCGGTGCGAGTAAAGATTCTTGTGGGACTCCAGCCAAGATGAGTTTCCGTGCTGATACCGCACCGCCGATCTTAACTTGCATACGCCTGTCAAAAAGGTATGATTTAATTAAGTGAACCAATTCCAATGGTATTCCAGTTGAGATCAGTTTATGCAGTAGTCCGTAATGCCAGATTTTATCAAATGCACTGGCTATGTCGAGAAAACAGCCCAGTGCATTGATGTCAATTGAATCCCGTGGAGATGTATTCAACTAGTCTATGTATCTGTTGTGTGCTACTATGGAATTGACGGAACCCAAACTGCTCATTAGGAAGAATGTTTAACTTGTGTACGGAGGCTTGGAATCTGGTAAGAATAACTTTCTCTGCAATTTTACCCTGATTTGAGATGAGGCTGATTGGTCTGTAACTTTGAGGCAGGTGTGGGTCTTTTCTGGTCTTGTGGATTGGAATTATATCTGTCACTTTCCAGCAGGAAGGAAAATGTTTGAAACGGAGGATGGAATTTATTATGTTGGTCAGATGTAGAATAGCTATACGTGGTAGCAACTTTACCACCTTGTTGGTGATGTCGTCAGGTCCAGGAGCCTTTTTGTTTTTGAATTTCTTGATTATATCATATATTTCTGCTGGTAATGTGGGTGCAATTTGATTGGAGCATGTTACAGAAGATTTTAATGAACATCTGACATGTTTGTGGATCTTGTAGATGTGATTGAAGTCCAGATGTTCATATGAGGTTTTACAGTGCTTATCTAAATTTTCTGCTATTACTTCGGCTTTATCTGCATCAGTGTAGATGAGGCCTAGATCCGTTTGGAGAGTGAGAAGAGTTTTGTTTTTGATCTTTCTGATTAAGTTCCAAATGGAGTGATTGTCAGAAAGATAGAAGTCAATCTTTCTTCCCAAAGTTGACTTCTATGTTATTTAAGGGCATCTCTCACTGCAGAGTTGAGTCTGTTTAGGATTCGTTTTTCTTGTGGTGTGCAGGTATTGTGAAACTTTTTTCTGGCCTTATTTTTCTGCTTGATCAGGTTCATGATATCTTCTGGCAAGTGAGTGGGCCTGAAGGTAGTTGTGGAAGTAGTGACTGCTGTAAAGGCTGTGTTAATTTGTTGAGTCAGATCTTTAATAACTGTTTCAATTTCTTTGGATTTTATAAGCGGAACGGGACCAATATATTTCGGGAATACTTTGGTCAACCTTTTCCATGATAGGAACGAGTGTGTGTGTGTGTGTGTGTGTGTGTGTGTGTGTGTGTGTGTGTGTGTGTGTGTGTGTGTGTGTGTGTGTGTGTGTGTGTGTGTGTGTGTGTGTGTGGAGGGGGACAGTTTTTCTTGGTTTCCCAACTGTAGCAGTATTGGGTTGTGATCAGATTAAAGATCATTAAGTGTCATTAAACTGTACTGGAGTCTAATATTCTGCAGTATGACTGTCCAAGGCATCAGCCCTGCCATACGTATTATGATGGGTAGATTCTGTCACAACCGCATTGTTGGATCCTGTGTAGTTAGCAAGTATGTGTCCCTTTTTATTACGCGTGACCACATCTAGGAAAACTAGATGTGGTCACGCGTATAAGAAAGCAGCGCCATCAGATTTCTACGTACGAAAGATACTGCAGTGGTTAGAGGTGTACAAGAGTAAGCGCCATGCCACGGAAACAGATTTTGGTTCGCTATGTCATAATGTTGACTCATCCATCATCTATGGCGGAATAAAGTCTTTCATGTAAGCGCTAATGTTACATCACTTTTTCAAAAAGTCTTTTTGAAACATCCTCTTACACTCTAGGCATAGAGCTGAAGTCCTTCAACTTTTCTTTATGGTTACTGTGTGTTAGTTACTACTATGTCCACGAAACCCTCTCAGTAACCAAGAAACTATATTTTGAGAAATATAGTTTCGATTTTGTAAATAAAGTTCTAATGAATTTTATGTAAAAGTCATTAATCAGGTGTGCTTAAAGGTCAAAGCTGTATAACTGCGAGGAGACCTCCAAATAGCCTTTAAAAGAATGCAGAGAACTGACCAGGGTTTCTGACATAATGTCCAATCCTCACCTTCTCGTGGTGCACCCTGTTGGGTATCTACCTGGATACTGAACGAACGAGTATGGGCTGGTAATTTGGGATTTAGCCGACCAAATTGTATTCTTATTGGCTTAAACCAAAATATTAGTAATGATATAAATTTTTCATGTAGTACTATCATATCCTATACATCCCTTGAGCGTATATATCAGGAATTTGATGATGATGATATCATTAATCACAAGTTACACATTTTTGATTAAAAGTGATTTTTTTTAAATTAAAAATAAAACACTTAACCAGAGCCACTGTATATTTGTTAAGAGACTATATTTCCTCTAATTATTTTTTTTTAAAGAGAGAATATAGTCTCTTGGCAGAATTCGTGTATTTTAACATATTAAGTTAAAATATTATAACTTAATATGTAACCATATTAAGTTCCAGATACTTTACATACTTTAAACGCGCAAACATTATTTGTTTACTCTACTCTACTACAAAATACCAATAGATATTTATTATTCTATGTTTGATAATCAAATTAATATACACTCAAAAAATGTTGATTTTTCTTCCTTACCTTTTATTTCTGTTGAAAAGATCATCAGAGATCTGAAATCAATTAACAAAATACATTAAGAGTTTTCGTCGTAATATTAAATACCAAGCAACATAATACCGAATACAATAAATTGAATATATCAATACGCATAAATATTATATCGGAGAAAGACAAAAAGAGTCTTCGTAACGCAGTCGGAAGATCTGCATTGTCTTCTGGAGGCGAGTTACCTGGTCTAGGTGGAAACAGGATTTATTCACTCAAACTTGGCTTTCCCTTCCTGAAAAACAAATAAACCAGCCAGAGCACACATTGAAAGAGACAACAGACTATAGAGATAGTATTAAAAGTCATATAGTAACAAAAAATGACTTTTATATTAGTGGAATGAGTTTGCTGTTGCCAATCCTTCACGTCCTGTCCCATGTGTATGTGTGTAGTAAACATAGCTTTGAACATGGAATGATTCATTATCTGTGACCTATGCTGTTTAGGCGACTAGGGCATTGATTTCTTTTCTAAACGCGTCTCTTGTTGAGACTTTTTTTGCGATTAGTTTTTCATCACTCCTGAAGATGTGAGCACAGATCTCTCCAGTCGGGCCTTTCCCCAGTAAAAGTGAGCAGGATGCTCACATCTGATAAAGACTTATTTCCACCAGCACAAAAGCCTTTAGTGCTGGTGGAAATAAGCAACACACAAACGCAGATCTATGAACTGACAGTAGTATGCGGATTCAAAATATCAACTGAGCCTCTTGGGAAAAGAGCATCTGCTGGTTAGTGCCATAGATGCCAAAGGTTTGGACATGCCCAAAAATTATGTAAGGAAGCCTTCAGATGCTTGAAGTGTGGCGAGGGACACCAGACCATCACATGCACCAAGCCACGCACGACTCCAGCATGCTGTGCAAACTGCAGAGGACCTCACCCCGCCAACTATAAGGGATGCCTTTCCAATCCAAAAAATCGAGGATCAACAAAAGTCAATCTTGCTCCTCCACGTAACAACGTTTTAAGAAACCAAACAGATCGTCCTCCAGTCCGAAACACCTCGCCTTCAACCTCACAGGAAGGAACAACCATGACGAAAACATATGCTGAGGCTCCAAGGACTAAGCCTCCTACATCTCTCGAGCTAGAAAGCTCCAACATAACATCCGTTTTAACAGCCTCACTTGCCACTATGCTGCAGGAATTCATCAAGACATGCCCCTCAACATCTTCCAGAAAGAGATTCCTGCAAGACACTCAAAACATTATACAGCCATTTGTGATGAGTAATAAATTCAAACCAAAAGCTCTTAAGATAATCGCATAGAATGCAAATGGATTGATGAACAAGGTTTTGGAATTTCAAGAATTTGCAACTCGTCTCAGTGCTGATATCATCTTGATTGGTGAAACACATGTAAGACCAACTAATAACCCAAAAATCCGTGGGTTAAATTCAAATTAAGAGTTATTTGAATCATAATACAATAAGCAAGCCCCAAACAGTAAACCTGGAGGTGACCAGTATGGAGGTACATACCTGCAATGCTGGGAGTCTCAAGATCTATGCTGCTTATAACCCTCCGAGCATTCCTCTGCTGACAACAGATCTGGACTCCATACTTGATCCAAATGACTCCATAATAATAGCTGGAGATCTCAACTCAAAACACACAGCTTGGTACACTCATTAACTAACACCAAAGGTCACACACTTTTCAACTTTGCAATGCTCAACTCTGTTTTAATGGCTGGCCCTACCGAGCCCACCCACTTCAGCCCTTCAGGTAGCTCGAATGTACCAGACATTGTCATCTTTAAAAATTTAAGATATCAATTCAAATTGGAATCAGTCAACGGATTATCTTCTGACCCCAGTCCCATAGTGCTTAATCTAGATTCATCAGATCAATTCTCTCCTCTGCACACATTCATACCATTGGACAAGTTAGCCAAAGTTCTTCCCGATCATATTGGTCCGCTGCCCAATATCAGTAAAAAGGAAGAGATTGACACAGTAGTAAATAATTTAATCATACATATTCAGAAAGCAATAGAATCAGTCAGTCAATCCACTGTCATCCACCCAACCAACCATATCCCTGAAGAAATTATGGAGCTAATCAGAGCAAAAAATGGAGCCAGAAAGAGATACCACAAAACCAGAGCCCCACAAGATAAAACAGTATTGAACAATCTAAACAGGCAGGTCTGGGAAGCTCTTCAAAAACACAGAAACCATCAATGGGAAACCAAATTGGCTAACATCAAGACTGAAGATCATTCTGTATGGAAATTCTTAAGAGCAATCCGCACCAAAAAGCAACTCATACCCCTTATACAAACCAAGAAACGGACAGTTCACAAAGATGAAGAGAAAGCCGAAGCACTAGTAGATAACCTAGAATCTCAGTGCAATCCATCTTATACAAATCTAAATATCAACCTTATGTATACAAGATTCATCGTCATGTTAGGACAACCTTAAGACAGAACACTGTTAACTCCGAACATATCACTCCTACAAATCCGACAGAAATGATAAATATCATCTCCCATCTAAACAGTAAAAAAGCTCCAGGACCGGATGGCATAACTAACAGAATAGTAAAACTACTTCCAAGAAAGGCCATAGTCCATCTCGTCGACATTACAAATGCCATCTTTAGATTCCAGCATTTCCCTACTACATGGAAAACAGCCACCATCATGCCATTGAAGAAGCCAGGAAAAAATTCTCATCTTCCCGAAAGCTACAGACCCATAAGCCTATTGTCCAGCCTCGGAAAGGTGACAGAGAAAGTGATCCTCTCAAGATTCCAAGCAGAAACAGATAAGTTAGGAATTTTGCCTAATGAACAGTTCAGCTTCCGTAAGGCACATAGTACAGCTCAACAAGTGCACCGGCTGTAGAAATCATTACTAAAGGTTTTAACTGGAAACTGAATACAGCTGCTATCTTCATCGACGCAGAGAAGGCGTTTGACAAAGTATGGCATCAAGGCCTTCTCTACAAACTAATAAAATTTAACTTGCCAGTCAAGTGAATAAAAATAATACATTCTTACCTGAAAGACAGATATATGCAGGTCAGGGTCGGCAAAACGGTTTCGACCAGACGGAGGATCTCGGCAGGCGTACCTCAGGGATCTCTTCTGGCACCTCTCCTGTTTTCAATCTATGTAGCAAACATCCCTTTGAACCCAAGAACAACATTCACTGCATTATATGCAGATGATACTGTACTGGTGGCAAGATCACTGAGTCCAAAACTGGCAACTAAAAGACTCCAAACAAGCATACACATTTCAGAAAAGTGGATGGCAGACTGGAGGATCCAAGTTAACCCCCAGAAAAGTTCAGCTATATTGTTTACTAGAAAGAAAATCCATACCATGGAGGATATTTATTTATTGGGAGGAAAGATTCCATGACAGACTGAAGTTAAATATCTTGGAGTGATTCTTGATAGTAAACTCCTATTCAGCAAACATATTAGTTACATTACCTCAAAGACATCCAAAGTCTTAGCACAGCTCTACCCTATGATCAACAGACAAAGTAAACTGGACACGCAAACAAAATTAACAATTTACAAGATGGTAATTCGACCGGTCATCACTTATGCATCCCCAGCATGGAGCCACACCGGGAATTCAAACATTCTAAAACTTCAGAGATTACAGAATAAGTGCCTGAAGATGATTCTGGATGCCCCTTGGTTTATAAGAAACACCCAGATCCATAGAGAAGTTAATATCCCTTATATCTCTTCCCTTCTCCTAAATCTAGCTGAGAAGTTCTTTACCAAGACAAGTAACCATCCAAACCCGTTAATCAAGGAAGCCTCGGAATATAATGAAGCAGAAAATTTCAAACATAAAAGACCAAAGTCTATCTTAAATTCAGCTGAACACAGCTAAATTCACTGCCCTCAATGGGCGAGCATATAGCTCACAAACACTCCATTCAATGTTCTTTCATTACAAGACAAAGGGGAATATGGAAAGCAATTATGCTTCACCCATCTAGCCAGAAATGTTAATGTTAAATGTAACATTGGTATCTGGATGAATGGAGTTTAACTTGTACTTTTGATGAGGTCAGACGTGTTATTTTAGATTGAGCCTGATTAGATTTCATACATGGTTTTTCAGGAATCTCATATTGCACTGGCGCTGACACGGTTTGATTCATACTGTCTCCCCTCTGCATGAAAAGTGCACGAGGTCTGATGGCCGTGTAGACTCCACCTGCGATGAGGACCAATGGTGGATTTATGGTTTTTTTAGGGAGTTAGGCTTTCATCCTGTGGCCAAGTGAATTCTAGACACTCCTTCTCCATTTATTAGGGTATTTTAAACTTAAGTATTGATTTGCTGGTAGACACATTTGTGCACCTATGGAACTTTGCTGGAAGATCGTAAGATCTTCGGGATTTTGTCAGTAGACACTATTTAGATATTATGATCTATAGACACCGAAATATTCTCCAACAATATACGGTGAACAAAAATGGCAAACATAAAAAACATCAAGGACGCTACTCAAAATCTGAACAGAGATCTGACACTTCACGTTATTAAATTTACCTTAAAAAATTTGAGGCAGAATGACCTGGCTTCCTGAATATCTACACTCGCGTTAACCCCACGGAAGAAGGTGATGTGGACTTCACACCCCTTCCACCATCGAAGATTTCCCCGTCATTATGATTGTTCTCAGGAAGAACCATCAAACAAAAGGCGAAGAACATCTGATGATTATATGGAAGAGGATGTAGCAACACATAATACCCAAGACAGTAAAGAAAAAGTCCCTCCAGTTACCCTCCGAGACAAAGAGAAGTGGAACTCAGTCTCAAGGTCACTAGGAGAACAAAACATCAACTTCTCCAGAGCCATAAATACAGATGAGGGTGTAAATATTCATCCTGCTGCTGTCTCAAATTATCGTAAGATGACGAAAATGTTAGACAACTCCAAATTGCCCTTCCATACCTTCGCACTAGCAAGCGAGAAAAATCTTAAAGTGGTGCTTAGAGGGAGATGCTGAGGACATCACAACTGATGAGATCATTGCCGAACTTCATCAGTCAAGGACTGACCCCAATCAAACTCCACAGAATGCTGAGATCTGACAAAAGGCCAATGCTGCTGTTGTTGGTCGAAATCAGCAACACACAGAAAAGGATATATGAAGTGACAGATATTTGCATGCTCAAAATTACAACCGAGCCTTTAAGGAAGAAGGCATCGGTAGGGCAATGCCATAGATGCCAAAAATTCGGGCATGGCCAAAAGTTGTGCAGAGCTGCCTACAGATATCTGATATGTGGAGAGGGATATCAGACCAACACCTGCGCCAAGCCAAGATCTACACCTGCCTGTTGTGCTAACTGTAGAGGACTAAATCCCGCCAAATAGCCAAATACAACGGGTGTCTTTTCCACCCAAAATAATCGTGCGTCAGCAAAAGTGAACCCTGCTCCCCATGCAATAACACCATAAACAACCAAGCAGGTCGCCCTCCTGTTCGAAATACCTCGCCTGCAGCAGCACATGAAGGTACGCGTCCTTCTTCCATGACCAAAATATACGCAGAGGAGGAACGAACTCGGATTCCTTCATCTCTATAGCAAACAAGCTCTAACTTAGCATCAGTCCTAACTGCTTCACTTGCCACCATGCTGCAGGAATTCAGCAAAGCATGCCCCAATCTATCTCTTTCTGATAGAAAGAGATTCTATCTAGAAACCCAATCCATATTGACAACTCTCTACAATGTATAAAATATTCAAACTAAACTCACTCATGATTATAGCATGGAATGCTAATTGCCTGACAAATGAAATTCTGGAACTGCAAGGGTTCGCAAACATATATAATACAGACATAATCTTGATCAGTGAATCACACCTCAGGTCATCTAACAATCCAAGATTAAGAAGATATATATACTATATAGGACAGACAGGCTTAATTCTAGTGGTGGTGTCACAGCCATTTTTATCAAAAATTATTTAAGCCACAATGTTTTAACCAACCCTCAAACTTTGAACCTTGAAGTGACAGATGTGGAGGTGCACACCAACAATGCAGGTGTTGGTGTGTAGACTTAAAAGCTGTGTAGCGTACAATCCTCCCAGCATTCCACTACTGACATCGGACTGAGGTCTCCATCGTCGGCTCCACGGATTCTATAATTATAGCAGGAGACCTCAACCCCAAACATACAGCTTGGTTCAGTTCGTCAATCAACCAAAGGCCGTACTTTATTCAATTACACGTCACTCAACTCTTCAATAGTAGCTGGACCTACAGAACCCGCCCATCAGGAAGTTCAGATGTACTAGACATAGTCATCCTCAAAAACATCAGATATCAATATCAGCTTGAAACATTAGAAGAGCTTACTTTAGATCATAATTCCATCCAGCTCAAGCTAGGTATCCAGGATCAAGTATCTCCTCAACACTCTTTTATAACATGGAATAAGCTGTCTAAGGTTCTCCCAGGGCACATCGGCCTCCTCCGTCATTCGCTAAAAAGAAGACATAGACTTAGCTGTAAGCAACCTAACAGGCAAATTAATACAGCAATAGCATCAGTGACGCAAACCACTGTCTTCCACTCGTCCAGTCGGATTCCGGAAGAGGTCATGGACCTGATCAGAGCTAAAAACAAAGCTAGAAAGCGATATCACAACACGACAGCCCCGCAGGACAAAACGGTCTTAAATAACTTGAACAGACAGGTTCGAGAAGCTCTCCAGCGACATAGAATTCACACTCAGATGAAGAAAAAGTAGAAGCCCTAATTGACAACCTGGAAAATTAATGCAGCCCATCTTATGAAAACTTAAATATTAATCTCATTTATAAATTTCATCGTCAGGTCAGAAAAGCTTTCAGACAGCCTAAGGATAATTCAGATCTAATCACCCCACTACTCCAACAGAAATAATCAACATTATATCCCAATTGAAGAATAAAAAGGCTCCTGGTCTCCACGGCATCACCAATAGAATAATAAAATTACTCCCAAGGAAGGCCATAGTTCATCTAGTTAATATAACCAATTCCATATTAAGACTCCAGTACTTTCCCACAGCTCGGAAAACTGCTGATATTATTCCTCCGAACAAGCCTGGTAATAACCCACAACTCTCTCCCAAAGCTACAGGTCCATCAGTCTTTTTTCCAGCCTTGGTAAAGTAACAGAAAAAGTCAGCCTAACAAGGCTATAACTAGCAGTGGACAAACATAAAATAATCCCAAATGAGCAATTTGGTTTTCGCAAGGCTCACTGCACAGTGCAACAAATTCATCGATTAACAGAACACATCATTCATGGTTTCAACTGGCACCTCCACACTGCTGCTGTGTTTTTGGACGTTGCTAAAGCCTTCGATAAGGTCTGGCATTAAGGCCTTATCTTCAAATTTATTGAAAACAAAATCCCAATTAAGCTAGTAAAACTTATTAACTCATACCTTAGCGAAAGATGCATGATGATAAAGCTTAACGGAATTGTTTCATCAAGGCGCAAAATTCTAGCTGGTGTACCAAAAGGCTCCTTTCTGGCCCCAATAATGTTCTCAATTTATGTATCAAACATCCCTCTAAATTCAAGAACAACCATTGCAACCCTTCATGGCGACGACACCGCTATTCTAGCAAGGTCTTTCAGCCCTCGCTTGGCAATCAGTAGACTCCGAGGAAGTATCAACGCACTGGAAAAATGGCTCACCAACTGGAGGATTCAAGTAAACCCCCTCAAAAGCTCAGCCATGTTATTCTTTAGAAAAAAAAATGTCTGCATTAAAGAATATATCCTGCTCTCTGGATATATTCTTTAATCTAGGGTACTACTGGATAAAAAAAAACACTCCTTTTTAAAAGCACATCATACTCATTGGCTCCAAGGTATCCAAAGTAATAGCTCAACTCTACCTAATGATCAACCACAAGTGTAAACAGCATGGAGTCACACTTCACTATCAAAATCAAACTATAAGAATCTAAAATAAGTGTCTAAGGATGATTCTAGATGCCCCATGGTTTATCAGAAATTCACAGATTCATCGAGAAACCGGCATTCCATACATATCCTCCTTTCTTCGCGATCTCGCATAAAAATTCTTCGTCAAGTCAAGTTCGCATTCAAACCCACTGATCGTACAAGCTGTCAATTACAACGAAACAGAATACTACAAATACAAAAGACTGAAGGCTATTCTACTCCCAGCTGATCAAAACTAATACAACTTCCCCCAGAGGGCGAGCATAAAGCTCATAAAACTCCTTTCCCAAATAACTTCCTTTATAGACAAAGGAGAATATGAAAAGCATTTTTGCTTCACCCATCTTGACAGTAGCGTTATATGTTATAACCTTGGTATTTCTCCCTGGTCTGGCTCCCACTAAAGAAACCTCAATAAAGGTTGAAATTGGTCTGGGTAATGGCCCCTTCCCATTATGCATTGTATTATACACGCCTGAAAGGGAATATGCTTTGCATTATGAGATACATACTAAGGCAAGTGATATGAAATCATTAGCCTCTATATACAAGTAGCTCAGACGTGAATATATTTCACGCGCAAAACTTTCTTTTGGTTACTTGGGAAAAGCATTAAAACCAAGTATAAAAGTTCTTGGCATCTTTAACATTTTTTGACTCCCAAGGCAAAACAACTTTCTACATATATATATTTTTAAAGAATTAAATTACATAAACCGAGAAAAAGGAAAAAAATGGTTTAATAGTATCACATGACTAGTTTCAGCTTTTTATAGCCTTCTTCAGGTGTTTTTATAAAAAAGAAAAAACATTAAACATTGAAGATTACAAACTGTGAACAGCACAGGAAAGTCACTATACATATTTAATGTGAAAACGTTGTAGTTAACGTATTCAAGCTGTTCCTTCGTTAGTCACATTGTTGGATGAGTGCATGCTTACAGCATCTTGTGAGTGCCAGTATTTGATCACAGCAGAATGACAGTCTGGGAGGTTGTAGCTCAAATTATTATTTAAATGTACAGGGTTGAGGATGATTTCTCTAGATTCTACAATTTTTCTCTCCAGTTCGTCATGGCAACGTAAAATGTTGTTAGATCTATCCCAAAGGACTGTATGACTATGGTTTTCGTCATCAGAATCGGCCGAAAAAAGGACAGGGCTGGACAAAGCACTTATATATTAAATTGTGCGTGTGGTGTATAAATGACAGCAGTAGCTTTGAATAGTTATATATATATATATATATATAAATGGGTTGGAAATTACGCACAACGCAACTAAGGCTATAACGCCATGGTGTTATGTCTGTTAAATTATTCCCGTTTTGCAAAATGAAAAACCCTAGTTTTCTAGAGAAAACAACCTTCTACTCCATATGCGGCTAACTCACTTTCATTAAAAAGCTCTTATAAAGACAATCGCTTTGTCACCTTCCAGCTGCAGCTTGAATGTCACCATTGCATGGAATGTTTACATAACTCATTTCATTTCGGAAATCAAGTATGCTCTCCAGAGCGGATTACCTAATCTTTGGCACACCCATAGTATACATCTATATTTAAATGCTGGCAATCTTAAATTGTGCGTGTGGTGTATAAATGACAGCAGTAGCTTTGAATAGTTATATTGCACAGATATTTGTGACTGTAACTATTCACTTAACTAGACCATTTATGTTCAAAATGAGGCTGAAAGAGGTGATGCATTTGTGTTTGTTTTTCATTCTAACGTGGTGCTGCCATCTCTTGGAACAAGTGAGATTTTATCAACTATTTTAGAAAGAATCGATAATAAAGGCTTTTATTATCGATTATATCTGTGATATTTGCAATTCACAATGCATGGATGTTTTGGAAGTTTTTCGAGTAATTTTGCAATATTTTACAAAGAAAGCTATGAGGCAGTTTATTATATGTGTAAAATGCATGTTCTGTGGTCAGTCTGTTTTGTGACAGTAAAACCCCGAGTTTCTGGAAGCGCTGTGAATAATTTCCCAGCAAAGGTTGGTCGATTGGTAGAACCTCTGCTACTAATGGCTCAGCAAAACGTTAAGCAAGTTTGAGAGCGGTTAATAGGAAGGGATCAATCATCCGATGCTGTTGGCACACTCTCCCTCGATGAGTCTTTGGACTCCCTGGAGGTGCCACATAATAATAATAAGCCTACCTTGTATAAAGCAAAAGATATAGTCATTTGTTTTGCTGTGATGATGAGGTGATTACTGAACCTTATATTAAGTACTGCTGGTATATTACCTTTGTAATATTTTAATTTGTATGGTACTGAGGACACATGAGATTAAATTCCACAACTTATTTTCGATATCTTTATTTCAATTTCTATTGTAAATATAACTATTAATGTCAATTTTGCAACGTAACGGAAGATGAATGGGAAATAGATTAGGTTTAAGGATTGTAGAATGGTGTAATTTAACTAGAAAGTTTTATTAATTTGATTTTAAGTTTTAATATAATAACTTCGAAGTAATAGAAAACTTTGTTCATAATTTTGGACCGTTTACTTTTTCCAATACATACCAGGTAAGAGTAATGGGCCTTTAATTCTTCAGAAAGGCTGGCCATTGATCTGAAAAACCAAAAGAGGGAAAAAGTAAGTAAACGTTCTATATTGTTTCCATTAGTGAACATATTCAAATTTACAATAATCGTTATATATTCTAGCATAATAATTAACAGTAGTAGCTGAAGAAAATTAAGTTTGCAAATTATATAAACTTCCCAAACAGAGAGAACAATTAATTAGTTTAACGATTTCAAAAATTGGGATAATATTTCAAAATAGCATGCAAAACAATATGTGAATTACAAATATTTCTAGAATTTCAAAATTCTAGATTTTTAGGGACACATTTATGTTCTTCACGAGTTTTCTATCATTCAGTTCAATACCATATTAGCGGGCATGTTCAAAGAATAATGAACAATCAACAGCTGGCTGCCTTGCAGGAGGTAATACACCTACACTTTCTCGTGTGGACAGACTTATGTGTTTCGTCGTACATGTTTATTTTTTAACGGTATATATTAGAACACAGAAAAATAAATTATTTATTTATTTATTAGCTTATTGCTGATATTTCGCTGGTGTTATAACCAGCATCTTCAGAGCACAAAAAAGGTTTGTCACAATACGCGAGACTATAAAAAATGGTGTAATCAACGGACTAGTCAAACAAAATTGTAGTAGCAACACAAAGTCTAGAGTCCTGACTTTGGCATCCTCTATATGAAAAAAAAAATTGCAGCTATCACATGAGACTAGAGTCCTAAACAGAGAAAAAAACCAGTACTAGTTTTTTCTTAAGAAGACTGTCTCCCAGATTTTGGCAAATTTATACATCCATATTTGTTGAGATTTGGAGTGTGTTTCAGAGCTTCTATTGCCTCTAAGAACAATCTCTCCGACTTGTAAGAGCTTCTGTGCAGTACTTTTGTGTTCTTCCAGTTGATCCTGTGTGCAGGGGTATCCAAAGCATGGTCTGCTAGGCCCGACTTGCCATAGTGATAATGCCGGATGTATCTTTTGTGTTCGCTGATGCGGATGTTCACAGTTCTTCCTGTTTGACCGTAGTAGGCTTGATTACATGACCAGGGTACTTCGTAGACTCCTGGATGTGATAAAGGGGGAATGCTGTCCTTGGGTGAGCGGATAAGGGTTGCTAATTTGCCACACGGTCTGAATGTAGTGCGTAGTTCATATTTATTAAGAATTCTTCAAATCTTTTCGGATGGGCCTTTAATGGTGACTGTTTTGTTGTAGTTTTCTGTGGTGGATAGTGGGAGGGGTTTCTTAGGAGCGTTTAGTATTTTGTTTATCTTATGGAGATTATAGCCATTGCCAAGAAGGTGTGGCATAAATGAGCCAGTTCAGCAGCAAGAGCATTGTCATTGGAACAGATTGCTCTCGCTCTGTGGGTTAGCGTTTTTAAAATGTCATATTGTTGAGAAGGGTGATGGTGTGATTGTTTGTGTACATATCTCCCTGTATGTATGGATTTTCTAAAAACCGAAAATGATAAGGAACCATTTGGAAGACGTGTGATAAGTGTATCCAGGAAGGGCAGAGAGTTATTAGCTTCCAATTCCATTGTAAAGTGGATTTTTGGATGTTGGCTATTTAAATGTGCTAAGAATGTTTCCAATGTCTCTGGGCCATGTGGCCAAATAGAAGCACATCGTCAACATAGCGTAGCCAAAGTGTTGGTTTGAGGTATGGTGTGAAACAATCACACCATCGCCCTTCTCAACAATATGGCATTTTATCCCCGTATAACTTTTGACTGCCCCAAAACCAATAGCCTACTTGTTGAACGGATGCCTTTCCGATAACATAAACAGTTGATTAACACGTCTTGTATGATATGCAGGATGCAGGGCCGGCGCTACCATTTAGGCAAACTAGGGAACAGCCTAGGGCGAAAGCCATGAAGGGGGTGCAAAACTTCAAGCTATGCTTTATTCATACTTTACTTTACTAAAATATCAAAATTAAATAGTGATATATGATTTCGGTATCGATTCTTTTTCCTTATTCCTCGCACAGTCACAGATCACACTATTTTACTATTTAACTCTTGGTTCTTTTTTGTTCCTTACCTAAATGATTTGAACTTACCGCTATTTAAAATTCAGTTAAGATAAATATTTTAAAACGTTAACATTTTAAAATATTAAATTTCGGTATTTTATAACTTTTTTTTTTTGTAAATGAATTATAACAGAGAATTTTCAAATTAATTAAAAAAGAAAATAAAAAAGCCCTATTAATTTACCTATTAATTTAACCTGAAAGCAGAGACACAGTGAGGAATTTTGGCGCCTATGGCCAGGAAAGAAAATTGCGCCGTTCTAAAAAAAACTCATATATATTTATACTTTTTATTTCAAAACATAACACATTTTTACAATCATTTTATTTTCCGAGCTTTTCTTTGAGCAAAATTATCAATTACATTCAATCGAATCATTCCGGTTTTGTGACCACATTTTTATTAAAAAAAGACTGTTTTTTAAAACTAAACAAGTACTAAAAAACAAACCCGACAAGTTTCGTTAGTCGTCAGACTAACATCTTCAGGGGTAAAGATAACTAACAGTTTAAAGCACAAACTATAAGAAATTACGAAAAAACAAGTTTATTTATTGGTATTGTGAACCACAGAACGCGACATCAAATAGCATTGTTTCCACCTAACACGTATTAATGGTTGTATAGATCTGTTATTCGGTTTTTTAACGAACTTTATTGATGTTCATAATACCAATAAATGAACTTGTTTTTTCGTAATTTCTTATAGTTTGTGCTTTAAACTGTTAGTTATCTTTATCCCTGAAGATGTGAGTCTGACGACTAACAAAACTTGTCGGATTTGTTTTTTAGTACTTGTTTAGTTTTAAAAAACAGTCTTTTTTTTAATAAAAATGTGGTCACAAAACCGGAATGAATGATTCGATCGAACTTCTTAACCATAGAAACCTCCGCATGATTATCAATTGCATTGTCGAAATTTGCTTCACAAAACATTTCAGATTCTACTGAGCGGGGTCGTTACCATCATTACTTGAAATAAAATTCGTCACAAGATACACGGAAAGGTGGGAGGTATTTTACAAAGATATTTTATGCGCGAATATTAGATAATTAATTACTGCCGTATTAATATCCAATATATTTCTTTAAAAAAAAAAAAAAAGTATAAGTGGATCCGCTCAGTTCAAACCCGCGTTCTTCAAGGATAAACTGTATATACGTGGATGGTCTGAAAAGTGCTCGGCCTGGAACATAGATGGCAACACCATCGGCAAGATTTTTTTTCTAAGTTGGTACATCTGTCATAAGCATCCATGCGAAACGGCAAATCATTCTATCAAGTAGTTTTTTATAGTTGTCTGTAACCCTTGAAATGGATAAAATTGAGTATCGTGCGGTTATAAAATTCTTTGTAAAAGAAGGTTTAACGCCAAAAGAAATTCATTCGAAGTTTATAAAAGTTTATAGGCACTCTTCTCCTGCGTTTTCGACAATTAAGAAATGGGCTGCCGAGTTTAAACGTGGGCGTACCCGCCTTGAAGATGATCCACGTGAAGGACGTCCAAAAAGTGTGACAACACCAAAATCATTGATTAGTGCACGATATGGTATTGGATAACCGGCGAATCGAAGTGGGTGAAATTGCTGAGACTAGCATTTCAAAAGAACGTGTAGGATATATTTTGCATGAAGAATTGCAAATGAAAAAGCTTCGCGCAAGACGGGTGTCGTGCTTGCTCATTGCGGATCAAAAACGCACTCGCATGAAAATCTCTGAATTGTTTTAACAAGAATAAAGCTGATTTTGTGCTTTGATTTATTACTATGAATGAGACTTGGATTCACCATTACACACCAGAATCAAAACAACAGTCAAAACAGTGGACAGAAGCCGTTGTTCAGCGCAAAAGAAGACAAAGTCGGTTCCATCAGCAGGAAAGGTCATGGCATCGGTGTTTTGAGATGCTAAAGACATTTTGTTTATTAATTATCTTGAAAAGGGTAAACCAATAACCGGAGAATATTATTCCAATCTTTTAACCAGACTAGAAGAAAAACTTCGTGAGAAAAGACCCAGTTTGTAGAAGAAAAAAATCATCTTTTATCAGAACAATGCACCTGCCCACAAAGGTGTTTTAGCAATGGGAAAATTAAGGGAGCTGCACTATGAATTGTTGGAACATCCACCCTATTCCCAAGAAGTCAGAGTGAGATTTGGCTCCCTCTGACTTCTCTCTTCCCAAAACTAAAACTCTTCCTCGCTGGTAAGCCTTTTTCTTCGAATCAAGAGGTGAGTGCAGCTGTAGAGAAGTGTTTTTCAGATCTCACTGAGAACCGCTACAGGGATTTTGTAGCGGAATAATGGCGATGGAGCATCGCTGGAATAAATGTATTAGTCTTTAGGGAGATTATGTTGAAAAATAAAAATAATTTTGAAATTATAAATTCGTTTTTTCACTGTTAGGCCGTGAACTTTTCAGATCAGCCACGTATATATATATATATATATATATATATATATACTGTTGTATACATTTCAATGCGTTCTTCTTTGTGATGACATCAATCTCGAGGTTGTGATGACAAAAATCTATCTCACTGCATTCTTTTTGCTGTTTGTTTGTTTCCACATTTCAATCGAAGTTTGACTATCAAAACTACAAACTACCCTATGACTAAAAGTTCAATACTTTCTCCGCATTGATATAAATAAGTTTAATAATCATTAAATGTAAAACAACCTTAGAATTGTTATTTCAGTTTACTTTTTTTTTTAAAATAATTTTCCTAAAACTAGAAAAATAAAAATAAGTGAAATAGTTTTTCACTCAAAACTATCAATATATTAGAATATATAGTGCCTGTTAACTTTGTGTTTATTTCCCGTGAGTGTGATATTGTATTTACTGACAGGTGTATTTCAGAATAGTGCAATGTCATTTGTGAATTGTGTATGACATGCAATCTCTCTCTCTCTCTCTCTCTCTCTCTCTCTCTCTCTCTCTCTCTCTCTCTCTCTCTCTCTCTCTGTATGTGTGTGTGTGTGTGTGTTGCGTTTTCCTCCCAATAGTAACCCTACCATGAGGTAATTTATTCCTACATGCTCCATTGCATACCATGCTTATATCACATGTAGCTTACAAGTACACTGATTAAGTTTGGCAGCAAAGGTTGGTCGATTGGTATAGCCTCTGCTACTAATGGCTCACGCAAAACGTTAAGCAAGTTTGAACGGGGTTGGAAGGGGATCAATCGTTCGATGCTGTTGGCACACTCTCCCTTCAGGTGTCACATAATAATAATTTGTATTTATATTTTTGTATCAATTTTCATATTTACATTTATATTTTTATTTAGACATATATTAACACTATATAATTCACACAATATCAGTAATTATGTTAGATTACAAGGACTGAAAGTTGATCTTTTTTGGCAAAGTTAATTAATTCTGAGTAAAACTTTTCGATAAGTTTCTGTTTTGACACTGGCCACTTGTCTCCGGAAGTAATGAGGTGTTGTAATAGAGGTATCCGGTAGAGTCCAATAGCTGACGGTCGTCAAGTATGTGGTCAACAGTCTGTTGAAGGTGTGGACTACGAATGCATGATGGTGATTCCAGGATATGGAATCTGTGTAAATAGTGTCTTAGTTTTCTATGTCCTGTTAGTAGCGTGGTTAAACCTGGAGAAATGGAGTGTTTTTTTAGCCGGAGTCTGCTTCTGATACTTGGCAAGAATTCTTTTGTTGTTGATCCGTTTTTTGATGTTTTCCATTCTTCTTCTTCTTCCCACATGTCTAGGCTTTTCTCTTCTGCAAGTGTTTTTATAGCAGATTTCGAGTACTTTTGGTAACTTGTTTCTAGCTGCTTCTTTAGTCAACTAATCCGCTCTCTCGTTCCCTGCTATTCCAGTATGCGCGTTCACCCAGCAGAACTTGATTTCCCATCCCTCTAGAATGAGATTCCGAACTAGATGTCTTGTCTGTTCTATTAACGCTATATGGTTGTTCTGGTTTTGTATGTCGCCTATAGTGCTTCTACTGTCACAGTAAATTTTTGCTGTCTTTTGATGAGAGGTGTTGAGTTCTAATTCTCGGAGATTATGTAAGTGAATGAACTATAGCAAGTTGTTCTGCTTGGTTGTTGGAACAGATAGGATGCAGTCTAGAGCAGCGTTCTTGTATAATGGATTGTCTGTTGTATGCAATGAAAGAACAACCACGTTCCCTTCGGCTTTGCTTCCGTCAGTGTATATTTGGAAATCGTCGCTTTCAGAGCTTTCCTTCTCCTTAATGTATGTTCTCTTTACTGGGTGAGAACACCTACTGTAGTGAAGCGGACGTTCGTAATAATTTGGATCGATGTTGTAACTTTCATTATATTTTCCGGAAGTGACGTCATATATAATAGATAATTCTTGTATTTTCAGGCAGATCGATGTTAGGACTGCAATAAACATACACTGAAATCTTTGATTTTAGTGTATGTTTGTAGGCAGGTGCAGCATAAGATATCAGTGGTAGTAGAGCTCCGCTATATACTGTATATTGTTTTCAGCGCTCGTTGGCCTAATCCCAACTTAATCCTTGCCGACTTAGCTAGAGGTTTTATGTAAATTTTTCGTCTATTGTTACCCCAAGGTATTTTAGCTCACTGGCTACCTCGAGAATTTCTCTGTTTAGGAAGACAGTTACAGGTTGTTTTGATTTTTTGCGTGAGATGTGGTGCACTTTAGACTTGGTGCTATTGAAGGTAACTTTCTTCTCGCGTGCCCACTCTGCAATTTTTAAGAGTTCTTCGTTGGCCGTTACTTCTAACTGTAAGCCGTCGCGTCCCCGAATTATTATCATCGCATCATCGGCGAAAACTATGACTTTTGTTTCGTAGTTGCTCTTCTGTCTGAAAAAAAAAATTTTTTTTTTTCAGACAGAAGAGCAACTACGATGTTAAAAACCACAACTGTAACTAAAAAAAGTCAAACGAGGCTGTCCGCAAGGTTCCTGCTGTGGGCCAGGTTTCTGGAACATCCAGTACGACTCGCAATTAAGACGTTCCAGAAACCTGGCCCACAGCAGGAACCTTGCGGACAGCCTCGTTTGACTTTTTTTAGTTACAGTTGTGGTTTTTAACATCGTAGTTGCTCTTCTGTCAGAAAAAAAATTTTTTTAAGGTAGAGTAAGTTTTTCGGGCATTTTAAATCTATTAATTGATTGATTATGGCTGGCCACCACGCACCCGCGAAGGCTCCTTGTACATCGAGTGAGATCAGCAGTACGTCGTTTTTTTTTTTTGCCTTAGACTGTTTTGTGCGAACTCTTTAACCTCCATAATTGCGTCTACTGTGCTGGACTGAGGTCTGAATGCGCATTGATTGCTACTTAATAGGTTTCTTGAGTAGACATAGTGCATTATTCGTTTTTTTAGAAGTTTTTCTAGTACCTTACCAGCAACGTTAATGAGACTTATTGGTCTGTATTTGTTAATTTTATCGGATGTTTCTTTTCCTGGTTTGATTACAGGTATAATTTTTGAGCGTTTCCATATTGAAGGAAATCATCCTTTTATTAGGCATTTGTTGTAACCTGTTGTTATGAATTCGGGGAATTCGAGAAGCGCTGTTAGGAGTATATCGCTGGTTATTCTGCAGGTGTTTTTCTTGGATCCATCGATCTTAATACTTACTCGATTTCATTAGTTGCAAATGAGTCGTCGTCAGGAGTGTTTATATCTGTTTCAATTCTTTGTCTGTAAATTTTGTGGATTTCTTCATCTGTTGATTCATCGTCATCGGGAATAAACTTCTCTATCATAATAGCTGCAGTTTCTGCTAAGTTTTTATTGTAGGTGCCGCCTGATTTTCTTGATGGTTGATAGTATGGGTGTTGTCTTATTCTTGTTTGCTGCTAATTTATATATGCAATTCCAAGGATTCGATACGGTTAAAACTGTACAAATTTTTTTCCATGATTCTGTTTTCGCGTTTGTAATTTTGGAGTGATAACTATATTTGGCTTTATAGCAGTTCTGTCTTCTGCTCTCTCTCTCTCTCTTAAATCTTGGTTATTGTGTGTTCTTTGGTATAGTCGTATGAGTGCGTTAACACGGTTTCTTAGGATTGTTAGTTCGTCGTTCCACCAAGGTACTGATTTTCTTCCATCGATGTTTAGCTTCTTGGTTGTGATCAGAGCCGGCGGAAGCGGGCATGCGGGCGCCGCTACGAAGGGGGCGCCGCCGCCTGGGTACCGTTCATAAGTTCATTTTTAAGAAACAAAATTTTTATCATAAAAACAAAAAATTCTTAGAATGATCAATATTAAAATAAATAAAGCCGGATACACCGAATAAAAATTTTAAAAAATTGTATATTGCCGCCTCTTTGATCAGCCGGCTGTTTACAATTTTGCAGCGAGAGCAGGCTAATGCTTGCCTGCAAAATGTTGTGTCTACTGCAGTCTATCTAAAGTGAAACGGTGAACATGCGCAGAAACGAATTTTCGTACAAAACATTTGTTGCTAGGTAAACCAGTCATATGGTACGCATCTCAGTAGGCTACTGACAGTAGCGCAGTGTGGAATATTATTTCGTCTCTGTGTCGTGTTGTGTAATAATTTCTTGTGAGTATAAAATAGAAATGGAATCAAAAATTAAAAAAAAAGTTATCCGGTGCACAAAATCGTAAGCGTCATACTGCGAAAGAAGCAGATATTAAGAAACAAACTGGAGCTCTTAATAAATTTGTTAAAATATTAAAATATTCTGATGCAGATTGTAACCAACTCGATACATCAGAAATCAGAGTTGACGACCGTGCACATTCAGTTTGCATGAAAGTACTATTGAACAAGATAACAAGACGCATGATTTAAGTGAAAAACAGTTAGGAGAAGATTTAGTTGTAGTTAACCACGAAACGAACACATCGTTAGTCTCTGTAAATTTAGAAGATCCAGGTGAATGGGATAATATTGATGAAAAATTACGAGTTGTTTTAATTGAAATGGGGTCTGTTCAAAAGAAAAATATAATATATCCCAGACTTTTATGGTCTTAAATTTGGCGACACGTATTATAATAGAACAATGGAAAACGGGAAGCTCGTGCCAAGAACATGGCTCATTTATTCCGAAACTTTCAATTCTGTTTTTTGCTTTTGTTGCAAACCTTTCCCACCTACTGAATCTAGTAGTGTTGTAGAAGGTTATAACGATTGGAGAAAAGTAAGTACAATTTTGCATAGACATGAGAATAGTTTAACTCACATGAAAAATTTCTTAAAATGGAAGGAACTTGCTAAAAATTTTAAAAACAAAACTGATTGCCAGACTCAAAGCATCTATGAAATGGAAAAGAAATATTGGACGAGTGTTTTAGAACGCTTGATTGAAATTATAAAATTCCTTGGCAGCCAAAATTTAGCTTTTCGCGGATCACCTGATAAATTATATGAAAGGAATAACGGCATTTTTTTTAAAATTAGTCGAATTGTTTGCGAAGTTTGATCCCGTATGGAAAATCATGTTGAAAGGACCCTACAACGAAACAATAGAGTACACTATTTGAGTAAAGACAGTCAAAATGAAATATTAGAGACTTTAAGTAACGTAATCAGGAATACAATTTTATTATCAATTCGAAAATCTAAATATTATTCCATAATTTTAGACTGCACACCTGATGCAAGTAAAACAATACAAATGACCATTATTTTTCGCTTTGTTTCCTGTGACAATAGAATTGTCAAGATCAGGGAAAACTTTTTAGGTTTTGCAGATATATCTGATTCCGCAGGACGTCGTTTATGTGCAGCAATAGTGGAATAACTGGAAAAATGGAACATTCCCATTGAAGACATGCGCGGTCAAGAGGGGACAATGGGGCAAATATGAAAGGGAAAAAAATATGGGCTCCAAAATTTGCTTTTGAAAAAAAATCCTCGAGCTTTTTACGTGCCATGTGCTGCACATACTCTAAATTTAATCATTAACGATGCAGCCAAAGTGAATGCAGATACAATTAGTTTCTTTGCAATTATTCAAGAAATATACAATTTCTTTTCATTCTCTTACAAACGTTGGGCAATCCTTTTAAATTTCGTAAAAAATTTAACATTGAAACAGCCATCAGAAACGCGATGGGAAAGTAAAATTAATGCAACCTGCCCTCTACGGTATCAGTTAGGAGAAATTTACGATGCACTTTTTGAAATTTTAAATAATGAAAATTTTAATAAACTCAGCATGAAGCACAAACATTATGTGCTCAAATAAAGGACCTACATATTTATTCGCTCTCTTATAACTTGGCATGATTTAACAGAATAAACCCTGTGAGTAAAATGCTTCAAGACAAAAATATGAACATTACACTTGCTTTAGAATCTATCGAAAACTTAAAAATATTCTTACAAGAGTATCGATCAGATACAAATTTTAAAGAAGTTCTAAAAACGGCAAAGGAACTGATTTAAGAGGTGGATGGAGAACAAGAATTTAAAACTGGTACGTAAGTTCGACGACGAAAGAAGACACGACAATTTGACTACGAGCATCATTACGAAACACTACAATCGCCAGAAGATAAATTAGAGTGAATGTGTTTTACACACTTCTAGACATTGCAATGTGTTCGTTAATAGAACGTTTTGAACAACTAAAAACATATTATGATAATTTCAATTTCTAATATAGATTACTACAAATTAACAACGAAGATTTACGAAAAAATTGTGACGATTTAGAGATTATCTTGAAGGACAGCGAAAATAAAGACGTAAATGCAATAGAACTATATGACGCGTTATGTGCTTTCCGGGATATTTTTCGGAAGGATAATTTAAATATTCAAAACTCTTTCGATATTCTTAATTTTATTGTGTCCAATAATTTATCTTTCCCTAACTTTTCAATTGCTTTAAGAATACTATTAACCTTACCTGTTAGTGTAGCGAGCGGAGAACATTCCTTTTCCAAGATGAAATTGATTAAAACTTACTTAAGAACAAGTATGTCACAAAATAGGCTTGATAGTTTGGCGTTAATAGTTATTGAAAATGAGATATGTTCGGAATTAGACGTTAAGACCATTATTTCTAATTTTGTGAATATGAAATCAAAAACCCGAAAATTGTAATAAAGAAAATTTTCAAGTATATTTATGTAATTTAATTTATTTTCTGTTATTCCGTGAAGATTTTATTTTTCAAATACTTATATTAAATGTTCTAATTATTTCTGAATTCTTTTCTTATTTTCTCATCTATCTTGAGTTTCTTTTATTTTCCTAAAATATAGTTCCACTTATAAAAATTATTAAAACCGTTTTACAAGTTACTAAGAATTTAGTAACTTGTAAAATGCAAAAAAAAAAAAAAAAAAATTAAACTTTAGTTCAAATAAATTTTAACTTTAATTAAAATTCATTTTAATTTTGTTAGCGATTCGGGTCGGTGAGAAGGCTATAATCCCTGATCATTATATTCAACGATTAAAGTGAAGTGGCTTTATCAAAATTTGCTTTAACTTTTGATAATTTTTTGAATATTCGGGTTTTTAACGATTATCCTGCCTAGTCAACACCCCCTTGTTCGTTACATTTAGCGAACCAACGTGTGGCTGTTCTGTCAAAATTTATTTAAGAAATTTCAAATAATTAAAATTTTTATTATCGTAAAAGAACCACACACGCCTGGATAATTACAGAGGCGCTTGGATAGAAATTGCATGCGGGTGGCAAAGACTCTAGCGCTGGCACTGGTTGTGATGACTGTTTGGTCGTTGGATTTTATCAGACCAGATGAAAGCACAGAAGCAAGGAAGTCTATATCGGTTTGCCCAGATGGCTAGGTTTATGTCTAAGCTGAGCTGTTGTTCGCATTAAAGTGATGTTCTGAGATTAGGCGTGATATTCTTTTTTTAATGCTTTTATAAATTTCTCTAAGTTGGCTTTATCGGTGAAGTACTTGATGCTAATACGATGGTTTGTGTTATCTATTCCGTTTAAATTTTTGTTACTGATAATAAAACTTATTATGCGATGGTCAGAACAGCTTTCCTCTTCTTCGTATTTCCATTCAAAAACCCAGGGTAAAATAGCGCTGTTTACCATTGTTAGATCGATGAAGCTGCTTCCTCTGGTATTTTCAAATGATGGAGTGTTACAGTTCCTTTAGTATGTGTAGGGAATTTGATGCTATGAACTCTTCCAAATTTTTACCTCTATTGTTTGTTCTTTCCTTAAACTATGAAACCGAATGGGCGTTACTATCTATTCCAAGAATTAGGCCTGGTTGATGGTGAAATCCAAGATGTTGCTCATTTTTTCTAAGTCGTATTTTCGTATTTTATTTTATGTTAGTGTGATAGTTTACGTACATACTTGCAGCAAAAGTTTTAATTCTTCTGTACGTAATCTTGATAAGTACCAACTCCTTGTTGCTGTACTGAGAATTTAGTATCGCCTCGACTTCAGGGGTGGCCACGAATATTGCAGTTCTCTTTCTGATCCTTTGGAAAATATTTTATAGTTACTTAGAAAGCCGCATATTTCATTGTTGATCTTGTAGGATTCTAGTATTAATGCTAGTGATATATTTTTTCTATTTATGAATTCTGTTAAGTTATTTACAGCCTTTATAGAGCGTTGAAGATTTATTTGAAGGCATGCCAGGGAAATAGTGCTGTTTTTGCTAGCTTTATTGTTGCTTTCCATAATCTATGTTTTGAATTTTGAGCTGTTTGTGGTAGTTATATGTCGGGCAGTCTTTCCTTAGTGCATGTGTTTGCAGTCGTTTTTGGTTTTGGCATGCTTGTTTTGATTTTGGCAATTTATGCAGTTCATCTCGGACTTATTTCGTGAGCACTCGCTGAACTTATGTTCTTTAGAGCAGAATAGACAGGTGGTTTTTTCCCCTGCAGTCTCGGGTATGGTGGTGGAATTTATTGGAGTTAAACCACCTCAGAACGCTTACGCAGTTTGCACAATGGCAAATTCTCCACAGCATTTTTACACCGGTTCTCAACAACAATTTGGTCCTTGCGTTGGATCGACTTCTATAATCAAGTTTCTCTTGTTCGATTTTTTATCTCTCATGATAAATTTCTGTTTTATCTTTGTATCGCCAATGAAGAGTTCTTCGTTTTTATTATTATTATTATTATTATTATTATTATTATTATTTCGGGCGACTCCAGGAGTCATTAGACTCATCGAGAGAGGCCCTAAACATCATGTCCACACAACTATACGACATTCTCACAGTATCTATCATACCTTGCCTTGAACTCGCTCACTGTCATAGCACCCACAACAGACTCTGGCAGCTTATTCCACTCATTTACCACTCTAAAAGTAAAGAACCCAGCTCTAACACCCCTGCTAACCATGCTCTTGCCCAGCTTCCATGGGTGTCCCCTAGTTCTCCCACCACCAGACTTGATCTCAAAAATATCCTCTGAATTAATCCTATAGAATCCCTTTAGCAATTTGAATATCTCGATCATATCTCCCCTCCTCCGCCTATTAACTAGTTTCTGCAACCCACAAATCTTCAACCTGTTCTCATATGGTTCATTCCATAGACCTGTTATCAACTTAGTCACTCGCCTCTGGATCCTCTCCACCTCCTCCCCATCAAGAAGGAACCGAGGTGACCAAATCTGGGCACAGTAGTCTAGATGAGGTCTTATCAAGGCTCGGTACAGAGGTACAATAACTTGCTTGTCTCTGCTCGTCAAGGTATTTTTCAACAACCAAGTGAGTTGATGAGCTGATTTAGCTACTTTTGCAGTGTGTCCCCTAAACTTCATCTCCCTATCCACCAACACTCCCAAGTCCCTGGCCTCATCAATCTCTTGGAGTACAGTTCCACCAATGTGGTATACTGCTGCTAATCTTTTCACCCCAAAATGCATAACCTTACATTTTGTCACATTAAATTGACATCCATTCCCCTTAGCCCAGAACTCCAATCTACCTAAGTCATCCTGCAAGACTTTGACATCTTCTGCATTCACTATTGCCCTACCCAACATTGCATCATCAGCGAACAAATGAATTGTTCCACTTAGATCCTTCCCTATATCGTTAATGAACAGATTAAACAGCAGTGGTCCAAGAACAGAACCCTGCGGCACACCACTAGTCACAGGCCATCTTTTGGACTCTACTCCTGAATAAACTACTCTTTGATATCTCTCCATCAACCAACCACCTATCCACCTCACCAACCCTATATCCATTCCCATATGTTGTAGTTTACGGATTAGTATTCCATGTGGTATCCTGTCAAACGCCTTTGCCAGGTCCAGCAGTATCACTGTAAACTTGAGCAAGTTACTGAAGCATGATCTACCCTTCACAAAGCCATGCTGTCCCCTGTACAGTATCTCGTTTTCATCCATCCATTCCTGTATTTTTCCCTTGACTACTTTCTCTAATACCTTGACAACGACTCCTGATATGCTGATCGGTCGGTAATTTGCAACCGTAGTCTTGGATCCTCCTTTATGCAGTGAAACTATTTTCCCCTCTTTCCACACCTTCGGGACTAAGCCAGACCTGAGACTCAGATTAAACAACATGGTCAAGGGCACTGATAATTCTTTAGCCGCTTCACGCAAGACCCGTGCCGGTATACCATCCAATCCCACAGATGTGTTCACATTAAGGTTCTGTAATAGACTAGTCACCTCCACTTCATTCATCACTATTCCCGTATAAAGTAATGGTTCCTTCATTTTTTCAATGTCACCACCTGGATGATATGCTTTTGCAAAGTGCGCGCTCAGTAACTCCACTATATCGACTGATTCAGTGACCTCCTTACCATCGTCATTCCTTAAAATCATTTTACCGTGTACAGTTTTTTCCTTGCTTGCAGCATATTGAAAGAACTGTTTTGGATTCTCTTTTGCTTGCAAAGCTAGTTTCCTTTCATAGTCCGCTTTTGCTTTTTTTACCACACTCGTTACCTTTCTGGCCTGCACTTTATACCGTTCGTGTGCCTGCAGGTCACCCCTTTCTTTAAATTCCCTCCACAGTTGTTTCTTTTTTTGCAGCTCAAGCTTAATGGTGTTATTCATCCATTTAACCCCTACTTGTTTTACTATTCGGACCCTGGGTATACAATCAGCCATTACCTCCTGTAAATGCTCCTTGACCACTTCCCATGCTCTATCGACGTCCAGCCCTTGCAGTTGTACATGCCATGGCACTGAATCAAGCAATCTCCTAAGCTTGTCATACTTGCCAGAACGGTAATTCCACATATACCCTGTCTTAATCGAAAATTCCACACCTTTAGCCACCTCCCAGGTCAAGACCTTATGATCACTCTCACCAATAGGTGGCAACATGGTCATATTCATTACAGTCAAATTCTCAGATGCTATTACCAGGTCAAGCACTCTCACACCCCTAGTATTTTCAATTACATGCTGTATCATATAGTTATCCCTTAATAATTGAATAAAATCCTTTTCCTTCCTCACATGTGTCCTCTCTTCCTTCGAATCAATGTTACCATAGTTGAAATCCCCCATAATAATTACCCTCCTTCCACTCATTTCATCAATTTCCCTATGCATACTATCTCCACCATCTATTCCATCACCTGGTCTATAGCAGCACCCAACTGTATATTTTATTCTGCCAGTCTCAATCACACACCAAATAGCCTCAAATGAGCTCCTTTCACTATCCTGCGATACAACTTCAATTCTCCTTGGCTGCAGTTCATCAGCTATCATCAATAACACCCCTCCCCCAATTTTATTCTCTCTGTCCCTCCTAAACATACTATAACCTACACATTCTATCCCACTAACTATATCTTCTTCCGTCAGCCATGTTTCAGTAATGCCAATAACCTGTGGCCAGGAAGAGCCAATCAAGGCCAAAAATTCTTCCTTCTTGTTCGTAATACTCCTGACATTAGTATATATGAAATGCAGTGATCCCTTAGTCCCACCCCTATATTGATACGTTATTCTAAATGATCCATTCCCATTTTTTGTCCTTAGTGCTGGCTCGGTTTTGCATCCAGATTTAGTCAATTGCATTGTTCGTATCAATTTCACTGGGAATGTCATATATGATTAGCTTTGGAGAGTGTTTCTTAGTGGGATTTGCTACTAAGGTGTCTTTGCATTCTTTGGAGATTTCGTTATGTAGCAAGTCTATATCGGTATTTTCTTTGAATTCAATTAAGAGACTCCTCCGTTATTAATGCTTTTCATTTTTGTGATACCTATTTTGATTTTTCTTGGATCTATTTTTTCTTTTATGATATTTTTGGTTTCTTCGCTGTTTAGCTGCGCTGTCGGTTTCACTATTAATTTATAGCAAGAATTGTTTTCAGGTTGGTCTTTGTTTTTTAGCATTGTTTTTAATGGCATGTGAATATAGCTGAGTAGGCTGAGCTAAGTTAGCCTGTTCCTGGTTGTTTGGAGTAGTCTTTAGTTCAATTGATACTTTAGCTTCGTTTTTAATTTTATTGAATACCTTTGTTAGTTCATTCACTGCAGCTAGTATGTCCCTATTTTAAATCGTTTCTTAAATTACCGCTTACTTTGGCAACGTTACGCAACAAATCGAGGGCTTTTCCGAAATCTAATTCGTCCCGCCATTTTAATGTTACTCAAAGTTAGTATTATATCCTCCTATTGAACAGCTAATATCAGTATATTAGAACATACAAAGTTCAAGAAAAGTGTACAGTTTTCCTGCTTGTACCTAGAAGTGACGCTTCCATTGAATTAGGCTTCCAGTGGTAGCAGTTGGGGGGGGGGGGGAGGTGCTAGCCCTTGTTGTAACAGCTAATCCTATTATGCACGGGTCTTTGTTTTGAGGGTAGCCGAACGATAGTTACAATCAGAACAGCAGTCTTCAGTCCATAAAGATAGAAAAAATTCACTCATACGCGCTTAGAACTGTGAAACTATAGAGTAAATTACTCACTGTTAGATAGAGCACTGTACAAGCTATTAGTCGATACCAGATGCATCCAATTATTCTGTTAGATACTGCACAAATCAAGGTAAAAGCAGGAGCGATTTCAGGCAAGTCCGTTCGCGTCCGACTCCACTCGTGTCGTTCTCTTTCTCTCTCTCTCTCTCTCCGTGTGTGTGTGTGTGTGTGTGTTATCCGCTATTCTGTTTATAATTCTACAATTATTACATATCAGACATTTCTTGGATTCAGAGAATTTATGTCACATGCTAATTTTGTTTCATGAAACGAAAATTTGGTTGCTTTCCTGAAATTCATTGCAAATAAACGCAAGTCTGAGATTTTTTTTTTCATTTTTTCTCACTTATAGTTTATATTAATTAATGACTTTATATTAAGCTTTACAAGAAACAGACACGGTTACTTACTCATCAATCTTCAGATTATCAGCACTCTTGGAGAGAGAGTCATACTTTGGAGAACTAATACACAATGTCATCGTCAAGAAACACAAAAATGACAAGCGATATTTTGGTAATATCATCATCATCTAATCTCTGGTATTGTGTATTATTCTTGATGACGTAAATTTACTCATAAACGTATTTTACTTGCTTGCGCTCATGCTGAAAAGTATTGCAATGGTTTGAAAAAAAAGGCTGCGTCACCGTTTCCCAGACTGCACAGCTGAACCCGATTTTTTATATTTTTTGTCCCCTACACATAATGAATGTGTAGTGATAGCGATCTGCTTGGATTTTCGACTATTATTACTAACAAAAATGCTTTATCATCAAAATGATAACGCATTTTTGCTAGTCAGTAAGGTAGTATTGTTCATCTTCAGAGACAATAAAAGGAAGAGGGACTGGACTTTTTATATAATCGAGTCATTCTTATTGGTTATATGAAGAAAGCCGTTTGTGAAACAGTATACAGAGACTTTTTCACTCTGCCAAACCTAGGAGAAATTTGTACTAGTAAAACGTTTTAACAATGTAAATATTAACAATGTAAATATTGCTTACAAACTGATTCAAAAACTACATAATGTCCCGAAGTCTTTTAGATAGGAATACAGAAGTACTGGGTATCTACAAAATATCGTATTCTAAGGAAAGCCTTGCGCCTCTGTAGCTCAGTCGGTATAGATGAATCCTTTATTCGGAAATATCTGGGTCCGATTCCCGTCCAAGATGTGAGGAATCTTTATCTGGTCTCTTTCGACTAAAGGAGTTAGCCGGTCTCATACGGAGGTAGGGTTTTTTTTTTCACCAGGATACTCGGGTTTTTCGTCCCCCAGAACAGGCAAACCGGCCCCATGAACACATGTATCTACAGACATAGGACACGCCAGGAGGCATAGGGCCAACCACCTTATGTTGGACGGTCGCGGTTGTGAAGTCCTCAGCTAAAGAACCTCAATGGTTCGTGAAAAAAAAAGCTTAAAACAAGACAAGACAATTAAAGCCCTACTGGTCAAATTGGGGAAAATTTTTTCATATTAGAGAGAGAGTGATAATCGTTGCAATGTTCCTCATTAAAGACAAGAGTAGTCAGACAATAAATATTATACCTGCAGCTTTACCTCGGTTGGGAACATAGTCACTACGCTAGCAAATTGATTCGCTCACTTGGAATTCAATAGCAACCAAGGTCTGATTTTGCATGTCATACGGAGGTTGCTTATTATATCATTTAAATATCCCAAACCTTAATTATTCGAACAATCACCGGAAGTCTATGTGAAAAAGTTGCCAGAAACAAAATTTGTAAGAAGAAACTTCAACTTACCATGGTTTATATTACGAAGGTCATTTCAAAAGATCTGCATACTATCCCCGTTATTAAACCAAATATATGTTTTACAAAATGCTTTTTTAGGCCTTCAGCATGATCTCCATTCTTCATCATCACTACTGCCCAAGTTTGGTACATCTTGTATTTATTCATCAAATCCTCTTTGGTTGATGTTTTTGATAAATCCAGTCACTTAAGCATAAACGTCGTCAATGATAGTTGAAGCTTTCATTTGGAGTGGTTCTTTCAAATAAGGGAACAGATCGAAATATGAAGAACCGCTTGCAATCCACACTTTCCCATAAGATCAGATATTCAGTTGGTTTCACTTCAGGTTTACGAAAGATGGCACATTGGTCATCTGAGTTGGATTCCTCCTACATTATGAAATCTTATTTCACAGAACCAAAACAAAAGATGAGAAGGTATGCTGATTTTCGCTAAAGATATACTAAATGTCACGACATTTGCCATTTTGGAAAGATCAATGGAATTTTGACAATGTAATGTATCATATAGATGATGTTGTAATGTGCTAAATATGGATTATAATATTCGTGATTGTTGATGAGTGTTTGTAGATTAGTTGGTATCGAGGATACCCTTTAGAGAGAAAGACACAGAATCAGGGCCGCTCCGAGAGTATCTGATGCCCCTAGGCAAAGAAAATTTAGCGCCCCTATACATTGTCTCTCTCTCTATATATTTTGTCATACTCACACAAACATAAGCCGCGAAATCTTAGCGCCCCTAGGCGATTGCCTAGGTTCGCCTAATGATAAAACCGGCCCTGCATGGACTAGAATCCTGTCTGTGATGGGAAGAACCTTTATAGAGTCTTTTCGACTGAAAGCGAGTTAGCAGATCATATGAGAAGACATGATTTTATCATGAAAACTCGGGTTTTTTTCATCCCTGAAAACAGGCAAAATGGACATCGAGCACGTGCGATTAACCGATATAATAAACTAGCCTTATAATCTTAGACGTTTTGGACAAAATTCCAAACAACATCCAGGCATTGTCTGGCAGAGCACGTGGCAACAAGATTAGTCCCTAGCTAATCGGAAAGTTTCCTAATGTGTTGTTAACATTAAGTTCTGTCCTGTGTAATACTTGCGGTAGGATTTCAGAACAACTTTACTTCTCTACGCCTGATTGAGGAAAGTTTTTGTTTTTTTAACATCCGAGTGCATATTGAAAAAGAGAGGGAGAGAGAGACCACAAACTGGAGACGTTGCTCCGGAAATTAAACATTAGAACAACCAAGACAGTGGTGGTTCATCGAGCGAATGTTATCCACCGCCCTAGGAGTTATAAATAAAATATAAATCCGCTAACCGCTTTTATTTCCCTATAGGGAATAGGCAAAGTCTTTTTAGCCCTATCTAACATTTGGAGACTGAGGAGGAAGTTTAGTCTGGCCCAAAATTTCCACTAAGTATAAAAGGAATCCAATGAAGAGGCGATGAACAACTGCTGCTATCTCGTGGTCCACAATCCTTACTACTATATTTACTAAAATAAAGAGTCAAAAGGCTTCAGTTCGGCGATGCAAAATTATATAAGTGGATATTAGATCCAGCATTATTTCAAAGCCGAATGTAGCAACTATGAAAGTTTTATAAAAATAGATAATAAACAGGCATTAGGCAATTTTTACGAAACGTTCATAGTTTCTACGTTCGGCTTTGAAATAATGCTGGTTCTAATATCCACTTTATATTTATATTTATTATCTATATTTATTTATCTGAAATAGTGTGGGTTCTACAGTCGATGTTCTTGTGTTTACAGGGTGGGGGGGGGGAGAATTAGAGTTTTCGGGAGATAAAAGCGCGTGCTAGAGACGGAGCATACGTAGCTCACTTCCGCTGAGCTATGTATGCTCTGTCTAGGAGTTTAGCTCACAATTTCTCCAAACTAGAGATGGTATGTGTTTTTTTTTTTTTTTTTGCAGTACTACTCTCCATGTTTGCCAGAATCCCTGTTTGGGGAAACTCTATTACTGCAGGAAGATGGCGTTGACTTAGCTGGGAAAGACTCTCTCTCTATATATATAAGAATTTATTAAAGTTATGGATTTTTAATTTTATTAAAAGTACATTTATTATTGACATACTTTCTAGAATCCATAACTTGGAATACTCTGGAAATATATAATGTAATTATTAATAATAGTGATCTATATTGATTTCTGTTTTTGATTTTTAATTTATATATATCAAAAACTTGCTAGCGAGGCCCTTTCTAGAGCAGAAATATTTTAAAGAGATATTCATAATCCTTGCGGAGAGCAGGGATTATGAATGATATGCTGGCTGAAATGTGTGAGGAGACGGGAGTACAGTTTGTTGATGTGTGGAATGAGTTTGAGGGACGAAGTGAGTGTATGGGAGTGATAGACTGCATTTGAGTGGTTATGGTGTGAGTCGCTTGGAGAGACTGCTGCTGGAAGGTAGAGAAGTGAGTAGAGAGAATGAATCAGATCGAGTGGGAAGTGATGTGGAAGAGCGGGAGAGTAAGACAGTAGAGATTGAAGAGGTGGTTATGAATGGGGCAGTGAGTAGTATGAGTATAGAAAATGAGGAATGGGTGTGCAAGAGGAGCAGGGAAAAGGGGAGGTTCAGGGTGGACAGGGGTACACAGTATGAGAAAGGTGGTGCTCCAAGAGAAGGTGAGCATGTGTAGGCAAGAAAGGAATGGGATGACCACGGATCAAGAGGAAACAGTTGGAATTGAAAAGGGTTTTAAAATGAAGAAGCAGAAAGGGAAATGGCTCCAGTTGAGCATAGAGAGATCACATCGAGTGAGTGTTATCAGTAGAACTAGCTGTAGATCCATAAATGAGCTGTTGTGTTTATATACAAATGTTAGAAGTATAATAAACAAGGCAGATGAAATGGTCGTACTAATTGCGTCTGTTCACCCAAAAATTGCCGGAATAAGTGAGACATGGTTGGAAGAGGATAACATCCTGACAGGAATAGAGATGGAAGGGTATGATGTGTTTCGTAAAGACAGAAGGGGTAAAAAGGGAGGGAGAGTGTTATTGATGATAGAGAAAGAGTTATGTCCATACAAAGTAGAGATGCAAGAGGGAAATAGTGCCAGTGGTTTTGAGGCAGTATGGTGTGAGATAGAGGTGAATGGAATCAAATACTTGGTGGGATGTTGTTATAGACCAGGTAATGTGGATGGTGGTGATAATGAAATGTACAATCAAATTAGCCAAGTAATGATGAGATAGCAACTGAAAGTAAAGAAAATGAGTTTCTTGATTTTTTGAGGGATAACTACCTCAGACAGTATGTAATAGAGGGCACATGAGGATTGAGGGTCTTGGATTTGGTCATTTCATCAGAGGATGTAATTATAAATGAGGTGTCAAATCATCCATCAGTTGGTGAGAGTGACCATGAGGTGATTACCTGGGTGGTTGCCTGCAGTATGAGGACCTCTGTGAGAAAAGGGTACATGTGGATCTACAAGGGGGGGGGTGATTATGAAGAGCTCAGGAGACAGCTTGTGGGTGTAACATGGAATGAGGAGTTAGCTGGAAAAGAGATCAATGCAGCTTGGAGGATTTTCAAAAACTGTTTAGTAGATGCAATGTCTAAATATATTCCAAGGGTGAGAAGGTTAAATAAGGTGGGTGGGTGGATGTGAGATGGATGAATAAAGAGATTAAGCACGCGATACAGAGAAAAATGGCATTGTGGAGGCAGCATAAGAGAAGTGGAAATAACCAATTCCATGAGGTCTACAAAGACCAAGCAAGGAGGGTGACTTGGTTGGTGAGGGTAGCTAAAGAGAAGTATGAACAGCAGTTGGCTAATGAAGCCAAAAAGAATCCTAAGAAATTCTTTCGATATGTAGCCAGCAAAAGAAAAAATAATCATGGAAGGATGACATTAATTGGAGAAAATGGTATAAAGACAGCTGATGCAGAATGTGTGGTGGAGATACTTAATGAACAGTTCATAACGATCTTTCAATCTTGTGAATGTGACTACATGGAGGGATTGAGAACAGTTGATGATGGGGAGGAGAGACTGACTATAAGTGAGCAAGAGGTGTATGGGGAGTTGAGTAAACTAGATGTAAATAAGGCTGTGGGACTTGATAATATATCACCACGTATTCTGAAAGAATGTGCCAGGGAGTTGACACCTGCCTTGACATATTTTTTTTAATATGAGTCTTGCACTCAATCAAGTGCCTAAGGAGTGGAAGA
The DNA here is from genome assembly GCF_054136105.1 of Typopeltis vanoorti. Lineage (NCBI taxonomy): Eukaryota > Metazoa > Arthropoda > Arachnida > Uropygi > Thelyphonidae > Typopeltis > Typopeltis vanoorti. The sequence goes on along the minus strand of NC_143564.1, from coordinate 70,800,980 downwards.
AGGGCAGGATTGTGCCACTTCATAAAGGAGGTGATCGAACTCAAGCATCAAACTATAGGCCTATCTGTGTGTCAGGTGTTGTGGTTAAGTTGTTGGAGAAGCTTGTGAGAACTAGGATCCAGAGGTCGGTTGATAACAATGGTATTATCTTCGATGGACAGCATGGATTTGCTAAAGGGAGGTCATGTTTTAGTAATATACTTACTAATTACAATAAAGTGACTGCTTCCTTGGACAGAGGAAAAAGATACACAGTAATATACTTGGATTTTGCAAATGCTTTTGATAGAGTACTTCATGATAGGTTCACAATCAAACTAGAGCAGATGGGGTTTGATGTTAGATTAGTGCATTGGATTGGAGACTGCCTATCTGATAGGTATCAACAAGTTGTGTATGGGGGAGCGATATCCAGGAAAAGGAAAGTCACTAGTGGAGTGCCTTAGGGGTCTATTTTGGGGCCATTACTGTTTAACTTATATATTAACGATATAGGTGAAGATTTGGATGGAGATATTCAGTCGTTTGCAGATGATGCAAAGTTGGGATGAACCATGAAGAGTAGTGAAGATGTTGTGGCCTTACATGAAGACTTGAATAAATTGAGTGATTGGGCACGGAAATGGGGATGTGAATTCAATGTTGCAAAATGTATGGTTTTAAAATTTGGAAAACAAAGAAGGGATGCAGAATTTATGCTTGGTGAGAATATATTGTTGGAAGTAGAGGAAATAAGATATCTGGGGAGTGATAGTGGATAAGGATCTAAAATTTAGGGGACACATCGCCAAAACTGTGAAGACAACACAAAGCCTTCTGGGAATGATGTGGAGGACACTGACGTGTTGAAGTAGGGAGATTCTTGTTCCATTGTATAAGGCTTTGATTAGGCCACACATGGACTATTGTGCCCAGATTTGGTCACCGGGTTTTCAGAAGGATGAAGAGATGTTGGAAAGGGTCCAGAGGAGACTGATTAAGGTAGTTTCTGACCTCTGGAATGTCGAGTATGAGGAAAGATTGAGAAGATGTAATTTGCAGAGTCTAGTGGAGAGGAAGAAGAGGGGAGATATGATAGAGACCTACAAGTTGGTAAGGGGTTGTTATAGGATCAATGCTGGAGAAGTTTTATAGAGAATAATGGGAGATCAGGGAAGAACCAGAGGTCATGCCTGGAAACTGTATGAAGAGGGTGTGAGTAGGGAAGTGAGAGGCAGGTTTTTTTCGTGCAGAATTGAGAATGATTGGAATGCCTTGGCTGAGAATGTGATGTCTGCAAAGAGTTTGAGTGCGATGATGAGATGTGTGTGTGATAAAAGGACCTCCCAGATGAGTCTTTGATTCCATGAGGTCTTGGAGTGATGATAATAATAATAATAATAATAATAATAATAATTACAAAAGTGTAAATGATACTTATGTCCTGAGTGCAAACTAATGCATTCTAAAGACAGTATGCATTTTAACTGGCATTAGTATTGAATTCAGATTCTTCAAACTCAGGGTGATCAGTGACTGTTATACTGTACTTTTAAAGCACCAAATACTGTTCTTTTTAATGCACAAATGATTGTGCAAAATCACAAGAAATTGCAGAAATCTTCTGTTTGGTTGCCTATTGTATATTCACCAAGGCACGACTATAGCTCCATCTTTGCTTATGTGCGTGTGCGTGTGTTTGTGCAGTATTGTTATTATTATTAGTATTACGTGAAACCTCCAAATACTCTAAGTGGGAGGACACATTACTACACTACAAATCACCGTCTCTCTTACTTAATTCTCTACCTAGAAATTACGACCATCAACACACAGCGCCATCTAGTGCCCACACACACCAAAAAGCGCTATTCAGGAGTTCGGAAATGTATAGTTCAGTGTTCGTCTATCTGTGTCTGTCCTTGAGCAGACATGTTATTAACAAAAGGATGTAAATAAAAGTGAAGTGTATAATACATGTACAAAGCGTACAATAATTTGTGGCAGATAATTCCGATGTCTTAGTTGTGGTTTCGCTGCTAGTGCAATGTTGAAATTTAGCAGGTTCTTTGTTGTTGTTGTTGTTGTTCTGCTTTTAAAACAGAATTGTAATGGATTGGTTAATATTGTATTAGATATCTTGTCGTAATAGTGTAGTTTTAATCTGTTATTGCTTATCTATTGAGTACTTCCACTGCTTTCATTATTTATTTCATGTTATCAAATACAACATCGCAACATCAACATTTCAACGATGTATGTTGCCAAGTCAGAAGAATGAAAGTTTGTAAATCTAGGCATATTTATTATCGTAAATGAAAGGATGATCAGTAATCCTGGCTTGTGGCAAACATGAAGCATTTTCACGTTACTTCACACTCGTATTACATAAGGTAGTAGTTTCACATCGACAATGAAAATGAAACTCATCTGATAAACCAGTGTTTCCCAATCTTTTTCGAGTCGTGACACTCTTTTATAATAACCAAGTAACCTGCCACCCCCACTCCATATTTGCATAAAAAGGCATTTTAATAGGATTAAGAAAACATGTTAAAAATGAAAACAGATTAAAAAACATACGAGATGATCTTCTATTGCGTTAAGAGAGCAATCACCGTTATTCAACTGTCCGTATTCGACCGTCTGTTTTCCAAACATCGAGACACTGATTAAAAATTAATTTTGATATTGAATTTGCATCATAGTGAAGATTTTTTAATTTTACTATTTGTAACATAGAATTTTATTCAAGATCCTCTGAGGCGGAAATCTGAAAAAGTATTCAAGGCCCGCCATAGTAAATAATTAAAATACTTAATATGGACATACAAAATGTTTAATATATATGAACACTGCGGGCCTTTGATATGTTTCAAGTATTCACCGTGGTTGACCTTAAGTCAGTTTCCTTCATTTAACAAAAATCAGTGTTACAACCACTAGTAAAATATTGCAGTGTAGCCATATTGAAATAAGTGTGCTCATATTATTTAATGAGCGCCTCCATGGAGTCGGTAGATTCCATGCAGCAAGATCACTTACATTTCACTAAGCGCTAACCACTATTTACACAATACCTTCCATGCTTTTTGAAGGCAACTTGCAATAGTAATACTACTTGCAGGCAACTCCAATAATAATATTTATCTTGGCACATAGTATTATTTAGTTTTATTTTTTTTTTTACATTATAATAAATACATAAAAACGTTGAATCATTAGTCGTATTATATCTTATATATTATGTAAGATCTATTTACCTCTATGTATAAGCTATGAGACTTGGCACATTCAGTATACAACTCTAGTCCACACTCAGTTATCTCATTCACTTGTTTAGACAATATTTTCGAGACAGCGTAGCATATATAGTGATGAGGCACCTTCATTAGATGTAATCTTTGATAAAGAAAGGTCGACCAAAGTACGTGCTGTCAAAACATCATATGGCTGTTGCGAGTTAAACGTAAATTAAAGTTTCTTGACTATGAGCAGGAAATGGCTTCGCGAGATATTTCAGAATCACACTAATTTAGTTTCCATATCCAGAACCCAAGATAAGGAGGAAGAGGTACACAGATGAGGCTTTTACTACAGGGGAGGGATTGCAGGCAACCCCTCCCCTCAAAACGTTCAAGTTAGAATTAATATTATAAAAAAAAAAAAAAAATTAAAAAGATTTTCTTCCAAATCTGTTTTTTAACTCTAGGTGTTAGAGAGTATAGACTTTTCCTTTTATATTTCAGGCATACAGTCATGGAGAGTATGCCTGAAATATAAAAACTTATGCTACTTTCACATACACACACACACAAAATGGTAATTTTGTGTGTGTGTGTGTGTGTGTGTGTGTGTGTGTGTGTGTGCGTGCGTGCGTGCAAGGGCGCGCCAGTAGTGTCCGGCGCCTGTGTGCAAAACTTTAGTTGGCGCCCCTATTTCCCCCCCCCCGCTCCAATAAAAAAATCACTTTTAAAAAACGTTTTTTTTTTTAAGTATTTCCTCCTCTTTAGCGCCTATACTATCCCGGCGCCTATGTGCGTCGCACACATTGCACATATGGCCGGCGCTCCCCTGTGTGTGTGTGTGTGTGTGTGTGTGTGTGTGTGTGTGTGTGTGTGTGTGTGTGTGTGTGTGTGTGTGTGTGTGTGTGTGTGTGTGTGTGTGTGTGTGTGTGTGTGTGTGTGTGTGTGTGTGTGTGTGTGTGTGTGTGTGTGTGTGTGTGTGAAAGTAGCATAAGTTACTGTTGTGTTCGAGATGGAGTTTATTATTATTATTATTATTATTATATGAGCGCCTCCATGGAGTCAGTAGATTCCATGCAGCAAGATCACTTACATTTCACTAAGCGCTAACCACTATTTACACAATACCGTCCATACTTCGCTTTGAACGCATTCACCGACAAAACTCATAATTAGCTATGGCAATCCATTCCAGGCATTCACCACTCTCCAAGCAAAAAAACTATCCTCTTGCAAGTTACACTTTCAATCAATTTCCAAGGACTTCCCCATGCCAGCAGGAACAGAAAAAATTCGCCCGTATCGATCCTATAAAATTATAAGTATTTAAATGTCTCTATCGATCCCTCCTTCCCTTTTCTGCATATGATCCAATTTCTATAACCCACAGGTTGCTCGAAGAAGGACCATTCCAAGTTGGAATATTCCTTCGATTGACATTATTCGATGACAAGAATAGAGAACTTTTTTTAAGTCATTCTTCGACAGTTCCCGAGTTATTTGTTCTTTGGTACGACAAGAGGTTTCATGTAAAGTGGGTTTTTCGTCCCATAAACTGAAGAAAATCGACCTTATAACCCACACTGTTTCTGACATTAATATACTGCATGAGGTTAAAGATACCAAGCAATTTTATAAGCTAGGTTTTTTTAATCTTTTTTTTTCCCAAGTAAGCAAACAGATAAGTAAGTCAAGTTTGCGGTTGCACGTAGTGCAACACTAGGCAACTCGTGGTAAAGGTGGAGCAAGTGTGATCACTTTCCTTTGAATTTTCCCCTAATGCAAAGCACATTTCCTTGAGGAAATGTATAATGCTATGCATTAAGGTAATGGTCACTACCCATACCGGTTTCGACCTTTATTGAGGTCTCGTCAGTGGGAGCCAGACCTAAAAAAAATGCCAAAAATGCCAAGGGTGAAGTAATACAGAGCTTATGCAACCGCAAACTTGACTTACTTGTCTGTTTGCTTACTTGGGAAAAAGGATTAAAAAACCTAGTTCATACAATTGCTCGGTATCTTTAACATAATATATACCCAAGGAAAAAACTTTCTACATACTGCATGAGGTTTATGGACCATGATATGATGCCACTTCTTGGCCTTTCTTCGCTAGATGCCGTTTATAATGAGTGATGGTCTCAGATCAGCTATCACTGATTATAAACAGAGAATAGCGGATAACACACACACACACACACACACACACACACACACACACACACACACACACACACACACACACACACACACACACACACACACACACACACACACACACACACACACACACACACACACACACACACACAAATTTACCATACTTGTCACTTTCAGAATCTGTACCCACTAAAACAATAAACTCTTTCACTTTACGTAACTTTCTGTATCCCAATAGCTTTACTAATAATATCATTAAACCTCGCACCTGGAACGCGTGATTTTGTCAAACTTTCTTTCATCAAGCACTTCTGTCATCATAGAATCTTCATATAAAGTTCTCACCTTACTGTCCCATGCCTTGTCAGTTGAACATTCCTTTTGATTCCTCGCATCTCTTCTTAGCAGTAACACTCGCCACACGTTTTTGCAATCGCTCAAGTTTATTTTACATCTTCTGAAGGATTCCATATAACCACACTATACATTTCACATTACTCGTGTGGTTAACTCCCGATCATCTATGCTTTCATTCTCTTCTTCATTAGTCTCTCTCTCTCCATTCCAATAATGTCTTGCATTGCACTCACATTATACTCGTATCATTCTTCATTCATTCCTCTTTTTCTCATACTAATACTTTCTTGGGTATACTTATTTTCAAGAAATCCCTTGCAGTTTCATTCTCTTCACCACTTGCCCCACCCAATCTCGCCTATTCTCATTCACTCTTTTAACTAGCTCTCATTTTCATCTTGTTATTCTTATATCAGCTAGTCTTATTTGAAGAATTCAAACTCTGTATTCATTGTCTTCTACTCATGCACCTCTATTTCTCTCTCTCCATGGTATGACAGAAGGGGGGATAATGGAAGGACAAAAAAGAAATAGCAGGCCATCATCATGAACTTAGGATATGCAGTAAACATTTGTCTGTTACTACTATCAGTACTGAACGTACGGTTGGCTAATGCCGATTTCTTCCAAAAGCTTTTTGATGACAAAGTCTAAATACTGTGTCAGAATTTCTCCAGTTCTATTGAATTTAATTCATAAGGTGTAGAAAATGACAATTTCAAGACTAAAGGCATTGTCTTGAAGTGCAAATTGTCAGAAGAAATATCGTGATCAGTTATCTGACACAAAGATTCATATAGCGTGTTCTCATGCAGCTTCTTATAATGTTTAAGACTGGACTTGGTATAGTATCAGTAATAGATCTCACACTGATGCTGTGACAAGGACTTCTGACTCAGCATGACAAATTCCTGCTGAGTGACAAAAATTCAAACCTTGTAGTTGTGGTTGCTTCCCCTGTAAATGAGCATTACATTGCCCAGTAATAGGAAACCAGATGCAACTTTATACATTATGGAAGGACCACTAAATTTAAGTGAAGTATCAGAAAAAGATGTTATCGGAGCTCCTCAAATACGGAGGGGACCCTGGGTTCAGTATCTTGTGCTATACCATGAATAATCTAGTCTTGTTCTATACTACCATGAAGGTAGTATAGAACAAGAAACATGCTTCGCTATCTAAATATAACCCCTGATTCTCTGAAAGTTGAGTGTCAACTAATTCAACAATAGTTAAGATAGGCAATTTAATATTATCTAGAATTAACATAGCACTTTGATACAGTCTATTAAAAGATAAACTATCTGTGGTTATCGTCTACGCCATTAATGGAGGTGATTCCATTTCAATTATATTATCTTCATTAGGCCATGACTCTTGTAACAAGAGCAGAAAGAGATTTCTGATATGCACTTGTGTCAAACACAAGTGCAACAAGTGAATGAGGAAGATAAATCTTAGTTAATGGATAGTTACGTGACAACGACTCTGGGCTCCTTTCACTTGTGATCAACATTACCTCCTTACTAATGTCCTTAAGAACTCCTGATGTCTCAAAGTCTGTAGTTCTTCACGTCACCTGTTCCTTTACTATTAGTCGCGAAGAAATCTTTTCAGAGGCATTCCTTATTTTCTCTGCCTCCTTACGTTCAGTATCAATAGTAGTAACAGAAAAACGTTTACTGCACACACACACACACACACACACACACACACACACACACACACACACACACACACACACACACACACACACACACACACACACACACACACACACACACACACACACACACACACACACACACACACACACACACACACACACACACACACACACACACACACACACACACACACACACACACACACACACACACACACACACACACACACACACACACACACAAAGTTCTGTGATTATGGCCCACCATTCTCATTTTTTTCTGCTTCCTCGTGGCAATCCTTCCACTTGCCATTTTTGTTGTACCCCAAATACCTGGAATCACAGGTTGCTTAGTCAATTTTAGCAGATTACCTGAAATCCACAGTCGCTTTCAAATCTATGTGTTTTATGTCCTTAAGGGTCACAATAAGGTGCATACTTCGATGTTTAACTTAAGCTGTAAAATAATTGATTACAAGTCGATAGCACTATTCCGTGAACTCATAGGAAAGTTCTTGTCTTCACAGACTAAAAAGTCAGAAATTGACTGATTAAAAACAGTCGACATATTGATTTGGTGATTGTTTCCGTTTTCAAACAAATAAACACAGTTTACTTCTTTAACATTAATTACCACTGTATAGTAGTAGGTTACCAGTGAAACTAAGAGTAAATAAGAGAAAGATATGAAAGAATTTGCTGGAAGAAGAGCGAGTGAACGATTGAGACAGTAAAAATCGTTGGTCTGTTAGAAATATATGACAGCAATGAATAAAGAACTATAATAAGAAAAATCGATGTGCAGTCTGTGTAGAAGGAATTGCTGAGAGTTTCTGGGGAGTGAGTTTGAGGGAAGAATGGATTTATACAAGAGGGATGGTCTGCATTTGAATGCATATGGTATTATTAGTATAGAGAAACTGCTTATTCATAAGAGCCATAATGAAGAGAGCCAGGGAAGCTGTATGGTGTTAGGAAAAAATATGCTTAATCATGATAACAATTATGATGGAAGGATGATTGTGTTAGTCTCATGCTTTCTTGTACACTCACATCTGTATGCATGCCCCTGCTGGATTTGCAGATCTCTCTTCATATTCACTCCATCCGGGGCACCTATTCGTGGTGGAGAACACCTCCAAGTGATATTGCTAGCCCTTTTCATTCTTCCTCTTTTTCCTTGCTTTTCTTTCCGTATTCTTCGCTCTATTTCTCTTGTCTTTTTTTTCATGTCTTTTCTTCCAGACCGCCATCACTGGAATCCACCGCCCTGTTGTCATGTTTGCTGTATTGTGCGATCCGTGGATATCCGGAAATGGAGATCCTGGTAGTCTTGCACTACTTTGATCTGCGCTTCTGCTAATGGACTGTCTTGGATGGCCCTGCTGGATAAATCGGCTAGTCAGTTTGGCTGCAAGGGTCAACGGTGTTTCAGTGGGTCTATCACCCCATGGTTTCTTGGGATCGGGAACCGAGGTATTGTGTGGTATTGATATAGCGTTTCAGGGGCCCCCCGTAACAAGGTCACATCCAAGTAGTGATAGCGTAGATTCAGCCCTTGGTAACAGAAGTAAAAACAAAAGATATGTGATACTAGTAAATATGTACCAGTGTTTCTGATCATCCACGCAACAGGTGAAAGCCAATAAGGAAAATATCACCCTTCTTTATTCGAAAGGGATTAGAAGGACTGCCAAGATCTTCCAAAACTGATAAGAAATTACGTTCTGGTAATATCCTTGCGGGAAACATCTTTATTAAAAACCAATTTATTAATAAAAGAAATATTCTGAAAAACTGTTTAAAGCAACATCAACGGGTGGAATAGCAATCACAGTGGCACCTCATAAAACATTTAATTCTTGTAGAAGAGTGATATCAGAATGGAATCTCCTTGACAGTCGTGATATGAAGAGATATGTTCGGAGCTTAAGGATCAGAGAGTTACAGATGTGAGGCACATCCTCATTCGTATGGATGGTCACTTGACACCATTGGCGGCCAGTGAAAATTTTAAGTAAGGGAGTTGCATATACAAAATAAAAAAAATAATAATAATTCTTTTTTCCCAATCAGTAACCAATTTATTAATAAATAAATCATATTAAAAAATTGCTTTATTAAAAATATTTCACCCTCACCACGAACACACACCAATAATAAAAGTTTCGTATCTCACAGAAATAATGCTCGCAAGCATACAATTTATCTGTAGCGACACTGCTCGTTGAGCAGTGTCGGATTCACTTGTTATGTACAGTGACAAGTGCAAAGAACATCGGCGAATCTAGCTGCAATTGGCCGAACGCGATCATTCCGACACTGCGTTAGATTGCAGTGCATTTATTTCGTAAACTAAAGCGTTAATCAAATAAATCCAATTAATTAACTATTCAATCAATGTCGAAACGAAGGCCTGTGTAACTCAGTGGAAGTGGCTCTTGCGTCCTCTGTGCTTGCTTGGTCGCTCGAAGTTTGACTTAAGTTCAAGTCTAGTCGCCAACTGGAGGAACTTTTTCTAAGCCTTTCTTCGACCGGTTCCCGAGTTAGTCAATCTCTGACACGGGCAAGCTGGTTTTTCCTCCCGGAAACTCTGGTTTTTCATCCCATAAACTCAAGAAAATCGACCGTAGTACCCACATTATTTCATACAATGACATATCTTGTTAGGGTTAGGAACCAAGAGATGGCAGCACTAGTTTTCCAGCCTCTTCATCGGTGGCTGCTATAATTAGTGACAGACATGGGCCAGGTAGCTCTGATTGGCTACCGGTGGAGATTGAACTGCCCACTCAGTCTCCAAAAGCTAGATAGAGTATAAAGGCCTCGCCTACTCCCTATAAAGGAATAGAGGGAAGATAACTAAAGCGGATAGATGTGCTTTAGTTACTGTACTTGAAAACCGCACTCTTTTAGGCTCTACTACACAATTTATGGAGGTATTCCATGAATCTTGCATTGCACTGGCTCTAAACCTGCCCGAATTGCTACTATCTCCCTCTATACACCAAATGTGTATGAGATCAATGGCCACGTAGACTTCGCCCGCAATTGATGACCAGTGGTGGATGTATGGTTTTAGGGAGGTAGGAAATCCGAGCTGAGCCAAGCAGTTTCACAGTCTCTTCCCACAACACTACAACAAAATACCGCTTCTCGATCTTTGCTAGTTGACTGTTCCAGTCAACAGGAATGTGCTGGCAGGAATATAATTGTAGGCTCACTGTTCTACTTTATTACCAAGTCTTTCACAGTCCTCAAATAACTCCAGGAGACTCCCCATTGGCATGAAGGGCATCAAGGAACAGATCCGAACTCTAAACAAGGAGGAGTCACTAGAAGTGCTAAAGTTCATCATGACAAAGTTTGAGACTGACTGGCCCAGTTATCTAAACCTGTACGCCCAAAACAAACGATCAAGGAGAGGATGAGGAATCTCAAGTGGAATTCATTACTGTTCAGCCAACTAAAACCCCCCGCCATAACAACTCACAAGCGGAGCATTCAAACAAACGGCGAGGAACAACAGACGATCTTATCGAGGAGGACTCACCGACACAGGACGCTCCGAAAAATTCGGAGAAGTTCCCCCAGTCATATTACAAGATAAGGAGAAATGGAATTCTGTCACATCTGTCCTCAGGGAGCACAACATCACATACTCCTGGGCAAAAAACTCAGATGAGGGAGTCAAAATCCAGCCAGCTACTGTCACTGACTACAGGCAGATCACGAGGCTAATGGACAACAAAAATCTCCCATATCATACCTTCGCTTTACCAAGTGAAAAGACCCTAAAGGTGGTGGTACGAAATCTCTGTCGATCTAAGCAACCAGAGCCTGATCCCAATAAAAGTGAGCAGAATGCTCAGGTCTGACAAAAGGCCAATGCCATGAGTACTTGTAGAGATTGATAACACCCAGAAGATATATGAACTGACTACTATTTGTGACCTCAGAATTACTATGGAACTTTTAAGAAAGAGAGCGTCAACAGGACAGTACCGCAGATGTCAACAGTTTGGGCACACCCAAAAACTATGCCAGGCCAACTTTAGGTGCTTGAAATGCGGCGAAGGCCATCAGACCATCACATGCACCAAGCCAAGATCTACACCAGCTAAGTGCGCAAACTGTGGAGGTCCCCATCCCACCAACTATAAAGGGTGCGTAGCACACCCAAAGAACAACCGCTGGTCAGCAAAAGCTGCCCATCCACCGCCTAGCAGTGACACCCCCAGGCAACGGTGCAGATCGCCATCCAGTATAAACAACCTCCACTTTGAAAACTCAGGAAGAAAAACAACCTGAAACCAGGACCAAAACTTACTCCGAGACTGCACGAGCTAAGGATACTTCCTCCAACGAACTCACAAGCTTCAACCTAATATTACTACTAACTGCCTCACTAGCTACCATGCTTCAGGAGTTCAGCAAAACAAATCCACGCCATCCTCCACGAAGAAATTCCTGCAAAGTACCCATTCAATTCTGACAGCCCTCAATCATGAATAAAAGGAAATATAAGCCTAGCTCCCTTATCATAATTGTGTGGAACGCAAATGGAATGAGCAAAAAAATCATGGAACAGAAAGAGTTCACCCTCAGATACAATCCTGATATAATCTTAGTAAATGAAACACATCTCAGGCCAGCTAATAATCCTAAATTACGGAGCTACATATTGTGCCGAACAGACAGACTCATCAGTGGAAGAGGTAGAGCCGTATACATTAAAAACTATCTAAGCCACAACGTCCTGACCAATCCGGATATCAAGAAAACCTAGAGATAACAGGTATTGAAGTTCATACAAACAGTGATGGCACTATTAAAATCTATGATGTATACAATCCACCCAACATTCCATTACTGGTATTTGAGTTGGACTCCATTCTTGGCTCCACAGACTCCATCATCGTGGCTGGAGACTTTAATGCTAAGCATACAGCTTGGTTCAGTTCCACAATCAATGACAAAAGTCGCATTCTAAATCATTACGCAATGCAAAACTCTATTGTTATAGCCGGACCCACAGAGCCCACCCATCACAGCCCAGCATGTACTCAACATCGCCATTCTCAGAAACATTAGACACCAAAACAGGCAGACTCACTACCAGTGAAGGAGTTACAGCCATATACATTAAAAACTATCTAAGCCACAACGTCCTGACCAATCCACAAACTAAGAATCTAGAGATAACAGGTATTGAAGTTCATACAAACAATGCTGGCAGTTTCAAAATCTATGCTGTATACAATCCACCCAGCATTCAATTACTGGTATCTCACTTGGACTCCATTTTTGGCTGCACAGACTTTATCATGGCTAGAGACTTCAATGCCAAGCATACAGCTTGGTTCATCTCCACAATCAATGACAAAGATCGTATTATAAATCATTACGCAATGCAAAACTCTATTGTTATAGCCGGACCCACAGAGCCCACCCATCACAGCCTAGCATGTACTCAACATCGCCATTCTCAGAAACATTAGACACCAATATCAACTGGAAACGTTAAACGAGTTATCTGATCACAGTCCCATTCTGCGTAAGCTCGGTAAACAAGAGCAATTCTCTCCTTCACACTCCTTTATATCTTGAGTCAAGCTCCAGAACTCTCTCAGATCACATCGGTCTAGTACCTATTATCCACAAAAAAGAGGAAATAGACATAGCCGTAAACAACCTTACCAGCCAAATAAAAAAAGCAATAGCATCAGTTCACCAACCACAAACTTTCACCCTAGCGGCTGGGTCCCTGAGGAAATCATGGACCTAATCAGATTAAAAAACAAATTCAGAAAGAGGTATCATAATACAAGAGCCCCACAAGATAAAACAACCCTGAATAAGTTAAATTGCCAAGTCCGTGAAGCTCTGTAAAAACATCGAAACCAAGATTTCAAAACCAAACTGACTAATCTAAACCCAGAGAACAACTCCATCTGGGAATTCTTGAAACCCTCCGCACTAAATGCCAACCTATAACCCCCAATACAGACCAAGAAAGGAACTGTTCACACAGATAATGAAAAAGCCGAAGCTCTAATTGACAGCTTGGAAACTCAATGTAATCTCTCCTATGAAAATCTGAACACCAGTCTTATCTACAAGATTCACTGCCGAGTCAAGCAGGTCTTAAGACAATAAAAGGATAACTCAGAAACTATCATGCCCACTTCTCCAGCAGAATTTATAAATATCATAACCTCTCTGAACAACAAGGCTCCAGGTCCAGATGGAATCACTAACAGAATAACCAAACTCTCCCCAGAAAAGCCATTGCGCATCTGGTCAACATAATCAACGCCATCCTCAGATTCAAACCTTTTCCCATAACTTGGAAGGCGGCGTATATCACGCCAATCAAAAAGATTGGAAAGAACTCTCAACTCCCCGAAAGCTACGGACCTATCAGTCTTCCATCCAGCCTTGGAAAGGTTGCGGAAAAAGTCGTCCTTACAAGGCTTCAATCAGCAACGGATAAATTAGGTATTATTCCAAATGAGCAGCTCAGATTCAGAAAAAACCATAACACTGTAAAACAAACACCGACTGGTCGAATATATCACGAAAGGTTTCAACTGGAATCTCCACACAGCTGCGGTCTTTATAGATGCTGCGAAGGATTTTGATAAGGTGTGGCATCAGGGTGTTCTCTACAAACTCATCAAATTCAATATACCAATTAATCTAATAAAAGTAATTGACACATACCTCAAAGACAGATACAGGCAGGTCAAAATAAATGAAACTGTATCAACCAGATGCAAGATCTTAGCAGATGTGCTGCTGGGCTCACTTCTGGCGCCCCTGCTATTTTCTATCTACATAGCTGATATCGCTCAAAATCCAAGTTCAACAATCACTGCATTATATGCAGATGATACTGCTTTATTAGCAAGATCTCTCAGCCCCAAACTGGCTATCAGAAGACTCCAAAGCAGTATTCATACACTGTAGAAGTGGATGATGTACTGGAGGATCCAAGAAAATTCCCAGAAGAATTCAGCCGTGCTATTCTCCAAAACGAAGGTCCAGACCAAGGAAGACATACACCTGCTAGGAGTTAAGATTCCATGGCAGACTGAAGTCAAATATCTCGGCGTGATGCTTGATGAAAAACTTCAATTCATCAGTCATAAAATATATCAGCTCGAAGACATCCAAAGTAATCGCGCAACTCTACCCCATGATCAACAGAAGAAGCAAACTGGATACTCGGAACAAACTACTCATATACGGGACGGTAATACGCCCAGTCATCACCTATGCATCTCCTGTATGGAGCCTTACCTCGGATACAAGCATTCAAAAACTGCAGAGGATACAGAATAAATGCGTGGGAATGATTACTACATTACTACATTAGAAACTCCCAGATTCACAGAGAAGTTAGCATCCTCCTACATCACATCCCTCCTTTATGGTCGAGCAGAAAAGTTCTTCACCAAGACAAGCAATTATCCATATCTGCTGATCAAGTTAGCCTCAGACTACAATGAAGCAGAATTCTACAAATACAAAAGACCCAAGTCAATTCTATGCTCAGTTGAACACAGCTAATGTCACTGCCCTTCCAGGGCGAGCTTAAAGCTCCATAACTCTCCACTCAAAGAACTTCCCTCTCAGACAAAGGGGAATATGAAAACATATATGTTTCACCCACCAAACCAGTAACGTTCTGCGTTCTGCGTATAAGAGAAAAGAGACGTTAGCTGGTTTATTTATTTTTTATTTTTTCAATGTCGAAACATAAGCTGCAACCTTTAATATGTCGTATTGCATTTATATAATGTTGTAAGCATTGTTATTATTTATAAATACAAACAACATTTATTTTTTTCATTTTTTACTTAGGGGTGCTGCAGTGTCACAGTGCTTATGTACAAGCTGCCACTGCTTGGTATTGAACAAAAACATTATCCTTATTTTTGATATACCTACGTGTCCAACATCTGTAAAAGCAGGGTATCTCAACTGTCTTGTTGGATTGTACGTCCCTAATCCACTAAGATGCTTTAAATGTCAGAAATATGGGCATGCCCAAATTGCCTGTCGTGGTTCTAACATTTGTGACCGACGTGGTAGTAAAGAGCATTATAACAAATCTTGCTCTGCAAAAAAATAAACAGCAAAATCACCCAGCTCACTCCTATCACCTGTGCATGTCACAAATTGAAAGATGAAAAAGAAATACGAAAAATAAAATTTAAACAGCACAAAATATCACGATGCAGAAAGGAAGTTACCCACAACTACACCTATTCTGAGATTCTCTTATGCTGAATAGGTGGAAGCAAATAAAATGTACAGCATCATGAAGGTACTTTCCTGATCATAAATTAGTATAATAATAATATGTGGTTTTCAGATCAAGTGTTGATCAATTTTATTAAACTGAACCAACTAGTTTCGCCAAACTTGAACCGTTGGCATCTTCAGGGCACTTATAAGTTTAAACAATCTCACAATTATGTGTAACAGAAGAAATGAACTTTAATACAAACTACAGAAAGTACCTTAGCAACAGCTAGCTAACCTTGTACACGCGATACGTGTTTCACTCACGTTCGATACCATTCTATTTGTAATTATTCTAGTCAGTTTTTTACAGTTATTTTTGTCAGTTTTGCAGTTACGCATAATTGTGAGATTGTTTAAACTTATAAGTGCCCTGAAGATGCCAACAGTTAAAGTGTGGCGAAACTAGTTGGTTCAGTTTAATAAAATTGATCAACACTTGATCTGAAAACCAAATATTATTATTATACTAATCTACAGCATCTCGAGCACGTATGTCTATTCCGCCATTTGATAATTTCACTATACCCGATTTTTGTAATTGCGAGTGCTTCTCTTTAGAGTGCATTAATCACGTGACCTACAGTCTCATCCCAGAAACAACTCCAAAAATAGTTACAGTCGATGAGAATCCATTTGTCAAAAATTATAGCAAGTATATCACTTAAAGATAAACCACCAGCTACTCCCCCTTCCCACATAGGGAATGGATATTTTGCTATCTGCTGAAAGTAAACTTAGCAACTGACCCTGACACATCAGATGTATTGAATATTTTACCAGAGAATGAGATGGACACTAGAGATCCATACCTCACAAAAGCAGTTGATAAATATTAACCTGGCAAAGGTAGCCCTCAACATCACAAAAACTGGACAAGTCCATAAAGCCAACACAATAGGAATATTTTTACAATGGAACACTCGTGTGTTTTCCCAGAAAATTGATGATATCAAGATTTCACTGCAGAAAACTTTCTGTGTCTGTCTGCAAGAAATATATTTGAGACCCAATGAGGACTCTACCGTAAGGAATTTCACCGTTTACGAAAGACAAAATAACAGAGGAATATTATTTTAAGTTACTATATTTTAATATTTTAATTTAATATTTTATTTTTTTGTATTTCTTTTTCATCTTTCAACTTCTGACATGCACAGAAGTAAGCTGGGTGATTTAGTTTTTTTTTTTTTTTTTTTTCTTTCAGAACAAGATTTGTTATCATTTCATCATATCCAGCATAATACCTTTCTGGAAGCAGCAGCGAAGTAGTGAGCACCTCAATTCGTGGGCACCTCAATTATCACACACACATTAGATTATTATATATCGTTTTATCATGCGTATTAAAGAGACTACGCAAGTTGTTGACATGAATGTTGACGACATTGCCTGCCCCAAATAAAACAGCATTTCTCCGTGGCAGATTTCTACTCCATCCTTCAACCGCTCACTCTGTCAACTACAGAAGTCTCATACTCCATCATCTGTCTACCTGCAATTGTTTAATGCACATCGAGTAGCACACTCTGATTTCTTGCCCGTCTATACTGATATCAATACGTTGAGTACTGCTATACATCGCAGAATGACCATTACTGTCCATGTCCCAATCAAACATAAACGAAGCAATCAGCCACCTCTTCACTAACTAGGGCATTATATATGAAGAGATAGCTACGAGGGTGGTATGTAAAGTTCTCGACTTATTTGTTTGTGATTGCCTGTCACCTTCATACCTTTATTCATAAAAATATGTACATACTCTCCCAAGATGGACAAGGTCACCATGGGAGAAGTACGAGGGTGATCTGAAACGTTTTCGGCCTAACAATGAAAAAACGAAGTTCGTCATCATCATCAAATTCCTGACATGTACCCTCAAGGGGTGTATAGGATATGATAGTACTACATGAAAAATTTATATCATTACTAACTTCCCATCTACAATTTTCCTCCAAATCAGTGTATTACTTGTCAAGACTCCAATATTATCATTATCAGATCTTATATTTCTATCGTATAAAGCACATTGTACCGCATCAACCAACCTATATCTTGGTCTTCCTCTAGGTCATTTTCCTGCCAACCTGGCAGAGAATACTTGTTTTTCTAATCTTTCCTCGCCCATTCTTTTTAAGTGACCATACGACCTGAGATTAGCTCTGCTAACGCATTCTTGGATGCCAACAATGTCAAGTTCTTTCCTAACATCCTCGTTTTTTATATGATATTGCCATTGATGCTTTTCACGCCGCTAATCTTTCTTAGGGCTCTCATATATGCGGTCTCTAGTCATTGGTCAAGTGTTTTACTTCTGACCCAGCTCTCAGATCCATAAGTTAAAACTGGTTTGAACACAGTCTTGTATACAGCTAATTTAGTGTTCCGACTAATTTCTCTTTTATTCCATATGAATTTATTCAATAGACTTCCTACCATACCAGATTTGTTGATTCTGTTGTCTATTTTTATATTTAATTTACCATCTTTAGTAAAAATCGTGCCTAAGTAGCTGAAATGTTTTACTTGTTCCACAGGTTCCCCGTTCACAACATAGTTGACATTTTCAACAATTCTGCTTATTTTCATTGTCTTTGTGTTTTTATTGCTGACTTTCATACCATATCTATTACAACAGTTATTCAATTTAGTGAGGGTATCTTACAGACTTGTAACGGATTTATTTAGAAGTATAACATCGTCTGCATAAAGCAAAGAGCTGACATTAACATATCCAATTCTGATATCATGTTTAATACCACTTCCCTTCATAATGTGATCATATAGATAATGAATAACAGAGGGGATAATGTACATCCTTGTCTCACACCATATTTAACGTTAAACCATCTTCCTGTACTTCCTTCAATTCTAACTGCTGACTTACAATTCAAATACAGACCAAGCATTACTTGATATAATGCCCCATTGACACCCTATAACTGTAGAGTATTGAATAGCTTCTCTCTAGGCACCTTTTCATATGCCTTTTCCAGATCGACAAAACTTAAATACAGATCTTTGTTATATTCCCATGCTTTCTCGACTATTTGTCATAAAGTGAAGATCTGATCCTGACAGCCTCTTTTGGCCTGAATCCAGCTTGTTCTTCTCCAAGCTTTTCTTCCACAAGTCTTCTCAACCGTTTCTGAAGTATACTTGCATAGATCTTGCCAGTAACACTCAGTAGGGAAATAACTCTGTAATTCTTACATTCAGTTTCACTTCCCTTTTTATATATGGGTACTATGAGAACTCTACTCCAATCATCGGGAATTCGTCCCTCTGTCCAGGCTTTCTGAATTATGCAGTGCAGCCACTGTAAAACTCTTATACCACCATACTTCAACATTTCAGGTCGAATATCATCTACTCCTGCTGCCTTTCCACAGTTCAAGCCTTTGATGGCTTTTTCTACTTCAAGTATGGATATGTATTCCTGACTGCATGCCTGGTCAGTGTTTTTAACCACTGTACTGTCATCACTGCTTGTTTGATTTAGCAGTTTTTCAAAGTAATTACTCCATACTTCAAGGATATTTTTTTCTCCCGTTTTCATGTCACCTTTATCATCTCTAACTCCTTTTACAGCACTCTTTACTCCATTTCTAAGCTTCTTCAACAACCTCCAGAATATTCTGCCACCTTCTTGATATTTATTTTCTATATTCTTGCCAAAGTCCTCCCATGACTTTTGTTTAGCTAGTTTTACACAGTGTTTAGCATTCTTGCATTTGTCTCTGTATTCTCTAAGAGCACAAGCTGACTTATTTGACAGGAACTTTTGGTATGCTTTCTTCTATTCCTTCACTGCCTCTTTAACTTCCTCTGTCCACCATGGAGTACTGATTTTTCTATCCTTGGAGACAACCACACCACATGCCTCTCTTCCTGAATCAATCAGGGATTTCTTCATGGCTTGCCACTGAATCTCCAAAGTTTGGTTGCTGTTCTCAAACTCGTTCATTTTTTCTTAAATAATCTTTGTGTATTTTAGTCTATAGTTCACATCTGAGAGCTGCTCAACTTTTATTCGCTTTAAAGCTTTCTTACATGTTATTCTTTTCAATATGAAATTCAATTTTATCCCGCTGAAGACGAAATAGTGATTACTTCCAATTTCAAACCCTGTGTACACTCTAGTGTCCTGCACCAGGGAAAAAACATCACTATCAAAAATAACATAGTCAATGAGACTTTTCTTATTCCTTGCCTCTTCTCTCCATGTGAATTTGTGCACATTTTTATGTTGGAACATGGTGTTAGTAATAACCAGTCCATGTCCTGAGCAGAAATCCAAAAGGTATTTGCCATTATTATTAGCTTTGCTCTTTTCTCCAAAGTATTTTTGTATGTCTGACAATCATTTCCTACTCTGCTATTCAGATCCCCAACATGGACCAACTTTTCCTTTTTCATTGTATCAGTTGCTTTTTCTAAAGCATCAAAAAATTCCTCCACTTCTACCTTAGTAGACCCTTCTGTGGGACCATAGGCACAAATGAATCTCATTGTCCAGTTTCCCATTCTCATATTTCCCCATATCACTCTACTTGAGACTGCCTGCCATTCTAGAAGATTAGCCTCGTATTTTGTGTTGAATACTGTGGCTAATCCTTCTTTTCCTAGATTTTCATTGCCTGAATATAACATTTTGTATTTATTGCTCAGAAAGATTTCACCAGTTTTGTCTTTTTTGTTTCAGTCACCCCTATTATGTCGATCTGGTACTTATCTAATTACTCAGCTAGCTCCATTTCTTTGCCATTCAGGCTTCTTATGTTGATAGTACCGATCTTTAACTCTGGTGATGTTGAGTTGGGGTGTGTTCTCAGATTTGTTCCAGTAGCTGACTTTTTGCTGTTCTCCCTGGTTCCCTTGTGAAAACAACGGGGGCCTTGTTTAACTGGGCGACACCCCAGCCGGCATGAAATTTTGTCTTGTTGTACCATCACTTTTTATATTTGGTTTAACCAAAAATAATATAATTTGGTCGGCTAAATCCCAAATTGCTAGCCCATCCTCGTTCGTTCAGTATCCAGGTAGATACCCAACAGGGTGCACCATTAGAAGGTGAAAATTGGACATTAGGTCTGAAGCCCTGGTCGGTTCTCTGCATTCCTTTAAAGGCTATGTGGATGTCTCTTCTCAGTTATACAGCTTTGACCCTTAAGCACTCCCCCCCCCAAAAAAACAAAAAAAAACGAAGTTATAATTTCAAAATTATTTTTATTTTTCAACATAATCTCCCATAAGACTAATACATTTATTTCAGCGATGCTCAGCGCCATTATCCTGTCCCTGTAGTGGTTCTCAGTAAGATCTGCAAAATACTCCTCTGCAGCTGCAATCACCTTTTGATTCGATGAGAAATGCTGACCAGCGAGGAAGAGTTTTAGTTTTGGGAAGAGATACAAGTCAGAGGGAGCCAAATCTGGGGTATAGGGGATATTCCAACAATTCATAGTGCGGATCCCTTACTTTTTCCATTGCCAAAACACCTTTGTGGGCAGATGCATTGTCCTGATTAAAGATGATTTTTTCTTCTGCAAACTGGGTCTTTTTCTCGTGAATTTGTTTTTCGTCTGGTCTGGTTAAAAGATCGGCATAATATTTCCCGGTTATTGTTTTACCTTTTCAAGATAATTAATAAGCAAAATGTCTTTAGCAACCCAAAACACAGATGTCATGACCTTTCCTGCTGATCGAACCGACTCTGTCTTTTTTGGGCGCTGAACAACCGGCTTCTGTCAGCTGTTTGGATTCTGATGTGTAATGGTGAATCAAAGTCTCATCCATAGTAATAAATCGACGCATAAAATAAGTTTTATTCTTGTTAAAACGCTCCAAGCACTGTTCAGAGATTTTCAAGCTAGTGCGTTTTTGATCTGCTTTGAGCAAGCGCGGTACACATCTTGCTCAAAACTTTTTCATTTACAATTCTTCGTGTTAAATATATCCTACGCGTTCTTTTGAAATGCCTATAGTCTCAGCAATTTAACGGACTTTGACTTGCCAGTCATTCAATACCATATCGTGCACTTGATGAATGATTTCTGGTGTTGTTAAACTTTTTGGACATCCTTCACATGGATCATCTTCAAGGCTGGTACGGCCACGTTTAAACTGGGCAGCCCATTTCTTAATTGTTCAAAATGCAGGAGGAGAGTGCCCATAAATTTTTATGAATTTCGAATGAATTTCGTTTGGCGTTATTACGCCTTCTTTTACAAAGAATTTTATAACCGCACGATACTAGATTGCATCCATTTCAAGGGATGCAGACAACACTTTTGCTTCAGACAGCTGTATAAAACAAACTAATTGATAAAATGGCTTGAAATTTAACATGGATGCTTATGACAGATGTACCAACTTAGAAAAAACATCTTGCTGATAGTGTTGCCATTTATGATCGAAGCCAAGGACTTTTCAGATCGCCCTCATACAAGTTCATATGGGTTATGCAGACTATGTGAATATACAATAAAGCATAGAGGTAACTTATTATGTTGGTAGACAAACGACAGGACGCTCACGAAGAAAAGAGAGTAGAGGTTTTGTCTCTTGGTGAGTACCTTGTGGATAGGGCCGGCGCAAACAGGCATGCAAGCGCCACTACGAAGGGGTTGTCGCCGCCGGGGCACGGTTCATAAGTTCATTTTTAAGAAACAAAATTTTTATCATAAAAACAAAAAATCTTAGAATGATCAATATTAAAATAAATAAGGCCGGATACATCGAATAAAAATTTTATATTGCCGCCTCTTTGATCAGCCGGCTGTTTACAATTTTGGAGTGAGAGCAGGCTAAATGCTTGCCTGCAGTATTTGTCTCTAATGCAGTCTATCTAAAATGAAATGGTGAACGGTTTTTATGCACACAAACGAATTTTCGTATAAAACATTGCTGCTAGTTAACCAGTCACATGGTACGCATCTCAGTAGGCTAATGACAGTAACGCAGTGCGGACTATTATTTCGTCTCTGTGTCGTGTTGTGTAATAATTTCTTGTGGGTATAAAGTAGTCTTGTAGAAGGTTATAACGATTGGAGAAATGTAAGTACAACTTTGCATAGACATGAGACTAATTTAACTCACATGAAAAATTTCTTAAAATGGAAGGACTTGATAAAAATTTAAAAAACAAAAATTGATTGCTAGACCTCAAAGCATGTATGAAATGGAAAAGAAACATTGGACGAGTGTTTTAGAACGCTTGATTGAAATTATAAAATTCCTTGGTAGCCAAAATATTATCTTTTGGCAGATCATCTGATAAATTATATGAAAGGAATAACCGCAATTTTTTTAAAATTAGTCGAATTGTTTGCGAAGTTCGATCCCGTTATGGAAAATCATGTTGAAAGGACCCTACAACGAAACAATAGAGTACACTATTTGAGTAAAGACAGTCAAAATGAAATACTGGAATATTGGAAACTTTAAGTAACGCAACCAGGGATACAATTTTATTATCAATTCGAAAATCTAAATATTATTCCATAATTTTAGACTGCGCACCTGATGCAAGTAAAACAATACAAATGACCATTATTATTCGCTTTGTTTCCTGTGACAATGGAATTGTCAAGATCAGGGAAAACTTTTTAGGTTTTGCAGATATATCAGATTCCGTAGGACGTCGTTTTTATTGCAACAATAATGGAACAACTGGAAAAATGGAACATTCCCATTGAAGACATGCGAGGTCAATGGTATGACAATGGGGATAATAAGAAAGGGAAAAAATATGGGCTCCAAAATTTGCTTTTTGCTGAGCATCTGCAATGATCGCCAATACATGACACCCGTGATCTCCTCTGGCTCGGTTTGGGCAAACGATGTAGCGCCCGAGTACTACTTAGTTCGCCTTGCGTTCACAGAGGCCAGGATTCCCAATAGCTATAGGGTATTCCCATCTTATGTGATCGCTAATTCATAAGTAGCATAGAAATAGAAGACATGACACAACATCAAAAAAAAAAAAAAACCAGCTAACGCCTTTTTATTCCCGTATACGGGAGTAGGCGAGGCCATTTAGCCCTATCTAACTTTTGGAGACTGAGTGGGCAGTTCAATCTCCACTGGTACCCAATCAGAGATAGATGGCCCAAGGCTATCACTAATTAATCGGTACGCAGTGAAGAGAGACGGCTCAAATCACATGATCCCTAACACAATATACTTAATGTCTGAAATAATGTGGGTTCTACGGTTGATTTTCTTGAGTTTACGGGGCGAAAAACCCGAGTTTCCGGGAGAAAAAAACCCGCTTGCCCGTACCAGAGATCGACTAACTCGGGTACTGGTCGAAAAAAGGCTTAGAAAAATTTCGTATAGTCGACGACTAGATTCGAAACTTAATAAATATGACACAACATAAATTAAATAAAAATAAAAAATGAATTTTAATTAGGAAAAGATATTTGGAAATTTTTCTAGTGTTTTTTCTTTTGGGGGGAGCCGGGACCCCTTGGACCCCCTCCCTGGGTGCGCCAATGCTGCGCATACTCTAAATTTAATCATTAACGATGCAGCCAGAGTAAATGCAGATACAATTAGTTTCTTTGCAATTATTCAAGAAATATACAATTTCTTTTCATTCTCTTACAAACGTTGGGCAATCTTTTTAAAGTTCGTAAAAAATTTTACATTGAAACAGCCATCAGAAACGCGATGAGAAAGTAAAATTAATGTAATCCGCCCTCTACGATATCAGTCAGGAGAAATTACGATGCACTTTTTGAAATTTTAATAAAGAAACTCAGCATGAAGCACAAACATTATGTGCTAAAATAAAGGACTCAAATTTATTTGCTCTCTTATAACTTGGCATGATTTACTTAACAGAATAAATCCTGTGAGTAAAATGCTTCAAGACAAAAATATGAACATTAAACGTTAAACATTTAAATATCTAAGGCATTTGCCTTAGAAAAATCCAACATTATCACAGTGTATCCATTCACTTTATCCAACTCAGCAGTAAAATTGTTATAATATATGACCCTCCTTTAGTAAACTCATGCTGCTCCTTTCAGAGTATACTTTGTATGTCTACCCATTTCTGTATGTGAGTTCTTACCAACTTTTCTAAAATCTTCTCTACTTCGCGAAATCACTACCACATCAGATACTGATAGGTTGATAGTGAGAACATCACTTTTTGCACTACCCTTATACAATGGAACTGTCATACATTCCTTCAATTCATGTGGTATCATTCCTGAACTGAGACTCAAGTCATACAAATATGTAAAAGGCCTAGCCAATTCAGCTGAACATTCCTTTAGCATATGGGCTGATATTCCATCTGTCCCTATTGACAAATTCTTATTCAGGTTATGCAACAGCTCTTCAACCTAATTTTCATGAACCTCTAACCCTTCATCCAATGTAGCAGTAGCACCATGCACTACGTTACATACACCTGTTTGATATATCTCAGCAAAGTAGCACTCATTAACTGAACAATCTCATTACTTCCAACACTCCAGTACCATCTACATTGAATAAACTTATTCTTTCACATGCATTCTTTCTTTTGCTTGCAGCATAATAAAATTCTTTTGGATTGCCTTTAGCTTGCATGGTAATTTTTTTGCATACTCCGATTTAGCTTTCTGTACAATATCCATTACTTTCTGGCCTGAGCTTTATATTTTTCATTTTATAACTCCTCTCTTATTCTTATGATATTCTTTCTACATCATCATCTTGTTTTTGTCTGAAATAATGTGGGTTCTACAGTCAATTTTCTTGAATTTACGGGACGAAAAAATCACAAATTTCTGTGAGAAAAAAATCTGCTTGCTTATGCCAGAGATCAGCTCACTCAGAAGCCGGTCAAAGAATGGTTTAGAATAAGTCGGCGACTAGACTTGAACTTAGTCTATCTTCATCTATATGCAGCCTGTACAGAGGATGCAAGTGCCACTTGCACTAAGCTCCACAGGCATCTAGCTATCATATATTTTAAAAAAATGGCTCTGCAAACCACACACAAACCAAGAGAATTCTTGTTATTAAAAGCATGTAGGTATCATCGATTATTATTACTTGTCAGTACTGATGATGCCCATTGACTGGAAATATCTGCATTCAAAGAACCTTTATATGGACTTTAACTGAAGGTGATTTGGCCAGTCTCATAGGTGATAGGGTTCTTTTATCCACTAAGACAAGAAAACTGGCCAGAACACACAATTAACAGTCACAATGCACGTCTCATAGCTTTAGTTGCTTCAGCTGTAACTCCAAAGAACCCTTGGTAACTCAGTCTATAGGTTCATCCAACTTCCTTTGTACAGAACATCTTTCAACTAACAACTCTCAGCCTTTTGGTATTAATGCTGTCCATGAAGATGACATCCAATTTCTTTTTGAAAAGTGCAAGACTCGCTTTATAACCAAATGGTAGTCATACTAACATTATGTTGAGCCACTAACAGAAACTTATCTACTCTCCTAAAGACCAAGAGCATGATAAAGGATTTGAAAGCATTATAAAGATTATATTTCTTTAAAGTTCTGGGTATTTTTTTCCCAAGGTATTAATTGCTCTGTTAACCAGTTCTTATAATCAAAAGATTATTTGAGGGTGTTATCTAATATTTTCCACTAAGGTTATTTTTCCATGGTCATCTTCCTTTCCTAACTGTTTTTCATAGTCTGAATTTGCCTTCCTCATTAATTTTTCTAGTCAGCTTTTCATGCTATTCCTGGGCCTTGATATTTTTCTCCTGGTAGTTGATCACATTTTCTTTATACATGCATGCATTCACACCATGCAATTTATTCTTCTAACTGTAGGGATGCAGTCAGATATAGCTTCCTACAAAGCTTCTTTGACCACCTCTCATGTGCTACCAATTCCTCATCCCCCCCTCACCACCACTGAAGTAGTTTATGCATGAAGTATCTTCAATAATCTAGTCATGATGACACTTCATGCACAAACTTTGTTTATAACCAAATGAAAAAACTTTCTAGAACTGTCTCTGATGAAGAGTATTTTAATAAGGTTATATGCTTTTTCACCTCTTGTATATAGGAAATATATGACTTCTGATAGAAGATAAGTATTCTGAAGTAATTCAACACTAGTATCTCTTCTGGGTCTGACTCCCACTGATGACGTTAAATAACATTCATTTTTGAGCTTGCTTGCTTCCTTAGGAGCAGAGTGGTTCTGCTTAGTGATTTTTGATTATCGTTGAGTAGAGCCTCCACTGAGTATCATCCTGTCCGATGATGAGCAATGATCCCAAGATATTAATGGATCTGTTAACCAGTTCTTATAATCAAAAGATTCGAGAGTTAACTGGTGATTAGTTTACGGAATTAACAACGTATATAAAGTATATTAATTAAAGCTAACTTTAATGAATAACTTCTATATTTCGGCAATGTCACATTGCCATCTTCAGGAACATACAGATATGGTATGTGCACGCAGGCACTAACACAAAGCAAATGAGGAAGAAAGCAAGAAACTAATATTGTTCCTAAAGTCCCAATGGTGCCCTCTGGCGGGCTAATTGGTAGTCTTGGCAGTTGGGCTGAAGTTCTCATAATGTAAGTCTCCCAAATTTGGGGTAGTTTCATACACCCAAATTTGTTGAGGTTAGGAACGTTTTTTAGAGCTGCTGAAGATTCTTTGAATAATCTTTCGTATTTAAACTTGCTGCGATGAATTATTTTTGTTTTCTTCCAACGAATTTTATGGTGGGTATCTAAGGCATGGTCTGCCAGCCCAGACGGCTGTACTGGTGGAACCGGATGTAGTCTTGGTGTTCTGAGATCCTGATATTTGTTGTTCTGCCTGTTTGGCCAAAGTAGGACAATTTGCAGCTGCAAGGGACCTGGCATACACCAGGTAGGTCTAGGGGAAGTGGCTGGTCTTTGGTAGAGCGGATAAGGGATGCCAACTTTTTATATGGTCTGTAACAGGAAGTAAGGTCATATTTTTTGAGGATATTGGTTATTTTCTCAGAGGTGCCCTGGATGTAGGGGATGGTGATAGACTTGGTGTAATCTTTATTGTGGAGGGGGGGAGGGGGTTGTGGTTTACTGGTTTTAGTATTTTTTGGATTTTTGGGGGGTTATAGCCATTGGCTAAGAAAGTGTTGAGGATATGATTTAGTTCAGTAGTTAGGGCCTTGTCATCTGAGCAGATTAATCTTGCCCTGTTATATAGTGTTTTTATACCCCCATATTGTTGTGAGGGGGGGGGACTGCTGGTGAATGTATCTGCCAGTATGGGTGGGTTTTCTGTGAACAGAGAAAACCAAAGATCCATCAAGCTGGCGGGTGATTAAAGTGTCTAGGAAGGGGAGGGTGTTGTTTTCCTCTTTTTCTAAGCTGAACTGGACTCTGGGGTGTTGGTTGTTTAAGTGTGTTAGGAAGGAGTGGAGTGTATCTGAGCCATGTGGCCAAATAGCAAACACATCATCCACATAACGAAGCCAAATAGTGGGTTTTTGTGGGGCGGAGTTTAAGGCTTTCTCTTCAAATGTCTCCATAAAGAAATTGGCCAAGGGTGGGGAAAGTGGTGAACCCATGGCTGCCCCCTCTATCTGTTTGTAGAACTTTCCTTGCCAAACGAAATAGCCTGAGTTCATTGTGAACTGAAATAGGGCTGAGATATCAGGAGGAAACTTGGCTTGGATGAGCTCTAAGTTTTCTTTGAGTGGGACATTAGTGAATAGGGAGGAGACATCAAAACTGACCATTATGTCAGTGTGTTGGAGTGCGAGGTTTTCTAAACTGGCTTTAAAGTGGGCTGAGTTTTTTATGTGTGATGGTGTGTTGCCAGTGTAGTGTGTGAGCGTTTTGGCTAAATGTTTGGCTAAATTATATGTTGGGGAATCAATGCCATCCACTATGGGAAGCAATGGCACATTTTGTTTATGTATTTTTGGGAGTCCATATAATCGGGGAGGGGGTCTAGAGTTATAAGTGGCGCTAGCGTCGCCGTAGCACGTGGCGGTGAATTTGAGCTGTGCAGAAGAAAGTGATTTTTAATCGGTGAATAGTCCGCTTTTTTCCCCGTTTTTCTACGTTTTTGAGTGCTAAATTGTTTCTCTGAATACGAGTGTACTTCAGTGGTTGTTTTTTGGAAGTTAGTTGCTGTCGCGATATAATATATTTTGGTACCGTCGGAATCGAACGCGTAACGGTGGAAGACAAAACGAAGCTAAGTTACTGTATTTAGTTATATTTCATTTTATTTAATTATATTTAGTACTTAAATGTTCTGATGTTTGTACTTTTTTTCCTCTTATTAATTGAATAATTATTAAAGTTTAGGGTATAATTTGACAAAACACGTCACAGATAGTATGGCACCTGTGCGAAGGAAAATGGCGGCCAGTAATGAAGGTTCGCCATCGTTATCAAAGAACGGTAGCATAAAAGAAATGAGTCAGTGTACTAGCTGTGAAATGTACGCTTTGCGGAGTGCGGTCGGAGTGTGGTTAGATGATAATAAAGGATTGAATGTGTGTAGAAAATGTAGGGAGAATGCGGAATTGAAGTGTATTTCGGATCGTGAGTGTGATATTTTTGTCAACGTTCAGAATGAAGAAAACAGGGATATGACAAGAAACGGCAAGGTTGTACATGAAAATTGTGAGAGTGTGAATGATAGTATAAATGGTTTCTCAGAGAACAAAAAAGATGAGATTGATGCATTGAGTGAGATCGCGTTGTTGAATAGTGCGATAGAAAGAGCAAAACAGCAGCTAGAGTGCATGAACAAAAGTAGACTGAATGAACCAACCAATAATAAAAGGTATCACAGGAAAAATAGACGTATGAATGTGAACATGAACAAAATGAAGGATAGAGTGCTGTATGGAGACTCGTTAGTACGAGGTGTGTTAGTAGAGGATTTGACAAAATCGTACCAACCTGGTGCGACCATAAAGGACGTAACTGGGTCTATTAGAGAGCAAAAGGAAAGGGTGAAAGAAATGATTGTTGTGGCAGGTACGAATGATTTGAAAGGAGATAAAATGGAAATGATAGAAGACCTGAATGAATTGTTTGAGGTAGCAAAAGAAAAGAGTGAGAGAGTTAGAATGATTAGTCTTTTGCCACGGTATGACAGTGAAATGTTTAAAAGGATGGCTATAATTGCAAATGACTTTATGCGTGGGTTATGTATGACGAGTGGTGTGGAATTTGTGGATGTGTGGAGTGAGTTTGATGGGCGAAAGGATCTATATAAGATGGATGGCTTGCATTTGAATGGTTACGGTGTAAGAAGACTTGAGAAAGTGTTGCTGAATGTAGTGGATGTGCAAATTCAGGGAAACTAGATTTGTTAGGGAGGGGGAGTAGAGATACAGTCCTTATGGAGGCAGTTGAATGTAAGAATGAATATAATATGCCAGAGCAAATAAGGACAACAAATCTGAGTGGGATAGTTAATATAAGGCATCAAGGTAGGGTTGGGGCAAATGGGGGTCTTAAATTCATGTACACTAATACTAGGAGTATTAGGAACAAGAAGGAAGAGTTTTTGGCCATGGTTGGCACTTCCAGACCACAGATTATAGGTATTAGTGAAACATGGCTGACTGTAGATGGTATAACTAGTGGGATTGAATGTGATGGGTATAGTGTGTTCAGGAATGACAGAGAGAATAAAATGGGGGGAGGAGTATTGTTGATGATAGCTGATGAGCTCCAGCCAAGGAGAATAGAAGTTGAATTGCAGGATAGAGAAAAGAGCACATTTGAGGCCATTTGGTGTGAGATTGTGGCTAGCAGAACTAAATATACAATTGGGTGCTGCTATAGACCAGGTGATGGAAAAGATGGTGGTGACAGTATGCACAAGCAAATGGAAGAAATGGGTGGAAGGAGGGTGATTATAATGGTAGATTTCAACTATGGTCGCATTGATTGGAGTGAGGAGAGGACACACGGGAGGAAGGAACTGGATTTTATGCGGTTATTAAGGGATAACTATCTGCGACAGCATGTAATGGAAAATACTAGGGGTCAGAGAGTGCTAGACCTAGTAATTACATCTGAGGATTTGGCTGTAACAAATATGACCACATTGCCACCAATCGGTGAGAGTGATCATAGGGTCTTAACTTGGGAGGTGGCTAAAGGTGTAGAATTTTCAATTAAGACAGGGTACATGTGGAATTATCGGGCTGGAAAGTATGACAAGCTTAGGAGTTTGGTTGGTTCAGTGCCATGGCATGTACAACTGCAAGGACTAGAAGTTGATAGTGCATGGGAGGTAGTTAAGAAGTGCTTGCATGAAGCAATGGCTGACTGTATACCTAGAGTCCGAATAATAAATCAAGTAGGGGTTAAATGGATGAATAACACCATTAAGCTTGAGTTGCAAAAAAAGAAACAACTATGGAGGGAATTTAAGGAGAAGGGTGACCGGCAGGCACATGAACGGTATAAAGCACAGGCCAGAAGGGTGACGAGTGTGGTAATAAAAGCAAAAAAGGATTACGAAAGAACATTGGCCATGCAGGCTAAAGAGAATCCTAAACAGTTTTTTAGATATGTAGCAAGTAAAAGGAAAAATGTACATGGCAGATTGATTTTAAAGAATGCCGATGGTAGGGAGGTAACTGAATCAGTTGAGATAGTTGAGTTACTGAGTGAGCACTTTGCAAAAGTATATCATCCAGGTGGTGACATTGCAGAAACGAATAAACCAGTAGATTATACGGGAATTGTGGTTAATGAAGTGGAGGTGAGTAGTCTATTGCATAACCTCAATGTCAATACATCTGTGAGATTGGATGGTATACCAGCTCGTGTACGAGAAGCAGCTAAAGAATTGTCAGCACCTTTGACCATTTTGTTTAATTTGAGTCTCGGGTTTGGGTTAGTCCCTAGCGGGTGGAAAGAGGGGAAAATAGTTCCACTGCATAAAGGTGGTTCCAAGACTGCTGTAGTAAATTACCGACCGATTAGCATATCAGGAATCATTGTCAAGGTTTTAGAGAAAATAGTCAAGAGGAAAATACAAGATTGGATAAAAGAAAATGGGATATGATGGGATAATACTGTATCGGGGACAGCATGGTTTTGTGAAGGGTAGGTCATGCCTCAGTAACTTGCTCACGTATTATAACACAGTGACGGCTGAACTGGATAAGGGTAATGGGTTTACGGTGATTCTACTGGACCTTGCCAAGGCCTTTGACAGGATTCCACATGGAATTCTAATCAGTAAATTGCAGCATATGGGAATGGACATAGGGTTGGTGAGATGGATAGGAGGGTGGTTGACGGAGAGATATCAGAGAGTGGTTTACTCGGGAGTAGAGTCCACAAGACGGCCTGTGACTAGCGGTGTGCCACAAGGATCTGTTCTTGGACCACTGCTGTTTAATTTGTTCATAAATGATATAGGAAATGATCTGAGAGGAACAGTTCATTTGTTTGCGGATGATGCGAAGTTGGGTAGGGCAATAGTGAATGCAGATGACGTCAAAATTTTGCAGGATGATTTGGATTGATTGGAGGTCTGGGCTAAGGAGAATGGATGTCAGTTTAATGTGGCAAAATGTAAGGTTATGCATTTTGGGGTGAAAAGATTGGCGGCAGTTTACTGCATTGGTGGAACTGTGCTCCAGGAAATTGATGAGGCACAAGATTTAGGAGTGTTGGTAGATAAGGAATTGAAATTTAGGGGACACATTGCAAAAGTGGCCAAAACAGCTCATCAAATCACTTGGTTGCTGAAGAATACGATGACAAGCAGAGACAAGCAGGTTATTGTTCCTCTGTATCGAGCCTTGATAAGACCCCATCTAGACTACTGTGTTCAGATTTGGTCACCTAGGTTTCTTCTTGATGGGGAGGAGGTGGAGAGGATCCAGAGGCGAGTGACCAAGATGATAGCAGGTCTGTGGAATGAACCGTATGAGAACAGGTTGAGGATTTGTGGGTTGCAAAAATTGGTTGATAGGCGGAGGAGGGGAGATATGATTGAGACATTCAAATTACTGAAGGGTTTCTATAAAATTAATTCAGAAGATATTTTTGAGAACAGGGCTGGTTGTGGGAGGACTAGGGGACATGCATGGAAACTGGGCAAAAGTGTGGTTAGTAAAGGTGTTAGAGCTGGGTTCTTTACTTTTAGAGTAGTGAATGAGTGGAATGCGCTTCCTGAGTCTGTGGTGGATGCTGTGACGGTGAATGAGTTTAAGGCGAGGTATGATAGATACTGTATGAATGTCAAATAGTTGTGATGGATATGATTTGGGGCCTCCCTCGATGAGTCCAATGACTCCCTGGAGTTGCCCGTAATAATAGTAATAATAGTAATAAGGTTTTAGTTTGTTGGTGACTTCCACAGGCCAAGAAGTGACCTTCTTAAGGAGTCTGTGGAGAGTTCTAATCTGAGAGCTGGTCGGATCATATTCACTGGGGAGGTAAGTCGTCCGGTCTAGTACTAAAGCAGTTAGCTTACCTTTGTAGTCTTTTTGATTGAGCACCACAGTGGCGTTTCCCTTATCCGCCTTGGTGATTACTATTTTTTTGTTGTTTTTCAATTCTTGTAGGGTAGCATATTCGTTTTTGGATAAGTTGGTTTTTGGAGGTTTGGCTTTAGTGAGAACACCGGCTACATCCAGTTTCACGTTGTTGGCGATATGGTTAGGCAGGTTGCGGATCCCACGTTCTATCTGGATCATGATTACTTCGGCAGGTTTTCTTTTAGGAGCTAGGGCGAAATTGTGACCAAGTGAAAGTGCAGTGAGTGCTTCAGGCTTTAAAACTGCCGACGAGAGGTTGACTACAGTGTTGAGTGGTGGCTATGGTAAGAAGGTAGGATTCTTTGTCAAGTTTTCGTATTTTTTCAAGTGCCGACTTCGTATTTTTTCGAATTCTTTTTTTGCCGATGCGCACAAGACGTCATGAAGTATCGACCATAGATCACGGCCGAGTGTATCCGAAAGCTCTTCCTCTAGCGCCCGTAAGGTTTTGTTTTCGTCGGCCAGGAGAACTCGCGTCGCGGTAATTTGTTCTCTTAACAGGGCGAAGCTAGTGCGATTATAAATGCGCAGAGCTTTCTCGGAAGTAAAACGGTGCTTCAATTTAACACAAATAGGGATCACTTTGTTATCCCGGCAGCGTTTTAGGAACGTCAAACGATTTACTTGCCTCGATATTTTCAACCTCAATTTGCCGTATTGATGGGCCTTTCGTGCGATGGCATCTCCGTGGATGATCACGATTCTAGTAGCAAAGCTTATACGTTGGTCAGACCAACCACTTCCACTACCAAAGACCAACCACTTCCCCTAGACCTACCTGGTGTATACCAGGTCCCTTGCAGCTGCAAATTGTCCTACTTTGGCCAAACAGGCAGAACAACAAATATCAGGATCTCAGAACACCAAGACTACATCCGGTTCCACCAGTACAGCCGTCTGGGCTGGCAGACCATGCCTTAGATACCCACCATAAAATTCGTTGGAAGAAAACATAAATAATTCATCGCAGCAAGTTTAAATACGAAAGATTATTCAAAGAATCTTCAGCAACTCTAAAAAACGTTCCTAACCTCAACAAATTTGGGTGTATGAAACTACACCAAATTTGGGAGACTTACATTATGAGAACTTCAGCCCAACTGCCAAGACTACCAAATTAGCCCGCCAAAGGGCACCATTAGGACTTTAGGAACAATATTAGTTTCTTGCTTTCTTCCTCATTTGCTTTGTATTATGCCTGTGTGTACATACTATATCTTTATGTTCCTGAAGATGGCAATGTGACATTGCCGAAATATAGAAGTTATTCATTAAAGTTAGCTTTAATTAATATACTTTATATACGTTGTTAATTCCGTAAACTAATCACCAGTTATGTCTGACCAACGTATAAGCCTTGCTACTAGATTCGAGGGTTATCTAATATTTTCCGCTAAGGTTATTTTCCATGGTTGGATCACTTTGCAAGATTTACAGTGATCATGGAGAGAAGTTGAGAATGTTCTCAACTATTTTTCTTATTATAGCCATTTTTTTAGAAGGATTAGACTGAGCTGTTTGAGTTCTTGACTTCCCTTCTCACAGCTGGAAATGTTATATGCCCTATCCCGAAAGGTTTTTATAATACCAATTTTTTTCATGGTGCATGATGATGGGACTTTAACTGGAGTATCTCTCATGCGTGTTGGTTTTTATAGACTAAACAGATAAGTTAATTTTGTTCAGAGACTTCCTGGAAAATTTGTCTAAAAAAAAAAAAAAGCAGGGATTCTGTTATTTTCTAATTCAACAATGAACAAATGTGGGCAAAAATGTTAAGACAAACAATAATCTCCTATGGTTGTTTTGCAGAGCTGAGCTGTGAACACATCATTCCCCAGGGCGTTTTTCAAATGATTCCACAAAAAATTTAGCTAAAAGTGGCAAGTCCACTGCTAAGCTTTCTTTCTCTTGTAGAATTTGTCTTTGAATTTAAAGAATATGTTGATGTTGTGTTC
The DNA here is from genome assembly GCF_054136105.1 of Typopeltis vanoorti. Taxonomy (NCBI): domain Eukaryota; kingdom Metazoa; phylum Arthropoda; class Arachnida; order Uropygi; family Thelyphonidae; genus Typopeltis; species Typopeltis vanoorti. The sequence continues at coordinate 70,765,765 of NC_143564.1, read as the reverse complement.
AAATAACTTTAAAGATGCAACAATTTAATTTGCACCAAACAGCAGCAGTCACGCAGAAATAACCCAGAAATGGAATGGTTGATGTTCCAGAAAATACAATACAACAGGACAATTGTGGTATTAAAAGAACACAGAAGTAATTATTATTATTATTATTCAGGTGTCCATGGAGTCAAAACACTCATCGTGGGAGGTCCTTCCTAAGAACATAAAGTCTGCAAGATATATCGAGGGTTGGTCCCCCCCCCCTAAGAAACACAAAGGCTATCATACCACTCCTTAAACTCATTGACCGTTCTCGCACTCACCACCCCATCAGGCAATGCATTCCATGGTTCAACCACCCTCCATGCAAAGAAACCACTCCTCACCCTCTTGCTCACAGTTTCCTTTCGTAACTTCCAGGGAGATGGCCTCTTGTCATCACCCCTTCCTGCTGTTCAACCAAGTGAAAGAACTCCTCAGTGTCAACTCTGTAACCACTTCTCAACAGTTTAAAAGTTTCAATCGTATCACCTCTCCTTCTTCTATCCACCAAACTCAGCAGTCCACATTCTCTCAGCTGATCCTCATAACTATCATTGTACAGTCCTGAAACCATCTTTGTTATCTGCCTTTGTACCCTTTATACGGTTAATTTATCCCCTTCAAATCCTGGGGACCAAATCTGAAAACAATAGTTCCAAGTGTGGTCTGATCAGGGTCTTATACAATGGAATGATAACTGTTTTATCTCTGCATGTCGGTGTCCTTCTCATAATTGCAGCAATCCTCTGTGTTACCTTCACCACCTTTGCAATATGTCCCCTAAATTTCAGGTTTCTATCAATCATCAACCCCCCAGATCTCTTGTCTCCCCTACTTCCTCCAGTATAACTCCTCCCATAGAGTATGCAGTGTCCCATCGATGTTCCCCAAACCTCAAGACCTTGCATTTTGCTGCATTAAACCGACACCCCCATTCATTTGCTCATCTATCTAGCTTATTCAAATCCTCTTGCAGGGCTGCTGCATCTGCGCTATTACTAGTAATCCTACACAGCTTCGCATCATCTGCAAACAACTGAATATCCCCTTGCAATCCACTGACAATGTCATTGATATACAGGTTAAATAATATAGGTCCCAGTACTGAGCCCTGTAGGACCCCTCTGCTTCCTTGAAACTGCTCCACCATACACAACTCTTTGATACCTATCGGACAGCCAATCCTGAATCCAGGTGACCAATCTGACATCCAGACCCATGTGCTGTAACTTAAATATCAGCTTATCATGTGGCATCCTGTCAAATGCGTTCGCTAAGTCTAAGAAAATGTCAGTATATGCCTTTCCCTCATCTAATGCTCTTGTAACTTTATCATAAAAGGCTAGCATATTGCTAAAACAAGAGTGTCCCTTAACAAATCCATGTTGACTCTCACAGATAACATTACCCTCATCTGCCCAATGCTGTATATGGTCCTTCACTACTTTCTCCAAGATCTTACTAACTACTGATGACACACAAACTGGTCTGTAATTAGACACTTCCAGTCTGCTACCACCCTTATGCAATGGCACTATCTTACCTTCCTTCCATTCCATGGGCACCTTTCCAGCAGCCATACTTTCATTGAAAAGCCAGGTTAAAGGCTCTGTCAGTTCCCTAGCACATGCTCTCAAAACTCATGGTGAAATACCATCCAGTCCCACAGCTTTACTGACATCCAAAGTACTCAGTATTTGAAACACTCTCTCCTCCTGTACCTGAAAACCTTGAACCTGTGCTATCCCTCTAGCATTAAAACTTACTCCTCTAGGATGAAATACTCCAATAAAGTGTTCATTGAACAATTTTAGTATGTCCTCTGCATCAGTCACACTATTCCCATTTTTATCCCACAATATCATTCTTCCACAGTCATTTCTCCTTTTACTGGCCAGATAGCTAAAAAATTCCCTAGGATTTTCTTTGGATCTTAGGGATAATCTCCTCTCATATTCCAGTTTCATCTTCCTTACCATACTAGTCACTCTTCTGGCCTGTGTCTTATACTCTTCATGCATCTTCTCCTATCTTCTTATATCTCTACCATAGTATCTTTTTCACATGCAATTCCTGCTTAATATTGTTTGTCATTCACTTTACTCCAAATTGTGTCCTCTTGTTCACTCGTGGTATACAACTTACCATTGCTGCTAATAAATATTCTTCATAATTTCCCACCCACTAATGATATCCCGGCCTTCCAATTCCTCCCTCCATGAAACTTCCCCAAGTTGACGTCTTAGACCATTATAGTCACCGTCTTATAATTCCACATACGTTCCCGTCTCTTTGATACTCCTGCATGTCTATTCATTTTCCAAGTCAAAACCATATGGTCACTCTCTCCAACTGGTGGGAGAGATGTCATCTCAGTTATTATCAACTCTTCTGATGCTATAACCAAATCCAAAACTCTTGAACCTCTTGTTCCCTCTATTACATGTTGCCTAAGACATTTGTCCCTCAAGAATTCTAGAATTCCATTCCCCTATTGCTACATGCATCTTCCTCTCCCCAGTTTATACTACTGTAGTTAAAATCTCCAATAACAATCATTCTTCTTGCACTTGCCAAACTCAACTGTCTAAACATTTCCTGGTCCCTGCCCTCTGTACTCCTGGGTCTGTAGCAACACCCCACTAAATATCCTGTCTTGCCCACCTATCTCACACCATATGCTTTCAAAATCATTAGTGTCACTGCCTTCCAAAGTCTCCACTCTTAGAGGACATAGGTCGTCACCTATTATAAGTAGTACTCCGCCACCACACTTTCCCTTCCTATCCAGCCAAAAAATGCTGTACCCAGTGACTTCTATTCCTGTTATTATATCCTCTTCTATCAACCACGTCTCAGTGATCCCAATAATTTTTTGCCAGGCTGATGCTATCTGCGCCACCAATTCCTCTCCCTTATTCTGGATTCTCCTGGACATTAGTATATAGCATATAAATGGCATTGTTTCTATACCCAGCATTATCCCTGCTAGACTCCACTGGGCTCAGTGTTACCTGATGGTTAAAATAAGTGGTTAAAGTATTGGAAAAGTTGGTTAAGGACAGAATTCAAGAATGGAAGGATCAGAATATGATACTCTATAGGGGCCAACATGGTTTTGTTAAAGGTCGATTCTACCTTAGCAATTTATTAACTTTTTATAAAAGAATGACATCTGAGTTGGACAAGGGGAATGGCTACACAGTGATACTACTGGATTTTGCTAAGGCTTTTCACAGGATACCCAATGGAATACTGTTGCACAAATTAAAGCAGATGGGGATGGATAGTAAACTGTGGATAAGAGAATGGTTCATGGAGAGATACCAGAAAGTAGTGTATGGAGGAGCAGATTCCAGGATGAGGCAGGTGACCAGTGGTGTGCCTGAGGGCTGCGTGCTTGGGCCATTATTGTTTAATTTCTACATAAATGATATGGTTGAAGGGAGATATTCAGTTGTTTGCTGATGATGCAAAGTTAGGTAGTGGAATAAAAAATCAAGCTGATGCTGAGAGTTTGGAGGATGATTTAAATAAGCTGGCAAAATGGGCAAAAGGTAATGGATGTCAGTTCAATGTGGAAAGTGGAAAGTTATACATTTTGGGATTAAAAGGTTACCAGCTGTGTACCAAATTGATGGAACAGTACTCCAAGAGATTGATGAGGCTAGGGACTTGGGGATGTTGGTGGATAAGGAGATGAAGTTCAGAGGGCACATTGCTAAAGGTGTCCAAGATTGCACATAGAATTACTTGGTTATTGAAGAACACACTAACATCCAGAGATAAAGAGGTTATTATTCTCCTTTATAAGGCATTGATACTTACACATTTGGATTACTGTGCTCAAGTCTAGTCACCTGGGTCCCTTGGAGATGAGGAGGTTGTGGAGAGGGTTCAGAGGAGAGTGACTAAGTTGGTGAGTGATGTAAAAAATGTTCCCTACATTGAGAGCTTGTGGATTGCAGAGGTAGGTTGATAAGCAGAGAAGAGGGGGACATGATAGAAACATTTAAATTATTAAAAGATTTTTATAAGATTGATGCAGGGGAAATATTTCAGCTGTTTGATAGTGATGGAAGAACAAGAGGTCATCCCTGAAAATTAAGGAAAAGTGTGGTATCAAGGCTATGAGAACTAGATTTTTTGCTTGGAGGGTGGTGAATGAGTGGAATGCATTGCTTGACTTAGTGTTGTAAGTGCTTTGTCTGTAAATTAATTCAAGATGAGGTATGATAGATATTGTTTTGATAGTTTGGATCTCCCGCGATTAATCTATTATTTTTCTGGAAATATAATAGATCCAAAATATTTTTTGGATCTCCTGCGATGAGTCTATATTCTGGAAATATGGAGATATCCATAATAATAATAATCATGGAGGGATGAGGAAATGGTTGAGAGAATACCAACACAATTGACTAAGATGATAACAGGTCTGCACAATACTCTTTATTCAGGATAGATTAAAGATCTTATATTACAAAAATTTATTGATAAACAGGAAAGAGGAGATATGATCCAAACATAAGTTGCTAAAGAGGTTTTATAACACTGATGGGTGACAAGATAAAAATGATTGGGATGAGCTGCCAGAGATATAGTGCTCTATCAGTGATTAATGAATTCAAGAAGTATGCATGATAAGTATTGTATGAATCCTTCTGCAATGAATCTTTGATATGTCCATATAACTATAATAATAATATTTAAAGGATATTAATAAACACTTTAAAAAGAATGATTATAACTAATGTGTATATCCAACAGTGATGCAGATGTAAAAATTAAAAATAACAGAACAAAACATGGAAAGGGACATTCTGGAAATAACAATTGGATAAAAAGATTAAGAAGTGAACAAGAGACACAAAGGTAACATAATATTATGTGACACCTCTAAGGGCTTATCACAGAATGACACACACACACAATCATTATTTACACTATTCAATTCTCCATTTATGCATAACACACTACTAATGATCGTCTACTCACATCTATTGATCAAAAAGGTTTTTTTTTGGTCTATCAGTTAAGTGCAAAGTAAGAATTAGTATTATTAAGAATTTAAGTCATTAATGATTAAGAAATAAATGGCACTAGTTAGGATATAATGAAATGTCTGGTAACAATTCTCTTATGGGAAAAGACTTACACTTCTGTAGGTTGTAAATCTTAGAGATTAAATGAATAAGATGTGATCCAAGTAAAGTTTATGAAATTGTTAAAAGATTGAATAGACTGAATTATAAAAATACTTTTACATTTTCCAAAGAATCCTGTACTAGGAGAGATAGTTAAAAACTAATGAATCTTTTGTTGAATTCAATAGAAGATTTCATTATAATTAACGAAATCTTTGTGTATTAAAAGTAGTCATGCAAAAACTTTGGTAAGAATATAAGTAAGAAATTTGGTAAGAAAAAGGGAGGGGAAGTGCTATTGATGATAGAGAAAGAGTTATGTCCATACAAAGTAGAGATGCAAGAGGGAAATAGTGCCAGTGGTTTTGAGGCAGTATGGTGTGAGATAGAGGTGAATGGAATCAAATACTTGGTTGGATGTTGTTATAGACCAGGTAATGTGGATGGCGGTGATAATGAAATGTATAATCAAATTAGCCAAGCAAATAAGAAAAGGGTGATCATTATGGGCGATTTTAATTATGGCAATATAGACAGGAATGATGAGATAGCAACTGGAAGTAAAGAAAATGAGTTTCTTGAGTTTTTGAAGGATAACTACCTTAGACAGTAGGTAACAAAGGGCACGCAAGGATTGAGGGTCTTGGATTTGGTTATCTCATCAGAGGATATAATTATAAATGAGGTGTGAAATCATCCACCAATTGGTGAGAGTGACCATGAGGTGATTACCTGGGTACAGCAGTGCGAGGACCCCTGTGAGAAAAGGGTATATGTGGAACTACAAGGGGGGGGGGAGATTATGAAGAGCGCAGGAGACAGCTTGCGGGTGTAGCATGGAATGAGGAGTTAGCTGGAAAAGAGATCAACGCAGCTTGGGGGAATTTCAAAAACTATCTAGGAGATGCAATGTCTAAGTGTATTCCAAGGGTGAGAAGGATGAATAAAGAGATTAAGCATGCAATACAGAGAAAGAGGACATTGTGGGCAGCATAAGAGAAGTGGAAATAACCAATTCCATGAGGTCTACAAAGACCAGGTAAGGAGGGTGACTTGGTTGGTGAAGGTAGCTAAAGAGAGGTATGAAGCTAATGAAGCCAAAAAGAATCCTAAGGAGTTCTTTCGATATGTAGCCAGCAAAAGAAAGAATGATTATGGAAGGATGACACTGATAGTAGAAAATGATATAAAGACAGCTGTTGCAGAATGTGTGGTGGAGATAGTTAATGAGCAATTCATAAAGGTCTTTCAATCTTGTGAATGCAACTTCATGGAGAGATTGAGAGCAGTAGATGATGGGGAGGAGAGACTGATTGTAAGTGAGCAAGAGGTGTATGGGGAGTTGAGTATACTATATGTAAATAAGGCTGTGGGACTTGATATATCACCATGTATTCTGAAAGAATGTGCCAGGGAGTTGACACCTGCCTTGACATATTTTTTTAATATGAGTCGCACTCGGTCAAGTGCCTAAGGAGTGGAAGGAGGGCAAGATTGTGCCACTTCATAAAGGAGGTGATCGAACTCAAGCATCAAACTATAGGCCTATCTGTGTGTCAGGTGTTGTGGTTAAGTTGTTGGAGAAGCTTGTGAGAACTAGGATCCAGAGGTGGGTTGACAACAATGGTAATATCTTTGATGGACAGCATGGATTTGCTAAAGGGAGGTCATGTTTTAGTAAACCACTTACTAATTACAATAAAGTGACTGCTTCCTTGGACAGAGGAAAAAGATACACAGTAATATACTTGGATTTTGCAAAGGCTTTTGATAGAGTACCTCATGATAGGTTGACAGTCAAACTAGAGCAGATGGGGTTGGATGTTAGATTAGCGCATTAGATTGGAGACTGGCTATCTGATAGGTATCAACAAGTTGTGTATGGGGGAGCGATATCCAGGAAAAGGAAAGTCACTAGTGGAGTGCCTCAGGAGTCTAGGTCCATTACTGTTTAACTTGTATATAGGTGAAGATTTGGATGGAGATATTCAGTTGTTTGCAGATGATTCAAAGTTGGGATGAACCATGAAGAGTAGTGAAGATGTTGTGGCCTTACAAGAAGACTTGAATAAATCGAGTGATTGGGCACGGAAATGGGGATGCGAGTTCAATCTTGCAAAATGTAAGGTTTTAAAATTTGGTAAACAAAGATGGATGCAGAATTTATGCTTGGTGAGAATATATTGTTGGAGGTGGAAGAAATAAGAGATCTGGGGGTGATAGTGGATAAGGATCCGAAATTTAGGGGACACATAGCCAAAATTGTGAAGACAACACGAGGGCTTCTGGGAATGATGTGGAGGACACTGACGTGTAGAAGTAGGGAGATTCTTGTTCCATTGTATAAGGCTTTGATTAGGCCACGCATGGGCTATTGTGCCCAGATTTGGTTCACATGGTTTTCAGAAAGATGAATTGATGTTGGAAAGGGTCCAAAGGCGATTGACTAAGGTAGTTTCTGACCTCTGGAATGTCGAGTATGAGGAAAGATTGAGAAGATGTAATTTGCAGAGTCTGGTGGACAGGGGGAAGAGGGGAGATATGACAGAGACCTATAAGTTGGTAAGGGGTTGTTATAGAATCAATGCTGGAGAAGTTCTACAGAAAATAGTGGGAGATTGGGGGGGGGGGAAACCAGAGGTCATCCCTGGAAACTGCATAAAGAGGGTGTAAGTAGGGGAGGGAGAGGCAGGTTTTTTTTGTACAGAGTTGTAAATGACTGGAATGCCTTGCCTGAGAGTGTGGTGTCTGCAGGGAGTTTGAATGTGTTCAAGGCATGTATGTTGAGCACAGTATGATGAGCTGTGTGTGTGATAAAAGGACCTCTCAGATGAGTCTTTGACTCCATGAGGTCTTGGGGTAATAGTAATAATAATATACATGATAAAAATCAGAAAGGTGACAAAATGGTCTAGAGGCTATTGAAAAAACTTAAAGGACAGTGCTGTAAAAGAAATTAGAGATGGTAAGGTGTGATGTGAAACATGAAGATAGATATTCCAGATGTCTAGAGTAATTATTTTGAATGATTGCTATATGTTTTTACAATGCTAGAACATTTGTAAAAACAGTACATGAAAGTTTTAGAGGTACAAAAACCATCAAAAACCTCACATGTGGAAAGGCAGCTGGAGTAGATGATATTTGACCAAAAATACTCAAATATGGAGGAATAAAAGTTTTACAGTGGCTTATCTACATGATCCACAATTCAGGGTTAAATGGTCAAATTTCAAATAACTGGAGTAGAACACGCATATCTATCTGTGAAAAGGGAAATAAAATTGAATATGAGGACATACAGAGGAATTACTTTCCTGAGTGTTCTAGGTAAGATTTATAGAAGCATATTTAAGAAGCTACTAAGAAAATTTGTGGAACGGGAAACTTGCAGGATTCAGATTAAACAGAGGTTTATCAGGATTAGATTTTCACTTAACAAGAAACATTGAGAAATGGGAATATAACAAAGATCTGTATTTAAGTTTTGTAGATCAGGAAAAACCACATTACAAGGTACCAGAGAGAAAAGCTTACAAAATGCTACAATCACATGGATTAAAAATATATTATAATGCAATAAACAGTCTGTATTTAAGTAGTAAGAATTACAGGCAGTACAGAAAGATGGCTTGATGTTAAATCAGGTATGAGACAAGAGTGCATATTATCCTCACTCTTACTCATCACAACACAAAAGAAAGTGGTGTTATGCCTTCTATCAAAATTGGCGATATACAACTCAGCTGTTTATGAAGATTTTATATCATTCTTCAATAAATCCAGTACAAGGCTGCAGGATTCCCTAGCAAAGGAAAGAACAAAAACAATAAAGTAGTCAATCAATGTTAGCTATGTGAGCTCAGCTAACATACAGAAGATTATAGAAGCATATTTAAGAAGCTACTAAGAAAATTTGTGGAACGGGAAACTTGCAGGATTCAGATTAAACAGAGGTTTATCAGGATTAGATTTTCACTTAACAAGAAACATTGAGAAATGGGAATATAACAAAGATCTGTATTTAAGTTTTGTAGATCAGGAAAAACCACATTACAAGGTACCAGAGAGAAAAGCTTACAAAATGCTACAATCACATGGATTAAAAATATATTATAATGCAATAAACAGTCTGTATTTAAGTAGTAAGAATTACAGGCAGTACAGAAAGATGGCTTGATGTTAAATCAGGTATGAGACAAGAGTGCATATTATCCTCACTCTTACTCATCACAACACAAAAGAAAGTGGTGTTATGCCTTCTATCAAAATTGGCGATATACAACTCAGCTGTTTATGAAGATTTTATATCATTCTTCAATAAATCCAGTACAAGGCTGCAGGATTCCCTAGCAAAGGAAAGAACAAAAACAATAAAGTAGTCAATCAATGTTAGCTATGTGAGCTCAGCTAACATACAGAAGATTATAGAAGCATATTTAAGAAGCTACTAAGAAAATTTGTGGAACGGGAAACTTGCAGGATTCAGATTAAACAGAGGTTTATCAGGATTAGATTTTCACTTAACAAGAAACATTGAGAAATGGGAATATAACAAAGATCTGTATTTAAGTTTTGTAGATCAGGAAAAACCACATTACAAGGTACCAGAGAGAAAAGCTTACAAAATGCTACAATCACATGGATTAAAAATATATTATAATGCAATAAACAGTCTGTATTTAAGTAGTAAGAATTACAGGCAGTACAGAAAGATGGCTTGATGTTAAATCAGGTATGAGACAAGAGTGCATATTATCCTCACTCTTACTCATCACAACACAAAAGAAAGTGGTGTTATGCCTTCTATCAAAATTGGCGATATACAACTCAGCTGTTTATGAAGATTTTATATCATTCTTCAATAAATCCAGTACAAGGCTGCAGGATTCCCTAGCAAAGGAAAGAACAAAAACAATAAAGTAGTCAATCAATGTTAGCTATGTGAGCTCAGCTAACATACAGACATTTAGTGAATGAATTTGGAACACACACTCTCCTCTTGCACCTCTAAACCTGTCCTATCCCTCTAGTATTAAAACCTTCTCCAGGATGAAATACTCCAATAAAGTGCTCACTGAATAATTCCATTATGTCCTCTGCATCAGTCACTCTATTCCTATTTTTATCCCGCAATGTCATTCTTCCACAATCATTTCTCCTCCTACTGGCCACATAGCTAAAAAATTCCCCACATAGCTAGAAAATTCCAAATTTATTATGCTATAATCAGATAAGAAAAATTAAGATGTGAACAGATTTCATCAATGGTAGAATCACATTAAAAACAGAAGTATTAAGTGGAACTTGACACTGTTAGCATTCAGGAATGCGCGAGTAAGGTACTGTGGTCACCAAAACAGAATGGGGGAGAAAAGGTTATCAAAACAGGTAGGAAAAAGGCCAAGATCTAGGTGGATTGATACAATAAGAAGTACCTTAGAACAATGTTTCTTAAACTGTGTTGTGCCAAAACTTTAGGTATTTCCTAAAAGTTTTGGCAGAACACAGTTTAAGAAAGTTTTTAGAAATTACATCTAATGTAATTTCTAAAAAACCTTCAGTGAATGTGGAAAATACTATCTGGTGAAACTGTTGATGGGAGAAGGAGGGTGTTCTCTATTGTCATTAGTACGCAATAAAGAGGTTAATATTACTTTCATTACTTATTAATTACAAATATGAGTAAACAGATTAAGTTGGATTTCTTTTTTAAAATAAAAGATGTCAGTAGTAGTTGTTCCATAGAACAACTACTACTGACAATTTTAAAAACAATAACACCTTTAATGACTGAGTGATGCAAGTAGGAATGTAATTGCTGCAATGAACGTAATGGAGGAACATACACCACCTCCCAAGATTGATTTAAATATGAAACCTCACATTTCTCATTAAGATTTGTGTGCATTAGTTACATTAAGTTGCTTTATTATTTTTAATATTATGTATCATATGTTTCCTTGATTAAAATATTTTGCACATAATAGTTAACTGTCATAATTTTCTTTCCAATAATTTTTTTAATGAAAATTTTTATAGGGACTCAATGACAAAATAAATATTTTTATGTAGGATTTTTCAGTCTCAATAAGAAACACTGAAACCTTGAGTTTTTTCAAATAACTAATTAATTTGGAGAAAAACTGTCAATAGGAATGATTGGTAATGATGTCAACTTTTCATGTAGTACTATCCTGTACACCCCATCCCTGAGGTTACATATCAGGAATTCAATCAACAGAACAAACTGAAGGAGAGAATTGTACGGCTAGATGCTTTAATTCAATGTGGTCATCAATTTACGGAACCATTAAGTACTGATTACAAGGTTTCCTTGTAGCCAATATTTGGGTATACTTTGAATTGGAAGTTGAAAATTTATTTATCACTAGGTTAGACTATAATAGATTTAGTTTAATCCTTTATCCCAGTGAGAGCAAACAAAGTTTGCGCCTGAAAATATCTTCAGGACTAAATATAGTGTTGTACTATCTTATCCAGTAAGTAGTGCAACACCAAGGCAACTCGTGGCAAAGGTGGAGCAAGCTACCAGGCACTTCTAACCCAGTATCTCCCATAATGCAAAACACATTTCCTATGTGGATATGTATACTGTTATGCATTAAAGGGATTGGCCATCTACCCAGACTAGTTTCGACCTTTATTGAGGTCTCTTCAGTGGGAGCCAGGCCCAGAGCTGGAGATACCAGGCAGAAGCAGTAGCAAGTCATCTGTGCCTATGGGAGTTGCCAAAAGGTTTATCACCTTTTTTAAAAATTACTCTGGATTTAGAGAAAGATGTTGAAAATTTATTTATCACTAGGTTAGACTATAATAGATTTAGTTTAATCCTTTATCCCAGTGAGAGCAAACAAAGTTTGCGCCTGAAAATATCTTCAGGACTAAATATAGTGTTGTACTATCTTATCCAGTAAGTAGTGCAACACCAAGGCAACTCTGGGTAGATGGCCAATCCCTTTAATGCATAACAGTATACATATCCACATAGGAAATGTGTTTTGCATTATGGGAGATACTGGGTTAGAAGTGCCTGGTAGCTTGCTCCACCTTTGCCACGAGTTGCCTTGGTGTTGCACTACTTACTGGATAAGATAGTACAACACTATATTTAGTCCTGAAGATATTTTCAGGCGCAAACTTTGTTTGCTCTCACTGGGATAAAGGATTAAACTAAATCTATTATTTGAATTGGAAGATTTATACAAGACCATCAAAGGTACTTTTTTTTTTTTTTTTTTTTTTTGCTCTTGAAAATTATTATTATTATTATTATTATTATTCAGGCCTCCAAGGAGTCAAAAGACTCATCGAGGGAGGTCCTTCCTAAGACAAAGTCTGTCAAGACTCATCGAGGGGAGGTCCCCCCTGAGAAACACAAAGTCTCATACCACTCTTTAAACTCACTGACCGTTCTCGCTCCCACCACTCCATCAGGCAATGCATTCCACGGCTCAACCACCCTCCACACAAAGAAACCACTCCTTACCTTCTTGCTCACAGTTTCCTGTCCTATCCAATTGCTGTTACTGCCCACCACCACCATTAGTATTTTCACAGACAATCACAAACATCCATGCCCAAGGTGGGATTCAAAATCCTATCCAATTGCTGTTAAGCTTTGCATCAAGATTTAATTTAAATGATTACTAATGGAATCTAAGATATCATAACCAGCAAGAGCAGATGTAAGTACAGTATTATAAAATAATACTGTACTTATTATTATTATTATTACTCCTTGGAGTCCAAGGACTCATCGAGGACACCTACTCTACAACTCTCCATCTACTCAATCCAACAACTACGGTGAATTGCATCATCTACACCAATGGCATCTACTGCCCACCACCACCACCACTAGTATTTTCACAGACAATCACAAACATCCATGCCCAAGATGTGATTCGAACTTGCAGCCTTTTGGCTGGAGAGCGGATACGCTAACCACTTGGCCAACTAGGCTGGCATAATACAGTATTAGATAATAAGAGATGTGAGAAACTATTTTTAAGTTATGGAATAGTCAAGAAAAAAAAATTGCCCTTTATTTATCTACTCAGAAGTTTATTTCTGGAGAAGAAAAACAAATACAAGAAAAGAAAGAAGTTAGGAGCATTTTGCTCATGCATGGCACTGATGTGGTATAGGTTTGGCAATCCTCTCATGTGTGAGACTGATAAATATAAACCATTAGCCCAAAACTGAAAACACATCAAGATTATGCCTCACTGGGAATGGTATGGAAAAATATACTTGTGGTAATGAAGATAAATAGTGAGAAATATTGTATAAATAAATAAATAGTGTAAAGGGGGGAAAATGTAATGCATGTCAAAGATAAGACATAATTTATTAGAAGCAAATTTTAAGTGAATTTCATTATCTGGTGTAAGACATTCCACCTTGCTTATTGCCTATCTCTAGATAGAGCAGGGATAATGGATTATTTTATCCTTAGCCCACCATGACACTAATACTTAAGTATTAAAGACTAATAGCCTTTCTTAGGCAGCAGGATTTGCATTAAAAAAAAAAAAAAACGATTAAACAAATGAGGATTACTTATAAATATTTTGATAAACACATTCTTCATTGTCACTGTTTCCATTAAAAAAAAAAGGGGGGGGGGACTCTCTTTAGGTTTGAGGATGACTTGAATTAGAGTTCAGAATGGGACAATTACAATGTTTCTGGTAGGTGAATGACAAATTTATTATCAAAAAAATAAAAAAATAATAATAAAAATCAAAGCAACCCATTTCTTCAATAGTAGACAGAAAGAAAGATATGGTGAATAATACTAACTATAAAAAAATTATCCTTCAGTGACTGAATTTGGGGAATTTAGCTTAAATATATATCTGTGTGTATGGTATACAGAGATATATACACAGGCCATGGAGTATGATTTTCCTAAACTAAGGAGGCATATATATTATAATTTTCTTAAGTCAGAGATTAAACTTCCTTTAATTTTTCTATAAATATTTTTAAGCTATCAACCATTAGCAAAATTTAATACAAGAAATTAACATTTGCTAAAATGACAACTACATTGCTATGGTGTCCTGAGCTTTTGACAGAGAGGTACACATTCTTCTTTAAGGTGGAGTTCCTCTTTGAATCCTCCATTCATAAATGTACTCATAATTTATGATAAGGAGGATACTCTGAACTCTCCATCTCCCAAGATGAGAAAATATCTAAACTACGGAATGTTGGCCATCAGAAACTCAAATAGGGTGGTGAATGAATTGTAAAGCTTTTGGTTAGAAAAAAGATAGCAATTATAGGACTGATATATTTATGCACACACACACACACACACATCCATATACAAGTTAGTGAAAGACATTTACTAAATTTGAAACATTATTCATATAACAAAAAAGGAAAATTGATAACATTCACAAAAGTTATATAAAATTATGGTGAGTAATGAAATGAAGAGCATGCATGTGTATTGCCAACAAAGAGTAAATTAAAAGCATCAATGATAACTATAGCCAGTGCAGTTTCTTCTAATGAGTTTTTTTTTTTCAAGTGCATCAAAATCTCAAATATTGTAATATGACAATCTCTTTTTTACATTTTGTGAAATCATGAGAAGATTGTTTAGTTTATAATATTTTTCTTTTGCTGCATCATTTATAGAAAAGTATATTCAAAAATTTATAAAATTGTTCACTATATTGTATTATGTAATAACAGCTTGTGTGTTGGGGGGGGGGACTTTTCTATTACAAACAGTCACAGAAAACAAAAGTGGGTAAATTTTTTTTTTGTCAGTTAACAAAATAAAATTAAAAACACTAGTAATGTGGAAATTCAGGATCTATGCTATTTGCCCATTCGCACAAACCTCCTTTAATATCTTGCCACACCACATGCAAATCTGGTAGTTTCTGCTGGAAAATGTGAATTGCTTTTTGGGAATCATTTCCTCTGTGACATATAACAAACACTTTATGATAACCATCTCCACTTTCATGTTCACCGACTATTTTTTTAACTTTCTGAAGTGAATACTCATTTTGTATTTGTGCAAGTGGAATATTAACAGAGTTTGGTAGGCTACATATTTCAACTTCAGTGGCTGAACGAACATCAATCAAAGTATGTGGAATACCTTTGTCGATAATTTCTTTGTATTCTGTACAAGAAATTCTTTCATTTTCTTTTAAAAGATGAATTGGTTCTATTCTGTCTGTAGCAGAAGCTTTACAAAACTGAACATAATCTATAAGATCAGTTATGGTTGGATTATCACCACATACAGAACAATCACATTTTTTTGGGCGCAGTCTGACTGTTTTGAAGGAACCAAATTGTCCGTCGAAAAGAAGCAGTTGCTTGCAGTATGATGGTTCAATTCCAATTGCGATTTTGATCACCTCTAGGGCTTGCAAGCATCCAATGATTCCTGGAACTACACCGAGTATTCCACCTTCTGAACAACTTGTTGTCATCTCTGGATCAGGTGGTGAGGGATATAAACATCTATAACATGGGCCGTCTTTAAAATTATACACTGTTAATTGACCCTCAAGTCTCAGTGCTGAACCTGAAACCAAAGGTTTCTTTAACAGCACACAAGCATCGTTCAGGAGATACCGTGTTGCTACGTTATCTGTTGCATCAACTATTATGTCATACTTTACGATTATATCTTTTGCGTTACGTCTGTCTAAAAGAACCCTGTGTGGTATGCATTCCACTGTAGGATTCAAGCCACGAATTGCATATGTTAGCAAAAGAGCTTTTGATTCGTTAAGGCACGCTTCCTTATACAGTATTTGCCTGTGGAGGTTACTGAGTTCTAATTTATCGTAGTCTACGATACCAATTCTACCAATACCAGATGCTGCTAGATAGGCACTGGAAGGACAACCAAGTCCTCCTGCTCCAACCACAAGTACGGATGTATTTCTTAAAGCAAGTTGACCGTTCACTCCGAAGTCCGGAAGTATTAACTGTCTACTGTATCGAGCGATATCTTCTTTCGATAAGTGATTATTTGCTGCTGTAAATTCTTTCACTTGAATGTCGTTACCATTTGCTTTCTCATATTGACTTAGTTTGGATTTTAATTCTGCAATTTCCTTATCTTTATCAGCAAGTAATTTCTGATAAACCTTATCCTCTACACTATTCATTATTTAGGCGTATAATCACATACACACCAACTTCGATCTTAAAATAATTATAATATAGGATGAAAATTACCACTAGATGGCATCCTTAAGACAGTGATGAAATCATTGGAGGTTTGCACTTTTTCATAACGATTCCGTGACGTAAATACTACACCCGGAACAGGAAATGCATTAGAATTACAGCTGATTAATCGAGAGAGGAAAAAAAAAATGTTTTGAATTTGTGCACATGTTTTTGCTTTTTTAAAGTTTTGCGTGATATATTGGATGAATATTAATTCTTATACAGAATTGAATTATATTTAAATATAGTTATCATTTTTAATAGAATTTGTTAGTAGTATAAAGGGAAGAGCGTGAAAGACAGAGTTTCTTCCAGTCCCTAGAGCTATCGCCTGTCTGTGGGTGTGTATTATTCAGTGATGTGTGCGGCTTTCATGTGTGCATATAATACTGATTTCACGGTAAATCAGTATGAATGTTGTGTGTAGCAAACGTTAGTTACTATTTATGTTTAAGCTTCACCTTCATTTTAGAACGATATTTAATATTCAGAGTTGCTTGGTGTATATTCAGATGATCTTTAATACAAACATTTGTGGTGTTCGTCGAACACTTATGGTGTATTACCGTTAGATCCGTTTGACTTAAATGTGATGTTTGGGGAATTCATTAAATCATTTAGAAATGATCTGGCATAAATAGCAATCATAAGCTGATTGATTTTCTTAAAAATCAGCATTAATGAATTAGATCTTGTAATGTAATATTGATACGTGTGTTCATGTATGCATCGTACACAAACAATTCCACATGTAAACATATACGTGTATTTTTGGATACCTAAGTAAATTTAATCAGTTAATGCTCGCTGTTTATCTGCTACACGACGTGACTAGAATAATGTAATAAGATACTCATGATTAGTAAAAAGTTCTTCTTTTAAATTATTTTCGAATCGATATCTAAGCTTAACTGTTGATATTACATACGCACACATACAGTAGAACAGAGTGAACCAAAAATTACCAAGGGAAATGAATTGAAAATATTGACATTGCAAGTGTAAGCTAATTTAACAACGAAAAAGGTGCCGTTTTTCACTGTTGTGGTCTTTGCACATTACAGTGGAGATGTATTTTTCTTATATTTTCCCTTCAGTATTTCACTTTGTGTGTGGGAGAGTCTCTTGCATATTTCCCTTTGAAATTCTGAGTGCCTTATTTTAGAATATTTTATTCATTTTTGAATTAATAAATTAAAAATCAACTTAAATATGATACTGCTAATCTTCCCATTCTTTTGTATACAAAACAGTACTGATTTTAATTAAGCATTTACTCAGTAATTAAATTTTAATATTTCCTCTCAAAAATTTATCCAATATTTAACATATTCTGAACACTATATAACTTTTGCATTAGCCACAAAGATCCTTGTAAAATTATAAATTTAGCTCATAAATTTTCTGTTGCTAACATTTATCTGAAAAATCAATTTTCCTAACTTGGTTATTACAAATTTTGATAATTGACTTTGGTTATCAGGTGTAATTTAACAGAACCAGGCTTATTGGTTGGTCTTAAAAATTGGAACGGATATTCAGTTCATGTTTTTAAACTGTGCATGCAGCATTGTGGTTGGCTGGCTTGAATTATGACCGAAGTAACAAAAGATATGAAGACAGTGTTGTTGTATCTGTTAATTATGAAGAGTGGTGGTGAGTTTGTGGACGCGTGGAGTGAGTTTGATAGGCAAAAGGACTTATATAAGATGGATGGATTGCATCTGAATAGATTTGGTGTGCAAAGACTGGAAAAAGTGTTGGTGAATGAAGTGAAAGTGGAAACTAGAGCTGTTAAGGGGGGGGGGCATATGGACACATCAGTGAGGCAGTTGAGTGTAAGAATGTGAATAATATGCCTGCGCTAGTATGAAGGACAACAAATCAGAATGGGATAGTTAGTATAGGGCATCAAGATAGGGGTGGGACTAACAGGCTTCTGCACTTCGTGTATGCTAATACCAGGAGTATTAGGAATAAGAAGGAAGAATTTTTGGCCTTGGTTGGCTCTTCATGGCCACAGGTTATTGGCATTAGTGAGACATGGCTGACAGAAGATGATATAGCTAGTGGGATAGAATGTGAAAGGTATAGTGTGTTCAGGAGGGACAGAGAAAAAAATGGGGGGGGAGAAGTGTTATTGATGATAGCTAATGAACTGCAACCTAGGAGAATTGAAGTCGAACTGCAGGATAGTGAAGAGAGCACATTTGAGGCTATTTGGTGTGAGATTGAGACAAGCAGAACAAAATATACAGTTGAGTGCTGCTATAGACCAGGTGATGGAATAGATGGTGGAGATAGTATGCATAGATAAATAGGTGCAATGAGTGGAAGGAGGGTAATTATTATGGGGGGATTTCAACTGTGGTAACATTGATTGGAAGGAGGAGAGGACACACAAGATGAAGGAATTGGATTTTATGTAGTTATTAAGGGATAACTACTTGAGACAGCATGCAATGGAATATACTAGGGGTTCGAGAGTGCTTGATCTAGTAATTGCATCTGAGAATTTAAGTGTAATGAATATGACCACTTTACCACCATTTGGTGAGAATGACCATAAGGTTTTGACCTGGGAGGTGGCCAAATGTGTGGAATTTTCAATTAAGAAAGGGTACATGTGGGATTACTAGACGGGTGAGTATGACAAGCTCAGGAGATTGCTTGGCTCAGTGCCATGGCATGTAAAACTGCAAGGGCTGGAGGTTGATAGTGCATGGGAAGTGGTAAAGGAGTGTTTGAGAGAGGTAATGACTGACTGTATGCCTAGGGTCCAGATAGTAAATCAAGTAGGGGTTAAATGGATGAATAACAGCATTAAGCTTGAGCTGCAAAAAAAAGAAACAACTGTGGAGGGAATTTAAGGAGAAAGTGACCTGCAGCACACGAACAGTATAAAGCACAGGTCAGAAAGGTAATGAGTGTGGTAAGGAAAGCAAAAGGTGATTATGAAAGGAAATTAGCCATGCAAGCTAAGAGAATCCCAAACAGTTTTTTCGATATGCTACAAGTAAAAGAAAATGTATATGCCAGAATGATTTTAAGGAATGCTGATGGTAGGGAGGTAACTGAATTAGTTGATATAGTAGAATTACTGAGCAAGTACTTTGCAAGAGTATATCATTCAGGTGGTGAAATTGCAGGAATGAAAGATCCAACAGGTTATACGGAAATTGAGGTGAATGAATTGGAGGTGAATAGTATATTACAACACCTTAATGTGAATACATCTGTGGGTTTGGATGGTATGCCAGCTCGGGTCTTACGTGAAGTGGCAAAAGAATTGTCAGTGCCCTTGACCATTTTGTTTAATTTGAGTCTCGGGTCTAGATTAGTCCCAAGGGGGTGAAAAGAGAGGAAAATAGTACCACTGCATAAGAGAGGTTCCAAGACTGCTGTTGCAAATTATTGACCGATCAGCATATCAGGAGTCGTTGTCAAGGTTTTGGAGAAAGTAGTCAAGAGTCAATGGATAGATGATAACGGGATACTACTGTATGGGGGGACAGCATGGTTTTGTGAAGGGTAGATCATGCTTCATTAACTTGCTCACGTTTTATAACACAGTGATGGCTGAGCTGGATAAGGGTAATGGGTTTACAGTCATACTGCTGGACCTGGTTAAGGCCTTTGACAGGATACTACATGGAATTCTAATCAGCAAATTGCAGCATATGGGGATGGATATAGGGTTATGAGATGGATAGGAGGGTGGTTGATGGAGAGATATCAGAAAATGGTTTATTCAGGAGTAGAGGCCAAAAGACGGCCTGTGACTAGTGGTGTGCCACAGGGTTCTGTTCTTGGACCACTACTATTTAATTTGTTCATTAATGATATCGGAAAGGATCTGAGAGGAACTATTCATTTGTTTGCTGATGATGCAAAGTTGGGTAGAGCAATAGTGAATGCACATGATGTCAAAATTTTGCAAGATGATTTGGATAGATTGGGGGACTGGGCTAAGGAGAATGGATGTCAATTTAATGTGACAAAGTGTAAGGTTATGCATTTTGGGGTGAATACATTAGCAGCAGCAGACCACATTGGTGGAACTCCAGGAGATTGACGAAGCCAGGGATTTGGGGGTTGGTGGATAAGGAGTTGAAGTTTAGAGGGCACATTGCAAAAGTGGCTAAATCAGCTCATCAAATCACTTGGTTACTGAAGAATACTTTGACGAGCAAAGACAAGCAAGTTATTGTTCCTCTGTATTGAGCCTTGATAAGACCCCATCTTGACTACTGTGCCAAAATCTGGGCACCAGGGTTTCTTCTTGATGGGGAGGTGGTAGAGAGGATCCAGAGGCGAGTGACCAAGATGATAGCAGGTCTATGGAATGAACCTTATGAGAACAGGTTGAAGATTTGTGGGTTGAAGACATTGGTTGATAGACAGAAGAGGGATGATATGATTGAGCCCTTCAAATTACTGAAGGGTTTCTATAACATTAATTCAGAGGATATTTTTCAGAACAGGTCTGGTGGTGGGAGGACTAGGGGCCATCCATGGAAACTGGGCAAGAGTGTGGTTAGCAAAGGTGTTAGAACTAGGTTTTTTTGCATGGAGAGTGGTGAATGAGTGGAATAAATTGCCAGAGTCTGTTGTGGGTGCCATGACTGTGAGTGGTTTCAAGGCAAGGTATGATTAGATACTGTGTGGAAGACGAATAGTTGTTGACATGTTTATGGCCTCCCTCGATGAGTCTAAGGACTCCTTTGGAGTTGCCCATAATAATAATAATTGTATGTACTCTTCTGATTGGGTTGTCTGTTTTCCTAGATTGCTAGGAAATCAAAGGTTATCAGAAAACACTGATAAATGTATAACAAGGTATGATTCAAAGTGTGAGTGAACACCTTTTTATGTAAAAGGTGTTTGCTTGCATTTGGATTGCTGTGCCTAGATCTCATTTCCATGGTTTGATGAATTGGGGGGAGGGTGAAACATAGATACTGAGAACACCCATTAAAATGATATCAGTGCTGCTGAACATGCATGCTTACATAAGGAGCAAACTTTGTAGTTGAGGGTGGGGGGGAGAAGACCAAATTGCATAAAGGCATTTAAAATGATCAGTGAGTTTACCTCTTGGAGACTGCATTTTTTTATTTTTACAAGAAGACTAGACAATAAAGTAGCAGAGCTGCATTTGTAGAAATTATGTAAAGAAATGGCAAGGACAAGGGATGTAAAGAGCTATTACACATGAATCTGCACAGAATTCAAACACGAAGGCCCATGCTGATCCTTATTCACATATAATGCCCTGTCATACCTCTCCACTAAGTAATTACTGACAATGCACTCGCACATCTGGCAGCCCATTCCACTCATTCACTTTCTCCAAGCAAAAACTTTATCTTCATACCTTTTTAACTCTTCCAGGGTGACACTTTGTTCTGCTCTCATCCTGTCATGTATTGAAAAAACTTCTTTAGCATCTATCTTATGAAACCTTTTTGTTAACTTATGTTTCTGTCATCTCCCTTTTCCATCTACCAACTAAACTTTATTACACAACCCTTCAGTCTCTTCTTATAGGAAGCACTCCACTGACCATCCATCTTGATCACTTGCCTCTGGATCCTCTTCACAACTTCTTCATCCTTGAGGAATCCAGGTAATGAAATCTGTGCAACCTATTTAATAGTTTATATCAATTGGCTTATAAAAAGTGATAATGGCCTCCTTATGTTTCTTAACACCAAAGTAACATGATTCATGTGTTCCTTAAGACATCCCAGTCAGAAATTAGGTAGGAGACATGCTCTGTGAGCAATTATTGATTTTGTTTGTGGTAGATTAAAAAATACTTGTTTGATAGGTGTATTAGAGTTAAATGGATTTTCACAATGAGAATTTTCTTGTAGATAAACTTATAAACAGATTTTAGGGAAAGACAACATATACTAGAATATTAATTAAAAACTTTAATTAATACTTCCTATATTTTGGTAACGTTACATTACCATCTTCAGGGATCACAAAATAATGATATGTGCATGCAGGCACTAACATTAAGCAAAAATGGCTGAAGAAAACAACTGAAGTCGGTCCTAAAGGTGCCTCCTAGTGGGCTAAATTGGGTTGTCTTGGCCAATTGGCTGATGTTCTTAGAATGCAAGCGTTCCATATTTGGGACAGTCTCGTGCATCCATTGCTGACCATGCTTTGGACACCTACCCACAAAATACTCTTTGAAGAAAGCCACTTTACCACACTGTAGCAAGTATAAATATGAGCGATTATTCCTAGAATCAGCCTCAGCTCTAAAAAAAAAAAAATCTCCAAACCTCATCAAATTTGGATGCAATGAGACTGCCCCAAATATGGAAGCATGCATTCTAATTCTAAGAACATCAGCCAAGACAACCCAGTTAAGTCCGCTAGGGGCATCTTTAGGACTCTAGGACAGATTTCAGTTGTTTTCTTCAGCCATTTTTGCTTAATATTAGTGCCTGCATGCACATATCATTATTTTGTGATCCCTGAAGATGGTAATGTAACATTACCAAAATATAGGAAATATAATTAAAGTTTTTAATTAATATTCTAGTATATGTTGCCTTTCCCTAAAATCTGACAGTTCACAATGAGTCAGTGTATGAAAGCGATCTATAGAGATCATATTATTTTCCTAATAGTGAATTTCCTTAATATTAGTGGATACATTTTCTGATATTAAGAAGTCTCAGCTTAAAAAGCATCAAGATGAAAGAAGAATAGCATCCATAAAGAAAAATGAATTTCTATGGTTCCAGTTAATGATAAAGATTTTCTTTATGGAAAGTGATATTAATGCTTTAGAGGAGGAGTTCTTGCTTGTACATAAACAATGTGGTTATCATTGACATTCCTGTTATCATTGAATGATAACATTAATGACCATATGAGAATCTTGAGTATTGAATTTTTTAAGCATTAACAGCCTGGGTTATTAATATATGCAATAGCAGCAGTATTTTTTTTTTTTTTTTGTTTTTTTTTTGCTTATCTTGCTGTATGTTCTTTTCAATAATAATAAACCAGGTTTAAAATAGCTTGGTATCTTATTTAAAATTAAAAGAAACACATGTATTAATCACAATGAAAATTATTTAATTGTAAATATTTCATCCTAAGTATCTTAGGACATCATCAGTACAGTAGTTTAAAACAATAATAGGAATAACATACAGTTAGGGCGCATGATTACAATAGTATCTCATTGAATGTGCGTAATGTGTTACAGAAGTTAA
Organism: Typopeltis vanoorti; assembly: GCF_054136105.1. Lineage (NCBI taxonomy): Eukaryota > Metazoa > Arthropoda > Arachnida > Uropygi > Thelyphonidae > Typopeltis > Typopeltis vanoorti. Next base: position 70,742,100 of record NC_143564.1, on the reverse strand, counting down.
AAATAAATAAAAATAATTATTTAACATGATTTTGTATGACAATTTCCCATACTTTAGGAATAGTAAGAATGTCGTTGCGGTTTAAGTTTGGTCTGTGTAGTAGGGCTTTGGAACTTTCTTTGTATAAACATTTATGTTTATATAAAGATCTATGTAAAAGTTTAGACTTTTCCCAATGGATCCTATGGTTTGGATTTTCAATTCCGTGTTGAGAGATGCCAGATTTCTGCAGTTTAAAAAGGCAAATGTGGTCTTGATGTTCCAAGATGCATTTCTGAGCAGACCCACCTGTCTGTCCAAAGTAAGACAATTTGCATGAGCATGGAATCTGATAAATGCCAGGCAGCATCAAAGGTGAGAGTTTGTCCTTAGGAGAAGGTAAAAAGTTGTAAATTTGGTTGATAGGTTTGTAATTGCTGGCAAAATTGTATTTCTTCATAATTTTAGAAAGACGTTCGGAGATGCCTTTGATGTAAGGTATGGGAATCCTATGGACTTCTTCCTGTCTGATTTGATGTGTGGAGAAGTAACTGATGATTTTTTGAGTTGTTTTAGGATTATATCCATTTAGGATAGCTGTATTTTTGAATACTTCTAATTTCTGGTTTAAAGATTCTTCAGAGGAGCAGAATTTGTGTGATCTGGAAACTAGTGATTTAATAATGCTAGATTTCTGAGATGGATGATAAGCAGAAGAATTGTGAATGTAGCGACCTGAGAATGTAGGCTTGCGAAAGACATGTGGCGATGGAACCGTCTTCTTTTCTTTGGATGTGTAAATCCAAAAAGGAGATACTCTGTGGAGATTGTCTTTCGCAAGCCTACATTCTCGGGTCACTGCATTCACAATTCTTCTGCTCATCATCCATCTCAGAAATCTGGCATTATTAAATCACTAGTTTCCAGAGCACACAAATTCTGCTCCTCTGAAGAATCTTTAAACCAGGAATTAGAAGTAATCAAAAATACAGCCATCCTAAATGGATAATCCTAAATAAAACAACTCAAAAAATCGTCAGTCACTTCTCCACATCAAACCAGACAGGAAGAAGTCCATAGGATTCCCATACCTTATGTCAAAGGCATCTCTGAACATCTTTCTAAAATTATGAAGAAATATAATTTTGCCACTGCTTACAAACCTATCAACCAAATTTACAACTTTTTACCTTCTCCTAAGGATAAACTCTCACCCTTGATGTTGCCTGGCATTTATCAGATTCCATGCTCATGCAAATTGTCTTACTTTGGACAGACAGGTAGGTCTGTTCAGAAATGCATCTCAGAATATCAAGACCACATTCGTCTTTTTAAACCGCAAAAATCTGGCCTCTCTCAACACGGAATTGAAAATCCAAACCATAGGATTCATCGGGAAAAGTCTAAACTTTTACATAGATCTTTATACAAACATGAACGTTTATACAAAGAAAGTTCTGAAGCCCTACTACACAGACCATTTTTATTTTTTATTATTTTTCATTTTATTTATTTTTAACTTCTGTAACACATTATGCACGTTTAATGAGATTCTATTTTAATCCATGCGCCCTAACTGTATGTTATTCCTATTATTGTTTTGAACTACTTTACTGATGATGTCCTAAGATACTTAGGATGAAATATTTACAATTTTCACTGTGGTTAATACGTGTGTTTCTTTTAATTATAATTGCATCACAGGTTTTGTATTTAAAAAAATAAATAAATATATATCAGATGAAAAAAAATAAACATTCAAATGTTTATTTTTTTAAAATGATTCTGCAGTAGTTACTCATTGCTTGATTTTCAAGATAGATATAATTTTCCTATATATCATTAGTAATCATTAGTATACCAAGTGTTTTTTTTTTTTAACAAGGAATTGGCAGTCTTTGCAAAACTTTATGAATCCCAACCATGGTACTATTAGTCCCATAGATGAGCTGAGATGAGCCATATTTGGTATCAAGAGCAAAACTCTTGAGACCAAATATGAAATTTTTCAAACCACTTCAGGTTTCCAGTAAGGACACACTCTGGGCAATGAAAAGCACTTGCTACTTGGAATTTCCAGTGTCCATATCACTGGGATTTGAACTTCCAGCCTGTTGAGTGGGTGGGTGGGAGAATAGAAAAATTTGATCTTTACTTGAATATATCCATCTATATTGCCAGTCTGATTTTTGGAGCAAATAACATCTGCTTTTCAATAGGCTGTCAATTCAAGTCCCTCCAATAAGTGAGGTCTCTCACTAGGTAAAAAAATCATTACCTAGTCGGAGACCTCCCATTTCTTCGAGGTCTGAAATGGCCTGAAATAGTTGTCTCTGGAACAAGGTTTCTGGATTATCTAACCTGTAGCCTACACATGGTACCAGTACTAATGTATAGTATAGCTACAACCTTTCATGCATGGAATTTTTTTTATTATTTTTTTTTTTTTTTTAATTTTTTTTTTTAAGAATCTATAACACTGTCTTCTGTGATTGATAAAATTACCAGAATAAAGGCATAAAATTATTTTAATCTCAAACCAAGAAACATTCTCATGTTGGATTTTTTGGTCTACATAACATGACATGCTTATGATGCCATACTCTTTGTAAAGCAGGAAAAAACTATTTGGTGATAAAATTTATATTATCCTTGCAAAGAAGGATAATATTAATCGCTTGACAAACCATAAAGAAACTTGGAGGTTGTGAAAGTGTGGTATGATCAAGATGATCTGAGACAAAGCTGATTGCAAATAAGTCGGCATACAGGTCTTGGAGAAGGAAGAATGGTGTGAAGTTTGTGGAAGCAGTTTGATGTGTGGAAGGATATGTGCAAGTTGGATGGTGTGTGTTTCAATGGATTCAGAGTTAGGCGTTTTGAGAAAGTTCTGTGCAGTGAGTTCAGAAATGTAGTCAAGGAAACTAGAATTTTTTTTTTGTGTGTGGGGAGGTGGAATACAGGTGAGTCTGTCTAGGCAATCTAGAGGTGAGAGGGAGAGTGAACGCATGATGCTGAATGTAGCTTCCCAGGTTCTTAACTTTCATTAGATAATCAATACTAATTCAGAATAAGGTACAAGAGTTTCTTACGTTAATTAGTTCAACTTGACCAAACATTACATCAGTGAGGCTTGGTTAATGGAGGATGATAATCATAGCGATAGATTATAAAGAGTAAAATATTTTTAGACAGCACAAAGGGAACAGAATGGGAGAAAAATTTTTGCTAATAGCAGCAGAAATGAACCCAAAAAGAGTAATGTACATCAAGAGGACAGGGATGTAGAGAGCAGTACATTTGAGGCTATCTGGTGTCATATAGACCAACAAGATGAAACTTTTGGTTGATGCTATAAGCCAAGGAATATAAGAGAATATAAGTGGCATGCTTGTGCAAATTAATACAATGATTACAGGTTGAGTGATTAGTATGGAGGACATAGATTGGAAGCAGAAATGGTCATAGGGAGGGATGGAAATGAAATTTATAACATAATGGAGTAGACATGAGGTTTGAAAGTGCTGGATCTGGTCATTGCATCAGAGAACTTAGCAGCAGTAACCAATGTGGTCACAGTGCTTCCACTTGGGGGAAGTGATTATGTAGTGTTAACCTGAGAGAATTGCAAAGCATGTAGAATTTTCTGTTAAGAAGGGATATACATGGGATTATAAAGCAAGTGATTATGACAAACAAGGAGTCAGCTTAGAGTGATGCCATGACATCAAAATTTGGAGGGAGAGGATGTTAGCAGTGCATAGAAGTAGTCGAGGTGTGCTTGAAGCAAGTATTATTAGACTAGACTTCGGAGGGTAAATCGGGTATGAATTAGATGGATGAGTAGCATTAATAAGCAGGAGTTGTGGGGGGGGGGAGTTGCGGAAGGAAAATATAAAGGAAAAAGCGACCATTAAGCCCCTGAGCAATATGAGGCACAGAAAAGAAATGTATGATAAGGAAGGCCAAAGCTAATTATGTGAAGCTAGCTGATAAGGCCAAAAGAAATACCAGAATTCTTTTGCTATGTGGTGAATAAAAGGATGATTTTAACAGTGTTGATGGTAAGGAGGTAACAGAAGCAAATAGTTGAGTTGCTGAGCGAGCATTTTGCAAGGGTATACCACCTATGTGGAGATACTGCAACCAGATGTGTCACTGATGGATTCAAAAATAGACGTAGATGAATTAGAGGTGCTTACTATATGCAGAACCATAATGAGAACATGGCTATAGGATCATATGGCATAACAGCCCATGTATTATGAGAATGGACAAGTTAATTGGCACCTCCCCTGACATGCTGTTTAATATAAGCCTCATTTCTAGAATGGTGTAAAGAGGGTTTTTGTGAAGGGCAAGTCTTTGCCTTAGTAATTTGCTTGACAATTATGACAATTGATCTGGATAAAGTAAACGGCTACTCTGTGATCTGCTGAACTTTGCAAAGGTATTTGAATATAATTCTGTGTGAAAGTAGTGCACAAATAGGAGCAAATAGGGATAGATATAAAGCTGGTGATTTTGATAAGAGGATAGTATAGGTGATGGTTATTATTATCATCATCATCTGACCTCCATAACTAGTGGTCTGCCACAGAGCATGACTGTATTCATTCAGCATACATCCTACATACCTTACTGTATAATCTAATTTATCACTGATTTTTTTCATCATGGTAAGCCTTGAGGATGAGCTTCACTTGTTCTTCCTTGCTGAAATCTTGCATTTTCTCAGATTGACCATCATCTGCATAATGGTCAGCCTTGTTCCACTTTTGCAATTTTAGCTCTCTAGGATTAAATGCTTGAGTTATTCTCCAGTAGATTGATCTGTTTTCATAAACCAAATCTCACTCATCTCTTTATATACAGATAATGGACAAAAAAAATAAACACTGAGCTATCTGGTTGTTATCAGTAGTTGCAATGCAGCATCTATGATGTGCCAAACATAAATGCAGTTGATATGCAAATATACTCCCAACATTTCTAGGCATGTGTATATAAAGGCAAATGGAAGCCTGCTGCTGTTTATTGCATGCTAGAATGAAATCCAGAGAGAACCTCAGCGAGTATGAAAGGGGGCATGATTCTTGGAGCCAGGCTGGACCAGAACAGCTGAAATTGCATGGGTTAGTAGAGGAGCAGTCTCTAAGGTTATGTCAGCATGGCAGTCAACAGAACAAACATCATCAGTGAAATGCAATAGTGGATGAAAGCATTTACTGCAAGAGAGGGACATTCAAGCATTAGTGCACTGTGCCACAAAAATTAGGCAGGCTACTGCTCAGCAATTATTAAAAATTCAACAGTGGTCATTAGAAACCTATTTCAACAAGAACTCCATACTGGGAACTACAGAGTTTGATATCACGGTTGAGTTGCCTTATACAAGCCTTTGATCACTCCTGTCAATGTCATCGCATCCATTGGTGCAAAGATCAAAGGCAGTGGACTACACAACAGTGGAGGGATGTGATATGGTCTGATGAATCCACTTTCATGCTTTTTTTGCAGTACATAGATGAATATGTGTGTGGCATCAGCCAAAGGAAGCTTACCAGCCAGAGTGCTTGTTTCCAACTGAATGGTTCTGATGGTCTGAGGCACATTCTCATATGAATGATTTGGGTCCACTTGTTGTGGAAGGCAAAGAACAAAGGCAAATTGATCCATTTTCTGTTGGATGAATGGTGTAAAAATTCCTCCTGTTGAATTCCAAGGAATGACAGTCTCTCTCAAAGAATACAGGCTATGCCATATGCCCACAGTGGAACAACTGCATATTAATTGAAACATGCAACTATTTCCATTTTTTAGTCCATTACCTGTATATTCTGCAGTACAACGTTCCATTCATGTAAGTGTAACTATACTTAACATTTATGTTATTCAATACTATTTTTTTTTAAAAAAAGCTTTCATTTGTTTTGTCAGTCATTCATAAATCGCATATTATAATGTATTCAATTTGTTCTTTGCAGATTACAGGCTACTATGGGAAAGTGTATCAGAGTTTTTCTGCTAAATTCTGGATAGAGTATATTAATGAGAAAGACAAGTTGCCATGACTTCCATCATAGTCGTTTTGCAGACTACTAATCAGTCTGGTATTATTATATTGGATTCCCTTTAACATTTTTTTTTTCCCCACTAAAAATCAAAATGTACCATTCTGCTTGTCCCACTCCTTGGATAGTTGGCAGTGGATGTATTCCTACCAAAGTGCCACTTACTCTTTCACCATATAGAGATTTACCTCTTCTTGCTATGGACCAAGTTGCTGCAGTTATACCTTGTGCTCAAGTGTCTAGTATGATACCAACATTTCCAATAGATGTTACTAATATGCGTAGAGTGCCAATAAGCATGATCGTACAGAACTCTGAAATATATGGAAGAAAACTGTGGTGTAAAAAAAGTCATTATTGGTCATCGTTTACTCGACAACCTTCAAAAGACAGTATTCCTGATACAAATAGTGACGATAGTAGAGCAACAGAATCCCGCCCATCTACACCATCATCTGAATGTGTCTCACTTGATGCAGAAGAAAGTCAGACCCAGGATACAGTCTTAGAAAAAAAAACAAAGTATGTATTTTATACTTTTTTTTAACTATTTCTGAAATATACTCAAAATTAAGGTTTATGTGGCTAGTTAATCGTTTTTACATTCCATTTAAATCTTTTTTTTTTTTGAAAAACATAAATTATGTCATATCCTCTGGATTAATCTCATAAAATCTCCTCACTAACTAAAACATCTGTCACATCACCTCCTTTCCTCCTATTCACCAAACACTTCAATCCACATTTCTTAATTTCTCATCATAGCCAGCATTTTGGAGTCCTGAAATTGCCATAATCACTCATCTACTAGATCATTCCAAAATGCTGTAAGTTGGTGTTTTTTCATACTGGTCCATGTTGCATTTCATAACCCCATGATTATGTTCTCGGGACCCTGCTGTTTTAAATTGCTGCTCATTTGTAAATGATATATCATGTGGACTGACTAGGGAATCTTAAGTTGTTTGTTGATGATGCAAAGTTGGGAAAAATTATAGGGGTAGCACTGCTGATGATTCCCTTCAGAAAGATTTGAATAGACTTGGGCAAAGGAGTAGGATTGTAGTTTTAATATTAATAAATGCAAGGTGTTGCATTTTGAAGTATAGATATAACTGGTAATTAATTTACGGAATTGACAACGTATATAAAGTAAATTAATTAAAGATAACTTTAATGAATCACTTCTATATTTCGGCAATGTCACATTGCCATCTTCGGGAACATACAGATATGGTATGTGCACTAAGGAACTAACAAAGCAAATGAGGAAGAAAATAAGAACTAATTTTGTTCCTAAAGTCCTAATGGTGCCCTCTTGCTGGCTAATTTGGTAGTCTTGGCAGTTGGGCTGAAGTTCTCAAAATGAAAGTCTCCCAAATTTGGGGCAGTTTCATGCACCCAAATTTGTTGAGGTTAGGAACGTTTTTTAGAGCTGCTGAAGATTCTTTGAATAGTCTTTCGTATTTAAACTTGCTGCGATGGATTAATTTTGTCTTCTTCCAACGAATTTTATGGTGGGTATCTAAGGCATGGTCTGCCAGCCCAGAGCGGCTGTAATGGTGAAACCGGATGTAGTCTTGGTGTTCTGAAATCCTGATATTTGTTGTTCTGCCTGTTTGGCCAAAGTAGGACAATTTGCAGCTGCAAGGGACCTGGTATACACCAGGTAGGTCTAGGGGAAGTGGTTGGTCTTTGGTAGAGCAGATAAGGGATGCCAACTTTTTATATGGTCTGTAACAGGAAGTAAGGTCATATTTTTTGAGGATATTAGTTATTTTTTCAGAGGTGCCCTGGATGTAGGGGATAGTGATAGACTTGGTGTAGTCTTTATTGTGGAGGGGGGGAGGGGAGTTGTGGTTTATAGGTTTTAGTATTTTTTGGATTTTTTTTGGGGTTGTAGCTATTGGCTAAGAAAGTGTTGAGGATGTGGTTTAGTTCCATAGTCAGGGCCTTGTCATCTGAACAGATTAATTTTGCCCTGTTATATAGTGTTTTTATCACCCCATATTGTTGTGAGGGGGGGGGGGAATTGCTGGTGAATGTATCTGCCAGTGTGGGTGGGTTTTCTGTAAACAGAGAAAACCAAAGTTCCATCAAGCTGGCGGGTGATTAAAGTGTCTAGGAAGGGGAGGGTGTTGTTTTCCTCTTTTTCTAAGGTGAACTGGACTCTGGGATGTTGGTTGTTTAAGTGTGTTAGAACTCGGCCCACTTTAAAGCCAGTATAGAAAACCTCACACACTGACATAATGGTCAGTTTTGACGTCTCCTCCCTATTCACTAATGTCCCACTCAAAGAAACCTTTGAGCTCATCCAAGCCAAGTTTCCTCCCGATATCTCAACCCTATTTCAGTTCACAATGAACTCAGGCTATTTCGTTTGGCAAGGAAAGTTCTACAAACAGAGGGGACAGCCATGGGTTCACCACTTTCCCCACCCTTGGCCAATTTCTTTATGGAGACATTTGAAGAGAAAGCCTTAAACTCCACCCCACAAAAACCCACTATTTGGCTTCGTTATGTGGATGATGTGTTTGCTATTTGGCCACATGGCTCAGATACACTCCACTCCTTCCTAACACACTTAAACAACCGACATCCCAGAGTCCAGTTCAGCTTAGAAAAAGAGGAAAACAACACCCTCCCCTTCCTAGACACTTTAATCACCCGCCAGCTTGATGGAACTTTGGTTTTCTCTGTTCACAGAAAACCCACCCACACTGGCAGATACATTCATCAGCAATCCCCCCCACCTCACAACAATATGGGGTGATAAAAACACTATATAACAGGGCAAAATTAATCTGCTCAGATGACAAGGCCCTGACTATGGAACTAAACCACATCCTCAACACTTTCTTAGCCAATGGCTACAAAAAACCCCAAAAAAATCCAAAAAATACTAAAACCTATAAACCACAACCCCCCTCCACAATAAAGACTACACCAAGTCTATCACTATCCCCTACATCCAGGGCACCTCTGAAAAAATAACTAATATCCTCAAAAAATATGACCTTACTTCCTGTTACAGACCATATAAAAAGTTGGCATCCCTTATCCGCTCTACCAAAGACCAACCACTTCCCCTAGACCTACCTGGTGTATACCAGGTCCCTTGCAGCTGCAAATTGTCCTACTTTGGCCAAACAGGCAGAACAACAAATATCAGGATTTCAGAACACCAAGACTACATCCGGTTTCACCATTACAGCCGCTCTGGGCTGGCAGACCATGCCTTAGATACCCACCATAAAATTCGTTGGAAGAAGACAAAAATAATCCATCGCAGCAAGTTTAAATACGAAAGACTATTCAAAGAATCTTCAGCAGCTCTAAAAAAACGTTCCTAACCTCAACAAATTTGGGTGCATGAAACTGCCCCAAATTTGGGAGACTTTCATTTTGAGAACTTCAGCCCAACTGCCAAGACTACCAAATTAGCCCGCAAGAGGGCACCATTAGGACTTTAGGAACAAAATTAGTTCTTATTTTCTTCCTCATTTGCTTTGTTAGTTCCTTAGTGCACATACCATATCTGTATGTTCCCGAAGATGGCAATGTGACATTGCCGAAATATAGAAGTGATTCATTAAAGTTATCTTTAATTAATTTACTTTATATACGTTGTCAATTCCGTAAATTAATTACCAGTTATGTCTAACCAACGTATAAGTCTTACTACGAGAAGTATAGATATATAAAGCTGTGTACTATATTGAGGGCACTATTCTACAAGAAGTAGTATGAGATTCAAGATTTGGGAGTGGTGATTGACAGACTAAAGTTCTGAGGGCATATTGCAAGCATTGCAAAGACTGTACATCACAGTGCCACTATGATAATAAGTACTGTAATGCTTAAGGATAATGAGGTGGTTGTGCCACTGTATAAAGCACTGGTCAGATCACACTTGGGCGGTTGTGCTCTGATTTAGTCACCTAATTTTCAGTGTGATGTGGAAACATTGGAGAGGGTCCAGAGATGAGTGACTAAGACAACATCAGAACTCGGAATACTGGTTATGATGAGAAGTTAAGAAATGCAGATTGCAGAGTTTGGATAGGAGGAAAAGAGGTGATGTGACAGATGTTTAAGTTAGTGAGGAGATTTTACCAGATTAATCCAGAGGGATTATATAAAGAATAGAAGGCAAGAGGGTAAGAATCATAGGCTATCCCTGAATATTATGTAAGTGTAGTGAAGAATGGAGAATTGTGAATGAATGGAATGCTCTACTTCAACATGTTGTTAATGCAGGGAGTGTTCAGAATTTTAAGATTCAGTATGATAAATGTCAGTTGATTGAACCTCCCATGATGAGTCTGCTGATTCCATAGGAGATGGCATGCTACTATTAAGTATTTCCTAGGTATGAAAATACCTAGGAACGTCACCTTCTCATATGCTACTCTAAACTTTTTCTGCAATATTAATCCTTTAGGTCAGTGTTTCCTAACCTTTTTGATGTCGTGGACCCCCGTAGCGAATGTTAATTCACCGCGGCCCTCATAAAATCCAAAATGGAAATTTTTTATATTTTTACATATCATAAAGATCAAGTAATAAATTACAATTTTACAACACTAAATGTGTCATTTATGACAATGCAATGGAGATATTCATAATAATATGAACATATCAATTAGGCCAGGTGCAAGCAACATGATAAGATAAAGTTTAATGAAAATAAACTATCCCGTGTACCCCCTTTGAATTACTAGTGGATCCCTGGGGCTTTGTGGACCACAAAGCCCCAAGGACACAATTTGGGAAACACTGCTGGTTAAATGGATAGCATCCATTTAACCACCTAAAGAACTAAAAAACTGCCTTACTGTTGGCAGTTGAAAGTTTATTTTTCACTTGGTTAGAGTATAATAAATTTAGTTTAATCCTTTATCCAAGTGTGAGCAAACAAAGTTTGCACCTGAAAGTATCTTCAGGACTGGGGTAAGGTGGTACAACACCAGGACAACTCATTGCAAAGGTGGAGCAAGCTACCAACTAGGTAGAGATGACCTGCAAATGCTTCTGCCTGGTATCTCAGCTTGGGCCTGGCTCCCACTGAAGAGACCTCAATAAAGGTCGAAACTAGTCTGGGTAGCGGCCCTTCCCTTAATGCATAACATTAGACATATCCGCAAGAAGATGTTTTGCATTATAGGAGATACTGGGACAGGAGTGTTGGTAGCTTGCTCCACCTTTGCAATGAGTTGCCCTGGTGTTGTACCACCTTACCCCAGTCCTGAAGATACTTTCAGGTGCAAACTTTGTTTGCTCACACTTGGATAAAGGATTAAACTAAATTTATTATACTGTTGGCAGGTCCAAGTTGAAATCCCACTCTGGTATTTGATGTTTGTGAGTCTTCAGGTAGTTGTAAATTAAAGATGCCAAGAAATTATATTCTTGGTTTAATCCTTTATCCAAGTGTAAGCAAACAAAGTTTGCACATGAAGTAATTTCACGACTGGGCAAGTCATATATAGAGGCTAATTGACTACACATTACTTGCCTTAGTATCCTATAATGCAAAGCATATCCTTACAGAAATGTATAATGCTATGCATTATGGGAAGAGTCAGACTGGTTTAGACTTTTATTGAGGTTTCAACAGTGGGAACTAGGCCCAGAAATGATAGCAAACGCAAGACATTGCTGACTGTAAGGGTGAAGCAAAATGCTTTTATAATCCTTACTATCTGATAAGGTTGCTGTGTAAGGAAAAGTTTGAGCTAAGTGCTCTGCCTGAGTAGGTGTGATTTAAACATCTTCATTTGGAAGTACAATGGCCTTGGGTCTCCTATATTTGGAGAAGTCTGTTTCATCATAATTTGCTGCTTGTTGTACTAATTCATTTGGATGTGAAGAGGATGCTGAGAAGAACTTTACTGCTGAAGACTGCAGGAAAGAGTAGATGTAGGGAATATTTGTATCCCGGTGGAGTTGGACATTTCTGATATACCATGATACATTTAAGATCATGCGGAGGCATTTGTTTTGCACCCTCTGTAGTTTGAGGATATTTGTACTTGAAGTGTGGCTCCAGGCTGGGGATGCATAAGTAATAATGGGTCAAATCATCAACTGATAAAGGAGCAGTTTTATTTTGGTATCCAGCTTGCTATTCCTATTGATAAGAGGGTAAAGCTGTGCAGTGATTTTTGATGCTTTTGTACATGAGGTTTTATATGTGGACTGAAGGTTAGTTTTCTGTCCAGCAGTACACCCAGATATTTGGCTTTTGCTTTCCAGGGAATCTTGATATTAAATAGGAAGATGTCATCTTTGGGAAATATTGAGTTTTTAGTGAAGAGCATGGCAATGCTCTTCTGAGGGTTTACTTGCAATCTCCATTCCGAGAACCAGTTCTCTAATCTATGCAGGTTTTCTTGCAGTTTCTTGGTGACAAGGTGCGGGTTAATAGATCTGGTCAGTATAGCTGTGTTGTCTGTGTATAGGGCAATGATAGATGACATTGGATTGTGTGGAATGTCTGTCATGTAAATCGTGAAAAGTATCGGTGCTAGTAGGGACCCTTGAGGCACTCCTGCCAAGATTCATCGCTGGGCAGATAATATATCATTTAGTTTGACTTGCATTCGTCTGCCACTAAGAAATGACTTTATAATTTGGACTAGATCTAATGGAATGCCAGCTAAAATCAATTTGTATAGTAGTCCAAAGTGCCATAATTTGTGTTAATGAATTTGTTGGTGGTACTGTGAAACTGGCAAAAACCAAACTGTTCTGAAGGAAGGATGTTTAATTTTTTTACTGAAAGTTGAATTCTGGAAAGGATAGCTTTTTCTGCTATTTTGCCCAAATTAGAAATCAGACTTATGGGACGATAACTTTGAGGCTGCTGAGGATCCCTGCCAGGTTTGTATATAGGAACTACGTCTGCCAACTTCCATGCAGAGGGAGAGTTAAACCTGAACATAGCATTTATTATTGTTGTAAGATGTACAATGGCCTTTCGGGGTAGCAGTTTAATAACTTTGTTGGATATGCCATCATGCCCTGGAGCTTTTTTATTCTTCAAGTTCCTTATAATGTCATAAATTTCAGCTGGAGAAGTAGGTGTGAGTTGGCTGGTACAGGTATCAGGCCATTTTAACATGTGCCTGATGTGGCGGTGAATTTTATAAATATGATTCAAGTTTAGGTTATCGTATGAAAGGCTACACTGTTTTTCTAAATTTTTAGCTATAGTTTCGGTTTTTTCTGCATCTGTGTAAACAATGTTCAGGTCTGATTTGAGAGGAGGAAGAGATTTGTTTTTGATGTTTCTCAGGAACTTCCAGACGGTTTGATCACCAGGTGATATATAGGCTAATTTGTTTTCCCATAGTTTGTTTCTGTGGGCTTTAAGTGCATCTCTCACTGCACCGTTCATTTTGTTGAGATATTTTTTGTCTAGTGTTGTATCTTTTTCTTGCTTTATTTTTTTTCCTGATTAAGTTCATTATGTCATCTGGTAGTCGTTTACACTTAAAAGCACTTGAATTTGAGGTGATAAATGCTATGGCTGTGTTGATTTGATCAGTAAGTTTTTTGACTGCTGAATCAATTTCTTCCTTGGAATTAATATGGGGAATGGGATCAATGTAGTTCGGAAGCATTTTGGATAGTTTTTCCCAGGGAATGAAGGTGTGAGGCGAAGGGGAAGTCCCCTCTGATAACCCACTTGGAGCAGAATAGGATTGTGGTCTGATGATAATTCATTCAATGATTCCAGGGTGTATTGCAGGTTGACATTCTGAAGGATAGCTATATCCAAGATGTCGGATGAGCCACTCAGACTGTGGTGAGTTGGCACTGAGGGGCCAGTCACAGCTGCACAATTTGAGCTTGCATAGTTAAAAAGGATGCAACCATTTCTGTTTATAGACCTACTGCTCCAGGCATGATGTTTTGCTTTTAAATCTCCGGTGATAATAACTGGTACTTTAACTCCGAGGATAGCATCCAGATCTGTGGTCAGCAATGTTTTAATGGTGGGTTATAAGCAGCATACATTTTTGTTTCCGACAGAGTTTGTGATGATATTGATACCTGTGACTTCGAGATTAGTGGTTGTAGGAATGGCTGCAGCATATGGTTGATGTGATTTCTGATGAGGATGGCTGTACCACCACCACCTCCATAATCCAGCCTATCATTCCTGTAAAGTTGATATCCTTTAAATTTAGGATTGTCAGCAGGTCTCAGGTGAGTTTCATTAATTAATAATATATCTGGATTATATCTGTCATTGAATTCCTGCACTTCTAGTATTTTATTTTTAAGGCCGTTGGCATTCCATGCAATAATCATTAGAGAATCTGGGGTGAATTTTTGCCTATGCATTGGAGAGTGCAGATAAAATGGACTGTGTTTGCTGCAAGAAACTTTTTGTAGTGCTTAGTGATGGATTTGCATTACTGAAATCCTGTAACATATTTACAAGAGAAGAGGTGATGATGGCTGTTATATTTGAATGTGGATTTGGCATATTCTGATCATGGATTGCTTTTTTGGGGCAGGCCATGTCAGCATATGTTCTTGTTTGGTGTTGAAAATTTATTTTCTTCAGGGGCTCAGTTGATGGTGGGTGAACACCTGTCATCTTGTTCAAACTAATAGGAGCCTGATGAACTTGAGGTTCTGGGGCTCTCGTTTCTGATAATGAGGTAGATTGACTGATTAACTCAGTTTGCCTGTTTTTTGGGTGGGAAATGCACCCTCTCTAATTTGCAGGGTGGGGGCCACCACAATTAGCGCACTTAGCCGGGGTGGTTTTGGGCTTGGAGCAGGTATGTGTGGGGTGGGTGTCACCACATTTTAAACATCTGTATTGAGCTTTGCACAACTTCTGGGCATGACCAAATTTTTGGCATCTATGGCACTGCCCAGAAGAGGTCCTCTTCTTAAGTGGCTACGGTGAGACCTTAAGCCCACAGATTGTCTTCAAGTTATAAATATTTTTATAGATATTGTGTATTTCCACCAATACCAGAGGCATAGGGGTCTTGTTTGATTTGTACATTCTGCTGACCTTTATGGGAGGCAGATCTTGCATGTTGAGGTCAGCAGCTGTTTCAATGTCTTCTGATATTCCCCGGAGTACCACTTTTAAATTTTTCTCCGAGGTAAGTGTGAAAGTATGGTATTGTATACCTCTTACATCCAACTCCTTGGTTAAATTTCTATAGTCAATCACTGTAGTAGGCTGAATTTTGATGCCCTCCTCTGTGTTCTTGGCAGTGGAGTAATTTATTTGCAGGTTGCCCATGGTGGTTCTTAAGGCTGTCCATCTCTGCTTTTCCCTAAGAATGACTGGAGGCACCTTTTCATTGGCGGAGGCAGAGGAATCTGTGTTGGGGCATCTTCATCCATGCCATTTTCTTTTGCTGACTCCAGAGGTGAGAGTTTTGCACTCGTGCGTCTCTCCTTGATCTGAATGAGTAGAGTCAGAGATTGCTAGATTTAATTTTTCTCCATTTGAGGAGCATTTTCATTTTGGTCTTCATCAGTTTCGGGTAAAGAGTAAAAATTTAGGTAGCCGGGCCATTCAAGCTCGAACTTCTTAAGGAGTTTCTTTATGAAGCTGAATGCCAGCCCATTATCTAGAGAGTCTATAATGATGTCAGGATCTATCATGTTTGATGGCCATTTGAGCTTAAACCTCCTTTGAAGTTTATTTACAAGAATAAGCACTGGCTCTTCATCTGAAGAATCTGAGGACGTCCAAATCTAACACATTCATTATTACGATTTGCATATAAACACAAGTATATGGATCTGAAATAGATACTAACAATGACGATTCTAGCGGCTGTTAGGCCTAACGAATCGCCCTCATTGCAATTACAGTCCACTTACCTGTGCTGTTGTTCTTAAATACAGTATAATCCTCAATTTAATAACTTTAATTACGTCTCTGCTAGTTAATCTAGCAGCTACACTACAAAACCAGAGTTTCTCATATTTGATTAACACGTTCTACCGAGAAGAAAATCCACAACCGTCATACGTTCACGCCTAGCACCACTCAGGCAAAATGAGATAACGATGAACGATACCAAAGTTGAAGTAATGCAAAAGTCATATTTCCATATATAAGTAGCCAAAAGATGTTGCACCTTATTACTAAAGTACTCTGGATTAGAGATAGACGTTGACAGTTTTTCCCATTTGGTTATACAGTAAATTTGAGATGCCAAGAAATTATATTCTTGATTTAATCCTTTATCCTGCTGATGAGACCTTCAATGAAAGTCAAGACTGGTCTGGGTAGTGATCTTTCCCATAGTGAACAGCATTATACATGTCCATTAGGATATATGCTTCGCATTATGGGATATTAAGACAAGTGATGCGAAGTCATTAACCTCTGTATACGAGTTGCCCAGTCATGAAGTTACTTCGCACTCAAACTTTATTTGCTTATACTTGGATAAATGATTACACCAAGAATATAATTTCTTGGCATCTTTTAATTTATAGTATAACCAAGTGGAAAAATTTGCAATATCTATCTTTAATGCAGAGTATTTCATTAATAAGATGTGACACGTTTTGGCTACTTGTATATGGAAATATGAATTCTGCATTACTTCAACCTTGGTATCACTTTTGGGCCTGGCTCCTACTGATGAGACCTCAATAATTAAGTGCAGTTGGAAGAATGACTATGTTGTGTCCTTAGATTGGGAAAGGCCCGAGTTCGATTCTCGTCGGGATGAGAGGAATCTTTATATGGTTTTTTTTCAATTGTAGGAGAGTTAGCCAATCTCATGGATGTAGTAGGGTTTTCCCCCTTAAAAACTGAGTTTTTCATCCTACATGCAGACAAATAGATCCTGTGAACACATGCAATTTACAGACAAAAAAAAAACAAACTAGTTTTGGTAGGCAGTAGATGGCATTGGTATGTGTGATAATGGTAGTGGTGATTTGCTGTAGTTGGTAGATTAAGTGGTGGAGATGGAGAGTTGTAGAGTAGCTATCCTCCCTCAATGAATCTTTGGACTTCTTGGTGTCATGTAGTAATAATAAAGGTTGAAACTGGTCTGGGTAGTGACCTTTCCCATAATGCATTGCATACACATGTCCATAAGGATATGTGTGCTTTGCATTATGGGATACTAAGGCAAGTGATGTGAAGTCATTATCCTCTTTATACGACTTGCCTAGTCGTGAAGTTACTCCACATGCAAACTTTGTTTGCTCACACTTGGATAAAGGATTAAACCAAGAATATAATTCCTTGGCATCTTTAATTTATAGTATAACCTAGTGGAAAAACTTTCAACAACTTCAGGTAGTTGGTTTCATCATCTAGTGCATTTCCACCTTATTACTTATTGAAGGGAGCCTAAAGTGGCAATGCAAAAGGAAAGTTTTCGATTTTTTGAGTTCCTCAGTTAAAATCACATTGGCCCCATATTGCTACTATTTGAGTACCTAATCTTTAAAGGTACCTGTGGCAGAATTATAAATAACAAATTACGTAATAACCACAGTAATTAACTTTAATGAAATGAAAGTACAGATACTTCATGCTGAAAATAACAGTGCATAGAACTGAAGATGCTAATAAACTATGCTTTGAAGCAGCTGCTTTACTCTTTAAAAGCAAATTACACTATGTAATTGATCTAGTGCTGAAACCCATGTGCCGTTTTTCATTAAGACAAAAGAGCCATTTATCTATATTTTGAAAGTGGATAAAGGAAAAGCTGTAGTTGGTAATGGATAAAGCTGACTAGGGGAAGAAGATAGACTGCCTTTTTACAGGATACCTCTGCCTCTCAAGAAATTAGTTATAATCCTATAAAAACACATTAGATAAGCTGCTTAATGAAGTTGTTAGTTGGGATCAAAATACTTTGAATAAGTTACACACCCATTTTGGAAGAACTCATTTTATATGATTCCCCCCCAAAAATTCATGAAGGTTGTCCAGTAAGACCCATTGTGAATTGTATTGACTCTCCCACCTATAGAATATGCTAAATTCTTTCGCGTTTATTAACTGCTCATATCGGACAATCCAGGTCATCCATCAAGAATTCCACACGTTTTCTTAAAAATCAAGAATATTCAAATAAGTCATTTGTTAGTCGGCTTTCACATTGTTTCCCTCTTTACCAACATTCTCTTATCTGACACTGTTAGTTTACTATATGATTACATTCCTGATGTTGTGAAGATTTTTGAATTTGTTATAGAATCAGGATATTTCAGCTGGAAAAACAAGATCTATAGACAGGTTGAAGGCACTGTGATGGATAGCCCTCTGTCTCCACCTTTTGGTAAACTATTTTTTTGAACATCTGGAAGATGTCTTTTTGTTCTTGTCCATTCATTCACAACCCTCTCTTTGGTTTCATTACATTGATGTTTTTGCTGTTTGGCCTTATTCTGAAAATGAACTTGCCACTTTCCTACAACAGATCAATAGCCTTCACCCATGCATTCAATTCACCATGGAAAAAGAAAATGCTAGTAGTTTACCATTCTTGGACATCCTCCTTACTTGCACAGCCTCTGGTATTTTGTCAACCAGTGTTTATTGAAAACCTACCTTTACTGGCAGAAGCATTCATCAAAAGTCTGCTCATTACACTTCTCAAAAAATTAGTGTTATCAAGTTGTTAATTAATAGAGCACATAATGTATGCTCCTCTCCTTCAAGCTTATAATAAAAGCTTCTATCAAAAGTTTAAAGGATGCAACCCTCATCAAATCCAGCAGATAACTGACTCCTATGTTTCAACACCTAAGGATTCATCAACAGACCACAAGGTTCCAATCCCTTTATATTTCTGTTTTTCTGAACCTACTGGTAGAATTTTGAAGCAGTATCATCTTATTCCTACATTTTCCTATCAACAAAATTTCTCACCTGTTACCATCTACAAAAGATAAACTGTCACCTCTATCATTTGCTAGTGTTTATCAGATACCTTACGAATGTAATTTGACATACTTTGGGGAGGCAGGCCATTCTGTGGGAAAAAAAGAATTAATTCACATCAATATTACATCGAATACATGAAATCTCAAAACTCTGGTTTGGCATAACATAGTATTGACACTAAACACGGTATCCAGTGGGATGAAGCTTGTTTTCTACAGAAGCTGTTTTAAATATGAATTCCTTTTTCAAAGAGTTCTGAAGCCCTTTTACATCAGCCAAACCTGAATTAAAATGTCCCCCCCCCCCAAAAAAAAAGAATTTTTCATTTTATGTAAATATCAAAAATAGTTTATTTTTTAATATATTAATTTCTAGTACATGGCAGCCATTTTTAATTGGTAAACAGATTGTTGTATGTATACCTTGTCCTGTTTCTTTGATTTGCTTGTTTCCAAATGCTGATAATGTACTGTTATTTTCAATATGAAATATCTGTACTTTGTTAAAGTTAATTACTGTGGTTATCATGTAATTTGTTGATTGAATACCTGTAACTAACTTGTATGTTATCCATCTTTCCTTTAATTTCATTTTTTATGCTACTAGTTCTTTCAGTCTATGAAGTACTTTAATCTAAATAGCTGATATTATAATCAAAACTTCAGGTGCATTTGTTATAACTTAAAATAGCATGCAGCTAAACAGGATTTTACTATAAGAAATCCACATCTCAATTTTGACTGCTCAGGATTTTTTTCATTTTCTAATTTTTGACTGATTGCAGTCAGTAACTTTTATACAGTGATAGTTTTAGTTCTGAGACTAGAGTTTTGAGACCCTTTGTTAACCTTTTTCACTGCTGAGAAAATAGAAACCAGCTAAAAATTTATGCCAACTTATTTTCAAGGTTTTTTTTTATAATTTAAATTTTAAAAAAATGCAATTTAGGCTGTGTATATTTAGAAATCAAGGTTATCCAAAATAGTGACACTCATGTTTAATTGAAAATCTTTCTCAATAATTTTATAGAATACTAAACATTCTGCACTGCCTTCAATATCCTTTCAGATGTCTGTTTTATATCATATTTTTTGATGCTGGGTACACACATAGGATAATGCACTGCTTAACACATATCTTTCTCTCTAGTTTTCTTTTCTTCAAGAGTTAGGTGTTTGAACACTCACACAGCAAATAAATTAAAGATGCCAAGAAATTATATTCTTAGTTTAAACCTTTATCCAAGTATATATTATGTGAAGTATCTTCATGATTTTACTACTTGTATATAGACGTTAATGACTTTGCATCAATTGTCTTAATATATGATAATGCAGGGCATGCTTCCTTCTGGATGTGTATAATGCTATGTATTATGGGAAGGACCAATACTCAGACCAGTTTACACATTTATTGAGGTCTCATCAGTAGGAGCCAGACCTATAAGAGCAACAACTATCAGTTGTGAAAATACTATATGCATGAACCAATAATATATATATTATTGGTTCATGCCAATTTCTCGGCATCTTTAATTTAATAAGGTGGTACACCTTATTAAAAATCACTTCTGCATTACTTCAATTTTGATATTTCTTCTGGGTCTGGTTGCCTCCGATGAGACCTCAATAATAGTCTCAACCAGTCTGAGGCATTCCTTCAAATGCATAGATATCATACATGTCTGAAAGGAAGTGTGCTCTTTGCATTATGGTATACTAATGCAGTTGATGTGAAGTCATTAGCCTCTGTATCCAAGTCATGAAGATATACTTGACATGTCAAGTTTGTTTACTTACGCTTTGAAAAAGGATTAAATTAAGGAGACAATTTCTTGGCATCTTTAATTTATAGTATAACCAAATGAAAAATTTTCAATACCCACACAGACAGGAATACCTAGTTATTTTCCTTTTTTGTGCAGAAGAACCAGCATTGAGAAGTTTTTTCTGTTAAATTTTTGAGTGAGGGATTAGTCACCAAGTGATGTTCATCCTGTTTTAGTGGTCACTCAGCATGTATTTTTGAAAAATTTCACTTGAGAGTCGGCAAAAAAAAAAATCTTCAAGCTTTTCCCTGATTTACTTTGAGAATTTATTTAGAACTTATGTTCAGAGGGGGGGGGGGATTTTCTATATTATTTCAAGGTTTGGCACCAACATTCAACAGAACTACTTGTATCTGACCTGTCAGTTGGTCAATAATGAAGCTATTTTGAGCATTCTATCTTTATTATTATTCAGGCGTCCATGGAGTCAAAAGACTCATTGTGGGAGGTCCTTCCTAAGAACATACAGTCTGTCAAGATTCATCGAGGGGAGGTCCCCCTTAAGAAACACAAAGTCTATCATATCACTCCTTATATATCATATCACTCCTTAAACTGTGGAATGCATCAGGCATTGCATTCCACGGTTCAACCATCCTCCACGCAAATTTTGTTACGCATCTTGCATAACAAAATACACAAAATGGCTGATTGGGTTAACTGTCTTTACTGATTTCATGTAATTTTCATGCCTTGTGTGTGTCTGCATGCATACATCCCATTATTTTTATTATCCCTGGGAATACAGACTGACATATTAGCCAGCAGAGATTTTTTTTTCTACTTTGTACCAGTACACATTACCTTTTGGATAGCAGATGTACTTGAATTGAACTCTTATATTCGTAATTATTATGATTACATCTTCCATGGAGTCAACACTCATGGGAGGTTCTTTCAACTGACAACATATATATCATATAGAATCTTTAAATCCTTAATACTCCTTGCATTAACAACACATTCTGGTAATGCGTTCCGTTCACTGACAATTCTCCATGTAAAAAATCTACTCCTTGCATCCCTTTTCAACACACTTTTACTTGACTTCCAGAAATGACCTCTGGTTCTTCCCCTCTCACCTTCTACTCTTTTTTTTCTTTTTATAATCTCCTCTGGATTAATCTGATAAAATCCTCTCACTAGCTTAAATATCTCTATCATATCATCTCTCTTCCTCCTATCCACCAAACTCTGCAATCCACATTTCTTCAACCTCTTCCCATATAGCCAGCATTACAAACTCCTGATATTGTCTTAGTCACTCATCTCTGGACCCTTTCCCATCCATTGAAAACAATGGATGGGAAAGGGTCCAGAGATGAGTGAACAAGGTTACCAGATCTGAGCACAACAGTCCAAGTGTGGTCTGATCAGTGCTTTATACAATGGCACAATGACTTCCTTATATGTTAGAGTACTTCTTATCATAGAAGCACTATGATGTGCCGCCTTTGGAACACTACCAATATGCTCTCTAAACTTCAATCTACCATTACTCCGAAATCTCTAATCTCATCTACTTCCTGCAGTACGGCACCATCAGTATAGTACACAGCCTTATATTTCTGCACTCCAAAATGCAACATCTTGAACGTATCGATATTAAAACTACAACTCCACTCTTTTGTCCAAATAAAGTCTTCAATCTTCCTGAAGGGATTCAACATCAGTGCTACTTATAATTCTTCCCAGCTTTGCATCGTTAGCAAATAACTGAAGATTCCTAGTCAGTTCACATAACATGTAGTTTACAAACAAGTTAAACAGCAGGAGCCCAACAACAACCCTGGGGCATGCCACTGGTTATTCTCCTTTCTCGAGACACTGCTCCATCATACACAACCTGCTCATATCATTCAGAGAGCCAATCTCTGATTCATCTAACCAATATATTATCTATTCCCATCCTTTTGTATTAGGATGGGAATAGATAATATATTATATTCACTGTAGCTTGTACACCAGCTTATGTGATAACCTATCAAATGCTTTTGCAAAATCTAAGAATATCATTGTATATGATTCTCCCTTATCTAACTCACTTGTCACCTTATCATAAAATGCAATTAAATTACTGAAACAGCACGAAACCTTTGCAAATCCATGTTGACCATAAAGAATGCTCTGTCCATCAACCCAATTCTGTATTCTATTCTTTACCAATCTCTCTAACACCTTGACCACAACTGCAGTTACACAGACTGGTCTATATTTGGAGACTTCTGTCTTAGTACCACTCCATAAGCATGGTTCTATTTTGCCTTCTTTTCACTCCTTAGGAACCTTACTCACTGCAAGACTTTCATTAAATAATGGTCAAGGGCATAGCCAACTGTGATGCACTATCCTTAAGAATACTTCGTGATATGTCACTTAAAACTCGCCAAGAATGGCAAGGCTGCAGGAGTGGATGGTATTCTCCCTGAGTTTCTATAACATCTCGGTCAACAAAGCCAAACATAGTTGGCCGCCCTTTTCTCAGAAATTATGACTGTAAACTACAAAATCTGTGGTGGGAAGCCAAAATAATTGCAGTGTCCAAATCAGGGAAAGATCCAAATGATGTGAAAAATCTATGCCTAATCTTATTGCTTTGCTTCACCTTTAAGCTCTTTGAAAGAATTCTCCTTAAAAGAATTTCACCACTCATCGAAAGAGCACTCCCGATTGAACAAGCTGGCTTCAGGCCAGGAAGAAGTTGCTGTGACCAGGTCCTGGCCCTGACAACACAGATTGAAGCAGGCTTCCAGAAGAAACTTAAATCTGGAGCCACTTTCATTGATCTAACATCAGCTTATGACAGTCTGGATCAGGGGCCTCCTCCTAAAGCTAGGAACTATTATAAGGTATAAAAAAAACAAAAAAACTTTCCAGCTTTTTGAATTCATTCTCTCCAACAGAAAGGTCTGAATCCATATTGGCGGAAAAAAGAGCAGGCCCAGATTCCTTCACAACGGTCTCCCTCAGGGCTCTGTGTTATCCCCTTTACTTTTTAACATCTACATGTACGACTTACCACATACCAGCTCAAGCAAGTATATGTACGTTGATGACTTAGCAATCCTTCATCAATCTACCTACTTTGCCAACCTGGAATTAACCTTGAACACAGACTTGAACATCCTGGAAGAGTACTTCAAGCAGTGGTACTTGAAGCCAAATCCAACAAAAACTATGTCCATAGTATTTCACCTGAACAATGCAGAGGAATCGACACCTCAACCTTTCTTTCTGTGGAAAAATGGTAGAACACGAGCCTCACCCGAAATACCTTGGAGTGAGCTTGGACAGAAGCCTAACCTATAAAAGGCACATCACCAACCTGTCCAACAAAATTAAAATGAGAAACAATATCATTTCAAGGCTTGCTGGAACAGAATATTGTGCAGAAGGGCACAATATTCTGCACTAGCCCTCGAATTCTCTGCAGCAGAATATTGTGCCCCTGTCTGCGAAAGAAGTTCACACTAACATTATAGACACCCAACTTAACTCTACCGTGCGCACAATTAGTGGGACAGTGAGAAGCACCCTCTCCTGGCTGCCTGTCTTATCTAACATTGCTCCATCAAACATACAGAGTAGACGAGCCTCAATTAAAGAATTTATTAAAGCAATGAGCAACCCACTCCTGCCCTGCACCAGACTCTCATAAATCCACCTAGTCTTCGCCTAAAATCTAAAGCCTCTCTGGTCCATGGACGAACTCTCTTCAGCTGTCCTGCCATCAACACCTGACATGTGGAGAGAATACTGGTCCAACAAACGGCTTCCTGATAGAAGATCCCTGTGCTCTGCAGCCTGGTTTTGATCTTCCTAGGAAGATTTGGTCATCAATCAGCAGGATCAGAACTAACTAGGGCAGATATGACTACCTATTACATAAATGAGGGCTGTTAGACCACCCTTATTGTGATTGTTCTCCTGTGGCTCAGACGATTACTCATATTGAGAACAACTGCCCGAGGTGCCAATTTCACAGTGGTGGCCTACAGGACATCCACAAGGTGACAGATGAGGCCTTGGATTGGCTTTCCAGACTGGACATTGACCTGTAGTTGTTCTGTATTCCAGAACAACTATGTTTTCACTTAAAAATTGAATCACTTTTTTGAAAATTACTAGCAATATTAATGCAGCTGACTTGCCCTTCCTCTGACAAGTTGATTATGTCTTCAATTTTTGTTCTCTAGCTAGTTTACATATCTGCAAGGTAACCCCAAGATTCCAAAATCATCTTGCGACCTTCACTTGCCCACACAGTTATCAAACCTATAGCATACATGTGGCAAGATGATTTCTTCTGCAGTCTTGGAGTTATCTTGCAGATGTAAACTAACCAGAGAACACAAATTGCAGAGATAATCAACTTGTCAGAAAAATGGAGGCAGGTGCATTATTGCTGGTAATCCTCAAACGTAGAACTATTCTTGAAAGATAATTTAGATTATAACGTGTGTTAGTGGAACTCATTTCATTCACTCACTCTCTCTTTCTCTTTGTTTCTTTGTTTTATCCATTTGGATAAATGTACCTCCCCATATTTCAAGCTTAAATAAAAAATATACTCTAATATTAAAATTACTTCTACATAAAAAATTAAAGCAATATTTAAGGAAATTGTATGTTAATTAACATCTATTATTACTTTTCAGTGAAATCCTAAGACTCATGGGAAAACTACTATTATGCTGTCTTAAATTTATTCATTGTCCCTAGTTCATTTCCAGCTGTATCCATAGATGCAAATTAATTTTATTCAATCTTATTAACCAGCTACATAATCAACATATTATTCATTCACATTTGTAGCATTCATAATACTCCAATGTATCCTACATGCATACCACTCTCTATTTAAAAACCTACTCGTTACCACACTATAACTTTCAGGAATAGCTTCTGGTAAGTTCTTTTTTTTCTTTTGGTAAGGTCTTCTCATCAGCTTGTCTTAATGCACTATAACCACAGTCTGTCATCACTCCTCCAAGAAGTCATAAGTCTCATTTCAAGTGTAGTGATGATCATATCACCTCTCAATCTTATTTACTATTTCTGCACTTCTCATACCTAGTGCTTTTGATCATATCCTCCTTTATGAAGTTGCCAAGGATGGTCTCTTGCATAAAATGTTTAATTTATTTTATATCATATCATAGTGTCTTTTTCTAAATAATATGCTATAACCCTTTGGCAATTCTGGATTATACTTGTACTTCTAGCAACAGTCATTTTTATCACCCTTCCATAGTTGCTCATTATGGGAGTTCTTTGCTGTTGCCCACAAAGATCATTGAACTGTACTTCTAACTCATTTGCTTCTTCTTCCATACTGTTAGGCAATACACCCACTCACCAGCTGCTGGCTGAATCTTAAAGAAATACATTACACACACACACACACACACACACACACACACACACACACACACACACACACATATATGCAAAAAAAAACCTACAAAAAGAATATCAATCTGATAAATCAGGTATAAGTATAAGCAACAACTATCATTAACTAAACTGTTAATTCAAATTTTACTCTATAATTATTAATTACAACTAGCTAAGAATGTTAAGATTATTCTAAAAAGCTTTATAGCTGTGTCCAAAAAAGTGAGGTTAAGATAAATAAATTAAGCACATCCAGTTCCTCTTTCACAATTTTGAATGTTTCAGCTGTGGTTTGAGAAAAACTTAAATGAAATCAAGTGTATATGTGAACTGGTCAGAAAATAAAATGCTTCAAGGGCAAGATTGACATAATATAGGAGGAAGAAATTGCTAGTACATTAATCACTTGGAAATTGATAAGATTAGGTTAGGGTACAGGTAATACTTCTGCCTTAATAATAAACAGATCTCAATTAATTCACTTTTGATCATCTTCAATGAATCGATTAATCTGGAAAAAGTACCTTTTGGACTGGAAGTTTGCAAGATTTACTCCAGTTCTTCCTAAGAGTGGTTAGTATCACAAATAAAAAAAATGGAAAAATTAGGAATCTTATCAAGGATATTCGAGTTCCCTTAAGGGTCAAAGTCAAATAACTAAGAGGAGACCTCCACATCACCTTTCAGGAATACGGAGAACTGACTGGGACTTTTGACTTGATGTCCAGTCATCACCTTCATATAGTGCACCCTATTAATAGGTATCTATTAGGTGCTGAACAAACAAGGAATGGGCTGGAAATTTGGGACTTAGCTAACTAAATTACTCTTCATTGGCTTAAACTACAAATGAATATGATGGTACAACATAATGATATGTTGCTCAGTTAAACAAGATCCTTTACTGTTTTCATCAGGGAATCTGTTTCATTACTGGAACAAGCTCCAACTTAACATCATCTAGAAGAAGAAAGATAAACCAAACATCAGAAATGAAGATACGAACCATCAATATAAGGAGTTTTAATGGAAAGGAAATGAAATTAAACTTGCAGAATAATTGGAAAAGTACTACATGGACATAATTGGCATTACTGAGACAAAGTGAGATCTTACTGACTATAGATCAGTGGTTCTTAACCTTTTCAAAGTCATGGAACACTTTTGATTATAAGAAAAATTTGGGGAACACCAAAAGCATTAGGGTCATAAAACTAGCAATAAAAATATGCATGGACTTGCCTTTTTATAAAAATGGAACTTATTTTAATGTGATACATGAGCTTGTTGGCTTTTGCAGATTTCAGCAATATCAGGTCTAATATGTGAGCTACCCTCATTTCTTTGTCTATATTAGTAAGTCTTTCACGCTTTTTAGTTTTTATGAGTTAATATTGGGAAACTGAGCTCACACAAATATGATGTTGAAAACTAAGAAAATTTTCTGTGCTCTTATGGAGAGAGAGCTGGGTATTCGGCTTGGACAAAAATCCAAAATTCCTCAAATGTTACTTCAGAGAATTTCATTTTTAGAGTACGATCCGTTGATAAGTTAACTAATTGTTCTTCTTGTAAAGAAAATTCACAACTCTATGTATTAACTGGGTGAAATGAATTTCTCATTGTCATAATTGTGTGCATTTAAGGAAGGAAAGTAACTTGATCTTTTCTTCCCATATTGTTAATTGTTCTATTATAACAGAAATAATTCCCTCGACATTTTTATTCAGAGTAGCCAGTTACACTCAGAACTGTGTCATGAGACATCTTTCACCGGTGGAACACTTGTAACCAGTTCACGGGACACGAGTGTTCCAGGGAACACCTGTTAAGAACCACTGCTACTATAGCAGTTATGTTCAGGCAATAATGATCAAGGCAAGAAAGGAGTAGCAATAGCATTCAACACCAAACATGAAGATAAACTTCTTGATTGAAAGCCAGTTTCAATTAGCGATATGGGCACACTTCAAAATGAGGAAATGGACAAGCTACCTTGTCCATTTCCTCATTATTTATTATTATTTCCTCATTAAGTCATTAGAACAGGCAGCTGACATAATGGGAATAGTAGTTCTTGTTGGTGATCTTAACAGCAGAGTGAGAAATGAATTCCACCAGGCATATAGGAACATTTTTTGGGAAAATTTGGAGGAAAGGGCAAAGCTAAGTATATGCTGAATTGCTGCTCAGGACACAGACTAGTCATTACTAACACCACGTTCTAACATGTGCAGAAGTTCATGTAGAGACACAAGAAATAAAATCCTCACTGACTACATCATTGTTGATAGTGATATTTTCATGCTGGTTTAAGATGGTGTACAGAGGATTTGAAATTGGAAGTGACCGTTAGTTAGTGCAAAGGCAGGATAAACATAGATATTACATTGAAAACAGCAGTATATAAGAAAGTTTTAAAAAGAATTAAAGTTCATCATGCGTATCAAGGATTTAGGCCTAGCATGGCCTGTTCTGGCCTTAGAAGTCATTATTGAATCGTTTAAGAGGACGTCCTGGTTTTCTTTTTCCTAATGGCTTGTACTTTAAGGCTTGTTTTGGTAATCTTTCTATAAGAATTAAAGTTGAGCAGCTTTTACAGGTAAGCTGTAGATTGGACTATACAAACATTATTGAAGAAAATTTGAAGCAGCTTGAAAACCAGAACCAAACCTTTGAGTCTCGGTGGTAAACTCCTAAAGAAGGCATTGATTCAGCTAGGGAGGTAAGATTGTCTATAAGGAGAGAAAAATAACCACCCCATGGCAGACGCAAGTTAAAGAAGCAGTTTTGGAAAAGAAGAAAGCATACCAAAAACTCTTAGCAAATAAGTTGGCAGATTCTCTAAAATAATACAGAGAAATGTACGAGAGAAGCTATGTGTAAAAATAGCTAAACAAAAGTTATAGGAAGACTTCAGTAAGAATATAGAAATAAATATCAGGAAGGTGGCAAAATGTTCTGGAGACTATTGAAAAAGCTTAGAAATGGAAGAAAGAGTGCTGTGAAAGGAATCAAAGATAAGTGACATGAAAACTAAAGATAAGGATCTCCTAGATGTCTGGAGTAATTACTTTGAAAGACTGATATGAAATAAGCATTGATAAAAGGACGGTAGTAGAAAATTTTCTAGAGAAATGCAAACAGGAGTACATATCAATGCTTGAGGTAGAAAATGCTGTCAAAAAACTTAATGTGGAAAGGCAGCTGGAGTAGATGATACTCCACCAGAAATGCTCAAATATGGAAGAATAAGAGTTTTGCAGTGGCTACACTGCTTAATTAGGTTGAATTCCAGATGATTGGAACAGAGCTCTAATAGTTCCCATCTATTAAAAAAATTGAGAGGGGGGAATAAAGTTGACTGTGATAATTAGAGGAATTTTTTAACATAAGTGTTCCAGGTAAGATTTATGCAAGCATGCATAAATCTTACTTTGAGAAGAGGTTGAGAAAGGTTGTAGAAGAACAAGAAGAAAAACTTGGAGAATGAGAAGCTAGGTTCAGACCAAATAGAGGTTATCAAGATCAGATTTTCACTTCTCAACAAATAGTTGAGTAATCATGGGAATATGACAAAGATCTAAACTTAAGTTTTGTAGTCTAATCTTTAAAGGTACCTGTGGCAGGATATTATAAACAACAAATTACATGATAACCACAGTAATTAACTTTAATGAAATGAAAGTACAGATATTTCATACGGAAAATAACAGTACATCATCAGTGCCTAGAAACTAGCAAATTGAAGAAACAGGAATACAGGGTGTGTGTGTGTGTGTGTGTGTATATATATATATATATTTTTTTTTTTAAAAAAAAACTGTTGTGTGCTAGAAGTTAATATTAATAAATACATAATAAATATTATTTATTAATTTCAAGGATGAATATTATCTTCACTCATATTTATCATCTATATCAGCACTTCCCAAACTGGGCTGCAGCTTGGGGGCCATAGGTGAAATAATGAAAACAAATTTAAAATCTTTTAAGACTAAGTAGATTTTTTTTTATCTTAAAAGAAATATTTTAATTTTTATTATTTATTTAATTTTTTGTTATTTTTTATATTTTAATGGGAAAAAATTGCACATTAGTGCAGGTTCACAAATTTTGCTTCGTGTGTATTTCGGCACTTAATGAATATTAGTAAATATATGCTTATTCATATAAGTTTCATTTGAAAGCAGAAATATAAGAATTGCAGTTTCAAATATTTCACCTGATATTGACTTTTTGTGTAGCAGTATTGAAACACATCAAATTATTATTAAACTTCTTTTGTTTTTAATTCATTCTTTATTACTAATTGTTTTACAGTTTCATGTGCTTCTACTGCAAATGTACAATAACAATATATCTATCTATATAAAAATATAAGATAATGTGTCATGTAAGATGCTAAAAATGTAATATTTGCATTTGATTTTTGCAATATTCACTGTGTATGTTTTGTATTGAATATAAATACAATAAATATTATAATAATATATGTCTATATTAAGATTTGGGGGGGGGGGGCATGAAATATTTTAATTTTTTCAAAGGGGCCCTGACATCCAGAAGTTTGAGAAGCACTGATCTATATGGATCACATTATGAAAGAAAGTGACATTAAGCCTTATATTAGAATGGGAGATATCGTATGTGTGGGTGGGGGTACAGTATCCTGAAAGAGGATGGTCACTAGTGGTGTGCTGCAGGGGTCAGTTTTGGGACCATTGTTATTTAATATTTATATTAATGATATTGAGATGGGTTTAACTAGTGATACAGATGATGCAGAATTGGTAGAGCAATGTAGAATTAAGCATCTGCTATGACCCTACAGGAGGACTTGAATAGATTGCATGAATGGGCAGTTAAGTGGATCTCACAGTTCAGTGTTGCAAAGTGTCAAGTTTTACAGTTTGGTAAGCAGTGATGAGATGCAAAGTAAGTTGGTGGGAGAAAACTTTAAAGGTAGTAGAGGAATGAGAAATCTGGGAGTGGTGGTGGACTGTGACTTGTAGAAATAGAGGTTATGATGCCATTGTATAAGGTTGATCAGGCCTCATATGAATTATGCACAGATTTGATCACTGGATTTTCATGGTGATGAGGATATGTTAGAAAAGGTCCAGAGAAGATTCACAAAAGTGGTCTTTGAATGTGGAGTATGAGGACAGATTGAGAGAATGTAAATTGCAGTCTCGTGAATAGGAGGAGGTATGATTAAGACGCAAGTTAGTCGAAGGTTATCAGGTTGACATGGAAGAGATTTTTCATAGAATGAGGGTGTGTGTGGGGGAGGGGTAGAACAAGAGGCTATCCCTGAAACTGTATGAGTGTGAGCTGAGTGAGGAGAAGCAGGTTCTTCATTCTTTACATGGAGAGTGGTTGGCGAGTTTAATGAATTGCCCGAGTGTGTTTTGAATATAGACACGTTGAATCAGTTTAAAGTACGGTTGGATTAAGCTTAGTGTATACATACCGTTATCTGACTCCATGGAAGTCAGATGTTAATAATAATATCAAAGTTAGCTCTTTACTTTATGCAGATGTTGTACTCTAAACACATCTAATTTTAATAACAAATTTAGTTAGATAATCTTAACAAATTCCACAAAGAGTCCACTCGGGGCACTCCCGTTCTCTCTCTCTCTCTTCATCTCTCACACTATTACTGTATTTCACTGCCAAGCACTTCTGTCTCTTCATTACCAATCTCCTGATTTTTGACTTCATCTCTTGCATGCATCATACACTATTACTTTCACACACTGTGCTTCCATTCAGCAATGCTTTCTTTAGTGCACTTGCTCCAAAGTCATTCAAATGCAACCCATCACACCTGTATAGTTTCATTTTTCTCTCAAACACATGCCATACATCCGCAAACTAGAACTTGTTTTGTTTTTAGAGGAAGTAGAGAGAGAGAGAGAGAGACAGATGGTGGATTAAAATTGAATGAAGAGGATGTATTCTGAATTGAGCACTTGGTCATTCAGGCAGTAGGACTGGATGGGATTTCACCTCATCTTAAGGGATGTGCTAAAAAAACTGATCATGCCACTGATTTGGCTGATTGAAGTCTAGCAATGAGGTAGGTTCTGTTCCTTTAGGAGTGAAAAGTAAGATATTGCCATTGCATAAGGATGGTAGTAGAATGAAAATATTAAACTGAGACTGGCTATTTCTTTTGTGGTTAAGATTTTAAAAAAAATAGAACTCTTATATAGAATTGGACAGATGAGGATAATATTTATGAATGCTAGGGTACTCTTGTTTTAGTAATTTGGTGGCATTTTATAATAAAGTAATAAGCATCTATTGAGGGAAAGACTGCTGTTTTTCTAGATTTTGCAAAGGGATAGGGTGCAACATAAATTGATATTTAAGGTTGCAGCATTCAGGTTTAGATATTGGGCTAGTGGATTGGATTGGAAATTGGATCAGATCTGAGCACAGTAATCTGGATTACTGTGCTCAGATCTAATCATTAGGATTGGGAGAGGATGAAGTAACTGTAGAAACATGATAGAGGCAGATTAAAGTGATAGTGATTGCAGAACATTAGTTATGTGACTGAGGGAATGTAATCTGCATGGAAGAGAAGTGATGTGTGGGGATTTTGTTGTCCTCACTCACCGAAATTTTCTACAAATCTATAGTACATTCATGCCATGGTTGGGCAAAGGATTTTTTTCCCTGCTTTTTTTTTTTACATAATCCAGAAATCCTACTCTAGAGACCAAGCATGAAACTTTTTAAGCCACTTCATACCTCCAATAAGCAGGATAGTGGTCTTGCACTGGGTGATGAAGTTCATCTCCCATTCATAAACATGTGGTGGAATTTGAAAACTTGCAGCCTGTTGGTTGGGGAGCAAATATGCAAACCACTTTGCCAACCAGCTGGACTGAGACATTATGCTTTTGAGGGATAGTTACCAGATGAACACTAAACATTTTTTCATAGTAGAATGAGGGGGAAAGGAACAAGGGTAGGAAATAATCCCTAGACATTGCAAAAAGATGTAAGAAATGAATTTTTTGCATGGAGATATGAACATGGAATATATTGCCTGAGAGTGTGGCAAGTGTAGACGATGAATTTCAGTGGCCTGACAGGCTTATCAAAGGCAGACCTTCCACAATAAGTCTTATGACTCTATGGAAGTTCAGAATAATAATACTCTAACCATAGAATTGCTGTTTCTTCAATACTGAGGTGTCAGAATAAGCTTCTGCTTAAGTTAATATATAGTATAACATGTTGCCTCTAGTATATACAGAACAAGCTGCATGAAATATTCTAGAGGAAATAAATTAATTCTTTCAAACATCTAAGATACCAGTGGATTCATTACTGATTGAACTAGTACAAGGAGAATACCATGAACCTATACTGACTGGGAATGAATGAGGCAATTTTTAATTATTCCATCTGGGAAAGATTGCAGCCATGCAGTACTGTGAATGGACTAAAAGATAATTTGGAAATCCTACTCTACAAAAATCACTTTACAAGCCACTTCCAGTAAGCAGGGTTGTCACTCACACTGGACAATAAAAAGCATCTATCATCAAAAGACATTCATTACTATGTGGCAGTGGGACTTGGTGGTTGGAAAATGAAAAGCCTTTTTGCCCTGTGAAAAGGCTGAAAAACATTAAATTGGCCTCTTGCTAATGGTCTGTCCTCTAGTTTGAAATCCTGTTTATTTGGAAATCATAGAGGAATCAACAGGTTAAACATATGCAAGGAAAAAAAAACTGCATTGAACAGCCAAGAGAAAATTAATAGTTTCAAATCTTATTGAATTGTCAACTGACCTTATGTTGTCATTAGATGTTTTCTTTACATAGCGACATATCTATTATAGTGAACCCTGAACTTGTTCACGAAAGCATTTCAGTAATGCAGCTTGCATACCACTCAGATTTTCTTCATTTTTCCACACGATTACATAACTTACAGGAATGGTTTATTGCTTTCTACTCTAATTCCTTCTATATTGATGCTGTGAAAGTCTTTCATTATCTTAATCTAGATCATACACATTATTTCATCCTATGCACTAAACTGCAATTTAAGTTTCCTCAGCCTCTCTCTATAGCTAGTGTTCTAGTCTTCATATTATTTCATTTACCTCTGTACCATATCAAGGGTTTCCTCATCACACTGGAAATGAGATGAATAAACTTATAAATTGTTCATGTTGGTCTGATCAGTGCCTTGTAGAATAGTACAACCACCTTATGTCTGTCAGTTTGCTCCTTATTAACTAGAGTATACTGTGTGTAATCATAACACTTGCAATGTGCTTCTGGACTTTAGGTCTCTGACAATCCCCATGTAGGTCCTGAATCTCAATATATACAACCTAAACTCTTGTATTCTAAAATGCAACTTATTTGTTGTTGAAATAGTAACCTATTTATCCGAGCTGCCTTTCTTAACTCATTCATGTCAGAATGAGTTTTATTCTGTGCTAGTGGATGGCAAGACGCACAACTAGGTAGTAATGTGCTAACCCTTCCTGCAGGGACTTGACATCAGCATCAAACTTTATCTCCCCATTTTTTGCATCATCAGCAAGCTGGTTGAAGTGGTCAATGTATCCACTCTGCAACCACATGCTGCAGGTTTGAATTCTGCTGTAGGCATAAATGTATGTAATTGTCTTTAGGTAGAAGAATTTCATCAACTAGTGTCGAGTGCTGTCCCACTTAAGGGGGGGGGGGGACTTGAAGTAGCTTGTCAAAGTTCCATGTTTGGTCTCCAGAGCAGGATTTCTGGTCTGTGAAAAATACAAATACATATAAAATTAATAAAAAGGAAAAATCCTTAGCTGACTCATGTATGAATGTAATGTAGGCTTACAATCACCTTTTTGTGCATGAGTTACATTAAAAAAAATATTAAATATCCTTTGCCATAATGAAATAACAAAATATTCAACAGTAATAACTCTGTAGTATTCCACTGGTTATTTTTCTATTCTGGGACCTTCCCTTTCTCCTTATGCAGAACTTTTGCTGTCAGACAACTAATCTCCTATCCATCTGATCAAACTGTTGTCCTTACTTCTCTTTCTCCCCTTACTTATTCATTAATGTGATGTAGTGATCTGTCACTAATTGCAGAGTTCAGAAATATCACTGCATATGACTTATTTTTTCTTCATCCAGCATAGTTGTTGCATCATAAAATACCTATACATCAATGAAGCAAGATCTTTTTTTACAAACCATTGCTGACTATTGTAGAAAATATGATTATAATCCTGTTTGCTATCTTTAATACCTTAACCATTACTAAAGATATACAGACTTGTATAATTAGAAACATATGCTTTAGGCTGTGGCATTATTTTAGCCCTTTCCATTTTTTTTTTTTTTTTTTTTTATTTGCAAGATGATCTGTTAAGGAACCAGGTAAGGCATAATTAACTGCACTGCTCATTCCCAAAAAATACATAGTGATAAATTATCTAGACTTCACAGCCTTTTTTCATAAATATCTATTCCTTTACTTCTGATCCCTCTAGCATTAATCTTCCTTTTGGAATTTATACATTGCTCTCATTACTGAAATATGCTAACTAAATAATTCCATTGTATTCTCTGTAGTGATCAGTTTACCATCATCATCAACCCACCAGTGTTGCTCTTTCATGCTCATTCTTCCTCTTGCTTGCCATGATAACAGAAAATCCTTTGTTACCATGTAATAAATAAGATCATTGGATCTTATTTATTCCTGATAGTCCAATTTCCCCTGCTTTCTTTCTTTGCTTTGCTTGTATGTATCTTCCTCATTTTCCCACATTGCTTGCCAAATTTCACTCATTTTCTTTATTTTATCTTTCTGACATTTGATAACTTATATTAGTTATCAGATACATGCTTTTTGTTCACCCACTATTCTCCAGGTAAAAATAGTGTTTACTACAGAAATGCAAACTGCTAGGATGACCTCTTGTTTTGCCGTCTACTCTGAAAAAAAAAAAAAAAAAATTCTTCTTCTGAGATGGTGAATGTAAATTATGTCCCAATCCTCTCATCCCTTCCTATCCACCAGATTGAAGAAATGTCATCAGATACTTAACATTTAGAGACCCATCTTCCTCTTCTCTAGAACCTTTCAGTCATCAAAACCAGCTGAATACATCTGCTCAGTAATTAAAGTACAGAACTGCTGCCATAATCTTTTTTGTCCTCAGTTTTAAGTGTGGTTTCTAAATTTCAGCTCCTGGTATCCCAGATCTTATCACCTTCCTTTATTGCCAGATTGCTCAGATATTTAAAGGTGATAAAAAATCTACATATTGTCAAAGTAGCTAGCCTGAGTATTCTTTACTGGGTATCATGTAAGGAATGAAATTTTACCTGATACTGTTGTCCAGTTTTGTTTGTCCACAGAACTGGAGATTCTCTAGAAAAACTCAGAACTGAATGGATTGACAGGGGAGCCAGTATTACTGAGAAAAGAGGGCTCTAGAAGGAAAAGATAAGTCCTGTGGTGTCATGTAAAGGTGCATTTCTTTCAATACTGAGTTTTTTTTTTTGCATATTTGCAAGCCTGTTTAAGTTTTTATTTGAATTACTGTAATACTAATGACATCAACTAATGAAATCAGTATGTGATGGTACCACTGGTAAAGCAGTCCAGATGCCATCTGAATTGCTTGGATCTGATCACTGGGATATGAAGATAATAAACTTTGTAGGGTAAGTATGAAAATGATAACTGTCAAAACTGGCTTTAAGAATCAGGTTGAGAGTATGTATTCTGCAAAGTTTAGAGGAAGGGATGATATGATTTGAAGCATTTAAGTTGAGCGATATTTACCATATGGACACTACAAATGTTTCAATTGGTAGAACAGGAGACCATAAGGGTGCTAGTGTCATTCTTGGAAAGAGCTATGTACTGTTCAGATAAGTATTTATTTTTAGTAAATATTTGCAGTATTTCTAATCCTTATTTTTTATTATTAAATGTGTTTAATTGTGACTATCATTACCCAATATATTGGGTTGGCAAATAAGTTCGTATGGCTTATGCGTTAGTACAAGTTTATGCTGCTTCTCCTGTCGCTATTGCGCAGTTGAAAGGTGACATTTCACATAACCTTTCGTTGAATTTTCGTTCGGCCTACTTCAGTTGCGTGTTTGTAACATACTTTTAGAAATGGAAGGAAATAACGTACATTACTGGCATATTTTGCTTTTTTATTTCAAAAAAGGCAAACTAGCTGCAGAGGCCCATAAAAAAAAAAAAAAAAAAAAAAAAATGCCGCGTATATGGGGATGGTGCCTTAACAGAATGTGTTTGCCAAATTCCGTTCTGGAGATTTCAACGTCAGTGATGCGCCTCATGCGGGAGATTGCTGCAGTACTGAATATATATTCCATACAAGCGTTGAAAACCATTTGCACAAGCTGGGATATGTTTCAAAACTCGATGTTTGAGTGCTGCATGAATTGACTGAGGCCAATATCACTGCTCGCATATCCACATGTGATTTGCTGCGAAGTCGCCAAGAAAATGGCCAATTTTTGAAGTGGATGATTACGGGAGATGAAAAATGGATCGTGTACGATAACGTGCTACGTAAAAGATCATGGGGACACGAGAATGAACTGCCGAAAGCGGGATTGCACCCAAAGAATATCATGCTCTCTGTGTGGTGGGATTATAAAGGTGTTGTCCACTACAAGGTGTTACCGTCAGGCAGAATGATTGATTCAACTGTCTATTGCTCACAGTTAACGCAACTGCCCCATGCAATTAGCACAAAACGTCCTGAATTGGCAAATCGGAAAGGAGTTGTCTTTCGCCACCACGAGACCGCCAGACCCCACACGTCGTTAACAACTCCGGAGTAAATTGTTACATCTTGACTGGGATGTTTTACCACATCCTCTGTATTGACCTGGCACCTTCTGATTACCACTTATTCTGATCTTTGCAGAATTCTCTGAACAGGAAAACCTGTGCCAATGAGGAGGCTGTCAAAAGACACCTAGATCAGTTTTTTGCCAGTAAATCTCAGGAGTTTTATGAAGTTGGCAGACAGATGGCAAGAGGTCGTTGATAAAGAGGGTCAATGTATAACTGACTAGTATGTAGTGTATATATATATATATATTAAATAAAATGTGTTTCATTCCACTCTAAAAAACTGAATGAACTTATTTGCCAACCCAATAGTTACAAAAATATTCCATGTTCATGGCACTGATTCATATGAGAAAAAGGGTGGCCAAAACTTTCAGTGACATCAATATGCAGGATTTGTGATGTAGTGTGTGTTTAATGTGTTCATTGCTGAAAGTGAGTGGTTTTTGGTGCAGTAGTGGAGTGTATATTGAAAATGTTTCATGAGTGAGTACAAGAAATGAGTCATGTCGAAAGTGGGAGAATGAAGTAGCTAACATACCGGGTGATTATAAAATAACGTCAAGTGTTCAGAACCCTCTAGCGAGTAATGTATTGGACGAAACACACCAATATTTGGTAGACGTACACAGTGGAACATGGGGATTCGATTTAACGAAAAAAAAAAGTACCAAAGGTCACCAACAGGAAATTTTGGCACTGCCAAATTAATTTTAATAAGTGTGACTAATGAATGACTAAATGGCAAATGAGAGACAGCACACATCAATTTCATGACGTTTATTGTTAATTACAAATGAGGTTCAATATGACCACCATTCTGATGTTCCAGGAACTGCATACGGTGCATGACATTTTCCACAGTGGCTCGCAACATATCGGAATTGATTTGTCTCACGTGTAACGTTATTCAATCTTTCAAAGTTGGAATATTGGGTACATGTCCTTGATTCACAATGCTTTTAAGAAATCCCCACAGCCAAGTCACAAGGATAGAGATCAGGGGATCTCAGTGGCCATGGTGTGGGAAATGCACAGCTAATGATTCTTCTGTCAGAGAAATGTTGTCGCAAAACACGCTGTACCTGAAGTCTGATGTGGGGTGGTGCACCATCCTGCATGAATATGGCCGAATCAAGACATCCTCTTTGCTGCAGTTGTGGAACCACAAAGTTCTGTAGCATATTGGCATACCTGTTAGTATTGACGGAAGGTCACTGGTCTGTTTTGGCGATTTTCCTCGTAAAAGTATGGACCGATGATAAAAAGATGCTGCAAATCCGCACCACACTGTGACTTTGGGCAAGTGGTTAGGCATGTGCAGATTAGTTGCAGCCCAAATGCAACAGTTGCATGGGTTAATATCACCATTCAAATAAAAGTGCACTTCGTCACTCCATAAAATCTGCCACGGCCATGCATCATCCACTTCCATGCGTACTAAGAATCTCAAAGATAAGTCGATGATAAGATAAGATGTGGTCGCATCTTATCTTATCTCAAAATCTCTTTTTTTGAGATAAGTCGATGATAAGAATCTCAAGATAAGATGTGGTCGCATCACCAGGGCACAATTCTTGAACATGACTGATTTTATAGGGGTAAAACTTCAACATCTGATGTAGGATTTTCCACACCGTTGTGTATGCCATATCCGTTTGCCGGGATATTGCTCATGCACTGCTGGTACCCTGCACATTCGTCATCTCCTGTTCCACAATAGCAGTTGCAACTTGTTGGTAATTGATTGGTTTGCATCTCCTGCCTACCTGCACTGCTAGAGTTCCAGTAGTTTCAAATTGCCGAATCAGTTTTCATAAGTTTGTTATGCTAATCTGTTAGTTTCGTAAATTTTTCATATGCCAAAAATCACGAAGACAAGCACTGGCATTATTCTTCTGCTGATAATAGAGTTTGACTAACAAAGCATGCTCATGTAAGGTAAGAGGCATCGAAAAGCAGTTCATCTACAAATGATAAGAAATCTCGTAGGCTTTCCTTTTATTGCATGATCACTTGCAAGAAACGCGATAATGCAAATTAATGCATTTTACTTGGTAAACACCGCCAAAATTTCTTCTGTTGGCGACTTTTGGTACTTTTTTTTTTGTTAAATCAAATCCCTATGTTCCACTGTGTACATCTACCGAATATTGGTGTGTTTCGTCCAATAATTACTCGCTAGAGGGCTCTGAACACTTGACATTATTTTATAATCACCTGGTGGATGTAAGGTAGGAATGTGCAAGTGTTGCAGAGAATGTAGTGAAAGCAGTGAATGATAGTGTATGAAGGAAATGGATGAAAGTAACAATATGAATGATGAGGTGACAGTGCAGAGAGAGAAAAAATAGCATGTTTATATAGACTTCAAGACAAAGCGTGAGCTCGATTGGCATATGGTACAGCAGGAGGGAGAATGAAAGAAAAAGTGAATGAGAAAAGTATAAAAGTGTGAGAAACCTGGAGTAAAGAGAAATTTTGAGAATTTGATAAGTGTACTCAATGAGAAAGTGATGAAAACATGTTTCTTAGGTGCAGAGATAAAGAATCTTTATGTTAGTGAAGCTTTTAGTTTGCATCAGGAGAAGTGAAAGGGTTGGTTTATGTAAGCACAATGATTTGAAAGGTGAGAAATCTTCAGTGAGAGAAGATATGAAATAGTTGTTAAAAGAAACAAAAATGATGAGTAAAAAAAGTTAAGACTGAATCTGTTGCCTCAGTATGACAGGCCATAATTGCTAATAGTCAATGAGAAGATTGCAGGAGGAATGGTGTACAGTTTATGGATAGGAGTGAATTTGATGGACAATAGGACTTATATACCTAATGGACCACATTTGAATGGTTTGGAGTAAAATAAAACATTTAATTAACATTTTTATAATTATAAAACAATTTTATCTAAATTTATAAATATAACTGCTTTAATATGCACATGTATTCAAATTATGATTTTAGGAAACGTGAAAATAGTTCTGGTTGTGCTTATAATCGTCCACTTTCACACCGACCACATACATTTCGGAAAGCCAAATATTATGGATATAGTTTTAGTAGCCACATTAATGGATTTGATCCTGATTATCCTATTAGTCGACCACCTGTATCTCCTCACCTGCTTAGCGATGATGAATGCCAGAAAGTGAGTATAATACAAACATATTGCTGTACTTAAAACTTTAAAGTAGTTTATCATCAAATTAGATGATCCTCTTGGCGCATTGTTTAAAAAATATATATCACTTAATATAAATAAATATTGCAGTGAGATTTTGGAGGGGTAGCACTGATATTTGTTTGCAATGATATAGACAACTTTAAATGAAATACTTAAGTTTTGATGGTTTATCACTAGATGTCTACTAGGCATGTTAAAACATTTTTATGATGATTGATGCATGTACAAAACATAACTCCAATGTATTTCAACCTGTGCTAGACATTTATCAGGGAGAGAGTAGATCAGTTGATAATATTCAAAACATGAATCACAAGACAAGTTATATACCAATGTACTTGCTTTTTCATGTCTCAATGAGTTAACAGGAGAATGCACTATTAGTTCAAAGGGAAACAATGGATAGCTATAATTCATACATAACATTCGTTATTAGAAAACAAAAAAAAAAAAGTAATATCCACTTCCCAAAACTGAGACTAGCATGCATTCTGCCAGTTAAGATTCATTGATGTCATAACATTTCAGAGGCTTCAAAAAAACAAATATATTTGTTTTTTTGAAGTGAAATATATTTCATAAAATGAAATATATTTCATCTTATATTCAGAAGTTGGTTTCTAACTTAATGCAGTGGTCTAATGCTACTTGTACTGTAGGCAAGGAACACAGTGAAATATATCAACAGATATAGCTAAGATTCTGTTAAAATCATGTGGCTATACAGTACTAACAGAGTTTTACACAGTATTTAGCTTTCTTACATTTTTCTCTGTATTCTCTAAGAGCACAAGCTGACTTAATTGCCAGGAACTTTTGATATGCTTTCTTCTTTTCCTTCACTGCCTCTTTAACTTCCTGTGTCCACCATGGAGTTCTGATTTTTCTATCCTTGCAGACAACCTCACCACATGCCTCTCTGACTGAATCAATCAATGTTTTCTTCAGAGCCTGCCACTGAATCTCCAAGGTTTGATTCCTGTTCTCAAACTTTCATTTTTTTCTTCAATAATCTTTGTTTATTTTAGTCTACAGTTCACACCTGAGAGCTGCTCAACTTTTATTCGCTTTAAACTTTCTTACGTCATTCTTTTCAATATGAAATTCAATTTTATCCTGCTCAAGACTAAATAGTGATCACTTCTTCCAATTTCAAATCCTTTGTACACTCTGGTGTCCTGCACCAGGGAGAACACATCACTATCAACAAAATAGTCAATGAGACTTTTCTTATTCCTTGCCTCTTCTCTCCATGTGAATTTGTGCACATTTTTATGTTGGAACATTGTGTTAGTAATAACCATGACTGGTTATTATTTTAAATCCTATCAAATATTTCTGGGGTTATGCAAACTTGTTTGCTCCTGCTTAAGTAAAATAAAGAATTCTGAAAGCTAATTTAGAGAAATTAGCTCTTATTGAAACATCAGTAAAGGTTAAATCATCTGAATAGTGATCCTTTCTATAATGATAGCAAATATATACATCTGAAAGCAAGTGCTGTTCATTATGGAATACTGAGTCAGTTGATGGGAAATCAGTAGCCTCTACCTAAAACCAGTCTCGTCTTGAAAATACTTCATGAAAAACTTTTGTTTGTCTGCTGTAAAAGATTAATAAATTACTCTTAGGATGATTGGCTTTAACCAAATAAACTTTTTTTTAATCCTCCCTCTTCTACCTTTTATGGTATCAAGGTTATTCTTAGACTTTGTAACCTTTCTCGAGGATAAGGTGGTTAACCTTATGCCTCCTGGTGT
This sequence comes from Typopeltis vanoorti, assembly GCF_054136105.1. Lineage (NCBI taxonomy): Eukaryota > Metazoa > Arthropoda > Arachnida > Uropygi > Thelyphonidae > Typopeltis > Typopeltis vanoorti. The sequence continues at coordinate 70,699,073 of NC_143564.1, read as the reverse complement.
GTCCTATGTCTGTAGATGCATGTGTTCACAGGGATAATTTTCCTATTCTGGGGAATGAAAAACCAGAGTTTCTTGGTGAGAAAACTCCCTACGAGACTGGCCAACTCGACTATTGTCGAAAGAGACCAGATAAAGGTTCCTCGCATCACTGACAAGAATCGAACCCAGGTCTTTACAACCAAAGGACTTCATCTATAATGACTGAGCTATGGAGGCTCACCAAATAAACTACTTCTATAACCTTGGCTTAGAAGGTACTTATAACTGTTTACACTGAATATAGTTTGATATTGGTCTAAGTTGATTTTGGATTTCCATTGTTTTTGCCAGGACAGTTTTCTTCAACATCTGTGGAGCCACTCATGATAAGCCTGTACTAACCATTTTGCCAATACCTGTAGTTATCCTTGAATCCATTCATTGATGAAGCACTTGCAACTGCCTCTGGAAACCCATTCCACTCAAAATTCACAGATCTAGTCCTCATTCCCTTGCTAACCATAATGTTATATCTTTTGCAGGACTGATCCCTCCTTGTTTTCTCCCTTCATGCCATGTATTGAAAAAAAAATCTTTCAATCTTACAAGATCCCTTCAGTAACTTATTATCATTAACCTTTGACTTCCATGGAGTCAGAGACTCATTGTGGGTGGTACTCACTATTGCATACAGTGCTCATCCAACCGTGTCTTAAACTGATTCAATGTGTCCACATCCATAACACACTCAGGCAATGCATTCCACTCACCAGCCACCCTCCATACAAAGAACCTGCTTCTTACTCCTTTGCTCACACCCTCCTTATACAGTTTCCAGCAATGGCCTCTTGTTCTACTCCCCTCACCCATTCTATGAAAAATATCTTCCATGTCTACCTGATAACAACCCCTGACCAGCTTATGTCTCAATCATTTCCCCTCCCTCCACTCTTCCTCCTTATTCACGAGGCTCTGCAACTTGCATTCTCTCAATCTGTCCTTATACTCTGCATTCCAAAGACTACTGACTACCTTTGTGAATCTTCTCTGGACCCTTTCCGGCATATCCTCGTCACCATGAAACCCAATGACCAAATCTGTGCACAATAATCCATATGAGGCCTGATCAGGGATTTATATACAATAGAATTATAACTTCTCTACTTCTGTATGTCAGGGTACTCCGCATCATTGCCATTATCTGATGTGATGTCTTCACAACTTGTGCAATGTGGCCCCTGAATTTCAGGTCCTTGTCTACCATCACTCCTAGATCTCTCATCTCCTCTACTTCCATTAAAATTTCCCCACCAAGTGTATACTTTGCATCCCATCGTTGCTTACCAAATCTCAAAATCTTACACTTGTCAACATTGAACTGACTGTTCCACTTACCTGCCCACTCATGCAATCTATTCAAGTCCTCTTGTAAGGCATTAACATCTGCTTGACTGTGCATTGCTCTCCCCAGTTTTGCATAATCTGCAAACAGCTCGATATCACTAGTTAAACCCAACCCAATATCATTAACACACAAATTGAACAATTTGTGTGTTAATGGGCACACCACTTGCGACCTTTTCTCTTTCTAGATACTGCATCCCCCATATGCAACTTTCTGATACCTATCTGACAGCCAGTCACTGATTCAACACAGGAGTCTGTTATCCAATCCCATCTGTTTCAATTTACTTAAGGGCTTGTCATGTGGCAGTCTGTCAAAAGCCTTCACAAAATCTAAGTACACCACTGAATATGCATCTCCCTTGTCAAAGGTATTTGTCACCTTGTTATAAAAAAGTAAATTAGTGAAACATGATCTCCTCTTAACAAACCCATGCTGATAACCCCAGAGAATACTGCTATCATCAACCCATTTCTGTATCCTACTTCTCACCAATCTCTCAGGACCTTCATCACAATTCCAGATATACAGACCAGCCTATAATTTAAAGCTACAGCTTTATCACCACCTTTATGCTGTGGGACAATTTTACCCTCCTTCCACTCCCTTGGAACCTGTGCTGTTGCAAAACTCTTATTAAACAGGCATGCCAATGCTACTGCCAGTTCCCTGGGACATTCCATTAAGATGCGTGGTGATATGTCATCAAATCCTATCACCTTATTAACATGAAGGTTATTTATTTCCTCAAATATCTCCTGCTCACTCAGAATTAAGCTATGCTTTCCTATGTCCTCTACACTTAAGTTCCTCATGATTCCACCTTGATTAGGATGAAACACCCTTATAAATTGATCACTGACTACCTCCACAATGTCTTCTGCAGCAGTTACCATTCTACCACTTTCATCCCTTAACTTCATCTTTCCATGATCATTCTTCCTTTTACTTGCCACATATCTAAAAAATAAAAAAAAGTCTAGGATTTTTCTTAGCTTGATTTGCCAATTTCTGCTTATAATCTATTTTTGTTTTCCTTACTGAGTCGCTCTCCTGGCTTGTTCTTTATATTCTTCGTGTGACTTCTAAAATTTTCACATTTGACGTCCGTAGATGCCGTATCGTCACTGCCATACCTCGCATGGTTTTGGAAGTGATGTCTTCTGCTAGAATAAGTGGTAGGGTTGCAGATTCCCTTTCCACACAAAGTTTGTAGGACAATTGCAAACATCCATGCTCACAGTAGGATTTGAACCTGCAGCCTCTTGGCAGTAGAGCGGACACGCTAACCATTCGGCCAACAGGCTGGCCTTCATGTGACTGATTACCATTATTCATCTTGTACTTCCTCCAAAGTTCTTTCTTTTTCCAGATTTCATGCTTGAGCTCTACATTCATTCATTTTACACCTACCTTATTCAGCCTTTGGGATACATTCATATATTGATGCTGTTATGTATTTCTTTGCAAGTTCTCATGCAGTATTTATTTCCTTACCGCTCAACTCCTCATTCCATGTTATAGTTTGAAGTGGTCTCCTAAGCTTGTCATAATCACCAGCCTTATAATTCCACATATATCCTTTCCTCACAAAAGTCTGCATATGACTACAACACAGGTGATTACTTCATGATCACTTTTACCAACTGGAGGAAAATGTGAAAGGATATAATAGAAACTTAAGTTTCCATTATATTCTCTCTTTTTCTCCTGTCAACTAGACTTTGTAATCACCTTCACTATATCCTCGGAGCATTCCATAGACATTTTTTGTTGAAAGTTTATTTTTCACTTGGTTAGAGTATAATAAAATTAGTTTAATCCTTTATCCAAGTGTGAGCAAACAAAGTTTGTGCCTGAAAGTATCTTCAGGACTGGGGTAAGGTGGTGCAGCACCAGGACAACTCGTTGCAAAGGTAGCTTGCTCCACCTTTGCAACGAGTTGCCCTGGTGCTGCACCTCCTTACCTCAGTCCTGAAGATACTTTCAGGCACAAACTTTGTTTGCTCACACTTGGATAAAGGATTAAACTAATTTTATTATATTCCATAGACATGTCACAAGCTTTATTGGTTACCACTGGGATCCTTTCCACCACTTCATCCCCAAGGAATCTGAGCAACTAGATTTGCTCAGTAATTCAGATATGGCTCTTTTTAAATGCTTTTAAAGATAAATAACTGCCTTGTTCCTGCTTGTCAGTGTGTTCTTAAACATTGACTTAATCTGAGCTGTTTTGGCTGCCTTATGTTGAACCATCATGTCCGACAAATTTGCATTATTCAGGGAACTGAGTGATATGAATTAAAAACAAGAGCATCAAAAGCTATAGTCAAAACATCTTGATTAATTCACTCTTGATGTGAGGTCTAGCAGAAAAGTAATGAGTTTTTATTATTATTATTATTATTATTATTATTATTATGACAGCTGACAGTAGAACCAATAACATACTATATTAATGATTCCTGCTCTTTTCATCTGTCAAACTGAACAATAGTGCTACTGAAACTTTCAATACAATTAAGTGAGCATATGGTAATGATTCTTTGTCATGTGCTCAAGTGTTTTAAATGGCACAAGTTTTTAAAACGGAGAGAAAGCATGGAAGATGAAAAAACATGTAGGGTGGCCTGTCATAAGCAACTGTCAAATTTACTAAGAGATCCTTGAACACTTGCAAAGCATGTTATCAGTGTATCCAGAGATTGTGGATGATTATATCTTGCATCAGAACAATGCAACTTCTCATTTTATGCTGTCATTTCATGAGCATGTAGCCAAATAATGCATTCCAGTGTTGGAACAGCCACTGTGTTGCCAAATTTGACTGACTTTTTTTCTTTTCCTCAAGAACAAGATGAGAGGTGTCCATTTTGAGACTGCATCCAAAGAGCCATGACAGGGAACATAAGTAACAGAAGACCTTCAGTCCTGTTATAGAGCATGGAAGAAATCTTAGAGAACCGGTGCATTTCATGTGAGGGGAAGTTACTTTGAAGGTGACCATGAAATATCAGATGATTAATCGAATACACTGTTTTTATACGAATTTTGTCTCATTGCTTTTCTTCTAGACTTCATATAATTTTTTTTGTTGTTATAATTTTTCTGCTACAGATATTAGATTGAAATCAAATTTAAGATGATTTGACAAATTTTAATGATCCTAAATATCAGCTTTCATTAAATTCCATCTAGCTGATGTAGAATTAATCTGAGTCTTCTTGTCAGTAAGAATCAAGTGATATTTAAACTAAAATTGAACCACATGACTTATGCATCCTAAATCTCAAGTTTTTATTAAGTCAGCTGGTAACTTGAAATTTAGGGGACATATTGCAAAGGTGGCGAAGGTAACACAGAGGATTGCTGCAATAATGAGAAGGACACTGACCTGCAGAGATAAAACAGTTATCATTCCGTTGTGTAAGACCCTGATCAGACCACACTTGGACTATTGCTCTCAGATTTGGTCCCCAGGATTTGAAGGGGATAAATTAACTGTGGAAAGAGTACAAAGGTGTATAACATAGATGGTTTCAGGACTGTACAATGATAGTTATGAGGATCGGCTGAGGGAATGTGGACTGCAGAGTTTGGTGGATAGAAGAAGAGGTGATATGATTTGAGACTTTTAAACTGTTGAGAGGTGGTTACAGGGTTAACCCTGGGGAGTTCTTTCGCTTGGTTGAACAGCGGGAAGGAGTGATGACGAGAGGCCATCCCTGGAAGTTATGAAAGGAAACTGTGAGCAAGAGGGTGAGGAGTGGTTTCTTTGCATGGAGGGTAGTGGAACCATGGAATGCATTGCCTGATAGTGGTGAGAGTGAGAACGGTCAATGAGTTTAAGGAGTGGTATGATAGACTTTGTGTTTCTTAGAGGGAGAGGCCTCCCCTCGATGAGTCTTGATAGACTTTGTGCTTCTTAGGAAGGACCTCCCACGATGAGTCTTTTGACTCCATGGAGGCCTGAATAATAATAATAATTATGACGCTCTTTGGAAAGATCAGAGTTCAAATAATCCCATCCAGGATACAAGGAACCTTTTGAGAAATTTTCAACTGAGGGTGAGCTAGTATGGGTTTCCTCCTAGAAAAAGGATTTTTTCATACTACATTATATGCAAACTAGATAGGACCTGCCAAAGGCAATGAAGTTAGTATATTATGTATGAGCATAATAATATACCAACTTCAGTGCCTTTCTGTTACTTTGACTATCGGGCATACTTTTCACAAGTGTATGATAGTGATCAGTAAGAATATTGGCATGTAATGCCTGGACTGTTGTGTGTGTGTGTGGGGGGGGGGAGATGTCTCTTGACCTCACCTGAGGCCTCAGTTTATCTCCAGATGTTCAGTAGGGTTGAGATTGGGGCTCTGCGGAGGCCTGTCAAGTGTGGTGACATTCATGTCTATAAATAACAGTTACAGCACCCTAATAATGTCATGGTGCATTCTCTGTCTGAAAGAGACAATGGTCAGTTCCGTAGAATGCCACAAAATAGGAAGCATGGCATTGTCAGAATGTTCAGATACCTCTTTGAGTTTAGTGTTCATGGCACCACAAACGCAGGTCCAAGGCCAAAACAGGACCATAAGTCAGTTGGTATTTATGATGCTCTTTGGAAAGATCAGAGTTCAAATCCAATCCAGGATACAAGGAACCTTTTGAGAAATTTTCAACTGAAGGTGAGCTAGTATAGGTTTTCTCCTAGAAAAAGGATTTTTCATACTACATTATATGCAAACTGCCTGGCTGGCAAAATGGTTAGCGTATCCGCTCTCCAACTGAAAGGCTGTGGGTTCGAATCCTGCTGGGGGCATGGATGTTTGTGATTTTCTGTGGAAGTGGTAGTGGTCGGCGGCAGATGGCGTTGGTGGTCAGTTGGTGGATTGCGAGTGGTGGAGACAGAGTTGTAGAGTAGGTGCCCTCCCTCAATGAGTCTTTGGACTCCCTGGTGACAAATAATAATACCATCTCACTGCCACCTCCAAATTTCATAGCTGGGGTTACCCACTCTAGTAAGAGACGTTCACTGGGCATCTGCCATACCCACACTTGTCCATCTGCTCAAATACGTGAAAGCTTGGACAGAAGTGTTATGGGGTGACAAATCATTCCAAGCTTTCACGTTCCACTGTACATTTTCTTTGCACACTGAAGACTGTGTTACATGTTTGTTTGGGTAATGTGTGGCTTGTATATTGCAGTCCTACCATGGAAACCCATGTTGTGAGCCTCAGTTCTGAATGTTTTGTGTAGACATGTTCCAGTCAATGCCTGGAACTTTGCATTCAATGTGTCAGCTGACAAATGTAGTTTTTACATATTATCCTTCATAGCATCCTCTAATCATGTTCAGTGAGTGTGGTAGGTCATCCACTGCAGGTAGCACTTGCAATTGACTCCCTGTGCTACCATACCGAGATGGTATCAGTGAGACCATCTCAGTAGGGTATCACTGATTGTTGATCTGAAAATTGTACACTGTGTCAACAATTTACTAAACAGATAGGCCTGCAACATGGCATCCTATTACAATGCCTCTTTCAAACTCAGTCAGTTGCCTTGCAGCCATTTCACCTGGACACAGTTGTACTTGGGAGCATCATATTCCTCCAATTTATACCAGCTACAAACAACTCATGTGGCACAATGCTGCCCATGGAGTGTCTGTTTACTTCTTTCCATGCTGTGTGTGTGTGCACGAGAGAGATGTCCATTTCTTTGCTATTTATCTTTTTTTCAAACTGTTTTCCCATAGCTTTCCATTTTTGCACTCCTAGTCCTGTAGCAGCTATATAAAGGATATTGGTTCTAGTAGCTTCTCGCACCAGGTGGCCTCAAATACACTACCTCCCATGACTTTTGCCTTTCTTCTGAACTTCTGCTCTTATTAGTTGCGCTTCTCTCTTAACAATACGTCTGTCTTCATTCTGTTCTCCCTGAAAATGCAATGTCCTCTACATTCTGTTCCTGTATCCTCCACAAGACAAGTCTTGATAATGCTGTAATTCTTGTATTAGTTTGACTTGGTCAAGAAACTCCTTTGCTTAATTCTTGATTAGTCAAGGTTTAATTTTTAATTAAACATTTAAATTAAATGTTCAATTAAAAACATGAAATTAAATTAAACAAATTTAATTTCACACTGATCACATAATTTTTTTATTTTTTTTTCTTGTTCAGCTATCACGTGCAGTTTGGCAATATTTCATTGAAAACAGACAAACAGAAGAGGCCTATATCAAAAAGATGGAGCTTAAAGAGGCCTTGCATTGGGTTCTTTTGTCAAACTTTCCATGTGAGTATGTTATGTGGATTTTTTTTTTTTTTTGTGCTTTATATAATTATTGTGATACTAGATATAATAATTAAAAGAATGTAAACAAAACCATGTGGCCCTACATAATGAACTGAATGTAGCTTAATTGTAAATACAGTAAAAGTGACGAGTGACTTGCTAAATCTCATTCAGTGCAGAGAATTCTTCCTAACGTCATGGTTGAAGAGAAAGCCTCACTTGTTATTCCAAGTGAGGAATAACAAGACTGGCTGAAGTGAAGAAGCTATAAATTACTCACTATTGGGAAATGAATGTAAAGTTCTTGAATAAGCTAGCATAAAATTTAGTTTGTGGTTTGCATTGGAGAATTTCCAAACAAGAAAGAAAGAAAAAAAAAATTAAGTTTCTTATTTACAAAAATTTATAGGAGAATTTGGCTTGTAATTAAATTCTATTCTTCATTAATATGGTTATACCTTTCCTGATAATCAAACTGGTCTGTTTTCATGAATTTCTGTGCCTTTTTTTTTTTTTTTTTTTTAATAATGTAACTAAATCAATAGTTTTTGAACTAGCTTATTTAAAACTGGTTAAATATATTCATGGAAAATTATTTTCTTTGATGTTATGCTAATACAGTTTTATACCTTCTTCTTGAATCTTGGTAAAGCACTGGAAAATCAGTGAAATTTTGAGAACATTTGAATAGTTGGTGTTAAATTACCACTCTACAAACATGGTTCTAAGACCGAAGTCTCCAACTATAAGCCAGTCTGTATAACTGCAGTTGTGGTTAAGGTGTTGGAAAGATTTGGTAAGGAATAGAATTGATGGACATGGCATTCTCTATGATGGTCAACATTGATTGTAAAGGGTAGGTCCTGTATCAGTAATTTACTTACATTTTGTGATGAGTGTGTTAGATAAGGGAGAATCATATACAGTGATATTCTTACTTTCCAAAAGTGTTTGATAGATTACTACATAAGTTGGTGTACAAGCTGCAAAGGTTGGGAATAGACAGTATATCGTTTAAATGGATCAGAGATTGGCTCTCTGAACGATACTAGCAGGTTGTGTATGATGGAGCAGTGTGTCAAAAAAAAGAAGGGTAACCAGTGGTTGTGTCCTAGGGTTCTGTTCTTGGGCCCCTGTTGTTTTACTTGTTTGTAAATGATATATCATGTGGACTGACTGGGGATTTTTGGTTATTGCTGATGATGCAAAATTGTGAAGAATTATAAGTAGCACTGCTGATGTTAAATCCTTTCAAGAAGATTGAAGACTTTTTACTTGGACAAAAGTGAAGTTGTAGTTTTAATATCAATATTTGCAAGGTGTTGCATTTTGGAGTGCAGAAATATAAGGCTGTGTACTATATTGATGGTGCCGTACTGCAGGAAATGGATGAGATTAGAGATTTAGGAGTAATGGTTGACAGTAGACTGAAGTTTAGAGAGCATATTGGTAGTGTTGCAAAGGCTGCACATCGTAGTGCTGTTATGATAAGAAGTACTCTAATGCGAGGATAAGGAAGTGGTTGTGCCACTGTGTGAGGCACTGTCTGTCCACACTTGGACTGTTGTGCTCAGATCTGGTCACCTCGTTTTCAATGTGATGTGGAGACATTGGAAAGGGTCCAGAGATGAGTGACTAAGACAATATCAGGAGTTTGTAATGCTGGCTATATAGGAAGAGGTTGAAGAAATGTGGATTGCAGAGTTTGGTGGATAGGTGGAAGAGAGGTGATATAATAGAGATATTTAAGTTAGTAAGAGGATTTTATCAGATTAATCCAGAGGAGATTATAAAAAGAGTAGAAGGTGAGAGGGGAAGAACCAGAGGTCATTTCTGGAAGTTATATAAAAGTGTGTTGAAAAGGGATGAGAGGAGTAGATTTTTTACATGGAGAATTGTCAGTAAATGGAATGCATTACCAGAATGTGTTGTTAATGCAAGGAGTATTAAGGATTTAAAGATTCTATAGGATATATATGTTGTCAGTTGAATGAACCTCCCATGATGAGTATAGACTCCATGGAGTTTAAAATAAATAATAATAGATGCTTAGTTTTATAGAAAACAAGTGATATAATTTGAAGTTGGTAGTTTCCTGTGAATTTCTTTTTTTTTTCCCCTCTTCTAAGTTTGAATTTATAGATTGAGGGATCCTAGAAAATTATGACATTGTTCAAATCCTGTCTAGTTTAAATAAATTATAATACTGGAATAAATTTGCATAAATTATTTTTTATTAGTATAATTTTCACCTACATATCAAAGGCATCTTCAGTACAAGAACATAAAAAAAAGCTAATCAAACAATAACTGATATTTCCAAAAGGTGCCTCCTAAGTAGCTAATGTAAGATAACTAGAAAAGTCATTAAATTTCCTAACTTATTAAAAAATATACAATAAAATAAAATTAGGAAAGATTAGCTGATTTAAAAAGCTATCATTTCCCACAAAGGAGATAGATATAGACCATCAAATCTGTTTAAGTTAGGAGAGTGAATTAAAGTTTCACATTTCTTTTATAAAGCCATGCCATGATGAACTGACTTTTGTGAAGGACTCTTTTCTTGTTCCGATGAACTCTGTCTAGTGTTTATAGCATGCTCTGCAAGTCTAGACTGTTTAGGCTCAAGGTATTGAATATAAGACTTCTGTTCTAGCCTAATAAAAACAGATTTTCCTGTTTGTCCGAAATAAGATAACCCACAAGAGCAAGGAATCTGGTAGAAGCAAGGACAAGCTTCACATTTCAATTATCCAGGTGTACCATATTCCTTGATACTTAAGTGTAAATTATACCAATAAAAAATAATTTACACGAGTTTATTCTTGTATTTTAATTTATTTAATTATGCCTACTCGTGTTATTTCCTTTATTGAAACAAATCCTGTCTAAGATGTAATGTAAGTTCCTTTCAACTGAATATGAGTTAGATAGTTTCATATGTGGATGCTGTAATTTTTTACCTCTTAAAATGCCAACTGGCTAGAAAATAAACACAATGGACAGGAACAAATACCTGATATTACATTGTCTATGAATACAATTTACTTAGTAACATGTTAAGACTCTGGATGGTTATTGAAATATTCTATTCAAGCTTCATTGTGAGTGTAAGTCTCAGGATAGACCTGTTTAAACTTCTCAAAACAGGTTAGTGTTAAATCTAGCAAGGCATATTCCAACAGTGTTATAGCAACAATATTGATCAAAGTAGGATGTGATGTTAGCTAATTGGCCAAAGAATCTTTCAGGTTTTGGCTACTTAAAACAAAGATTACAATAGCCGATTCACTTCCACAGTGTAAGTAATTATGGGGAAGTGGGGAGAGGACTTCAAATGTGATTCGTGCTGGCCACTTTGCAATTATTAATCCATTTTTACAGTAATATGATAATGTAATCATTTCATATTTAAATTTAATATTTATGTATAGTAACAGTTCTTTATTTAAAGAATATTGTTGATAACAAATTTACCCTTCTCTGCAATTTTCTAATTCTGTACAGTTTTACACTTTTTTTGTTAGTTCAGTTTATGAGCAACTAGCAAAACTACTTGGCATCACTTGTTTATTTTTTAAATAAACATCTCAAATATTTTTTTTATCTTTTGAATTTTAATATTTTTAATTTCTTTGCTTTTAAAAACAAAGATCATGATACCAATAGCATAACTAATTCATCCACAGTATCAGTAAGAAGTTTTTGTGTGGTGCTGTGGTGGGGAATTCTATATGTATTCCCACCAGGAATTTACCAAACTTCAGGGAGTAATATCTCGAGTGGTTTTTACTTAAAGCTTATCATCATAGGTCTGATTATTTATGTGTGCATTGCACTTCTCTTTACACTGCACTTGTGCTTTGCATGATGTCATGCTCATGAAGTTGAAATACCTTTTTTATGAATTGTTCATTTAACATCTAACTATGTTAATAGTCTGCAGTTGTGTGGTAATAGTAACATTTCCAATCTACTGGCTACAAATCAAACTTTTTTTTTTTTTGAGGCGGGGGGCGTATTTGTAGCTAATTGTTATTCATTCTGTACTTTCCTATCCTTTGCAAGCAGATCACCTTTCTGGTTTGTTCTTTGTACTCATGCAACTTATTATCATTCATTTTATACTGTTTCTTTCATATCATGCCTTCCAGATTGCTTAACTTCTCCAGTGTTAACCTCCTTATTTAACCTTTTGACCCTTGGAATACAATTCAGACATTGCTCCTGCTAATGTCCAAGTAGCATCGATCTCCTTTTTACCCAGTTCCTCATTCTGTGATATAACTCCTAGCTGTCTTCTAAGCTTTTCAAAATCACATTGGTTCTGCATATATTAATTTCTCACAGAAATCCTCAGTTGTCTGCTACCCAAGTGATTACCTCATGGTCATTCATCAACTGTGATATCCCATAAAGTAGAAATTCATTCTTTGTCTTCAGGTTTCATCTCTTCATTCCAGTCTTGATTACTAATAATCCATAATGATCATCTTTATTTTCTAGGCCATTTTGCATAAGTTTTCTTGCCATCATTCTGCATATTGCCAGGTTTAAAACATCCAGTATGTACAGTCTACCTGTACCTCACACCACATTGCCTTGAAACTAGTACTACTATTTTTCCACTTTACATGGGCATAACTGTTCTGCTATCAGCAGCACCCCCCCCCCCTCCTTTCTTGCACTTTATTCTTATGAAAAAGTATTACCATCTCTATTCATATTAAGATATCACTCATTCAACCATGTCTGACTGATTCCAACAATTTTTTGATGAATGAACTATCAATACAACAACTTTATTTCTGATTTCCCTGGCACTGTAAACAAACACTGCATTTCATTTTTGTATCTAATAAGCCCTACTGCTACACCTTCTCAGATGTGATCCTTCACCTGCTCTTTTCCATTCTGCTATCACCTTCTATCCCATAATTTCTTGTGGGTTCAAATTGCTCTCCATGCATCTCAATCCATCCTACACTTGTCTCCTGATATACATTCATTATTGCTTCCAGCATCACCCTTCTCATGCAGAGTTTTCTTGTGCACCTACTGACTTGCCTTTTTTTTTTTTCTTGGTCTGTCTTGCATTCCAGTTCTTGCTTTCCTTGCTCATAGTTCATTCACAAATACTCCTTCAATTTCTCCTGCTTATATCAAAATCATTTTTCTTCCTCACATCTATTCACATCATTGGCAGCAACATCCTTTCCAGTTGACACCAAAAACCATAAATCGTTCCAGTTTTCTATATCTCAATCTCTCATAAACTGCACTTTTTTCTCATTGCACAGCTCTTCTGACATACTCTTAGTGATCTGTGCTCACCATCTCAACTTATTACTGTCACGTGAACACACCGACTACCCTTCTAACTATATTTCACTCTCAACAATCTAATCTCCATGCTTGCATTCTCCTTGTTTCCAAACATATTGCTTGTTTTTAACCAACTCTTTCTACATACCCAGTGTTTCACTCTGCATATTCTCTCTTCAGAAAAACAAACCTTTTTGCACCTCCTCACCTCTTCCCCCCCCCTCCCCACACACATCTCTAATAATGGAATTTCCATACATTACCACTCTCAGATTATTCATTGCCTCTTTCACATGGCATCTTTCATTCCATTTTTTGTAATCCTTCCATTCATATTTAGTTTTTTCATTTTTATTCCATAAGCTCATCACTTTCTTGTTATCATTCATGCCCTTTATCTTGCCAGTGATCACACTCTTTCTCACAGTCTTGTATGCTTTCCATACCTACACTCCTAGTCCTATCATTCTCCTTCTGTCCACTTCCACTCTGCATTGCCCACTCATTGTCCAACATTGCTTGCTTCATGTTCTGACCTCTAATTCAAGGAATCCTCATAGTCCATTGTCATGCTTACTCAATTTCCCTTATTCATCCACTCCATGTATGTATTCAAAACATCTCGCCATGTATATTACATTCATGGCAACATTTCGTACTTGAAAAATCCACACCAATCATGTTATCTGTCTTTCGCACCAATCTTTGTAATGACCTCATTCTTGCTGCCACTTTGTCTCAAATTAGGGAATAAGGAAACTGCATTAATCAAATCAAAACTTAGGTGAACATTACATATAAATTCTAGTATCACATATAAAATTAGACTTAAATTTATCTGTTATTGCCACATAATAAATTTTTAAAAAATTTACTTATTTTACTGCAGTCTGTCAAGCCACAATCTTTTTACAGACCTAATCAGAAATGATAAAATGGAGAATTTGGGGAAGAATGAGGAGGGGAGAAAAACTTATTTTATAGTTTTGAGTCCTCCTCCCTTTTTTTTTCTCTAATATTCTGCATATGCTTTACCATTCTATGATTGGGGCAATCTTAAATTTCAACAGAAACCAGGATTCAAGACATCTTAAATGTCAATTTATCCTCTAAAAGAAGCTGCTAAAATATTTGAATATTTATGTTCAATAATACAATGAATAAATGTCAACCCTGTAGCAATTACTCATTAGTATTGTCAATTTTATGTATCTTTGTCACATTGTTGGCTTATAGTCTATCAATGTTGGCAGTTGTTGTTTGCGGATTCACTTTTTGGATATACCATTTGATTACACAAGAAATCAAATAGCAGCTGAATCAGTTATCTGATTCAAATGACTGACTATATGGAGAATGATTGATTCGGTTTTTTTATTTTTATTTATTTATTTTTTTTACACACTAGTCAGTCTAAGTGAAATCATCAGGTGGCCGAAACAGCTAATCTTGATTTTGATGGAAGCAAGTTATTTGCCACTATCTTTTTAGACAGAAGAAAAATATTTTTTTCTGGTAATCTATTAATTATGGTGACAATTTTTATTCAGTGGATCCACAGAATTTTCACAATTTTGGAGCATTTAAAATTATTCACAGCTTCTTTCCACTTATTTTTTTCCTTCGAGATTGGCAGCCACCTGTTGTGTCAAGAAATGTGATGAGTCATCCCCTTTTTTTCCGACCCCAACATAAGGTTACCTCAGAAGGAGTGGATAAGGACATACTTATGCCTTCAGATAGAAAATGTGCCTATTAATAACCCAAGAACATGTATATATTCAGATTTGTAAATTCCAAGCAATGTTAAAGTAGCCCATAAACTAAATAGAGAATGATTGTAAATTAAGGTAGAAATTCATGTATAAATTCTAAAAAGATGTGTACAAGCTAATACTAGTTTTAGGCCATGTCAGAGACAGTTCGTGGCCATGGTATCCAATTGGCAGCCGCCGTACATATGACGACAGCACCGAGTGAGGACGCTGTTTTGTAGTATATAGGTTTCGGCGGGAATTTGAATCGGGCTCTTTTTCTTCTCGTTTCATCGGTACCTGGTTTTCCTGTGCGGAAAGCTGCATAGTTGTGAATAGCTTGCTGCCATGCGTAGCGAGAATCTCCCCTTGCTATGTGTGCCATGTGGATCAAAGCTGCAGCTATAATGCATCCAGATTCCTAAGAAGAAAAGGCCACTGGTGAGTTAACGTCAGTGTATAAATCAGTATAAAAGTGTTTTGTTTCGTGTGGAACAAAAGAATAGTGAAGCTGCCATTAAAGAAAGTACAGTAAGGAGATCTGAATATCCAGATAAAGCAAGAACGGTAAGCAGAATTCTTTTCATATTAATATTGGAGTAACTGTGGAGTAAGGAGAACCGATCTTTAAGAATGCTGGCCATTTCCGTGAAGTGTTACAAGAACTGTCTGCATTTTGGACATTTTGTCTATATCTAAGGAAAAGGTATCTTAGGCTTGAGCCAAATAGAAAACCGAGGCTTCGGACTGTCTGTATCTAATGAAGGAAACTAATGTTAAAACTTATTTTGAATGCTAACTAATATCCTGGGGGGGGGGGGGATGAAGTCTGAAATATAGGAAGGAACATTGTCTCATGAAATCTATGCCAGAGTTGTAGAATTGACTTGTGTGTGTGTATATATATATGTGTGTGTGTGTGTGTAAAATTTATGTGTAATAGTAATAGGTAATTTAGTATAAGTTATCAGAGTCTGAGAATAATTATATAAAGAAGTGTAAGATTGTGTGAGTGTAAGAAATTATAGTGAAGAATATTTTTGGATGTGTTAATTTAAGAAAAGGGAGGGAACCCGGACTCCATTTTAATTAAAGGTTTAACTAACATGTGTCTTTTATGTTTTGTGCTAAAATAAATGTATTTCTTTATGTGTAAACCAAATGACTTTGTCATGTTTCTGTGGATTGAATTACCGCTTGGAAAATCACGAACAGTGTATTAGAGGGAAATCCATTAGTAACATAAGAAACGGGACCACGACTGCAAACTTCTTGATCCCTGCATTCTTTTTTTGTATCCTAGAATGGTATATCAGAATTCTGTTGACGGCTGGCGCAGTCATAAAAATAATATAAATTTATCGGCAAACGAATTAACTGATAATAAGTAAAGTACTAAAATTTAATGATAACAAAATATAAAGTTTAAAATAGGATAAATAAGAAACAAGACACCAAAATAACACAAAAGACAAAAAGACGGAGATATAACACACCTGTTTCGTATTCAGTGTACTTTTGTATTTTCCATATTCCACTACATGTTTGGGTATACATATTCCACTACATGTGTATTACATGTAATGGAATATGTATACCCAAAATCATCTTTATGAAAGCATTGCTTCTATAAAAAAAAAAAAAAAAAAAAAAAAAAACATTGCCTGAAAATTTTCAAAAAATAACCAAACTGAAACCCTTTAAAAAGTTGTAGGAATCAAATAAAAATTTGAAATTTTTGAGATACTCTTGATAGGTGGCCATAAAGTAAGATTGGTCTTATGTTATTTTCATCCCTTTAGTCTAGACAGCCTTTTCATGATAAACCTGCAATTTTTTTGTTTCGTCTTTCAGAGTATTTATTACATCCACTTGTCAAGCCATTTTTAGGACCTTCTGAGTGATGTGAAGTAAGAGAATTGCATGTTGAGTTTTTGCATGTCATCAGAATTGATGAAAAATTTCAATAAAACATTAAAAATACATTTTTTTAAAATTTATTTTTTTAAAACTCTTATACCAGTAACTCTTTCTTTTAAGGTTACACAGTGATCAGCATTCATATTTATGAATTTAGGGACACAAAACACAAGTGTTTGAAAAGATTATTTTGCTGATTAATAATAACTTGACATTTCGACCCCTGTATTGAGGTCATTATTAGAAGGATACATGTGTATAAGAACCAAGCTACATGCTGTTGCACTCTATACAGGTAAATTACATCTACATTGCTAACTAATCTTTTTCTCTTAGCCTGCCCTCTAGTGATTAAAAAAAAAATAAAATAAAAACTACAATAAACTCTGCTAAAGTCCTCATGTACTAGGATTCTTCTGTAATTATACAGTTTAAATTGCTATATTAAGATTATCTTCTGGATTTGTGCAGTACAAGTTGCTATTGAATGTTCAGGAGAAAAAAAAAAAAAAAAAAAACTTCACCAAGACTTCTTGTATTGAGATTTTTCTTTGTGATTGCTATGAAGGTTGCAGATGGGTCCTCCACATTCTTGGAATGGTTAGACCATCATTTTTATTCAGATTAGGATCATGTTTGAGCATTTCGCATGCTTCCTTGAATTTCCAAACATACCAATCAATTCTGTGGTATGTTTGGAGTGTGTGGTCAGTTAGGCTGGTTTTTCCAAAATGGAGGTATTTAATGCGTCATTTGTGTTCATCCTTCCTGATTGGGATGGTGCGCCCTGTTTCCCCTATGTACGGTATGTTACATGTGCATTGTATTTTGTAAATCCCTAGGTGGGCTAGGTGTGGCAGAGGATCCTTGGAAGAACTGAGTAGGTGTCTTAATTGTGTCAGGGGTTTAAAGGTGGTTTTGAAGTTGTATATGTGTAGTGTTATGTGTATTTTTTTGGAAATGCTTCTAACATATGGTATAGCAGTAGTATTCTTAAAATCTTTTTTGTTATTAGTGGTATCTTTGTGGAGGATCTTGTGAATGGTTTTTATACTGTATCCATTTTTTATAAATGTATGTTTGATGGTCTCATATTCATGGTTAAGAGCTTGTTCATTTGAACAAATAGTTCGAGTTCTGTGTTTAAGGATGCTTATGACCCTTAGTTTTTGTGTTGGGTGGTGATAAGAAGTTTTGTGTATGTAGGTTTGCAGTAAACTGAGAAGGAGAGACAGCCTGAAGGAAGACGTGCGATGAGTATGTTTAGGAACGGAAGAGTTGTTTTTTTCTATTTCAGTGGTGAATTGGATGTATTTGTGTTGTTTGTTTAGGTGGCTAAGCATTGTATTTAGTACTTCGCGGCTGTGGGGAAAAATGGCAAAAATATCATTGACATATCTGAGCCAAATTTTGGGCTTTAGGCACGCCCACTCTAGAGTTTGTTGCTCAAAGTCTTCCATATAAAAGTTTGCTATTGGGGGAGAAAGTGGTGAGCCCATGGCTGTGCCCCTCTTTTCGAAGGTAAAAATTGTTTTGCCACACGAAATATCCGGGACAGAGTATGTGGGTAAAGAGGACCATGATGTCGTGTGGAAATATGTTCTGTAAGAGCAAGATAGGATCATTGATTGGGACATTGGTGAAAAGGGAAGTTATGTCAAAGCTGACTAATAGATCTTGGTCATTGAGTGTAATGTTTTTAATTTTGTTTATGAAATGTTGAGTATTTGTTATGTAGGAAGGGGAATGACCAACCAATTCCTTGAGTGCGGCTACTAATTTTTTAGCTAAGTGGTAATTCGGGCTGTCGATTCCTTCCATAATCGGATGTAATGGTGTGTCTGTTTTGTGTACTTTTGGAAGGACATAAATTCTTATACCAGTAAGCTATGTGTATAGTGTAATTTCATATTGCCTGCATTAAACATTTGGTGTACCATTTTTTGTTTTTTTCAAGCATTTGGCTAGAATGCTGAAATGAAAAAGAAATCTAATCAATGAATACGTGTAACGGTGAAAAATAGTTGTTATTGCATAAACAGATATTTATGAAAATTAGGAATTAAGTTAAAAAAAAAAAAAAAAAAAACTGTTATGGTAGGATGATATTGATTGAAGAAAAAATGGTATAATTACAACTACTGTAGATGATATAGTTGAGATATTTAATGAATATTTCATAAAGATATCTTTCATCCTTATGAATGTAAAACATGGAGAGTTTGAGAGCAGTGAATGAGGAAGAGGAGGGACTGACTGAGTGGCGAAGAGGTATATGAGGAATTAAGCAAACTTGATGTTAATAAAGCTGTGATGCTTGATGATATATCACTATGTATTTTGAATTGAAGGAATGTGCCAGGGTGTTGACATCTGCTTGACATGATTTGTCTAATATGAGTCTTACATTAGGTCAAGCTCCAAAGGAGTGTGAAGAAGGCAAGATTGTTCTGCTTCATAACAGAACTCACGCAGCAATTATAAGCCAATCAGTGTGTCGGGTGTAGTGGTTAAAGTGTTGAAAAGGCTGGTGAAAACAGAATTGGGTTGACAACAGTGGTATTATCATGGATGAACAGCACAGTTTTGCTAATGGGAGGTCAAGTTTTAGTAATTACTTATTACATTAAGGCGATAGCTGCATTGGACGAGGGAGATGAATACACTTATAGATTTTGCAAAGGCTTAAGATAGAATACCACATAATTGAGTTGATAAATGGATTGGAGATTGGCTATCTGATAATGTCAACAAGTTGTGTATTGGAGGAGCAATATCCTGGAAGAGGACAGTCACTACTGGTGTGCCTCAGGGTCTGTTTTAGAGCAATTGCTGTTTAACCTGCATGTTAATGATATTGGGAAAGGCTTGAATAGAGATATGCAGTTATTTGCAAATGATGCAAAATTGGGACAAACTATGAGGAGTAGAGCAGATCTTTGTAGCCTTACAAGAAGACTTGAATAGGCTGAGTGAACACGCATGGGAGAGAGGATTCATGTTGGAGGTTTAATGGAATATTAACAGCACTGAGAAAGGATTAAAACTAATTTCAATGCTTCCAATATTTCATCTCCATCACAGAGACATCTTCAGGGTTTACAAAAACTTTTTGTAACAACACACACAAATACAATACACTAGTGAGTGAAACTAAAGTACTATCTAGGAGGTGCACCCTCTATGGGCATTTGCAGGTGGCCTAGGATGTAAAGAGGGATCTCTGATAATTAATGTTTCCCAAATTTTTGGAAATTTAATGCAACCATATTTGTTGAAAAATTAGGTTGATTCCTGAGTGCAGATTCAGCGAACAGTCTTTCTTTTTTGAATTTACTATGGTGGAGCATAGTGTTTTTTTTTTTCCAGGAGATCCTGTGAGTTGTATCCAAAACATGGTCTGCTAGACCAGATTGACCATAATTGTGATTGCAGATGTATGACTTGTGTTCTTCTAACCGGATGGATGCTGATCTACCTGTCTGGCCAAAGCAAGCCAGTTTACAGGTACGAGGAACTATATACTCCAACTCCAGGCCCTGAAAGAGGAGGGAGCTGGTCTTTGGAACGGATAAGGGTAGCAAGTTTACGGTAGGGCTTAAAAGCTGTATGGAGGTTGTACTTTTTTAATGATCTGGCTATTTTTTCTAATGTACCATGGATGTAAGATATGGTGATGGCATTTCTGAAGTCCTTCTGAAAAGATTGTTGGGAAATGGGAAAGGACTTGATTGCTTTTTTAATTCTGTAGCCATTGGAAAGGAAAGTGTTGTGAATGTGTTTGAGTTCTGTTGAAAGAGCAGTTTCACTGGAACAAAGATTGTGGGCTCTACTGGTTAGAGTTTTAATAATGCCATATTGCTGAGAGGGGTGGTGGTGGTGGAAAAGTTTGTGAATGTATCTGCCTCTGTGAGTAGGTTTTCTATATATAGAGAAAGAAAGGCTACCATTAGGATGTTACTAAGGTGTCTAGGAAGGGTAAACTATTGTTATTTTCCTTTTCCTTTGCAAAATGTAAATGTTTAAAATTTGGAAAACAAAGATTGAATATAAAATTTACTCTTGGTGGGGGGGGGGGATATATTGTTCAAGGAATTAAGAGATTGGGTTGATGGTGGATAGGGATCTAAAATTTAGAGGACACATTGCTAAAATTATGAGGACAACATTGAATTCTGACAATAATGCAGAGGACATAGACTTGTAAGGAGATTTTTGTTCCATTGTAGAGGCAATTAAGGTAGTTTCTGATCTCTGGAACATTGATTATGAAGAAAGATAGAGAAGATTCAATTTACAAAATCTAATGGATAGGATAGACATATAGGTTGATAATGGATTGCTATAAGATTAACATTGAAGAGGTGTTTCATAACATGGTGGTCGTCCCTGGAAGCTGTATAAGAGTGTAAGCAAGATATGACTGTGAGTATGACAAAGGGACCTGATAAATGAGTCTTTTGGCTCTGTGAAGTCTTAGGATATAACAATAATCATAATCTGCAAGTTTTCATTCTCCATGATAACATTCATCTTGTGTCATCTTTAGTCTTTGATACTTCTGTGGTATCTGCATGGAAACGAGATAAGTCGGCCATCTAACTGTTGTCCCATTTCACTCACTTGGTTCTCTCAATGATTCATTAACTCCTTCCAGAAATTTTCTCTCATCTTGTGAAACCTTGTTTAGTACTTTAGATGTAATTCAAACAAAGTCAAGATTAGTAGCCAATTTCTTCACTATGTGGAGACTGAATTATTGACCGGTGATAGAGGTTCCATCATTTGTATGTTCATCACCTTGGCCATGTTCCCACCTTTCACATAAGTCATGGTAGAGTTTTTGAGAAACTCATGTGGCCACTATTGACATTTCCAGAGCATTTGATCAGATATTGTATAGGAACCTGCTTAACAAACTACCATCTTATAGGTTTTCTAGTTTCCTCTGCTCATTGTCTTGCTGTTGTGTTTTTTTTTTATTTTCTTCATATTACCTCACCATTGCTAGAGCTTTGTACCTGAGGGCTCTGATGTTTCTCTTTTCCTCCTATATATAAATATCTTACTAACCTCAAATCCTATCCTCAGTTGTTCAAGCACTAATGCCTTAAGTAGTAATCTTGTTTTACCCTGCTAGAATGAAGATAAATGTGAACCTAATACTACCGAAACATAGTCCTGGCCTCTTTTTCACAGGAAAGATCTCATTTCAGATTCCTTTTCGGATATTATCAAATTAAATCTCCATTCAGACTAATAAGATTTCTTTTTCTTCTAACTTACATGTCTAGCTATCCTGGTGCAAACATAAACATCCATTGCCTCATTTTCTGCTTGGGATGCTCATTTGTACAATTTCTAACCCTATATAAATTTGATTTGCTCAACATTACTGCTTCTACAATTGAAGTGATGCATCAAGAAGTTCTTAAAAATGCTGATACTATTCAGAAGACGGTTAATGAATCCTTCTCTTAAAGATTCACTGTAGGTTTTTCCCCAGATGCTCCTCTGTCCAAATTTACCATCATTTTTCCATTTTTTTTAAACCAAAAATGCAAACAGTTATGTTAACATTCATGTCAGCTTATTCAAACTTACCAAACCAATTTATTGCTCTTTTGTACTGTTTTTTCCAACATTATTTAAAGAAATAAATCAAAGTTCCCTTTTTAAATCACTTGCTTCTTTGCATTCATATTGAGTTAGTTTTTCATCTTATTAAGTATGCTATGACCAAGTCCAAAATTATGATCCTTTTGTTCCCTCCACCACATACTGTTTAAGACAGTTGTCTGATTTTGTTTCCTTAATACCATATACTGCTTTCACTTCCCAGTTTATATTACTATAGTTGAAGGTCCCATGATAGGATCACTTGCCAAACTAATTTTCCTGAACATTTTCTACTCATCTATTTCCTGGTTTATAGTGACATCTCATTAAATATGTGGTCCCGTAAACTTCTATCTTGCACCATGTACTCAAGTCAACAATGTTATTTCTGTTCTGCTGCAGTATGCTATATGACCTTCCATTTTTATCCCTGTCAGAACATCCTTCTCAGTTAACCAACTTTCACTAATTTGTACTACATTTGGTTCAAAGTTGGTTCAAAGTTAAAGCATGTGAAACCTTTGTATTGATGAAACTATTACTCTCAGTCTATAAACTGAAAGATCCTTTTTCTCTGAGTTGGTCATCTGCATATCATTTTTCTTTTATATTTTAGGGTTTCACTAAACTGTCATGTAATGATATTGGTTGTGATCAAGCTAAAAAAAAAAACTTATGAATACTTTTGCTTGGTACTAAGTACATTATTTTTATCAATTTCTTTCTGCATAATGTTTATATTTATATAGAAATTACTAAGCTTCTGTTTTGGTGCTTTTTAAAACAAGCCTTATAAACTCAGACATGCATACTTGTTCAGAACATACTTTTAAAAGTATCCATACCTGTGTGGATTCAATCCCACAACCTGTTGGTTGGAGAGTAGGTATACTATCCAGCCACCCAGTCTGGTATTTCTGTAAATATATAATTTTTTTTTCCCAAAGAGAGAGATAATTCAAGTTTCTCTATGTAATATAAGAAGTAATTTAACTGTTTTAGGCAACATGTAATGGAGGACAAATAGGGGTTGCTAGTCTTAGATCTTATTTAAGTAAACATATCAGAAGACATGGTTGCAAATGGCATGTGTAATATTCTCAGTTGGCGAGAGTGATCATAAGGTGATCACTTGGATTAGCATGGAAAGAAGAATTGAGTGAAAAAGACAAATGCTGCTTGGACATTGATCAAGAGCTATTTAACAGCAGTAATGTTTGAATGCATTCCAAATGTGGAAAGGCTAAATAAGGTAGGAGTGAAATGGATGAATGAAGATCTTAAGCATGAAATCTGTAAGAAGTCACTGTGGAGGCAACACAAGATGAATGTTGGTAAGGACCAGTTGCATGGAGAGTACAAAGAGCAGGCCAAAACGATGACCCAGTTGGTAAAAACAAAAAGTACAGTATGAACAAAAAATTAGCCAATCAAACCAAGAAAAAATCTAGTGAGGTTTTTCAGTATGTGGCAAGTAGAAATAAGATTGACTATGGGAGGATGATGTTAGTTGGTGAGTGGTAATTAGATTAGTAACTGATGAAGAAGATATAATTCAATGAGCAGTGTATTTCGATATTTCTTCCTTCTGAATGCAACATAATAAGAAACTGGAGTATGAAAGGTATAGAATAGGAACTGATAGTGAGCTGCACATATGAGAAATTAAGTAAATGTGATGTTAATAAAGTAGGACTTGACAATATATCAGTGTGTGTCTTGAAGGAATGTTCCAGGGAACTAATGACACATCTTTGGTACACCTGTTTAACATGAGTTTTACAACATGGCAAGTTCCAGAGGAGTGGAAAGTGGGGAAAAATTGCTCGATTGAGGCAGCTAGACCTGTCTGGGTTTGTTGTAAGGTGTGTTAGAGAGATGGTTGAGGACTTATATTTGGAATTGGGTTGATAATAGCAGATTTCTCTGGTCAGCATGGGCATGTTAAGGGAAGACCATGCTTTGCAATCTGCTTATCTTACTACTAGGCGATGAATTCACTAGATAAGGGAGATGTGCTTACAGTGGTATGTGCATCTTCCTTATCCAACGAACTTAGATTTTTCAAAGACCATTGATATCTTGCCACATGACAAAACAGTAACTAATTTGAAACAGGTGATATTGGATAAGTTTAATAGATTATTGGCTGTCTGATATCTTAGCAGGTTGTGCATGGGGAGTGGTAACTCAAGAGGAAGGCCACTAGTGGAGTGCTGCAGGGGATCCGTTTTTTTTGGGGGGGGGGGGGGGGGCAACTTATTAAGTTTGAATTTCAATCTTCTCAGTATAAGACAGTAAAAACGGATCCTGATGGATACACATGTATATCAGGTTTGCAGTTTATGCCTTACTGTAGCCTTGAGTGACTCTGTAATGTTTTTCTACTTTATTACTTTGGGCAAAATAATATTTTTAATGGTAACAGTGCTTCACTATGAGGGCAGTGGAGGTGAAGCTGAGTTGGCCTCTGCTGTGGTATGGAGAAGATATGGTACAGAGGTATCCATTACCATGTGGAAGTAACTTTGGTGCATGGAAATATTGGGTGGATTTTATGGTGGGACAAATAAATTTTTTTTTTTTAATTTGACAAATTGTTATGTTTAGTGGCCTTATAGGAGGATCTCAGTAAACTGAGTGGAGCTACTAGTATAATGTTACAAAGTTCAAAGCCTTAATTTAGTAGGAAAGGTTGAGTGCAAAGTATACAATTAATGGAGAAATTTAGGAGGTGGAAGAGACCTTCTCAAAATATTGGTAGACTTGAAGTTTAGAGGTCACATTGTTAAAATTGTAAGAACATTACAATGTATTATGGCAATGATAATTCTTTGCCATCTGTCATCATTATGACAATGATAACTTTGACATGCAAAAGCAAAGAGGTTGTTTCCCTTGTGTAATAGGCCTTGATCATACTGCATATGGACTACTGCACAGATTTGTTTATCTCTTTTTCAGTAGTGTGAGATTTATTTTACAGAGGATAAAGAGAAGGTTCATTAATGTTGGTGTCAGGTCTGTGAAATGTGGGATATGAAGACATATTGAGGAAGGGAAACTTGTGGAGCCTTGTGAATAGGAGAAAGGATATGATTGAGACATAAGTTAATGGGGTGTTACCAGATTAATGTGGAGATTTTTCATAGAGTAGAGGGAGACAAGGGTAGTACAAGATGCCATCCATGGAAGCTCTAAGGATGGTGTGAGGAGCAGGTTCTTTGTGAAGTGAGTGGAATACATTGCTTGAAAGTGTAACAAGTTTGGAAATGGTGGGTTTAAGGCATGATTCGATGATCTTTTTGAGTGTTAACTTTCCATGATGGTCTGATATTAAAAATTCTCTAACTTCAAAGTAGTGAAACTAAGAAAATAAAAACTAGAGTGAAACTCAACTAAGAAATTATTATTGTTACATGACACTTCCAAGAACTTATCTACACCACTCAATCATCTACCAACATGCATCGCTATTCATCATTTACTCATGTCATCCATCGGTCGCCAACACCATGTTTTTTATGTAAATCTGTGTTCTCTGGCTAACTAGCCTATCTGCAATGAAGAACCAGTTTCTAGGAGTAGCCTTGCTACCTCCAGTGAGATCAGCTAATTCACCTCCAACCAGAAGCCTATTATATTATCTATCTCTTCTTTCCATCTGATTCAGATGGGTTGGGTCTCCTCCTAATGAGTAGTCATGATGAAATATGCAGCTGGCATGCCACTCCTCTGCTGCATCCCTATTGGAGGTATTCATGATTGTAGTCTGTGTGTGTGTGTTCATGGGGGCTGGTTTGCCTGCTTGCAGGATAAAAAAAAACTCCAACTAAACTGGAGGAAAAACCCTACTGCCCATGACTGGCTAACTTGGCTATGGCTGAGGAAGATCCTTGAGCTCCTTGCATCTCCAACTGGAATGTGTTGCCTAGTGGCTGTGTTGTGAAGTGCACAGCCACTAGGCTAACCACACAGACTATTATATTATAAGCCTATTATATTATAAATATTCCTCTCATCATAAGAATCTATTTTCAAATGGAAGTGTGCAGCGCACACCATTACTCTTCCAGTTATGGTACTAAGTCACATGACATCTTACTTAAAATTTTTGGAAATTGATCATTTCAGTGTCTGTCTGTAGTTTTGTCTACTACTTGAATGGACTTTCTCTGACTCCCATCTCAACATCTGATTATTCCAAACAGAAAAGATCTTCCATCCCAAGGGATATAAGATATAACACATGATGGTGGTATTTAACTATATTTCCCTTTATACCATATGAACATCAGCCTGGTTGGCCAATTGGTTAACATCAACTTTCCAATGGGCTGAGAGTTCTGATTATACTGTGAACATGGACATTTATGATTGTCTTTAGGTGAGGAAATGAATTTCATCATCTGGCATGAGACCACTGTCCCACTTATTTGGAGGCCTGAAGTGGTTTAAAATGTTTCATATTTGGTCTCTAGAGCAGTGTTTCCAGAGGTAAAAAAGGATTAAAAATATACAAAAAATTTAAATCCCTAGCCTTCCCAAAGTATTAATATGTAATAGATTTGCAATATGGATAAGAGTTGCATTAAAGAAAAAAAAAACCAAAAGATAATAGTATGATAACAAAGTGGAAATGCTGTAGCATAAGACAACATATTTCACTGTCTGTTTTTCATTTTGAAATCAGGTAGAACTGGCCTGAAAACATAAAACTAGTATATTATGAATGTTGGAGTACAATGGGCCCATCCCACGTGGTCTATGCAGGAGATTGTGTGCAGGTTTGAGGAACCAAAATCTGATCAAAAAGGGAGGAGAAAGATTATTACAAATTAGGACCAGGTACTGATTAAGTAGCCTGGCATGAAGGTTGCAGTAAATTTTGCATGTCAACTTCCTTCATTCAAAAACTCCATAGCACAGATGATGGTAGCAGTAATGCTCTTTAGTTAGAAATGTCAAAGCTGATTTCCTTAGAGTAGTTAAGAACTTTTATAAAAGCTATTTATATAAAGAAGCATTATTAGTCTCATTCATGAAACAGGTTCCCCCCTCCCCACTGCAAACACTCAATGAACACACATCTACACAGATTAATATATAGTACTCGCCACTGTTAGGCCAGGCCAGCAAGTGGAGAGGATTAACATGTATGCCAAAATGTACACAATCCATTAAGGATTGGGGAAAAGCCAAGAAGTAATTATTATGCAAGCTCCTTCATATTATAAGTCTACATATACTTAAAGATCTTGCATTCATTGTACCCTCTCAAGTCAAACTGCTTGATCATTCTAACCAGTTGATGGCATAAAGCATAGGCAGATTTTCAGATACTGTTACTAGTCGGTATTCTTTTATCATGTCCTCTTTCATCACATACTAAAAGTAGATTTTTCCTTTATCTTGCATGCTCCCTCCTCTGGTATCTCCACAGTTGAAATCACCCATAATGATAAATCTTATAGATACAAGGACTTTCTGTATAGTTCAGTCCTCTTTTGATCCTGGTTTGTAATGGCATGGTGTACTTTGTGCTATTTAACTTTGGTAACACACCAAAAACTTGAGCATATTTCTGAATGATGGTAGTGGCAGTGAGTAATGCTATATTCATGCTACAACCATTGGAGATTTCTACTCTCTTGAAGTTAATTCCTCTGCAGTCATTGGCAGTATTCCTCCACTCTTCTTAGTTACCTGTCCTCTCTGAATAGAACTAAACTCATCATATTGTTTCTGTAAGGATATATCCTTTTGTCAAACAGATCTCACTGCCTATGATTTTTGCTCTCTCTCCATATCTACCATTGCCAATAGCTTCTTTCCTTTAATTTTTGATTCTTTTGACATAGTTTATGCATGATAGCTGACCACTGGGATAACGAGTATTAAAGTAACTCTTAAAATCTGATCAGTTCAGATTAGTAAACTGGAGTTGATTCTTGAACCAAATCCCCAACCCTATTCCACAGTTTTCACTTTTCTTTCTTGGCTAGAAACTAGTCTAGCTCTGCCATTCCATGTGGTTATCCCTAATATACTATCATTCTTACTTTCTGCATTTAGGCCTCTTAATTAAATTTAATATATATATATATCCACACTTTTGTGCACCCATCCAAACACATTTCCCTGATTGTTTGCATTGGCTTTTAAAGTAAACAAGTTTCTCAACACTATCTAAATAAGTTCCATTGCTTGTAATATCATTCAAATTTAAAAATAATAGTCCATTTTGTAAGTATAACTTTGAATAACAGCACCTAAAAATCTTGGTAATTTTTATGCTATTTGTACTTTCCCATGAACTTAAGCTGAAACATGGTGGTGGTGGGGGGGAATGGAAATGGTTGAAATGTAGATTAACATTGGCATAGTATACCTATATAATTCTTTTCATCCTTTCCAATATTTTGTCAATTTTTTTAATTTTTAAATTGACAAATTGCTACAGTTCATGTGCAAGGAGGAAATAGTGCACTTAATCAAAGATTAAATGTTAAAATATGGGTTAACGTAAAGCTTTAATATGACTAATATAGTATTTTTTTTTCTTATTGGTACTTTTTGATTGGTCACAAGTATCTGTTTCTTAGATTGTAGCATCCATGTTGTTGGTTCATCAGTGAATGGCCTTGGTACCAATACTAGTGATATGGATATGTGCCTTATGGTATCGTATTCTGAGGTATGTTTCTTTTAGACTAGTTTAATGTATTTTATTAATCTGTTGATTGTTTTTTAAAAAATAAATCACAAGATTTATTACAGCAAGTTTTAAGCTCATTAGATAATATATTATATTATACTTAATAAATTATGTTACTGTTTTAATCTTTTACCCAAGCATGGGCAAGCACAAATTTTTATGTAACGTATCTTCATGACTAGGTAATGTGTATATGGAAGCATTTGACTTCTCATTTAAAAAAAAAAAACATTAAATTCTTAACATCAATGCCTTCTTCTCAGACATGTATATTATGCATTATTGCATAACAATATACACATCTGAAAGGAAGTGTACTGTGCATTATGGGATACTAGAGCCCATTTGATGTGCAGTCATCTCTCTGTTACAAGTAACCAGTTGTGAAAATACTTTGCTCACACTTAGGTAAGAGGTTAAAACGAGCTTTTAAGTGCAGCTTCTTTGTAACCAATGTTTGCTTGTTTGAATAATTAATGTACTCAGTCTCTGACCAAAATAGGAGTATTCTTTCTGAACATTCATGTTTTGATGTTCAGGCTTCAAATTCAAGTGGAAGAGTTCAAATCCTGCTATGGGCTGGTAGTTTGTGAATGCTTTTAAGTCAGTGTTTCCCAATGTGGCATATGCCCCCACAGGCAGCCAATTTGAATATTTTGCAGGGAAATTAGAAAATGACATTGCATTTGTCACCTCATCACCGATATACTCAAAGAAACTCTCCATTGTTAGCAATAAATTGTCGATGTTACAACCCTGACTTTCCGAGAAAAAAAAGCTGACATCACTAGTACAGCAGTCAACATAAATACAGTATCAAGAACTCTCAAAAAAGCAAAATGATGAGTCTATTAGAAATTTATTTAACATAAAAGGAACAATGGCATGGCTTTCTGACGAGACAAATGAAATACTGAAATTCAACTAGTCTTGCAAAAAAAAATACTGTTGCCCTTTCCGTCGTCATATTTAGTTGAATGTGGCTTTAGTGCTGTAAATGACTTGCTACTGAAAAAAGAAATGATCTAGATATCACAAACCACAGGGATTTGAGATTGAATATGACTAAATAGTAAGTCAAATGAAAACTCTGCAACAGACATCAAGCTCAAGGATCGCATTAACTTGGATTTTATTTTCCCGAGTTCATTTTGATTTGTTTTATAATATACAAAGCGTAATATAAAATTTATATTCATTGAAGATAGTCAAATTAAAAACAGTTTTACCTATGTTCCTTTTCTTATTTATATTGTACTTTTTCAGAACTTGGCTGACTATTATGCTGGGGGGGCATCAAAATCTTTGAGGAGTTGAGGCGGGGGCATGATCCAAAAAATGTTAAGAAACACTGCTTTAAGTAGAAGGTGAATTTCATTCTCCAGTTAGACCACTTCCTCTGCTTATTGGAGGCCTGAAGAAGCTTAAAGTTCTGTTTGGTCTCTAAGGTTTCTTATGTAAAATAAATCTTAGTCTACTCAGTTTACTAATGTACACTATAGCTTTACAGCCTTTTTGTGGGTGTGAGTCGCATAAAACTTGATACTTTCAAAAATTATATTCTTGATTCAACTGTATTTTACTTAGCATAAGCAAAGAACAAGTTTGTGCATATACAATAGTATTTTCAATGCAAGCTATTTACAAAATAAGAACAGTAAATTTGACTACAACTTGTTCAGAATATCTCATAATGAAACTTCAATAAAGGTTGAGTGGTTTGAAATGACTTATCAGAATATAAGGCAGTATATACTTTCTAGGAAGTGTATTCTGTGTTATGGGATGCTTGTTGTGAATATTTCTTATGAAGTTATCTTGTTTTACAAATGGATCATGGAATCAAGAGTCAGGACATGTTTGTTCAACTTGGATTGTGACTCCTGCTCTGGCATGTGTGTGTGTGTGCAGATGTTCATATGTTTATTTGCTTCTAATTTTCACACAAAACTGCAATAGCTCTAATTTTGAATGCCACCACAACATTGTATTTGGTTAAACATGGCATGTGCAGTTAGTGACTGGTCTTTTTGAGAGAATTTATGGAACTAAATTGAAAAGCTTTCTATATTTCTTAGTCAGTCCATGTCCACTGTGTGGTCATTATTTCCTTTCTTCAACACAATAAGTTTCCAACTGTTTATTATCATCACTAGGGGGGGATACTACCCCCTGGCTCCTACTGCACCCAACCCTCCATGTTCCGGACTGGTAGGTTGGTTCTCCTTGAATTCTGATGACTTGAATTTTGAAGACTCTAAAGGGTCCCGCCCCCCCCTGGTGCCTAGGGTAGCCCCTGAGTGTCGAGTCTTCAAAAGGGGGGCCCTGGTGCCTGCGGTGTCCAATCCCCTGAGTTCCCGACTGGTAGGCCGGTTTTCCTTGCATTCTGATGACTTGAATTTTGAAGACTCGACACTCAGGGTAGCCCCTGAGTTTCAAAACGTTTCAAAAAACGTGACATGCAAACATGACATAAAAGGCTTATCATATTATATATATAGGGTAGATTATCTGGGCACCTCCATGGAGTCAGACTCATCATGGACAACCCAATCTATCCACACAATTGATCATCTCTTCTTCCACCCATTAACAGACAAAGCACTCATAACTAACTCTGGCAACTCATTCACAACTCTCCAAGCAGAAAAATCTAGTCCTCAGGAATGATACCTTGTTCTGGTCCCTCTAGCCAAGTGCTTAAACATTTTCTTCTGCATCTATCCTATAAAACCCTTTAAGCAACTTAAATGTTTATATTATATATCCCTTTTTCTCTCCTATCATTCAACTTCTGCAATCCACACACCTTCAGTCTATCTTCACAAGGAACATTTTACAGGCCACTCAACTCTGAATACTCTCCACCACTTCTTCATCTCCCAAGAAACCCAGGGAACCAGACTTGAGCACAGTAATCCAGATGTGAGCATATCAAACCCTTATGAAAAGGAATAACTTCTTTATCTCTACTTGTTAATGTGTTCTTCAATAGCCAAGTCATCTTATGTTGCTACCTTTAGCAACCTTGTCCTGTAATGTTTAACTCTGTAACCACCACCATGTATAAATTTCAAGCCTCATTTATTTCCTGGAGTACAGTGCCATCAATGTGATACACAGCTTGTAATCTATTTATCACAAAATGCATAAATTTACATTTCTCAACATTAAACTGACACCATTTAACTTCTGCCTATACTGACAGCCTATTTAAATTGTCCTGCAAGCTCTCTGCATTGCCTTGCTTAACTATTACTATTCCTAATTTTGCATCATTAGCAAACAACTGAATATTTTCTTTCAGGTTATTTCCTATATCATTTATGTACAAATTAAACAACAATGGGGTCCCAGCACTGAACCTTGCAGCACAAAACTAGTTGCCTGTTTTCACCTAGATTCTGACCCTCCACATACCACTTCTTTATCTATCCAGCATTCATCCTTTTATCCACTTAACCAGTGTCATATCCATCCCCATTTGTTTTAATTTGCATAACATAGTTCCATGTGGTATTCTCTCAAATGCCCTAGCAAAATCATCGTGTAGCCACTTCCTTTATCTAACTCAGCTGTTACTCTATTATAAAAAGTTAGCAAATTATTAAGGCATGACTAAACCTTCATAAAGCCATGTTGACCCTCATACAGTATCATATTTTTATCTACCCATTCTTGAATTCTCTTCTTTACTAATTTTTCTAGTACCTTTACTCCCCATGCCCAAAATGCTGATTGGTCTATAATTTGCTACTGCAATCTTAGAACCTCCCTTATGCAAAGGAATAATTTTGCCTTCTTTCCACTCCCTTCCCTTGAAACTCTACCAGAGCTGAGACTTGGAGCCTAGTCAAAGGCATTGCCAGTTCTCTTGCACATTCTCACAAAACCTTAGCTGGTATCCCATCTAATCCCACAGCTGTATTTACATTGAGATTCTGCAATATCCTAAGAACCTCCAACTCGTCCACCTTTGCAGAAGTTAAAGCAGTAACCTCACTAGGATGATATACCCTTGCAAAGTGATCACTCAATAACTAAACTATTTTATCTGCTTCTGTCTCGTGACCATCATCACTCATCAAGGTTGATCTTCCATAGTCATTCTTCCTCTTACTTGCCATATAATGAAAGAACGCTTTGGGATTTCCTTTGGCCTGCTCAATTAGATTCTTCTCATAATCTGATTTTGCCTTCCTTGCCATGCTGGTCATCTTTCTTGCCTGATCCTTGTACTGTTCATGAGTTTGCTATCACCTTTCTCTTTATATTCCCTCCACAGCATTTTCTTCTTCTGCAGCTCATGCTTAATAATATTACTTATCCATCTAACTCCTACATGATTATACCTCCTTATCTTAAATATACAATTTAATACTGCTTCCTGTAGATGATTCTTAACTATATCCTATGCACTACTAACATCCCTACCAT
This sequence comes from Typopeltis vanoorti, assembly GCF_054136105.1. Taxonomy (NCBI): domain Eukaryota; kingdom Metazoa; phylum Arthropoda; class Arachnida; order Uropygi; family Thelyphonidae; genus Typopeltis; species Typopeltis vanoorti. The sequence goes on along the minus strand of NC_143564.1, from coordinate 70,665,602 downwards.
GGTATTAATTTAAGCTTCTTCCTAAGCATGTCATAATTACCTGCCTTGTAGTTCCACAAATACTCTTTCTTGATAGAATATTACTCATGTTTTTCAATCTCCCAAGTCAAAATTGTCACTTTCACCAATTGGAGGCAATGTTGTCACCTTGGTTATGGATAGCTGTTCTGATCCTATGACCAGGAACAATACTCTCCCATCCCTAGTCCCCTTGATCACATGCTGTTTTAAGTAATTATCTCTTAGCAGGTGTATAAATTTCTATTTCCTTCCTGCCATGTGATCTTTCTTCCTTCCTTCCAATCTATATCTCCATAGTTGAAGTCTCCCATAATAATCACTTGACCTGTACTGTTTGTACTAATTTGGCAATGCATGTGTTCCAGATCATCTGTGGAACTTCCTGGCCTATAGCAACAACCAACTGTATATTTTGTCTTACTGGCCCTAATCTCACTCCGGATTGCTTCAAATGAACAGCCACCCTTTCACCTGTCTCCTATTCTTTTTGGTTGCAATTCATCTATCATTAGCAGTAATACTATCCCTCCCCATCTTATCTCTATCTTCCTTGAAAATACTAAACCCTTCATTATTCTTGTTGAGAGACTTATATGCTGGTTAAACATAACTAATATTTAAGGAATTGACAGCGTATATTAGAAATATAGATTAAATAAACTTTAATTTATACTTTCCGATATTCGGCGAACGTCACGTTGCCATCTTCTTGGGAACTTACTACTAAGACACGTGCACACAAGTACTAATAACAGCAAATGAGACTAAAGCTAGGAAGCTAGCGTTTTCCTAAAGTCCTGATGGTGCCCCCTGGCAGGCTATATTGGTAGTTCTTGGCGTTTGGGCTGAACTTCTTCTGATAAACGTTTCCCAAATTTGGGGCAGTCTCATGCATCCAAATTTGTTGAGGTTTGGCATGTTCCTAAGGGCCGAGGCTGATTCCATGAATAGTCTTTCATACTTGAACTTGCTGCGGTGTATTACTGTGGCTTTCTTCCATCTTATTCTGTGGCGAGTATCCAGAGCGTGGTCTGCAAGCCCAGAGTGGCTGTACTGGTGAAATCGGATGTAATCCTTGTGTTCTGAGATTCTGATATTTGCTGTCCTGCCTGTTTGGCCAAAGTAGGACAGTTTACAGCTGCAAGGGACCTGGTATACACCAGGTAGGTCTAGGGGAAGTGGTTGGTCTTTGGTGGAGCGGATAAGGGATGCCAGTTTTCTATGTGGTCTGTAACAAGTGGTCAAGTCATGTTTTTTTAAGATTTTTTTGATTTTTTCCGAGGTGCCTCGGATGTAGGGAATGGTGATGGATTTAGAGTAATCTTTATTGTGAAGGGGAGGGGGTGGTGGGTTGTGGATAACTGGGTTAAGTATTTTTTGGAGGGGGTAGCCGTTGGCTGAGAAAGTGTCACGGATGTGATTTAGTTCAGTGGTTAGGGCTTGATCATTAGAACAGATTATTTTTGCCCTGTTGAATAATGTTTTAATAACTCCATATTGTTGTGAGGGGGGGGTGTCGGGATTGTTGGTGAGTGTATCTGCCTGTATGGGTGGGTTTTCTATAAACTGAGAAAACCAAGGTTCCATCAGGTTGGTGGGTGACTAATGTGTCTAGGAAGGGGAGGTTATTGTTTTCCTCTTTTTCCAGGGTGAATTTGATTCTGGGGTGTTGGTTGTTTAAGTGTGTTAGGAAGGAGAGGAGTGAATCCGGGCCATGTGGCCAAATAGCGAAGACATCATCAACGTAGCGAAGCTATATGGTAGGTTTTTGTGGGGCTGAGTTTAAGGCTTTCTCTTCAAACGTCTCCATGAAGAAGTTGGCCAAGGGTGGGGAAAGTGGTGAACCCATGGCTGTCCCCTCTATCTGTTTGTAGAATTTTTCCTGCCAAACGAAATAGCCTGAGTTCATTGTAAACTGAAATAGGGCTGAGATATCGGGAGGAAATTTAGCTTGGATTAGCTCTAAGGTTTCTTTGAGGGGGACATTCGTGAATAGGGAGGAAACATCAAAACTGACCATTATGTCATTATGTTGGAGTGTAAGGTTTTCTATACTGGCTTTGAAGTGGGCTGAGTTTTTTATGTGTGATGGTGTATTGCCAGTATAGTGTGAGAGCGCTTTGGCTAAATGCTTGGCTAGTTTGTAAGTGGGGGAATCAATGCCATCCACTATGGGACATAATGGCACATTTTATTTGTGTATTTTTGGGAGCCCATATATGCGGGGGGGGGGGGTCTAGAGTTATAGGGTTTTAGTCTGGTGGTAATCTCCACAGGCCAAGAAGTGACCTTCTTAAGGAGCCTATGGAGTTTTCTAATTTGTGTGTTGGTGGGATTGTAATCAATGGGGAGGTAAGTGGAACGATCTAATAATAAAGCCTTGAGCTTACCTGTGTAGTCTTTAAGATTGAGTGTCACAGTGGCGTTCCCTTTATCCGCTTTGGTGATCACTATTTTTTTGTTTCTCTTCAATTCTTGTAGTGCCTTGTATTCACTAATGGATATGTTGTATTTTGGAGGTTTTGCTTTATTGAGAACACAGGCTACATCCAATCTAATATCGTTGGCGATATGGTTTGGAAGTTGGCAAATCCCGCGTTCAATTTGGATCATTAATTCCTCGGCCAGTAATTTCTTAGGAGCAATGGCGAAGTTGTGACCACGTGACAGAGCGTGGAGTGCTTCTGGCTTTAAGGTAGCTGATGAAAGGTAAACCCTTCATTCAATCCCTGTAACTACATCATAGGCAGTAACTACAGACTGCTGTTAGCCAAGTCTCACTAATGCCTATAACTTTTGGTGAGGTTGCACTAACCAATGCCAAAAATTCCTTGTTCTTGATATTTCTGGCATTAGTATATAGAAACTGCAGTATCCCTTTAGTCTCCCACCCACCTTTTACTTTCTGAATTTGACTACCTTATTCAATATTTTTGCTTGAGAGATAAGATTCCTCACTTGGTTATTCTCACACTCACTTGCTTCATAGACGCCTTCTCACAAACTTGCTTGTTTCCACCCTAATTGGTCAAGTTTCCCTGAATTTGCACTTCAGAATGATCAGTGAAAAAAATCTCTCTCTCTCTCTCTCTCTCTCTCTCTCTCTCTCTCTCTCTCTCTCTCTCTCTCTCTCTCTCTCCAGACACCTAACACTAAAACCATTTAGATGCAGCCTATCAGCATTGTACAAATCCTTTCTGTCAAACAGAGACCACAATCCACAAATTCTACATCATTCCTTTTGCACAATCTATTTATAGATTTATTAGCTATCAATGCCCTCTTCCTAGTTTGCCTCAATCATAGCATGGTAGCAGACTTACAATCATAACTTTCTCACTCTTCAGTTTTGCCTCTACTAACAACTCCTTTACATCCTCCTTCATAGAACACTTCTCAAATCATTTGTATCAACCAAATAATTCCTTCAACTTGCCTTTTTTATGTTTGCTACTACTTTGCTGCTTTGAATCCTATCCATATTCTTGCCTGAATTTCCTTTTGTATAGTGACTAGAAATGGGAAATTTACCAAAAAAAATAAAAGTATTTCCTGCTGGATTGTGTAGTCCTATTTTGACTTTCACTAACATTCCTGCACAGTAGTACGTTCAGTTAGTTGCTCAAAAGTCCACTCCCAAATTAGCATTTCTCGGAAGCAATCATTGTTAGTTTATGTATTATATGTGATGCTAGTGTCACAAGTAAGCGTAGCAGTAGTTTTGAGCCATGATCAAAAAAAAAAAAAAAAAGTTTTTAATTAGTGTATAGCATGGCTTTTTGTTGCAGTTGTGCTGTATTTTTTTCAGTGTGTATACAAGTGTCCTTCATGGTGGTGTTGTTTATATTGTGTTCTGCTACTTGTTTGTTGTACTACCTCAGCTTCTAAAGATGGCATCCATAAAGAAGCATATGTCAGCGGCACTTAAACTACTGTAAGAAAGTCCGCCTTTGTCTTGGATTTTTCACAGTGGATGTGTTGCAAAAACTGCTATATGTATACACCAAAAAATGTGAAGGATCTGTGGACTGTTTGTGTAAACGAGAAGAACAAAAGCGTTTAACGTCTGGATAGATTCAGAGAGAGATTAGAGATGGGAGCAAATTTTGGGACCGTAGTAGAAGAATTTTGGTAGGAGTTAATGAAAAGCAAAATGAAACATCTGAAAGAGGATATTACACAGCTAAAGGAGAGACTGGCTGATGAGGAGGAAGTTAATGTTATAAAGAAAGAAAGAATCAAAGGATAGTCATATATCAGTGTATGGGGACTCAATCATTAGAGGTGTGATTAGTAATAAAGTGCACAAAACATGCTTTCCTGGTGGAACAATAAAGCAGATAACTGATGCATTACAGAAAAGGAAATACTGGGCATCAGAATTAGTGGTAGTCGTGAGCACAAATGACTTAGTTGGGGAGAATAAAAATGTTGATAGAAACTTGAGGAAGTTGTTGCAGCAGGTGAAGAATAGTGTTGTTGGGAAAGTCGTAGGCATGTTGCCCAGATATAAGAGTGAATTGAGGAGGAGAGCAGAGATAATGAATAGTAAGATGGCTGAGTTGTGTGAGGCAAAAAGGGTTCAATTTGTAAATCTGTGGAGTGAATTTGAAGGGAAGTTCAAATGGTATAAAGCTGATGGATTACATTTGAAATGGGTTTGGTGTTGGGCATCTAGAAAGGCTATTGTTTTCTGAGAAAGCACAGAGTCAAAAAGTTAATGTAGCAGGAGAAAGATGGATATGAGATTGAAGATGTGGCTGCAGCAGCACAAGGTGATGGAATGCATAAAGGTAAGGATGAGACAGGTGAGAATGGAAATCACAGTCAGGATCAGGAAAACGGGAGTGGTCAAACCGAAGAGAGAGAGAGGTGTAGTATAGCAGTTAGAATAGAGAATGTTGGTGCTGGTAGGATGGCCTCAAACACACAGATTGTTATGTTCATACACTAATATAAGGAGTATTCGAAACAAGAGAACTGAATTTGTGGCATTGATTGAGATGGTATGCCCAAAAGTAATTGGAATAAGTGAAATTTGATTGTCTGAGGATGTGATGTCGGGAATATAATTAGAAGGATATATAATTTTCTGGAAGGATTGAGATGCGAAAAGAGGAGGAGGGCGGTGAGTGCTGTTAATGATTGCAGAGAAATTGTCTGAAAAGTATGGAAGTTGATGGTGTATGCACAGATTTTGAATATGTGTGGTGCAAAGTTGAAATAAACTGGTTAGTATATCTGATAGGATGCTGTTATAGACCAGAGAATGCAGAGAATACTGATTTTGAAATGTTTAGGCAAATTAGTTGGGCATGTAAAAAGAAGGTGATCCTGATGGGAGACATTAATTACAGGAATATAGACGGGAAGGATGAGATAGTGTATGGGAATAAGGAGAGTGAATTTGTGGAATTTCTGAGAGAAAAAAGTATTTTAAGCAGCATGTGATTGAAGCAACTAGAGGCTTTAATGTTTTGGATTTGGTGATAACTTCACAAGATGTAGGTGTTAATGAAGTGTTGACACTGCTGCTGATTGGTAGAGTGATCATGAAGTGCTTGTTTGGGAAGTGACGAAACAAAAGGTCACTACCAAAAATGGATACATGTGAAAGTATAAAGCAGGTGATTATAGGAAGCTCTGTAGTCAGTTCACATCAGTATGTTGGGTAGATGAGCTGATTAGAAAACATGTTGACAATGCATGGAAATGCATAAGGCAGTATCTGACAAAGTCAATGTATGAATGCATACTGATGGTTAAGTGAATAAATAGAGTGGGAGTGAAATGGATGAACAGTGAAATCAATATTTACTGGAAAAGAAAATGTTATAGAGGAGGTACAAGACAGTTGGTGGTGATCAGATCCATGAAGAGTATAAGGTGCAGGGGCTAAAAAGGTAATGAGCATGGTAAAGAAAGAAAAGGTGCAGTATGAGAGGAGATTGGCTGGTCAGGCCAAGGTTAACTCAAGGGAATTTTTCCTCTACATGGCAAAGCAAGAGGAAGAATAATTATGGCAGACTAACAGCTGCAAAGGATATAGTGGAATTCTTGAACAAACACTTCATCAGCGTATATCACACTGGTGTAAATGATCTGGTGCAATATATAGAAAGAAGCAAGTATTAGGAGAATTGGAAGTAAAAGAAACGGAGCTGCATTAGGTGTTGGGTGGGTTAGATGTGAATAAGGCTGTGGGAATGGACGACATATCACCACATATGTTTGTGAAATGTGCACCACAGTTGGTTATGTCCTTGACCTGGTTATTTATTGGAAATCTTGCAGTGGGTAGGGTTCCTAAGGAGTGGAAAGAAGGCAAAATAGTTCCACTCCACAAGCATGGTTCTTAGACAGAAGTCTCCAAATATAGGCCAGTCTGTATAACTGCAGTTGTGGTCAAGGTGTTGGAGAGATTGGTAAGGAATAGAAAACAGAATTGGGTTAATGGACATAGCATTCTTTATGATGGTCAGCATGGATTTGTAAAGGGTAGGTTCTGTTTTAGTAATTTAATTGCATTTTATGATAAGGTGACTAGTGTGTTAGATGAGGGAAAATCATATACAGTGATATTCTTAAACTTTGCAAAAGCATTTGATACATTACCACATGATAAGTTTGTGTACAAGCTACAGAGGATAGGAATAGACATTATATTGGTTGCTATCTGAGCGATAACAGCATGTTGTGTATGATGGAGCAGTGTCTCAAAAAGGAAGGATAACCAGTGGTGTGCACCCAGGGCTCTGTTGTTGGGCTCCTGCTGTTTAACTTGTTTGTAAATGATATCATGTGGACTGACTGGAGATCTTTAGTTATTTGCTGATGATACAAAGTTGGGGAGAATTATACAAAGGTGGTCTGAAAGGTTCTCGGCCTAACAATGAGAAAACAAATTTATAATTCCAATTTTTTTTTTTTCCCCAACATAATCTCCCTTAAGACATATAGTTATTCCAGTGATGCTCCAGCACCATTATCCCATCCCTGTAGTGGTTCTCCGTAAAATCTGCAAAATGCCCCTTTCAGTTGCAATCGCCTCTTGATTAGAAGAAAAACGCTGACCAGTGAGGAAGAGTTTTAATTTTGGGAAGAGAGAGAAGTCAGAGGGAGCAAATCTGGAGAATAGGGTGGATGTCCCAACAATTCATAGTGCAGATCCCTTAATTTTCCCTTGCCAAAACACCTTTGTGGGCAGATGCATTGTCCTGATGAAAGATTTTTTTTTCTTCTGCAAACCGGGTCTTTTCTTACAAATTTTGTTCATCTAGTCTGGTTAAAAGATCAGAGTAATATTTCCTGGTTATTGTTTTACCCTTTTCAAGATAATTAATAAACAAAATGCCTTTAGCAACCCAAAACACAGATGTCACGACCTTTCCTGCATGGAACCGACTTTGTCTTCTTTGGCACTGAATAACCGGCTTCTTCCACAGTTTTGATACTGTTTAGATTCTGGTGTGTAATGGTGAATCTATGTTTCATCCATATCGATGCACAAAATCAGTTTTATTCTTAAAATGCTCCAAACACTGTTCAGAGATTTTCATGCGGGTGCGTTTTTGATCTACTGTGAGCAAGTGTGGCACCCATCTTGCACAAAGGTTTTTCATTTGCAATTCTTCATGCAAAATATATCCTACACATTCTTTTGAAATGCCTATAATCTTAGCAATTTCACGTAGTTTGACTCGCCAGTCATCCAATACCATGACGTGCACTTGATCAATGATTTCCATTGGTGTTAAACTTTTTGAGCGTACTTCACATGGATCATCAAGTCTGGTACGGTCATGTTTAAACTCGGCAGCCCATTTCTTAATTGTTGAAAATGAAGAAGAGTGCCTATAAACTTTTGTGAACTTAGAATGAATTTCTTTTGGTGTTAAACAGTCTACAAAGAATTTTATAACTGCACGATACTCAATTTTATCCATTTCAAGTGATACAGACAACACTTTTGCTTCAGACAGCTATATAAAACAAACTACTTGATAGAATGAATGACTTGCAATTTCACTTGGATGCTTATGACTGATTTACCAACTCAGAAAAAAAAATCTTCCTGATAGTGTTGCCATCTATGGTTGAGAACTTTGGAGAACTGTTCAGACAACCCTCGTAAGTAGCACTGCTGATGCTGAAATCTATTCAAATCTCCTTCAGGAGATTTGAATAGATTTCAGCATCAGCTGTGCTATAGATTTTTAACTTCAACAGAAGAGTGGGGTTGTAGTTTTAATATCAATAAGTGCAAGGTGTTATATTTTGCATGTTACATTTTGGAGTGCAGAAATACAAGGCTGTGTTCTATATCGATGGTGCCATACTGCAGGAAGTGGATGAGATTAGAGATTTGAGAGTGATGGTTGAGAGTAGATTGAAGTTTAGAGGGCATATTGCTAGCGTTGCAAAGGTTGCATATCATAGTGCTATGATAAGAAGTACTCTAACATGTAAGGATAAGGAAGTGGTTGTCCACTGTATAAGGCATTGGTTAGACCACACTTGGACTATTGTGTTCAGATCTGGTCACCTGGTTTTCAATGTGATGTGGAGACATTGGAGAGGATCCAGAGATGAGTAACTAAGACAATATCAGAAGTTTGGAATGCTGGCTATGGAGAGAGGTTGGAGAGATGTGGATTGCAGAGTTTGGTGGATATGAGGAAGAGAGGTCATATGATAGACATTTAAGTTATTGTGAGGATTTTGTCAGATTAATCCAGAGGGGATTATAAAAAAAAGAGTAGAAGTGAGAAGGGAAGAACCAGAGATCATTCCTGTAAATCATGTGAAAGTGTAGTGAAGAAGGGTGTGAGGAGTAGATTTTTTACATAGAGAATTGTCAGTGAATGGAATGCATTTCCAGAATGTGTTGTTAATGCAAGGAGTGTTAAGGACTTTAAGATTCTGTACGTCCTCTGTCCAAAAAAAAGAAACCAAACTTTTGATAGAAAATAAAATACAGGCCAATTATAATTATTCAAATCATTTATTTCAATCAATATATTCTCCCTCAACTTCAATACAGCATTTGGCACAGTCAATTAATTCAGTTTTATATACTCGGTTTTTGGGATACTGTTGAGGGTCGTGGTTACTGTTGCTTGAACGTTTTCAATGGTGTCATATTGCTTTCCTTTCAGCGGCAAATGAAGTCAGGTGAAGAGAAGTCACAAGGTGCTAAATCATGTGAATACGGCGAGTGATCCAACACACGAACTCGGTTTTTGCTCAAAAACTGTCTCACAATGTTCGAATGATGAGATGGTAGATGGTACATTATTGTGCAAAAGTGACCAGCTGCCTGCATCACGATTTCCATGCCGTACGCGATGAATTCTCACTATCAATCGCTTCAAAACTTCGAGATAAAACTCGCCATTGACTGTTTGGCCAGGCAGAAAAAAATTCTTTGTGGATAAATGCCCTTGGAATTGCAGAAATAAATCAGCATTGTCTTTACTTTTGACTTCTCCAAGCAACTTTTTTTCGGATGCCTCTTCTGGTGGTATCCACTCAGCACTCTGGTGCTTTGTTTCGGGCTCATACTCAAAACACCACATTTCGTCACCAGTAAGGAAATTTGAGTACTAAGAGAGGTTTTAATGAGGTCCTTTCAGTGTTCAATTCAATACATTTTTTTGGTCGTCAGGCAACTTGTGGGGAACAAATCAGCAATTCAATTTACAAAGGCACAAACTCTTGGTCAAAATGTTGTGCACAGATGATTTTGGAATCACCAATTCATTTTCAATCAATCTCACGGATGATTTGGGGTTTTCTTTGATGAAACAATGCACTTTTTGGATGTTAACTTCGCTCAGTCCAGTTTTTGGATGGGCCACCTTTTCGTCTTCCTCCTCACGACCACTTCGAAATCGCTTAAACCACTCGTAAACTTGAGTACGGGATAAGCATTCATCACCATATGCTTTCTGAAGCATTTGATGCGTTTCAGTAAAACTTTTACTAAGTTTAACACAAAAGTCAATCGCAGCTGTCTTTTGAAACTCGTTTTCTGACCATTCATCAAAACACACTGTCACTCTTGGCATTATAACTCTGCTTCTAATGAAACAAACATCATAAACAGTTGACACAACACTAATGAAGGTTGCTGCTTTCGACAACAAAAAGATACAACAGATGGCACCACTAGTTTCCTCTATTTTCAAAAAGTTCAGTTTCTTTTTTGGACAGAGGGTGTATGATAAATATGTTGTCAGTTGAATGAACCTCCCACGATGAGTCTGTCGACTTCATGGAGGGTGTAATAATAAACTATTAAAATATTATTATTATTTGTGGTAATTCTGCCAGTCAAGCTGTACTGTTGACCTTCTAAATCTAGTAGAAAATTCATTTGAGATTATTTAAATCCAGAATGTAGCAAAAATCTTGGTATCACACTGTGGACCACAAGTAAAACTATCAAAAATGTAATCTCTCCCATAATAAGAAGCAGTACTGGAAATGAAGGACAGCAGAATAGTAATTACTAAATCTAAGAGATAATGCTACAGTAGTTCTGAACTATCATGATTACACATTAAAATTTGCCTCTTTGCTTCAAGATTGTTCAACCTTATCTACTTTCCCTTACATTATGAACAGATCAATATGCAGATAAAGATCACTTGAGACTCCTTAGAAAGGTCACCTCCCTCGTGGCTTGTTGAAATTACTGAAACTAAAACTATGCTGCACAGGCCAGGAGGTGACCTTTTTAAGTGATCTCGAAGTGATCATTGTCTGCATATTGGTCTGGTTCAACCTCTCTCCGACAGATATGAGCTACCAGAAATCTATAAACAGAATGTACCATTATGCCTAGTTGTAAATGGCACTGATACAAACTAGCCAAACATTTAGCCAAAATCTTCCCCAATATACTGGCAGCATTCTTTCACTCACACACACAAAAAAAAAAAAAAAAAAACTTGGCCATTTTAAGCCAGTATAGAAAACCTCACACTTTGACATACTGACATTAGCTTTGATGTTTCCTTTTTGTTTAACAATGTCCCACTTAGACACTTTAGACCTTTTTATTTCAAGACTGAATTTCCTCCCAGTATCCCAACCCTGTGGTTATCCTCTCAATTTGTGTGTGGAATGTTCCTTGCCAACTGAAATGGAGTTCATGGTGCACTTAAAACAGGGTTGAGATATTGGGAGGAAATTACTAAATTACTTCATGGAGACCTTTGCAAAGAGCCTATAAACTCTGCTCTACATAGAGCTACTGATTGATTATGCTTTGTGTTCTCCATTTGGACATATAGCATGGATACTCGACGTTTTTTTTAGCACATCCAAACAACGAAATCCTAGAATCCATTTAGCCTTGAAAAAATAAAAAAAAGACTTCCCTTCATAGAAACATTACTTACATGCTGGTCTTATGGATCCCTGGCATTCTCTAATTACAGAAAACACCATGTGGTAATAATTTGAAGAGAATTACAAAGAACAGGCAAGGAGGGTGACTTGGTAAGGGGAGTATGAGCAGCATTTAGCTAATGAAGCCAAACAACAATCCTAGGGAGTTCTTTTGACATGAAGCTAGAAAAACAAATTATGGAAGAATGTCATCGATTGGAGAAAATGGTAATGCAACAACTACTGCAGAGGATATTTAATGAGCAGTTCATAAAGGTCTTTCATTCTTGTGAATGTGACATCATGAAGAGTTTGAGAGCAGTTGATGAAGAGGAGAGACTGATTGTAAGTGAGTCAGAGGTATGTGGGGGAATTGAGCAAACTTGATGTTAATAAAGCTAAGGGACTTGATATATCACCACATATTTTGAAGAAATGTTGCAGGGATTGGCATCTTCCTTAACATATTTTTTAATATGAGTTTTACACTGGGTCGAGTTCCAAAGAAGTGGAAGGAAGGCAAGAATGTGCTGCTTTATAAGGGAGGTGATAGAACTCAAGCATCAAATTATAGGCCTATCTGTGTATCAGATGTTGTGGTTAAGATGTTTCAGAAGTTGGCGAGAACTAGGATCTAGAAATGGATTGACAACAATCGTATTATTTTTGATGGACAGCATGGATTTGCTAAATGGAAGCCATGTTTTAGCAATCAACTTGCTTATTGTAATAAGGTGATGGCTTCATTGGACAGAGGGACACACACTAGTTTACTTCGCTTTTGCAAAGACTTTTGATAAATTACCACATAAGTTGATAGTCAAACTAGAGCAGATGGGGGTTGGATATTAGATTAGTGCATTGGATCAGAGACTGGCTATCTAGATATAGAATTATTATTTCTGACACCTCCGAGGAGTCTGAAGACTCATTGCGGGAGGACATCTACAACTGTCTCAACCACTACACCGAACCTCTACTACGAATCATCTCCATCAACACTGTCTACTGCCCACCACCACAACTAGTATGCTATGTCTGTAAATTGCGTGTGTTCTGAAGGGCTGATTTGTCTGTATGCGGGATGAAAAACCAGAGTTTCCGGAAGAAAAAACCCTACTACCTCCGTATGAGATCGGCTAACTCGCCTTCAATTGAAAATCATCCAGATAAAGATTATGGAACATAGAATTTATGCTTAGTGGGATTATGTTGTTTAAGGTGGAGTAAATGAGAAATCTTCAGGTGATGGTGGATAAGGATCTAAAATTTATTGGATGCATTGTCAAAATTGTTAAGGCATCACAAGGAATTCTGGGAATGATGTGCAAAACATTGACTTGAAGTAAAGAGATTCTTGTTCTATTGTGTAATGCCTTGATTATGCTACATATGGACTACTGTACACAGATTTGGGCACCTAGTTTTCAGAAGGAATAAGATGTTAGAAAGGGTCCAGAAGCAATTGACTAAGGTAGTTTCTGATCTCTGGAATGTTGAATATGAAGGAAGATTGAGAAGATTCACTATAGAGTCCAGTGGATAGGAGGAAGAGGGATAATATGATAGACATACAGGAGACTGGCTATCTGGATAGAGAATTTATATTGACGAGGTTATGTTGTTTAAGGTGGAGGAAATCGGAGATCCTGAGGTGATGGTGGATAAGGATCTAAAACTGGTAAAGGGTTGTTATGGGATCAATGTCAAAGAAGTTTTTCATAAAATGGTGTGAGAGATTGTGGTAGAACAAGGTCATTCCCGGAAGCTGTATAAGGAGGGTGTGAACAAAAGAGTGAGAAGCAGGCTTTTTGTGTAACGAGTTGTGAATGATTGGAATGCCTTGCCTGAGAGTGTAGTGTCTGCAGAGAATTTGAATGTGTTTAAGGCAAGGTATGAGTGTGTATGACAAAGGGACCTCCTAGATAGGGTTACCTATCTAGGAGGTCCCAGGCATCAGGATTGTCCCAGACATTCCTGGATTTGTAACTATGTCTGGGGCTGTGTCCAGGATTGAAAAAAGTCTGGGATATTTAAATTACTGGTGTTTACATGTTTAATGATTAGTCATTAAGTCACTTGAGAAACGGTTGAGAAGAATTGTGGAAGAAAAGCTTGGTGAAGAACAAGCTGGATTCAGGCCAAATAGAGGCTGTCAGGATCAGATCTTCACTTTACGACAAATAGTCGAGAAAGCATTTGAATATAACAAAGATCTGTATTTAAGTTTTGTCGATTTGGAAAAGGCATATGACAAGGTGCCAAGAGAGAAGCTATTCAATACGCTACAGCTATATGGTGTCAATGGGGCATTATATCAAGCAATACTTAGTCTTTATTTGAGTTGTAAGTCAGCAGTTAGAATTGAAGGAAGTACAGGAAGATGGTTTAATGTTAAATCTGGTGTGAGACAAGGATGTACATTATCCCCTCGGTTATTCATTATCTATATGGATCACATTATGAAGGAAAGTGGTATTAAACCTGACATCAAAATTGGAGATGTTAATGTCAGCTCTTTGCTTTATGCGGATGATGTTATACTTCTAAATAAATCCGCTACAAGTCTGCAAGATTCTCTGATTAAATTGAATAGCTGTTGTAATAGATATGGTATGAAGGTCAGCAATAAAAAGACAAAGACAATGAAAATAGGCACAATCATTGAAAATGTCAACTGTGTTGTGAATGGAGAACCTGTGGAACAAGTAAAACATTTCAGCTACTTAGGCACGATTTTTACTGAAGATGGTAAATTAAATATAGAAATAGACAACAGAATCAGCAAAGCTGGTATGATGGGAAGTCAATTGAATAAATTCAAATGGAATAAGAGAGAATTTAGTCGGAACACTAAATTAGCTGTATACCAGACAGTGTTCAAACCAGTTTTAACTTATGGATCTGAGAGCTGGGTCAGAAGTAAAACAGTTGACCAAAGACTAGAGACTGCAGATATGAGAGTCCTGAGAAGGATTAGAGGCATGAACAGATGGCATCAATGGCAATATCATATTAAAAATGAGGATATTAGGAAAGAACTTGACATTGTCAGCATCCAGGAATGCGTTAGCAGAGCTAATCTCAGATGGTATGGTCACTTAAACAGAATGGGAGAGGAAAGATTAGCAAAACAAGTGTTCTCTGCCAGGTTGGCAGGAAAATGACCCAGAGGAAGACCAAGATATAGGTGGATTGATACGGTACAAAGTGCCTTAGAGGATAGAAATATAAGATCTGATAATGTTGGAGTCTTGACAAGTAACAGACTGATGTGGAGGAAAATTGTAGATAGGAAGTTAGTAATGATATAATTTTTTCATGTAGTACTGTCATATCCTACACCCCTTGAGGGTACATGGCAGGAATTTGATGATGATGATGATTAGTCATTCTCCTTGTGTGTTTTGATGTTTGTTGAAAAGTCTGCTGCATTTTTTTTTTTTTTTTCATTCCTTACTTCACTTATTATGGGAAAGAGGAAATGCAGTTTCATTGCAAGTTGTAAGCTGAGTAGAAGTTTTAGAAGTTTGTGACAGTGATCATGTAAGTTGCACATTGTGTAATGGAGATTTCTCAGTCACGCACAGGGGAAGAGGTGATATAGAAGATCATATAAAAAATGCTAATCATAAGACAGTAGGTAGTGTTTCATCTTTAATATTGCTACTTATTTTAAATCGACAGATGCTACTGATGATGAACGTAAATGTGCTGCTAAAGAAGCTGTAGTTGCTTATTCTGCAATGCATGAAATCAATTTCAAGACATCATTATTACATAATTCAGTAAACACAGATGAATTATTTGATGAAAGGTCAATACTAAACAAAGTTCTACAACAAAAAAAAAAAGAGAAGAATGAGACTCGAACTTTAAGCATTCAAGATAAAGGGGTCTTTATTTGAGTTCAAGAATGCAGGCATCACCTTCAAAAAATATATTCAAGCTAGTAGAATTTGCTATGTACATCAGCTCCAATAGAAAGGATTTTCTCAATTATCAGCAAGATTTGGTCACCAGAAAGAAGTCAGTTGCAAGTGTGAACAGTAAGGGAACTTTTAAACGTGAAAATGAATTCCAAATGTTTTGTAGTGATTTTTATGACCATATAAAATCCAACAAACAGTTTTTAAGGAAAATACTATCGAATGAAAAATATACTGGAGTGGAACAGAAACAAGAAGCCCAGCCATCCACATCTTCACAATAAACCTGCTGCAGAAGGTATGCAGTCTACTTTTCAATATTTTGAGCATTTTGTTGATTGAGTTCTTTGCTCTATTTCCTTTTATTTATTTCTTCATACCAACTTTTGTTTGTCATGCAGTGGTGTATAACTTAAGTCATTAGCTTTCTTAACATTTGAAATTAATTTTTCATGAAATGTCCTAGATTATCTTTGCTAAAATATGGTAACCCTACTCCTAGGGTTATCATTTTTTATGCCTCTGACTCCATGGGTCTTAGGATGATGATGATGATAATAAAAATAACAGTATGGGATTATTATTAATATCTTATATAAGAAGATAAAATTAATGAGTCCATTAATTTTGGTAACAGTGCCCTCTCTACTGAACTAGACTACATTTGCAAACAGTCTAGCCTATTGATTACAATCCCCACCATATCTCTCCCCCCCCCCAAAAAAAAAATTAAAATCCTCAAACCACACCCTTATTCTTTTCCAGAATAGACTATGCCAAAGCTATCACCATTCTGTATATCCAGAGCACATCTGAAAAAATAATAAAATAAAATAATACAACCTTACAACCACTTACAGATCATATATAAATAAATAAAAATTGGCTTCATCAAAGACCAGCTACAGTCTTTGATGAAGACTGTAGCTGGTCTACAGTCTTCATCAAAGACCTGCCAGGTATTTTCCAGGTCCCTTGCGGTTGATGCTATCCAACCTTTTTTGGCCGTAGTAGAATAGTTTACATGAGGACTAGATCCTTTTCAACCACTTTAGTCACTCAGTACTTGCTGCTTTAGACCTCTGCCACATGATATGCTGGAAGAAAGCTACTCTACTCCACTATAGCAAATATAAATATTAGAGCCTATTCCTTGAATTTGCTTCAACCTTAAGAAACAACTCAAACCTCAACAAATCATGGAAGTTTTTTCCCGCTTGGTTAGACTAATAAATTTAGTTTAATCCTTTATCCAAGTGTAAGCAAACAAAGTTCGCACCTGAAGTATCTACAGGACTGAGGCAACTCGTGGTAAAGGTGAACCAAGCTCTCATCACTCCTTGTCTTAGTACCTCCCATAATGCAAAGCACATCTCCTTGCAGACATGTATAATACTATGCATTAAGGGAAGGGCCACTGCCTAGACCGGTTTCGACCTTTATTGAATGTTCAAGTACAGGTCAAACTCCAAAAACTCAGCATTATTCCCCTCAGTAACAGGCTCACCATGCCACTAAGAAGAACTCTCAGAACCGGTTGGCTCTATGCCGTGGCAGGCTCATCCCACCACTGAGCTGAACTGCTCATTTGCTCATATGTCATCTGAGGGGTAATAGCAACAGTCATACCTCAGTTAACTTTACGGGCTACAGCATTACCATTCATTACCCCCCACACACACACCCAGGATCTGGGTGACAGCAACAGCTAAGCCTCAGTTAAAACTTCATGGGCTACAGCATTGCTATTCATCACCCAAGCTTCCAATTGGTTTTGACCTTTATTGAGGTCTCGTGAGTAGGAGCCTGACCCAGAAGTGGTTGATACTAAGGCAGAAGCAATGGAGAACTCATATTTACCTATACGAGTTGCCAAAAGGTGTACCACTTTATTATTAAATTATTCTGGATTTAGAGAAAGATGATGGAAGTTTTTTGCACTTGGTTAGAGTATAATAAATTTAGTTTAATCCTTTATCCAAGTGTAAGCAAGCAAAATTTGTGCCTGAAGAATCTTCAGAACTGTAGCATCTCGTGGTAAACGTGGACCAAGCTCTCATCACTCTTTGTCTTAATATCTCCCATAATGCAAAGCACATCTTCTTGCAAACATGTATAATGTTATGCATTAAGGGAAAGGCCACTACCCAGACTGGTTTCGACCTTTATTGAAGTTGCGTCAGTAGGAACCAGACCTACTGAGACAAGGAGTGATGAGAGCTTGGTCCACCTTTACCATGAGTTGCCTCAGTCCTGAAGATACTTCAGGTGCAAGCTTTGTTTGCTTACACTTGGATAAAGGATTAAACTAAATTTATTATAGTCTAACCAATTGGGAAAAAACTTTCATCTTTCTCTAAATCCAGAATAATTTAATAATAATGTGGTACACTTTGGGCAACTCGTATAGGTAAATATGACTTCTCCATTGCTTCTGCCTTAATATCACCACTTCTGGGTCTGGCTCCCACTGACAAGACCTCAATAAAGACCATAACCGGTTGGAAGCTTGGGTGGTGAATGGCAATGCTGTAGCCCATGAAGTTTTAACTGAGGCTCGGCAACATGTTGCTGTCACCCATGGCCTGAGGGGGGGGGGGGGGTAATGAGTGGCAATACTGTAGCTTGTGAAGTTAACTGAGGCACGGCCGTTGCTGTTATCCCTCATATGAGCAAATGATCGGCTCTGCTTGGTGGTGGGGGAGCCTGCCACTGTGTAGAGCCAACCAGTTCTCAGAGTTCTTCTCAGTGGCAGGGTGAGCCTGTTATTGAGGGGAACAACGCTGAGTTTTTGAATTTCTGATCCTGTGGGTCGCTCATTATTGGGTGATCCAGGGGATCTCATGGGTTTTTGGAGAGGTTATCCTGCACTTAAACAGGGAAACTGGTCTGAGTAGTGGCCCTTCCCTTAATGCATAGCATTATACATGTCTGCAAGGAGATGTGATTTGCATTATGGGAGATACTGAGATAAGGAGTGATGAGAACTTGCTCCACCTTTACCATGAGTTGCCTCAGAAGATTATTTAGGACATTAGGGTTACTTTTTGGTAGCCATGCTTTGGTCTTATTACTCAGTTTGCATGCACATATCATATTGTACTGTGTTCCCCGATGATGGTAATCTGACTTTGCTGAAATATTGGAAATAGTAATTAAATTTATTGTATTTAATATTAGTCTGTTTTAATTTCCTTAAACTACAGTTGTGAATAGCCAATGTATAAACCTTACCACTAGACATTTGCCTTTCAGTGACACATACTTATTGGTTTCATGTATACCTTCATCTCCATCAGTTGGCTACCTCCTTTTAACCTTACAGAAACTTGTTGATCTTCCATTAGAAGCAGACTAGCCAGAAGAGCATGCACAGTTAACACATTTGCCCAGCTCCATACTTTTTTAGATGATTTGGCTATAATCACAAACGTCAATCCCCATTAACACCATATTCAAATATCACTTTGCACATGCTCTCCTGCTGCCTGCTTTAATATTACAAACAAACAATTTTATAAAAAAAAATGTTTTAACTTGCTTATATTTTGCTGAATTTCAAATCAGCATAATTAGAGCACAATATAGCATTTATATGCAAGAGTGAGTAAGTGAAACATTACATTTGTAATGGACAAAAGATCTAAAGTCCTAATTTGGCACCTCCTCTAATCTTGTAAGAAAAGAAAAAAAAATTGCATCTATGTGGGCATTGTTCTTAAAATAAGTCTCCCAAATTTTTGGCGAATTAATGCAACCATATTTGTCAGGTTAGAATTCTTTATAACCATAGCTGACTCAAAAAAATAATCTATTGGATCTGTACCGACTTCTAAATGGCACATTAGTTTTCTTCCATCTAATCCTATGTGAAGGAGTGTTCAAAGCATGGTCTGCCACTCCTGACTTGCCATAATGATAACAAATGTATTTTTTATGTTCCTCCAGGTGGATGTTAACAGATCTTCCTGTCTGCCAATAGAAGGCAAAGTGAGACTAACAAAGTGTTAGTTTCGTGATCAACTACAACTAAATCTTTCATGCAAACTGGATGATGTGCACGGTTCTTCAACTCTGATTTCTGATGTATCGAGTTGGTAACAATCTGCATCAGAATATTTTAATATTTTAACAAATTTATTAAGAGCCCCAGTTTGTTTCTTAATATCTGCTTCTTTTGCAGCATGATGCTTACGATTTTGTGCACTGGATAACTTTTAATTTTTGAAACCATTTCTATTTTATACCCACAAGAAATTATTACGCAACATGACACAGTGATGAAATAATAGTCTGCACTGCGCTACTGCCAGCAGCCTTCTGAGATGTGTACCATATGACTGGTTAACTAGCAACAAATGTTTTGTACGAAAATTCGTTTCTGTGCATAAAAACTATTCACTGTTTGACTTTAGATAGACTGCAGTAGACACAACATACTGCAGGCTAAATGCAGGCAAGCATTTAACCTTCTTTTGCTGCAAAATTGTAAACAACCGGCTGATCAAATAGGCAGCAATATACAATTTTTTTTTAAATTTTTATTCGGTGTATCCCTCCTTGTTTATTTTAATATTGATCATTCTAAGAATTTTTTGTTTTTATGATAAAAATTTTGTTTCTTAAAAATGAACTTATGAACTGTGCCCTGGCAAGGACGCCCCCTTTGTAGCAGTGCCCACTTCTGCCGGCCCTGCTTAAGATATTAAAAACTTATTTTCTTCCTGATATTGTAAAATAATTTGACATTTATCATAAATGTAGATTAATTTTTTTGTTAAAACAAACTATATAACTCTAGCAAATTATTATATGGAATGAATTAAACCATAATAGTCTTACTTTTTGCTCCTAATCTTGATACTGATGTATTCATGATGCTTATGGTATCTGAAACTCTTCCTTGTCAAAGCTTCATGAATTTGAGAATTAAATTTACCCTTAAAGTAGAAGAAAACAATTTCCTGCCATTCCTGAATGCTCTCGTTTTATGACAACCTAATGAAACTTGCATTTTTCTGTATACAGAAAAATAACTCGTGCTGGAAAATGCATTATTGTGACATCACATCATGCTTGCCAAAAATATGGAGATTAAACACTTTGGTTCAGTTCTACTGAACCAAAGTGTTTAATCTCCATATTTCCAAATTCCTTATCTCCAAATTCCCTTTTAGATAAAGTAAAACCGTCCTAGATCAGAGCTATGTTTCATCTAATAGATACAGTGCCAAAATAATCAGTAAAATAATAGTTATGGCCTTCAACCAAATTCTCCTCCAGAAAGATGTTGAAAGTTTATTTTTCACTTGGTTAGACTATAATAAAATTAGTTTAATCCTTTATCCAAGTGTGAGCAAACAAAGTTTGCACCTGAAAATATCTTCAGGACTGAATATGGTGTTGTACTACCTTACTGGCAGAAGTTTCTAGAGTTTCCAGTCTCATATATGTGGAATGTTATTGTGGTTAACTCCTGTGAAATTAGTGAATTTTCTATTTTTTCTTAGAATAATTAGTTTTTATAGTAATATTACTTCCAGTGAGTTTTTAATGGAACTTATAACAAAATACAGATTATTGGACACATATTCACAAGAATAAAGAATTGTTATTATTATACGGTATCTCTGGAGTCTAGAGACTCATCATGGGAGACCCACACTAATTTCTGTACACACAAAACTGCCATACCTCACCTTGAACTCAGGACACTCGCAACTAATTCCTGCAATTCATTCCACTTGTTTACCACTCTCCATGCAAAAAATCTACTCCTCACACCCTTACCACACTCTTGCACAACTTCCATGGGTGATCCCTAGTTCTGACTATTTGCCGTATATTGCAAAACTTCCTTGACATCAATTTTATAAAACCCCTTTTAATGTAAGTTTCTATCATGTGAATTTTCTATTTTTAAGAATTTTCCCTCTTTTCTGCCTATCAACTAAACTTTGTAATCCATGCTCCTTCAACCAATCCTCATAAGGAACATTTCACAGACCTGTCACCAGCTTGTTCACTCATCTCTGAATCTTCTCCATCATCTCCTGATCTCTAAGAAAACCAAGTGACCAAATCTGTGCGCAATATGTAGATGAAGTGTAGTCTTATAAAGAAGGATGATAACCCATGTCTTTAGTTTTTAATGTCTTCAACATCCAGGTAATTCTCTGAGTTATTTTGCCAGCCCTTGCTATATGTCCTCTGAACTTCAAATCATTATCTGCCATTGCTCCCAAATCCCTATCCTCATCAATTTTGTATAATCTGATATCATTTATATCGGCAATTCTTGATCAGTGGGCCACGGCCCCCTAGGGGACCACAGAAAATATATAGAAAATTTCTAGTTTTTAACATTTTTTGTTTTGAAATCCCTTAAAATAATTATTTTTTGCTCCTTATTTTACTTTGTTTCAAACATGTATTGTTTTGTATTAATAATCTGAATTATGCAGTTTAATGCAGTAATTTATTTGTGGTGGTGCCACAAGTCACCTTTTTGCTGCTGGCAACATTACAAGTCGTGACATCTGCCTACTGGACGTGCGAACGTGCGATAGAAGTGATTCTCTGAAGTTTTAAACAATGCTAGTATGAATACATAGAACTTAACATTGTTCAGTGCTACTTGAGTGCAATTACTTTTTGAGACATTCAGTGCTGTAATACTGATTTGTTATTTCTTAAAATTTACCCCTTTATAAAATGAGCAAACAAAGAACATTATTTAATTTCCTAAATATAAATACAGTTAAATTTTTACAGTAATATTTAAGTAGTTGATTTCTGTTTTCTGATTTTTTTTTTTTTTTTGTCATTATAATCAGAAAGTAAAATCACTATTTTAAAAAAGCTTAACTATTATTATGTTACTACAAACTAGGCTGCAAAAATATTTTAAGATACTTAGTGGGGCCACAACTACTAAAAAGTTAAGAACCACTGATCTATACGATATAAAGTATGTAAATATTAAAATAGTTCTCAAACACTCCAACAGATTTCATCCAGTGTTTATGTGGACATCATCAGGGAGGTTAACTACATTCAAAAGATGAATCAAAATGAGTCAGAAATCATGCATATATTAGTTTACCTCAGTTGCATCTGAAGTATATGATATTTTACTATTAGAGTCCAAATGAACAGTTGTAATTTGCATAGATAAAAATTATTTAAAATAATTATTAATTAAAAAACCATATAAAGCATATTAAAAAAAAAACATGGGGTGCTTAAGGGTCAAAGTTGTGTAACTGAGAGGAGACCTCCACATAGCCTTTAAAGGAATGTGGAGAACTGACCAGGGCTTCTGACCTAAGGTCCAGTTCTCACCTTCTCATGGTACACCCTGTTAGGTATTAACCTGGATATTGAATGAACAAGGATGGGTTGGCAATTTGGGATTTAGCCAACCAAATTGTATTCTTATTGGCTTAAACCACAATATAAAATCATGGTACAACATGACAGAATTTCATGCCAGCTGGGGCGTCGCCCGTTTAAACAAGGCCCTCGTTGTTTTTTTGCCAGGGAACCAGGGTGAACAATGAAAATTCAGCTACTGCAACAAATCCTAAAAAGCACCCTGACTTAGCATCGCCAGAGTTCAAGATCAGTACTATCAACATAAGAAGCCTGAATGGCAAAGAAATGGAGCTAGCTGAGGAATTGGATAAGTACCAGATAGACACAATAGGGGTGACTGAAACAAAAAAGACAAAAACTGGCGAGATCTTTCTAAGCAATAAATACAAAATGTTTTATACAGGCAATAACAGTCAGGGAAAAGGAGAGCTGCAGTATTCAACACTAAATACAAGGCTAATCTTCTTGAATGGCAGGTAATATCAAGTAGTGATGTGGACAAATATCAGAATGGGGAACTGGACAATGAGACTTATTTGTGCCTATAGCCCCACAGAAGGTTCTACTAAGGTAGAAGTGGAGGAAGTTTTAGAGGCTTTAGAGAAAACAACTGGCATAATGATAAAAGAAAGATTGGTCCTTGTTGGCAACATAAATTATTATTATGTCACACCTCCAGGGAGACTAAAGACTCATCGAGAGAGGGCACCCACTCCACAATTCTCGGTCTCCATCACTCAATCCACCAACTACATCAAACCACACCATCTACTGCCCACCACTAGTATTTTCAAAGACAATCACAAAAACCCGTACCCGTGGTGGGATTCGAACCTGCAGCCTTATGGCTGGAGAGCAAATACACTAACCATGCAGCCAACCAGGCTGGCGCAGATTAGTAAATAGCAGAGTAGGAAATTATTCACACATACAAAAATATTTTGGGAAAATTTGGAGAAAAGAGCAAAGCTAATAATAATGGCAAATACCTGTTGGATTTCTGCTCAGGACATGGACTGCTTATTACTAACACCATGTTCCAACATAAAAATGTGCATAAATTCACATGGAGAGAAGTGGCAAGGAATAAGAAGTCTCATTGGCTATGTTATTATTGATAGTGATGTTTTCTCACTCGTGCAGGACACTGGAATGGACAGAGGATTTGAAATTGTAAGTTGATCGCTGTTTAATCTTGAGCAGGATAAAATTGAATTACATATTGAAAAGGACATTTTAGAAAGTTTTAAAGCGAATAAAAGTTGAGCAGCTCTCTGATGTGAACTGTAGACTAAAATACACAAATATTCAAGAAAAAATGAAAGAGTTTAAGAACAGGAACCAATATTCAGTGGCAAGCCCTGAAGAAAACGTTGATTCAGCCAGTGAAGCATGTGGTGAGGTTGTCTGCAAGGATAGAAAAATCAGAACTCCATGGTGAACACAGGAAGTTAAAGAGACATTGAAGTAAAAGAAGAAAGCATATCAAAAGTTCCTGGTGAATAAGTCAGCTTGTGCTCTTAAAAAAAATAGAGAGACAAATGTAAGAAAGCTAAACACTTGTGTAAAACTAGCTAAACAAAAGTCATGGGAGCTTTGCTAAATGAAACAAGCAGAGACAGCACAGTGGGAGAAAAAAAAAAACAGGCATGCAATCAGGAATACATCTACATACTTGAAGTAGAAAAATTCATCAAAAGGCTGAAAAATGGAAAGGCAGCAGGAGTAGATGATATTTGACCAGAAATGCTCAAATATGGAGGTATAAGTCTTGCAGTGGCTGCACTGCATAGTTCAGAAGGCCTGGACAGAGGGATGAATTCTAGATTATTGGAGTAGTGCTTTCAGAAGTACCCATATACAAAAAGGGAAATAAAACTGAAAGTGAGAATTACATGGGTATTTCTCTAGTGAGTGTTCCTGGTAAGATGTATGCAAGTATACGTGAGAAACAGTTGAGAAGAATTGTGGAATTAAAGGTTGGTGAAGAACAAGTAAAGTAACCTGCTGTTTGCAGGTTACTTTACTTGACAAGATAAAATCTACAAACAAATTGTTACTGCAATGGGATTTCTTTTCTCCCCCTCCCCTTAGCTAACTTTTACATGGAACTTGTAAAATGAAGAACTTGCCATAGCTGCTTTCAAACTCTTAGTGTAGTTATGCTTTGTTGACGTTTGACATTTGGTCCCATGGGCAAAGACACCTTTGTACTTTATCTTAAAAGCCAACATGCCAAAATTCGCTGCATGATAGAAAATGAATCAAATAACTGTTGCCTTTCTTGACACATGAGTCACTCGCCATTCAGATGGTTTCTATCTTCTTCCGTTTATAGAAAGCACATATCTACATAAACAATCACATCGTCATCCAGCCTGAGCAGTATGGAATTCTAATAACAACTCTGATCTGCTCTCCTAAGGTAAAAGGCCATCGTGTAGTGTGTCCTGGATCGTATGAAGTGTTCCTTCTGACTGTGATAGCCTAGGAAGATCTGTCAACATTTGCCCTGGAGAACATGCTTTTGCTATTATTATGGCAAGTCAGGACTGACAGTCCATGCTTTGGACAGATGTATGCACACACACCATCTAATCCTTTGCACAGGATTAGACAGAAGAAAACTAGTGTGCTATATGGAAGTCATTACAGGTCTGACTATTTTTAGTCAGCAATGGCTGAAGCATTCTCCTAATCTTAACAAGTATGGTTGCATTAATCTGCCAAAATTTTTGGAGAATGTCAAAATAGAGGGTACCAAATTAGGACTCTGAATCTTTTGTTGATTACAGTTTTAAATTATTTCCCTTACTCATTGTCACGTGTAAATTGTGATACATTTTGCTCTGAAGATGCTGGTTTTGAAATAAATAAATAAAAAAAATTTATAAATCCTGAGTCTAATGGTAATTGTCAGTGGACAAGAAGGGGGATTCTTGGCCCTGGTTTCATGAGTTTGCATAGAAAACTCAAGTTCTTACAATTGGCAGCTGTGAACTCTTGCTTACATTTCATCTGTGCTTCATACATTATTCATTGTTTTGGAGGATTATTCTCATAGTATTGTCAAGTGGTATGTTTGAAAAAAAAAAGGTAGTATCAGAAACACACTGAATAAGGAGGGAATGTTATCCAGCAAAATTTTAATAATTTTTCTTAAACTGATTTTTATTGAACATCAATAGAATAAGGTATGCAAGTAGCAGCTTTTGTGAAAATTCCTTCATTTTCCAATGAAGTTGATGGTCTTTGAATACCGATTATAATTTTAATGGTATTACAATACATGGAACTAATCTATAGAATGGTGTATTAATTGACTTATATAGCAATACAAACCAGTTAATAAATATCCCTTTGTAAATTATTTTTATGGTGGTGTAATAATTATTAAAATGTCAAGTTTTTTTTTTCATTTGGTTATACTACAAATTAAAGATGCCAAGAAATTATATTCTTGATTTAATCCTTTATCCAAATTATCAGTGGCTCTGACTCATGAGACATCAAAAACGGTTGAAACTGGTCTGGGTTGTGGCCCTTCACATATGAAGGGCCACAACCTTCATATGTGAAGGTTGTGGGTTATACCATAATGCAAAGCACACCTCCTTTTGGACATGTATAGCATTATACATGTCCAAAAGGAGGTGTGCTTTGCATTATGGTATACTAAAGCAATTGATGTGAAGTCATTAGCCCCTATATACAAGTATCCCAGTTGTGAAGATACTTTACACTTACAATTTGTTTGTGTACACTTAGATAAAGAATTAAAACAAGAATATAATTTCTTGGAATCTTTAATTGGTACTATTAAAATAAGTTATGAAATGTCCAACACCTAAACTTGTCAACTAGTTTGAATACTCTGACATGTCATGATTTCCAATTCCTAATGTCTCACTGAGAATCAGGAGCTAAAGATAACACTGGCCAAAAAAAAAAAAAATTTTTTTTTCTGCTGATTATGATCTGACACTTGTTTTTACTAATTTGGGTGTGCTGATTTCAAATATCAAACCCATTTTTCTCTATCACGTCAGGTTTTTCTTCTATGGCATTTTCTTTTTGCTAATTTGTAAGTTTTTGATAGTTTTAAGGAGGCAGTACTATTTAGAGGATCAAAAAAATCGATTTTTTAATATTATTTTCTGAAAGTATGTACTTTTAAAAATCTGTTCCTAACTTTTTATCAAGAAATTCGAAAAATTCCCGAAGATATAGCCTATTATTCAAAGCGGTGTGCCGATCAGAATCAGAGCGCTCACTGCTCTCGCTTGTTAGTAAACGAATAAATGCGTAAGAACCTGCAATGGCACGTACTGGCGCTTTGAATGCGAGAGAGGCCGATAACTA
Source organism: Typopeltis vanoorti (assembly GCF_054136105.1). Taxonomy (NCBI): domain Eukaryota; kingdom Metazoa; phylum Arthropoda; class Arachnida; order Uropygi; family Thelyphonidae; genus Typopeltis; species Typopeltis vanoorti. Next base: position 70,638,516 of record NC_143564.1, on the reverse strand, counting down.
CAGTGGAAAACGACCTAATACATTTAGGTGATGAAAAGTAGGCGATGACAACTGCCTAAAACAAATGAATGCTATATGCGTCATAGCAGACAAAGAACGATCAAAATAAGTTGATCATTAATCGATCGTGAAAGTATGATGAGCACTTATAACGCTTCAATAAAGTCTCTGGTTTTTTTTTTTTTTTTTTTTTTGTCTTGTTAATTGCATGTTAGTCGGCAGTGAAGAAAATACATCATGTCTATTACTCGAAAATGTGTCAATAGTGTAGATTCCTTCTGGTACATTTGTGGCAGCTTTACTGTTCCCAGTCAAAGGACAAATATCACTGATTTCGTTAAGAAAGTGTACTTTTCATACTTTGATGTAAAACTTGCAGATCAGGACAATTCGTGGGCTCCAAATAAAGTGTGTGTCATATAGAAAATTTATGATAGTGGAAAACGCCAAAAATTAGCTTTTGGCATTCCAATGATTTGGCGTGAACCGAAAAATCACGTAGATGATTGCTATTTTTGTTTAGTTCAGACTTCTGATTATATAATAAAAAGAATAAGAAAAAAATTGTGTATCCAAATCTCGACTCGGCAATTTGGCCAGTTGCTCATTCCAATGAAATAGCCGTGCCAATTTATAAAGGACTTCCTTTACTTGAGAATGAGCATGATCGGGATATGCCAGATGTTCTTGAGGAGCAAGACCCGGATGTTGATTTAGACAATGAAAATGTAATTTCTAGTTCTGGACCGCAACGTTTTACTCAAGCGGAATTGAATGACTTAGTTAGAGATTTGGGCCTATCAAAGGAATCATTGGAATTGTTAGCTTCAAGATTAAATGGAAAAAACTTACTGGAGCAAGATACGAAGATAACTTTTTATCGTAGTAGGGAAAGTAATCTTGTGCAATATTTTAAACATAAGTGTGGGTTTGTTTACTGTAACAATGTGTCAGGTTTACTAACTGAAATGAGTGTTATACAATATCATCCAAATGAGTGGCGTTTATTTATTGACAGTTCAAGCAGAAGTCTCAAGTGTGTCTTACTACACAATGAGAATATATATGGCTCAATTCCTATTGGCTATTCAGTCCACTTAAAGAAAACATGAGGACATTAAAAAGGTCTGAAGTTATTAAAATATACAGACCATAACTGGATCATCTGTGTGGATCTTAAAATGGTGAACTTTTTACTTGACTTTCAAAGAGGATACGCAAAGTTTCCGTGTTTTCTGTGCTTCTGGGATAGTTGAGCTAGAAACCAACACTGGAGTTAGAAACATTGGCCTCTTAGAATATCCTTAAATGTTGGAGAACAGAATGTTATAAATCAACCTTTAATTGACAGAGAAAAAATCATTTTTCCACCTCTACACATCAAACTAGGTCTTATGAAGCAGTATGTTAAAGCTTTAGATTTACAAGGTGACTGTTTCCAATACATATGTGAAAAATTTCCACAGCTTAGTTATGAAAAAATTAAAGCCGGTGTATTTGATGGACCGCAAATTAGAACTTTAATGAGAGACCCAAATTTCATCAACTCTATGAACGAAATTGAGAAAGAGGCCTGGACTTCATTTACGATGGTTGTGAATAATTTTCTTGGAAACAAAAGCGTGCAATTACAAAGATCTAGTGGAAACAATGCTTGAAAATTTCCAGTGCCTAGGTTGCAACATGAGCATAAAGCTTCATTTCCTATACAGTCATCTTGAAAGAGAATTTAGGTGCTGTAAGCGATGAACAAGGCAAAAGATTTCATCAAGACTTAAAAACTATGGAAGATCGGTACCAAGGAAGATGGGATTCTCATATGATGGCCGACTACTGTTGGAGTATTCAAAGGGATTGCCAAAACAGAACACACAGCAGAAATTGCTACAAACAAAAATTTATTCCCTGAAACTCATGTGTAAGTAAAATTGTTATTTTTTTTATAAATTTTTAATGAATATTGTTAAGTAGTTATGTATCTAATTATCGGCCTCTCTCGCATTCAAAGCGCCAGTACGTGCCGTTGCAGGTTCTTACGCATTTATTCGTTTACTAACAAGCGAGAGTGGTGAGTGCTCAGATTCTGATCTGCGCATTGCTTTGAATAATAGGCTATATCTCCGGGAATTTTTTGAATTTCTTGATAAAAAGTTAGGAACAGATTTTTAAAAGTACATACTTTCAGAAAATAATATTAAAAAATCGATTTTTTTTGATCCTCTAAATAGTACTGCCTCCTTAAAACTATCAAAAACTTACAAATTAGCAAAAAAGAAAATGCCATAGAGGAAAAACCTGATGTGATAGAGAAAAATGGGTTTGATATTTGAAATCAGCGCACCCAAATTAGTAAAAAAACAAGTCTCATATAAAGTCAGCAAAAATTGTGTTGGACTGTGTAATTATATATGGAATTGGTTTACATGATTGTTTACAGCAGCAATTTATGAACTTAACAAAAAAAAAGGAGGTGGGGAGTTGCAGAATGTTGAACTGTTTACAGGGTTTTGTTATTCAGCAGAGTATAAGTAAAAAAGTGCTAAATTGCATTTGAATGATACAGTTTAGAACATCTCATGAGAAACTACATGCTACTTTCTTACAGATAGATCAACAAACAGTTGCCACTGGTATCCTAAGGGATATACACAAATGCCTCAGCAGGTGCAGTAAGTATCATATGTTGAATTTATTTTTGGATTCTTAATCTTTAATATTTTCATAGGTACTTGTACTTTTATACTATATTTTATTATCATAAACCCCCATGGAGTCAAAAAATTTATTCTAGAACCAGAAAGTAAACTACCATATATGAAATCATTCACTGTCTGCATGTTTGCAGCCATCTAGTCAATCAGCACATTCCACAAGCCCACCACTCTACCAAACAGTCTTCCCATTTCTTTGCATAGCTTTGGTTAGTTCCTTGACTTTTCCCTTTGTTATTGCTTTTAAAATATCTCCCCAGTGTATTTGGAAAGCACTTCTCGGCAGCCTATCTCAATATTAATACCTCTCCTATCAAATTCTTGATTACATTTCCTCATCCATTTTATATAGCTGATTTCCAAATACATGGTGGCCATGTATTTGGAAATCAGCATGAAACATTCATTCCTTTTTAATTCTGTTGTTTCATTCCTCCCAGTTCATAATCTTATGCATATGCTTTGGAGGCATCTGTAGCTAAAACTAATACATGGAATGAGACCACATTTTATATTGAGACTTTCGGAGGCATAGGGAGATGATTTCTGCGAAAAAAGAACTTTCTTTTTTCGCAGAAATTTCAAAAGTTCCAGATAGGGGAAATTTTGGCACTGCCGTGGCCAAAAGCTGTCAAATATTTGCAGTAAACGCAGGTAAAAAGGATTATGCAAATTTTACTGTGAGTACGTGACAGCAGCACCACTTAAAAAGGGATTAGGAACTTAAAAAGGGATTAGGAACATTCAGGCATGTTTAGGAACAAATTGTGCTCAATATGTGTCCTACCTTGCATAATCGTGCTTTACTTGTTAAGTTGTTTTACCTTGAACAGTGCAATGCAGTAGCGGCCCTTCTGGAATTTAGAAGGCTTCATAACCTGCGTATAGGTCCTGTGTCAGCTGTAGCACTGAGAGCTATGATTAAGAAGCTTGAAGAAACTGGATCACTAGGAGTTAGACCTGGCAGAGGATGGAAAGCAGTGCAAGAAGAGACAGTAACAGACATTGCTACTGTGGTGCTCGATGGCACAGGGACCAGCACTGGTCCAAGCGCTCATGCCATAGCTCGCCAACCTGATATGGCTTATGGTACAATGTGGAAAATTTTATTGAAAATGCTTAATTTCTATCCATATTATCATTGTAATGCGTTACATATTCAGCTGGAATGAGTGACGTGTCTGTCGCTTACATCGAAATTATTCCATTTTATCTGCCTTTTAATGTAATTATCTGCTTGTTTTTGGCTCTGCCAGTGCCAAAATTCCCCCTATCAGCGACTTTTAGTACGAAATCTCTTTTCGTGGAAATCATCTTCCCATGCCTTCAAAAGTCTCAATATAAAATTTGGTCTCATTCTGTTTATTGGTTTTAGCTACAGATGCCTCCAAAGAGGGAAAGTTATTTTATGACCACCCTGTATTTTTAACTTCTCTAAAGTTTTTTTTTTTTTTTTTTTTTTTTTGTTGTTCATCCCCTTGAGATCTGGGCAACTATATTTGCATACAATAGTCCACATATTGGCAGATAAAATCATTTATACAAATGATTTTACTACAAATGAAACCGCCATATCCTTCTCTATAGGCCAGTGTCCTCCTTTCTGCTGGTTAAGCATCATATTTACAATATCATTTATTGAATATTAAATACAATATCATATTTATTGATCATCACACTAGATGAATGTGTTGGTCAATAAGGAGATGAAGCACAGCATTGTATTCTAAGTATCCTAATGAAGGAAGAGGCAAGATCTCATCCCTCTTCTACCATTGTAGTGTGACTAATGGAGAATACATATCGTGCATGTATACTTTGATACTGATTATTGTTCTGTTTCCTCTTGTGTAACTATCATAGCCAATTTGGCACCTTATCAAATACCTTTTGCAAAATCAAAAAAAAATGTATGCCTTTTCCTCAAGTGCTATTGTCACTTTATTATGAAACCAAGAAAATTACTGAAACAAATGAAAACGTGATTGGGAATCTGAACTGAACAAAGTGACATGAAAATGAACTTGACAACATGAGCAGTAACTGCTCAGCATTCTCTTATACAGTCCATTTTTGGACCTAACTCTGTTTTTTCAGCTGCCTCTTGAGCAGTTTTTCTCATGAAGTATAACAGCTATAACTTTCCAGCTCTTAAAAAAAAAATAAAAAATCACTTGGTTCCTTCTAACTTGACTTTTGCCTGCATGTCACCAGTAACCTATAGGTTCTGCAGTCTATCATGTATAATATATATAATTTCCTGAACATCTTATTCCCATTGGCCTCTGCATTCCCTGGCCTGTTGTGGTAACCCCAGTTCATTGAGTATTCTGTATTACCTGCCTCCAGTTCACTTTTAGAACCATTGTCACTCCTAGAACTATTTTCCTCCTGGTTTTATACTATACATAGGCATAGCTCATCTGCTATGAAAACTTCTCCTTCTTGAAGAATTTGGGGTGTATATTGAATGTAAGTAGAATTTTGAGGAAGCAAATGAGCTGGCAAGTAATGTTGCATATTGAAGCATGCTTAGGAGGAATATGAGCATCAGTAGAGGTGTAACAGTGCAAAATGGTGACACCAGTGCAAAAGACAATTGCTTTTGTTTTTTTTTTAAGAGAGAGAAGATTAGCCAGGCATGTGTAGTAGAATGGAGTTTTTATATCAACAATAGGCTATGTATTAATATTCTTTTTATCATTAATTGAAATTTTGAATATAGAGAATATGTAGATCCACACCTCATCATGCAGGTATTTGAACCCATACCTGACTGAATAAGTTTGTTACTCCTTATTCCTAAAATGTCCTATGTATATTGTGTGTGTTCTGGCCAGTTGCCTGTTTTGAGAGACAAAAAAAAATTTGTGTTTCCAGGATTGGGTTCAAATCCCACTTCATAGATGGGATTTGAACCCAATCTTTCTAGCCAAAGGGCTTGTCTATACCAACTGAGCTGTGGAGGCTCAACATATTAAGAGTACAAATTTCAACACGCCTGGTATGATTTCAGTATATAGTATTGAGTTTAAAGTTGCTAAAAATTAAATTGGCAAAAAAATTTTTTTAAAGATAAACCAAAATGTGTGTGTGTGTGGAATTATGAAATGGGAAGAATGAAACATTCATTCCTTTTTAATTCTGTTGTTTCATTCCTCCCAGTTCATAATCTTATGCATATGCTTTGGTCTTTCAAATTTTTTTTTCCCACTCTCATACTAATTTAAAAAAAAAAAAAAAAAATTCCATCAAGGTATTAAACTTTCTCCTACTGTGAACTTAAACACTCTCCTTTTTGCAGATGACCATGTAAACGTTTTGGTTTTTTCCTTCCTTGGTTATATTCTGGTTTCTTTACTTTTTTATATATATATATATATATATATATATATATCCAGGTGATACTACAGCAGTGTAATATTCTTGGCACTTAATTTTATACATTCCACTTTTAATACTCTAGATTCCTACCTTCTATATTCTATGCTCCTTCTACCGAGAGCAATGGAAATATTTATTTAGATTTATGACTGTGCCATCCATGCCTCGATATGGCAAGAAATATAGTACTTCCAGTAGGTTATTAAATCTTTCACAACAAAATTTCTTTATTGTCCCCAAGTTATCAATTTGCTTTGCAGTCCTGGCCCTTTTCTCACTTACTATTTATATCAACATTTCCCGCTTAGGTTCGATTTTTATTTAAGATCAATGCATTGCAATTAAAAATAAGATCAGGCAAAAACTTCGTTTAAAATGCAACATAGGATTTAATAGTCAACAAACAGGCGTATATTTTACACTATAAGACAGAGGTGATCCTCTGTAATTCTCAAAAAAACTCTCTATATCTCTCTTCAATTAATACAAGGCACACATGTTATCTATCTAGCTTAAAGAATTATCATTTAACAAACTTCTTAATACCTGCATATATCTCTCTTCAATTAATATAAGGCACACATCATGTTATCTATCTAGCTTAAAGAAATATCATTAACAAACATCTTGATACTTGAATAATTGGCATTAAGGACATGTTACGATTAATATAACATATTGTAAACTTAGTTAAGAAAAATCATACAAGATTATATACAGGTGTTAGATAAAAATCATAACTCAATATTTCCTAGGAATTAGCTATACTCATTCTTAGATGCAATCATCAAAATCCAGATAGAACAAGTCTCTAAACGTTATTCTGGCTATTAATGTCCCTCTTACATGCATTTTTTCAGTTCTACAACATATTCTTATAGAGTCACACAGTCTAAATAAAACAATATTTTAACTCGCATGGGCTGTCTTCTGTTGGGTTCCACTCTCCCATTCCATTAGCTGCGACTTCCTATGTTTCCTTTTCTTCGTCTCGGGTTTTTGATCTCTCCTCCTTGGGATACTGGCCATTCATCAGGTTGGCTTGCAGGATGTGGGTGATGATTCATCAGCGTGTTAATACACTGGCAAAGGGTCACAAATTGTCAGGGCCTTCATGGACTTAGATAAGCGGAACGGCTCATAAACAAGTTCAGCTGCTCTTCAGCTGATTTGTCCCCTGGTCATCTACGCTTCTGGGCTAAAAGAGAAAAGACTATTTACTGGTGTTCTGGGTTCTGCCTAACTGTAAAAACTCGATGCGTTCATTCTACAAAATTTAATCTTGTTGCATCGAATTTTTACAACCGCATAATTACAAATTCTGAAGATAACTTACAGAAAGGTATTTTAAATTTAAATGAGATAGCCAAAGATTATGGAATGATATCAACAGAAAAATAAAAAATGATGGCCTTTTAAAGGACAAGATCCAGTAAGAACTAAAATAGTAATAGATAAGATTTTAGAACAGGTGAATTCATTCATTTAACTACCTAAGATATATGATTACGTATGAAAATGAAAAAAGATATAAACCTAAAAATTGCAAAATATTTAAAAATAACAGGTGTGATTAACTCTATATTTAAAACAAACCAGACTAAAAGTATATAATACATTAGCCCTACTAGTCCTATTGTATCTAAGCGAAATCTGGACAATAAAACAAAAAGACAAAGATTAATAACAGCTGAAATGAAGTTTATGAGAAAAACTGCAAAGTATACTCTATTTGATCACAGAAGAAATTATGAAAGAATTAAACCAGGAATCAGTAATGGAAGAAATTAAGAAATATAGACACAAATGGATGGAACACATTGAAAGAATGAAAACAGAAAGATTACCAAAACAAGCCTTAAATTACAAACCATTAGGAAAAAGAGAACCATGATGTCCTCTTAAGAGATTCAACGATTACTTCTAAGACAAGACCAGTCTAGGCCTAAATCCTTGATAGGCATGATGATACTATATACTAAAATCATCCCAATCTCTAAGAGATCTAGGTATGTTCAAATCTGCACTTTATAATGCATTCAAAATTTAAATTAATGATGACTTAATTAGAAAATAAAACTAATACATAGACTACTGTTGGTATTTTAACTCGCCGTTAGTAAAGTGACGTGTCACAGTTATCTTTCTATATGTTTGGGGTCTGTGACGCTCCACCTTGCTAACACCGGGTGAAGGGTAGCTCTGTTCTGTTGCATGAACAGCTAGCGATACTTTTATCAAATTTTAGGAACTACATGATATATTGATGCTATGTATAAGCAAAAGAAAGAAGGAATATGAGGTGTTTCTTGAACAGCTGAAGGTTGTAGTCTGGGAAAGATGGAGGCTGTTCCAAAGAACAGAGGTTGAAGGAATTAAAGAAACTTGTTCAGTAAGCTTTAAGCTAGACATAACCAGAAGCTGTTCTAGTTTTGGAAGAAACTGATCAGTTCAGTTCAGGATAGCATTGTCCATGAAAACACTTATAGAAATAATACGGCAGAGATGTCTGAAATGAATTGGTAAGAGGACTCCTCAGATTATCCTCTTCTGGATAGCATCAAGTGTCCTTAGAGGTTTTCAGTGCACACTCCCAATGTGTGAGCAGTGTTCCAAGGTTGGTGGATTTCAGATTTATAGTTAGCAGCTTCATACAGATTAAATGTTTTGAGCAGAAAGGTTTTTTTTTTTTTTTAAAAGTCTGAAGAAGCTGTGAATGAGATGTTTGTGCCATAACTTAGATGTGTAAATCAGCTGAAAAAAAATCTGATCTTCTCTCTATATATGGGTTCTATCAAGAGTTAAAGGGAAATGAAATGATCTTTTTTGAAAGAGACAAAACTGCATTTTTATTGCAGTGAAGTTAAGGTTATCCTCACCTCAATGAAGGTAGTAAGACCAGTTTAAAACATTGGTTATGATTGTGCACTGCAAAGTTTCTCAAGTAATGAAGAACAGTGCATTGTTATCAGCATAGTAATGGATAGGATTTGAGGTCAGGGAAAGGTTATTTATGTACATGAGGAAGAGTGTGGAAGAAAAACCATGGTATATTCTAGCATTGGGAATTCTGATGAGATGAAGCCATCAACCATAACCAAATTTCAAAGGGTAGAAAGCAGACCACAACATGCTAGTTTACTGAGCAGGCCTCTTTCAGACATGATCAAATTGCCTTAAGATTGTCATGAGTTGACCACACTAATTTCTCCAACTTTTCCATAGCTCGTATCCAAAGGTGGATGATGATGGCTAGATTGGCTGTGAATCAAAAATCATTATTACTGTTCAATGATTAGCCACCACTTGGTCATCCGAACTTATTATTCTTAATGGAGCCTCAGCTTCCACTTCAACTACCATACATCTCGATTTCCCAAGCTACCCTTCCACAATTCCTTCTGCATAAGGGCAGTTCTTATGTGGTCATCTCGCATAAAAGAAAGCAAAAACTCTCCTCCCATCTGATCTACTCTGGCTGAAAATCTTCTCAAACTGTTCCATTCATTTGTTTATTGCTTTCCAAACAACTATTCTGACATCTAATTACCTGTCTCTAAAGAACTCTAGATTTTCTCTCATTGAAATAACAAAATTGTATTTAAGAACATCAACATCCACCACTCAAACTCATTTTCCTTCCTCAATTCTACTAGTCAAGTGGACAGGGATGTTAAGGTATTTGTCATTAGCAATGATCTAAACATAGTTCATCTACTCACCAGAATATTAGACAGCCTTTACCATTCTGTCAACAATGTAAATATCTTAAGTTCTTCCAAATATACTGTAGATATTAGTTCTCCTCTTGGCAACTAAGACCATCACCTTGTCCAGGTTTCCTTCACTAAGGAAGATTCAGCTAACTGTTATGTCATCCCATGAGTGTCAAATGGGATGATCTCCATGACTTCTATTCCTCCATTCCATGATCTCCATTTTCCATATTGAAACAAGTGCTCATCTCGAATAAGAGAAAATTCTTACTAGAATGAAGGTTTCCATTTCTCCATTCCATTCAAAATGCAAGAACACTGTCCATGGCTTTCTAACAAATGTATCTAGGCTGTCCAAGAAGTTGGTATATCACATCTGGCTCAAGGACAAACTCCAGCATCACACTCAGCCTATATACTTATATACTTTGTAGCTCATGACAGCTGAAAATAAAATGTAAATCCAATTCTGAAAGGCCCACATACTGCAAGCTTGCATCCTGTCCAAATAGCATTTGAACCTTCTGGTCCTTTGCCAATGCCATTGCACAACTTTTGGCCATTTATGTTTCCAATTTTCTCACATCCAGATGTTATATCATTGTAACATCACTCAAAGACAAGGCTGGCTTATTGGCATTGCTCTCCTCAGACTCTCTCTCATAGATAACAAAGTCAAAACACCTCTCCCACTTTATCAGGAACTTCTCGCCCCATTCTACCCACTAATCATGTTGGAGGAATCAGAATTGTTCATAACTTGGACACAAAGTTATCAGGTCCTGATATCTGTCCCCTATGGTGAAAACATCTAATTCTCTTGATAAATGAGCTGTATGACAACCAAGTGGTTTCAATAAAAACAGTCTTTGGAGAAACAATGTTCTAGTGGAAAAAGGAGTGAGGTAGGGTTGTATACTGTTGCCCTGCCTTTTTAATATTTATAGTGAATATATATTATGAGAATGGCTGATTTAGACAAAGATCCAGCTGGAATTAAGATTGGTGGCAGAAAAATAATTTAAGATATGTAGATGATACAACCCTCATAGCAGAAACCAAGGAAGATCTGGAGCAGTTGATTCTATTGGTTAAGATGGAAAGTAACAAAGCCAGACTTAATTTAAGCATCAGCAAAACAAAGTGATGGCTTCTGGCAATTTAAATGAATTTATAATAGAGGGAGACAACATAGAAATTGCTCAGTTATGATTTACTGGGGTCTAGAATCAGAATGACAATTGTGAAAATGAAATTAAAAGGATAGTCATGGGGGGGGGGGGGAGTTAAACCTGATGTTAAACCTGAAAAAAAATCATAAAAGATAGAGATGAGAGTAAGGCCATGAATTATCAAAGCAATGGTATTTCCAGAACAAGACAGACAGAAAATGAATTAATTCATTTGAATTATGAGTGTGAAGGAGACTAGCCAGAATCCCATGGACTGCAAGAATGACCAATAATGTTTTAGAAAATATAAAGACAATGTTCCTTGGAGGTGATGATAACTAAACAGAAGTTGAGGTACTTTAGACATATTATGTGAGCTGATGAATCATTGTAAAAGGCTTTTATTTAAATTAAGGGGATATTAAATCCCACATTATTTCAAAGCCGAATAAGAAACTCAAAGATAGAAATCAAAGAGTTTCATGCCGAATATATAACAAACTATAAAATAAAAGTTTTGGCAGATTGTAGCGTACGCTAAAACACATGGTTCAATACTAGGGCAACTTGTAGGGTAAAGTTCTGATCACTATTCTTAGTATTTCCCATAATGTAAAACACATCTCCTAGGAGATGTATGATGTTACACATTATGCTGGAAGGTCACTATCCAGATCGGTTTCGACCTTTATTGAGGTCTCATCAGTGAGTAGGTAGACCTAGATAATACCAAGATTATAGTGAAGAGAACTTATATACTTAAATACAAAGAGCCAATAGGCTTCATTTCGGCGATATAATTTATATATCGCCTTATATACTTATATAGTGGGAACTTATATACTTTGCAGTACGAGTTGTCAAAAAGGTGCACCAATAAATTATTAAAATAAAGAGCCAAAAGCCCTTTATTTTAGTAAAATACTAAGGGAAATACTAAGAATAATGATCAAAACTTTACCCACCTTTGCTACGAGTTGCCTTAGTATTGAACCATGTGTTTTGGCGTACGCTACAATCCACCAAAACTTTTATTTTATAGTTTGCTATATATTCGGCATGAAACTCTTTGATTTCTATCTTTGAGTTTCTTATTTGGCTTCGAAATAATGTGGGATTTAATATCCCCTTAATTTAAATAATTTTACATTGCTGAAATGAAACCTTTTGGCTCTTTATTTTAATAATTGTAAAAAGCTGTTATGTTGGGAAAGATTGGGAGAATGAGAAGAAGACCACAAAAGAGTTGAATGGACAAAATAAAAGAATTTACCAACTTGAACTTTCAATTGCTGAAAGAAAAGACAAGAGGCAGAGTGAGATGGAGAGCCTTTGTTCACAGGATTACCAAGAGTCGAAAATGACTGGATGGCACATAACAATGATGTAAAAACTTATGCTTACCCCATTCCAGAAAAAAAAAAAAAAAAGATGGCCGTCAAATTACTATCCAACTGCTCTTAAGTCATTTCTCTTAGAAGCTATATTGAAAGTCATGAACAGCCATTAACCATTTGAAAACTACCAGGTAATTAGTGACCAGCAACATGTGTTCTGTCATTCATTCCAGAGCTGATCTGATTTTCATCCACCTTTGGACAGAGATGGTGGAAAGGTTTGGAGAAATTCGTGGTTGCTATCCGTATCACCAGAGCATTTGATTGTGTCTAGCAGAGGCCTGCTCAGCAGTGCTGTATAGGCCTGTATTTGGGTTGACAGCTTCCTCTTTGCATCCTAGGTTTCTTCTCAGATTTCTCCACCAATGCAGGTGTAATCCAGGGCTCTTGGTTGTTCACTTACTCCTTATCCTTTGTGTAAATGATCTCATGCTGAATTCAAATACTCTTTAAAACTTTGCTGATATAAGTACACTCCATTCCTGTTACTCATTTAACAAACCAGGGTCCAATGATTAGAAACCTCAAGATATTCTATAACTAATGTTTATATAACTTCATTGGTATACATGGGTTATCCCATGTTGATTTGAAATCAGGAATCCATTCCTTCACTTTATGCTAATAAATGGAACTGCATTAGGATGTTAGATAATGTTCTACAGGACTTCTCCAAAGGCAGTTGCACAAACAAGCAGCATCTGTAAAACCATACATCATATGCATATTTTTCTGTAAATATAATAGTGTTTCATATTTGTTTTGGTTCTTGAAAGTTTATAAATGGGTATTCTGACTTATCACATTACCACTTAAATGGAAGATTCTCCACCTGAAAAGTATTTTCCAACACTTGATCCAATATTGTTATGAAACTTATTGTTATGAAACTTCCTTTCACAGCTCTGCTCTGCTTTTATGTAGGATTTAATTCTTTTTTCAAAGAATCCTATTTGGAGGAGTTGGCATGATCAGCAAGTCAGTATTGTTCCAGCTCATGGAGTCTAATATGTTCTCACAGTGAACAGCTACAGGAATATTTCTAAGTATTATAGAGAGCCTATTTCAAAATACTCGTAACTATGGGAAACTAGTGAAACAAGCTTCAGTGTATTAACTGAATTAGATTCCTTAAGAGTTGTTGAGGCCTAGATAATTCCTGCTTGTAAGATCAAAGAAACTTTCCAGTCGCCCAAAACCTATCGTATTTATTTACAAGCCTGCAAGTCCTTACTTTTATTGTCAACAAGGGGGGGAAAAACACCCCAAGGTTTAATAATAAAACAGAAATCTTAACTCGTGAATTTGTCATATCTCCTGGAGTTGTTATACAGCATGTCTGTGGAGTCTAAAGAGTTTGTGCTGCTGTACAAGAAATCTATATGAAAGTTTAATTTTCTAGTTCACCATCTGCTGTTAGATAATGATGAAATCTAATATTTCTGGACAATTTCACTCCAGGTGAAATACCTTATCCAGAGGTCTTGATTTTACCATTACTCCAAAAACAGTTCCAGTTATGGATTTCTTTTCCTTGTAATAAATAAATGCCTATATAATATTTTTTTCAGGCACTGAAAGTTTTCTGAAATTCTCAACCCCACCTAATGTCTCACTAGAACTTTATAATTGCAGAGGCTAGTTTCAAGAGAAGAATACTATAGAAAACACTCTGTTATGTGACTACATTCTTATTCTCTTTCAGATTATTTAACTGACTAGAGGCTGGTTAGATAGACATGTTAATGTTACTGCCTAGGATGAAAAAACCAAAAATAAGCTTAAAACAAATTGTGCCTCCCCCCCCCCCCAATGGTATGGTCTCCTCAGAATCTGGAAAGCAGATGTTCTATTATGACCTGCCAACTGTTATGGTAAATTATTGGAGATGACTACCATCTTATAATAATAACTTGAACATCAACCAAGATAATTACTTGATGTTTAGACTTTCATATTAAGATCATCACCCGGAGTATGCATAAAGAAGCTAAATTGCACAACTAATAACCATTATTTCTCTGGAAACGACAACATATACTAAAATATTAATTATAAAAAACGAATTAATATGTTCTTATATTTTGGCAATGTTATATTGTGATCAGGGATCACAAAAAAATAATATTGCACGCTGTGTGTGTGTGTGTGTGTGTGTGTGTGTGTGTGTGTGTGTTATGTTCCACCGAATCATTTTTGACTCCTGGTGATTCTATCAACATACGTTCCCATTCAGATCTGTCCCTGGCCATATCTTTCAGAATTTCCAGGTGTGTTCCAGTTGCTTCTTTAACTCCATCCATCTATCTAATTCTTGGTCTTCCTCTTCTCCTGCTTCCATCAACTTTAGCAAGCATCATCATCTTCTCCAGACTGTCATTTGCTTGCATAATATGTCTGAAGTATGACAATTTTTGCTTGATGATCATAGCTTCAAGGGAGCAATCTGGCTTTATTCTGTCTATCACTGATTGATTGGTTTGCTTTGCAGTCCATGGTATTCTTAGTAAGCATCTCCAAATCCATAATTCAAATACATCTATCTTCCTTCTTTCACTCTTTCCAACTTTCACATCCATACAGTACCACAGGGAATACCATTGCTTTTGCGATACTGATTTTTGTTGCGAGGCTAATATCTTTAAAGATCTCGCTTAAGTTTGTCATTGCTTTCTTTCCGAGTAATAATCTTCTAACTTCTTCAGTACAATATCAATCTTTATCAATTCGGGATCCTAGGAGCACAAAATTGTCACTAACATTGGGCAAATGAGTTTGAAGAAAGGCAACTGACCCAGGCCTAGAGTCCTAAATGGTACTGTTTAGTGGGCTGAATTGTGAATAGTCTTGGCCATTGGGCTGATGATCTTAGGATGTATGTCTCCCAAATTTGGGGCAGTCTCATGCACTCAAAATATTGACACTTATCCTAAGATCCCATGGAGTCAAGGACTCATGTAGGAAGCCCTTTTGTTATACACACAGCTCATCGTACTGCACCTTAAACATACTCAAATTCTCCAGACACTACCCTCTCAGGCAAGGCATTCCAATCATTTACAACTCTTCATTTTATACTTTTTATATTTACAATTGTATTCTCTGTATAAATAGATTCAATAAACCTTTTGAATTTAAATAATCTACGATTTTCTTCCTTTCAAAGCAAGGGGATAACGTCAGTGTAAATAAATATATTTTGGAGTAATAGGTTCAGACTTGTACAGCTTCCAGGGATGACCTCCGGTTCTCCCACGATCTCCCACCATTTTCTGTAAAACCTCTTCAACATTAATCCTATAACAATCCCTTACTAACTTGGAGGTCTCTATCACATCATCCCTCTTCCTCTTATCCACTAAACTCTGTAGATTGCATCTTCTCAATGTATTTTCCCTTCAGCCTTGCAGCTGGTGGGGTAGCATACACTATAAACCAGGGAGAGATGATTATGAGCAAGTTACTGGGAAGGAAAACCCTCCACCTCTGTATGAGACTGGTTAACTAACCTTTAGTCAAAAGATAAAGGTGCCTCACATCATGGGCAGGAATTGAATCCATGCCTTTCTGACCAAAGGGCTTTGTCTATACCAGGGGTCAGGGAACTTCTTTACCTATTACTCCAAAATATATTTATTTACACCGATGTTACCCTCCTTGCTTTGAAAGGAAGAAAATCGTAGATTATTTAAATTCAAAAGATTTATTGAATCTATTTATATGGAGAATACAATTGTAAATATAAAAAGTATAAAATAAATTAATATCCTCATTATGAAACAAAAGGATTTCTTTGAAAACTTTTTCACTTCAGGTTTTGAAGAAATGTTGTTGTTTCATTTTTGATACAATAACATCAAAATTGGGGCATTTTGATGTCAGAGCAATTTCGATACTGTCTCCGGGGTCCAATCGATTTCTCTGCTTTGTTTTCATGTTCATTAGAGTGGAACATCCTTGTTCACAAAGGTAGGTTGTTGCAAAAGGCAGCAATTTTTTGACTGCCTCCTCATGTGCAATTTTGAAAGCCTGCTGCTATTGACATCCAAAAATATGACAGATCTGCTTTGTTTTCAAATTCAATACGTGTTTCACTATTGGATCGAAGCTCAAGAAGTGCCTCTGTCAACCCTTGAGGCTCTTCTGGTACATCAGCAATTTCACATTTAAAGGGATCTACAACCCAAATGACAGTATGTGAATCAAGATCTGAAAAGTAATCAGAGAACTGCTCTTTGAGTTTGGTAAGATGCCTGATGTCGTCAAAAGTAATATTTTCACAATCTTCCAAAAACAAAGCTAACTTTGAAAAGGCATCTATCTTGTTTTGCTTTCTGTCTCCAATATAAAAGCTTTGATCCAAATGCTGAAATCTTTTCTCTGGCTGAAATTATATTGATGTTTTTTCCTTGCAATTCTTTGTTCAATGCATTCACATCCTCAAAAATATCAGCTAAATATGCGAGATGTGCAACCCACGAGGAGTTTGTAAATTTATCTGCGAAAACATGCTTTTGATCAACCATAAAAATTTCAAGTTCAGTTTTGAGAGCCCACACTCGGTTCAGAACATTTCCACATGAGAGCCACCTCACTTCTGTATGATAAAGTAGGTCTGTATATTCAGCCTCGCCATTTTTACATAATTCACGAAATAGTTGCGTTAGTGCATGTCCTTTGACAACTTGATAACATCATGCATGATGGCTTCCAGTGCAGGTTCCAAATGTTTCACAAGCAGTGCCTGGCGATAGATCATACAGTGGTTAACTTCAATTTTTGGGTTATTCTCTCTTGCCAAAGCAGAAAAACCACTTGCATGACCCAACATGGCTGGAGCTCCATCAACAGACACAGCAATGTAGTCTTCCCACTTTAAATTAACATTATTAAAGTATTCATTAACTTTATTGAAGACATCAATTCCACGAGATCGCAACTCGAGAGGAGAACAAAACAACAATTCCTTTTCAATTGCATTTAAACCGTTGTAGCGCACGTACACCATCACCTGCAAATTACTACTGACAACTGTAGTTCTCATCAAGCTGAATAGCAAAGCATTTACTCTATTTTATTGAAGAAATAACTTCTTCCCTCCATTTTCTGTTAAAATATAAATTCTTTCTTTCACAACTTTTGCAGACAAGGGCACTGAATTTAGTTTCATGGCTTCTTTCTGACCACACATAATCTCTGCCATTTTCCAAGCTGCAGGTTTAACCAATTCCTCACCAATAGTATATGGTTTCTTGTTTTGGGCAATCAACCAGGCCACTTGTTGAAGGTTTATTTTTCACTTGGTTAGAGTTTAATCCTTTATCCAAGTGTGAGTTGGTAGCTTGCTCCACCTTTGCAATGAGTTGCCTGGTGTTGTACCACCTTAACCCAGTCCTGAAGATACTTTCAGGCTCAAACTTTGTTTGCTCATACTTGGATAAAGGATTAAACTAAATTTATTATACTCTAACCAAGTGAAAAATAAACCTTCAACATCTTTCTCTAAATCCAGAGTAAATTATTAAAAAAGGGTGGCACACCAATTGGCAATTCCTATAGGCAGAGATGACCTGCTAATGCTTCTGCCTGATATCTCCACTTGGGCCTGGCTCCCACTGAAGAGACCTCAATAAAGGTTGAAACTAGTCTGGGTAGTGGCCCTTCCCTTAATGCATAACATTAAGCATATCTGCAAGGAGATGTGTTTTGCATTATAGGAGATACTGAGATAGGAGTGTTGGTATCTTGCTCCACCTTTGCAATGAGTTGCCCAGGTGTTGTACCACCTTAACCCAGTCCTGAAGATACTTTCGGGTGCAAACTTTGTTTGCTCACACTTGGATAAAGGATTAAACTAAATTTATTATAAACCAGGCCACTTCAAAGCTAGCCTTTGATGCTGAACGTTGATCGAATGTACCTTTAAAGTTGCTGTCCAGTCTGTCTTTTGATAGACATTTCCAAATTTACAAAGTATTCCTGTGGTTTGGATGACAGATGTGCATGCAAATTATCCAAGTGTTTCTTCAATTGACTCGTTTTGAAAGATTCTGCAATCAGTACTTTCAAACAGACAACACACTGTGGTTTCATTATTCCTTTGTCTTCTGTTTGTGTAAATCCATAATTGAGGAACTTTTACTGGTAAATTCTTTTTCTAGTTGATGTCATCTGAAGGGTAAAAAAGACAGTGATTGAATTTAAGTTTTTTTAAAGTTCATTTAAATTTACAATAATTTAATTGGTAAATGTGGCACTAAGAAATGTCCTCAAGATGAAGGCAGTATTTAATTATTTCATTGACCATCGAAAATTAATCACGCAAGGAGAAAATATATTAATCAAATTATCGAACTAACATAAAACTAAAATATGGTTAATAAATGAAAATTTTACACTTAAAATAGAACTATTGAAATAAATTAAATAACTACTTAAATCGACTTAAAGCTAAAACACGTGTGTCAAAAAATAAGGTTAAGGCGGGTAATAGACAACTGACAAATAATATCTGTTTAGCCACTTGGCAATGCCTTAGCAACCAAATTGTTTGGAGTTCAACATGGCGTGATGTCTTCTAAACACGTATATTACGTTGGCCAGATGCATTGTTGCCAGAAGAAAAATTTCTGTCGTAACAAGGAACACACTTTTTATATAATTTTATTTATGTCTATTGAGTCCTTTACCCCCAAGAATTTCATTTTTACCCCACTTGGGGTAATTTATTCGCCGACTCCTGGTCTATACCAACTGAGCTGTGGAGGCTCCAGTCTTCTCGACCTTTCCTGATATTCAACATTCCAGAGATCATAAACTACCTCACCTCTGGACCCTTTCCAACATCTTTTTATCCTTTTGAAAGCCAGGTGAACAAATCTGTGTACAGTAATCCATATGTAGCCTAATCAAGGCTTTACACAATGGAACAAGAATCTCTTATTCAAATCAGTGTCTTCCACATCCTTCCCAGAATTCATTGTGTTGGCCTCACAATTTCGGCAATATGTCCAATAAATTTTGAATCCTTATCCACCATCACCTCAAGATCTCTCGTTTCATTCACCTTAAACAATATACCCCCACCAAGTGTAAATTCTACATCCCATCTTTGTTTCTCAAATTTTAAAACCTTACATTTTGCAACATTGAATTCTAATTCAATGTTGCAAAATGTAAGGTTTTAAAATTTCTGTGCCCATTCACTCAATTTATTGAAATCTTCTTGTAAGGCCACATCCTCTCTACTCTTCATAGTCCATCTCCAACTTTGCATCATCTGCAAACAACTGAATATCCCCATCCAAATCTTTGCCAATATTATCAACATACAGGTTAAACAGCAATGGCCCTAAAACAGACCCCTGCGGCACATCATTAGTTACTTTCCTATTGTGGAATATTGCTTTTCCCATACACAACTTGATGATACCTGTCAGATAGCCAGTCTCAGATCCAATGCACTAATCTAATATCCAACTCCCATCTGCTCTAATTCGACTATCAACTTATATGGTAATCTATCAAAAGCCTTTGCAAAAGCTAAGTATACTACTGTGTATCCCTCTCTATTCAATGAAGTCATCACCTTATTATAATAAGTAAGTTGATTGCAAAAACATGGTTTCCATTTAGCAAATCTATGCTGTCCATCAAAGATAATACATCATCAATTTCCTGCCATGTACCCTCAAGGGGTGTACAGGATATGATAGTACTACATGAAAAAATTACATCATTACTAATTTCCTATCTACAATTTTCCTCCAAATCAGTCTGTTACTTGTCAAGACTCCAACATTATCAGGTCTTATATTTCTATCGTCTAAGGCACTTTGTAATGTATCAATCCACCTATATCTTGGTCTTCCTCTGGGTCGTTTTCCTGCCAACCTGGCAGCGAACACTTGTTTTGCTAATCTTTTCTCTCCCATTCTATTTAAGTGACCATACCACCTGAGATTCGCTCTGCTAACGCATTCCTGGATGCTGACGATGTCAAGTTCTTTTCTAATATCCTCGTTTTTAATATGATATTGCCATTGATGCCATCTGTTCACGCCTCTAATCTTTCTCAGGACTCTCACATCTGCAGTCTCTAGTCTTTGGTCAAATGTTTTACTTCTGACCCAGCTCTCAGATCCATAAGTTAAAACTGGTTTGAACGCTGTCTTGTATACAGTATACAGCTAATTCAGTGTTCAGACTAATTTCTCTCTTATTCCATATGAATTTATTCAATTGACTTCCCAGCTTTTGTTGATTCTGTTGTCTATTTCTATATTCAATTTACCATCTTCACTAAAAATCGTGCCTAAGTAGCTGATATGTTTTACTTGTTCCACAGGTTCTCCATTCACAACACAGTTAATATTTTCAATGATTGTGCCTATTTTCATTGTCTTTGTCTTTTTATTGCTGACCTTCATACCATATCTATTACAACAGTTATTCAATTTAGTCAGAGATTCTTGCAGACTTGTAGCAGATTTATTTAGAAGTATAACATCATCCGCATAAAGCAAAGATCTGACATTAACATCTCCAATTTTGATATCATGTTTAATACCACTTTCCTTCATAATGTGATCCATATAGATAATGAATAACAGAGGGGATAATGTACATCCTTGTCTCACACCAGATTTAACATTAAACCATCTTCCTGTACTTCCTTCAATTCTAACTGCTGACTTACAACTCAAATAAAGACTAAGTATTGCTTGATATTATGCCCCATTGACACCATATAACTGCAGTGCTTTGAATAGCTTCTCTCTTGGTACCTTGTCATATGCCTTTTCCAAATCGACAAAACTTACAGATCTTTGTTATATTCCCATGCTTTCTCGACTATTTGTCGTAAAGTGAAGAGCTGATCCTGACAGCTTCTATTTGGCCTGAATCCAGCTTGTTCTTCACCAAGCTTTTCTACCACAATTCTTCTCAATTGTTTTTCAAGTATACTTGCATAGATCTTGCCAGGAACACTTAGTAGGGAAATACCTCTGTAATTCTCACATTCAGTTTTATTTCCCTTTTTATATATGGGTACTATGAGAGCTCTACACCAATCATCGGGAATTCGTCCCCTCCCCGTCCAGGCTTTCTGAACTATGCTGTGCAGCTAATGTAAGACTTTTACACCACCATACTTCAGCATTTCTGGTCTAATATCATCCACTCCTGCTGCCTTTCCACATTTCAATCCTTTGATGGCTTTTTCTACTTCAAGTATGGATATGTATTCCTGACTGCATGCCTGGTGAGTGTTTTTTACAACTGTGCTGTCATCACTGCTTGTTTCATTTAGCAGTTTTTCAATGTAATTACTCCATACTTCAAGGATATTTTTTCTTCCGTTTTCATGTCACCTTTATCATCTCTAACTCCTTTTACAGCACTCTTTCCTCCATTCCTAAGCTTCTTCAACAACCACCAGAATATTTTGCCACCTTCTTGATATTTATTTTCTATATTCTTGCCAAAGTCCTCCCATGACTTTTTGTTTAGCTAGTTTTACACGGTGTTTAGCATTCTTGCATTTGTCTCTGTATTCTCTAAGAGCACAAGCTGACTTATTTGCTAGGAACTTTTGATATGCTTTCTTCTTTTCCTTCACTGCCTCTTTAACTTCCTGTGTCCACCATGGAGTTCTGATTTTTCTATCCTTGAAGACAACTTCACCACATGCCTCTCTAGCTGAGTCAATCAGGGCTTTCTTCAAGGTTTGCCACTGAATCTCCAAGGTCTGATTCCTGTTCTCAAACTCTCATTTTTTCTTCAATAATCTTTGTGTATTTTAGTCTACAGTTCACATCTGAGAGCTGCTCAACTTTTATTTGCTTTAACACTTTCTTACATGTTATTCTTTTCAATATGAAATTCAATTTTATCCTGCTCAAGACTAAATAGTGATCACTTCCAATTTCAAATCCTCTGTACACTCTAGTATCCTGCACCAGGGAGAAAACATCACTATCAATAATAACATAGTCAATGAGACTTTTCTTATTCCTTGCCTCTTCTCTCCATGTGAATTTGTGCACATTTTTATGTTAGAACATGGTGTTAGTAATAACCAGTCCATGTCCTGAGCAGAAATCCAACAGATATTTGCCATTATTATTAGCTTTTCTCTTTTCTCCATATTTTCCCAAAATATTTTTATATGTCTCACAATCATTTCCTACTCCGCTATTTAGATCCCCAACAAGGACCAACAAAGATAATACCATTGTTGTCAATACATTTCTGGATCCTAGTTCTTGCCAGCTCCTAAAACATCTTAACCACAACATCTGACATATAGATAGACCTATAATTTGATGCTTGAGTTCTATCACCTCCCTTATAAAGCAGCACAATCTTGCCCTCCTTCCACTCCTTTGGAAGTTGACCCAGTGTAAAACTTGTATTAAAAAATATGTCAAGGCAGATGCCAACTCCCTGCCACATTTCTTTAAAATATGTGGTGGGTCCCTTGGCTTTATTAACATCAAGTTTGCTCAATTCCCCATATACCTCTTGCTCACTTACTGTCAGTCACCCCTCCTCATCAACCTCTCAAACTTTCCATGATGTCACATTCACAAGAATGAAAGACCTTTATGAACTGCTCATTAAGTATCTCCACTATATCTTTTACAAAAGTTGTTCTTATACCATTTCTCCAATGATTGGCATCCTTCCATAATCTTTCTTTTTTTTTTTTTTGCTGGCTACATATCGAACGAACTTCCTAGGATTCTTTTTGGTTTCATTAGCTAACTTCTGCTCATACTTCATTCTTGCTACCCTTGCCAACCAAGTTGCCTTCCTTGCCTGTTGTTTGTAATCCTCATGGAATTGATTATTACCACTTCTCTTATGCCGCCTCCATAATATCTTTTTCATCTGTATCACATGCTTAATCTTTTCATTTCACACCTGCCTTATTTAACCTCCTCTGACCCTTGGAATACATTTAGGACATGTCTTTTACTAGACAGTTCTTGAATATCTCCCAAGCTGCACTGATCTCCTTTCTAGGTAACTCTTCATTCCATACTATACTTGCATGCTGTCTCCTGAGCTCCTCATTATCATCAGCCTTGTAGTTCCACATATGCCCTTTTCTCATAGAGTCCTCTGGTGGCAACCACCCAGGTATTCACTTCATGGTCACTCTCAGCAACTGGTGGGTGATTTTGACATCTTATTTATAATTACATCCTCTGATGAGATGGTCAAATCCAGGACCCTCATTCCTCGTGTGCTCTGTTAGATACTCTCTGAGGTAAATGTTCCTCAGAAACCCGAGATACTAATTTTCTTTACTTCCATTTGCTGTCTCATCATCCCAGTCTACATTGCCATAATTAAAATCACCCATAATGATCACACTTTTCTTATTTGCTTGGCTAACTTGATTATACAATACATTTCATAGTCACTACCATCCACATTACCAGATCTATAACATCTAAGTATTGCATTCTTTTCACCTCTATCTCACACTGCACAGACTTTGAAACCACTGGCACTATTTCCCTCTTCCATCTCTACTTTGTATGGACATAACTCTTTCTCTATCATCAATAGCACTCCCATCCTCCCTTTTTACTCTTTGTTTCTTCACAAAAGACATAATATCCTTCCATCTACTCCTGTCAGGAAGTCATCCTCATCAAACCATGTCTCACTTATTCCAATGATTCTTGGGTGAACAGACTCAATTAATGCAACCATTTCATTTGCCTTGTTTCTTACACTTCTAGCATTTGTATATAAACATAGTGGCTCATTTCTGGATCTATAGCTAGTTCCACTGATACCACTTATTTTATGTGACAACTCAATATGCTTAACTTGGGCCATTTCTTTTTTCTCCTTATTCATCTTAAAACCTTCAAATCCAACTGTTTTCCCCTTGATCCCAGGTCATCCCCTTCCCTTTTTCATCTACACACACATTCACATCCTCTTTGAGCATCAATCTTTCTCATGCTGTGTTCTCCTGTCTACCCTGTTTCCCTGTCTTGCACACCTGTTCTCTCATTCTCTATACTCATGCTGCTCACTTCTTCATAACCACCTCTTCAATCTGTCCTGTCTTACTCTCCCATTGTTCCACATTGCTTCCCACTTGATCGGATTCATTCTCTGCACTCACTTCTCTACCTTCCAGCAGCAGTCTCTCCAAGTGACTCGCACCAAAACCATTCAAATGCAGTAAATCACTCTTATACATTTCACTTTGTCCTTTAAACTCATTCCACACATTAACAAACTGCACTCCTTTCTCCTCACACATTTCTGCTAACATATCATTCATAATCCTTGCTCTCCACCTCATCTCATCGCTGTCATACCTAGTCAACACACTTACTACCTTGTGTTCTTTATTCCCAGTCAAGTCATTTGTCCTTATGACAACTACCAACTTTTGCTCGCTTACTTCTCATATTCAATGCTTTATTCGCTCTACTCATTCTACCTCCAGGAAAACAAACCTCGTCCAGCACACCTCTAATAATTGAATTACCATATGATGCCACTCGTGGGTCTTTAGTTACCTCTTTTATACCAACATTATTTGTTTTCATCATTTTCACTTTTCCATACATATCTCAAATTTTCCTAACTTCATTCTGCATCCATTTCATCTCTTGCCTCATCTTAGCCAACTCAACTTTCAAATCCTGAATCACATTTTTTCTCTCATTCACTTTCTCAATTTTGTTGCCAGCCATACACGTTTGTTCACAGTCAATGCCGCTCTCCATCTTGCCTTTTAACTGCACTTTTTTTTTTTTAATTTTCCGCTACATTCATATTACTTTCATATTTCTTACCATCGAAATTTTTTTCCTTTTTTTTCCCCATTTTTTTTGCTGCTCTTTTACACTGTCCTTTTTTTTTATCAAGCGAACACTCATCCTCCTCACAGCATTCTCACTACTAACACTTTGTTATCAATACATTAGCACTCGAATGATCATTCAGCTCGCACTTTGAACATGTCCTCCTTCCATCCACCTTAAATATCCATAAATTATCTATATAATTGAACGAATACATATAGCACACTTCACATTCATGAAACGACTGAAATCAAAATTAAATTCCTGTATGGACAATCTGCTGCCATCTTACCTTCACCGGTTACTATACTAAACTCTAATTTTAACGGATCCGTAAAAAAAACTTTAACAAACACACACGCTAATAACACTGCAAGCACACAACTTTTACAGCAACTCTCATAAACACACTTGTTTACAATTATTCCAAAAAAATAAAAGTATTTGAAATAGGAGCCTTCTTTGCACACCACTACTTCTCTTGCAGCACTAGCGATCTCTGAAATTTGACAAAAATCCTAAGAAAACATAACCTTATAACCACTTACAGCCCACATAAGAATATGGCATCTCTTAATATGCTCCACCAAAGACTAGCCACATTTCCTAGACCATCCAGGTCCCTTGCAGTTGTCAACTGTCCTACTATGGCCAAACAGGCAGAACAGCCAATATCAGAATTTCAGAAATACATCAGACTACACCAATATAGCCACTCAGGACTTGCTGACCATGCTTTGAACACCCACCACAGGATATGCTGGAAGAAGGCTACTCTATTACACTGCAGTAAATACAAAAGGCTATTCCTCACATCTGCCTCAACCCTGAAAAACTTTCTTAACCTCAACAAATTTAGGTGTATGCGACTGTCCCAAATCTGGGAAGCATACATCTTAAGATCTTCAGCCCAATGGCCAAGACTACCCAACTCAGTACACTAGGAATTCCATTTAGGACTCTAGCTCCAACTTTAGTTGCCTTTCTTCAGCTTCATTTGTCCAGTGTTAGTGCATGTGTGAACATGTTGTTTTTTGTAATCCCTGATGTAACATTGCCGAAATAAAGGGAAGTATTCATTAAAGTTTTTTATAATTAATATTTTAGTATATGTTGTCATTTCCATTAAAATAAGTTTCTACTTTTCTAATGATTCTTTTGAAAAGGACTAAAATCCCTACATAAAACTGTTTTCTTAAAGAGTGGTATAAAGCAAGCTTCTAAATCGTGCACCATTTAGAAGCTTGCACCAATCTGAATAGACTGGCTTAATTTATCCTCTTTATATGGAAACTGTTCTTTGCACAGCCCTCCTTAGTTAATAACTTTTTATATATGTTAACAAAAAAAAAAAAGGAAGAAGAAGAAGAATTTTAGAGCGGTCTAAGTTGTTACTCCACTTCATTCAATTATGGCTGATACGTTATCATTGAGTCTTCATTGCATTACTTGTCTTGTTTAATTTTGAATTCATACTGAATCATGATACATTGGTAAAAGATTGTATATAATTAAAATTCTGATGTAAGCACTCTGTTATATGAATTTTTATTTAAATATCTATTTGTGTTCAAGTTCATTGAAATAATGAAATAATTTTATCTGCAGTTCTATTCCCAGTAGTGGGTTCTTTTATAGACAGTTTTCTGGAATTTACTAACCAAGGGGTAGGAGACTACAACAAATAGTCTTATACAGGGTCCCAAAATTCACGCAAGAAGTAATTTTGATAGAAAACACAGGTTTTTAATTAAAAATTGTAATTTCTTATTGATTCATAAAGTAAACAGTATAAGGTTATGCATGGAATAGCATATAGGGTAAATGGCCTCCCCAGCTTTGCTGGCACATACGCACTCTTTTGTCAAAATTTTCCATGACTGTTTTGCATAAATGTGGCTGAATTTCATTGATACAACGCTCAATTTCTTCCTTCAAGGCGTGGGGGTTGTGGGCTTGTTGGCATAAACCTTAGACTTCAAACCCCCCCCCCCCAAAAAAAAAAACTGCGTTAAGTCACATGATCTGGGCGGCCAATTCTGATCACCAAAACGGAAAATTGCACAACCAGGAAATGACTCATGCAGTAATTGAATTGTTTCTCAGGCTGTATGGCATGTGGCACTGTCTTGTTGAAACCACATGTCGTCCACATCCATATCTTGCAATTTAGGCACAAAAAAACTGGATTATCATGTCGTGATAGCGAGCACCATTAACTGTTATTGTCTTACTAGCCGCATGTTCGAAGAAGAATGGACCGATGATGCCTCCAGCCCAAAATCAACACCAAACAGTGACACGTTGTGGATGCATTTGTTTCTCAATAATCACTTGTGGATTTTCTGAACCCCAAATGCGACAATTTTGTCGATTAACGAAGCCATCAAGATGAAAATGAGCCTCATCGCTGAAGATGATTTTGTTCGAAAAATAAGCATCCACTTGTTGTTGTTCCCTAATCCATTCAACGAACTCTCTTCGCTGTGTGTATGTGTGGTCAGTAGGCTTCAGTTCTTGAGTCAATTGAACTTTGTAAGTATAAAGATGCAAATCTTGCGTAAGAATACGCTGTAGAGAGCTTCACGAAATGCCCGATTCAAGACCATGGTCCAAATTGATGTTCCTGGACTCTCAGCAACACTCACAAACTGCTTCGATGTTTTCTGTTGAACGACTGGTTGAAGGACGGCCAGAGTGTATAAGATCACTAATTGATCCAGTTTCCTTGAATTTTTTAATTAATCTTTTCACAGTTGATGAAGTTAAATCACTATTCTGGCCATATTTTGTACGAAAATTGCGAACTGCAGCTGCCAAACCTTCATTATTTTTAAAATATTGCTCAACAATGAAAATGCATTGTTCTTTCGTGTAGCGGTCCATTTTTAATAACCCTGAACTGTCAGCTGTCACGCTGTCTTTTTTTTTTTTCTCGTTGGCAACACTTTACCGCACAAAGGGTGCTAAATTTAAATCTTGCGTGAATTTCGGGACACCTGTATTTAATGACCTTAGGCACTGCTATCTTGTATGAAAACACAAGTTTTGGTTATGCTTTAAAATCAATGCTTAGCATATCTAATAATTAAAATGACAAAAATATTTTTGAAATGCTTTAAATCCTGAAGTGCTTTTTTTTCTTTATAATTTTAGGTTTCATTAAATGCATCAATCTAATAAAAGCCAAGGTACCAATACTTAAATTTACAGATAGACATAGGTGAGTATAAAAAACAAATGTAGAAAAGAGTAAGATTAAACTTTTAATTGTATCTGTCAATTATTTAATTCAGCTGACTCATGAAACCACTTGGCTTCATGAATCTTAAATTTTAAAGGAATTTTAGAATTAGATTCATACCCGAGAAGATGACTAAATACTCTGGAGTCACGATTCATGGGAGGTTCCACCACTAGCATATATGGCTCGACAAATCATCCTCAGTTACTTTTAACATCGATTTTCTAATAATTCATCTTCAGAAGCATAATGGCAATAAGTGATTTTGCATTCCTGTTAAACTAATAGAAACTGTTATTTTTATAACAGCAGCTCTCTTGGCAATTGAATCAAAAGCAGTCCAGTTGTAATCATATTTGCTACTTTCAGCTGTCTATATCACCAACTCTCAGATAAAATACAACAAAAACCTTTGAGTATATGGTCTTCAATATTCACAAAAATACCAAAATAAAAACTAACAGTGCTGCATTAATCTTTTACAATAGCAAACTTTCATAAGGTTGCTCACTATAGGACTAACACTTGCTCACTTGTAACAAATTACAGAAAAGTACAATTCTAAAAAAGATTAAATTTAACAAACTTCCTGATTTACCTCCAGTTCACTGCTGTGTAGATTGGTTCTATTTTCTAGTAAGTCCAGAACTGATAAACATACTTCTGTTTAGCATAGCTTGATCAATGTATAGCATTCTTAGCAGCTAAATACCATACAAAGATGATAGTTTTAAATTTTTTGATCTGTGAAGGTACAAATTAATTTATATTTAATGATGGATTATTTCAATTGAAACATGTTCCACATAAATAGGCATAGCTCCCCCATGTTAATTATGGACTAGTCCATAATTTTTTTTTCTCCTTTCCTATTAGAGGATATCTATTTTAGCTTTTTTGTGGTAATTTTCAGTTTTAGAGATAAACCAGTTAACAGTTCATAAACAGTGTTAAAGTTCTGAAAGGAAAGTGGTTTCACTCAGTACCTGTGATTTCCTTATTGTCCTCTAATCATTGGATGTTTTTTAATCATAAAATAAGAAATACAATTGAAAAATAAAAAAAAAATGCTTGTCTCAATCTATATTCATAGGGAACAGTATGTAAGCAGATAAATGTAAAAATTTTCCTTTTCTCAAGAATAAGATTCAAATTATAATAATTAAAACTTATTAGTTTTAATCTTTCATTTCAAATTTAATACTGAAATCTTTTGCAGAAAATCATTGAAGCATTTAAAATAAGGTAGTTGAATCTTGAAATAGTGACTGTCCCTTGAAACTGCCATTCACGAAGTACCACAATTCTGTAAAAAAAAGAATGACGACTATACTGTCAGTTTGATTTATTAAAGAATCTTATTCCTCTTTAAGTTGATCTGCTGAGAAATGCATACCTATGAGGTCGTCATCAAACTCCTGACATGTACTAAAGTGCTTTACAACATAATCTATGTCGGGAAGTCGCCGCTAGAGGGATTCGTAGTGTGTAGTGTTCGTGAAAGCTCCTGATAAGATAAACATTATTTTCAGTTATCGTTGATAAATTTAATTTAATATTGTGTAGTTTTGTTTGTTTCTGTTTGTGTGTTTTTGGTGTTTATAATTTATAATTTGATAAAATACGTTACTATTAAGTAATGGCTCCAGTACGAAGGAAAATGGTGGCCAGTAATGATGGTATGCCATCTTCTTTCAAGAACGGTAATGTAAAGGAGATAATTCAGTGTACTATCTGCAAAATGTATACTTTTCAGAGTGTGGTTAGATGATAATAAAGGAGTGAATGTGTGATGATAATAAAGGAGTGAATGTGTGATGAAAATGTAGGGAGAATGAGGAATTGAAGTGTATTCCGGATCGTGAGTGTGATATTTTTGTCAAATTTCAGAATGAAGAAAATAGGGATATGACAAGAAACGGTGAGGTTGTACCAGGGAATTGTGAGAGTGTGAATGTAGAAAGTGTGAATGATAGTATTAATGGTTTTACAGAGAATAAAAAAGATGAGATAGATGCAATGAGTGAGATCGCGTTGTTGAATGGTGTGATACAAAGGGCAAAACAGCAGCTAGAGCGTATGAGCAAAAGTCAACTGAATGAACCAGCC
This sequence comes from Typopeltis vanoorti, assembly GCF_054136105.1. Lineage (NCBI taxonomy): Eukaryota > Metazoa > Arthropoda > Arachnida > Uropygi > Thelyphonidae > Typopeltis > Typopeltis vanoorti. The sequence goes on along the minus strand of NC_143564.1, from coordinate 70,607,938 downwards.
AATAATAAAAAGTATGACAGGAAAAATAGGTGTATGAACATGAACAAAATGAAGGATAGAGTGCTGTATGGAGACTCGTTAGTAGAGGATTTGACAAAATCGTACCAACCTGGTGTGACCATAAAGGAAGTAACTGAGTCTATTAGAGAGCAAAAGGAAAGGGTGAAAGAAATGATTGTTGTGGCAGGTATGAATGATTTGAAAGTAGATAAAATGGAAATGATAGAAGACCTGAATGAATTGTTTGAGGTAACAAAAGAAAAGAGTGAGAGAGTTAGAATGATTAGTCTTTTGCCACGGTATGACAGTGAAATGTTTAAAAGGAGGGCCATAATTGCAAATGACTTTATGCGTGGGTTATGTATGACGAGTTGGTGTGGAATTTGTGGATGTGTGGAGTGAGTTCGATGGTCAAAAGGATCTATATAAGATGGATGGCTTGCATTTGAATGGTTATGGTGTAAGGAGACTTGAGAAAGTGTTGCTGAATGTAGTGGATGTGCAAATTCAGGGAAACTAGATTTATTAAGGGGGGGGGAGAGTAGATATACAGTCCTTAGGGAGGCAGTTGAATGTATGAATGAATATAATATGCCCGAGCGAATAAGGACAACAAATCAGAGTGGGATAGTTAATATAAGGCATCAAGGTAGGGTTGGGGGTAATGGGGTCTTAAATTCATGTACACTAATGCTAGGAGTATTAGGAACAAGAAGGAAGAGTTTTTGGCCATGGTTGGCACTTCCAGACCACACGTTATTGGTATTAGTGAATCATGACTGACTGTAGATGATATAGCTAGTGGGTATTGAATGTGATGGGTATAGTGTGTTCAGGAATGACAGGGAGAATAAAATGGGGGGAGGAGTATTGTTGATGATAGCTGATGAGCTACAGCCAAGGAGAATAGAAGTTGAATTGCAGGACAGAGAAAAGAGCACATTTGAGGCCATTTGGTGTGAGATTGTGGCTAGCAGAACTAAATATACAATTGGGTGCTGCTATAAACCAGGTGATGGAAAAGATGGTGGTGGTGACAATATGCACAAGCAAATAGAAGAAATGAGTGGAAGGAAGGTAATTATTATGGGAGATTTCAACTATGGTCGCATTGATTGGAGTGAGGAGATGACACACGGGAGGAAGGAATTGGATTTTATGCGGTTATTAATGGATAACTATCTGCGACAGCATGTAATGGAAAATACTAGGGGTCAGAGTGCTTGACCTAGTAATTACATCTGAGGATTTGGCTGTAACAAATATGACCACATTGCCACCAATTGGTGAGAGTGGTCATAGGGTCTTGACTTTGGGAGGTGGCTAAAGGTGTGGAATTTTCAATTAAGACAGGGTACATATGGAATTATCGGGCTGGAAAGTATGACAAGCTTAGGAGTTTGATTGGTTCAGTGCCATGGCATGTACAACTGCAAGGAATAGAAGTTGATAGTGCATGGGAGGCAGTTAAGAAGTGTTTGCATGAAGCAATGGCTGACTGTATACCTACAGTCTGAATAATAAATCAAGTAGGGGTTAAATGGATGAATATCACCTTTCTCTTTAAATTCCCTCCATAGTTGTTTCTTTTTTTGCAGCTCAAGCTTAACGGCAGGCACATGAATGGTATAAAGCGCCGGCCAGAAGGGTAACGAGTGGTAAGAAAAGCAAAAAAAAGGATTACGAAAGAACATTGGCCATGCAGGTTAAAGAGTATCCTAAACAGTTTTTTAGATATGTAGCAAGTAAAAGGAAAAATGTACATGGCAGAATGATTTTAAAGAATGCCGATGGTAGGGAGGTAACTGAATTAGTTGATATAGTTGAGTTACTGAGTGAGCACTTTGCAAGTATATATCATCCAGGTGGTGACATTGCAGAAACGAATAAACCAGTAGATTATACGGAAATTGTGGTGAATGAAGTGGAGGTGAGTAGTCTATTGCATAACCTCAATGTCAATACATCCGTGGGATTAGATGGTATACCAGCTCGAGTCATACGAGAAGCAGCTAAAGAATTGTCAGTACCTTTGACCATTTTGTTTAATTTGATTCTTGGGACTGGGTTAGTCCCGAGGGGGTGGAAAGAGGGGAAAAAAGTTCCACTGCATAAAGGTGGTTCCAAGACTGCTGTTGTAAATTACCGACCAATTAGCATATCAGAAATCATTGTCAAGGCCTTAGAGAAATTAGTCAAGAAAAGAATACAGGATTGGATAGATGAAAATGGGATATTGTATGGGGGCACAACATGGTTTTGTGAAGGGTAGATCATGCCTCAGTAACTTGCTCACGTTTTATAACACAGTGACGGCTGAACTGGATAGGGGTAATGGGTTTACAGTGATACTAATGGACCTTGCCAAGGCCTTTGACATGATACCACATGGAACCATAATCAGTAAACTGGAGCAGATGGGGATAGATATAGGGTTGGTGAGATGGATAGGAGGGTAGTTGAAGGAGAGATACCAGAGAGTGGTTTATGCAGGAGTGGAGTCTAAAAGACGGCTTGTCACTAGTGGTGTGCCACAGGGCTCTGTTCTTGGACAACTGCTTTTCAATTTGTTCATCAATGATATTGGAAAGGATCTGAGAGGAAGTGTTCACTTGTTTGCTGATGATGCAAAGTTGGGTAGAGCAACTGTGCACAGGATATCAAAATTTTACAGGATGATTTGGATAGTTTGGAGGACTGGTCTAGGAAAAATGGATGTCAATTTAATGTGGCAAAGTGTAAGGTTATGCACTTTGGGGTGAAAAGAATAGCTGCAGTATATCGCATTGGTGGAACCGTACTCCAGGAGATTGATGAGGCCAGGGATTTTAGAGTGTTGGTGGATAGGGAATTGAAGTTTATGGGGCACATTGCAAAAGTGACTAAATCAGCTCATCAAATCACTTGGCTTCTGAAAAATACTTTAACATGCAGAGACAAACAAGTTGTTGTTCTTCTGTATCGAGCCTTGATAAGACCCCATCTGGACTACTGTGCCCAGTTATGGGCACCAGGGTTTCTTCGTGATGGGGAGGAAGTGGAGAGGATCCAGAGAAACGAGTGACCAAGATGATAGCAGGTCTGTGGAATGAACCTTATGAGAATAGGTTGAAGATTTGTGGGTTGCAGAGATTGGACGATAGGTGAAGGAGGGGTGATATGATTGAGACATTCAAATTACTGAAGGGTTTCTATAAGATTGATCCTGAAGATATTTTTGAAAATATGACTGGCGGTGGGAGAACTAGGGGCCATGCATGGAAGCTAGGCAAGAGTGTGGTTGACAAGGGGGTTAGAGCTAGGTTTTTTACTTCGAGAGTGGTGAATGAGTGGAATAAGCTTCCAGAGTCTGTTGTGAGTGCTACGACCGTGAATGAGTTCAAGGCAAGGTATAATAGATACTGTGTCAATGTCGAATAGTTGTTCTTGACATGATGTTAGGGCCTCCCTTGATGAGTCTGTCGACTCCTTGGAGTTGCTCGGAACAATAATAACAATAATAATGTACCCTCAAGGGGTGTACAGGATATGATGGTACTACATGAAAAATTTACTTTATTACTAACTTCCTATCTACAATTTTCCTTCAAACCAGTCTGTTACTTGTCAAGACTCCAACATTATCAGATCTTATATTTCTATCGTCTAAGGCACTTTGTACGTATCCATCCACCTATATCTTGGTCTTCCTCTGGGTCGTTTTCCTGCCAACCTGGCAGAGAACACTAGTTTTGCTAATCTTTCCTTGCCCATTCTGTTTAAGTGACCATACCACCTGAGATTAGCTCTGCTAACACATTCCTGAATGCTGACAACGTCAAGTTCTTTCCTAATATCCTCATTTTTAATATGTTATTGCCATTGATGCCATCTGTTCACGTCTCTAATCTTTCTCAGGACTTTCATATCTGTGGTTTCTAGTCTTTGGTCAAGAGCTGGTCATCTGACCCAGCTCTAAGATCCATAAGTTAAAACTGGTTTGAACACTGTCTTGTATACAGCTAATTTAGTGTTCCGACTAATTTCTCTCTTATTCCATATGAATTTATTCAATTGACTGCCTACCATACCAGCTTTGTTGATTCTGCTGTCTATTTCCATATTTAATTTACCATCTTCAGTAAAAATCGTGCCTAAGTAGCTGAAATGTTTTACTTGTTCCACAGGTTTCCCATTCACAACACAGTTGACATAGACATGAACTGTGTCACATCTGAGAGCAGCTCTCAGATGTGACACAGTTCACATCTGAGAGCTGCTCAACTTTTATTCGCTTTAAAACTTTCTTACATGTTATTCTTTTCAATATGAAATTCAATTTTATCCTGCTCAAGACTAAATAGTGATCGCTTCCAATTTCAAATCCTCTGTGCACTCTGGTGTCCTGCACCAGGGAGAAAACATCACTATCAACAATAACATAGTCAATGAGACTTTTCTTATTCCTTGCCTCTTCTCTCCATGTGAATTTGTGTACATTTTTATGTTGGAACATGGTGTTAGTAATAACCAGTCCATGTCCTGAGCAGAAATCGAACAAGTATTTGCTATTATTATTAGCTGTGCTCTTTTCTCCAAATTTTCCCAAAATATTTTTGTATATCTAACATTCATTTCCTACTATGCTATTTAGATCCCCAACAAGGACCAACTTTTCCTTTTTCATTGTGTCAGTTGCTTTTTCTAAAGCCTCAAATTCCTCCACTTCTACCTTAGTAGAACCTTCTGTGGGACCATAGGCACAAATAAGTCTCATTGTCCAGTTCCCCATTCTCATATTTGCCCACATCACTCTACTTGAGACTGCCTGCCATTCAAGAAGATTAGCCTCGTATTTTGTGTTGAATACTATGCCTGTTCCTTCTTTCCTTGATTGTCATTTCCTGAATATAACATTTTGTATTTATTGCTCAGAAAGATCTCACCAGTTTTGGTCTTTTTTGTTTCAGTCATCCCTATTATGTCGATCTGGTACTTATCTAATTCTTCAGCTAGCTCCATTGCTGTGCAATTCTGGCTTCTTGTTAATAGTACCGATCTTTAACTCTGGGGATGTTGATTTGGGGTGTATTTTAGGATTTGTTCCAGTAGCTAACTTTTCTATGTTTACTCTGGTTCCTTGGCGAAAACAACGGGGGCCTTGTTTAACTGGGCGACACCCCAGCCGGCATGAAATTTTGTCATGTTGTACCATCATTTTCTATATTGGTTTAAGCTGATAAGAATACAATTTGGTCGGCTAAATCCCAAATTGCCAGCCCATCCTCATTCGTTCAGTATTTTGGTAGATACCCAACAGGGTGCACCACAAGAAGGTGAGGATTGGACATTAGGTCAGAAGCCCTGGTCGGTTCTCCGCATTCCTTTAAAGGCTATGTGGAGGTCTCCTATGAAGAGGTCTCTCCTATATATTTGAAATGTGAAGATGACTAAATACTCTGGAGTCACAACTCATAGGAGGCCCCACCACTATCATATATGACTCATCAAACCATGTCTTGCTCATTCTCTGTTTCTGCACTCACTACATTCACTTAGTGCAAAAAAAACTCCTCATTCCTCAATACCCATTCTTATACAACTTTCAGGAATGAATTCTTGCTCTCTCTCTGTGTTGTTTGTTTGTTTGTCTGTGTAAAAAATCCTCTTACATTATATTGGAAACAATAAAATTAAAAACAGTAAATGAAATAAACAGGATTTATGAGAAACAGACAAACGAGATCATCTTCATTAATAGAATCATGCTAGAAAAACTTGAAAATGCGGAAAGATGAAGTATTTGATAGTATTCACCTTAAGAAATTAATAGAAACTCTAATAAAGAGAGAATAGACAGGAATGATATGATATGATATGATATGATACTGATGTATGTATATATATTGGAACCAAACTGCAAACAAAAGTCACTGAACTTTCAATTGCAAAAGATTGCTAGGCAGGGATGTCTTCTTTTTCCTCTTCTCTTCAGTCTCTATAGTGAAGATATTTTTGAAAGTTTTTTGAATAACTGGATGTAATATAAAAAGGAAGCAACTTAAATCTTTAATTAGGTGATACTGTACTGATTACTGAGAAGAGAGAGGGAGGCATGCGAAAGCAAATAGAAGGGAAAAAATATGATCTTGTATTAAATTCCAAAAAATATGATGCAGAGAAAAGTAAATCCACAAATTAAAAATCAAAGTAGAAAATCAGATTTCAGAACAAGTCACCTTTACGTTTAGTTAGGACATTTAATTACAGAGGAAGAAATATGCAAAAGAGATTAGAAGAAATGGATTGCAAAATCAACCTTTAACAGAATGGATATATTAACATAATAAAAATTATAATAAGGTAGTGCAACACCAGGCAACTCGTTGCAAATGTGGAGAAACGAGTTGCCTGGTGTTGCACTACCTTACCCCAGTCCTGAAGATACTTTCATGCACAAACTTTGTTTGCTCACACTTAAATAAAGGATTAAACTAAACTTATTATAGTCTAACCAAGTGAAAAATAAACTCTCAACAGGCAAATGAAAGAAAAGAGAACAGACAGCAACACCATAATAGCTAACTTTCTGGATAGATATAACACTTGCAGGACAATATTCCCTTACCAACTTTTGTCTCAATCATTATTATTACGTGCAACTGCAAGAAATCCTTAGATTCATCGAGGGAGGTCCTAAACATCATGTCAAGAACTATCCAACATTTGTGCAGTATCTGTCATACTTTGCTTTGAACTCATTCACAGTCATGGCACCCACAACAGACTCTGGCAACCTATTCTACTCATTCGCTACTCTCTAAGCAAAAAACTTAGTTCTAACACCCTTTGAATAATAATTGGCAGTGATTCATAAATTTTAGGATTTCGTTATTTATTTTTGATAACAGTGCGAGTGATTTTTGGTGTGAATTCTATCAGATTTATTAGTCTAAATTGCCATTTTAAATATCACACAATAGTGGTCACGAGGTCAACCATGCAGTTGTCGGCCAGTGTTACTAGACAAATGCTGTGAAAATTGAGTAGTATTGGCGACATACTTTTCTAAACTGATTCGATGCCGTGAGTGCAATATGTATTCATGGCAGAGTGTGAGAGAGAGGGAGAGAACAAATGAGAGACAAGAGAAAGTATGGATTTGTTGGAAGTGTGATATATTGTTGGAACACGACACACAGAATGTGAAACTCTCTGAAAAGATAGGTGGTGTACATGAAGGAAATGAAATGAAAGATAGAGAAACTGACTGAGTGCAAGAATGTAGAAGTGAAACTTATGGAAAAAGTTACGAAAACCGAAATGAAACGAAAGCAGGAGAAACTGAGGGAGTGAAAGAATGCAGGGATGTAGAAGTGAAAGTTACGTGAAGTAAAGTGCGGCCGAATGAGAGGTAGTGAGAATAGAGAGTGAAATTGTCGGAATGCAAGATTTAATGAAACAGTTATTGGAAAAGAAAAAATAAAATGTTGAGTGATGTTAGACATCTAGTGGAAATTAATGAAAGTGTGCAAAAGAACAGAATGAAAGAAAAAAAAGAGTAAAATAAGTAACGAGTGATTCCAGGATAGCAGTATACGGAGACTACATAATTGGAGGGCTAGTTACTGACAGAGTCTATAAGGTCTGCTATCTGGTTGGGAGAATGAGTACGTTAATTAAGGCGTTGGACATGAGGAAGAAACGAGCAAGAGAGTTAGTTGTGATTGCAGGGACAAATGATCTAACTAGACAGAAGGATGTTAGGACGAATATCCGGAAACTCTTGAGAAGAGTGAAAGATAAGTGTGTAGTAGGAAAGGTTGTCAGTGTGTTACCCAGGTATGATGATGATGAGTTGCGATGGAGAGCCAAAATCATGAATAGTATACTAGCAGAGCTGTGTGAGGAGAAGGGAGTGGAGTTTGTGGATGTATGGCATGTGTTTGAGAGAAGAATGAAATTATACAGGCATGATGGGTTGCATTTAAATGGCTTTGGAGTGAGTGTGCTGGAGAAAGTGTTGCTAGATGAAAGTATAGTGTGTGGAAGTACAGTGTGTGATGTGTGCCAGAGATCAGAAGAAAGAGATAAAGGGAAAAATCGAGTGGTACTGAAGAGAGAAGTGCTTGGCATTGGAAACAATAGTAGTGTGAGATAGGAAGAGAGAAAACGGGAATACAAAGAGGAACAGGCAAACGGGGGGGTGGGAACCTTGGGTGGACAGGGAGACATGGCATAGAGAGAGAGAGAGAGAGTGAATGTTGAAAGTGGCAGTGAATGTGTGTATGAAGATGGAGTATATTGCATGTGGGTGGAGAAATTGAGACTGAGCAGTATATGCTGTAAGCAGTGATAAAGATGATTGGAAAGGTGTAGTGGGGAAATCACAATCAACATATGGCTTGGATAGGACTGGCTATAGACCTAAAAATGAACTGTTGTGTTTCTTTACAAATGCCAGACGTATCAAAAACAAAGGGAATGAAATGGTTTCAGTGATTGAGTTTATTTGCTCCCAAGTCATTGGAATAAGTGAAGCACGGTTGAATGAATATGATATTGTAACTAGAATAAAAATAGAAGGGTGCAGTATTTCTCGCGAGGATAGAAAGGGCAGGAAGAGAGGGGGGGCTGCTGCTGATGATAGCAGGGGAATTAAGTCTCCATAAGGTAGACATGAAAGGGGAAAGATCTATGCAAGTATACTTGAGAAACTGTTGAGAAGAATTGTGGAAGAAAAGCTTGGTGAAGAACAAGCTGGATTCAGGCCAAAAGAGGCTGTCAGGATCAGATCTTCACTTTACGACAAATAGTCAAGAAAGCATGGGAATATAACAAAGATCTGTATTTAAGTTTCATCGATTTGGAAAAGGCATATCACAAGGTACCAAGAGAGAAGCTATTCAGTACGCTACAGTTATATGGTGTCAATGGGGCATTATATCAAGCAATACTTAGTCTTTATTTGAGTTGTAAGTCAGCAGTTAGAATTGAAGTAAGTACAGGAAGATGGTTTAATGTTAAATCTGGTGTGAGACAAGGATGTACATTATCCCCTCTGTTATTCATTATCTATGTAGATCACATTATGAAAGAAAGTGGTATTAAACATGATATCAAAATTGGAGATGTTAATTTCAGCATCTTTGCTTTATGCAGATGATGTTATACTTCTAAATAAATCTGCTACAAGTCTGCAAGATTCTCTGACTAAATTGAATAGCTGTTGTAATAGATATGGTATGAAGGTCAGCAATAAAAAGACATAGACAATGAAAATAGGCAGAATCATTGAAAATGTCAACTGTGTTGTGAATGGAGAACCTGTGGAACAAGTAAAACATTTCAGCTACTTAGGCACGATTTTTAGTGAAGATGGTAAATTGAATATAGAAATAGACAACAGAATCAACAAAAGCTGGGAAGTCAATTGAATAAATTCATATGGAATAAGAGAGAAATTAGTCTGAACACTGAATTAGCTGTATACAAGACAGTGTTCAAACCAGTTTTAACTTATGGATCTGAGAGCTGGGTCAGAAGTAAAACACTTGACCAAAGACTAGAGACCGCAGATGTGAGAGTCCTGAGAAAGATTAGAGGCGTGAACAGATGGCATCGATGGCAATATCATATTAAAAACGAGGATATTAGAAAAGAACTTGACATTGTCAGCATCCAGGAATGTGTTAGCAGAGCGAATCTCAGGTGGTATGGTCACTTAAATAGAATGGGCGAGGAAAGATTAGCAAAAGAAGTGTTCTCTGCCAGGTTGGCAGCAAAACAACCCAGAGGAAGACCAAGATATAGGTGGATTGATACGGTACAAAGTGCCTTAGACGATAGAAATATAAGATCTGATAATGTTGGAGTCTTGACAAGTAACAGACTGATTTGGAGGAAAATTGTAGATAGGAAGTTAGTAATGATATAATTTTTTCATGTAGTACTATCATATCCTGTACACCCCTTGTGGGTACATGGCAGGAATTTGATGATGATGAAAGGGGGAAATAGTGGCAATGGTTATGAGGCAGTGTGGTATAACATGGAAGTTGAGAGAAAGACGTATTTAGTTGGATGTTGCTATAGGCCTGGGAACGTTGAAGGTGGTGATGAAGAAATGTATAAACAACTTGGATTAGTGAACAAGGGAAGGGTAATTATTATTGTTATTAAGAGAGACCTCCAGAGAGTCAGACTCATCAAGGGAGGCCACATACTTCACACACCAGCTATACTTATTCTTGAATTCATTCACACTGCTTGCACTCACAGCATCCAACGGCAATCCATTCCAATCACTCGCCACCCTCTTATTATTATGGGTGATTTTAATTATGATCGTATAGATTAGAATGAAGAGATAGCATTTGGGAATAAGGAAAATGAATTTCTCAAGTTCTTGAGAGATAACTATCTCAGGCAGCACATAAAGAAGGGCACGTGAGGATCAAGAGTTCTTGATCTCATCAAGATCTAGATCTCATCACTTCTAACAATTCATCCAAGGATGTAATTGTTAGAAGTGTTTCACATATTCCTCCCTTAAATCCTTTTATAAGCATTTAAAAGAGCCATATCTAAATTACTGAGCAAATCTAGAGCAAAACTATTAAGGAATCTAGCTCAGATTTCTTAATAGCAACCAACAGAGATTGTGACATGTCTATGGAATGCTCCGCAGATATATTGAAGGTCTGGATTACAAAGTCTAGTTAACAGGAGAAAAAGAGAGAATATAATAGAAACATAAGTTTCTATTATATCCCTTCACATTTTCCTCCAGTTGGTGAAAGTGATCATGAAGTAATCACCAGTGTTGTGGCTAGTCATATGCAGACTTTTGTGAGGAAAGGATATATGTGGAATTATAAGGCTGGTGATTATGACAAGCTTAGGAGACAACTTCAAACTATAACATGGAATAAGGAGTTGAGCGGTAAGGAAATAAATGCTGCATGGGAACTTACAAAGAAATACATAACAGCATCAATGTACACTTATATCCCAAAGGCTGAATAAGGTAGGTTTAAAATGGATGAATGTGGAGCTTAAGCATGAAATCTAGAAAAAGAAAGTACTTTGGAGGAAGTGCAAGATGAATAATGGTAATTAGTCACATGAAGAATATAAAGAACAAGCCAGGAGAGTGACTCAGTTAGTAAAGAAAAAAGTAGAATATGAGCAGAAATTGGCAAATCAATCTAAGAAAAACCCTAGAGAGTTTTTTTGGATATGTGGCAAGTAGAAGGAAGAATGATCATGGAAAGATGAAGTGAAAGGATGAAAATGGTAGAATGGTAACTGCTGCAGAAGACATTGTTGAGGTATTCAGTGATCAATTTATGAGGGCATTTCATCCTGATCAGGGTGGAATCATGAAGAACTTAAGTGTAGAGGACATAGTAGAGGATGGCTTAATTGTGAGTAAGCAGGAGGTATTTGAGGAAATAAATAAACTTAATGTCAATAAGGTGATAGGATTTGATGGCATATCACCACTCATCTTAAGGGAATGTTCCAGGGAATTGGCTGTAGCTTTGGCATGCCTGTTTAATAAGAGCTTTGCAACAGCACAGGTTTCAAGGGAGTGGAAGGAGGGTAAAATTGGTAAAGGTGGTGATAAGGCTGTAACTTCAAATTATAGGCCGGTCTGTGTATCTGGAGTTGTGGTGAAGGTCCTGGAGAGATTGGTGAGAAGTAGGATACAGAAATGGGTTGATAACAGCAGTATTATCTGTGGTTATCAGCAGTTTATTAAGGGGAGATCGTATTTCACTAACTTATGTACTATAACAAGATGACAAATACGTTGGACAGGAGAGATGCATATACAGTGGTGTACTTAGATTTTGCAAAGGCTTTTGATAGACTGCCACATGACAAGCTCTTAAACAAATTGAAACAGATGGGATTAGATAACAGACTTCTGTGTTGGAATCAGTGACCAGCTGTCAGATAGCTATCAGTTTTGGGGCCATTGTTGTTCAATTTGTATGTTAATGATGTTGGGTTGGGTTTAACTAGTGATATCCAGCTGCTTGCAGATGATGCAAAACTGGGGAGAGCAATGCATAGTCAAGTGGATGTTAATGCCTTACAAGAGGACTTGAATAAATTGCATGAATGGAAAGGTAAGTGGAACAGTCAATTCAATGTTGACAAGTGTAAGATTTTGAAATTTGGTAAGCAACGATAGGATGCAAAGTATATGCTTGGTGGGGAAACTTTAATGGAAGTAGAGGAGATGAGAGATCTAGTAGTGATGGTGGACAAGAACCTGAAATTCAGGGGCCACATTGCACATCTTGTGAAGACATCACATCGGATAATGGCAATGATGCGGACAATCCTGACATGCAGAAATAGAGAGGTTATGATTCTATTGTATATAAATCCCTGATCAGGCCTCATATGGATTATTGTGCATAGATTTGGTCACTTGGTTTACTTGGTGATGAGGATATGTTGGAAAGGATCCAGAGAAGATTCACAAAGGTAGTCAGTAGTCTTTGGAATGCAGAGTAGGAGGAAGGGGGGGGGGTATTATTGAGACATATAAGCTGGTCAGTGGTTGTTATCGGGTAGACATGGAAGAGATTTTTCATGAATGGACGAGGGGATTAGAACAAGTGGCCATTGCTGGAAACAGTATAAGGAGGGTGTGAACAGAGGAGTGAAGAGCAGATTCTTTGCGTAGAGGGTGGTTGGTGAGTGGAATGCATTGCCTGAGTGTGTTGTGGATGTAGACACATTGAATCAATTTAAGACTCGGTTGGATGAGTATTGTATACAACAGTGTGTACCTCCCGAGGCCCAATGTTAATAATAATTAATCTTGTAAAAACCCTTCACTAATTTGTATGTCTCAATCATATCACCCTTTTCCATCTATGAACTACTTTCTGCAATCCACATATCTTCAACATGTTCTCATAAGGTTCATTCCATAGACCTGCTACCATCTTTGTCACTCACCTCTGAATCCTCCCCACCTCCTCATCACCAAGAAACCCTGGTACCCAGATCTGTGTATAGTAGTCAAGATGGGGCTTTATCAAAGCTCAATAAAGAGGAACAATAACCTGCTTGTCTCTGTTCGTCAAAATATTCTTCAGTAACCAAGTGATCTGATGAGCTGCCTAAACTTTAATTCCCTATCCACTAACACTCCCGAGTCTCTGGCTTCATCAATTTCCTGAAGTACAGTTCCGCCAATGTAGTGTATGGCTGGTAATCTTTTCACCCCAAAATGCATAACCTTACACTTTGCCACATTAAACTAACATCCATTTTCCTTTGTCCAGTCTGCTTTCAAAATTTTGATATGTATGCTTTACCCAACTTTGCATCATCAGCAAACAACTAAACAGTTTCCCCTCGGATCCTTTTCTATATCATTAATGAACAAATTAAACAGTAGGTCCAAGATCTTATCCTCTTGCCTCTTCCATCCTTCTCCACGAGGTTCTGTAAATCGCATTTTCTCAATCTCTTCATACCTGACATTCATTGGAATGTCAGGTGTGAAGATATTAAATAACTTAATAACTTGAAATTTAATATCTTGAGTTTAATATCTCGTAAGTTTAATAACTTTCAAGATATTAAACTCCTTTAATATCTTGAAAGTTATTATCATGTTCCCCCTTTTCTGCCTATCAACTAAAAATTGTGACCCACAAACCTTCAACCTCTCCTCTCCTCATAGGGAGTATTTCACAGACCTGTCACCATCTTGGTCACTCGTCTCCAAATCTTTTCAACCACCACCTGGTCCCCCAAGAAACCAAGTTGATCAGTAGACACGACTTGAGCAGTAGTCAAGATGTGGCTGAATCAGAGCCTTATAAAGAAAGATAACAACTTCCCTACCTTTATTTGGTAGTATGTTTTTTCAACATCCAAGTAATCCTTTGAGCTATTTTACCAACTTTTGCAATATGTCCTCTGAACTTCAACTTTTCATCCACCATTATCCCCAAGTCCCTAGCCTCGTCAATTTCCTGCAGTCTGATACACCATATGCAACCTTTTCAACCTGAAGTGCATAACCTTACATTTAGCAACATTAAATTGACAATCATTATCCTTTGCCAACAATGCCAATTCATTTAAATCATACTACAGGATATTTACATCACCTTTATCAACTATTACTCTCCTCAGTTTTGCATCATCAGCAAAAAACAACTGAATAACCTCCTCTTAAATCTTTCCCTATGTCATTGATATACAAATTATAGACTAGTGACTAGTATCCAATTTGGAGGTGACTGTGACTCCACTAGTCAGTCATTCTCCTAGACTCTACTCCACCTTTATGTTGCTCTCTGGTGTCTGTCTGTCTGTCAAACCCCCCCCCCCCCATCCATGCTACTAGCTTCCTATCCATTCCCATCCTCTCCAGTTTTTGTAATAGTTTTCCATGTGATATTCTGTCAAATGCCTTAGCAAAGTTGAATAGTATCATGGTGTAGCCATTGTCTTTATCCAATTCTGCTGTCAATTTATTATAAAATGTGAATAAGTAAGAGCCTGTGTAGCTCAATGAAAGTGGCATTTGCCTACCATGGTGCTTGGCTGCATGAAGGAAGACTTAGTTTCAAATCTAGTCAGTGACCAGAGGAAATTTTTCTAAGCTTTTTTCAACCGGTTCCCGAGTTAGTCGATCTCTGGCATGGGCAAGCGAATTTTTTCTCCTGGAAAGTAGAGTTTTTCATCTCATAAACGCATGAAAATCGACCATAGAACCCATGCTATTTCAGACATTAAATATGTTGTTTTAGGGTTAGGGATCACAAGATGGTGGCACTTGTTGAGCCGTCTCTTCACTGCATGCTGCTTAATTAGTGATAGCCTGGGGCCAGCTATCTCTGACTAGGTACCAGACTGAGGTTGAACTGCCCACTCAGTCTCCAAAAGTTAGATAGGGCTAAAATGGCCTCGCCTACTCCCTATATGGGAATAAAAATGAGTTAGTTTTTTTGTGAATAAGTTACTAAGACAGAACCTACTCTTTACAAAGCTATGCTGCCCACTGCAGAGTATCGCATCCCTCTCCACCCACTGTTGTATTTTACCTTTCACCAACTTTACCAATACTTTAACAACCACTCCTGATACATTAATTGGTCTGTAGTTTGCTACCTCTGTCTTGGAGCCACCTTTATGCAATGGTACTATCTTATCCCTCTTTCCACTCCCTTGGAACCCTGCCAGAGCTGAGACTTAGATTGAACAACTTCGTCAAAGGCAATACCAATACTCATACACATTTGAGTAGTACACATGCTGATTCCATCCAGTCCCACTGCTGTGCTCACATTCTTATTTAATATGCTAAACACCTCCTATTCATCTACCTCAATGTTGATATGCATCATCATATGCTGATATGTAACATCAGCAACTATAAAATCACCTGGATGATATACCTTTTGCAAAAGGATCACCAAGCAACTCAGCTATTTCGCATTGTTTATGGTACTATCTTAAGTTGTAATGACTATGGTTGTAAAGTCATATAACCATAGTCATTTTTCCTCTTACCTGCTACATAAAGAAAAAAACTCTTGGGTTTACTTTGGCAAATTCTCACTCATAGTCTGATTTGGCCTTCCTTACCATACTAGTAACCCTTCTTGCTTGCACTTTATACTGCACTGAGTATGCTGATCACATTTTTCTTTATTTCCTCCACAATGTTTTCTTTTTTTAACAGCTCTTGCTTTATATCCCTACTCATCCACTTAATTTCAACTTGGTTTATCCTCCTGACCTTCGGTATGCAGTCTGATACTGCTACCCCTCAAGCAATTGCTGACTACTTGCCATGCACTACTGTAGAGTATCGCATCCTTTCTTTGTAGCTTCTCAAGCCATGCATTGTTCCAAGGTGACTCCTAAGTCTCCCATTATCACCAGCCGTATAGTTGAACATAAACCCCTTCTTGACTTAGAACTCTACATATTTGGCTACTTTGCAGTAGTCAAATATGTAGAGTTCTTGGAAGCAATGTCTACCTTAATTATGGATAAATCTTCTGATGCTATTATCAGATCTAACACCCTCAAATCCCTTGTCCACTTTATAACATGTTATTTTATGTAATTATTCCTTAGCAACTGTATAAATCCCATTTGCATCTTGCCATGCACCCTTTCCTTCCTTCAATCGATGTCCTCATAGTTAGCCTACATTCATTGTGCTAATCTGCCAATACATGGCATCTACATCTTCCTTCAGCACCCAGCAATGTATTTTGTCCTATTTGCCTCTGTCTCACACCAGATAGCCTCAAATGAATCATCTCACTCAGACCTAATATCTTCTAACTTCTAATTTTAGAAGTTAGAGGATAATCCTGTTCCTTGTATTCTCCCTGAAAATACAATATCCTTTACATTCTGTCCATGTAACTATATAATTTTCAGTCAACCAGGTCTCATGATGCCAAAAACTCCTCACCCTTATTCCTGATACTTCTTGTATTAGCATTTCAACAGCCCTTTGTACTCATAGTTACCGTTTTGTAATGTCATTACCACCCATTTAAATTGGAGACCTGTGATATCCCATACGGTATTGCATAATCATACTGTACATTTGTATACTGTACATTTGTTCATTCATCATAGGGATGGCCAAACACATGCTTTGATTTCATCCTCCCTAATATCTCTAGTTTCCTTGATTTTGCACTACCACACTTTCACTCAACATGTTCTCTAAACATTTTACTCCAAAACCATTTAAATGTAGTCCATCAGGTATATATAAGTTATTTTGTCCATCAGTCACTCCATACATCAATAAACTGCACACCATTCCTCCTGCACAATCTTTTCATTGACTCATTGGCAATCAATCATGTCCCTTCTCAATTCTGTACTATCGGACTAAGATTCGCAATCTTTACTTTCTTGCTTTTTATTTTGCATATTTTTTAACCTTTGAAATCATTTGTACCAGCCAAAAATATCACTCATTCACTCGGTTCTGCGTACTTAGTGTCACTAACAACCTTTTATCTTCGCACTTGGAAAATATGCTTTCATCATTTTCTCATTAAGTGCAATTCTTATCATTGAATCCCCATACAATACTAATCTCTTTTCTTCCAGTCTCTTGCACTTTTATGCTTTTCCCATTCACTCTTTCTTTCATTCTCCATCTTTCATTCCTTACCACATGCCAATCATTTCTCCAGTTGCTCAAGCTCATGCTTTGTCCTGTGAAGGAGTCTGCATATTCAACCAGAAATGCTGAAGTATGGTGGTATAAAAGTCTTACAGTGGCTGCACTGCATGGTTCAGAAAGCCTGGACAGAGGGAAGAATTCCGATGATTGGAGTAGAGCTCTCATAGTACCCATCTATAAAAAAGAAAATAAAACTGAATGTGGGAATTACAGAGGTATTTCCCTACTAAGTGTTCCTGGCAAGATTTATGCAAGTATACTTGAGAAACAGTTGAGAAGAATTGTAGAAGAAAAGCTTGGTGATGAAGAACAAGCTGGATTCAGGCCAAATAGAGGCCGTCAGGATCAGATCTTCACTTTACGACAAACAGTTGAGAAAGCATTGGAATATAACAAAGATCAGTATTTAAGTTTTGTCGATCTGGAAAAGGCATATGACAAGGTGCCAAGAGAGAAGCTATTCAATACGTTACAGTTATATGTACATTATCCCTTCTGTTATTTATTATCTATATGGATCACATTATGAAGGAAAGTGGTATTAAACATGTCAAAATTGAAGATGTTATACTTCTAAATAAATCTGCTACAAATCTGCAAGATTCCCTGACTAATTTGAATAACTGTTGTAATAGATATGGTATGAAGGTCAGCAATACAAAGACAATGAAAATAGGCAGAATTATTGAAAATGTCAACTGCGTTGTGAACGGAGAACCTGTGGAACAAGTAAAACATTTCAGCTACTTAGGCATAATTTTTAGTGAAGATGGTAAATTAAATATGGAAATAGACAACAGAATCAACAAAGCTGGTATGGTAGGAAGTCAATTGAATAAATTCATATGGAATAAGAGAAATTAGCCAGAACACTAAATTAGCCGTATACAAGAGTGTTTAAACCAGTTTTAACTTAAAATGGATCTGAGAGTTAGATCAGAAGTAAAACACTTGACCAAAGACTAGAGACCAAAGGTATGAGAGTCCTGAGAAAGATTAGAGGCATAAACAGATGGCATCAATGGCAATATAATATTAAAAATGAGGATATTAGGAAAGAACTTGACATTGTCAGCATCCAGGAATGCGTTAGCAGAGCTAATCTCAGGTGGTATGGTCACTTAAACAGAATAGGCAAGGAAAGATTAGCAAAACAAGTATTCTCTGCCAGGTCGGCAGGAAAATGACCCAGAGGAAGACCAAGATATAGGTGGATTGATATGGTAAAAAGTGCCTTAGATGATAGAAATATAAGATCTGATAATGTTGGAGTCTTGATAAGTAACAGATTGATTTGGAGGAAAATTGTAGATAGGAAGTTAGTAACGATGCAAATTTTTCATGTAGTACTATCATATTCTGTACACCCTTTGAGGGTAAATAGCAGGAATTTGATGATGAGGAGGAGTCTGCATAAACGTGTAATTTCTTTCCATGTTAGCATCTCATCATCCACATTACTTTCAACCACTTCCTTCAAACTCTTATTCATATTTTGTGCACTATCACTCGCTGCTTCTGCTACATTCTCCATAACACCTTGACAATCCTGCCTTATATCCTTGTTATTGGTCACTTCATTCTTTGTTGGCTCATTTCTTGCATTTGCTTAAAAAACATTTCTAACAAATATTTTCTTCATCCTTGCTCTCATACCACAAACCATTTACTCTTTGCAATGAATACATTAAACACAGGCTACATTGTACTAAATCCCACATGTCGATATCAGTCAACATCAATGTTTGTCGGCATATTTCTCGTACTTATCGGTGCAATAATGAAAAAAATTGAAAAGAATATCACTTAATAATAGTTAGCTAAACAACATGACTTAACTACACGGTCAAAAATAAACAAAATACCACCAAATATATATAACAATCACTAAATCTACTAAAAAAAAAAAAAAATGACTTAGCTGAGCTACATATTATGAGCAACTCCTTATACATCATATTTTCACAAAATATGACATCTCATTGCCAAACACACTATAACCACTTTCAGCTACATTTCCACACCATTCAACATTCATTCCTTACAAGATATCCCCACAATTGTATACTCCCCATCTTGCTTCCTAAATTTAAAAGTCTTACTTTGTAGCATCAAACTGGAAACCCCACTTGTCTATTCAGTCGATTCAAATCCTTCTGGAAAACCATATCTGCTTCTCATAGTTCTATAAGCATCTTATCACCATATGAACCATCTCAATATCATTAACTTAAATTAAACAGGAATGCTAGAGCACACCACTAATGTATTTCCTCTTCTAGAACACTGCTTCATATACAACTTGTTAATACCTAGCAGACAGCCATTCTCCTATCTAATGTGACTTATCTGTTATGCAACCTCATCCTTTCTAGTTTAGTTACAAGCTCTTGTGGTAATCTATCAAACTCCTTTAAAAAAATCGAAGTATAACATATGTGCATCTCATTGTCACCTTCTGATGTAGGCTCTAATATACATTGTTGAGAATAAACATCTTCTAGAGAGCAGCATATGGTTTGTTAAAGGAAGGTCTTGTAGTAACCCAGTTACATTTTATGTTAGGTTAGGTTAGAATAATAAGATAAAAATAGGATAATAAGTGTATTAAACACGGAAGCTACTTATATGGTAACTTTTCTAGGTTTTACAGAGGCAGTTGATAAATATCACATGACAAACTGTTGAAATTGAGTAAGATAGGAATGGATAGTCATTTGATAGCTTCATCACAGGGATGGTTGGTTGCTGGATCCAACAAGTTGCCTAGGGATGCAATGACTCAAAAAAGGCAACAAGTCAGGGTTACCGTAAGGAATGCTGTTGTTTAATCTGTACAGTGGTATACAGAAAATTCACTGAAAGGCAATTCATTGGGGGGAGGGATTAATTAAATAATTAATTGGAATGTAATTCATCGAGCAACAGTTAATCAAAAAAGAAATTAATCAAAAGGTGGTTCCTCAAATGAACAATCTTCAAAAAGACAGTTTATCAAAACTACAAATTGCTGAAAACCAACCATTCATCGAAACCACAAATCATTGAATGCTGCACGGAGTAATGAATTATAAGGTATGAGGAGTATTTATTAAAATAACTTCAGTTTTTTATTGGATTAACTGTTATTGAAGCTTACCTACTAGCAGATTTAAGTATATGAAAAAATGAGGAGGTTACTTGTTTTGTCTGTATGTTAGAATTAGAAACAAAGTAGTTTAATTTGTTGTATTTGAATACATTGTGGCCTAAAAGATTGACATTAGTGAAACCTTCTTTCGGAATCAAATATAGTAACTGAAATAGTGTAAATTGTATAGTTAGAGGATATTATTATTATTATTATGTGACACCTCCGGGGAGTCCAAAGACTCGTCGAGGGAGAGTGTGCCAACAGCATCGAACGATTCATCCCCTTCCAACTATTAACCACATCAAACTTGTTTAACTTTTTGTGAGTCATTAGTAGCAGAGGCTCTACCAATTGACCAACCTTTGCTGGCTAGTTGAAGGGTATAGGTGGAGAAGACCATTCTCCATTTACAGAAAACCCAATCATACTGGAAAGTATTTACATAAACAATCACACCTCCCTTCCCAAAAGTATGGCATCCTTAAAACACTTACTCACCAAGCTGGGACTATTTGTTCAGGTGACTCAGTCCTTGAAACTTTGCTCGGGGACCTTTGCAACATGTTTTTAGCAATCCCTACAGCCCATATAAAATAAATGAAATATTACATGCATACTCATCCCTCCTATGCACAACATGCACCCATATGTTAAGGATACATCAGAAAAAATAGCCAAAGTTCTATGCAAATATGATCTCTATACCTTTCAAACCATTCATTCAGCTTCATATGTCATCCTAAAGATCAACTACATCCTCTTGAACATCCTTGAGTGTATAAAGTTTCTTGTGCCTGTAGTTTAGCCTACTTTGGACAAATTGGAAGGATCAGTTAACATCTGCCTTGAAGAACAAAAAAAATTACACCTGAGATCATCTGTAAGTATTCAGAGCACACCATGCTCTGAATACTCCTACACATAGAATGATCAGATGGAGAAAAACATTATATAAGTCATTACAGGTCTGAGAGGCTATTCTTAGAATCGGTATCAGCTATGTAGCATCAGTATCAGTAAGTAATCGGTATCAGCTCTCCCAATCCCAACAAGTATGGTTGTGTGAATTTATCAAAGATCTGGGCGATCACTTTAATAACTAATAGTTGCACTTCTCTAAATTAACTTTGTAGTTAATTTAGAGAAGTGCAACTATTTAAATACAATTTAAATTGTATAAACATTCACTTAGTTTAGTGCTGTGTGCCTGTCACATTTATCATTATGCTCTGGCAATGGGTAGAAACCAGCAGATTAATAGTGTGTGTAATAAATGCATTTTTTCCCTCTTGGTGTTATATATACTATGTTTTACATAATATTGAAAAAAAAAAAATTATGTCAAAAATATTTACTCTGGACCAGATGCTGAAAGTTTTCCACTCACTTACTTTATGCCTCTGTATATATGCATTATAATTGCATATATAAAGAAATGTTATAATTTTCAAAATGTAAAGATTATATCCCCCCTCCCCCTTTTGGCTTTTTTATTTTAAGCTCACTTAAAATAAATCACTATTACACAATGAAGTAGCTTGTACACTCGCAGAATAATCTAAAATACAAGAAAATAATTTATTACAAGTCTCAATAACCATCTACATATGTTTTCTGCATCTTGGAAAGTGTTAGATATTGTTACCAAACACTTTTAAAGAAAATTATATATTATGAAAGGTTTTCATTGAAAAATTAGCAGTGAGTTTTTTTTGATTTGTGGCAAATTGTCATATGATGAATTGGTGTTTAATTGTTTTTATAATGAAATAAAAAATGCCCTTTTAATGAATTGCCTTTTGTTAAATTGCTTATTTGATGAATTGCCTTTTGGTAAACTGTTTTTCAATTGTTTCAGATAAATTTTCATGGAGCCATATATCAGTGATATAGTTCAAGGTTTGAAGAGGAGATATTAATTTTTATGATGATAAAGTGGGAAGGGCAATTTCAGGGAAGATCTGATGTGTTGTTACAAGCAGATTTGAAAAAATTGGTGCTTTGGGCAGAAGAATAAGGTTCAGTGTTGAGTTAGTCATCTAATTGGCTTAGAGGAGAGCCAATTAGATGACTATATGTGCATACTGAACCCAATATGTTGGTAGGTTCAGTATGCACATATTGTTGATGTTCAGGAGACACATTCCAAAAGCTGTCAAGGATGCACAGAGAGTTATTGCCATAATGAGAAGTATGTTGACAATTAGGAATAAAGTACACTTTATATAAAGTACCTTATACACTTTCACTGTATAAGGCACTAATCAAGCACCTTCTGGATTTTATAGATCTGGTCACCTTGAGATCTGTGGTAAGGAAA
The DNA here is from genome assembly GCF_054136105.1 of Typopeltis vanoorti. NCBI lineage: Eukaryota > Metazoa > Arthropoda > Arachnida > Uropygi > Thelyphonidae > Typopeltis > Typopeltis vanoorti. The sequence continues at coordinate 70,585,297 of NC_143564.1, read as the reverse complement.
CATTAGTCACTCATCTCTATACGCTCTCAGGAGTTTAGAATGTTGAGTAAGAGAGCATTCAGGGAATATGCCCTACAGAGCTGCTAATTCCAATTTTTGTCTTAATCATATCATCAATAGGAAGATATTTATAAAGTAATGGGTGTGAAAACCAAAGGTCATCTCTAGAAACTAAATTATGAGTAAGGAAGTGAAAAGATTTTTTTTTTTTTTTGGTAAATAGTGAATGAGTGGTATGTAAAGTAGGTAGATAATGCTCCATCACAAAGTTTTCAAGGTATCATTCTCTTCTGACTCCATTGAAGCATAGAAATAATGTTAACAGTATATTATTAGGTAAGCAGATTGTTAAAACATAATCCCCTTTAGCATACCTATGCTGACTGTTAAGGAAAATGGTGTTATTACCAGTTCTGAATCCTAGCCCTCTCTAACACATATCCACAACTCAATCCACAGAATGGCCTATAATTCAATTTCATCAACCTCCTTTGAAGTTTTTGTCTTCTTTCCACAACTTTAGGACCTTCCACATTGCAAGACTTGTTAAAGAAATATGTTAAGGCTGTCGTTAACTCACTAGAACATTCTCTCAAAACACCATGCTAAGTCCTATCACCTTGTTAACATGAAGTTTACTTAATTCTTCATATGCCTCCTGCTCACTAACCATCATTCTCCTCTCCTCCAATTCTACAATGCTATTTGTACTTAATTTAATCCTTGATTTTACATGAAGGTGAAATACATTTATTAATTACTGAATATCTCGACTATATCCTCTGGTTGGTGAAAAAGTTTTTCTAATCTTTTTCATCTGTTTCTAATTTCTGTTTTTTTTTTTTTTATCTGACTTACTCTCTATCAGAATGGAAAAATCTCTTTCCTACATAAAGAATTCTGTATATTTTGTTGCTAAAGTGAAAGACCTGCACTTTCCTGCTCTGATATCATGGTGAGCTTTGATTTTCTTTTCACCCATGTTCCATTAGATTTAACTATTCAACTTCTAAAGATTTTCCAGCTAACATTCTTAAATTATTTGATTTTGCTATACACTCCAGATACTTTTCTTGGCAAGGGAATCTATTCAAGCAGGTGGAAGGTTGCACCATGGGTTTCCCCTTGTCATCACTTCTATCAAATTACTCCTGGAACACTTGGAGGAATGTCTCTTCTCTACTCTCACCCCTTGTCCCTCCAGCTTTGGTTTGTTAATGGTGTTCACTATTTGGCCACACACAAATGGTGAATTACAGTTTCTTAGATAAAATTAACCTTTTCCCTAGAATTAAATTTATGTTTGGAAAAGAAAATAATGGAATCCTTCAAACTCATCAGAATTCCAGATAATCCTCTTCATTCTCCCAACACCTTTAACTTTTTCTTAACTAGTTCTCCCTCCATATAAACAGTTGATATTAGGTCCCCCTCTTGGAAAATCTGACCATAACCTAATCCATGTATCCTTTGTTACAGATTGACCTTCTCCCATTCATTCACTGCCTTATATCCTGTGGCACTACAACAGTGCCAACTGGGGGATGACCTTTGAGATGTTTATGCATCATTTTCTTGGACAGATTATTGCTTCCAATCCTAGCACCTGTCCTGATGTAACAACAGAAATTATTCTCACTGGGATGAGTGCTTTTATTCCCAATTCTACATAAAATCCTTGATCTTTATCCATGCCCTGCTTCACCAACAACTGTGCCAAAGTGGTTCAAACCAAAAATCAAAACCATATGCCCAATGACTAGTCAAAAACTCCAGCCTTCCACTCAGTTTATATTACAGCTTGTAGCAAGTTCAGATGGGGAAAATAATAAGAAAGTCAACAAATCCAAAGCATCCCCTTGTAAGTACCAAATGCACTAAGCTTTTTTCTTGTCCTAATGGTATTCATGTCTTCTGGTCTCTTTCCAAGGCTGTGGGATGCAACATCTGATCCATCTCTCTCACATCCTGATGATACAATGGAAACTCTCCCAAAGAATAGGCACACCTCTTAAATCAGTTTTTTCCCTCCAACTTTTACATAGACAACTAAGACAGAACTCTTCCTATCATTTTACAAACTATCCACAGTATGCATCCTGTGAAATTTCACCACAAGGACATCAGAAAAATCATCAGCAGCCTTGATACCATTGTCTCCTGGCCTTGATGATATTTCTCCTGTTGTACTAAAAGCTGGTACTCCAGAACTCGCATCTATTCTGCATCACTTCTTCAAGCTGTCATACTCATCTGGCATCTTGCAATCAATTTTCTTTCTATGTTTGAATTCTTTAAATTTGCTTTCATTGTAGTCATTTGGTGATTTAAAAAAAAAAAAAAAAAAAAAAAAAAAAGCACTTTCATGTGCCCTCAAACTAATGTTCTGAACCCAGTCACTCACACTCATCATTTGACTGCATTTATTTATATGTATGCAGTTTATTCTCAGTTAAATATGTTAATAACATCTATCACATTTAACATCAATATCCCAGAATTTTTTTTATACAGAAAAATAGAGCACAGTCCTTTCTAGATGTAGTTCATTGACATTCTGTATCAAACAAACACACAAATATATTCGTACACATTTGTGTCATCGCCTAACTGAACAATATGGAATATTCAAAATTTATAAATGCTGTGGAAAGTCTGGGCTTGCAGAAATCATGCTTTGTGAACATTCAACACTGAATAAGATGGAAGAAATCAAGTCTTTAAAAAACAAACGTCTCTAAAAGACTTGTTTCTTCTCAATGCTAAAAATGCTTCTGTAATCTGAAAGACTAAGATTAATTTATTAGCGGCAGCTTAGATCAGTGTAATTTAAACTCGAGAAACACTTGCTAGGACTGTAGTTCTTACGAGGATGGTCTGAAAAGTTCTCGGCCTAACAATGAAAAAATGAATTCATAACTTCAAAATTACCATCATAGGTGGATTGATACGGTACAAAGTGCCTTTAGATGATAGAAATATAAGATCTGATAATGTTGGAGTCTTGACAATTAACAGACTAATTTGAGGAAAATTGTAGATAGGAAGTTAGTAATGATGTAATTTTTTTCATGTAGTACTGTCATATCCTGTACACCCCTTGAGGGCACATGGCAGGAATTTGATGATGATGAACTTCAAAATTATTTTTATTTTTCAACATAATCTCCCTTAAAACTAATACATTTATTCCAGTGATGTTCTGGCGCCATTATCCCATCCCTGTAGTGGTTCTTAGTGGGATCTGCAAAATGCCCCTCTACAGCTGTAATCACCTCTTGATTTGAAGAAAAATGCTGACCAGCAAGGAAGAGTTCTAGTTTTGGGAAGAGATAAAAGTCAGAGAAGCCAAATCTGGGAAATAGGGTGGATGTTATAACAATTCATAGTGCAGGTCATTTAATTTTCCCATTGCCAAAACACCTTTGTGGGCAGGTGCATTGTCCTAATGAAAGATAATTTTTTTTCTTCTGCAAACCAGGTCTTTTCTCATGAATTTTTTCATCTAGTCTGGTTAAAAGATCGGAATAATATTCCCCAGTAATTGTTTTACTCTTTTCAAGATAATTAATAAATAAAATGCCTTTAGCATTCCAAAACACTGATGCCATGAATTTTCCTGCTGATGGAACCGACTTTGTCTTCTTTGGCACTGAACAACTGGCTTCTATCCATTGTTTTGAGTGCTGTTTGAATTCTGGTGTGTAATGGTGGATCCATGTCTCATCCATAGTAATAAATTGATGCACAAAATCAGTTTTATTCTTATTAAAACACTTCGAGCACTGTTCAGAGATTTTCATGCGAGTGCCTTTTTGATCTGCTGTGAGCAATTGGCACACCCATGTTGCACAAAGCTTTTTCATTTGCAATTCTTCATGCAAAATATATCCTGCACATTCTTTTGAAATGCCTATGGTCTCAGCCATTTTATGCACTTTGACTTGCCAGTCATCCAATACCACTTGATGAATGATTTCTGGTGTTGTTACACTTTTTTGGACATCCTTCACATGGATCATCTTCAAGGCTGGTATGGCCATGTTTAAACTCTTGCAGCCCTTCAGCCCCTCTTCTCCTTCGAAAATGAAGGAGAAGAGTGCCCTGAAACTTTTATGAACTTCAAATGAATTTCTTTTGGCATTAAACCTTCTTTTACAAAGAATTCTATAACTGAATGATACTCAATTTTATCCATTTCAAGAGATACAGACAACAAGGGATACTTTTGCTTCAGACAGCTGTATAAAACAAACTACTTGATAGAATGATTTGCAATTTCATGTGGATGCTTATAACAGATGTACCAACTTAAAAAAAAGAAAATCATGCCGATAGTGTTGCCATCTATAGTCAAGGCCGAGAACTTTCCAGACTGCCCTCGTACATTTGTCTGTTTTATTCTTTGCGCTGTACTTGGTTGTGGTTTTTACACATTGTATATGTGTAAAATAAATAAAATACAGCAGTGGAATGTGTGCTTTGAAAATAATGTATTGAATGCAGCAAAATGTGTTAATAATACCTATTTATTTGATTTTAATCATCTAACCAGCATTAGGATACTGCTATTTAAATAACATGAATATGATTCATAAATTAATTGATATATTTGATCCATATGCACAGGTGTAGTTAATGGTAATTTTGTATCATCAACAAACAGGACAAATCCCACATATTGAAAGGAACACAAACTATTCTTCTTAAAATAGCTGACTCATACATGCTATTTTTAATTGCATTTAGGGCTATCTGTATTTTGATAATGCATTTGCATTCCTTTGTGAGACTAGATTGCTTTAAGATAATATAATCATTATAGTGTCTTACTGCATTTTATATATATAAAATAAGCTTGAATAAAATCTTTAGCATATAACCTAAAGAATAATGCATTTGGACTAAATTTTTCAGTGGTGTACAAGTCGATCTCAATGTTAACAATGCAGTAGGTATCTGGAATACTCACCTTATAAAACATTATTGCCGTTGTAAGTATTTAATTATGGAACTTTCTTAAATATATTGGTATTCATGATATGCTATATTTCCAGAACTCTTGCTTTTAGTAAAATATTAAATGAAGTTTTAAAAAATATATATTTTTTAATTTTTATATTATAAAGTACAATGGAAAAACTCCTTGACGATACGTACAAGGAATTGATATGAATATTATCTGCTATATGAAATACTTCCGGTTTCCTTTGATCTTTGTCATTCTTTTTAATCGCAAGTCTTTTTTAATAGTTTTTGCAGCTGTTATTAAAATGCAAATGTTTGACACACTATTACTACCCATTTTTCTGTGCAGTGCTTTCACTTTATACTGGGTTGTGCTAGTACATCTTTTCATTATGTCTGAATGCAGATCATAATTACATTGAGACAGCTGGTATAGCTTTCAGTTAGTAGAAAATCAACAGAGCTGTGGTATCTTCAAATATGTAATCTGTATTTGCATACTTGAATTCTGCACCTATAAAATGTACACGTGCAAATTATATCTATAACAGAGAATCCATTAAATCACACTTTAGAGAGAGTGGAGTGAGTGAATGTTTTAATTGTTTTTATTCTAATAAGGATTTATTCAAAATGATGTCAAATCACGAACTTTTGAATTTTTCAAATTATAAAAGCAGAACTTCAATATACATTATATAGAAATAAGTGTTAGGATTCCCTATTTTACAGTGCAACACACTGATAAGTATAAAGTTATCTTATATGCTGTTATGCATGGCCTACACCCCATGCACAATAGGTATAGTAATAGATATATCTATCAAATCATATACTTCTGTATGGCATGTGAAGAATATGTGGACTTCAAAAGAGATGTTATGATATGTTGCCATATCAGTGACCTATCTATTTGTAACATTGACAAGATTGTATCACCCAGAATCAACTGTAGACAGCATTATCAACCACTGGAAATGAGGGTGCATTTCTTGGACAAGGTGGCACCTTGTCCAAGAAAAACTCACCAAGGACATGGAAATCTGTTTATGGAGCAAGTTAGTAGTCAGGACACTACATAGAAAACTGGTTGGTTGGTTTGGGGTGGTGCAAGAACAGCAAATGTCATACTGCACCCAAACAGTCCACTCTGGCTTGCACTCTCTTTTTTATTTCAGTATTTAGAAGAATAAATGCCAGAGGAGTATGCAATACATTCTGAATAATGCAGTGTTTCCTATATTAGTCTTATGGAACAACCAGTGTCTAATATTACAGTTCACCATATTATATTGCAGGTGTTTACTGTTACATGATTTGAGGAATATCATGTGGAAAAAATTGACTAGTCAGCACACAATCCTGATTTCATCCTAAAGTAACACTTTGGGAAGAACACATCTTAGGTTCAGGCATGCCAGACCACTGTATCTGATATGACACATGGATTGGTCACAGAAGAAGAAAAATGCAGAATATCTAACTCGTATTATTATTATTACGGGCGACTCCAGGAAGTCCTTAGACTCATCGAGGGAGGTCCTAAACATCATGTCCACACAACTATACGACATTCTCACAGTATCTATCATACCTTGCCTTGAACTCACTCACCGTCATAGCACCCGTAACACACTCTGGCAGCTTATTCCACTCATTTACCACTGTAAAAGTAAAGAACCCAGCTCTAACACCCCTGCTAACCACACTCTTGCCCAGCTTCCATAGGTGTCCCCTAGTTCTCCCACCACCAGTCCTGATCTCAAAAATATCCTTTGAATTAATCCTATAGAAACCCTTTAGCAATTTGAATGTCTCAATCATATCTCCCCTTTTCTGCCTGTCAACTAATTTCTGCAACCCACAAATCTTCAACCTGTTCTCATATGGCTCATTCCATAGACCTGCTATCATCTTAGTCACTCGCCTCTGGATCCTCTCCACCTCCTCCCCATCAAGAAGGAACCTAGGTGACCAAATCTGGGCACACTAGTCGAGATGAGGTCTTATCAAGGCTCGGTACAGAGGTACAATAACTTGCTTGTCTCTGCTCGTCAAGGTGTTTTTCAACAACCAAGTGAGTTGATGAGCTTATTTAGCTACTTTTGCAATGTGCCCCCTAAACTTCATATCCCTATCCACCAACACTCCCAAGTCCCTGGCCACATCAATCTCCTGGAGTACAGTTCCACTAATGTGGTATACTGCTGCTAATCTTTTCACCCCAAAATGCATAACCTTACATTTTGTCACATTAAATTGACATCCATTCTCCTTAGCCCAGAACTCCAATCTATCCAAGTCATCCTGCAAGATTTTGACATCTGCATTCACTATCGCCCTACCCAACTTGGCATCATCAGCGAACAAATGAACTGTTCCTCTTAGATCCTTCCCTATATCGTTAATGAACAGATTAAACAGCAGTGGTCCAAGAACAGAACCCTGCACCACACCACTAGTCACAGGCCGTCTTTTAAGATTAATATTAAAAACGTCTTTTAATATTATAACACATGGAAGCAAGTATGCCTAACAGGATAGTGATCAGAGCCAAAGGAAGGCTCACATGCAATTGAGATACATTGATTTATGCTTCTTTGAAGTATAGTGCTATTTCAATATTAGTTCAGCATAATGCATTTTAAGTCTTGAGAATTTGAAACATTTCTGAACACAAATTTAATTATATATGTTAAGATTTAAAAATATGGCATCAGATATTCCTATATTCAGTTAAAGTTGCAAATATTCAGTTAAAGTTAACAAAATTGAACTTATCAACATTTAAGGTAAGACTTTATGGATTTATAATTTAAAAATAAATGATATCATAAATATATATATTTTATATCATTTAAGGATGACTACATATTGAGTTAATCTGAATTTTACTAATATATAATGATGGAATACACATAGCTGGCACTTGAATGATTAATAGTTTCATTTACAATACTGTAGTCTTTCCCAGTATCCATTTAAATTACTAGTATTTTTACACTGCTGTTAGCTTACTATCATGTTACATGCCTTACCTTATCATGGGGCCTGTATGCAAAGCATGGCTTGCAAATTCTCACCTGATAGCCTTGGCAGTGAACCACATGATGCTGAAACATAATTCATAGTAACTGCTTCATATTTACCCAGCCTTGTGTGACTTTCCTGCATCCTCAAAACCTAAACAAAAATGGTTTGGTTTTTATAATAAACTTTCAAGATATAAGATTTTACTGATGCATTTTTTTTTTCATTTGCATATTTTCATTTGAACTGGCTGTGCCTTTGATATAAATTGAGACTTGGTGTAGGGAAGATTCCACAGGAGTAGAAAGAATGTATGAATTGTCTCTGAAGTGATGGTGAAGATTGTGAAATGTTTGTAAGAGCTTGCATACAGAAAAGGTTGACAGATAAGCTATACTTCATGATAAATAGCATTGGTTTACTATGGGAAAGTTGTTGAGGTAACTTGCTTGCATTTCACGTTTCAGTTAGACAGAGGGAAATATGCCGTGATACTCTTTCTAGACATTGCTAAAGCTGTTGATAGGATGTAGCAAGGCTGTTGCATGAGTTATATGATATGAGGATTGGATTATAAACTACTAACTTGGATAAGCAGATGGCTAGCTGACATATCAAAAAGTGGTGTGGGGGGGGGGGGGGGAGTATGTAAGATTTAAGGCAGCCAGTGATGTATTCCAGATATCAGTTATTGGTCCATTGTTATTCAGTCTCTACTTTAAAGATATTGGGAAGGATTTGACAAGAAACAGACAACTGTTTGCTTATGATGCTAAGATAGGCAGGGTAATCAGGAATGTGACTGGCATACAGCATTTGCAGAATGACTCCAAAAGTTTGGAATTGTGAGCATATGAAAATAGCTGTCATCTCGATTTTAATAAATGTGAAGTTATGCCCTTTGGTGTGATGAGATATTCCATGGTATAGTATATGGGATTATGCTAGAAGCTGATCTGGCTAGGTATCTTGGAATTTTAGTAGATAGGAAGTTAAAGTTCAGGACCATATAGCAAAGATTGCAAATGCAGCTCACAGAATAACTGCAATGCCAAAACAAAATTGGCATATAAGGATGTCATATTGCCTCTTCACAAGGCCTTGATATAACCTCATGTGGACCATTGCACAGATCTGGTTTCCAAAGTAATGTAGATACAGTGGAGAAGATGCAAAGGAGTGTTAGATGGTATTGGGACTTGGAAAATAATTATAGTCTCCTAATAAACAGGAGAAAGAGATGATATGGTAGAGATTTTCAAACTTCTGGAAAGGGTCATGGAGGATACCAATAGATGGAATTTTTAATTTTATAGAAGGTTATGGAGAGAACACCCATGGAAGTTGAGAATGAATGCAGTCAAGAAAGGGGTGAAGTTACATTTCTCTATTGCATAATTGGAATGGCTTGCCTTTGAAGATGAGTGCAGGCAGTGTGAATTCAGAAAACAGTATGACAACTGATATGCATGTTGTGGCCTCCCTTGATGAGTTCCTGGCAACCTGGAGGACTCTGATAATAGTAAATGAAATCCTCCATCCTGGAAGTTTATTACACTAACCTTGTAGTTTGTCTTAAATTTATGACTTGTTTATCTTAAAGCTATGGGAAAGTTATTTGCAAATAGTATTGTTGGATTCTGATTATTCTGATTCAGCCATTGTGATCTTCCATCACAATGGCTACATTTGTAAATATTATTATTTTAAAATTTAATATTCATATAATTACCTTAATTTTGTCTAATATTTAATTATTTAATCAAAGATATATGTATGAATAATGAAAAGACTGTATTAAATATTAAGCTGTTTAAATTATTATGTTAATATTATAAGAACTTGTATTCGATAATTTAACTGCGCATTAATTGAAATGTAAATATTCCTTATTTATTCCTATTTATAGAAGTTTAGCGTTATGCAATACCTCAATTTTATTATATTTTGTTTGGTTGTCATGGAGACGTAAGTGAGCGAGCACGTTTTGGAACACCACATGAGGAGAAAATTTATTGAAAAGAGTTTGAGATCACGAGAACAATTTAGGCGGGAAGGATGGATATAAAAAGGGAAGAACACAGAAAATAAGAATAATAAGGAAACAGAGAGAGAGAGAGGATTAGCATTAGGTTGGAATCGGAGCATTCGGGAATCACAGTGCAATAATAGCAAGTCATTCAAGCAGCTAATAAGGTCTACTAGTCGAGAGGCGGTTAGCTAATAAATTGTAGAATAACAATTATAGCTACGGAAGACAGCTGAGTGACTACTAAATAGACTAGCGATATTTGAGTTGAGATTTAATTTCAGGGCCGACCTGTCAAGGACACACAGAATCTTGAAATAAAGCACGGAGTTACTAGAATAGTAGAGGCTGTAAAATTAAAGTTTACCGTTAGCTGTGCTTAGAATTATAGTGCCTAAAGAATTAATCGAATGCCGGAGGAATGAACAACTGTGCATATAAAATCTAAAGTTAAGGAATTATTGTGTATTGCCTTATTTCATGAGTGATCAATAGTACTTTATGCAACGTTTGTTTATGTGTGTTGTGACGGATGATTAATTCAGTTATTGCTTAGAAGAATTTATTTAATGAGTGCTGTTTACTGTTTAAAGTGTTTACAGTTGTAAAAGGTGTATAAGTAGATGAAGATAGAAGATTATTGGTAAGATTATTCCAACCATTAATATTCCTATACAGAGAAGTGTGTGAGTTTCATCCTAGAATTTCCTTATACTAACAATAACTATTGAAGAAATTAGCTAAAGTGTAAGATTAAAAGTGTTTGTAAAGTGGTGTTACTGCGATTTTATTGTATTTGGAACTTAAGGAACTGTGAGAAACCTGTATTATAGAGATAACAGATTTACCATTGTATGAGTTATATGATTATACTTATCAGAGAAGCTTAAAATGTTTGTGATATCTTAATTACTGATTTGAATTTAAGTGTAAAACTTGATTCTAAATTAAATGTTTGTTTTTGTTTATCTAAAGTTGTATTTTGCCTGAATCTCTTTTACTGCACCATTCATAAAATATTTGAACCAAAGCGGGAGTGATAAATAAGTTAAATATACTCGGCCAGTATTTATAATAACAACATATAAAGGAAGGGTAGTTGAGAGTTGGTTTATCTTCAATTCTTGAACTAATTCAGATATAAAGTGGCGCAGTCTTTAAATATAAATTTTCTTTATATTTGAATTAGAAATCAACTTACAACGTATCAATTAGTTAAGAACATCGTAATAGTAATCATGTCGGATCCAAAGTAAGGATTGACAAGTAGGATCCAACAGTATGCATATTTAACATTATTATTATTATACTGGAATGTTCCATATAAGGATGGATTGAGGATGTGTAGATTGCAGAAGTTGGTTGACAGAACAAAAAAAAAAGGTGGGGGGGGGGGGATATGATTAGAAACATTTAAGTTACTTAAAGGATTTTATAGGATTGATGTAGGGGAAATGTTTCAGCACATGACTAAAGGGACAAGAACAAGAGTTCATCCCTGGAAGTTGAATAAAGGTGGTTAGTAAGGGTGTGAGGACTAGATTTTTTACTTGAAAAGTGTAGACTTTATTAATGAGCTATGATGTTTTGACTGGGGAAAAGTTTTTTGTGCATATTTACATTATGGAGCTGCCAGATGTCAATTGATATAGGGGCAATGGACGTTTACTGTGTTGCATTGTGTTATTACTGTGGCTCTAATGTCCTTAGTTTAATTTTAATTTTTTTTTCAAAATCAAGAATACTCACTTTTTTGTTTGGAGGATGGTTAAATTCAAATGCATGAGTGGTTATTTCTGATTTAGGGATTTGGTTTGGTTGGTTTTTTATTTATTATTACTATTTATTTATTTTTTTGTGAAAACCAACAAGGAAGGGGACTTGGCAATTCCAGTAACATTCATGTGAGTGAGGATCTAATGGTAGATCCAAGATAAATGACAGCGTTGGTAGAGGAAGCAATAAAATCATATTGCACCACTGAAGAATTTCATTATTTGTTTTTCTGTGGTGGTTTTTTTTTTAAATGATTAATAATGTAGTGAACACAACCTAGTAGTTAGAATATATTTCATAACTTTACATATATTAAGGGAATTTTAAAGTGTTTATGGGAATATTTGATATCTTGTGCTTTGACAGTAAACAAATTCTATTAGTTGTTGGAGATGGAGATATGCGTGGTTTAAGAAAATCCATTTTAATTAAATTTCCCTTTTTAAATCTTCAGAAACTGATATATAGCTAATTCTCTTTTTACACGGCTTTTCTTTTTACACTGTTTCGAAATAACACTGTTTAGAAAACAAAAGCAATTCTATTTTTACACTGTATATTTTGATTTAACATGGCTCAAATGGTGCTTATTTTTAAAATTTCCGTTTAAATTCAGTTCTGTTAAAAAGGGTATTTCCATTATAATTATCATTCCCTAGTATAATTCATTTTAAAATATACATATATACTTTAACATGAATTTTGGGGAACCCCTTTCAGAATGTAGACAAATGCCAAGTAGAACTTATATAGCAAAATCACAAAGTGTTGGTGGCTTTAAAGCAGCTAAGGATCATGTGACTATTATTTTACAGCAATGCTTCATGAGATCGTATTAAAACCATTACTCATTAATCGATCCCTAAGACTGCAGACAGTGAAAGGTGTGGATTTTAACACATTACCAGTGCACTGGAAGACAAATAGAAAAGATTGGGTTACAAAAGAAATTTTTAATGAATGGTTCCATCAATGTTTTGTTCCAGAATTTAAATGCTATTTTATGGAGGAAAAAATAGATTATAGACAATGTTCTTATCCATTCTGTTTTAGAACACCCGAATGTGGAATTTTGTTTTCTGCCACCTAATACAACCACTAGAGGGGTGTGATCGCTACCTTCAAAACTTACTACATAAGAAGAACATTCCAATACGTTTTGGATAAACTAGATAAGGATAATTTACTGACAGTTATTGATGTGAGGAAGAAATTTTCTATTTTGGATTGCATCAAAGTTGGCATTATCAGAATTGAAACCATCAACTTTAAATGCATGCTGGAAAGCTACTTGGCCAGAATGTGTGAAAAAGAAAATCGCTTATACCCCTATACAACTGAATATCCCAATATCATCACATTGGCACATGCAGTTGGAGAAGGATTTGATTTTTTTTGTCTGCAGATGTTGAAGAATTGATGGTTGACAAGGCTGTTGGTGATGACGAAATAATAGAAGCTGCCTTGAAAATCGCTAAGAAAAAGAAAAAAGTGATGATCAAGAGATTCTACTCACTGCAGGATTAATTAAAGAAGGGCTTCAGATGGCTAGTAAAATTGCAAAGTCATTTTCTTACACATGATCCAAATACTGAACAGTTTAAATGTGAAGTGAAGTCATGTATGGTGCGATATGAAGAATTATACAAAGATCTAGTCAAAACAGGATTTCAACGATTAATTACAGAGTTAGTGATAAAAAAAAAAAACAACCTTCAGCATTATTGGAAATTAGTGCTAATTTAGTTCCTTTTACTGAAGAAAACGTTTCACCATTGCAGTATGAACAGGACGGCCAAAGTGTTTCAAGTGATGGAAGTGATTTAATTCCAGTCTCACACTCACACAAAAGAATAAGACTACTCAGAAAGTGATGCCAAAAAAAAATTAACTAATAACTATATGCGTGGGTTTATTTGGACCTTTTTGAATTTGTTTTATTAGTGACACACTTTTCTTTGAGCTGCATAATATATATGTGTGTGTGTGTGTTTTGCTTGAAAAAATGAAAATATATAGGTAATTTCTTACCATTCATTGGTTTATACTTTTGCAATGATCTGGATTTAGATCTTACAAGATCCAGAAACAATATCATTACAAAACTTTATTTACTGCAGGATGCCTTCACAGGACATTGGTTCTTTTTCAGTCACAGTTTAAAAAGTTTCTGCAGTTCTGAGCTTTAACCAGTTGTAAGTACTCCGAAGATGCTAGTTTTGAAATGTTAGTACCTGAAGTGCTTTCCTTTGTTAATACTGTAAAGCATTTATAAACAACTCTTAAATTATGGTCAGAGAACCACTTTGCAAAGATGATGAAAATAACAGAGGATAACAGTACTATTGAGATTTCATTTATAGGATAAATGAAATCTCGTTTATTTCATTATGAGAGAGTTGGGACAAATGGATAATCACTGGAAATTTAGCAGTTAAAAAGTGTGTTAGGGCTAGATTTCTGCTTGGTGAGCTGTGTGAACAAGGGCAGCAACTCCATTGGGAATTGTGGTTGCATTTTCAGTGGATATTAGGTGAGGTATAAGTGATTTGTAATCCTGAAGGTTCCTTTAGTTTTACTATTTTGAACAATTTTCTGCTTGGCACCTTATGACTTTCAAATCTAAAAAATTCAGAGATATTTTTATGAATTTTTAAATTATATAACACAATAATAAACAATGGAAGACTTGGGTGTGAATTTTTTTTTTTTTTTTCAGTACAATTTTTGCCCAAATAACAAGGCATGATCTCAACAATGAGAATGTGCAAGTTATATGTAACTGACAGAGGAACAGACTTGTACTTTTTTTTTTTTTTGGTCCTATGACAATTTTAAACATATTATATATCAACTGTCTAAGTGGGATCTATAAAGAACAATTTCTCATAAGGGAGATAACTTTGGGGTGATGAAGTAAGGTTTCATAGCTTTCTTTTGTATAAGTTTTCTAAAAAAAAAAAAAAAAATAGCTTGATCAAATCTCCACCTTGTTCTGGTGTGGAGCTTGCACCAATTATCCTAAGAACTATGTTGATGGTAGCATATCCAGAAGGAAAACAGAAAAATATTTTACAATTAAAAGAAAAGCTCATGAAACATTGTAATGAAAATGATTATTTAATAATTGTAGGAGACTAATGCTAGATAAAGGATCCAAAATATGCCGCAGATCATATATGGATAACATTTGAATCAAAATGGATATCAATTGAGAAATTTCTCATTTTATGGATTAAAAATCTCACATTTTTCCAAAAAAATAATTTCCATAAATATACATGGAGTGCCACAAGAGGCCTATCTATGATTGTTAAGACTATATCATCCTAAACAAAAAGCTATCTTTCTAAGTATGAGACACAACAGTTTGTAGAGGTAATGATGTATTCAGACCATTTTCAAGTAATTTCAAATATGGCAACACATGGAAAACCATAAAACCACAAGAATCTAATGAACAGAAATGTAGAAACTACATAACTTACCTATTCCAAGAAATAGTATTGGTAATCTGCATCAAAACAATTTGACTTGGTACTCATCTCAAATTCCTGTTTCTTCTGACATAGCAGCAGAAGAGATTCTTGGGACAAAAAAAAAAAAAAAGGACAAACTTTAGAATGATGAAATAGCAACAGCTATTCAACTCCAACTGTTTAGCAGAAGAAAAACAATGCTTACAACTACACTACAAAAGCAAACACCAGAATCAGAAGCTTGCAGAACTAAAAGAAATATGCAAAAACTATTTCTGCAGTATTTGCTTTGTTGTGTTAATGATCTGTTAAAAATGCTCACTAAAAAATTGAATAATTTTTTTATCCACGTGTAAGCAAACAAAGCTTGCATGTGAAGTGTCTACACAACCAGGGTGTTTGTATATGAGGCTAATGACTTCACATCAATTGTTTAATATCCCATAATGCAAAGCACACATTTACTGAGGTATGGTAAAGTATAGGAATATCCATCTAAAAATTGATCTACAAGATCACGCTAAATCTTGCTGAATGACACTAAAGGATCACTACTAACGTCATCACTTCTGACCTGAATTGCTCCAAGACACAAAACTCAGCAGTAACTCCACTTAATGACAGGCAAAAACCCGCCACCAAGCAGATCTGCTTTACTCTCCAGGGAGCAAGCGACTAACATTATCAAATGTCATCAGTGGGAGTCAGACTCGGAAGGAATTTAGAAGTCATATTTTCAGTATACAAGTGGGGGAAAGGTGCATCACCTTATTAAAATATTCTAGATCAGAGAAGTCTTTTCACTTGCTTATGTTTATAAATTAAAGGTGCCAAGAAATTCTTGGTTTAATCCTTTATCCAAGTGTAACTGAACAGAGTTTGCACATGACATATCTTTACGTAACTAGTTGACTTGTACGTGTAGCCTTATGACCTTGCATTAATTGTCATAGTATCCCATAATGCAACTGGTTTCAACCTTTGAGGTCTCCTCAGCATTATGGAGTACTAAGGTAATTGATTTGAAGTAATTAGCTTCTATATAAGTATCCCAGTCATGAAGATACTTCGCATATAAGCTTTGTTTGCTTACACTTGGATAAAGGATTAAACCAAGAATATAATTTCTTGGCATTTTTAATTTATAATATAACCAAGTGAAAAAACTTTCACATTTATATCTGTGATCTAAGATATTTTAATAAGATGATATACCTTTTCACTACTTATGAACACATCTAAATTACTGTGCTCAGGTCTGGTCACCTGGGTTTCTTGGGGATCAAGAAGGTGGAGGAGATCCAGAGTCAAGTGACCAAGGTAGTTTGTAGAATGCTCCCTATGAGGATAGATTAAGGATTTGTAGATTGCAAAAGTTGGTGTTGATGGCTGAAAAAGGGGGAGAGGGGAGGATATGATAGAAACATTTAAAGGATTTTATAATATTGATGTAGGGGAAATATTTCAACACTTGGCTAGAGGGAGCAAAACAAGAGATCATCCCTGGAAGTTAGGTAAGAATGTAGTAGCAAGGGCATGAGGACTAGATTTTTTGTTTGGAGAGTGGTGAATGAATGGAATGGGTTGTTGTTTGAGTCAGTTGTAAGTTCTTTGTCTGTTAATAATTTCAAGGAGAGGTACAATAGTATTGTGTTGATAGTCTGGGTCTCCCATGCTGAGTCTTACAACTCCATGGAGGGCCCCATGCAAAAACAACAATAATAATATATGGGAAATCACTTCTCCATTACTTTAACCTTCGTACCTGTTCTGGGTCTGGTTCCCACTGAGGAGATCTCAAAAGTTGAAACTAGTCTGGGTAGTGGCCCTTTCCATAATGCTTAGCATTATATGTCTTAGTATAATGCTAAGCATTATAAATGACTGGGCCACTAGTATACAGAGGCAAGTAGTGAAGATACATATGTGTAAACTGTTTGCTTACATTTGGATAAAGGATTAAATCAAGAATATAATTTTTTTGGCATTTTTTAGTTTATAACATAACCAAGTAAAAAAAAAAAAAAAAAAGCTTTAAACAATTTTAGTGAGTCTACTTGTCTGACCACTCTTATTTCTGTTATTCTTTTTTTGCCATTTAAATTTATTACTGATGAACCTTGAGTTGAAAGCTTTTTCATAATCTATGAAAGCTAGGTTTATGCTTGTAAATGATCTAAAGTTGAAACAGATGATTTGAACCTGCCTGTTCTTTGAGTTGATGTAAATTTAATATATTGTGCATTCCAAATGAGAAGAATTATAGATCTATAATTTATGCCAGTTTTAGCACCTTTCTTATAGAGAAGGATGCTTTTTTTCAGTATTTTAAAGTTTCAGGATTCTTCCTGTTCTTAAACACTCAATGTATAATTCTGCTAGTTTCAAATGCAAGAGATGCCCTCCATTATCAACATTTTTGTTAGTATTCCATAAAGTATAGTTGCTTTTTCATTTTTGTAAGTTCATGTTTTACTTCATCTTTGACTTGATATTCACTGTATTTTTTTATATCTTTTTCTCTATTACTTCTCCTTTATTTATATATAATTGTTGCTAAAATTTAGCTATGATCTCCAATATGTTTGTTCTGTTTGTAACCAGTATTTCATTTTCATTTTTTTACACATTTTCCATAAAGAATGTATTATCAAAAGCTTTCTTTATATTATCATTTTCTATTGCTGTTATTATTTTTATGTTAAAATGTCAATATATCCTTTTTTTTTTTTTTTATTGTTCTGCAAAGTTCAGTATATTCTGTTTATATTATGTGCATTCTGTTTCATGTTTCTTCTTTTCCATTAGTTCTTTAGTTTCCTTTTTTTAATTTGCCTATTTTTGCTGTTTTTGAATTCCCAGATACATTTTCAGTATTCGATGTTGGGTTCATTTTTTAATGTGTTTTCTTAAATTTAAATTATTTTCTTAAATTATTCTTTTGTTCATTTCCAATATTTCTAATATGCTTCTAGTTTTTCCTTTCAATTATCTTTGCTTTCCTTAGTTGATTGCTAATTTTCATCTGACTTATCTATGATCATCACTTAATCTGATTTGTTTATAATATTTGTCTTGCACTATACATGGTTTCTATGCTAACAAACTGATATATAATCAGTTTGTTAGTTTCATCTGGGTGTCTCCAGGTCTGTTTGTTTTTGAAGTTACTTTTTGAAAAAAGTGTTTGTTATTTTTTGATTTCTTTCTTTTTCAAATTCCACTAGCATTTCTCCCCTTTCATTTCTAGTGCCTATACCATTAATTCTTACAGTTGATTAATTTGGATTTTTCTTTTTTTTTGCCCCTTTGTTGGAAAATCTCTCATCAAAATGTTAAAATAAACTTTACTATTTTCTAAAAAGTGATTTGATTGTATATAAAGATTGTTTATAACAATCTTCATCATTGTAGTTACTGGAAGGTAGCTAAACTTGCATTACCCTTTAGGTATATTTTTTGTTTAGTCTTATTGTGATTTGACAGATTCTTTGATATCTTTAAATCTTCTAACTTTTTTATTATTTTATTGTTAATCAAAAAACCAACATCATGTTTGCTTTAATCTTGTTTTCAGACTTATTAGTAGATTCCTATTACTTGGATCATATTTCCTTTTAGTCCATTTTCACTTATTCTAATGATATCCCATTTAATAGATTCAAGCTCTTTCTTACTGATCATTTCTTCTTATTTAATGACAACCATTTTTAAATCTTGATCAGGTTTATTTTCATCTGAGACAACTCTCCTTAGCAGGTTTGGAGCTGTTTTTTCCTGTTTGTGGCCCTAAAAAGTCTTATATATGATTAGTTTGCATATTATGGTCTTGGATGCTATTGGCCTTTCTTCCCTTTATATTTATAGTTTGTCTAATCTCTCATGCTGACCAGATGGATTGGAGATGCATTTTATAGCTTTTTTTCCTTTACTAGCTGTATATCTAGGAGAAAGACTAATAGAAAATGGATGGCCCTGAGTTACTCTTATAGCATAGGTCCTGAAGAATCACTGAAGTGAGAAAGCAACGAGATGAAATTAAGGAGAGAGGAAAGGGATTTAACCAATGGATAAGCATGAATTCTTATAAGATCCAGCTCATGTACTTTGCAGTTTCCAGTCCTATGACCACCAGATTTTGAGTCCTTGTAATAATATTACAAGGATTTTATTTATTTTTTTTTTAAGATAGCTGTATGGAATTCATATATATTCTGTAGAAATCAGGCCAATCAAAGAAGTCAGTTGATTTCAGGATGGAATTAATAGATCTTGTATTTGAAAATACAAATCATTTTGTGAATATGTGTGATCATCCTGGAACCAGTCCAACTCCTTTTAGTCTTGATACCAGTCATTTTTGAATACTTTTCCTCCCACAAAAGAGAAAACCAACCCAACAAAAATGTGCACTGTATGTGCAAAGAGAAAAGATGTAAAAGGAAAGTTTTCCTTAACCTATAATGAAGGAATTGTAATTTTTAAAATAAAGTTTATTTTGGTACTCCTGATATAACTCAAATTTCTTATAGAAAAATTATTCATTTATAAATACATTAAAATAAAATTCACTAAATTGGAATTTATTTTTCTAAACAAGCATTATTAAGGCATAATAAAACAAATGAAAAAAAAATTTTTTTTTGGTCAAATTTAGCTAAGAGATCAAATCTTGTATATTATCCCACACTTTAATGAAAATAAAGTGTGGAATTTCATTCTCTCTTAATAATAATAATACCAATTATATATTTGGTTTAATCCTTTATCCAAGTGTAAGCAAACAAAGTTTGCACCTGAAGTATTTTCAGGACTGGGGCAACTCATGGTAAAGGTGGAGCAAGTTCTGATCACTTGCCTTAGTATCTTCCATAATGCAAAGCACATCTCCTTGCAGACATGTATAATGCCAAGAATTAAGGGAAAGGGCCACTACCCAGACTGGTTTTGACCTTTATTGAGGTCTCATCAGTGGGAGCCAGACTCAGAGGTGGTGATACTAAGTTGGAAGTAATGCAGAAGTCATATCACAGCCAAGTGGAAAAAAACTTCCATCAACTATCTCTAATCCAGACAATTTTAATAATAAGGTGTTGACACCTTTTGGCAACTGGTATATGGTGATATGACTTCTGCATTACTTCCAACTTGGTATCACTACCTCTGGCTCCCACTGATGAGACCTCAATAAAAGTCGAAACTGGTCTGGGTAGTGGCTCTTTTCCTTAATGTATAGCATTATACATCTCTGCAAGGAGATGTGCTTTGCATTATGGGAGATACTAAAGCAAGTGATCAGAACTTACTCCACCTTTACCATAAGTTCCCTCAGTCCTGAAAATACTTCAGGTGCAAACTTTGTTTGCTTACACTTGGATAAAGTATTAAACCAAATATATAATTGCTAGCATAGCCAAGTGGAAAAAACTTCCATCAATAATAATAATTATGGAAATTAACTTGCATGCAAAGTGTCTGAATATCAATCAACTTTACTATCACGAAAATATTTTGAAGTTCCCACTTGATAAAATCATTGTTCTCAATATTAATTATTGCAATTTCAAAATGATAAAAATAAATGTTGGGTAAGGTTACTGAATATAATTTTCACTTTTCAATTTTGGATAATGTATATTTAAATAAGATATGTAATGTGTTGAACTTCAAATTGAGAAAGGCATAGATACATAACTGAAATCATTGTAATAAATTTTTTACCCACTCAACAAAGTGCTTTATCATGCAATAAGATACATTTATTTTAAAAAGATAGTTTTATAGAAGAAAAAAATGCATATTCATTTAGATGAAAAAATAAATAAAAAAAAATTATTTTAGTAGATTGGAGAGTGCAGCCACTTATTCTAGTCATCAAAAAATGGGCACGAGAATGTGAAATCAACAATGCAAAAGATATGACTCTCTCTAGTTATTCCTTAGTATTGATGGTGATACATTTTCTGCAATGTAAGTAAAGCAATAGATTAGATGCCATTAAAAAAATTATAAAATATTTATACATTCAAATATGATAACTGTTGATGCATATAAAATGAACACAAATATCTAATACAGTTAAGAAAAAATTTGTAAATCTTATTTATGAAAGATTAATCATATACTTGTCATAGATTAGTACAGTAGGTTGGATAAGGGTTAGATGATTGAAACCCTGCTCACATCATTGTAATTGATTCTTAAAACGTTGTGGTTACACCAAGTAATGTTGTTCCACTTGAAGACGTTGACAAATATCTTTACCTGAAGTGCGATTTGAATCCACAGCCTGTTTGGTTGTAAAGGAGAAGTGTTATCCATTTGGTCCAATTATGTTCATCATAAATGCTATTTTCATATTTGTTAAAAAGACTTGTAGGATGAATTGCATTTGAATAGGTTTAGTGTTTGGTGCTTTGAAAAATTATTCAACAAAAAATGAATGTGAATAGTCAAGATAACTAACTAGATGATTGCATGAAGTTATAAATGTGTACATTATATTAAGAGGTGAAAATTGTAAGTTATGCCCCCAGAATGGGAGGAATAGATTTGTCAAGAAAGAAAAGTGAAAACTGTAGAAATATAGCATGCAGAAATTTTGCAAAAGGCAATTGACAGAATATCACATGGAACCCTATTATGCAAATTAGAACAAATGAGGCTGGACATAACAGTGGTTAAGTTAAGAGGGTGGCTGCTGGACAGATTTCAAAAAGTGGTATATGGAGGAGCAGAATTGAAGCAAAAACAGATAAATAGCAGTGTTCCACAAGGTTCAGTACTTAGACTATTGCTGTTTAATTTGTAAATAAATGACATAAGAAATAACCTGAAAGGAAATATTCAGTTGTTTGCTGATGATATACAATTAGGTAGAGTAATAGTTAATCAAAGTGATGTGGAGAGCTTGCAGGACAATTTAAATAAGTTGTCAGTATGGGCAAAAGATAATGGGTGTCAGTTTAAAGGAGAGAAATGTCAAGTTATGCATTTTGGGGAAAAATAGATTACAAGCTGCATATCACATTGTGGCACAATAGATGAAGCTAGAGATTTATGCATGGTGGTGACAGAGTTAAAGTTTAGAGGACATATATTGCTAAGGTAGCTCATAAGATTACTTGGCTATTGAAGAACACATTAACATGTAGAGATAAGGAAGTTGTTATTCCTCTTTATACACCTTCTGTATCACCTTGTTACACCCACATCTGGATTACTGTGCTCAAGTCTGATCCCCTGGGATGAGGAGGTGGTGGAGAGGATTTGGATGCAAGTGACCAAGATGGTGAGTGGCTGTGGAATGTTCCCTATAAGGAGAGATTGAGGATGTGTGGATTGCAGCAGTTGGTTGATAGGAGAAAAAGAGGAGATATGATAGAAACATTTAAGTTGCTTAAAGGGTTTTGCAGGATTGATGCAGGAGAAATGTTTCAGTACTTAGCTACAGGGACCAGAACAAGAGGTCTTCCCTGGAAGTTGAATAAAGGTGTGGTTAGTAGGGGTGCGAGGATTAGATTTTTTGCTTGGATAGTTTGAGTGGAATGGGTTGCCAGAGTCAGTTGTGAGTGCTTTGTCTGTTAATTTTTAGGGTTCAAGGTGAGGTATGATATATTGTGTGGATAGATTTGGGTCTCCTATAATGAGTTTTCAGATTCCATGGAGGTACCTGAATAATAATAGTGGAAGATTTTGTCGAGGAACCAGTTCCATCTTCCTATCCTATTTGAGCTGGCTATGTTTTAAGTTATCAAAATACTCATCACCTTGGTGGAAGCTAGCATGCATATGTACCAGTGCCAGAAGCATCAGTAATGAGGTAAGGAGTTCTTGGCAGTAAATGTAAAGGAACCAAAAATTGGCATTAGTTGAGACCTTGCAGACATCCTTCCAAGAATGGAGTATCATGGGATGAAGTGTATTCAAGGAAGACAAAACCGGATAGGATAATGGTGTAAGATAAGGCTAACCAAATGAAATATACATGAGCCATAATCATTCTGAAGAGGAAATTTTATGAAATTATCCATCCACATCCTTTATGGATGTGGATGGATAATTTCAACTATTGGGATATATCCTTGGAGGATAAAACATGCGAGATGAGGGGAAAGAATTTATAGAATTACTGAGGGATAACTATCTTGAGCAGTACATGATAGGTGGAACTCACAATACGAGAAGGGACTGTGGAACTAAAGCAGGTGATTATAATAAACTGATAAGGCAACGCAGTGTCTTGCCATGAGAACTGCATGATAGAAGAATCAGCAGTGCATGTGAAGTAGTCAAAGGGCATCTGAAGGAAGATCTATATCTGACTGCATCCCCAGAAATAGATATGAATTGCATACGAGCTAAATAGATGGATGGCACTCTAAAGTAAGAGCTACATAAAGAGGCTGCTGTGGATCATATTTTGTGAGAAGAGTTAAATTGTGAATAATATATTATTAGGCTAAGGAGCAGGCTGATTGGCTAAGGCTAATGATAGCCTTAGCCAAACAGCCCAAGGAAAATCTGAAACTTTTATTGCTATGTAGCAAGAATAGAGAAGAATGACCGTTGAAGAATAATCATTGTGGATGGTTGGAAAGTGTCTGATGCAGTAAAATAGCTGGATTGTTAAGTGTTCAGTTTAGTAAGGTATGCGTTTAAAGCAAACTCATTATTCCCTCTGAATACTAAATTAATCTGTGCAGGTGAAAAAAATAGTAGTGGATGAATTAAGCGTTAAAGCTGTTGCAAGAGCTTGAATACAGCAGTGGTATTGAATGAGATATCAGCACAGTTGCTTAAGGAATGTTGAAGAGTTAGAAATGCCCCTAACCTGTTTTCCAAGAGTGGAGCTAGGACTGATGCAGTGAATTATAGGCCAATCAGTATCTCTCTGTAGTCATCTAAGTATTGGGAGAGGTTGTTTAGGCATTACATCTAGAGGGGTAGATAATGATGCTATATAGAAGACGGTATGGCTTTCTTAAAGGTAAGTATAACACTTATGTGGCTAATCCATGATTCAAGGATTAGCCACTTAGGACAGTTTACAAGGAAAAGCATCTCCAAACATCTTTCAAAAATTATGAAGAAATATAAATTGGCTGCTACCTACAAACCAATCAACCAAATCTACAATTGGTTATCTTCTCCTAAAGACAAACTCTCACCTCTGATGCTACCTGGCATGTACAAGTCCCATGCTCCTGTAAATTGTCCTACCTACTATGGGCAGATCCATCAACAAATGCATTTCTGAACATCAAGACCATATCCGTCTCATCAAACCGCAGAAATCTGGCCTCGCACAACTCGGAATTGAAAACAAACCATAGGATCCATTGGGAAAAAACCAAATTTCTACATAGATCTTTATATAAACATGAACATTTATATTAAAAAAAGTGCTAAAGTCCTACGTCATAGACCTAATTTGAACTGTAATGACGTTCTTACTATCCCTAAAGTCTGGGAAATGATCATCCTAGATTGCGTAACATAATTTTGTTATCTCATTTTAATTTAATCATGTTTTTTTTTTTCCAGATATATTTTAATTTATTTCTATAACACGCTACTGCATGCATAGAGGGATCCCATTGTAAGCATGCTCCCTAACTGTTAATTCCTAGTATTATTTGAATTAACTGTACTGAAGATGTCCTATGATACTTAGGATGAAATATTTACTTAAAAAATCTTATTACTGTGGTTACGTGTATATGTTTAGCCATGAATGCTCCACAGGTTTCATTATACAACAAAGTTTGTATTGAAATTGTCAATTTTATGCTCATTTTGAAATTTTTTGCATATTTTAAGTTGAACAGCTAATTAAATAAAACCAATTTACATATAATTTATTATTTGGACATATCTATAGTCTCCTAAGACTTATCGCAAGAAACCCAAACTGACCCATGCCAGGTCATACTATTGCACCATATCACCTCTTAAAAACATTCACTGAGAAGCTCCTGCAACTTTTTATGGCAATCCATTCTGCTTATCTACCAACCATAAAACTGAGTCTTTACATTCTTGCTAACCACACAATTGCTCCTTTTCCAGGAATTACCCTCTCGATCCCCATCCCACTATCTAAAAATTTATTATATATTTATGCTATAAAATCCTGTTCATACTTGCACTTCTAACGTAGTCCTTCTTTTCCATTTGTTAACCAAATTTTGTAATCTGTAATCTCTACTCAGTGAGCATTTTGCAAGCATGTTACTATCATAGTAACACATCTTGGAATCCTTTCCAAAAGTCTAAGATGTATAACTAAAGAGGTGGGTGAGGTTTCTTGGCCACAGGACTAAATCTTTGAATGGTAGTCTAGGTATTAGTACTGTTGAGGTCTTATAAACAAGACACTTGTTATTTTATCACTAGTCAGTGTTTATCAAAGTCTAAGTGATCCTTAATCTGATTTTGTTTCTTTACCATGCAGATCACTTTCTAGCTTGTGCTTTCTGCTATTAAACTTTCTCATTACATTTCTCCTTATCTTTTTTTTTCATCAGTTTTTTTTTAATGCTGCTCCTACTTAAATTGTTTTCTTTCTATATTCCCATAGTTGCTATATCCTATAATAAGATACTGTGCTTATTGAACTAATTTTAACAAAAAGAAAGATGGAGATTCTTATCTCCATCTTTCTTTTTATTCCTCCCTCACAGCGTATAACAGCAACTGATTACATATATTGTCATGATACTCATCTCTCACATTTCTTCCTTCCCATTTTCTTTGTTCTCTCCTGCTTTTGCTCTGCTCTGCTCTCCCTTACATTTTAGTTTATGATCATAACCTCTATCAACAAAATCCACAGTTCCTATGATTTTTCACAAAGTAAAATTAATGACAAAAACTCTCCCATTGTCATATACCCAATGATTCTGGTATCACTAAGTATGTATTGCAATATGTCTCCTTGGTTTGCCAGGTACCTTTTTGCATCTTTCAATGACCATCTTATTTCATTCAGTGCCTTGAGGTAATGCATTTGTTACTCTGACTTCTTATTCGCACATTCAGTTGAATTTAACATGCATGATTCTTAAATGACATAATCTTCAGGAAACAACCTTCAAGTACTGTTAGTTAAAAAAAGTGTGGTATAGTACGATATTAACAGAGGATAGCACAGATCTATTACTATTAGTCATATCATACTGTGTTTGGAACTCTTTGTGATTTTAATTTTTTTTTTTTTAATTTAAAACAAATTGTTATTTATATATTTAATCCAATTATCTTTCTTTTTCTTTAGGTGGCTGTATTCCTCCTGTGTTACCGTGTCTGCAGAAAATAAGAGCAGTAATTATTTTTCTATTTTAATTTTTTTTTTTAAATTTAGACTAAATATAACTTAATTCATTTGTGTGTGTGTGTATGTATATATAGGCACCTTCAGGGGATCAGAAATCATTGAGGAAAGGATCTTGGAGGTGCAATTCCTTAGTATCTGTCGTACCTCTCCCTGAAAACTCATTTAAAGATGCATTCCCAATATCCATTGCCAGGTTATGATGAATGTATTCACTCACTACTTGCATGAAAAGAACCTGGACCTCACTTGCTTCCTGACAACATCCTTGCTCAGTTTCTAGGGGCAACTTTGTGTTCTTCCCTTCCCCCATACACATTTTTGTTGGCTGCAAAATTTTCCTGTATCTGTACTGTATTTTCTTAAACTATTCCTCAAACTTGGAAGTTCACGCATCTTTAGTTTGGCTTCATATGCCAAGTTCCATAAGCCAGATATAATTCTAGTTATCATTGCTGGATCTTTTTCAAGTTTTTCATCTCCATGGAACTCGGGTGACCATGTCTGAGTACAGCAGTCCATAATCAAGACCTTGTAAATGGGGAGAATAACTCTTATTCCTACAAGTTAGTGTTGTTTTCAACATTGCAACATCCGATGTGAGTTGTTAACCACTTTAGCAATGTGGCCTCTAAACTGCAATATTGCTGTTCACAATTACCCTAGGTTTCTAACTTCAACTACTTGCAGCAAATTCCCATTAATATAAAAATGCATAACATTGCACTTAATGTTAAACTGATTCTCATTAACATTTTCCCTTAGAATTTATCAGCCTGCATGGATTCTGTATCAGATGTGTGTTCCTTATCACCGAACCCAATCTTTCATCATCTGCATATAATTAGATACTCTTAAAGGAAGCATTCAATTAAATGCAGATGATGTCTTTAATATAAAAGTAGGATTCTACTATTCATTAATAAAATTTATAGAGACAACTACCATATTAGAGTATTAACTTCAATTTAATATAAACCAAAATTACTTGAAGTTTCAACTTTCAAGGTTATCTGGAGTGTACATATCACTACAAAAAGGTTCCAATACGCATAGTATGCTAAAGTAATACTAATCTGGTCAAAGACTTGATACTACTGGCTTGACTTCTGGTTAAAAAAAAAAAAAAAAAAAAAAACTTACTACATCAAGCTACAGTCCTGCAATCTGTTTGGCTAGAGACTACCAACTGATAAATCAAATCAAAACAATATGGATAGTGGCCAGTATATGAAATAAGAGTTAAAATTATTGCTTAGTCGTGAAGTGAGGGTTTGCTGGAGAACTTGAAAAAAACAGACATTATATGGGCTGAAAGTGTGTTATCCATATTCTTGGGATAACACACTTATTTATTTTCATTCATGCCAAGTTTTAGTATGATGTAAGGAACAAGCTCTCTTCCAATCAATTTGACTAGAGTTAAGAGCACAATTAGAGAGGCAAAATGTGCAAAAATTGTTAAATTTAATGTGCCATTTGTGTTGTTTTTTTTCCACATCAGAATTGTGCATCTTGTTTTACCAATATAAGGTAGGTTACAGGTGCACTGGATTTGGCATACCACAGGATGGGGTGTGGGAAGGGGAATCCAAGGAGTTGAAAATGTTTTTCCAGTTTTGCAAGAGGGGGGGGTTAAAGGTTCAATTTTAAATAGAATGCTGTAAATAGAAGGTCGTAAGTAGTATGCTATATAATTACACAGTTCAAAAACCAAATTTTGTTACCTTTAATTTTGTGTAAAAGTGGTTAAAATTCATAAGATTCCAGTAAGAATGTAGAAGATAAATATCAGGAAGGTGGCAAAATGTTCTGGAAGTTACTGAAAAATCTTAGAACTGGAGGAAAGAGTACTGTGAAAGGAACCACCAATGATAAAGGTAACACGAAAGCGGAATATAATGATATTCTAGATGTCTAGAGTAATTACTTTGAAAGACTATGAAATGAAATGAAACAAGCAGTGACAGAACATTAGTAGAAAATATTCAAGAATGCAAGTAGGGATACATATCAGTACTTAAGGTAGAAAAAGCTATTATTATTACAGGTATCTCCATGAAGTCAGTAGACTCATTGCGAGAGACCCAAACTATCAAAACAATATCTGTCATATCTCTTCTTGAATTCATTTACAGATGAAGAACTGGCAACTTAGTCAGGCAATGCATTCCACCCACTCACTAGCCTCCAAGCAAAAAAGCTAGTTCTCACACCCTTGTTTAGCCACACTTTTCCTTAATTTCCAGGAATGACCTCTTGTTCTTCCATCACTATCACACAGCTGAAACATTTCCCCTGCATCAATCTTATAAAAACCTTTTAGTAATTTAAATGTTTCTATCATATCCCCTCTTCTTTGCCTATCAACCAACCTCTGTAATCCACAAGCTATCAATGTGGGGAGCATTTTTTTACATCACTCACCAACTTAGTCACTCTCCTCTGAACCCTCTCCACAACTCCTCATCTCCAAGGAATCCAGGTGACAGACTTGAGCACAGTAATCCAAATGTGGAAGTATCAATGCCTTATAAAGGGGAATAATAACCTCTTTATCTCTGGATGTTAGTGTGTTCCTCAATAACCAAGTATCAAGCCTGAAATGTGAAATGGCAGCTGGTGAAATGTTGTTATTGCACAGGCACCTCCATGGTGTCCTAAGACTCATCATAGGAGACCCAAAGTATCAGCACTATCATACATCTCCTTGAAACTATTACAGACAGAGCACTCGCAACTGATTCAGGCAACCCATTCTATTCATTCATCACTCTCCAAGTAAAAATTCTAGTCCTCATGCCCTTGCTAACCACACTGTCACCCCACTTCCAGGGATCACCTCTTGTTCTGACCCCTCTAGCCAAGTGCTGAAACATTTTTCTTACATCAATCCTAAAAGATCCTTTAAGTAACTTAAAAGTTTGTTTCTATCATATTCCCTTCTCCTTTTTTTTGCCTATCAACCAACTTCTACAATCCACAAACCCTCAAGTTATCAATGTGGTGAGCATTTTTTACATTACTCACCAACTTAGTCACTCTCCTCTGAACCCTCTCCACAACTCCTAATCTCCAAGGAATTCAGTTTGACCAGACTTGAGCACAGTAATCCAAATGTGGAAGTATCAACACCTTATAAAGGGGAATAATAACCTCTTTATCTCTGAATGTTAGTGTGTTCCTCAATAACCAAACATCAAGCCTGAAATGTGAAATGGCAGCTTGTTATTGCACAGGCACCTCCATGGTGTCTCATTCCATTCATTCATCACTCTCCAAGCAAAAATTCTAGTCCTCGTGCCCTTGTTAACCACACTGTTGCCCAACTTCTAGGGATAACCTCTTGTTCTGACCCCTCTAGCGAAGTGCTGAAACATTTTTCTTGCATCAATCCTAAAAGATCCTTTAAGTAACTTAAAAGTTTCTATCATCCTTCCCCTTTTTTTTTTGTCTATCAACCAACTTCTACAATCCACAAACCCTCAGTCTATCCTCATAGAAAGCATTCCACAGAACACTCTCCATCTGTCTCTGGATCCTCTCTGCCACTCACTGCACCCAAGAAACCTAGGTAAACTAGACTTCAGCACAGTAATCCAGATGTGGTTGGATCAAGGCTTTATAAAGAGGAATGATTGCTCCATTATCTCTACTTGTTAATATGTTCTTCAATAACTAAGCAATCTTGTGAACTGTGTACTTTAGCAATATGCCCTCTAAACTTCAGTTCTCTGTCTACTACTATCCCCATTATCTGTGGCATCATCAGTTTCCTGGAGTACAGTTCCCTCAATGTGGTACACAGCTAGTAATCTGTTTATCCAAATAGCATAACTTTACACTTTTTCTCATTTAATTGGTATACATTATGTTTTGCCTATACTGTCAGAATGTTTAAATCATTCCAAGCTCTCTACATCACCTGACTAACTTCTACCCAACTTTGCATCATTGTCATCATCAGAAAACAATTGAATATCTCCCTTTAAATTATTTCCTATATCATTTATGTATAAATTAAACAGCAGTGGTCCAAGCACAGAGCCTTGCAGCACACTACTAGTCACCTTCCTTCTCCTGGATTCTGCTCCTCCATATACTACTCTTTGGTATTTGTCCATCAGCCACCCTTTTATCCATATCGCCAGTTTCATATACATCCCCATTGTTGCAGTTTGCATAATAAAGTTCTATATGTGCCCTATCAAACACCTGTAAAATCCAGCAGTCCATTGTGCAGCCATTCCCTTTATCCAACTCAGCTGTCACCCTGTTATAAAATGTTAATAGATTACTAAGGCATAACTTACCCTTCACAAAACCCTCCTGCTCCTCAAAGTAGCATTCTTATTCACCCATTCCTGAATTCTCTTTTTGACCAACTTTCCCAATACTTAACCACTCCTGAAATACTGACTGTTCTATAATTTACTACTACAGACTTAGACCCTCCTTTATGCAAAGGAATTATTTTGTCCTCCTTCCACTTCTTCTCTTGGGACTTTGCTAGAGCTGAGACTTAAATTGTAGAACGTAGTCAAATGCATCACCAGTTCACTTGCACATTCTAGTAAAACATGAGCTGATATCTCATCCCATCCCACAACTGTATTTACATTCATATTCTGCAATATACCAAGTACCTCCAGTTCTTCAACCTCTGTTCTCACATCAGTCCCTGTCACCTCTGCATAACATCTTCCTTGGATGATATGCCCTTGCAAAATGATCACTCAGTAGCTCAACAATTTCACCTGCCTTTGTTACCTCCCTACCATCTATACTTGTTAAAGTTATCATTTCATAGTCATTCTTCCTACTTGCCACATAAAGGAAAAAACTTTGGGATTTCTTTTTTGCCCTCTGCTCGGCTAATTTCTTCTCATAATCTGATTCTGCCTTGCTTACCATGCTGATCACTTTTCCTGCCTTATCCTTGTAATGTTAATGAGTTAGCTGGTCCCCTTTTTCCTTATATAACCTCCATAATTTTTTTTCACAGCTCATGCTTAATGATACTACTCATCTGTATAACTCCTACCTGATTTATTCTTCTTACACTTAGATATATAATGTGATCTTGCTTTCTCCAGATATCCATTAATTCTCTCCCTCCCACACTGTGAACATCCTTCCCTAGCAAGATCTTTATGCCATGGAACTGCTTCAAGCTGCCTCCTATGCACCACTTAACTGGAATTCCCACATGTTTTGCTATTTTCTTAGTTATGGATAGGTCTTCTGATCCTATAACAAGATTCAATGCTCTCATACCTTGAGTTCCCCTCCATCATATTTTGCTTTAAGTAGTTACACTATCAGTAGGTGTATAAATTAATTTCCTTCCTTACGGGTAATCTTTTCTCATTCTTTGACCAGAAATGCTCAAATATGGAAATATAAACTTTTTGCAGTGGTTACAATGCATAATTCAGAGTACCTGCTCAGATAGTTGAATACTAGATGATTAGAGTAGAGTTCTCATACTATCTTTGAAAAGGGAATGAAGCTGAATGTGAGAATTAGTAATTTCTCTACAAAGTGTTCCAGGTAAGATTTATGCAAGCATACTTGAAAAGAGGTTGAGAAAGACTGTGGAAGAGAGACTGAAAGAAGAACAGGTTGGACTTGGGCCAAACAGAGGTTGTCAAGATCAGATTTTCACTTTGAAAAATAGTTGAGAAATCATGGGAATATGACAAGGATCTATATTTAAATTTTGTAGATCTGGAAAAGGCATACAAGGTGCCAAGTGAAAATCTTTTCAAAACACTAGAATTATATGGTAAATAGAAAATTATGCAGAGTAATACATAGTCTATATCTAAGATGTAAATCAGCAGTTAGAACTGAAGGAAATACAGGAAGATGGTTTGATGTAAATCAGGTGTTAAGATAAAGGTGTGCACTATCTCCACTCTTATTCATCATCTATATGGATCACATTATGAAAAGTGGCATAAAACTTGATATTAAAATCAAAGATATTGAACTTAGTGCTTTACTTAATGCAGATGATGTTATACTTTTGAACATATCCAGTGCAAGTCTCCAGGATTCTCTAACCAAATTGAACAGCTGTAACAAATTTGGCATGAAATTCAGCAATAAAAAGATCAAAACTATGAAAATAAGTATAGAAAACTTCATTTGCATTTTCAGTGGAGAACCTTATAGAATAAGCAAAACATTTGAGCTATTTAGGCATAGTTGTGCACTTTTTAGCAAAGATGCAAATTAAATCTGGAAATAGGCAGCAGTATAAACAAAGTTGGTATGGTTGGGAGCCAGTTAAATAAATGTGTATGAGAGAAATGAGCCAAAACACTAAACTGTTTGTTTACAAGGTGGTATTCATATCATTTGATCAAAGATTAGAGATTTCAGATATGAGAATTCTGAGAAAAATTAAAGTTCTGCACAAATGCTGTCAATGGCAAAATTGTATTAAAAAATTAAGATATTAGCATCAAAAACGTGCTTGATGTCAAGATAGGCAGGAAAAAGACCTAGTAGGATGACCAAGATCTAAGTGGACTGATTAAGTCAGAACTCTCCTAGAAGACTGAAATGTTAGCTATGACAATCTAGTGCTGACAAGTAATAGGCTAATTTGGTGGAAAATTGTTAATAGCAGATTAATAATAATGTAAACTTAATCATGTAGTACTGTCATAGAGACATCCCTCAAGAGTGCATATTAGGAAATTGATGATATCATGTATTGGCCACTGCTAATACTGTTTTGTTTTATCTGTTAGTAGTCTCTTGCTAAACAGGTAACAGAACTACTAACAGATGAATTAAAACAGTATTGGTGGTGGCCAATATATAAAATTATCAATTTCCTAATATGCACCTTCAAAGGGTATATAGGGTACTATGACAGTACTACAAGATTAAATTCTGCATAACAGATCTTGATGTAGTAAGGTTTCTTCACCAGAGGTCAGGTCAGTAGTATAAAGTTGACCAAATCAGTGTTACATTAACATATTACTTGTGTTGTAATATAGCTTATATATATAAAGATGTGTGTGTGTGTATACTCCAGATGATGCCTTTGGTATGAAGGTCAAAATGTTGGGTAATTATTTTGGTTTATATTGAAGTTATTACTCTAACAGAGTAATTGTCTTTATAATTTATTATAATGAATGGAAGAAGCCATCTGGGAACTATGCTATGCCATAATCTTAGGTTGCTATTTCAAGAGACATGCTTCTGCAGATATATTAAAAAAAAACCTTACAAATACCTGCTTTTCTTTTGCTAGAGCTTTCAAAGGCCTAAATGTAGTATAGGTTTTTGTTTATGTCTTACTTCGTGGATCTTTCTGTAATATTCAAAGGAACATAACAAATCTTCATGACAAAAATTCTTTCAGAAATTGCAATACTTACGAGGGTGATCTGAAATGTTCTTGGCCTCGACCATAAATGGCAACACTATCTGCAAGATTTTTTTTTTCTAAGTTGGTACATCTGTCATAAGCATCCATGTGAAATTGCAAGTCATTCTACCATAGTTTGTTTTATACAGCTGTCTGAAGCAAACATGTTGTTTGTATCCCTTGAAATGGATAAAATTGAGTATCGTGCGGTTATAAAATTCTTTGTAAAAGAAAGTTTAAAGCCAAAAGAAATTCATTCGAAGTTATGGGCAATCTTCTCCTTCATTTTCAACAATTAAGAAATGGGCTGCTGAGCTATGATGAACAAGTATACAGGGGTGCAAGAAAGTTGCAACTTTTATGAATACCTGATTTGAGAGGTCATACATTAGTTTTACAGGCCACCAGTGTGCTCTGTAATGCACAAAAGAAAATTTTAACAGTCTATTAATGTCTGGTCTGTGAGACTTTCTTACACGAAACTCCTTTTATATGAGAGTACCTGAGTTAAATTTTGATTTCATCTGATGCTCTTAATTTCTAATAAGTTTACCGGGTCTATGTTATCTCTGTAGTTAT
The DNA here is from genome assembly GCF_054136105.1 of Typopeltis vanoorti. Taxonomy (NCBI): domain Eukaryota; kingdom Metazoa; phylum Arthropoda; class Arachnida; order Uropygi; family Thelyphonidae; genus Typopeltis; species Typopeltis vanoorti. Next base: position 70,550,705 of record NC_143564.1, on the reverse strand, counting down.
GTGGTGTTATTGAGTTACACATGTTACTATACACATGTTATGTGTATAGTTACAGCATTGGATGCATTTGACTAGTGTTGCCTGCTCTTCAGAGAATCCCCAACCTGATGACAAGAAGATTACCATCCATATCCTGCTGATTAGTTGTCAGTGGGAACCCTTACCACTCTCTAAACGAGAAAAGGTTCTCACTACCTCTTACACAATGGAAAGAAACCCCTACTGGGACTGTTAACTCTGAGAGGGAAATCATAGCAAAGTGAGTAGCTTAGCCATTTGAAAGTGCACAAGTCCTTTCAGAAGGGGGGGGTGCCATTCCACTTCTACAGTTGTCTTGGACCCTTTGGGCACACTATTCACAGAATGTACAGCCAATATCACCTTTAGTGACTCAGTCGTTAAGTATGATAGTTACATGCACTTGTTTACTCACACATGATTGAATTTCTTCACTTTGGCGTTGAGTCTTGGGCAGAAATCGCATTACATCAACACCTCACAATGGGCATTGCAGTGCTTTATTAATTTAATTAGTCATTCTTCTGAGTTGGCTGACAGCTGAAATGGTCACATCATATGTGCTATCCAAGTTGCCATGTAACTCGAGACATTCTGTGAGAAAGCTCTCGTGCTAGAATATTTTACCATATTAGTCCAATGCTTAGGACCCCAGAAGATTCAACTTGACAACTTCTTTCTTGTCTACATTACTCTTGACTAGAAGCTGTTCACCTTGCAGATCTCCTGCAGATATGGGTATGGTCCAGCATTAAAATAATTTTCTTCCCTCCTAGATTTTCAATTATTAATGAGTGGTCTGGACAATATGTGCATTTTCCTGTTCACACATGACATTGATTTGCTATAGGTTTTGAAACCTCTTGTGTGAGGGTTAATATAAAGTACACACACACACAGTAGAGTACTTAAGTTTTGCAAATGCCTTTGATAAATTTCTACATAAGTTTGTATTTAGTTACAAAATTAGTTTTTGCTTGGAGAGTAGTGAATAACTGGAATAGGTTGCCAGTCTTGTAGGTGCCTTGACTGTGAATGAGTTCAAAGCAAAGTACAATAGATACTGTGCAAATGTTGGATAGTTCTTGACATGATGTTTAGGGCCTCTCTCGATGAGTCTCAGGACTCCTCGGAGTTGCCCATAATAATAATAATTGGGGGGGGGGGTAAGAATGCTGCAGATGTTTGGTTCAGAAAAAGATTTTCTCTTCACCAATCTGATAGCCTTCCAGTCTCTCCCCCCCCCCCTCTCTACTTCAGAACAAGAGGCCTTTAGAATAAGTTGTATAAAGAGGAACACCGAAAAGTGAAGGGCAGGTTTCATGAATGTATAACAGAATTTTCTGAAAAAATTGGGCTGCTCAAATTTTACATGCTTGGGTGGAAGCAGTTTACTCTATCAAGGAAGTTTGAAAATTTCCTTCATATTTTAAATTTGTTGCAGTGGTGGAGAGAACTGAGAAAATTTCTGTTCTTTTTCCTTCAGGGAAACAGATTAGTCTTTTTGAGCAAATGGGCATGCATATCAGTTCAACATTAAGTGTGAATTTTTACACTATAGCTCAAGAAGATGAAATGCAGTATATCATATTAAAATTGAATTTCAAGAAATGAGATCTGAACACAGTAAGTGGAGGATTGAAATTTGTAGGACATAGCAAGAGTCAAAAAGGAGTTGTAAGGAAGTGATTATGCATTTGTAGCTGAAGATGATGACACTGGAGATGGTTCAAAAGCAATTAAGCTTTTATGATCGGAATGTTGATTTAGGACAGATTCAGAGAAGACAAATGAAAGAGCCTGTTAAATAGAGGCAGTTTCATCAGAACTTATAATTAAGATTTATAAATTGGTGCAAAGAGCATATCAAATAAATGTGGGGAGGTATAGGATAAAGGAATGCAAGAAAGCAAAACATCTTCTTGAAGCTGCACAAGAATCTTATGAAGAAGAGTAAAATAAATTTCATACTCTCATAACAGTTGGGAACATAAGCCATAATTATACAAATAACACTTACTACAGATTTAATACGTAAGTTTTTCATTTAACATAATTTCCTTCCTAGTATGACCTTGATATGAATTTCAGATTAAACAGAACAGTCACAGAAGACTTGAAAATGTGAGCCACTTGGGCATCATACAGAGTGATGTGGTGAAAGACTCCATGATGAGTCTTTTGCCTCCATGGAGGCCTGAAGAATAATAATAATAATAATAATAAAAATACATTAAGATCGTTACTGCCTACAGAATGCAGAGAAGTACTATTTGCTATAATAGCGATAATTTTAGTCCATTTCTGTCCTAATTCAGACTAATGGAACCAGGCTCATGCAATTCTGTGGACAGCATGGAAGAGGGGGAAGGGGATGCAGAAGTTGTAATGGTATTTATGGCAAGACTGTGTAATGTAATAGAGGTGTTCATCATGATGAATATCTGCCAATCTACCAGTATGGTCAAAATGATAATTCGCACTGACATGTAATTGGATATGCTCTGGGCCTGCGGTGAAGGTGAAAGTTTTTCTTGCAGGATCTAAAAAAGCAGAAATCTTGTTGAGTAACTCCTTTAACATAAGGAATGGTGGCATGACACTTCTTGGGAGGTCCATGACAAGGAAGCCTATAATTAACAACTTTGACATTCTTGTTAAAGCCATTTACAAGGAAGGTGAATGTGAAGTAGAGTAATTTATTCCCTGAGATAGCAGTACCTCAGTAGGATGCAGAAAGCAAGTTGTGTATATCAGTCATATTGGAAGTTTATTTTGCACTTGGTTAGACTATAATAAATTTAGTTTAATCCTTTATCCAAGTGTAAGCAAACAAAGTTTGCACCTGAAAATATCTTTAGGACTGAGGCAAGGTGGTGCAACTCATAGCAAAGGTGGACCAAGCTCTCATCACTCCTCGTCTCAGTATCTCCCATAATGCAAAGCACATCTCCTTGCAGACATGTATACTGCTATGCATTAAGAGAAAGGCCACTACCTACACCGGTTTCGACCTTTATCGAGGTCTCGTCAGTGAGAGGCAGACCCAGAATGGCGATACTAAGGGAGAAGCAATGGATGTACATGTCTGCAAGGAGATGTGCTTTGCATTATGGGAGATACAGACAAGGAGTGATGAGAGCTTGGTCCACCTTTGCTACGAGTTGCCAAGGGATGTACCACCTTACCTCAGTCCTGAAAATATTTTCAGGCACAAACTTTGTTTGCTTACACTTGGATAAAAGATTAAACTAAATTTATTATATCAGTCATAATGGTTTAGGATTTATAACAATGATGATATGAAAGAGCATGAATGTAAAAACCAGTATGGGTTGCCTTTCTAAAATCAGAAATGAAGGCTACCATCTGGTTTACAAAGATCTAGAAGGGCAATTCAGTTATCTTCTACCTCAAGAATGAACTTGGATGCATTGGCAGATTCTGTTGCTCTCTGGGGGGAAATCTTTAAGTTCTGTAAGGGTGTTGTCCAAGGATGTCATCTGCATATCTGTACCATAAGGAGGGTTTAAGAGAGTGGTGGCCAGTAAGCATTGCTTGAATCAAACATTCAAATTGGCATTTGAAGTAGCCAGAGTGTAAAAGACAATCAAAGAAGTAAACAATATCTTTAGGAATGTCTTGCTAGAGGAAGTCCAGTGTTTCATCAAAGGTAGCATTAATGAATAAAGTCACAATATCTAAACTGAATAAGAGATCAGTGGGGTAAAGATAGAGTTCTGATATCTTTTTCTCTGAAATGAGAACTGTTCTTAATAAATGAACATTATTTTCCTCTGCTTGCTAAAAGTAATTTTGAAGAGTGTTTTGCAATTTTGTAGCAAGGAGAAATGATATAACAGAAAAACAAGTGAAATCTTTCAGTGTGTGTGACAGAGTACAAGGACAGAACAGCTCATTAATAGTATAGTTAGCAAGGATTAGACTTTTCTTCTAGTTAGCTGTGAGTGAAATGGGCTAATAAATACATCATCCTCACAATAATTTAAGGAGAGATGTCAAGTGGTATTGTGTGAGCTGAGTAGGATTCCAGGTCCTTGGAATCCTGTAGATTCTCTCATATTATCTATTTGTAGTCCATCCATTACACCACTAAATGTGCATGTTAACTTTTTTATGGACAGGATTTTCACTAATAAAAAAACTTATGTTTCAACTGCTCTGATATCTTCAGAAACACATCAGTAATATGCAGTAATGTTTAAATGTGTTCCAAAGGTCAGAAGGTTAAATGAGGTAGGTGTGAAATGGATGAATGAAGAGATTAAGGATACAATACAGAGGAAAAAAAAGCATTATGGAAGCAACATAAGAGTAGTGATAATAATCATTTCTGTGAGGAATACAAAGAACAGGCAAGGAGGATGACTCAGTTGATAAGAGTAGAAAAGTTCAGTATGAGCAGCAGTAGCTAATGAAGCAAAAAAAAAAAAATCCTAAGGATTTCCTTCAATATGTAGCCAACAAAAAAAAACATTATGGTAGGGTGCCATTGATTGGAGAAAATTGTATAAGAACAATTGCTGCAGAGGATATGGTTGAGATATTTAATGAGCACTTCACAAAGTCTTTTATTCTTGTGAATGTGACATCATGGAGAGTTTGAGAGCAGTGGATAATGAGGAGAGACTAAGTGAGTAAGAGGTGTACAGAGAATTGAGCAAATTTGACGGTAATAAGGCTGTGAGACTTGAACTAATATATCACTGCATATTTTGAAGGAATGTGCCAGAGAGTTGACATCTGTCTTGATGTATTTGTTTAATATGAGTCTTACATTGGGTCAGGTTCCAGAAGCATGAAAGGAAGGCAAGATTGTACTGCTTCATAAAGGAGGTGACAGAATTCAAGCATCAAATTATAGGCCAATCTGTTTGTCAGGTATTGTGCTTAAAGTGTTTTGAAAAGGCAGTGAGAATCAGAATCCATAATTGGGTTGACAACAATGGTATTATCATTTGATGGACAGCATGGATTTGCTAAAAGGAGGTCATGTTTTAGTAATCTACTTACTTATTGCAATAAGGTAATAGTAGCATGCACAGTAGTATACTTAGACTTTGCAAAGACTTTTGATATATTACCTCATGATAAGTTGATAGTCAAACTAGAGCATGGAATTGGATATTAGACTAGTGCATTGGATTGGAGATTGGCTGTCTGATAGGTATCACCAAATTGTGTAAGGGGAAGCAATATCCTAGAAGAGGATATTGCCTCCTATGTCAATTCACCTAGTCTATTCAAGTCTTCTTGTATATATAGCAGACCTTGTAAAGCCACAAGATATGCTCTATTCCTGATAGTTCATCCCAACTTTGCATCATCTGCAAACAACTGAATATCCCCATCTAAATCTTTGCCAATATCATCAACATACAGGCTAAACAGCAATGGTCCTAAAACAGGCCCTGGAGGCACACCACAAGTCACTAGTGGTGTGCCCAACCAAAATAGAGCAGATCTTGTGGCTTTATGAGGTCTGCTCTATATACAAGAAGACTTGACTAGACTAGGTGAATGGACATAGGAGTAGAGATGACAATTCACTGTAGCAAAACGTAAGGTTTTAAAATTTGGAAAAGAAAGATGGGATGAGATGTAGAATTTATGCTTGGTGGGAATATATTGTTGGAGGCAGAGGAAATAATAGATCTTGAGGTGATGGTGGATAAGGATTTAAAATTTATTGGACACATTGCCAAAATGGTGAAGACATCACAATGAATTCTGGGAATATGCAAAGGACACAGACTTGTAAAAGTAAAGAATTCTTGTTCCATTTGTATAAGGTCTTGATTAGGCTACATGAACTACTGTGCACAGATATGGTCAGCTGGTTCTCAAAAGAATGAAGAGATGTTGGAGAGGGTCCAGAGGCGATTGACTAAAATAGTTTCTGATCTCTGGAATGTTTAATATGAAGTAAGGTTGAGATGATTCATTTTGCAGAATCCAGAGGTTAGGAGGAAGAGGGGTGATATGATAGACATAAAAGTTGGTAAGGGATTGTTATAGGATTAATGTTAAAATGGTGGGCTATTTGGTGTGAACAAGAAGTCATCCCTGCAAACTGTATAAGGAGGGAGTGAGAAACAGGTTTTTTTTTTTTTTGTTGCATGGAGAGTTGTGAATGATTGGGATGCATTGCCTGAGAGTGTGGTGTCTGCAAAGTATTTAAATGTTTATGGTGCAGTATGATGAGCTGGGTGTATGACAATAGGGACCTCCTAGATGAATCTGTGACTCCATGAGATCTTAGGATAATAATGTGCAGAGTCCAAGGAATCTATATCCCAATACATAAAAATATAAATTCTTATGCATTAGGATGTAGAATACATAGAATTTATATGAAAAATCAGTGCATCAGAAGGGGATGTACATTCTAATGGTATATCCATTTAGTATTATTGTATGCTTCCATAGTCTCAAGGCTCATTATGAGTAGTTTCATACTAATACCTGTCACACTTCAACTTAACTATGTTGGCTCTCTCTCTCTCACTCACTCACTCACAAACGATGCATTCTGCTCTCGCACTGTGTAAGCATTGAATATGAGAAATAGCATTCACTAAAGATTTAATCCTTAAGTAATATTTTTTATTTAACATAAATTTTTGGTCTAGTATCAGGGATATCTTTTTCAGATTGTTTTAACTCTACATTTCTTTTCTACATTCCTTACACATTATAGTATTTTTTTTTATTTTTGCTGTAAAGAGTAATGTGCTGTCTTATGTCATTTTTACAACAGTTGCAATTTGACTACTGAATTTTATTCACTCTGCTGTGACTCAAATTTCTAGAATGATTAGTTTCTTGGAGCAAAATCGGTGATATATTGAGAAATCTTTCCAAGCCATTTCATTACTATATAGATTAAACAGTACTATCTAAAGTTAGTCCTACAGCAATTTACTGAGCATTTTCAGTTGTCTCTCCACTACTTCGACACCTGAGAGTATACTGGCTATCTCATGTCATTATATTCTATCCCTCATCTCCAGTTTATAAAATAATGATCCATGTGATATTTTGTTGAATGGCTTATCAAATTTCAGTGATATTATGGTATATCCATTTCCTTCATTAAAAAAATTTCAAACAAGACCTTTAACAAAATCATGTTTCATAATTTGGGAATTCTGTATTAAACAATTTTCAAGCCACTTCAAACTTCTGATAAGCACATTATGGTCTTACAATGAAAATTACGACCTGCTAGACTTCAATAAACATCCATGTCAGAGTTTTAAGCTCGTAACAAATATATTCAAAACTCAAACGTGTGGACAGACTTATGTGTTCGTCGAACATGTTGTTTATTATTTTAACGGTATAATAGAACACAGAAACTAAGTAAATAATTAATTTATTAACTTGATGCTGATATTTCGCTGGTATTATAACCAGCATCTTCAGAGCACAAAAACACTATTTGTCACAATACGCAAGACTAAAACAACATGGTGTACTTAAAATTGTAGCAGCAATACAAAGACTAGAGTCCTGATTTTGGCACCCTCTATCTGAAAAAAAAAAAAAAAAAAAAACCGCTATCATATATTACTAGAGTCCTAGAAAAGTGCTAGTTTTTTCTTAATATGACTGTCTCCCAGATCTTCGGCAAGTTAATACAGCCATATTTGTTGAGATTTGGAGTATGTTTTAGGGCTTCTGTCGCCTCTAAGAACAATCTCTCTGATTTATATGGGTTTCTGTGTAGTACTTTTGTGTTTTTCCAGTTGATCCTGTGTGCAGGGGTATCCAGAGCATGGTCTGCTAGGCCCGACTTCCCATAATGATATTTCCGGACGTATCGTTTATGTTCGCTGATGCGGATATTCACAGTTCTTCCTGTTTGACCGTAGTAGGCTTGATTGCATGAGCAGGGTACTTGGTAGACTCCTGGATGTGATAAAGGAGGAATGCTGTCCTTGGGTGAGCGGATGAGGGTGGCTAATTTGCTATATGGTCTGAATGTAGTGCGTAGTTTATGTTTATTGAGAATTCTTGAGATCTTTTCGGATGTGCCTTTAATGTAGGGGATGGTGACTGTTTTGTTGTAGTTCTCTGTGGTGGATGGTGGGAGGGGTTTCTTGGGAGTGTTTAGTATTTTGTTTATTTTTTGTGGATTGTAGCCGTTGGCCAAGAAGGTGTGGCGTAAGTGAGTGAGTTCAGCAGTAAGAGCCTTGTCATTTGAACAGATTGCTCTCGCTCTATGGGTTAGCGTTTTTAATATGCCATATTGTTGAGAAGGATGATGGTGTGATTGTTTGTGTAAGTATCTGCCTGTATGTGTGGGTTTTCTGAAAACTGAAAATTCTAAGGAACCATCTGGGAGACGTGTGATGAGTGTATCCAGGAAGGGCAGACAGTTGTTGGCTTCCAGTTCCATAGTAAAGTGGATTTTTGGATGTTGGCTATTTAAATGTGCTAAGAATGTTTTCAATGTCTCAGGGCCATGTGGCCAAATAGCAAGCACATCATCAACATAGCGTAGCCAAAGTGTTGGTTTGAGAGTGGCTGTATTGATTGCTTGTTTTTCCAGGTGTTCTATGTAAAAGTTGGCTAGGGGGGGAGAAAGGGGGGAGCCATGGCTGTCCCATCAATTTGTTTGTATATTTTCCCTTTCCATGTGAAATATCCTGCATGTATTGTGAATTTGAATAGTTCAAATATATCAGGGGGGAAGTGAGACTTCAGTAGATTGAGGGTTTCTATTAGTGGTACATTTGTGAATAGTGAAGTGATGTCAAAGCTTACTATTAAGTCTGAGCTTTTTAGGGTGAGGTGTTGTAAGATGCTTTTTAGGTGTGCTGAATTTTTGATAAAGGAGGGAGAATTGTTAGTGAGAGTGGCTAGTAGCTTCGCTAAATGTCTAGCCAGTTTGTATGTGGGACTATTTATACTGTCCACAATTGGGCGTAGGGGTGTGCCTGGTTTGTGAATTTTTGGTGACCCATATATCCTCGGTGTTTTAACATGGAAGGGTTTGAGTTTGTTAACTGTGTCTTTGGGCCAGGAAGTGACTTTTTTTAATAATTTTCGGGCCTTATTCTTTTGTGTGTTGGTGGGATTGCGATCTATAATTTTGTATGTTGACTGATCTTGTAATAGTGTGTGCATTTTGTTTTCATATTCAGTTGTGTCCATCACCACGGTTGCATTTCCTTTGTCTGCTTTTGTTATGGTAATCTGGCTGTTGTTGTGTAGTTCTTTTATAGCAATGAATTCCTTATGTGGGATATTATTTTTTGGAGGCTTGGACTTGATTAGGATGTTGGCCACATCTAAACGTATGTTGTTAGCTATTGTTGGAGGCAGGTCGTAAATTCCTCGTTCGATGGACGCCATTATTTCGGCTTTTGGAACTTGTTTGGGAGTTATGGCAAAGTTGTGCCCTCGACTTAAAGCAGTCGTGGCTTCTTTGCTTAAGGTGAGTGACGATAGATTCACGACGACGAGGTCTTGTTGTAATTGCGGTCGTTGTATGGTGTTCCGTTGTTGTAGATTTTCGAACTTCTTTTGGTGCCGGTTTTTGACTCTGTCGAATTCTTTTTTTGCCGTTGCGTACAATTTTAAGTACACCATGTTGTTTTAGTCTTGCGTATTGTGACAAATAGTGTTTTTGTGCTCTGAAGATGCTGGTTATAATACCAGCGAAATATCAGCATCAAGTTAATAAATTAATTATTTACTTAGTTTCTGTGTTCTATTATACCGTTAAAATAATAAACAACATATTCAAAACTCTGCGGCATGGATGTTTTGATCGCAAAGCAGATGTTATCCATTTTGGTGTGTGGTGACTTGATTCAGTAGCATAGCTAGATTTTTGGGATGCTTGGCAAACTGGTAGCTATGCCCCTTTTTTAGTGTGATAATTTTGATTATTAGTTAAATATCCTATCGCTGATTTCCTTCTGACATCAGTGTCCTAGGCAATTGCCACAGTGCTGTAGCATTTCTATGCCTCTGGTTAGTTTTTCTCATTCAACTTGTAAATTTCAGAAATTGTCACCATTTGATATTGAGATAGATTCAATATTCTGTGACCATTATTTTCAGATATAATGACTGGAAGAAAATGTTCAGGAATGTGATGAGCATAGCCTAAGTAAATGAGTTTAAATTCTGATATTTCTTACCACCTTTGACTGAATTATGAAATGCCAGACAGATATTATTATTATTACCACGGGCTACTCCAGGAGTCCTTAGACTCATCGAGGGAGGCCCTAAACATCATGTTCACACAGCTGTTCAACATTCTCACAGTATCTATCATACCTTGCCTTGAACTCGCTCACTGTCATAGCACCCACAACAGACTCTGGCAGCTTATTCCACTCATTTACCACTCTAAAAGTAAAGAACCCAGCTCTAACACCCCTGCTAACCACGCTCTTGCCCAGCTTCCATGGGTGTCCCCTAGTTCTCCCACCACCAGTCCTGATCTCAAAAATATCCTCTGAATTAATCCTATAGAATCCTTTTAGCAATTTGAATGTCTCAATCATATCTCCCCTTTTCCGCCTATCAACTAGTTTCTGCAACCCACAAATCTTCAACCTGTTCTCATATGGTTCATTCCATAGACCTGCTATCATTTTTAGTCACTCGCCTCTGGATCCTCTCAACCTCCTCCCCATCAAGAAGGAACCGAGGTGACCAAATCTGGGCACAGTAGTCGAGATGAGGTCTTATCAGGGCTCAGTACAGAGGTACAATAACTTGTTTTTCTCTGCTCGTCAAGGTGTTTTTCAACAACCAAGTGAGTTGATGAGCTGATTTAGCTACTTTCGCAATGTGCCCCCTAAACTTCATCTCCCTATCCACCAACACTCCCAAGTCCCTGGCCTCATCAATCTCTTGGAGTACAGTTCCACCAATGTGGTATACTGCTGCTAATCTTTTCACTCCGAAATGCATAACCTTACATTTTGTCACATTAAATTGACATCCATTCTCCTTAGTCCAGAACTCCAATCTATCTAAGTCATCTTGCAAGACTTTGACATCTTCTGCATTCACTATCGCCCTACCCAACTTTGCATCATCAGCGAACAAATGAACTGTCCCACTTAGACCCTTCCCTATATCGTTAATGAACAGATTAAACAGCAGTGGTCCAAGAACAGAACCCTGTGGCACACCACTAGTCACAGGCCGTTTTTTGGACTCTTCTCCTGAATAAACTACTCTTTGATATCTCTCCATCAACCACCCAGCTATCCATCTCACCAACCCTATATCCATTCCCATGCTTGCAAGGTTACTATTCACCAGTGCCTCTATGGTTCATTTCATAGTGTAATGGTACAAGACCCTATGACATCTCCATGGAGTTCCAGGGGACTCGTGGGAATCCAATCTACAATAACACTACAATCTCAATACTGCTCACCACTGCATGATCTATTTCAAACAGGCTACTATATGTAGACTGTCAGGCGTTTGTCTTGCAATGGCTTGTATTCTCTAGCCAGTTTGCATCAATTTATAAGGACTTTCAATAAAAAAAAAAAAAAGAGTTGGTCAACCTTACACAAGATGACAGATTGAATTGTTTTTAATCCTTTCTGACCTGATTTTTTTTTTCCAAGTGAAAAAAATTTTTCTTTTTATTTATTTTGTCTTTAGGTCTAAAAAAAAAAAAGCAACAGTATCAAGTATTTTTCTGAAAAATACATTTCAGGATAGGAATTCTGAAATGATTAATTTTCAATGAATCATTTCAGAATTGGAATCATTTGCCACTTAATATGGGCCATGAAAGCCAAGAAAGTTTCTGCCTAGGGCAGAAAAGGTTAATTATGGCCAAAGCAAATTAGGTTGCAAGATCAGCGTGTTGTCTGTTGTAAGTTTTTCCACTTGGTTTTACTATAAATTAAAGATACCAAGAAATTATATTCTTGGTTTAATCCTTTATCCAAGTGTAAGCAAACGAGCTTGCACCTGACCTATTTTCAGGACTGGGGCAACTCGTATAAAGAAGCTAATGACTTCACATCACTTGCCTAGAGTATCCCATAATGCAAAGCACATATCCTTATGGACATGTATAATACTATGCGTTATGGGAAGGGGCACTACCCAAACAGGTTTCGACCTTTATTGAGGGTCTGGCTCCCACTGATGAAGAGAATCTGTTTTTCCATCCTATAACACTTGTGATATAGGATAAATGCCCATCTTTAGGATCTCATTCATATTGATGATGCCCTTTGGTTGGAAAGATATGGATTCAAATCTTACATTATGCAAATTATGGGAACAACTACTGTGTTAGAGTACAACTTTAGTTTAATATAAACCAAAATAAACACTAGATGTTATGACCTTCACATTAAGGTCATCATCTGGAGTATACACATATACAAAGAAACAAGCTGTACTGCAATCTACATGGCATGCTAAAGTTACTGACCAACCGTTACAGCTATTCACCTGACCTCTGTTGAAAAAAAAAACCTTACATCAAAGTTAAGAGTCCTATTATTATTGTTATCCATTAAGTTACAAAATTAAATTAAGCTGGAGAGCAACATGTTTACAAAAAGGAAAAGTTTAATTAATAATAAATAAATTAAAAAAATTATTACTTACATAAGTAATAATGTACCGCATCAAGGGCGGGTGCGGTTAAAGAAGCGAGCCCAGCAGGTGGACAGGATGTTGCGAGTGGGAACACTGAATGTTGGAAGCATGACTGGAAAGGGGAAGAGAGGTGGCAGACATGATGAGGAAGAGGAAGTTGGACATTTTATGTGTGCAGGAGACAAGGTGGAAGGGGGGAAAGGCAAAGGAACTGGGAGATGGATATAAATTGTTCTACTCTGAAGCGAATAACAAGGGAAGAAATGGTGTAGGAATTGTGGTGTGTGGCAGAATGAAGGGTGAAGTACTGGACGTAGGTAGAAGGAATGACAGGATTATACGAATGAAATTGGGTCTTTGAGAAGAGCGGGTGGTCGTATTATGTGTATATGCCCCACAAGTTGGTTGTACAGCAGAGGAAAAAGATGAGTTCTGGAACGTGTTAGATGAAGAAATGAGGGAATTGGAAGAAAATGAGATGGTGATTGTCGGAGGAGACTTGAATGGACATATAGGAAGACAGAATAGAGACTGTGAAAGGGTGCATGGTGGCCACGGAGCGGGAATGATGAACCAGGAAGGAGAGAGGGTTGTGGACTTTGCAGTAGCGTTTGATCTGGCAATTGTGAACTCGTTTTTCTACAAGAGGGAAGAACATTTGATAACATTTAGGAGTGGTAACAACAGCTCACAAATTGACTACATTTTGACTAGAAGAAAACATCTTAAGGTTGTGACAAATTGTAAAGTAATTCCAACAGATCAAGTAGCACAACAACACTGACTGCTGTGCGCAGACTTTAAAATAAGATCGAAGATAAGAACTTCTGGATGCTGTGGGATGAAGACAATTAAGTGGTTTCGCTTAAAAGAGGAGAGTGCAAGGAATTGTTTTAGGGAGAGGGTGTTAGAGAGGATTTCGGATGGACTGGAAAGTGTACAGGATTGGTGGAAACATAATTCAAAAGTAATCCTGAGCTGTGCAATTGAGGTGCTTGGTGAGACATCTGGAAAGTTTAGAGAGCAGAAGGAGGGTTGGTGGTGGAATAATGATGTACAAGTGGCAGTGGACAGCTAAGAGGAAGGCAAAGCAGAAGTGGGATGAGTCAAGAGTGGAAGAGGACAGAGAGGTGTACAAGAGAGAAAGCAAGAAGCCAAGAGAGTTGTGGCACAGGCGAAGGCCATGGCATATCAAGATCTGTATGATCAATTAGAAACAAAGGAAGGACAGAGAAAAATTTACCAACTAGCGAAATGTAAAAATAAAGCAGCAAAGGACATCTTACGTGTGAGGCAGATCAAAGATGCTGAAGGAAGAATATTATGGAGGGATGTGGACATAAGAAACAGATAGATAGAAAATATACTTTGAGGGACTTTTGAATGAGGAAAATGCAATGACTTTCAGAGGAGATGGGCAGCCTTCTGAGGGGATGATGCAGAACATCAGTAGAGTGGAAGTGACGGAGGCCATGAAGAGGATGAGGAATGGAAAATCGGTGGGCCCCGACAGAATTCCAGTGGAGGCATGGAAGGCACTAGGGGAAGAGGGAATTGACCTGTTGTGGGACCTGTTCATGAAAGTTTGCCAACAGGAAAATATACCCGAGGAATGGAGGGAGAGTACTCTTGTTCCCATCTACAAGGGTAAAGGGGATGCACAAGACTGTAAAAATTACAGAGGAATAAAGTTGATGTCCCACACAATGAAGATCCTAGAAAGGGTTCTTGATGGTAGATTGAGGAAGGAGGTGGAGATTGCAAAGGAACAATTTGGATTCATGCCTGGTAGATCAACAACAGATGCTATCTTTGGGTTATAGCAGATGATGGAAAAATATCGTGAGAAACAAAGGGAGTTACATCTGGTATTTATTGATCTGGAGAAAGCATACAATAGAGTGCCAAGGCAAGAAGTCTGGAGGTGCCTGAGGGAGAAGAAGGTGCCGGAGAAATATGTCAGGTTGGTGTGGGAAATGTACAGAAATGTGAAGACAAGTGTTCGGACCTGTTTGGGACAGACAGAAAGTTTTCAAGTAACAGTTGGCTTGCATCAAGGGTCAGCATTAAGTCCGTTTCTGTTTAATATTGTGATGGAGGTGAGAGAAGATGCGCCTTGGGCAATGTTGTATGCAGATGACATCTTGTTGTGTGTAGATTCAAGAGAAGAAGCGGGAACTAAACTGGAAAGATGGAGAAAAGTACTGGAAGAGAGAGGTGTAAGACAGAGTATATGTGTTGCGGTGGCCAGGAGACAGATCTGGAGCTGGAAGGAAATCTCATCAGGAAGGTGAGAGACTTTAGATACTTAGGTTCAACAGTGGAAGAAGATGGAGGAGCTGAGAAGGAAATGGGATGTAGGATACAAGCGGGTTGGAGGAACTGGAGGGAGATGGCTGGAGTCTTATGCAATAAGAGGGTGCCGATCAATCTGAAAGGCAAAATTTATAGGACAGTAGTGAGGCCAGCTATGACATATGCTATAGAAACTGTAGCCCTGAGGAAAAATAACATCAGGATGGAAGTAGCAGAGATGAGAATGCTTAGGTGGATGTGCGGTGTGACCAGAAAGGATCGTCTGAGAAATGACTATGTCAGGGGAACAGTGAAAGTTATGAACTTAGGAACAAAAATACAGGAGACAAGGTTGAGATGGTTTGGTCATGTGATGAGGAGGGAGGACGAATATGTGAGAAGAAGGGTCATGCAGATGGATGTACAAGGAAGGCGGAAGCGTGGGCGGCCAAAGAAGAGATGGAGGGAGCTGGTAGAAGAGGATTTGAAGATGAAGAACTTGGACGTGGTGACAGCCCAAGACAGAAAGGTGTGGAGGAGACTCGTTACAAACAGTGACCCCACTTAAGTGGGAGAAGCTGCAGAAGAAGAAGAAGAAGATTACTTACATAAGTATACATATAAATTACAGCCAACTGGTATGGATGGTGGCCAATAAAAGCTGAAAAATTAGTCGGGTCAAGGTATGATGGAAACTAAGTAGGCATCACTATCCATATCAGTTGGCTATAATTTATATGTATACTTATATAAGTAATAATTTTTATTTATTTATTAAGTTTTTCCTTTTTGTAAACATATTGCTCTCCAGCTTAATTTAATTTTGTATCCTAATGGATAATAATAATAGGACTCTAGCTTTGATGTAAAGTTTTTTTTTTTCCTTTCACCAGGGTATGGCAAATAGTTGTAACAGTTGGTCAGTAACTTTAGCATGCCATGTGGATTGTAGTGCAGCTTGTTTCTTTGTGTGTGTGTGTGTGTGTGTGTGTGTGTGTGTGTGTGTATGTGTATACTCCAGATGATGACCTTAATGTGAAGGTTGTAATGTTGAGTGTTTATTTTGGTTATATTAAACTAAAGTTTTACTCTAACATGGTAGTTGTTTCCATAATTTGCATAATGTAATCTGATCACCGTTTTTAAAAAAGAAAACAATTTTCTTTTTTAAAAGCAAGGAACTTTTTTTCTGAGTTTCATCAGTTCCTGGTATATATCCTCAAACGATGTTCAGAATACCATGATGGTACATTTAACTTTACATTATTATTGTTATTTGTTCCTATCAATTCTTCCAGATTTATTTGTCACATCTCAGTTTCATTTTCTATATTTAGAGAAAGCAGTATCCATCATATGGAAACAAGTGGCAAAACCAGCAAGGATTTAACTTTACTTCAAGAAATACACAATCCCTAGGAGAACTGTTATTAAGCTTTCTTGATTACTATAGCAACAAATTTGAGTAAGTAGTTGATTTTTCAAAGTATTAGTAAAGTAAGATGTTTCTGTGCTATGTCGACATAAAAATTTTCATATTTCTGATAAATGCAATTATTTCCTGACTGATTTAAAAAAAAAAAAACTGACTGATTTTTTTTCATATAGCACTTATTCCAGATAATCCACAAAAAAAAATATCAAAGCTTTTATGGTAATGGAGCTATCCCTCCCTTCCATCTTAAGACTAAAATTTAATTAAATTTTTTATATATAGAGTATTAAAAGGATATGCCTGGGTCAGTGTCCATTCTGGGTGGGTGTGCTGTTGTGGCTTATGCAACTCTCACTACAAAATTCATGTCAGTTTGACTATATGATTGGATTTTTATTGATATATGAAAATTTTAAGAGTGTATAGCACATTAATGCTCATCTTAATTAGTCCAATGCAATTAATTGTAATGAAATCTGCATAGTGGGAGACAATGCGTTTGTTTTAAGTTACTGTATATTTGAATTACTCAAAGGTGTAAAATTTGGAAGAGGAGGACGAGGCTTATTTCCTTTGACCACAATATGGGCAAAGGAAATAAGCTTTTTTGCCCATACAATGTTTTCCCATTGTATGGGCAAAAAAGTTATAAAATTTATCGAAAATTATATATTGAAAACTGGCTACATTATAAAAACTTGTCTACAACATCAGTTCACACTTCATGCAAAACAGATAACTCAGAAAACAAACCGCAACTCATGATAAATGATTGCTTTCAATTCAATTGGTCAATATAATAACTAATCACAGCCTCCCTGCCATTAAAGGTGATGTGGAGGAAACCTCCACATCACCTTTAAGGAATGGAAAGAACTGACTGAGACTTCTGACATAATGCCCAGTCCTCACCTTCATGTGGTGTGGTAGTATCCCGTGAGGTGTGCCAGTGGATACTTATGAACAAGAATGAGTGGCAGTTTTGGACTTACCTGACCAAATTGTACTCTCTATTGTCTTAAACCAAATATATACTTGATGGTGCTTAATACATCTAATTATTATTATTATTATTGGACTCCTCCAGGGAGTCCAAGACTCATCGAGGGAGGGCACCTACTCTACAACTCTCAGACTCCACCAATCACATCCTCTACATCAGTGCCATCTACTGTCCACCACCAGTACTTTCACAGACAATCACAAACATCCATGTCCAAGGCAGGATTCGAACCTGCAGCCTTTTAGCTGGAGAGCGGATACGCTAACCACTCAGCCAACCCAGTCGGCTTTTGAACCTTTGATGATACAAAGGATATCATTTAGAAGAGAGATAGGCAACTCCAAATATTGGAATAGAACCAACATTGTCACAAATATTGACTGAGACACCAAAATGCATCAGGTTGAGTTGAACGAATGATGATTACTTTTACTTACCCCTGTTTATTTGAACCATTGAAGGACTTACAAAAACCTGCTGTGTTTGATCTCTTAAGCAGATTCTTGATTATTAAAAAAAAAAAATCATCTGTTATTTCTTCTTAAATTGTTTTGTTTTAAAATATTTAAAGGAATATCTGAAATGAAGAGTTCCTTTTTAAGTAGGATGGATATCAATGGTTAATTTCGTAACCATTGACATCCACCATAGGCAGAGATGACCTTTTACATCAGTGGTCGCCAAAGTGGTCGATATCGACCCCAGGGGTCGATTCGGGCTCAGGGGTTGATAGAAAAATATAAGACAGCATTGTACGGGTAATATTTAATTCGGTTAACTTGAATTATCTCCATCCTGAATAACAACGCAATTAAGAGTGAATCATGGGAACAGCGACATGAATAGGACCTGTAAGATGGAGCAAGGTCATGAAAATAGTTACGGAGGCCAATCAAGTAGGCCAAAATGACGTATTTACCAACAAGCATCTTTTTTGCTTATCCTATTATAATTACGTAATAGCAAAATAGAGGGGGTCAATAAAAAGTCTAGAAACTCTTGTAGGGGTTGACAGTCAAAGAAGTTTGGTGACCCCTGTTTTACATCATTTTAATTTCGCACAAAATTTGGCTGCAGATAGCTTGGTTAATAATTAAGTAATCATGTTCATAAGAAATTAATGTACCATGTGAAAAGTGATTAGAAAGATGAACAAAATATAAATTCAAATTTTGTAAAGAGGAGTATAATACTTTACATTTCATTCTTTAATGAAACATCTTACTTATGTACTAAAATAAAGAGCCAGCATTATTTCAAAGCCAAATGCAGAAACTATATAAGTTCTGCACAAAATATGACCAGAGACAGATTTCGTACAAAACTTTTATAGTTCCTATATTCGGCTTTGAAATAATGCTGGATTTAATATCCACTTGATTTATATAATCTTACTTATAGATGTCTTTTAGTTTTGGTAGACATAAAAGTGCATTCATAACCAAGTAATTTGGCATGAATGAAGGAGAAAATGTTATTTATTTAACAAATCTTAACATATATGAAGAATTTGCATTTTAATTGTTTAATATTGTTTGGTATTCTTCAGTTTTGAGAAAGAAGCAGCATCAGTAAGGCTGGGTTGCTGTCTACCAAAGCAAATACCTATGAATTTTCAGACAATAAAGAACAAGAGAGGCCATTGGAAATATATATGTTTAGAAGGTATGTTACCCATTCATTTCATAAATTTTACAACAAATGTTTGTTTTTCGTTCAGATATTATTGATTCAGTAAGTTAAGTAATTAATAGTTCAACTTCTACCTTAAACACAAACAAAATGAGTAGGATATTATCTGAGCATCTCCATGAAATCCTAAAACCAATGCACTGAAAATGCACTTGCAGCTGCTTCTGACAAGTAATTCCATTTGTTTACCACTCTCCAAACAAAAATTGCAATCCTTTCAAACCACACTTATTCAGCTTTCAGGAGAATGGTTTGTTCAAGGAACAAACCATTCTCCTTTTGTTCTCTCTCTTCCTTTCATATGTTGAAAAATTATCTACATCTTTAAAAGAATGTGTAGTAGACATAACATTGAAAGTTTGATGGTAGGAGTTTAAGTAAATTAATGGTTTACTTAAATACTGTTACTTGATTTTCCTCCTGACATCAAACATTTTGACTATTATCCATTGACATGTTATCCATAATGGGAGCCTAAGATGGTAGGCTCCCCCAGTTATTTTAGTGTTCAAGATAAATTATATGAGCAGACTTGAAGGTATAGCAATAATGGGAAGTCCTGTTTCTTCCTATGCTTGTTAACTACTTTGGATCATTTTGAAGATTATCTCCTTAATGATATTTCTCCCAAATCTGCAGTATGGTACAGATATGTTGAATGATGTGTTTATGATATGGAATGGCTCTCCATGTGATTTAAAACTTTCATCTCAAAAATACCTGAAATTCAGTTTGATTTTGAGGAGTTAAAATAATCAGCTAGCCTTCCTAGATTTTAATTCATCATCCTGATGGTAGTTTTCATTTATTAGTTTTTTGAAAAGTAATGATGCACACACACTGATCATTATATCCATGCTGCTTCACATCAAGTCAAATAATCAGAACCAGACTGTTGAAACCATGTTTCAACAAAGCCTTTAAATTTTAGGCTCCCAATCTCTTTCTGAGGAAGAAATCTGATTCCTCTTCCTTTAACAAAAGGAAGAGGAATCAGATTTTCTGAAGTTCTGAAGCCTCTCAACACTGTGGTGTTCTTTCATACTGTATGGAAGATTTCAACCTTCCTTTCTTCAACTAAAGACAGGATTCCTCCTTAACTTTCCAGGTGTCCACCTGGAAAGTTAAGGAGGAATTGCTTGGGTAGATCTGCTGCTGTCCTCCATGAAGAACATAAATTTTATATCCATGAACTTGAGCAGTCTAACTTAGCTGAATGCCATCTCTACTAAGCACAGTGCTTCTGAAGAAAAGCAAGCTCTTTTGTAAGATTAGATTCTTTATGAAACGTTTATATAAAGACTACTGTGAGACCATTTTACATAATCCAAATTTAAATAAATAAATAGACCCAATGGCCTTTAGTTATTACCACTATAGGGAAATATGTTGGAACATTGCTATTTGCAGAACAATGCAGTATCCCTACACAATGCCATAAAAATCGAGGCTTAATTTTACATAAAGTATGGTCTGCTTTCATCAAAAATTTATCTGCCACAGACCTAGGATATAACAAGTGATACCACAGAATGTGATGGCAACAACTAGCAATGTTCCAACATGCATACAATAACGAATTTTCTATTTATCAATTATATCAATTGTTTATTAATTATATGCAACAGTTTTGAAGTTATCAAAACATCTAATGTGTAATTAATTGTTAATAGGCTTTTGTTGTATAAAACTTTTCTGTACCAGGGGATGATGTAAGTCTTGCGCCTTATGAAACTTGTTGGGTTTTAATTGCTTATTTTTATTAAACTTTTATTTGCATCCTAATGTGGTCTCAATACTGAAAACTACCCACAGATGTTTTTCTTAATTTTCCAAGTGCTCCAGTTTTGTCTTGATTGAATAACTTCACTATTCAAGGTATGTTTCTCCTTGTTGATAATGATAAACTGATAATCTACATAAAACTTTTGTACCAAAGAAAGAGCCACACAGCTTCATTTATATAAAGTTTTTTCACTTGTGAAAGAAAATCATATTCTTTTTTATTTTATCCATGCATCAATATGCATGGATAAAATAAAATAATGCAGTATCCCTACACAATGCCATAAAAATAGAGGCTTAATTTTACATAAAGTATGGTCCTCTTTCATCAAAAATTTATCTGCTACAGACCTAGGATATAACAAGTGAAAATACTTCACATTGCAAACCAAGTTTGCATGTGAAGTATTTTCATGACTCTGCTACTTGTATATAGAGACTAAATGGCTTCATATTAATAGCCTTAGTATCCCATAATGCGAAGTACACATCCGTATGAATGTGTATAATGCTATGTATTAGTATATGGAGGCTAAGTGGCTTCACATTATTTGCCTTAGTAGGCAATTAGTCTCTTAGCTGCTATATTGTGTGTGTGGTGAGTGAACAGTTTTATATTGTATCAAGATTTCTACTTTTCTTTTTCATGTGGTGTTTTGTTTTGCAGAACCTTTTGATCGTACAAATACTGCGTGTGCTGTTTACGATGAAGCATCTTTCCAAAGGATCCTTGCAGTTTTTAGATCTAGCTGGCTGGTTTTAAAAGAGAGTCAAGAACTAGAAACTGTTTTTAGGGTTAAGAATTAGCAGTGTGAACTTATTTAATAATTGACAGTTGCATATATTGGCTAACATATGTGACCTTTTCATAGTTGAGCAAAAAGAAAAAAAAAGAAAAAAAAAAGAAAAGAAAAAAAAAAAATAATAAAACACTCAGGAAAATATTACCCTTTTTTTCCCCTTCCTAAATGATTATGTTGGTCTTTTTTCATAGCATGTAGTGAACAGACAACTTAATACTTATCAGTGTATGTACATATATGTGAAAAGAAACAACTGTTTTGTTTACTTGAACTTTTCTTAAGGATTTGTGGAGTTTGTAATGATTTTTAACATTTTCATGAATAAGACCATCCTCCTGTTACTTTGAATGTCTTGAAACTATTGTATTATATATGGCTATGTTGTTCAAGTATCCAAGGAAGCCAAGAATATGTATATAAATTTAAGTATTTCCTATGTATTTTTCTGATTTTGCTTAAGCATTCTATTTTGTATAAAAGAAAATTATAATGAACTTGTCAACAATCATGTAGTGTCTAATTTTAGTTTACAAAAAAAAAAAAAGTTTATAAAAACATTTCTACGCTCGGATATGAACATTATGTATAAAGTGCCTCTTCACTCTGAAATGGAATTAGATGTCTCATTTAAGGAATCTTTGCAGTTTTATGGATTTTTCTTTAAACAGAAGAAAACATAATGTGCCATGCAAAATTTTAGACAAATCCAAGTAATGTGTATTTGTTATCTGTGAATGCTAGTATTGCTCAAAATGTGTGAAGAAAATTATTTTATTATAATAGTTAATAACTATATATAATTATGTAGAATATATTATGCAAACTGATTCAGTTTAATAATTCATTTAAATTGTAATAGAATTTACAAACCAATTGGAATTAGTTCCCCGTCTCTCAGGCCAATTTCATTCCTCTTGTCTATGGGTAATTTTCTCCTTCCCCTTTCCTTCTGCAAAAGCTTAGTCTAAATATCAGAATGTGATGCCGTAGCCTATCAGTGATTAAGCTACAGAAAATATGTAAAAGCAGAAATAGCAATTTTGTATATTGCACTTGGAAAATAAAATTAAAATAAAATGTAAAGAGCTCTTATAATTTACAGCTATTGAAAAAAAAAATCCTTTTTGATTGCAATTCAAAGATACTGAAGTTCAGCATGATCAAATATGTATATAATGTTTATATGTTTTGATGACAGCATAGTCACTTTTTTTTTTAGTTGCTTACAGTGTTTAATTGCTTTTCACTGGTGTGTATATATCAACTCTGCTGTGGTTGAATGCAGTTTAATGAAATTCGATGCTTTTTTATTTTTGACCAAATTGTGCTGCTTGTATCAGTTTGTCTTTAAAAGGAACCATTTTTAGTGCAAAATGATTTAAATAGTACAAATTACCAAATTGATGAACATTTCACACACAAACTTAAAAATGGCTGGTTAACAGACATTATTACATTGGAATGCTATTGCATGGTTTAAATGAATAATAAATTGATCATTTAAATCACCATTATTGCATTATAGTATCTGTTATCAGTACAATATCGTGTGTTGGCTTATTAGTAGCTTCTTTGTGGTATTATTTTGGCGGGCAGGCAGACTAATCAGGTAAATAGAACACTTCCATTTACTTAGTATAAATTTATACTTGTGTGGGAAGTGCATCTTTTTTCTTTATTTCAATTTAAATAGATTTTTTTTCTTTATTTCAGTTTAATGAAAACGCAAATTAATAATTTGCATTTTCATTAAACTGAGAAAAAAAAAATTTTTTTTTGTCATTTCCACCCACAAAGTTTTGTAACTTATACAGCTTGTAAATCCATAGTAAAATATGATTATCAACGAAGAATTTCATTGTAAAGTTTCAGTACTTACCAAATCTCCCCTTATTAATCTGGCAATGGGAGATTCAATAATGCACCTATCATATTATAATAGTATTTTAAATTTTTAATAATGCCTGGATCTAATGCTTATATAGAATTGGTTGGTGTTTGGAAGAAGAAAAAAAAAAAACTATCTTTGTGGCTCAGATTTTGGGATGTGTGCTTGCATTTTAAGAGAATGTGCAGGGGAAAAAATGATCAATTTGCAATGCATTTAGCTAGGTTGTACAATTTAAGTCTCAGCTGTGGCAAAGTCCGAAGAGGCGAAGTGGAAAGAAGGCAAAATAATTCCTTTGCATAAAGGAGGACCTAACCCTGTGGTAGCAAATTATAGACCAATCAGTATTTCAGGACTGGTGGTGAAAGTACTGGGAAAGTTGGTCAAAAAGAAAATTCAGGAATCGGTGAATAAGAACATGATACTGTGAGAGGCAGCATGGCTTTGTAATGGATAGGTTATGCCTTCCTCATATGTATATTAGGCCTAGTGTTATGTTTGTATTAGGCATGGCCTATTAAGATTCGAAATGGCAACCACCTTGAGGATAAGGTGGTTAGCCCTATGCCTCCCAGTATGTCCTATGTCTGTAAATGCATGTATTCACCTGTTCTGGAGGACAAAGAAAAAAAAAAAAAAAAACCTACCTCCATTTGAGACCAGCTAAACCCATCTGTCATCGAAAGAGAAGAGATAAAGGTTCCTCACATCACTGACAGGAATCGAACTCAGGTCTTTCCATCCAGAGGGCTTCGTCTATACTGACTGAGCTACTGAGGCTTGCAGGTTATGCCTTAGTAATCTATTAACTTTCTATAATAGGGGGGGACAGCAGAGTTGGATAATGGGAGTAGCTATACAATAATACTGCTGGATTTTGTCAAGGCATTTGACAGGATACCACATGGAAATCTGTTATGCAAACTGGAACAAAGGGATAGATATGAAACTGGTGATATGGATAAGAGTGGCTGATGGACAAATACCAAAAAGTAGTATATGGAGGAGCATAATCCAGGAAAAGGCATGTGACAAGTGGTGTGCTGCAGGGGTTATTTGCTTGGCGGCTGCTGTTTTAATTTGTACATAAACGATATATGGGAAGTAATTTGAAGGGGGATATGTTGTTTGCTAATGATGCAAAATTGGGTAGGATAATAATCGGTGCAGGATAATTTAAATAGGCTGACAGTATGGGCAAAATATAATGAATGTAGAACCTATAGACCAAGGTAAAACATTTCGGCTGTTTAGGTATAATTTTTAGTCATCTTCCTATCTTGTATATATTGTCTGTTACAGTCTCATTCCATCTTTTATATTGTCTTCCAACTGATCTCTTCCCCATGGTAGGAAGTCAACTGAATAAATTTATGTGGAATAAGAGAGAAATTAATCAAAACACTAAACTAGCTGTGAGTATTCAACCGAATTTCAATATATGAATTTGA
Organism: Typopeltis vanoorti; assembly: GCF_054136105.1. NCBI lineage: Eukaryota > Metazoa > Arthropoda > Arachnida > Uropygi > Thelyphonidae > Typopeltis > Typopeltis vanoorti. The sequence goes on along the minus strand of NC_143564.1, from coordinate 70,525,705 downwards.
GAGATGGGTTAGAAATAACACTTGATCAATGACTGGAGATCACAAATATGAAAGTTCTGGGAAAGAGTAGAGGAATGAATGAATGGTAGAATTGTTTTAAAACAAAGATATTAGGAAGGAATCTGACATTGTTAGCATTCAGAAATGTGTCAGCAAAGATAATCTTAGGTGATATGGTCACTTACACAAAATAGAGGAAAGGTTGGCATATTTGTTGCCAGTATAACAGAAAAAAAAAAGACCCAAAGAAAGGCCAAGACCTGAATGGATTGATACAGGAAGAAGTACCTTTTGAAATATAAAATCTGACAGTATTGGAGTCATGACAGACAACAGATTAATTTGCAGAAAAATTGTCAGTAGGAAGTTTTTGAGGGAAACTAGACATAGTACTATCCATTTAGGGGACACATCGCCAAAATTGTGAAGACAACACAAAGACTTCTGGGAATGATGTGGAGGATACTGACGTGTGGAAGTAGGGAGATTCTTGTTCCATTGTATAAGGCTTTGATTAGGCCACACACATGGACTATTGTGCCCAGATTTGGTCACCGGGTTTTCAGAAGGATGACATGTTGGAAAGGGTCCAAAGGCGACTAGGTAGTTTCTGACCTCTGGAATGTTGAGTATGAGGAAAGATTGAGAAGATGTAGTTTGCAGAGTCTGGTGAAGAGAAGGAAGAGGGGAGATACAAGTTGGTAAGGGATTGTTATAAGATCAGTGGTGGAGAAGTTCCTCAGAGAATAGTGGGAGATCAGGGGAGAACCAGAGGTCATCCCTGGAAACTGTATAAAGAGGGTGTGAGTAGGGGAGTGAGAGGCAGGTTTTTTTCGTGCAGAGTTGTGAATGGTTGGAATGCCTTGCCTGAGTGTAGTGTCTGCAAGGAATTTGAGTGTGTTTAAGACACGGTATGATGAGATGTGTGTGTGTGATAGGACCTCCCAGATGAGTCTTGACTCCATGAGGTCTTGGGAAATAATAATAATAAATATCCTGGTGCATCTCAGGAATATGATGATGAAAAGATTCATTTTCCTTGTTCCCAAATACTACTTTTTCATTTTAATCTGCTCTCTTATTAATATTTTCTTATGCATTTCATTGTTATCCTCCACATTTCCAGACCTATTAGTAACATCACTAAATATAACCTGTCTACCTTCACTTTGCATTACCATTACATTGTCTCTCCTTTCCTTTGTATCTTAATGGAAAAGATACCATGTCCTTACACTTTCCTGTCAGTATATATATAACCAAACTATGATTCACTTCTTATTATACAGGAATCATCTCCATGGAGTCCAGACTCATTGTAGGAGACCCACATTAACTATTATACACACAAAACTTATCAGTGGTGAATGAATGGTTGAGTGCTCTGTCTCTCTTTAAACTTGTTCACTATCAGAGCACTCAACCATTCATTCACCACTCTCCAAGCTAAAAATATAGCCTGCACACTCTTACACAACTTCCACAGATGACCCCCTAGTTCTCTCTGTAAAGTGCTGAAAATTTTCTTTTATGCCTGTTTCATAAAACCACTTTAGTAATTTAAATTTCTATCATGTCATCTTTTTTTCCACCATCAACTAAACATTTGCAACCCACTGCCTTCCACCTAACCTCATAAGAATTCCACAGGCCTGTCGTCAGCTCGGTCACTCAATTCTCTTCACCACCACCTGATCACCATGAAATCCAGGTGACTAAATCTGTGAACATTAGGCAAGATATGGCTGAATCATAGCCTTAAAGAAATAACCTTTACGTGTTAGCATGTTTTTCAACATCCAAGTAATCCTTTGAGCTATTTTATGCAATATGTCACTTTAACTCTTTGTCCACCATTAGCAGTGTAGGGTAGAGCACCCTGCCATGAGCCCTTGAAAGTACCACATAATTATCTCCAACTCCCTAGACTCGTAGATTTCCTACAATCCATCACCATCAGTGTAATACAATGTGATGTAACCTTTCTATCCCAAAATGCGTAACCTTACATTTTGCAACATTATATTAAATCATTTGCCCATAATGTCAACTTATTTAAATCATAATGCAAGATATCTACATCAACTTTATCAACTATTGCCCAGCTAAGTTTTGCATCATCAGTAAACTGAGTATTCCCCTGCCACACACACTTAAATCTTTCCCTATATCATTGATATATAAATTGGAGCAGTGGTCCTACTTGTAGCTATTAGATTGTTAGCTCAATAAGTGCACTAAATTTGTCTCCCATATTTCTGATACTCCTGATCTCGCTCTCTCTTTCACACATTCAGTACTGTTTCCATGATTCATATTTCCTATATCTATTCTCTCTTCCTATTTCTCTGCCCATCTTGTATATCCGTTTTTTTTTATCATTCTCGTTCCTTTCAATGATCTCATGCTGCCTCTTCAGTCTCATCTACATTACTCTGCTGCTTTATTTATATATTATCCTCTTCCTCAAATCTTTTGATTAGTTTTGACTCCTTGTTGCTCTTATGTCATTAAAAGTGTAAGTTAGTTTAAACGCATTTGGTTTTTTAGCAAAAAAAAAAAAAAAAAAAAAAAAAGCTGTATGACATAGAATTTGTCATAAATGTATATTATGCATGTAATGTGAAAGTTTTCCCACTTGGTTATAAATTAAAGATGCCAAGAAATTATATTCTTGGTTTATTCTTACCTAAGTGTAAGCAAACAAAGTTTGTGCGTGAAGTATTTTCACGACTAAACTACTGAAGCTAATGACTTCACATTAATTGTCCTTAGCATCCCATAATGTAAAGCACACATCTGTTAGGGTGCACATAACTAAGCATTATGGAAAGGGCCACTATCCAGAGGAGTTTCAACCTTTGAGGTCTCATCAGTGGGAGTAAGACCCAGAAGTGATACCAAGGTTAAAGTAATGCAGAAGTTTCATATTTCCCATATGCAAGTAGTGAAAAGGTGTCACTATTGTGCTGAAATGGTCTCCACAGAGGTGGATGCTTTTCTCTGAGATATGAGTGACTCTGCTCAGTGGTGGAGCAAGCCTGCCACTGTTCTCAGCAGCAGGGTAGCCCCATCACTGAGTGGAACCACTGCTGAGTTAAGAGTTAAATGATCCTTCGGGTTACTCACTGAGATAATGATCTGGGGATTGTCCAAGTTTTTGGAGAATTCCCTTTACTTATAAGTGGGTTCTGCATTACTTTAACCTTGGTATCACTTCTAGGTCTTACTCCTACTGATGAGACCTCAAAGGTTGAAACTCCTCTGGATAGTGGCCCATAATCAATATACTAAGAACCTCCCACTCATCTACCTCTGTTCCCACATCAGTCTCTGTTACATATGTTACAACAGTAACTTCACTTGGATGATATACCCTTGCAAAGTGGTTGCTCAGGTTTCTCTTATATCTTCATTATATCTGGCAAGTGGTTTCTCTTACTTGCCAGATATAATGAAGGATCTCTTTAGGATTTCCTCTTGCCTGTTTGACTAGTTTTTCTCATAATCTGATTTTGCCTTTCCTTCCTTACCATGGTAGTCAGCTTTCTTGCCTGACTCTTGTATTGTTCGTGAGCTTGCTGGTCACTTTTCTCCTTATATACCTTCTACAGCATTTTCTTTTGCTGTAGCTCATGATTAATGATATTATTCATTCATCTGAATCTTACTGAATTAACCCTCCTGATTTACAATTTAATATTGCTTCCTCTAAACACCTGTTAATTATCTCCAAACTAACATCCTTTCCTTGCAGGGTTTTACGCCATGGTACAACTTCAAGCTTCTTCCTAAGCTTGAAGCCTTGTACAAGAAAACTCACTTAACATGAATTCGATATGTGCGATTGAGTGAAATGATACTATTTCCAGCTTTAAGCGAGTGATTATTCAGTTAACTTGATTTTTTTACATTGCACGACATTTTTTGTCGCCAATCTGCAGCGAGCGGAAAAGCTGGAAATCATGAAGAGAGATGAAAGTGGCACTAGTAATACAATGACTATGCGAGACCTGGGATACAGCGAGTCTACAGTTTGGACTATATATATATATATATATATATATTAAATGTGAGAACAAAGAACAAGAAAAGTTGCTACTGGTACCCGAAATAGAAGCCATATAATGATCAAGATTGAGGATTATAATCAAAAAATAATACCTCTTAGTACAGGAAATATTCAGGCAAAAGCTCTCAATATTTTTACCTCACTGAAAGAGACCAAATTTTAAGAGGAATGCAAAAGCTTTACTGCAGGTTTAGGATGGTTTGACTGTTCTAAAAGTCGAGCTGGACTGTATAACATAAGAATAACTAGGGAATATGCTATTGCTGATAAAGATTCTGCAGCCAAGTTTCCTGAAGAATTGCAAAGGATGATTCAGGAGGGTGATTATGACGATCAGCAAATATTCAACCTCAATGAAACTGGTCTCTTTTGGAAGTATACACTTCCAAAGTTTTTGTTGGCATACAACAAAAAGTTGTATGCCAATAAAAACTTTCCTAGCTAAAACTGAAGCATCTCAACCAGGATACAAAGTATCTGAAGATCGTCTTTTATTTTTATGTTAATTTTATTCTTTTTATTTTATGCTTTTATTAGTAGGCAATCCATGGGTTTTAAACTCAAGCCTATTGTAGTTTATCAAGTACAAAAATCCAAGATCTAGCATTATTGAAGAAATCAGCACAATTCGAAAAGAACTTGGAGTTAATGAACTGTATAATTAATTGTATAACATAATGATCGTCGACTTGTCGAGAGCTCCTAAAAAGATTAGTAGTATTTTATGTTATCATTGGCAATTTTACGTTTAAGAGTTTTGATATAAAACAGTTTGTGTGTGTGCTGTCTGTGAGATGTATGCGTTGTGAAGAGCAGTGGGAGTCTGGTTAGATGGTGATCGTGGAGTTAATATGTGCAGAAAGTGCAAGGAGAATGAGGATCTAATGCTTGTTTCGGGGGGCGAGAGTGATATCGTTAAAGTCAGAATACAGAAAATAGTTATGTGATAGGGAATTGCGAGGTAATACCAGATAGGTGTGAGAGCATCGTTGAAAGTGTAAATGAAGGTAGAAATACAGAACAAATGGATGATTTAAATGATAATGAAAATGCTGAGATAGATGCAAGTAGTCAAATTGCTCGGTTGAGAGGAGCGATACACAGCAAAGCGGCAACTGGAGTGTATGGAAAAATGTATACTCAACGTACCAACTAATAAACGGCTAAAGTCTGTTACGAAAAATAAGAGGATGTTCGTAAACGTCAATAAAATGAAAGCGAGTGCTGTATGGGAATTCGCTATTAAGAGGTGTGATAGGTGAGAGTTTGACGAAATCATACCAACTGGGTGTGAACATAAAGGACGTCAGCGAATCTATTCAAGTGCAAAAACAGAGGGTGAAAGAGATGATAGTCGTGGCAGGAACAAATGATTTGAAAGAAGACAAAATGGAAATGATAGAGGATGTGAGGGAATTACTTGAAGTAGCAAAAGAGAAGAGTGAGAGAGTTAGGATGGTGATTATTTTCCCACGGTATGACAGTGAAGTGTTTAGAAGGAGGATAATTACCAATGACTTTATGCATGGAGAGAGGTGTGTAATTTGTGGAGTGAGTTGGATGGGCGAAAGGATTTATATAAGATGGATGGGTTACATTTGAATGGATTTGGTGTATGGAGGCTTGAAAAAGTGTTGAGGAATGAAGTGGAAGTACAGACTCAGGGAAACTAGATTTGTTAAGGGAGGGGTAGATATGCAGACTTTAGGGAGGCAGTTGAGTGTATGAATGAGTATAATATGCCCGAGCGAGTAAGAAAGACGACAAATCAGAATGGGATTAATGGGCTTCTGCAATTCATGTACACTAATGCTAGGAGTATTAGGAACAAGAAGGAAGAATTTTTGGCCTTGGTTGGCACTTCCAGGCCACAGGTTGTTGGTATTAGTGAAACAGAAAATGATAAAGCTAGAGGGATTGAATGCGATGGGTATAGCGTATTCAGGAGTGATAGGGAGAATAAAAAGGGGGAGGAGTGTTATTGATGATAGCTGATGAGTTGCAGCCAAGGAACAAGAAGTGTAACTGCAGAATAGAGAAAAGAGACATTTGAGGCTATTTGGTGTGAGATAGTCTAGCAGAACAAAATATACAATTGGATGCTGCTATAGACCAGGTGATGGAATAGATGAGGCGGATAGTATGCATAGGCAAATAGAAGAAATGAGTGGAAGGAGGGTAATTATGGGTGATTTCAATTATGGTAACATTGACTGGAAGGAGGAGGAGGAGGAGGAGAGGGTACATGGGAGGAAGGAATTGGATTTTATGCAGTTATTAAGGGACAACTATCTGCAACAGCATGTCGTGGAAATTACTAGGGGGCAGAGAGTGCTTGATCTAGTAATTGCATCTGAGAATGTGGCTGTAACAAACATGACCATGTTGCCACCAATTGGTGAGAGTGATCATAAGGTCATGACTTGGGGGGGGGGGGGGGAATGGCTAAAGGAGTGGGATTTACAATTAAGACAGGGTGCATGTGGAATTACCAGGCTGGTAAGTATGACAAGCTTAGGAGTGTCCTTAGCTCAGTGCCATGGCATGTAAAACTACAAGGGCTGGATGCTGATAGTGCATGGGAGGTGGTTAAGAAGTGTTTGCAGGAGGCAATGTTGACTGTATACCAAGAGTCCGAATAATAAATCAAGTAGGGGTTAAATGGATGAATAACACTATTAAGCTTGAGCTGCAAAAAAAGAAACAATTGTGGAGGGAATTTAAGGAGAAAGGTGATCAGCAGGAACAGTATAAAGCTCAGGCCAGAAAGGTAACAAGGGTGGTAAGAAAAGCAAATGCAGATTATGAAAGAAAATTGGCCATGCAGGCTAAAGAGAATCCCAAACAGTTTTTTCAATATGTTGCAAGTAAAAGGAAAAATGTTCATGGGAGAATGATTTTAAAAAATGATGAGGGTAGGGAGGTAACCAAATCAGTTGATATAGTGGAATTACTGAGTGAGCACTTTGCAAGAGTATATCATCCAGGTGGTGACATTGCAGTAATTGGAGAACCAACACCTTATACTGGAATTGTGATGAATGAAGTAGAGGTAATTAGTCTATTACAGAACCTCAATATCAATACATCTGTGGGATTGGATGGTATACCAGCTCGTGTCGTACGTGAAGCGGCTAAAGAATTGTCAGTGCCCTTAATCATTTTGTTTAACTTGAGCCTTGGGTCTGGGTCAGTCCCAAGGGGGGTGGAAAGAGGGGAAAATAGTTCTGCTGCATAAAGGTGGTTTCAAGGCTGATGTTGAAAATTACCGGCCAATCAGCATAACAGGAAACGTTATCAAGGTCTTGGAGAAAATAGGCAAGAGGAAAATACAAGATTAGATAGATGAAAATGGGATACTGTATTGGGGACAGCATGATTTTTTGAAGGGTAGGTCATGCCTCAGTAACTTGCTCAAGTATTATAACACAGTGACGGCTGAACTGGATAAAGGTAATGGCTTTACAGTGATTCTACTGGACCTTGCTAAGGACTTTGACAAGATACATGGAATTCTAATCAGTAAAATGCAGCATATGGGGATGGATATAGGGTTGGTGAGATGGATAGGAGGGTGGTTTATTCAGGAGTTGAGCCCACAGGATGGCCTGTGACTAGTGGTGTGCCACAAGGATCTGTTCTTGGACCACTGCTGTTTAATTTGTTCATTAATGATATAGGTTAAGGATCTGAGACAAACAGTTCATTTGTTTGCAGATGATGCAAAGTTGGGTAGGGCGATAGTGAATGCAGATGATGTCAAAATTTTGCAGGATGATTTGGATAGATTGGAGGTCTGTGCTAAGGAGAATGGATGTCAATTTAATGTGGCAAAATGTAAAGTTATACATTTTGGGGTGAAAAGATTAGCAGCAGTTTACTACATTGGTGGAACTGTACTCCAGGAAAATGAGGCACGAGATTTAGGAGTGTTGGTGGATAAGGAGTTGAATTTTAAGGGGCACATTGCAAAAGTGGCTGAATCAGCTCATCAAATCACTTGGTTGCTGAAGAATATGTTGACAAGCAGGTTATTGTTCCTCTGTATTGAGCCTTGATAAGACCCCATCTCGACTACTGTGCCCAGATTTGGTCACCTAGGTTTCTTCTTGATGGGGAGGAGGTTGAGAGGATCCAGAGGCAAGTGACCAAGATGATAGCAGGTCTGTGAAATGAACCTTATGAGAACAGGTTGAGGATTTGTGGGTTGCAAAAATTGGTTGATAGGCGGAGGAGTGGAGATATGATTGAGACATTCAAATTACTGAAGGGTTTCTACAGAATTAATTCAGAAGATATTTTTGAGAACAGGGCTGGTTGTGGGAGGACTAGGGGACATCCATGGAAGCTGGGCAAAAGTGTGGTTAGTAAAGGTGTTAGAGCTGGGTTCTTTACTTTTAGAGTGGTGAATGAGTGGAATGGGCTGCCAGAGTCTGTGGTGGATGCTGTGACAGTGAATGAGTTTAAGGCTATGTATGATAGATACTGTATGAATGTCATATAGTTGTGATGAACATGATTTGGGGCCTCCCTCGATGAGTCTAAGGACTCCCTGGAGTTGCCCATAATAATAATAATAATGAAGATGTGAGAAACTTGCTCGATCCCCATTCAGAACAGTTAAGTGAAAACGATCTCCTTCAATTCTAGGACAGTGTGCATATGAGGATAAGGAGGAATCGCTAAATTGGATGGCTAAAGGACTTTTTTATTATACTTTGTTATATTGAACCAATTTCTCGAGGGAAAAGTTTTTGAATTCCAGTCAGTTTATATTTAAAATCTGTACACTCACCCTTGAGAATATATATATATTTTAAGAATTTGATTATATTTATTTAAAATGTTTAAACATATCAATCTACATTGCTGATTTCAATTATCAGTTACAATCTTGATGCTGCAAAAAGTTCTGATAATTCAGAAATTACCAGTTAAAAATTGGGTTGTTTGGGATTTTAAAAAAATCCTGACAAAAAAAAATTAAAACATAAGAAATAACCTCTTTGGCATTCATTATCTTCACGTTCATTTCAGGATAAGAATGATAATGTAACAGAAACAAAATCATTGGAGTTACAAGCAAAAGCTTCTGAATTTAACAGCTCTGAGTTTATACGTGAAAATATCAGAACATTGCGTATTGATGGAATGCCCTGATTAAGATCAAGTGTACATAGTGCCCATTAAGTAATGAGATTGATTTTTTATAGGACAGCCCTTTGGATTAGTCACAAACGTATTTATAGTTTTGACCTCCAGAGTGTGTTGTAATTGCAGGTGCAACTTTTGAGTCAGCAGATGCAGCAGTTTTCATGTGGCAACTGTTGAAGTAAGTGGAACATGTCAGATGTTGCATCAATGAGCAAAGAGCTGTGATAAAATTTTACTGTAAATTAGGAAAAACTGTAACAAAAATGCACCAAGACCTAAAAAAAGTACACCAATGACTGAACCATGCAAGGTGTTCTGCTGTTTTTCAATGTTTAAAGAGGGGGGAGCAGAATCCTGAAGGATGAACCACACTGGATGGCCAGTTTCTGCAGACAAATGAAAATGTGGTGAAAGCTAGGGAAATTGTTGCCCATAACAAGCAAATAACCACTAGGCACCTCCCTGTACAGCTTGGTGTCAGTAAGGAATTGGCCAGATTAATCTTAGAGATTTGCACAAATAGGAACATTTGTTCAGGGTTTGTGCCACACATTGACACATGAACAGAGAGCGCACCGGGTTGCAAAGAATTGTCACCGGTTTTTTTTTTTTCTCGGTTTGATCCAGAAATGAAACTGCAGAACATGGTATAGTGTGGAACATCTTCTCCCCTGCAAAAGAGTCAGGTTGCAAAAAAAAATCACATCAAAACAATGTTTGTTTTTTTTCAACGCTCCTGATATTATCCATCGTGAATTTATTCCCAAGGGCACCACAGTGAATGGTCAGTATCAGTATTATTTACAAGTAGTGCCACATTTCTAAGCCTGCACGCAATGTGTCAGGAAAGAACTGTTCCACAATTAGTTTTTGTTCTATGACAATGCGCTGCCTGAGAAGCAGTTTCTGGCTTTGAAGTCGATCTGTGTGATTGAACACGGATCGACTTCGACGTGTCAATTCTTGTTTAATCCTTTATCCAAGTGCAATAAAAAAAAATTTGCGTGAAGTATCTTCACGACTAGCTTGTATATGTATATAGAGGCTAGACTTCACATTGTCTTAGTATCCATCTTTTGGTCATGAATGATGCTATGCACTACAGGAAGGGTCACTACCCAGACCTGTTTCAAGCTTTACTGAGGTGATATAAGTGAGAGCCAGACTCAAACCCTAGGTCTTTGCAACCAAAGAGCATCATTGAAACTGAACTATGGAGACACCAACAGTGACTACTATATCAAAACAGTTATTATTATTTAGCAGCTACAAATACATCTAATTACAAAGTAAACACTGAGTACATGAATGACTGTTGCATAATTGTGCAACAGTGAGAGATACGTTACTCTCTGAATAGCGAAGGATATGGCATCACTCTCATCGCCCTTGGTCAGGAAACTACCCAAGCACATTCACATTCCATGACCGTTTGAGAAGCATTTTTCTTTGTGATTGTATCTTGTAAATAAAAACGTTTGATTCACGAAACATGTCAGCTATTTAGGCCCATTCATACGACAGTCCACTGTCATGCAAATAGGCTTAAATCCCCATATGACCCAGTCCGGCATGTTCGTGTCTCCATGCATCCTTTGAGGAAAATCATTTAACAGTACTGTTCTTTCCACTTTACTTTTGTGTTTACATATTCTATGTGTATTTGAAAGTATATAAAGTCCAGATTAGCAGTACAGACAATCAACTAGATATAGATTTTCTTAGTCTTCTTAAGAGAAACAATCTCTGTTTATTGGTTGTTTTGAATTACAGCCAAAGCTAAGGCAAGTGTATTATGTCTGTAAATTATGTTTTCCTAGCTGGCATTCCTGTATTGCAAATAAAAAACCCTTCCACCTTCGTATGACACCATTCACATTCAGATGAAAATCTTAACTTCCTACATGGGATTCAAGCCTACATCTTTAGAACCAAAGGACATTATCAATATTAATGCCATGGAAGTTCTGAGAAACATTCAGGGATGTAGTGATTAGATATATTGGGATTGCTTGGTTGGAGTTATATCTTTGTTAACTGCATGCCTTCTTCAGCTGGTTTGTTTTGTAGGAGGCAGAACAAACTGCTATGCGTTCAACTAACTCACCTTTGTTGGAAAAGCCCTCATAAAGCTACCTTGCATTCTAGGCAAAATTTCGACACATCATTCCAAATTTACGTCACTTGGGTGCCCTTTAGTGTGCATGTGCATTAACTCTCACTGCTTTCATTAGACACTGAAATAGAAGCAATGGACAATTGGCCATGTTAACAGCAGCTTTCATCCTAAGATTATAGCTGTATTCATTTTCTTAATATAAGCCCAGTACATTCTTACCACTCATCATCATCAAATTCCTGACATGTTCCCCAAGATATTACTATGATGATATTACTCCAACATCATCTAAGGCACTTTTTACTGTATCAATCCACCTATATCTTGGCCTTCGCTGGGTCTTTTTCCTGGCAGAGAACATTTGTTTTGCTAATCTTTCCTGTCCTATTATGTTTAAGTGACCATAATAAATTTAGTTTAATCCTTTATCCAAGTGTGAGCAAACAAAGTTTGCGCCTGAAAGTATCTTCAGGACTGGGTTAAGGTGGTACAGCACCAGGACAACTCGTTGCAAAGGTGGAGCAAGCTACCAACACTCCTATCCTAGTATCTCCTATAATGCAAAACACATCTCCTTGCGGATATGTCTAATGTTATGCATTAAGGGAAGGGCCACTACCCAGACCGGTTTCGACCTTTATTGAGGTCTCTTCAGTGGGAGCCAGGCCCAAGTCGAGATATCAGGCAGAAGCATTAGCAGGTCATCTCCACCTATAGAAATTGCCAATTGGTGTGCCACCCTTTTTTAATAAATTACTCTGGATTTAGAGAAAGATGTTGAAAGTTTATTTTCCACTTGGTTAGAGTATAATAAATTTAGTTTAATCCTTTATCCAAGTGTGAGCAAACAAAGTTTGCGCCTGAAAGTATCTTCAGGACTGGGTTAAGGTGGTACAGCACCAGGGCAACTCGTTGCAAAGGTGGAGCAAGCTACCAACACTCCTATCCTAGTATCTCCTATAATGCAAAACACATCTCCTTGCGGATATGTCTAATGTTATGCATTAAGGGAAGGGCCACTACCCAGACCGGTTTCGACCTTTATTGAGGTCTCTTCAGTGGGAGCCAGGACCTGCTAATGCCTCTGCCTGATATCTCGACTTGGGCCTGGCTCCCACTGAAGAGACCTCAATAAAGGTCGAAACCGGTCTGGGTAGTGGCCCTTCCCTTAATGCATAACATTAGACATATCCGCAAGGAGATGTGTTTTGCATTATAGGAGATACTAGGATAGGAGTGTTGGTAGCTTGCTCCACCTTTGCAACGAGTTGTCCTGGTGCTGTACCACCTTAACCCAGTCCTGAAGATACTTTCAGGCGCAAATTTTGTTTGCTCACACTTGGATAAAGGATTAAACTAAATTTATTATACTCTAACCAAGTGGAAAATAAACTTTCAACATCTTTCTCTAAATCCAGAGTAATTTATTAAAAAAGGGTGGCACACCAATTGGCAATTTCTATAGGTGGAGATGACCTGCTAATGCTTCTGCCTGATATCTCGACTTGGGCCTGGCTCCCACTGAAGAGACCTCAATAAAGGTCGAAACCGGTCTGGGTAGTGGCCCTTCCCTTAATGCATAACATTAGACATATCCGCAAGGAGATGTGTTTTGCATTATAGGAGATACTAGGATAGGAGTGTTGGTAGCTTGCTCCACCTTTGCAACGAGTTGCCCTGGTGCTGTACCACCTTAACCCAGTCCTGAAGATACTTTCAGGCGCAAACTTTGTTTGCTCACACTTGGATAAAGGATTAAACTAAATTTATTATACTCTAACCAAGTGGAAAATAAACTTTCAACATTTAAGTGACCATATCACCTGAGATCTAACACGTTCCTGGATGCTAGCAATATCAAGTTCTTTCCTAATATCATTTTTAATATGATATTGCCATTGATGCCACCTAATCTTTCTCAGGACTCATATTTATGGTCTCTAATCTATGGTTGTATTATTTCTAACCCAGCTCTCAGATCCATAAGTTAAAACGGGTTTGAATAGTCTTGTATACAGCTAATTTAGTGTTTTGACTAATTTCTCTCTTATTCCATATAAATTCATTCAGTTGACTTCCTACCACACCAGTTTTGTGGATCCTGTTGTCTATTTCCATATTTAATTTACTGTCTTCACTAAAAATCATGTCAAGTAGCTGAAATGTTTTTCTTGTTCTATCTATAGGTTCTCCAATTGCACTGCAGTTGATATTTTCAGTTCATATTGCAAGATTTTTATACCTCCATATTTGAGCATTTCTGGTCGAATATCATCTACTCCTGCTGCCTTTCCACATTTCAGAATTTTGATGGCTTTTTCAATTTCAAGTATGTATTATTGAATGCATGCCTGTTGAGTGTTTTTTACCACTGTGCTGTCACTGCTTGTTTCATTTAGCAATTATTCAAAGTAATTACTCCATGCATTGAGGATACCTTTTTCTCCAGTTTTCATGTGACTGTTTCAAAAAAAAAAAAAATCAGCTAATGCCTTTTTTGTTCCTGTATAGGGAGAAGGTGAGGCCGATTTTAAGCCCTATCTAACTTTTGGAGACTGTGGGCAGTTCAATCTCCACTGGTAGCCAATCAGAGATAGCTGCCCAAGGCTATCACTAATTAATCTGCACGCAGTGAAGAAGGCGGCTAGTAAGCGCTGCCATCTGGTGGTCCTAACACAATATATTTAATGTCTGAAAATAGTGTGGGTTCGATGGTCGATTTTCTTTAGTTTCTGGGAGAAAAAACCCGCTAGCCCGTGCCAGAGATCGACTAACTCTGGAACCGGTTGAGAAAAGGCTTAGAAAAAGTTCCTCTAGTCAGAGACTAGATTCGAACGCCTTTCGTCAAGCGCTGAAGAGTGCAAACACCACTTCTACTGAGCTACACACCTTTACATCTCTAATTCCTTTTACAGCACTCTTTCCTCCATTTCAGAGCTGCTGCTTCAAACTCCAGAATATCTTGACACCTTCTTCATATTTATTTTCTATGTTCTTACCAAAGTCTTCCCATGACTTTTGTTTACCTAGTTTTACATTTTTCTCTGTATTCCCTAAGAGCACAAGCTGACTTATTTGCCAGGAACTTTTGATGTGCTTTCTTATTTTCCTTCACTGCCTGTTTAATTTCCTGTGTCCACCATGAAGTTCTGATTTTTCTATCCTTGCAGACAACCTCACCACATGCCTCTCTGGCTGAATCAATCAGTGTTTTCTTCGGAGCTTGCCACTGAATCTCCAAGGTTTGATTCCTGTTCTCTCATTTTTTCTTCACTCATGTTTGTGTATCTGTGCTGTCACTGCTTGTTTCATTTAGCAATTATTCAAAGTAATTGCAGTTCACATCTGAGAAATGCTCAACTTTAATTCGCTTTAAAACTTTTTTTACATGTTATTCTTTTCAATATGAAATTCAATTTTATCCTGCTCAAGACTAAACGGTGATCACTTCCAATTTCAAATCTTCTGTACACTCTGGTGCCCTGCACCAGTGAGAAAACATCACTATCAGCAATACCATATTCAGCCTTTTCTTATTCCTTGCCTCTTCTCTCCATCTGAATTTGTGCACATTTTTATGTTGGAACATTGTGTTAGTAATAACCAGTCCATGTCCTGAGCAGAAATCCAACAGGTATTTGCCATTATTAGTTTTGGTCTTTTCTCAAAATTTTCCCAAAATATTTTTATATGTCTGACAATTATTTCCTACTCTGCTATTTAGATCCCCAAAAAGGACCAATTTATCATTTTCATGTGTCAGTTGCTTTCTCTAAAGCCTCAAAAAATTCTTCCGTTTCTACCTTAGAGCTTTCTGGGACATAGGCGCAAATAAGTCTCAATGTCCATTTCCCCATTCTGATATTTGCCCACATCACTACTTGATGTTGCCTGACATTCAAGTTTAGCCTCATATTTAGTGTTGAATACTATGGGTACATCTTTTCCTTGACTGTCATTGCCTGAATATAACATTTTGTATTTATTGCTTAGAAAGATCTCACCAGTTTTTGTCTTTTTCAGTTACCTCTATTATATGAATTCCACCCTCATCCAGCTCTATTTCCTTAACAGTCAGGATTCCTGTTGATAGTACAGATTTTGAACTCTGGTGATGTTGAGTTGGGTTGCCTTTTAGGATTTATTCCAGTAGCTGACTTTTCGCTGTCCACTTTAGAAAACAACAGGGGCCTTTTTTAACCAGCTATGTCCCAGCAAACATGAAATTCGTTCGTGCTGTAGTATGTTATTTCCTTACCATGAATGTTAAGGAAATAGAGCTGGCTCTATTTGAGACAAGGAGAGATGAGAGCTTGGTCCACCTTTACCACGAGTTGCCTCATTCCTGAAGATACTTCAGGCGCAAACTTTGTTTGCTTCTACTTGGATAAATGATTAAACTAAATTTACTATAGCCTAACCAAGTGAAAGAAACTTCCAGCTTTCTCTAAATCCAGGAAATTAGCAATAATTCAAACTTAATCATGTAGTACTGCATATTAGCCTATACATCCCTTGTTGGTTGGTTTCATATTAGGAAAATGGCAAAAGTATCATCTTGGGTCTCACAATCATCATCATCAAATTCCTGACATGTACCCACAAGGAATGTACAGGATATGATAATACTACATGAAAAATTTACATCTAGTACTATCAACAATTTTCCTCCAAATCAGTCTGTTACTTGTCAAGACTCGAAAATTATCAAATCTTATATTTCTATCATCTAAGGCACTTTGTACCATATCCATCCACCTATATCTTGGTCTTCCTTTTGGTCGTTTTCCTGCCAACCTGGCAGAGAAGACTTGTTTTGCTAATCTTTCTTCGCCCATTCTATTTAAGTGACAATACCACCTGATATTAGCTCTGCTAACACATTCCTGGATGCTGACAATGTGAAATTCTTTCCTAATATCCTTGTTTTTAAAATGATATTGCCATTGATGACATCTGTTCATGCCTCTAATCTTTCTCAGGACTCTCATATCTGCAGTCTTTGGTCAAGTGTTTTACTTTTGACCCAGCTCTCAGATCATAAGTTAAAACTGGTTTGAACACTGTCTTGTATACAGCTAATTTAGTGTTCCGACTAATTTCTCTCTCATTCCACATGAATTTATTCAATTGACTGCCTGCCATACCAGCTTTGTTGATTCTGTTATCTATTTCTATATTTAATTTACCATCTTCGGTAAAAATCGTGCCTAAGTAGCTGAAATGTTTTACTTGTTCCACAGGTTCCCCGTTCACAACACAGTTGACATTTTCAACAATTCTACGTATTTTCATTGTCTTTGTCTTTTCAATGCTGACCTTCATTACATGTATATTACAATGGTTATTCAATTTAGTCAGAGAATCTTGCAAACTTGTAACGGATTTATTTAGAAGTATAACATCGTCCGCATAAAGCAAAGAACTGATTTTAACATCTCCAATTCTGATATCATGTTTAATACCACTTTCCTTCATAATGTTATCCATATAGATAATGAATAACAGAGGGGATAATGTACATCCTTGTCTCGCACCAGATTTAACATTAAACCATCTTCCTGTACTTCAATTCTAACTGCTGACTTACAACTCAAATAAAGACTAAGTATTGCTTGATATAATGCCCCATTGATACCATATAACTGTAGCGTATTGAATAGCTTCTCTCCTGGGACCTTGTCATATGCCTTTTCCAGATTGAGAAAACTTAAATACAGATCTTTGTTATATTCCTATGCTTTCTCGACTATTTGTCGTAAAGTGAAGATCTGATCCTGACAGCTTCTATTTGGCCTGAATCCAGCTTGTTCTTCACCAAGCTTTTCTTCCACAATTTTTCTCAACCGTTTCTCAAGTATACTTGCATAGATCTTGCCAGGAACACTCAGTAGCGAAATATCTCTGTAATTCTCACATTCAGTTTTATTTCCCTTTTTATATATATATATGGGTACTATTAGAGCTCTACTCCAATCATTGGGAATTTGTCACTCTGTCCAAGCTTTCTGAACTATGTAGTGCAGCCACTGTAAGACTTTTATACCACCCTGCTTCAGCATTTCTGGTCGAATATCATCTACTCCTGCTGCCTTTCCACATTTCAAGCCTCTGATGGCTTTTTTTACTTCAAGTATGGATATGTATTCCTTACTGTATGCCTGTTGAGCGTTTTTTAAAACTGGGCTCTCACTGCTTGTTTCATTTAGCAATTTTTTGAAGTACTTACTCCATACTTCAAGGATATCTTTTTCTCCTGTTTTCATGTCACCTTTATTATCTCTAACTCCTTTTACAGCACTCTTTCCTCTATTTCTAAGCTTCTTCATCAATCTCCAGAATATCTTACCACTTCTTGATATTTATTTTCTATGTTCTTGCCAAAGTCCTTCCATGACTTGTGTTTAGCTAGTTTTACACAGGGTTTTGCTTTCTTACATTTGTTTCTGTATTCTCTAAGAACAAAAACTGACTTATTTGCAGGAACTTTTGATATGCTTTCTTTTCCTTCACTGCCTCTTTAACGTCCTGTGTCCACCATGGAGTTCTGATTCGTCTATCCTTGTAGACAACCTCGCCACATGCCTCTCTGGCTGAATCAATCAGGGTTCTCTTCAAGGCTTGAAGGGAACCACTGAATCTCCAAGGTTTGGTTCCTGTTCTCAAACTCTTTCATTTTTTCTTCAATAATCTGTGTATTTTAGTCTACAGTTCACATCTGAGAGCTGCTCAACTTTTATTCGCTTTAAAACTTTCTTACGTGTTATTCTTTTGAACGTGAAATTCAATTTCATCCTGCTCAATACTAAATAGTGATCACTTCCAATTTCAAATCCTCTGTACCCTCTGGTGTCCTGCACCAGGGAGAAAACATCAACAATAACATAGTCAATGAGACTTTTCTTATTCCTTGACTCTTCTCTGCATGTGAATTTGTGTACATTTTTATGTTGGAACATGGTGTTAGTAATAACCAGTTCATGTCCTGAGCACAAATCCAACAGGTATTTGCCATTATTAGCTTTGCTCTTTTCTCCAAATTTTTCCAAAATATTTTTGTATGTCTGACAATTATTTCCTACTCTACTATTTAGATTTAGATCCCCAAAAAGGACCAACTTTTCCTTTTTCTAAAGCAACTAAAAATTCCTCCACTTCTACCTTAGTAGAACCTTCTGTGGGACCATAGGCACAAATATAAGTCTCTGTTGGATTCTAAATGAAGAGAAATGAAAATGGTTAATACTTCTTTCAGAATCCACCATAATCCTCCATGTCAAAGGCGACTTGTAAATATTATTTGTTTGTCTCTTGCTTATAGTGTTATTCATATATAATTGCCTTGAATTTTGTTTATTATTATTTAATAATATAATCTTAAGTAATGTAATAGTAATAAAAAGGCTCTGTATAAAAATATTCTTTTAATTTACTTTATTATATAATATTATATAAGAAGCTGTGCATGTATGTTATAGAATTTGTGTTTATTATAATTTAATTGAATGTGATTTATATGAGATATGGATTATTTATTTGTATTTCTGAAAGAGAATGTATATATGTAACTTTAATGTACCCTATGTGAACTATATTTTTTTTTATTTATCATTACTGAAAGAGAAAGTAATTTTATGCAATTCTTCTGATTGGATTTTATTGGCTGTTGTCAAGGAAACGGAGTTAATTTTAGATAGGTATTCGAAGGGAAAAGTTGATATAAGCTGAACTAGCTAGAACCGTATTTTGACAGGAAGAATGGAGGTATTTTATTGGAAAACGAAAGTAAACAGAGGAGAGGCATTCATGATATCAAGGGGGTGGCAGTAATGAGGATTTGGAAAATTCAGTAAATAGATTATGAAAGGACCGGGAAATTAATAGGCAATTCGGAATATATCTACGGAATTCTAAAATTATTACAACGAATTCCAGTTGTTTCGAGGAAGAATAGTGCAAAGCTGAATTTAATGCATAGAAAACAAGGAATAAGTAGATTACCTAAAACGAGTGAATCAAGACTTGTGAAGCTCTATGTTTAATATTTCAGTTGTTATAGTGAAGATTTCTTTTGAATAGCGTTACTTTCAAGTGATAGTTAACTAGTTTTAAGTGTGCCTATAGTGAATCCAATGTATAAAAGATGTAACTAGGTAAGAGCAGTCCATTTTTTTATATTTCAGCGTTAAGAAATAAGAGTTAGCTCCGCCTGATATATCTTAACATTAACTGTGGCGTTCTACTAAAAATAGCCGAAATATAGAGCTTAAGTGTTTCCCTCTTGAAGTGATAACTGCCTTATAATTGAAGCAGTTATCTTAGTCAACAAACACTTTTGACTAAGAGAGAATTCTACTTTAAGAATATTTACTGTAAGATTCTGTAACATTGAACTGTGTGAACATTTTTAATTATTCAGAAGAATGTAGAATTGACAGCTGGATGTCTGATGCCTAATGTTTTACGTTTGTTATGAATATTTGAACTAAGCTGATTTGCATTATTTGTTTTCAAAGTTACACTTAAATGTACATGTTCTATAACCCTGTATTAAATATTTATTTCATTGAATTGAATTTGTTGTTTGCCCGATGTTTCTTCATTGCACTGCTCAAAAAAATATCGGACCTTGCAGAAGCCTTAATGACACTCGGCGTGTAGAAAAGTGAGATTGCAAGTTAGTTGATGATTGAATCCTCTATATTATATTTGGAAGAATGCAGAATTGACAGCTGGATGTCTGATGCCTAATGTTTTGTTTGTTATGAATATTTGAACTAAGCTGATTTGCATTATTTTGTTTTCAAAGTTATACTTAAATGTAGATGATCTATAACCCTGTATTAAAATATTTATTTCATTGAATTCAATATGTTGTTTGCCTGATTTTTCTTCATTGCACAACTCAAAAAAATATCGGACCTTGCGGAAGCCTTAATGACAATATTAACCTCGGCTTGTAGAAAAGTGAGATTGCAAGTTAGTTGATGACTGAATCCTCTATATCATATAGACTAATCTGAATATAGGGTGGTGCAGGAAAATATAAATTTCTTTATATTCGGATCAGTATCAATCAACATCTAACAAAGAAAATAGCGGACTCAAAGCCAGGATGTACGACACATCTCATTGTCCAATTCCCCATTCTGATATTTACACACATCACTCTACTCGAGACTGCCTGCCATTCAATATTAGCCTCTTATTTTGTGTTGAATACTATGGCTACTCCTTTTCCTTGTCTGTTTTGTTTGTCACCCCTATTATGTCGATCTGGTACTTATCTAATTCTTCAGCTAGCTCCATTGCTTTGCCATTCAGGCTTATGTTAATAGTACCGATCTTTAACTCTGGGGATGTTGAGTTGGGGTGTGTTTTAGGATTTGTTCCAATAACTGACTTTTCGATGTTCACCCTGGTTCCCTGGCAAAAACGTGGGCCTTGTTTAACTGGGCGATACCCCAGCCGGCATGAAATTTTGTCATGTTGTACCATCATTTTCTATATTGGTTTAAGCCAATAAGAATACAATTTGGTCAGCAAAATCCCAAATTGCCAGCCCATCCTCGTTCGTTCAGTATCCTGGTAGATACCCAACAGGGTGCACCATGAGAAGGTGAGGATTGGACATTAGGTCAGAAGCACTGGTCAGTTCTCTGCATTCCTTTATAGGCTATGTGGAGGTCTCCTCTCAGTTATATAGCTTTGGGTCTCACAATGAGACCTCAAATTAAGGTCAAAACTGGTCTGGGTAGTGACCTTCCCATAAAGCATTTGCATTATGGGGTACTAAGGTAATCGATGTGAAGTCAACCTCTACATATGAGGAGACTAGTCGTGAAGTTACTACACTTAAGCTTGAGCACAGGAAGAATTTGTCAAGTATAGCATACATTGTAAGGGCTATGTTTCTTCATACTCTTCAAAAAAAAAAAACTGGCATACTGCATTTCCCAGCAATATTTGAATTTAATTTCGTTTACAATTTATCATATCTTCGTTTTTGTGTGTTACTTAAATTTGTTTTTATGCAACTGATAGGTCTGTCAACAATGACAAAGTGTTAAAAATGAATGAATGTTTTTTTAAGCCTCTAGCAAAAAGTCCTTCCAATTTTGTAAATAAAATATTCTGCAGTGAAAGTAGGCAAATATATTTTCCTCATACTAAGAAGAAATTTCTTTTCCTTTTCTTAATGGATTACATTAAGGTGTCCTTATAATTGGAATGGTATGAAAGTAGCCTGAACCTTGGAACAATTCCTATTCAAAATGGGTTCATCATATAAACAATATATATTTTTGCAACACTCCATCCACTTGGCATGGGACTACAATAACAGCATAAGGAAATTCCTAGAAATTACAACATTTGGGAATGTAGGGATAGACTAATGACTGCCAGTGTCTCATATCAGACAGAACTATACATGCTCTTGAACCAAAAACTAACCCTTCCATCAAACAACTGTGATCTTATTTCCTGAATTACAATAAATGAGCTAAGTATCATTGTGTAATATTCACCAATCGGTTGCCTTGACTAGTGCTGATTCTCTAGCACTAGCCATACCTAGGGTCAGAGAATCATGCCTTTGGAGTCAAACAATATCCAAGCATTAGTTGCCTATAAAGTTACTGAGAAAATTTTTTTTTTCAGCAAGTTCAAACTGCCAAATATTAAATACTATTATGATTCAGGGTCAGTGTTTAATTCAAGACATCGCACGTAGTTTCAGATCACAATACATCCGTGGGGAGAATACTACAGTCACTCATATGGCAAACTCATAGGGTTGGTCCAGTGGAATAATTTGCTACAAGTGATTTCTTTTAGTCTGTTAATTTATTGTTGTGGTTTGCTATAGTGAGTCAACTGTATTTGCTTCCAGAATATACCCTAAGAAAAATTTTATTTTGACTTTAATGGCTTTGATAACCAACCAAATCTTTTTTTGGGCAAACAAAAATGAAGATAGTAATTTCTTGTTGTTCCAGTATTGTCCTGTTCAATAACTAATTGCTATATCAGGCATAGAGTTGGATCTCACTACAGCAAACTTGGAGGAGGGGGTTGAAGATCTGGTTTACTATAGGGCATTTCCTTTAGAATAGCAGTGAGACTAAACGAATTAATTTGGCTAGGACTTTTCTGATCCTCAGACATTCTATAATTAAGACCGACTACTTTTCTGGATTTGCACAAAATTCTATAGTAAATCTGTCGTAATAATACAAGAGTTCTAATCCCAGTAAAGACCCACTCATCTCAAGATGTGTGCATGCATTATCAAAGTTGTTACATCAAGTATTGCTCGTCTCACTATTTTTCACTTCTTGTAAATTGTTTTTTCTGTTGTTTCATATTTTCTTTAGTGTAATTCACTGTATGTACAGTGCAGGACACGATAGATAGGTGAGAGCTATCATTTCTCAAAACTCCAGTCCCCCCCCCCTCCCCCCAACACATACATAATTTTAATGATTATTCTTTTCACATTTAAAGGAAGTGGAGTGTAGTAATGCAAATGTCCAGGACTAATCAGCATTTGTTTTCTTGCATCAATTAATCAATGCAACAGACTATTTTCTCTTATGACTAAAAATACCACAACTGGACATATTTGTAGTGTTGTATTTATACAAAAAAAAAAAAAAAAAAAAAACCTTGACCAAATGTTTATCATGATTTTAAAAAAATAAAGAATAAGTTTCCTATTTTATTCAGTACTGTTATGGCTTTACATAAAACTATCTTTATGCTCATTTGCTGGTACTTCCTTTGCCTACTGATGAAGTAGATTCTCGCTGGGAAGCAGACCGACGACGACGGAGTTCTTCAGAGCGTTTTTCTTTAGCTTCTTTAGCTCTTTGAGCAAGAAGACGTGCATAGTCAGCTGCTTCATCTTTACGTTTCTGGGCACGTTTACGCTTGAGGGCAAGTCGATGGCGTTTCCTTTGGAGCATAACTGGGGTAACAAGGCGCTGAATTTTGGGAGCCTTTGTTTTAGGTTTCTTTCCTGCAAAAGAATAAATAACTTTGAATGCATTTAATATAAACCAAAGACCATAAGTTTCTTGAAAAATAAATCTGTATACTAAAAATACTGAATGAGTTTTTGTTCGATTTCTGCCTGGTCTCTGAAGAGAACCAACCAGGTCAAAACAGCTATCAGACCAGTGAAACCTTTTTAAAAAAATGCACTAATAAAAGGTGAATATATGGATGCTTGGACAGTGCTCATATCTTAAGTAGTGCAAGCTAAGGCAACTCTGATGATGAGGATTGTATTCTCATAAGCTCTCTGGTCATTTTTTTTACAAAACTTTCAGTTTCTATAAACATTTAGCTTTGATATATTGTTGGATCTAATATCCACTTTGCCTATATAAATCTGTATAATCAAACCATATTAAATATAATTAGGACAAGCAGGCATACAGGAAATTTTGTGGTAGTATTAAATTATGAAGTTCATAATTTTACATGGTGTGACATAATATGACATTTCCACAATGCTTCTCTATCAATGCTGTCAACAGCTTTTTGAAAATCAACAAAGCTATAAAGATCTGACTGCAATTCCACTGACTGTTCTATCATTATTCTGAGTGTTGCTATTTGATCTATACATGACCTGTTGGCTATAAATCCTGCTTGTGTTTCCCTTAGCTTTTGGTTTATTTCTTTTTTTAATTCTAATAATATTCTTGTATTTTCCTTGTGTTGCATAATGATATTCCTCTCCAATTACTGCAGTAAGTTAAATCTTTTATTATTTTGATCAGGTATTTAGCCATTCTTCCTGCATTCATATTTGATTAAGAAATGGGTCAAGTACATTCACTGTTAAATTAATCTTTTCCATTTTTACTTTCTTTTAGTGCTTATTGTATTGCTTTTTTTGTTTAAATTTCTTTGGCATCTATTTTTAATATTTTTCTTTTCTTTCTGGTAATTTCAATATTTTTCAGGTTCATCTCTATTCATTATCTCTGACATATTCTACCCATCTTTTATTTTTTTTTTATTGTTTATTTCCTTGCTTTCTTTAATATAATATCTACTCTTTCTTGCCTATTATTTATTCTCATATCACCTGGCTGCAATTTCTGCCTCATTTAGTAGGTTTCGATAAATTCTCTTATCTTTTCTTGCATTTTCTTAATCTCTTTATGTATTTATTTATAATTTCTCTTGTAATCTGATGTTATTCTTATCTTGTATTTCTTTCTTTCTTCAATTTTGAGTTGTGTGTGTGAAGATATCCATTCTTTGTCTTTTCTTCTATGCACTCCTTGTATTTTTTTTCTAGTCTTTGTCTTGTTATCGCTTACCTTTATACCAAATCTATTACAACAGTTATTTGATTCAGTCAAGGAATCTTTCAGACTTGTACCAGATTTATTTAGAAGTATAACAATCATCTGCATAAAGTAGAGCTGAGATTAACATTTCTCAGATCTACAAAACTTAAATACAGATCCTTACAGTGAAATATCTGATCCTGACCCCACCTATTTGTTCAGCTTGTTCTTCCCCAAGTTTAATTTGCATAAATGTTACCCGAAATTGTTGGCTAATTTTGACAGTAATATATCAGAACACCAAAAGATAAGTAAATAATTATTTATCGACTTACTGCTGATATTTCGCTGGTGTTATAACCAGCATCTTCAGAGCACAAAACACAGTTTGTCACAATATGCGAGACTACAACAACATGGTGTAATAATGGGACTAGTTTGAAAAATTGTAGCAACAACACAAAGACTAAAGTCCTAATTAGACACCCTCTATGTAAAAAAAAAAACAGAGAGAAAGCAGGTACTAGTTGTCTAACTAGTACCTGCTTTCACCCAAAACTTAGGCAAATTTATACAGCCATATTTGTTAAGATGTGTTAAACATACTCCAAATCTTAACAAATATGACTGTATAAATTTGCTTAAGATTTGGGAGACAGTCATCTTAAGACAACTAGCACCTGCTTTCTCTCTCTCTTTTTTTTTTTTTTTTTTTTTTTTTAAAACACAGAGGGTGCCTAATTAGGACTTTAGTCTTTGTGTTGTTGCTACAATTTTTCAAACTAGCCCCATTATTATGCCATGTTGTTGTAGTATCGTGTATTTTGACAAACTGCGTTTTGTGTTCTGAAGACTTGTTATAACACCAGCAATAACTCAATAAATAATTATTTACTTATTTTTCTGTGTTCTGATTTATTACCATAATATAAAATTATCGTAATATCAAAATTAGTCAACATGCACGATGAACACATAAGCCTTTCTAAACGTTACCTGAAATACTCAGTAGTGATATTCCTCCATAACTGTCACATTCAGGTTTGTGTCAATTTTTAAAGATGGATATGAGAGATGTACCCAATCATCTGGACTTTGATCTGAATCATACAGTGAAGCCACTGGAAAACTTTTATACCACTATATTTGAGCATTTCTGGTATCATTGTTTAAGCTGCCTTTCTGTTTTGCAGGTTTCTAATGGCTTTTCTATTAGGTATTGATATTTTCTCCTGATTGCATTCCTCTTGAATATTTTCTGTCACTGCTTATTTAATTTAAGAATGTTTCTATATAATTACACAAAGAATATTTTTATCCTCACTTTTTATGCAGCCTTTTTTCATGATTCCTTTTAAGTACTATTTCCTGTATTATTTTTGAATCACTTCCAGACATTTTATCACCTTTGTAATATCACTGTCATCATCTCCACAGAATCAGACTCATCATGGGCCATACTAACCATTATTCACACACTACTTACCATACCTCACCTTGAGCTTATCAACAAAGTACTCCCAACCATCTGTGGAAACCCACTCCACCCTCCAAACAAAAATTCTAGTCATCATAACCTTGCACAATTTACAGGAGTGATCATTTGATATCAATCCAAAACTCCCAATAGTGAAAGCTAACTGTCGTTTAGGATTCAGAACTAACTTTGCCAAGACTGGGCTAGTTAGCATTATGGCTTACCAGTATTGGGTCTGTAACCTGCAAGAATAGAAAACTGTCAATGTGTGTAAGAGACTAGCTAATTCACCTTCAGTTTTGAAAAAGTTCCTCACATCCCAAATGAGATTTGAACTAGTGAAATGCAAACTGCAGATTCACCGTTTATGACAGTGATGCAATATTTCATACTGAAGCTATATGCAGCTAATTTTTCTAAAAAATAACTTCATGAATAAATTTAATACAGTATTATTATATGCATGAAAATAATTAGAAAGAAAAAGGAATTTTTTCTGGGGGAAAAAGTTTAAGGAAGGCTGTTCTGAATAACAGGTGTACGAGGGTGGTCTGAAAAGTTCTTGGCCTCACCCATAGATGGCAACACTATCGACAAGATGTTTTTTTTTTCTAAGTTGGTACATCTGCCACAAGCATCCATGTAAAATTGCAAGTCATTCTATCAAGTAGTTTGTTTTATACAGCTGTCCAAAGCAAAAGTGTTGTCTGCATCCCTTGAAATGGATAAAATTTAGTATTGTGCAGTTATAAAATTCTTTGTAAAAGAAGGTTTAATGCCAAAAGAAATCCATTCGAAGTTCATAAAGGTTTATGGGCACTCTTCTCCTTCGTTTTAGACAATTAAGAGATTGGCCGTTGAGTTTAAACATGGCCGTACCAGCATAGAAGATGATCCACGTGAAGGACACCCAAAAAGTCTAACACCAGAAATCATTGATTGAGTGGTATTGGATGACCGGTGAGTCAAAGTGCGTGAAATTTCTGAGATTATAGGCATTTCAAAAGAACATGTAGGATATATTTTGCATGAAGAATTGCCAGTGAAAATGCTTTGTGCAAGATGGGTGCCACACTTGCTCACAGCAGATCAAAAATGCACTTGCATGAAAATCTCTGAACAGTGCTTAGAGCATTTTAACAAGAATAAAACTGATTTTGTGCGATTTATTACTGTGGATGTGACTTGGATTCACCATTACACACCAGAATCCATACAGTCAAAATAGTGGACAGAAGCCAGTTGTTCAGTGCCAAAGAAGACAAAGTTAGTTCCATCAGCAGAAAAGGTCATGGCATCAGTGTTTTGGGATACTAAAGGCATTTTGTTTATTAATTATCTTGAAAAGGGTAAAACAATAACCGGAATATTATTCCGATCTTTTAACCAGACTAGACGAAAAAATTCATGAGAAAAAAAATCATATTTCACCAGGACAATGCACCTGCCCACAAAGGTGTTTTGACAATGGGAAAATTAAGAGATTTGCACTATGAATTGTTGGAACATCCACCCTATTTCCCAGATTTGACTCCCTCTGACTTCTATCTCTTCCCAAAACTAAAACTATTCCTCATTGGTCAGCATTTTTCTTCAAATCAAGAGGTGATTGTAGCTATACAGGGGTATTTTGCGGATCTTAATGAGAACCACTACAGGGACAGGATAATGGTGCTGGAGCATCGCTAGAATAAATGTATTAGTCTTAAGGGAGATTCTGTTGAAATATAAAAATAATTTTGAAATTATAAATTTGTTTTTCCATTGTTAGGCTGAGAACTTTTCAGACCACTCTTGTAGATATAATGGTAGAACTGAAAGAGAGGTGTTAGGAGCTGAACTTATGTAATAACATAAAGGGAAAAGATCTTGCTTTTGAGAAATGTGACAGCACTGTGTTCAATAGTAGTGAAATTCACTAGTTTCCTTAATGAAGAGGAATGGAATAGAAGGAATAGTATGGATGAAGTCACGGTCCTTATGCCATCTGTTCACTCCACTTGCACTGACAGAAATGTGATGAGTAGGCACCATCCATGGACATGCAATGGATGACCAATGAGGAAACAGGTGAGGCCCACAGAGAGCACAACGGTGACTACAAGATGGTAGCTGGTAAGAAGCCCTCTAGGACAGTCTTGATAGAAAAACTTTCTGTGGGACCACAGTCACAAACAAATTTCATTGTCCATTTCCCCATGAAACAGCACAAGCATATTATACATTTGGCACTTTAGAAATGTTTCAGATTTGTTGATTTTAACAGATGCTATGGGCTGGAGTTAGAGTTCAGTATTTAAGGTAAGCTAAATTTTTATCCTGAATTCTCCAAGACATCAGCTACACTTGAAGAACCAGGGCTTGGATAGCAGTTGGAGGTTCTGTGTAGAATGAAGATCTTCATTCTAAGATTACTTCAGTTACTCAGCTAGAGCATGAGAGTGGAAACAATAATCAAAACATGGAAAAGAAAGACAGAAATATAAGACATCACCTCAATCAGTACTGTTGTAGTACCCTAAGATACAAGGTTGAGAGTAACTAAGTGGAGAAGGTTAGAGTTGCAAAGTAAGTGGGAAAAGGATTATTAAGTATTATGGCTGGTAGGAAAACAATTTGTATTAGATTATTACTGATAGCTAATTTGGTTTCTGTTATAACTCAGTCTGTGAAGGAAAACCGGTTTGAATTATGAACAATGATGTTTCCAAAGAAGATGATCTCACTGCAGCAGACAAAAGCAACAAAGTGAGAAAAGCAAACCATACAGAGGGGATTGAAGGGTTAGTAATCTTTGGCATAGAATGTCTGATCTGACAAACATAGATGTGCTCACCTTATAGAAGGAATCATGCAGAGTATAGTTAAGATAAACTGTAGTTATAGTGTGCCAGCTGCAGTTTTTTGTTTATGTTTTCTGCCTATTTTATTCTTTTTATTGCTGGTTTTCATACAAAAATTTAATGTGCAGATTTACAGAGATATAGTCAATATCTGGTACATATTACAAATCAGTATGTCTAAACATTTTTGTTATAACAATAAGAAATATTACCTTCTTTAGGAGGAAGTGGTCTTCTAACAACATACTGACGAACATCATCTTCTCTTGACAAGTTAAATAATCTTCGAATTTTGCTAGCTCTCTTAGGTCCAAGTCGACGAGGTATGTTACTATCTGTCAAACCAGGAATATCTTGTTCACCTATAAAAGAAAACCTTGTATTTTCAATGTACTACTTAGCTTCTATGAAATATCTCAAACAGCACATTCAAAGATGTTATAAGATTCAAAGCCAAATATTACTCTGATGTTCAGATTTGCATGGTGTAGAGCTCACCATGAAGTGCGATTCCCAGCTGTAATGAATCTATGGAAATATCTCAGTTGGGTTATTTCCATAGATTCATGGCTAAGATTAGAAAAAGACCTTGTAGAAAAATATCATCTACCTTAGGCAAAATATTGTGCAAAGAATTATATGAGCACTCCATTTATCAGTGAAAAACCATATGCCTCAGCAAGGCAATGGAATGAATGTTAGGTGACCATACATTGTACATAATACCATTACAGCATCTGAAGCTGTCTGATTGACATGCTTAACCACGTTGCCGTCAATATGAATCAAATACATCACTCCTCTACACTTCGTATCCATCATATATTTCAATGCAATATCAATGGTATTACAATTTTAATATGCACTTCGCATCCATGATATCTTGGACGTATGTATACATCCTGGCCGGTTGGGTAATTAATGACTATTATCTACAATATTGGAAATGACGTTGTCTATAGAACTCTGCAGTGAGTTATTATCATAGGATTCCTTATTAGTCAATCAGTTTATACAATGCAGCATAATTAAAACAATCAAGAGCAACTATGGTTAAGGTCAAAGATGAAAACATTATGGAAAAAAGAACCAAGTGTTGAAAGGGGGTTGCACGTTCCCGTTCCTACTATCAATGCATCAGTGAATTCTCTCAACCAATTTTCTCAAAGGCACTCATGGCTAGAGGTTTGTGCCAGATCATGTACTTTTTTTTTAACAATCCCACTCACAAAATTTGTAAACCTATAGCACATTAATGCTATAATAAAGCTATAAGGTAGATAATCCAAAGATACTCTTCTAAAGACCAAACATGATACTTTTTTTAAGCTACTTTAGCTCCTACTGAGAGTGGAAGTCTTACTGAGCAATGATAATTATCTACTACCTACTCACAAATATCAATGCCACTGGAATTGTAATCCATAGCCTTAGGGTGAAGACCAGAAACTGTTTCCACTTAACTGTCAAATGAACACCATGGTCGCAGCTTCTGTACTACTATGTATAAGCCAAATATTATTACTCTGATGTTCAGATTTGCATGGTATAGAGCTCACTATGATGGGTGGCACAAAAAAATATGGTGTATTGTGGTTTGAACTGATTCCCAACTGTAATGAATCCGTGGAAATATCTCAGTTTAGTGATATTTCCACGGATATATCACTTATTTCCAATTATCTGGTTATTATCTTGATAATGAATCTTATTATCATACTGCAAAAACTATGACCATGGTTTCAAGTTATGCAGCACACAGCAACTTAGTGTTACAATGTCTTTAAACACACACGTTACCCCCAACACATATGCAAGAAGCAAGCAGTTTGACTGGCAATTATGGTTGATGCAATTAAGGCCACAGGCTAGTTTTATATCTGTTATTACATATGATTTTCTGATCAGTTTGCCTATTTTGTAGGATGAAAACCCCTGCAACTTCCACACGAAAGAAGCAAACTTTAACTGAAGTCTGTAAGGTTCTTCACATCCTAGATGGGATTCAAATCATAGATACTAAGTTCCAGAGGCTCCCCACAAGAAGCTGTAAAATTCATGACACCAGTTCTAAGCATGGGCAAGTGCTTAAAAAATAGAAACATGTTTTTTTTTTTTAATTGGAAATAGTTCAAAAACTGTGAAGAAAACTATTCTAGAGAACCAAGGTAGATGGAAAGAAACAGGACGATTAATTCACGTTTCTTTTCAATGTTGATAAATAAGTTCTGTTGTGAAGGAAGGTGCAACTTAAATGAGAACAGCCTTTGAAGCTGATCGTATCTAACAGAAGTTTACTATTATAGTTAGAAATGTTTATGTTCATAAAGTTAAGTGCTAAAAAAGGAAATTTAAAATACGGAGTTTATTATGTGCACGTCTTTTTTTTATGCATCATTTATGTCATAAATGAAATTAAATTTCCTACATGGAAGATAACAGTTTATAGAAGTAGAAATTTTGTAATTATAAACAGCAGTTAATTGTATATGCACCAGTTTAGTAATAATATAAGGGAAGCATGCATGGAGAATGCTGTTTTATTATAATAGATTTCAAGGGTTTTTTCAGTGTTCTTCGAGAGATACACCTTACCAATTGCATTTATAGTCGTGTAGTCATGTCATAGGTTTACAATGCCTTGACCACTTCATACTCTAATGATATTAAATTTCATCTGGGTGTACTTCTCATATCACTTGGCTGACCAGTTTGTGGTTTACTGATGCAAAGAGTTGAATGCAATACTGCATCTTTACAAAGGTTCTAGCAGTACAAGGTATTTCAAAATAAAAAGCGCACAGCTAAATAACATGTACAAGGAAACAAATTTCAAAAATTGAGCAATGCCACTATTTCCATATAAACTGCATTTATGATCAATTCATTTCTATAAATTAATTATTTATTAAAAATTAACTTTATGCAATTTGTCCATGTCTGATAAGATCTACACAAGCGTACATGGCTCAGCCATAAGTAAAAACTGTATTCATTTGAGTGAAATGCTTCATCCCATTAGAACATAGTACAATGGTGAGACAGGTGTTAGACTTGTGCTTTGCATTATGTGATGCAAAGCACAACCTAGGAGATGTGCTTTGCATTATGGGAGATACTAAGACAAGGGATGAGAGCTTGGTCCATCTTTACCATGAGTTGCCTCAGTCCTGAAGATACTTCAGACAAACTTTGTTTGCTTACACTGGATAAAGGATTAAACTAAATTTATTATTATGATTCCAAAGTAGCTGGGTATCCAGCACAATCAAACGTCAAAATTAAGTACTTGTTTGATACAATAATTATAAATCATTAAAGCAAATGGTGCATCATACACAGTAGAAATGGCCTGTAAAGGATTGAAGCTGCTGATATGCAAGCACTCCTGGCAGCATTCCTGGTACCATACCACACCTATCTTTCCATCATCAGCAAATAGCTGTATTCACTTGTCAAATCCTTCCCAATATCATCAATGGACAGACTGAATAACAGTGGACCAAGCACTGATTCTTGTGGTACAAGGTTCACCACTGGTTACTTTAAATCTTGCAGACTCTCATTCCCATATACCACTTATTGACATCTGTCAGTCAGCCATCCTCTTATCCACGCTAATATTCTATAATCCAAACCCATATTCCCCAATTAAAGCAACAGTCTACCATGCTGTATTCTGTCAAAGGCTTTAGCACGATACAAAAGTATCATGGTGTATCCATTCCCCTTGTCTAGTTCGCTGGTAATATTGTTACAGAATGTGAGCAAATTGCTAAAACATGACCTTCGCTTAGTAAACCCATCTTGCTCATTGCAAAGTAGAGATTCACTGTCAACCCATTTCTGAATGAGAGTCCTAACCAATTTTCCAAAATCTTCACCACCACTCCTGAGATACTAATTGGTCGATAGTTGGATACATCAGTCTTTGCACCACCCTTATGCAATGGAATTACCATACATTCTTTCCACTTCTGCAGAATCTTCCCTGTTCTGAGACTCATATTAAACAGCTTGGTCAAAGGAATAGCCAGTTCAGCTGAACACTTTTAGCACACATGCTGATATCCCATCAGTCCCTATTGCTGAATTCTTATTCAGTTTGTGAAAGAGCTCTATTACCTCATCCTCATACACCTGAGTTTCGTCATTCAGTGAAGAGGTAGAAGTGAACTCAACAGTACGTGCAACAGTGAACTGTTGCATGCACCAGGCTGATAGCTTTTAACAAAATGGGCACTCATTAGTTGAACAACCTCTTCTATATCTGTAACCCTCACACCATCTGCATTTAGAAGTTATTCTTTCATATTCATTCTTTCTTTTACCTGCAGCATATCGATAGAATTCTTGTGGGTTCTCTTTAGCACACAAAGCCAATTTCTTTTCATACTGAGACTTTGCTTTCTGTGCAACAGTTGTGACTATTCAGGCCTGCTGCTTATAATTTTCATAATGCACACGGCATTCCTTCCACATCATCCTTTTCTTACGTATCTCTTGTTAATGAGATTACACATCCATTTGACTCCTACCTTATTTATTCTTCGAACTCTTGGTACACTCTAATATCACATCATTGTTTAAATGCTTCCCATGCACTGTCGATAATCTTCCCATCCATCAACCGATCCCATTCCACTCAAGTATACTACTTAGTTGGTCATAATTTCCTGCTTTGTAATTCAGCATAAACTTTTCTGAATGGAACATTCATAAATTTAGTCACTTCCAAAGTGAGTACAGCATGATCACTCACCAACCAAAGGCAGAATAGTTACGTCTTTAACTGAAATGCCCTCCAACACAATGATGAAATCTAACACTCTTTGACCTCGAGTTGCTTCTGTCACATGCTGCTTGATGAAGTCGTCCTGCAACAAAACAATCCAACTGTCCAAAATTATCCAATCAATATTTGGATTAGTCTCCCATTATGATTACTCATTTTACACTCATCTTGTCTATTTGGTGATGCATTTCTTCATCAATAGCAACTGATCCACCAAAGGGGGTGTACAGAATATGATAGTACTACATGAAAAATTTACATCATGACTAACTTCCTATCTACAATTTTACTCCAAATCAGTCTGTTACTTGTCATGACTCCAACATTATCAGATCTTATATTTCTATTGTCTAAGGCACTTTGTACCGTATCAATCCACCTATATATCTTAGTCTTCCTCTGGGTCGTTTTCCTGCCAACCTGGCAGAGAACACTTGTTTTGCTAATCTTTCCTTGCCCATTCTGTTGTGTGACCATACCACCTAGATTAGCTCTGCTAATGCATTTCTGAATGCTGACAATATCAAGTTCTTTCCTAATATCCTCGTTTTTAATATGATATTGCCATTGATGCCATCTGTTCACACCTCTAATCTTTCTCAGGACTCTCATATCTGCAGTCTCTAGTCTTTGGTCAAGTGTTTTAGTTCTGACCCAGCTCTCGGATCCAACTGTCTTGTATACAGCTGATTTAGTGTTCCGACTAATTTCTCTCTTATTCCATATGAATTTATTCAATTGACTAACTACCATACCAGCTTTGTTGATTCTGTTGTCTATTTCTATATTTAATTTACCATCGTCACTAAAAATCGTGCCTAAGTAGCTGAAATGTTTTACTTGTTCCACAGGTTCCCCGTTCACAACACAGTTGACATTTTCAACAATTCTCCCTATTTTCATTGTGTTTGTCTTTTTATTGCTGACCTTCATACCATATCTATTACAACAGTTATTCAATTTAGTCAAGGAATCTTGCAAACTTGTAGCAGATATATTTAGAAGTATAACATTGTCTGCATAAAGCAAAGAGCTGACATTAACATCTCCAATTCTGATATCATGTTTAATACCACTTTCCTTCATAATGTGATCCATATAGATAATGAATAACAGAGGGGATAATGTACATCCTTGTCTCACACCAGATTTAACATTAAACAATCTTCCTGTACTTTTTTCAATTCTAACTGCTGACTTACAACTCAATAAAGACATTGCTTGATATAATGCCCCATTGACACCACATAACTGTAGCATAGTGAATAGCTTCTCTATTGGCACCTTGTCATATGCCTTTTCCAGATCGACAAAACTTAAATACAGATCTTTGTTATATTCCCATTCTTTCTGAACTATTTGTCGTAAAGTGAAGATCTGATCCTGACAGCCTCTATTTGGACTGAATCCAGCTTGTTCTTGTACTATGTCCCTCTGTCCAAAAAGAAACAGAACTTTTGATAGAAAATAAAACACAGGCCACTTATAATTACTCAAATCATTTATTTCAATCAATATACTCTCCATCAGCTTCGATGCAGCATTTGGCACAGTCAATTAATTTGTTAAATGAGTTTTTATATCAGTTTTTGGGATACTGTTGAGGGACGTGGTTAATGCTGCTTGAACGTTTTCAATGGTGTCGTATCGCTTTCCTTTCATTGGCAAATGAAGTCAGGGGGAAGAGAAAGAAGTCACAGGGTGCTAAATCAGGTGAATACGGTGAGTGATTCAACACACAAACTTGGTTTTTGCTCAAAAACTGTCTCACAATGTTCGAACGATGAGATGGTGCATTATTATGCAAAAGTGACCAGCTAATATTCATGCTGTACGTGACGAATTCTTGCTATCAATCGCTTCAAAACTTTGAAATAAAACTCGCCATTGACTGTTTGGCCAGGCAGTACGAATTCTTTGTAGATAATGCTCTTGGAATCGTAGAAATAAATCAGCATTATCTTTACTTTTGACTTCTCCAACTGACTTTTTTCGGATTCCCCCTCTTCTGGTGGTCTCCACTCAGCACTCTGGGGCTTTGTTTCGGGCTCATACTCAAAACACCACGTTTTGTCAACGTTAAGTTTCAAGGAAGTTTGAGTCCTTACGAGTTGTTTTAATGAAGTCCCTGCAGCGTTCAATGATTCAATAAATTTTTTGGTCATCAGTCAACTTGTTGGGAATAAATTGCGAATTAATTTACGAAGGCCCAAACTCTCGGTCAAAATGTTGCGCACAGTTGATTTTGGAATCCCCAATTCATTTTTAATCAATCTCACAAGCAATTTCGGGATAATAAAATATTAACTTTGCTCGGCCCAGTTTTTGAACAGTCCGGCTTTTTGTCGTCCTCAAGCATCTCATGACCACTTCAAAATTGCTTAAACCAGTCATAAACTTGAGTATGGGATAAGCATTCATCACCGTATGCTTTTTGAAGCATTTGATGTGTTCCGGTAAAATGTTTACAAAGTTTAACACAAAAGTCAATAGCGGCTCTCTGTTTGAAACTCATTTTCCGACTGTTCGTCAAAACACACTGTCAGTCTTGGCATAACTCAGCTTCTAATGAAACAAATGTCATTTTCAGTTGACAATCGCTTTAAGTTGTGTTTTCAGTCGATTTTCAGTTGTGTCAACTGAAAATGTGTGTCATTTTCAGTTGACACAACACTAATGAGGGTTGCTGCTTTCGACAACAAAAAGATACAACAGGTAGCACCACTAGTTTCTTCTATTTTCGAAAAGTTTGGTTTCTTTTTGGACAGAGAGTGTAATTGACCTTGTTAGATTCAACTTCACACCAGATGACTTCAAACTCATTTCCACATGAAATACTGTTAGTAGTAGTAGTAGTATTAAAATCATAGGTCTCAACTCTAACTGGATTCAAGTCATCTGATATCATTAGCAGCACCCCACCTCTTCTCGTATCCTTCCTAAAAATAGTGTACCCTTTACACTAGATACCAGGTTAGTATGTCTGATTCTGACAGCCAGATCTCACTAATACCTACAATCTGAGGCCCCAACATATTGACTTAAGGCAACAAACTCTACCCCTTTGTTTCTAATACTCCTAGCATTCATGTACAGACATAAATCTACCTGCATACTGTTTTGTATACTCTTATCTGCATTCTGCATGACACTGTTGGACAACTTGCAGATCTCTATTCTTTTCTAATGCCTTATACATGTAGACATCTTTGAACACGTTTGATGGTTCCGAACTGGACGAACACAAAGTCAAAATCGTTCTCTCCTTGTCAACATTTCCATGACAAAGCTCATTCCCGTCATTAACAGTTATATAACATTGTCGCTCTCTTACACTCACATTTTCACCATTCTTCCCTTTATAATTTAGTTTCCCTAACCGTGTTAGGTCTCATACCAGTTATAAGTTTTTCTAGACTCCCGATACTAAATGCATTCAGGTGTAGGCCGTCCCTCTTATACAAATCCATCTTTCCTCAAACTTGGATCCATTTCTTCTACACAGCCTATGCATTGAATCATTTGCAATCATAGCCCTTCTTAATTCATTTTTAATATAGAGGTTACTGACGATTTTCACTTTCTCACTCTTCCAACAACCCTTTCATGTTCTCTCGTATACTGAACTTATCACAAGTCGTTAGTATCTACTACAATGATTTCCTTTACTTTTCTTTTTTGTTTTTCAATTACTTCCTTTATATTCTTAGTTTTTGCTCCAGGAAAACTTGAAGTTATAACTAACTCATCAATAGCATGTTTTATTATAGAAACACTAAACCAAATAATTTCTTTATTTTTACAAACGTCACTTACACGATTTCCATCACTTTCTGACTCACCTGTTTCCGTGCTCTGTTCTTCTTATTTTGTTTGTTACTTATTTTCTTTTTCTACTATGCTCATTTAAACGCCTCTCAACTTTTTGTAATTCCCACATCATCTCTCTCTGATGATCTGCTTTAATTTTGCTATTTTGGAGGTTAATTAAATGTGAGTTGTAAGTCAGCAGTTAGAACTGAAGGAGGTAAAGGAAGTTTGTTTGATATTGAATGAGGTGTGAGACAAGGGGGGGGCCTCTTATTCATCATCTATATGGATCACATTATGAAGCAGAATGGTATTAAACCTGATATCAAAATTGGAGATGTTAATCTCAGCTCTTTACTTTATAAGATGATGTTATACTTCTAAATAAACCCAGTTCAAATCAAATCTCCTTGACTATAATAACTGCTGTAATAAATTTTGTAGAAAATCAGGAGTAAATAAACAAAGACAATGCAAATAGACAGAAGGAAGTTATCTGAAAAGAGAATCTATAGAACAAGTAAAACATTTCATTTAAGCACAATTTTTAGTGAAGATGGTAAATTAAATTTGTAAATAGACTGCAGAATTAGCAAAGCTGATGTTGTGGGAAGTCACAACTGAATAAATTTATATGGAATAAGAGAAATCAGTCACAATTAATAACACTAACATGGTATGGTTGTATACAAGACAGTGCACAAACCAATTTTTAAGTTATGGATCTGAGAGCTGGGTTAGAAAAGAACTCTTGAACAAAGACTGGAGACCAACTCTCATGAGTTATGAGAAAGAATCAGGGAGTGAATAGATGGCATCAATGGCAGTATCACATCTTCTTCGTCTATGATCTCTTGTGCATAGACAAAGCATCGAGATTTTGCCAAAGAGATTTCCATGCCGTCCTGACCAAGGCTTGTTCTTTTGCTTCCAGTTAATTCCCTTCTTTTCCAATTTTTCTTTAATTTCCTTTGCCAACCTTTCTTGGGCCTGCCTATGTTTCTTTTTCCTATTTTCTGGCTTTCATATACAGTTTCTATTCTTCCTTCTTCCATTCGATTAAGATGTCCAAACCACCTAATTTGGGCTTTTGTTATGAATTGGTTCAGGAGTGCAACTTCAAGGCTGTCTCTTATAGTTATTTCTTATTCGTCTTGTTTTTTGTGCCACCTTCCTAAGATATTTCATTTTAATTGTAGTTTATTTGTGTTTCCTGTTGTTAAACACCAGGACTGACTCACAACTGTATATTAATGCTGGTACTAACACTGAACGGTACACTACTATTTTGGTATTCTGGGTAACTTCTTTCTTATCTAGGAGTGGCCTTTCATTGCATAGATTAGCTTTGTTCGTCCCGTTATCCTGTTAATTTGTGTCTAGTCTATCATCTTGCATATATGATCCCAAGTATTTAAAGGAGTGAACTTGTTCCAGTTGATGGTTCTCTATTTTTATTGTGTTTTGGTTGGTTTCTAGATATGATCACTTAATTTTATTTATATTTATGATCATATTCCTTTTCTTTGTTTCTTCACACCAAATGTTGATGTTGTACTGCAAATCTTCAGCTGTATTTGCTAGAATCACTACATCATCTTCAAAGCCATGGGTGATATCCTGGTTTCTTTCACTTTCTTGTATCCTAGGTGGAACTTTGTTTTTGTTTGGCATGCCTTTAACATTTCATCCATTATTATAATGAAAAGAAGATGCAGCCTTGCCTCACTCCTACATTTGTTTCAAATTCTTTTGATCTATTATTACAGGTTCTTACATAATTTCTATTACTTTTATAGAGGCTTTGTATGGCTGCTAGAAAGTTATCTTGTATCTTGTTTTTCTTTAATATTTGCCATATTAAGTGTCTGGTAACTCGGTCAGAGGCCTTTTCGAAATCTATAAAACATGCATGTAGTTCTTTTCCATATTCCAATGTTTTCTCTGAAATTTGTCTAACACTGAAGATAAGATCCTGTGTGCTTCTATTTTTTTGAAAGCCATATTGCATTTCGTCCAGTGTATCCCCTATTTGGTTCCTAAGCCTCTCTTCTAAAATGCGGGCATATAACTTTCCTGGAACGCTTAAAAGTGAAATCCCTCTATGGTTTTCACATTTACAGTTAGGCAGTATCACATTAAAAATGAAAATATCATCATCATCAAATTCGTGACAGCTAACCTCAAGGGGTGTACAGGATATGATAGTACTACATGAAAAATTTACATCATTACTAACTTCCTATCTACAATTTTCCTACGAATCAGTCTGTTACTTGTCAAGACTCCAACATTATCAGATCTTATATTCTTATCATCTAAGGCACTTTGTACCGTATCAATCCACCGATATCTTGGTCTTCCTCTAGGTCGTTTTCCTGCCAACCTGGCAGAGAACACTTGTTTTGCTAATCTTTCCTTGCCCATTCTGTTTAAGTGACCATGCAACGTGAGATTAGCTCTGCTCACACATTCCTGGATGCTGACAATGTCAAGTTCTTTCCTAATATCCTCGTTTTTTATGATATTGCCATTGATGTCATCTGTTCACACCTATAATCTTTCTCAGGACTCTCATATCTGCGATCTCTAGTCTTTGGTCAGGTGTTTTACTTCTGACCCAGCTCTCAGATCCATAAGTTAAAACTGGTTTGAACACTGTCTTGTATAACAGCTAATTTTGTGTTCTGACTAATTTCTCTCTTATTCCATATGAATTTATTCAATTGACTTTCTTCCATACCAGCTTTGATGATTCTCTTATCTATTTCCATATTTAATTTACCATCTTCGCTAAAAATTGTGCTTAAGTAGTTGAAATGTTTTACTTGTTCCACAGGTTCTCCATTCACAACACAGTTGACATTTTCAATGATTCTGCCTATTTTCATTGTCTTTGTCTTTTTATTGCTGACCTTCATACCATATCTGTTACAACAGCTATTCAATTTAGTCAGAGAATCTTGCAGACTTGTAGCAGATTTATTTAAAAGTATAACATCATCCGCATAAAGCAAAGAGCTGACATTAACATCTCCAATTTTGATATCAGGTTTAATACCACTTTCCTTCATAATGTGATCCATATAGATAATGAATAACAGAGGGGATAACGTACATCCTTGTCTCACACCAGATTTAACATTAAACCATCTTCCCGTACTTCCTTCAATTCTAACTGCTGACTTACAACTCAAATAAAGACTAAGTATTGCTTGATATAATGCCACATTGACACCATATAACTGCAGCGTATTGAATAGCTTCTCTCTTGGCACCTTGTCATATGCCTTTTCCAAATCGACAAAACTTAATACAGATCTTTGTTATATTCCTATGCATTCTCGACTATTTGTCGTAAAGTAAAGATCTGATCCTGACAGCCTCTATTTGGCCTGAATCCAGCTTGTTCTT
Organism: Typopeltis vanoorti; assembly: GCF_054136105.1. NCBI lineage: Eukaryota > Metazoa > Arthropoda > Arachnida > Uropygi > Thelyphonidae > Typopeltis > Typopeltis vanoorti. Next base: position 70,484,711 of record NC_143564.1, on the reverse strand, counting down.
CACCAAGCTTTTCTTCCACAATTCTTCTCAAACGTTTCTCAAGTATACTGGCAGAGATCTTGCCAGGAACACTCAGTAGGGAAATACCTCTGTAATTCTCACATTGTTTTATTTCCCTTTTTATATATGGGTACTATGAGAGCTCTACTCCAATCATCGGGAATTCGTCCCTCTGTCCAGGCTTTCTGAACTATGCAGTGCAGCCACTGTAAAACTCTTATACCACCATACTTCAGCATTTCTGGTTGAATATCATCTACTCCTGCTGCCTTTCCACATTTCAAGCCTTTGATGGCTTTTTCTACTTCAAGTATGGATATGTATTCCTGACTGCATGCCTGGTCAGTGTTTTTTATCACTGTACTGTCATCACTGCTTGTTTCATTTAGCAGTTTTTCAAAGTAATTACTCCATACTTCAATAATATCTTTTTCTCCTGTTTTCATGTCACCTTTATCATCTCTAACTCCTTTTACAGCACTCTTTCCTCCATTCCTAAGCTTCTTCAACAACCTCCAGAATATTTAGCCACCTTCTTGATATTTATTTTCTATATTCTTTCCAAAGTCCTTCCATGACTTTTGTTTAGCTAGTTTTACACACTGTTTAGCTTTCTTACATTTGTCTCTGTATTCTGTAAGAGTAAAAGCTGACTTATTTGCCAGGAACTTTTGATATGCTTTCTTCTTTTCCTTCACTGCCTCTTTAACTTCCTGTGTCCACCAGGGAGTTCTGATTTTTCTATCCTTGCAGACAACCTCACCACATGCCTCTTCGGCTGAATCAATCAGGGTTTTCTTCAAGGCTTGCCACTGAATCTCCACGGTTTGTTTCCTGTTCTCAAACACTTTCATTTTTTCTTCAATAATCTTTGTGTATTTTAGTCTACAGTTCACATCTGAGAGCTGCTCAACTTTTATTCGCTTTAAAACTTTCTTAAGTGTTATTCTTTTCAATATGAAATTCAATTTTATCCTGCTCAAGACTAAATAGTGATCACTTCCAATTTCAAATCCTCTGTACACTCTGGTGTCCTGCACCAGGGATAAGACATCACTATCAACAATAACATAGTCAATGAGACTTTTCTTATTCCTAGCCTCTTCTCTCCATGTAAATTTGTGCACATTTTTATGTTGGAACATGGTGTTAGTAATAACCAGTTCATGTCCTGAGTAGAAATCCAACAGATATTTGCCATTATTAGCTTTGCTCTTTTCTCCAAATTTTCCCAAAATATTTTTGTATGTCTCGCAATCATTTCCTACTCTGCTATTTAGATCCCCAACAAGGACCAACTTTTCCTTTTTCATTGTGTCAGTTGCTTTTTCTAAAGCGTCAAAAAATTCCTCCACTTCTACCTTAGTAGAACCTTCTGTGGAACCATAGGCACAAATAATTCTCATTGTCCAGTTCCCCATTCTCATATTTGCCCACATTACTCTACTTGAGACTGACTACCATTCAAGAAGATTAGCCTCGTATTTTGTGTTGAATACTATGGCTACTCCTTCTTTTCCTTGTCATTGCCTGAATATAACATTTTGTATTTATTGCTTAGAAAGATCTCACTAGTTTTGGTCTTTTTTGTTTCAGTCACCCCTATTATGTCGATCTGGTACTTATCTAATTCCTCAGCTAGCTCCATTTCTTTGCCATTCAGGCTTCTTACGTTGTTAGTACCGATCTTTAACTCTGGTGATGTTGAGTTGGGGTTTGTTTTCAGATTTGTTCCAATAGCTGACTTTATGCTGTTCGCCCTGGTTCCCTGGCAAAAACAACGGGGGCCTTGTTTAACTGGGTGACGCCCCAGCCAGCATGAAATTTTGTCATGTTGTACCATCATTTTTTATTTTGGTTTAACCAATAAGAATACAATCTGGTCGGCTAAATCCCAAATTGCCAGCCCATCCTCGTTCGTTCAGTATCAAAGTAGATATCCAACAGGGTGCACCACGAGAAGGTGAGGATTGGACATTAGGTCAGAAGCCCTGGTCAGTTCTCCGCATTCCTTTAAAGGCTATGTGGAGGTCTCCTCTCAGTTATACAGCTTTAGCTGATTACATTCTTATTGCATATACATGTATTCATTTAATTCCCTACTACACCAACTTTGCTTGTTCTACTGTATTTTTTCATATTTAATTTGCATTATTATTAAATGATTTAACTGTTTTATAGGTTCTCTAAGAATGTAGTTTTGTTCATCTTTTCAAGTCATTTTTCTTGGCTATATTCATAGCTTTTATCTTATCTGATTTTCATGCAAATTTGTTACGGTTGATATTCAGTTTAAATAATGAACCCTGAACATTGTGCTGGAGTATATCTGCATAAAGTAAGGAGCTGAATTGAATATTTTTAATTTTGCTATCAGTTTTAATGCCACTTTCCTTCATAACATAATCCATAAAGATAAATAAGAGTAGACATATTTTATACCCTTGTGTTTCAAATGATTTTATATTAATTGCATTCATCATCTTGTACTTCTTTCAATTCTTTCTGCTGACTTAGGCATCTTACTATGTTTCACAAACCTACAACTTATATATAAATTATTATATTCCTTGATATTTTGTTCTCTTGACTATTTATCTTAAAGTAAAGATGTGCTATTGATTGCTATTTGGCCTGAACGCAATTTCTTTTCCAAGTTTTTCTTCAACAATTTTGATTATTCTGTTTTCACATATTTTTGCATAAATCTTATGCAGAACACTCCATAAATTGAGGTTAAGCAACACTAAGCCATAAAATGGAGTAATTTTGAATGAACTCAATCAGAACAGAATTCCCATGTTTTTCAAAACATAAAAATTCCTATTTTAGTTTGAATGGAATCTGTGACAAAGTAATCAACAGTGAAATATGTTAGGGCACAGTATTTCAGTATGAAATACAAAAAGTATTTCATACTGAAAGTAACTATATCATCAGTGCAGAACAAGCAATTTAAAGAGATAGAATACAATGCTGTAAAATTAATCATAATTTAAAATTCTGAATATTTTTATGTATGGTTTATGTTAGTATGTTTATTAGTTTTGGTTTCATAACATGCATTGTCAGCACTTGTGATGTGCCTGTTATTGAAATTGTTTTGTCAAAATGACAAAGCATTTAAACCATTTAAAAAATTTATGTACTTATCAGATTTGAATAGTTGTGTTACTTTAAACAATTTTATTGTAGTTTAAAATATTAAGTTGTGTTTTTATGAAGACATTCTCTTGTCGCTAACAGAGACAATGTGTCAGCCATTATACCTAGTTTCTTGCTTGCCGAGAAGTTTGATGTGTGATTGACAGCTGACAAAAACAGCGTTCGGTATCAGAGTAACGGGTGTAAACAAGACAGTGTTTGGGAGAGAAAATTAGAACACAGGCCGGCAGATATTTAGATTCGGAGGAATTCGAGTTTTTTTATGTGACAGTCGGAGGAAAATTAATAGTATATTCCGAAAAAGGAATCGTGGAACTATGAAGTTTCAAAGTGAAATAAGTATTGATAAATAAAAGAAAATATTGCTATAGATCGTTTTAAAAGGAATATTCGAGGAAACGCATGTGTCAGCCATTATACCTAGTTTCTTGCTTGCCGAGAAGTTTGATGTGTGATTGACAGCTGACAAAAACAGCGTTCGGTATCAGAGTAACGGGTGTAAACAAGACAGTGTTTGGGAGAGAAAATTAGAACACAGGCCGGCAGATATTTAGATTCGGAGGAATTCGAGTTTTTTTATGTGACAGTCGGAGGAAAATTAATAGTATATTCCGAAAAAGGAATCGTGGAACTATGAAGTTTCAAAGTGAAATAAGTATTGATAAATAAAAGAAAATATTGCTATAGATCGTTTTAAAAGGAATATTCGAGGAAACGCTAATTGGAAGATTATAGTAGATTCCGAAAAGGGAATCGTAGAACTGTGAATTTTTTTAAAGTGGAAGAGTTAAGACTGTCAATAAGCATTAGTGAATAAAAGAAGAAATTGTTATTTACGTTCTAAAGGAATGTTAAAGAAAACTCTGATTAGGAAGTTTCATCTGTCTTAAGGAACGCCGGATCTAACTATTATTTCTACTAAAAACAGACAGAATTGAGTTAGGAAGAATTAATGTGTGCTACATGAGTGATGAGAACGGAACCTGTGAAAATGAAGAATAAAGTCATATATCTTCGGAAAAGGGCCTTGACACAGAGAGAAACTGGCTATGAACATTTTGTCATTGTGAAAACAAAGTGTTTAGTCTAGTCTTAAGTGTAAGTTTATTTTTAAAAGGCCTTGGATCCAATTAATTCTGTAGTTAGTTATAGTTTTGTAAATTTGTTTGAAGTGTATATATATATTGTTTTCTTTTATTAAATGTGTCTATTTTATATTTTGGTCTTGAGTCAGTGATTTTTTTGGAATCTGAAAGAAATAGTAAAAAAGAGGTCACTGCACCAATCGGAGTGAACCCTTCTGCATATATAGGTACACTTAGAAAATAAAGAAATAATTGTTAGAAATAAAGATTAAATAAATAAAAATCCTATATTTAAACAATGCCGCAGCCAGTAGGATTAATATTATGATAATATCCTCTATTGATTAAAAATCTCCTCTTTAAATAAATATCTTTTTATTAACAGGATAAAGAGAACAATCAGCAAATTGTATTTGCTTTATATTCAGTCTTTAAATTGCCTGTTTGTACTACAGTAAAGATGTACTATTAATTTTGGTATAAAACATTTTTGTTTTTCAATACCGTGCCTAATATCTTTCACTATACAGAAATCCCCTATATTATGAGGAAAGAAAGTTTGAGGCAAATACAAGAATCGGTATAGCTGACTTTAGCTTATGAAAATGCTGTCCTCTTTCTGCTGCAAATGAAGCATGGAACAGCACGTTTGACAATTCTGTTTCCCATTTTGATTCTGGTACCTAGATTTAACGACTGGTGTCTTAATCTCAGGTGAATTTGTTAAGACATTATTACTGGTGACTTAATATGAATTTGCATTTAGTTTCACTTTTTTTTCTAAAAAAAATTCCATTTGTATAATAGAATGCTTTGCTTACCTTTCTTAATTATGACCAAACATAAAACACTAAGATTGGAATCAACAATGCATCCTCTTACAGATTTCCGTTTGCGTTCTCCAGTGCGACGGGGTCTATAACATGAATGACCTTTAGAGAGCAATAACCTTACACGCCCTGATGTTAGTACACCTTGCTTCATTGGGAAACCCTGTTTATCATTGCCACCACTAATTCTTACTACATAACCCTATAAACAGTAAAAATTACTTTCTATATCACCTTGCATATAAAAACTGCAAAAATAATTATACAGTTTTCAATAATAAAATAAGAAAGATACTAATATTCTTTCACAAGTTTTACACAAGTTATTTAACAAACAATGGCAAAAATTGTAGTTTTCAATAGAAATATAAGGCACAAATATTCTTTCAAGAGTTTTACACAAGTTATTTCTTATTTGAAAGACCATAAAGAAAGCTGTGAAGCCCATATCCAAACAAAAAATTATTAAAGTTTCCCAATTTTGAGGTTATCCTTAGTAGTACTCTCATTTTTATAGTGATTTATTTTTTGTTAATTATTTTTTCCTTGAAAGCTAGTAGTTTATAGATGGAGCTCTCCGCTTGCAATTAATAGCATGCATTGCAACATATGCTTGAATTTTAAATGTTATCCTAATTTGTTTTTCTCTTTTTCAACATGCACTGAAAATGGACAAGAAATGTGGTTAAAAATTCTGCTGATAAATAATTTTAAACAAATTAAGTTTGTTATTTCATAATCTGATTTTTACATATCTCCCATTTCATTTTTTTGCAAAATGCACATCGCACTGTTGCCATGATAAGACTGGCAAGTAGGGATCAAAGTTTATTGTGCTACTGTGTAAAGCATTGATCAGATCACAGACTACTGTGCTCAGATTTTATCACTTAATTTTCATTGATGCAGAAAGTCCAGAGGTGAGTGATCCAAGTAATACAACGACATTGAAATGTTTGTTACAGAAAGAGAGAGAGAAGTTAAAGGAATTCAAATTGCAATTTGGTGGATAAGTGGTGATATGATAAACATTTAAGTTGGTGAGGGAATTTTATCACATTAATACCAAGGGGATTATAAAATAAGTAAAAAAGAGAGCGGGGGAAGAATAAGAGGCTATCCCTAAAAGCTCTGATGAGTAGTTTTTTTTTTTTTTTTTTTATGTTGAGAACTGTGAATGAGTGGAACACATTACATGAATACAAAGTAAATGCTGGGAGTATTAAGGACTTTAAAGTTCAATATGATAAATGTTGTAGGTTGAATCTTGACGAGGTCTGCTGACCCCTTGGATATTTTGATAACTTTTTCGTTGCTTCTGTCAAAAAAAAAAATAAGGTTCACTAAATCTGTTGTGGAATGGGCATGGTGGTATTATCATCATCATCAAATTCCTGCCATGTACCCTCAAGGGGTGTGCAGGATATGATAGTACTACATGAAAAAAATTACATCATTACTAACTTCCTATCTACAATTTTCCTCCAAATCAGTTTGTTACTTGTCAAGACTCCGACATTATCAAATCTTATATTTCTGTCATCTAAGGCACTCTGTACCGTATCAATCCACCTATATCTTGGTCTTCCTCTGGGTCGTTTTGCTGCTAACCTGGCAGAGAACACTTGTTTTGCTAATCTTTCTTCGCCCATTCTGTTTAAGTGACCATACCACCTGAGATTAGCTCTGCTAAGGCATTCCTGGATGCTGACAATGTCAAGTTCTTTCCTAATATCCTCATTTTTAATATGATATTGCCATTGATGCCATCTGTTCACGCCTATAATCTTTCTCAGGACTCTCATATCTGCGGTCTCTAGTCTTTGGTCAAGTATTTTACTTCTGACCCAGCTCTCAGATCCATAAGTTAAAACTGGTTTGAACACTGTTTTGTATACAGCTAATTTAGTGTGCCTACTAATTTCTCTCTTATTCTATATGAATTTATTCAATTGACTTCCCACCATAGCAGCTTTGCTGATTCTGTTGTCTATTTCTATATTTAATTTACCATCTTCACTAAAAATCGTGCCTAAGTAGACACGATTTTTAGTGAAGATGGTAAATTAAAAATGGTAAATGCTGAAATGTTTTACTTGTGCCACAGGTTCTCCATTCGCAAGACAGTCGACTTTTTCAATGATTCTGCCTATTTTCATTGTCATTGTCTTTTTATTGCTGACCTTCATACTATATCTATTACAACGGTTATTCAATTTAGTCAGAGAATCTTGCATACTTGTAGCGGATTTATTTAGAAGTATAACATCATCTGCATAAAGCAAAGAGCTGACATTAACATCTCCAATTTTGATATCATGTTCAATACCACTTTCCTTCATAATGCGATCCATATAGATAATGAATAACAGAGGGGATAACGTACATCCTTGTCTCACACCAGATTTAACATTAAACCATCTTCCCGTACTTCCTTCAATTCTAACTGCTGACTTACAACTCAAATAAAGACTAAGTATTGCTTGATATAATACCCCATTGACACCATATAACTGTAATGTATTGAATAGCTTCTCTCTTGGCACCTTGTCATATGCCTTTTCCAAATCGACAAAACTTAAATACAGATCTTTGTTATATTCCCATGCTTTCTCGACTATTTGTCGTAAAGTGAAGATCTGATCCTGACAACCTCTTTTGGCCTGAATCCAGCTTGTTCTTCACCAAGCTTTTCTTCCACAATTCTTCTCAATCATTTCTCAAGTATACTTGCATAGATCTTGCCAGGAACACTCAGTAGGGAAATACCTCTAATTCTCACATTCAGTTTTATTTCCCTTTTTATATATGGGTACTATGAGAGCTCTACTCCAATCATTGGGGATTCGTCCCTCTGTCCAGGCTTTCTGAACTATGCAGTGCAATCACTGTAAGACTTTTATACCACCATACTTCAGCATTTCTGATCGAATATCATCTACTCCTGCTGCCTTTCCACATTTTAAGCCTTTGATGGCTTTTCTACTTCAAGTATGGATATGTATTCCTGACTGCATGCCTGGTCAGTGTTTTTTACCTCTGTGCTGTCATTACTGCTTGTTTCATTTAGCAGTTTTTCAAAGTAATTACTCCATACTTCAGGGATATCTTTTTCTCCCATTTTCATGTCACCTTTATCATCTCTAACTTCTTTTACAGCACTCTTTCCTCCATTCCTAAGCTTCTTCAACAACCTCCAGAATCTTTTGCCACCTTCTTGATATTTATTTTCTATACTCTTGCCAAAGTCCTCCCATGACTTTTGTTTGGCTAGTTTTAGAGTGTTTATGAGCTCTAATTAACTGACAGGTTTACAGGTAATGAAAAAAATTGGCGATTAATGGCCTTCATTACTATTGAGATAAGGGTAATTGTATAATGGTATGATGGTTCACGTATCTCCCTTTTTGGAAACAAACTGAACGAATGGTTCGCCAGAAGAGTATGGCAGTTTGTATGGGCAATACAGTATAGGTGCTAATTCTGAAGAAGAGATTCTTACCATTAATATTAATAAGTGAAAATATACAATCTGGAGGGAAATTTATTACAATAGATACAACTCTGCCATAGGTGGAGCATATGCTCATCCCTATGCCAGTCCTAAACCAGGTTAAAAGAGAAAGGTTGAGTGATGGGCTAATCACCCATCCTCATAAAAAAAAAAAACCATGATTACAGAAACAATGAGTGAAGCAAGAAATCCCTTGGGGCAGAGTGCTGCGACCTGTGGTCTCCCAACAGACGAATATTTACAGGACTTTAGAGGAGAGCCAACATCTATAATGCAGATGGGGCAAAGCCTCATGGAACCTCACTTGCGAATAAAATCAATCACTCGCCCTAAAATGAAACTTAAAATTGGAACATGGGAAGTTCGCACGATGTACCAAATTGGAAAAACTAGGCAGATAGTCAATGAGATGAGTAAATACGGTCTTGATATCTTAAGACTTGCTGAAACAAGATGGACAGGTTTTGGTGAGATAAGAACAACCAACAAATATTGCATGTTGTATTCGGGAGATGATGAAAGACATGAGAAAGGAGTTGCAGTGATTGTAAGTGAGAAAGCAAGGAAAAGTCTGATGGAATGGAACCCAATAAATAACCGAATATTTAAAGCTAGATTTTTCTCCAGGTTCATGAAATTGACCATCATACAAGTATATGCACCCATAAATGATGCAGAAGAAATGGAGAAAGCACAATTCTATGAACTCCAAAAAGTGATTGATAAAGCCCCTAAACACGACTTGTTAAGTATGATGGGAGACATGAATGCTAAAGTAAGGGGAAAAAAGACTGAAGATGAACATGCTCTATGAAAAGAAGTGAGTGGTGAGCAAAATGAAAATGGAGAACTTTTTACGTCCTTCTGTGAATTATGTCCTTATGTTTAAAGATACTACCTCATTATAGGAGGTAGTATCTTTAAACATAAGGAAATTCACAAACTAACATGGATCTCCCCTGATGGAAAAACAAAAACCAGATTGATCACATTGCTATATGTAATACTTTCAAGAGGACATTATAAGATGTAACGGTTAAAAGAGGAGCTGACGTAGCTTCAAACATTTTCTGCTAACCACAATAGTTAAATTAAAGCTAGCAAGAAATTCAAAACTAAAACAGAATAAGAAAATTAAATATAACATTGATAAAATAAAAGAGAAATTTACCAATGAACTGAAGAATAGATTCTCAGTTTTTGGAAGAATCAAAGGAAAATAAGATTGAAACCAACTGGAAAAAGTGTAAAGAAGCCTTCAATAAAACTGCAAAAGATATTTTAGGAGTGACAAGTGGGAAGTCACACAAAGAATGGGTTACAGGAAAGACATTAAAACTAATTGAAGAAAGGAAGAAGATAAAAGAGAAAATAAACAACTACAAATCAGAAAGATTATGTGAAAAATATCAAAAGCAATACCAAGAAGTACAGAGGATGGTAAAGTGCTTTGCCAGAAATGACAAGAGAAACTACTGTCAGCTGTTGGCTGAGGATGCTCAGAGCAAATGATACTCGAAATCTTGGAGAAGTTTATAAAATGGAAAATTTTATAAAAGACAACTTGGAGGAACCTATCAGATGAATGAATATAATAAATTTAGTTTAATCCTTTATCCAAGTGTGAGCAAACAAAGTTTGTGCCTGAAAGTATCTTCAGGACTGGGGTAAGGTGGTACAACACCAGGGCACTCCTTGCAAAGGTGTAGCAAGCTACCAGCACTCCTATCTCAGTATCTCCCATAATGTAACACATCTCCTTGCAGATATGTCTAATGTTATGCATTAAGGGAAGGGCCACAACCCAGACTAGTTTCGACCTTTATCGAGGTCTCTTCAGTGGGAGCCAGGTCCAAGTGGAGATACCAGGCAGAAGCATTAGCAGGTCAACTCCACCTATAGGAGTTGCCAAATGGTGTGGCACTCTTTTTTAATAAATTACTCTGGATTTGGAGAGAGATGTTGAAAGTTTATTTTTCACTTGGTTAGAGTATAATAAATTTAGTTTAATTCTTTATCCAAGTGTGAGCAAACAAAGTTTGCGCCTGAAAGTATCTTCAGGACTGGGGTAAGGTGGTACAACACCAGAGCACTCCTTGAAAAGTCCTGAAGATACTTTCAGGCACAAACTTTGTTTGCTCACACTTAGATAAAGGATTAAACTAAATTTATTATACTCTAACCAAGTGAAAAATAAACTTTCAACATCTTTCTCTAAATCCAGAGTAATTTATTAAAAAAGGGTGGCTCACCATTTGGCAACTCCATATAGGTGGAGTTGACCTGCTAATGCTTCTGCCTGGTATCTCCACTTGGGCCTGGCTCCCACTGAAGAGACCTCAATAAAGGTCGAAACTAGTCTGGGTAGTGGCCCTTCCCTTAATGCATAACATTAGACATATCCGCAAGGAGATGTGTTTTGCATTATGGGAGATACTGAGATAGGAGTGCTGGTAGCTTGCTCCACCTTTGCAAGGAGTGCCCTGGTGTTGTACCACCTTACCCTATTCCTGAAGATACTTTCAGGCGCAAACTTTGTTTGCTCACACTTGGATACAGGATTAAACTAAATTTATTATACTCTAACCAAGTGAAAAATAAACTTTCAACAGATGAATGAATGCGGGGTTAAAGATAAAAATGGTCAACTACTAACTCAAGAGCAAGAAGTCCAACAAAGATGACAAAATAATAAATATTAAAAAAGATTTGTATGATGGAAGTAAAGGACAAATTCTATTAAATGGAACAGCTTCCATAAGTTTTTACATCAAAACTGGTGTTAAGTAAGGTTGTGTCATGTCTGGAACACTTTTCTATAATCCATTGTCATAGATTGGATAATGCGGCATACCCTGAAAAACCTGAATAAGATGGAACAATGACACCACATTGGAAGATTTGAACTATGCTGACGACATTGTACTGCTATCATCTAGATTTGAAGACATGAAAATTAAGACAGCAAAGTTAGAGGAAACTGCTAAACAAATAGGCTTACACATCAACGAGAAGAAAACTAAAATATTAAAAATCAACAATAAAAAGAATGATCCAATCTTCATAAATGGAAATCAAGTAGAAGTGACAAACACTTTTAATTACCTCGGAGCAACTTTCAACATGGAAGGTAGTACAAATGAAGACATTTATGGAAGTAAATCATGGAAATTAACCAAACAAGAAAATAAAATAGATGCCTTCCAAACAAAATGTCTTTGCAGAATTCTCAAAATTTACTGGCCAAATAAAATCTCAAATATTGAAATTTACAACAAAACCAAAACCAAACCCATTACAACAGAGTTAAACAAACACAGATGGATATGGATAGGCCATGTATTGAGAATGCCAACATCAGAACACAAGAATAGCATTGACATGGATGCCTGATGGTAAAAGGATGGTAATCCAAGAACAAAAACTAGGATGGTCGAGCTGGGGGGAAGCAAGAGAAGCAGCACTGGACTGAAGAGGATGGCATGCTAAACTTGTGGCCTCATGCACCTTAAAGGTGTAAAGAGCAATAAGTCAAGATACTCAACTACAGAGAATTTAAAGAAAGAAAGAAAAAAAGACTGCTTTCTCCTCCATTCCCATGAATTAAATACTCACTGGCAATATCACTTTCCCAGCCCTAAACATTAACTGGTCCTTAATTTACTCCCCACATACACTGCAGAGTTTCAAGTATTGACAGCTGGCATGTTATGAAGTATTTTGAACACTGAACAGTTACAGGCTAAATGAGATTCTTTTATCATAATTCCATATTTAGTATTACATGATTTCAATTTAAAAAATTTCAGATTTTAACTAAGGACATTGATTAGGTTATTGTACTGACAGGAGCATAAATCAAATTCATATTGATATGGATGAAGCATTCAAATTCTGTTAGTTTATAGCAAAAAATGAAATATTCAGAGGGAAGGAACAATTGATGTGCATATTGCAGTATACTTATGGAATTTTGGCAATTTTATAATGCACACTACACTGGGGGGGGGGGGGGGGGGAATATCGTCATCCACGTCCTGATATGTACCTTGGTCTTCCTCTGGGTCTCTTTCCTGCCATCCATCACCTGTTTTACCAGATTTTCCTCATCCATTCTATTTAAGTGGCCATACCACCTTAGATTTAGCCTTGCTCACACATTCTTGAATGCTAACGATGCGAAGTCCCTTTCTAATATCTCCATGTTTAATATGATTCTGCCATTGATGGCATCTGTTCACTCTCCTGATTTTCTCAGATCTCTAAAATGTGTGGACTAGTCTTTTGGATCAAGTATTTTATTTCCAACCCAATTCTCTGATCCATTATTTAAAACTGGTTTAAATATGGTCTTGTATACTGCTAGTTTGGTGTTTTGGTTTATTTCTGTTTATTTCCAGATTTAACTTGCTATATTCACTAAAAACTATGCCTAAATAGCTGAAATATTTTACCTATTCTGAAGTTGATATGTTTCTGCCTATTTTCATAGTTTTGGGCTTTCTATTGCTGATTTTCATGCCAAATTTATTACAGCTGTTATTCAATTTAGTTAGAGAATCCTGGAGACTTGCATTAGATGTATTTAGGAGTATAACATCAGGCCTAATGCCGCTTTCTTTCATAATGTGATCCATATAGATGATAAATAAGAGTAGAGATAATGTGCATCCTCGTCTTACTCCTAATTTTATTCTACTTCAATTCTAACTGCCAACTCACCACTTTGCAACAGACTATGTATTGCTCTGAATAATGTTTCATTTAACCCATATAAATGTAGTGTTTTGAAAAGCTTTTCTCTGGGCACCTTGTTATATGCCTTTTCCAGATCTCATAATTTAAGTACACATTCTTGTCACATTCCCATAATTTCTCAACTATTTGTTGTAATATGAAAATCTGATCTTGACAACCTCTATTTGGCCTAAGCCCAGATTGTTATTCTCAAAGTTTCTCTTCCACAATCTTTATGAACCTCTTTTCAAGTATGCTTGAATAAATCTCTCCTGGAACACTTAGTAGAGAAATTCCTCTGTAATTCTCACATTCAGCTTTATTCTCTCTCTCTCTCTCTCTTTTTTAATAGATGGGAGCTCTGCTCAAATTATCTGGAATTCCATCCTCTGAATTATGCAGTGTAGCCACTGCACTCTTATACTTCCATATTTGTTCTGGTTGGACATTTCTGGTTGGGTATCATCTACTCCAGTTGCCTTCCCAAATTTCAAGTTTGACCTCAAATTGATATTTGCTCCTGTTGTTTGCATTTCTCTTGAAAATTTTCTATTACTGCTCTGTCACTGCTTGTTTCATTTGTCTTTCAAAATAATTACTTCAGACATCTAGGATATCCTGTCACCTTTATTATCTTTGATTCCTTTTACAGTACTCTTTCCTCCATTTCGAAGCCTTTTCAATAGACTCCAGAAGATTTTGCCAACTTCCTGGTATTTATTTTCTATAAACATATCAGTCTTCCATGGCTTTTGCTTACCTATTTTCACACATAGCTTAGTTCTCTTACATTTTTCTCTATACGACATCTACTGACTTATTTGCTAAGACTTTTAGGATGCTTTCTTCTTTTCCAGAACTGCTTCTTTAACTTGTGTCCACCATGGGGGATGATAATAAATATTTAATATTTTATAGTATATAACAGCGTTTCCCAAATTTTTCCTACAATGGAACACTTCACAAATTCTGAAATTTTAATGGAACACATTGGTTAGAGTCGAGTATCATTGGTCTCGTATTCAATGTATAGCTAAGCACACACTATCACCGAAGCAGGCTGTATCGCATGGCAAAAATGTGACAGCGCACACTACAGGCATGCCACCGCATCGCACTGACCTTGCTTGTGACTACACATTTCCTAGAATAGATACTTCACCTTGGAGGTGTTGACAACTGCTGACGGCTATCAGCCAGCAGCTGAGTCAAGGGCCAGAGCATGCTGGCCTTAATAGCACAATCCACACACATAATAAGGAATGCCTGATTTTCAAAAATGTTTGAACTTGTTGAAGCATTTAAAACCATTCCACGCTCATTAATTTTGATTAATTTTTCACGGAACACTGGTGTTCTGTGGAACATAGTTTGGGAAACCCTGGTATATAATATGATCTACCAAAGAGCAATATATCTGAGGAGTAAGATGCAGTTAAGATCAATAAACGCAAGAAATGGCAGTGCAGTAGTTATTCATAATGCACACAAAATAACATGAAAGATACAAATTACAAATTCAAACAATAGATATTTATAAAAGAGTACTGAAATTTTATATTATATAAATAAAAGCCAGAATTTGTTTCAAATTTTGAATTGTTACAATGGCTTAAATTAACATCACCTAGCTCAAATCTGTAACCAACTAAAGATATATACTAAATTTGGGGAGAAAACTACCTTAGATCAGTAAATAAATGACAACAAAAACATTGCTGATAGAGCACAAAGAATCAGCAGGAACTATATAAAAGCACATAAACAATAATGGGAGACACTTGAATTGTACAGACTGCATATTTTCAATTCATTATTAAGGTAACTAATTCTAGATTTTCAATTGTACAATTTCACCCTTACTTCTTATTGTCGGATTGGTTGGCCAAGTGGTTAACGTATCCACTCTTCAGCCAAAGGGCTGTAGGTTCAAATCCCACCCTGAGCATGGATGTTTGCAATTGTGAAAATTCTAGTGGCGGTGGGCAGTAGATGCCGTTGGTGTATGTAATGATGTGGTTTGCTGGAGTTGGTAGATTGAGTGGTGGAAACAGTTGTAGAGTAGGTGCACTCCTTCAACGAGTCCTTGGACTTCTTGGTGGTGTCACATAATGTTTCCCATTATTGCAAGTTAGCATTTTTTTTCCCTTGTTATTAGGGGTGTTTTATGTAGGTTCCAGTTAATCCATTGTCTTTTGCATTATACAATTCCCACTCTTTCCTTTCTTTAATAACTTCGACTATCTTTCTTCCCAAATTTATCACTCCTCAGTAGAAGTTCTTTTGGCTAGCTGTATAACTGAGAGGAGACCTCCACATAGCCTTTAAAGGAATGCAGAGAACCGACCAGGATTTCTGACCTAATGTCCAATCCTCACCTTCTCACGATGCACCCTGTTGGGTATCTACTTCGATACTGAATGAACGAGGATGGGCTGGCAATTTGGGATTTAGCTGACCATATTGTATTCTTATTGGTTAAACCAAAATAAAAAATTATGGTACAATATGACAAAATTTCATGCTGGCTGGGGCGTCACCCGGTTAAACAAGGACCCCGTTGTTTTCGCCAAGGAACCAGGGTGAACAGTGAAAAGTCAGCTACTGGAACAAATCTGAAAACACACCCCAACTCAACAGAGTTAAAGATTGGTACTATCAACATAAGAAGCCTGATTGGCAAAGAAATGGAGCTAGCTGAGGAATTAGATAAGTACCAGATCGACATAATAATCGGGGTGACTGAAACAAAAAAGACAAAAACTGGTGAAATCTTTCTGAGCAATAAATACAAAATGTTATATTCAGGCAATGAACATCAAGGAAAAGAAGGAGTAGCCATAGTATTCAACACAAAATACGAGGCTAATCTTCTTGAATGTCAGTCAGTCTCAAGTAGAGTAATGTGGGCAAATATGAGAATGGGGAACTAGACAATGAGACTTATTTGTGCCTATGATCCCACAGAAGGTTCTACTAAGGTAGAAGTGGAGGAATTTTTTGAGGCTTTAGAAAAAGCAAATGACACAATGAAAAAGGAAAAGTTGGTCCTTGTTAGGGATCTAAATAGCAGAGTAGGAAATGACTGTGAGACATACAAAAATATTTTGGAAAAATTTGGAGAAAAGAGCAAAGCTAATAATAATGGCAAATATCTGTTGCATTTCTGCTCAGGACATAGACTGGTTATTACTAACACCATGTTCCAACATAAAAATGTGCACAAATTCACATGGAGAGAAGAGGCAAGGAATAAGAAAAGTCTCATTGACTATGTTATTGTTGATAGTGATGTTTTCTCCCTGGTGCAGGACACCAGGGTATACAGAGGATTTGAAATTGGAAGTGATCACTATTTAGTCTTGAGCAGGATAAAATTGAATTTCATATTGAAAAGAATATGTAAGAAAGTTTTAAAGCGAATAAAAGTTGAGCAGCTCACAGATGTGAACTGTAGACTAAAATACACAAAGATTATTGAAGAAAAAATGAGAGTTTGAGAACAGGAATCAATCCTTGGAGATTCAGTGGCAAGCCTTGAAGAAAGCCATGATTGATTCAGCCAAAGAGGCATGTGGTGAGGTTGTCTGCAAGGATAGAAAAATCAGAACTCCATGGTGGACACAGGAAGTTAAAGAGGCAGTGAAGGAAAAGAAGAAAGCATATCAAAAGTTCCTGGCAAATAAGTCAGCTTTTGCTCTTAGAGAATACAGAGAAAAATGTAAGAGAGCTAAATACTGTGTAAAACTAGCTAAAGAAAAGTCGTGGGAGGACTTTGCAAGAACATAGAAAATAAATATCAAGAAGATGGCAAAATATTCTGGAGGTTGTTGAAGAAGCTTAGGAATCGTGGAAAAGTGCTGTAAAAGAAGTTAGAGATGATGAAGGTGACATGAAAACGGGAGAAAAAGATATCCTTGAAGTATGGAGTAATTACTTTGAAAAACTGCTAAATGAAACAAGCAGTGATGACAGCACAGTGGTAAAACACACTGACCAGGCATGCAGGCAGGAATACATATCCATACTTGAAGTAGAAAAAGCCATCAAAAGCTTAAAATGTGGAAAGGCAGCAGGAGTAGATGATATTCGATCAGAAATGCTGAAGTATGGTGGTATAAAAGTCTTACAGTGGCTGCACTGCATAGTTCAGAAAGCCTGGACAGAGGGACGAATCCCAGATGATTGGAGTAGAGCTCTCATAGCACCCATATATAAAAAGGGAAATAAAACTGAATGTGAGAATTACAGAGGTATTTCCCTACTAAGTGTTCCTGGCAAGATCTATGCAAGTATAACTGAGAAACAGTTGAGAAGAATTGTGGAAGAAAAGCTTGGTGAAGAACAAGCTGGATTCAGGCCAAATAGAGGCTGTCAAGATCAGATTTTCACTTTATGACAGATAGTTGAGAAAACATGGGAATATAACAAAGATCTGTAATTAAGTTTTGTCGATTTGGAAAAGGCATATGACAAGTTGCCAAGAGAGAAGCTATTTAGTATGCTACAGTTATATGGTGTCAATGGGGCATTATATCAAGCAATACTTAGTCTTTATTTGAGTTGTAAGTCAGCAGTTAGCATTGAAGGAAGTACAGGAAAATGGTTTAATGTTAAATCTGGTGTGAGACAAGGATGTGCATTATGAAGGAAAGTGGTATTAAACATGATATCAAAATTGGAGATGTTAATGTCAGCTCTTTGCTTTATGCGGATGATGTTATACTTCTAAATAAATCTGCTACAAGTCTGCAAGATTCTGACTAAATTGAATAACTGTAGAAATAGATATGGTATGAAGGTCAGCAATAAAAAGACAGACTGAAAATAGGCAGTATCATTGAAAATGTCAACTGTGTTGTGAATGGAGAACCTGTGGAACAAGTAAAATATTTCAGTTACTTAAGCACGATTTTTAGTGAAGATGGTAAATTAAATATAGAAATAGACAACAGAATCAGCGAAGCTGGTATGGTGGGAAGTCAATTGAATAAATTCATATGGAATAAGAGAGAAATTAGTCGGAACACTATTTTGCTGTATACAAGACAGTGTTCAAACCAGTTTTAACTTATGGATCTGAGAGCTGGGTCAGAACTAAAACATTTGACCAAAGACTAGAGACTGCTGATATGAGAGTCCTGAGAAAGATTAGAGGCGTGAACAGATGGCATCAATGGCAATATCATATTAAAAATGAGGATATTAGGAAAGAACTTGATATTGTCAGCATCCAGGAATGCGTTAGCAGAGCTAATCTCAGGTGGTATGGTCACTTAAATAGAATGGGAGAGGAATGATTAGCAAAACAAGTGTTCTCTGCCAGGTTAACAGGAAAATTACCCAGAAGAAGACCAAGATATAGGTGGATTAATACGGTACAAAGTGACTTAGACGATAGAAATATAAGATCTGATAATGTTGGAGTCTTGACAAGTAACAGACTGATTTAAAGGAAAATTGTAGATAGGAAGTTAGTAATGATGTAATTTTTTCATGTAGTACTATCATATCCTGTACATCCCTTGAGGGTACATGGCAGGAATTTGATGATGATGATATTGGACATTTAATAGCCAATAATCCCAACCCCTTTGTGTACAATTATACATTGCACACGAAGTTGCAATGTAAAATTGTGGCAGCAAAAACGATAGTTCATCTTCCCCCATATCTTGTTTTCTTCCATCATTTTGCTATAGCTAACAAGAATGTTTTCATCCATGTCATATAATCATTACTTAATGATTAAGACGTTGTCTTTCCTTGGAGCTTTATCCGTGAAGTTAGATGATCTCAATGTTTAGGCCGTATTTCAGTTCACCATGAACTCAAGCTATTTCGTTTGGCAGAGATTCTCCACTCCCCCCCCTTCCCCCTCTCCAGCAAACTTCTTTATGGAGACTTTTGAAAAAAAATCCTAAACGCACCCCCACAAAAACCCACTGTATGCTACCTATGCTATGTGGATGGTGTGTTCTCCATTTGGCCACATGGCTTAGACACACTCCCCAACGTCCTAACACACTTAATCAACACCCCAGAATCCAGTTCAATTGGAAAAAGAACACAACGGTGTCTCTGATTACACGCCAGCCTGATGGATCACTAGCTTACTCCATTTACAGAAAACAGACCCATACAGGTAAATACATTCACCAACAACCACACCATTCTCCCCCTCACAATATGGAATTATAAAAACCCTATACAACAGGACAAAATGAATCTGTTCAGACAACAATGTCCTAACTACCAAACTTCAACCCCCCAAAAAATCCAGAAAATATTAAAACCAGTTAACCACAAACCCACCCACCCCCGCCTACTTAACAGAGATTACACCAAATCCATCACCATTCCGTATATCCAGGGAACATCTGAAAAGCTCACAAAAATCCTAAAAAAATGACCTAACTACCTGTTACAAACCACATAAGAAATTGGCATTCCTTATCTACACCAGGAAATACCAGCCACTTCCACTAGACCTACCTGGAGTATACCAGGTCTCTTGCAGCTGTAAACTGTCCTACTACTGCCAAACAGGCAGGGCAGCTAATATCATGATTTCCGAACACAAAGACCACATCGGTTTCACCAATACAGTCACTCAGGACTTGCGGACTATGCACTAGATACCCACCACAGAATACGCTGAAAGAAAGCCACTTTACAACACTGAAGCAAATATAAATATGAAAGATTGTTCTTGGAATCAGACTCAGCTTTAAAAAACTTCCCAAATCTCAACAAATTTGGGTGCATGAGATGGCCAGAAATTTGGGAAGCTTGCAACCTTAGAACATCAGCCAAGACCCAATTAAGCCTGCTAGGAGACACTTTTAGGACTCTTGGACCAACGCCAGTTGCCTTTTTCAGCCTCATTTGCTCGTTGTTAGTGCCTGCATGCACATATAGTTTTGTTCCCAGAAGATGGCAATGTAACATTGCTGAAATATATGAGAGTATTGATTAAAGTTTTTTAATTAATATTTTAGTTAATTTGCCATTTCCTGAAAAATTTAAAGTCATGTAACCAACGTATAAGTTTATCTACAAGGAGGTTTTTATAATAATAATAATAATAATAATACACTCTCCATCCCAAAACAAACTGAACTTTTCGAAAATAGAAGAAACTAGTGGCACCACCTGTTGTGTCTTTTTGTTGTCAAAAGCAGCAACCTTCATTAGTGTTGTGTCAACTGTTTATGAAATTTGTTTCATTAGAAGCCGAGTTATAGTGCCAAGAGCGACAGTGTATTTTCATGAACAGTCAGAAAATGAGTTTCAAACAGAGCTGTGATTGACTTTTGTGTTAAACTTGGTAAACGTTTTACTGAAATGCAAATGCCTCAAAAAGCATACAGTGATGAATGCTTATCCCATACTCAAGTTTACGAGTGGTTTAAGCGATTTCAAAGTGGCACTGAGACACTTGAGGACAACGAAAAGCCGAGCCATCCAAAAAATGGACTGAGCAAAGTTAGCATCCAAAAAGTGCTTAAGCCAATCAAAGAAAACCCGAAATCGCCCGTGAAGTTGATTAAATATGAATTGGGGATTCCAAAATCAACTGTGCACAACATTTTGAGCAAGAGTTTGGACCTTCAAAAATTGAATTCACGATTTGTTCCCAACAAGTTGACTGACAACCAAAATATTTATCGAATTTAACACTACGAAGACCTCATTAGAACTGCTCGTATGGACTCAAACTTCCTTGAAACGATTTTTACTGGTGTTTTAAGTATGAGCCCGAAACAAAATGCCAGAGTGGGCATCCGAAAAAAAAATTGCTTGGAGAAGTCAAAGGTAAAGCCGATGCTTATTTGTTTCTATGATTCCAAGGGCATCATCCTCAAAGAATTCTTTCCGCCTGGCCAAATGGTCAATGGCACGTTTTATCTCAAAGTTTTGAAGCGATTGATAGCAAGAATTCATCGCGTATGACATGAATATCGTGATGCAGGCAGCTGGTCACTTTTGCACAATAATGCATCGTTCAAACATTGTGGGACAGTTTTTGAGCAAAAACCAAATTTATTTGTGTGTCTCGCCGTATTCATCTGATTTAGTGCCCTGTGACTTCTTTCTCTTCCCCCGACTTTAATTGCCGATGAAAGGAAAGCGATACGACACTACTGAAAACGTTCAAGGGGCAGTAACCACGACCCTCAACAGTATCCGAAAAAACCGATATAAAAAACTCATTTAACGAATTAATTGACTGTGCCAAACGCTGCATCGAAGCTGAGGGAGAGTATATTGATTGAAATAAATGATTTGAATAATTATAATTGGCCTGTTTTATTTTCTATCAAAAGTTCGGTTTCTTTTTGGACAGAGGGTGTAATGTCTGGGATGTTGGTAAACTGCTTAGTTTTTTTTTTGTATGGAATTTTATTTTTTAGGCTTTTTTGATACTGCAATTTGGTATATTGCTTGTTTAGTGTTTTCGCTAACTCATATTCCATATAAATTTAATCACATGGCTTTGCTACCAGTTTTGCTTATTTTGTTATCTACCTCCAAATTTAATGTTATCTTCACTAAATATTGTTTCCAAAACAGATGAAATATTTATTCTCTTTTTATAGGTTCTCCACTGAGAATGCAATTCATTTTCCTTGTTCCTGCCTATTTTCAATGTCTTATTTCTGATTTTCATATTGATTCGTTACAGAAGTTATTCAATTCTGAATCACTGTTTAGTTATTCTGAGTTCTAAAGATTTGTACTGGATTTGGTGATGTTTGACATCAATATATCATTCAAGGGTCAAAGCTAGATAACTGGCAGGAGACCTCCTCAATACACTGAGTTAGTTTTGCATTAGGAACATCCACTTAATAACATGCTGGTCCACCTCTCTGTGCAATCATGACTCGCAGATGCCTAGAAATAGATTCCACAAGGTGTTGAACATCCTCCATACCCACGTCCACAGTCGGATCACACTCATTCCTAGGAGGAGGATCAGCAGTTCTCACATCCCATTCTAGTATATCCGACACATTCAATTGAGTTAGTCAGGGGAGTTTGGAAGGCCAAGGCAATGTAGCAAATTTGTTGTCTCCCTCTAACCACTCAGTAGTTGTACAAGCCCAATGACACGGTGCTTTGTCTTGTTGAAAAATGGCACTGTGGTCAGGGTAGACCTCCTGCAGGTATGGATGAAGAAGATTCGCTTGCAGGTCCATGTAGTGTTCACCATTCAGTGTTTGTGGGATGATGTAGGGGGGTATGCCAGGAAAAGCTCTCAAGACCAAATGTGCAACCAGAGGATAGGGCTTCATGCTATTTATGCCAAATACGAACCTGGCCATCAGCAAGAAACAACACATCATACCAGCTCACCTTCTTCCATCTATCGAAAGTCTATTGCTGACAATCCATGTGAGGCATTGTGTGTGATGCCTGGCCATCACAAACAGACACCAACAAGGGTACCCTTGTTGGTCTCTGGCTATGGAACCTCAGGCAAAAGATACAGCACATGGTGCATGTGGAAATGGATCGAACTGTCCCACTGTTGTACCAGTGGATGAGCTGTGTGACTGTTGCACGTCATCGCTGGCACCCATAGCTCACCTCTAGAATCAATCTCATCTATGGATGACAAATAGGAGTCTTTCTACTGGATGTCTGTAGTTAATTCAGTCCTGGTACATCCCTGAAATAGTAGTATGGGAGCAACCAACAAGTGCGACTGTTTCTGAAATATTGGCACCTGCCCTATGGGCCCCCAACTATCTGCCCATAGTCAAATTGGATTACATTGCCACATCTCCCCATTACTGGCAAATGTTTATTGATTATGTACAGAGGATAAGTGTGCCCATTTATAGTAACCACACATGACATTGATAGCATGTGGTACTTTGTCATTGTGCCAAATATGTAAATGGGGGGGGGGAGCCTAATGCAAAGCTAACTCAGTAATAGCCTTTAAAGAAAGAACAGAGAATGATTGGAACTTATGACCTAATGTCTAATCCTCATGTGGTGCACCCTGTTAGTAGATACTTGATGAATAGTGAAATGAATGGATCAGTTTGATCCCATATTGGTTTAAACCAGAAACATGTTAAGAATTCAAATAAGGAAATATAGTTTAAAAAAAAAAAAAAGGGGGGGCACTATTTTTTGTATGGGTAGAAGTAGGGCGAACATTGAGCTATTGGAACAAACTCAACACCAGCAGAACTGAAGATAGGCATCAACAGGAAAGATTAACAAAAAGAAGTCAAACATTGGCAGAAGTACCAGATGCACATAATTACTGTCACTTAGACCAAAACGGGCAAGATCCTGCTAAATAATAAATATAGGATATATTCAGGTAATAGCGAGACCTCAATAAAGGTTGAAACCAATCTGGGTAGTGGTTCCTTCCCGTAATGCACAGCCTTATACATATCAGAGGATATGTGCTTTGAAGATGGGATATTAAGGAAACTGATGTGAAGTTGTCAGCCTACATACAAGTAGCCTAGACATGAAGATACTTCATGCACAACTTTGTTTGCTTACACTTAGTGAAAGGATTAAACAAAAATATAATTTCTTGGCAAGTTTAAAGTAATTTATAACCAAGTGAAAAAACATTCTACATTTCTAATCCAAAAGAATTTTAATTATCAAGTTACACTTTTTGCTACTTATATATGGGAATTGTGATTACTGCATTAATTCAAACTTCTTAATTGATAGGCACTTTCAAGTAGTTATTATATTTATGTGAATATAACTTGTACTTTTTTCCCCAAAATTAAAGTTAAAAAATTGTGGTGCAAGATATATGTGGGGATTTTCAGGAAAAACCTAAATTGATGTTTATAATGAAATTCTCAACATTCATTATAATTTATAATTGCTCACATTATTTATAAAATGAATACATTTAAATTTTAATTCTCAACTTTATTTATGCGATCTGCTGCTCAACTTCATCACGTAATATATATTGAATCTACAATGCTTCTGTAATTCAATTAAAAGTTTTAATCCAAGTCAATAGAGATGCTTGTTTTTAAAAAACTCTTAACAATTGAGACATGATTTCTGGCAAAATCGTGTTTTGAGCACTCAAAATCCAGTCGCACAACGATGGTCTCTTAATCATCCCTGCGGAGTCAGGTCAAAGCTGCCAGCTGCCATCCGCTCCATGTAAAAATTGCGTATGTAGTCCTTGAATGGTTTGTTGACCGATACATCCAAGGGCTGTAGACAAAGTAGACCACTAGGAATAATGGCCACATTTACTATTTCAGGTCTTAAGTGTCCATGGAAACTATCTGACACGAGGGATAATTTGTCCATGCATATAGTTGCTGCTGTATTAACAAAAGATTGTGCAATGCAATGGCAAGCCAACGATTGTAGATTTGAAATACTGATTCTCTTCAATCAAATTCCAAAATATCTGAAACTGCCATAACAACATTCATTATCTATTTCTTAAGTTTTAAACTTTTTCGTGTGTGAAGTACATGCAAAACTTTAATTTTTTTTCTTAAAGTAAAATCAGGGGTGCAAGATATATACGTGACTTATATTTGAGTAGATATGGTATGTGGTCAAATTTCAAAATGGGGAATTGGACAATGAAATTTATATTTATGATCCCACAGAAGATTCCACTAAAGAAGTGAAAAAAGATGTTGAGTCAGTAAAGAAAGCAGTTGACAAAGAAAACTGAAAAGCTGGTCTTTCTAAAACAGCACAGTTGGAAATGCCAGACAGAAATGGGAAAATTTGGAGAAAAGATAATAGTAAATGTATCTGCTGGATACATTTACTATTATCTTCTGGTTCAGTATATGACCCAAATAAAATAGGAAGTGATTTGTTATTGTATGCAGGATAAAAATGAATACTATAATAAAGAAAAATATATAAGAAAGTTTCAATAACTGAAAAATGAGTAACATTCAGAGGTAAACTGTAAAAAAAAAAAAAAAAAAAACCGGGAGTCTCAGTAGCAAATTCTGAAGAAAACCCATTCAACTAGTGAGTCATGTAGCAAAGCTGTTTACAAGGATAGAAAAATCCAAACAAGTCTTGAGGGGGGGGGGGGGATTGAAAATCCCTGATAAGTCAACAATAGCTGCTCTGAGAAAAATATATTTAAGAGAGCTATGTATAAAGTCATGAGAACACTTGTAAGAACACAGAAGGCAAATATCATGAAGTGGCAAAATGTTCTGGAAACCACTGCAAAATTTTGAAATGGAGGACATACTGTAAAAGGAATAATCAGAGCTGATAAAGATGTAAAATGTAATGCTAATGTAAAAAAATTTAATATTCTGAAGAAAGGATAATACTTTGAAAGATTATTAAATGGGATTAACAGTGATGAATGTAATAGCAAATATTCAAGATGAATGTATGTAGGAGTACTTATCAGAATGAGATAGAAAAAAAAACCATCAGAACACTGAAAGACGTGTGAAAAGACATGAGTAGATAATTTGGCCAGAAAATGCTCAAATATGGAGGTATAAATTATAAAGTTTTACAGTGGCTACTGAATAATTTGGAAGGCATAGTCAGAAGGTCGAATTATGGATAACTGGAGTTCTCATAGTTCCCATCTATAAAAAGGTAAATAAAACAATGGGAGAATTAGAGTAATTGCTCTATTGAGTGTTCTATGTATTACTTATGCAAGCATACCTTTTAAGTTTAAAAAAACTGTTGAAGAAAATCTGACAAAACAAGCTGAATTTAGACCAAATAGGGGTTGCCAAGATCAAATTTTTGCTTTAAAGACAAACAGTTGAGAAATCAAGTGTAGATCAGATCAAACAAAAGCATGTGACAATGGTCAAAAAGGAAAGTTTTCAAAACACTACACTTATGTGGTCAATGGAACTATACATAGCAATAAGAATTGAAGAACAGGACGGTGTAATGTAAAATCAGGTACAAGACAAAAGTGCACATTATTTCCACTCTTATTCAATTAATTTATATGGATAACATAATGAAAGTAAGTAGCATTAAACTTAACAAAATCAAAACATCCAATTCAGCTCTTTATATAGATGATGTTATACTCTTAAATCCTGTGGACTTCAGGGTTCTTTAACTGAATTAAAAGCCAAACTAAAATCAGCAATTAAAAGGCCAAATCCATGAAAATAGACAGAAACATGAAACCAATGCCATTCTTGGTGAGTAAAATATTTCAGATATTTAGGCAATTTTTAGTGAACATGGTAAATTAAATATGAAAATAAGCAAAGCTGGTATGGTTGGAGTCAAATGAATAAATTCATATGGAATAAGATAAATTAGCCAGAAACACTAAATTAGATATTAAAAAACAGTGTTCAAATTAGTTTTAACTTATGGATCTCATCAACATTAGGTTGGAAATAACAGTTGATCAAAGACTAGTCAGATATCCTCTAATCTGATCAACTTACTTCACCAACATGTATTTAAATTTTTATATTAAAGAATTTTGTTATAGTAAGTTTTTTGTTCCATCTAATTAATAACTCTCTGTAACTGATGGTTCAGTTTTCCATGTCTAATTTTGCAGACATTTTGCCTATGTCATTCCATTGAAAACAAATCTCATTCAAGAAGTTTTTGTTTAAAACTACACCTATACACACCATTCCCTGATCGATTTGGAAAAAATACAACAAATCATTGAAAAGCACTCACTTTCCATTCATCTCCTAAGGCATCTGCTTCTACCTCCTGTCCCATTCTTTTCTCATAAAATATCCGCAGCTTCCTATCATCATCAACTTCAATCAGCTTCTGACAGCCAGTTGCAGGATATGAAATATTTAGCTGAAATAAGAATAAAAAACACTTGAAATGGCTATTATGTTTCATTCTGGAGAATATGAACAGCACAAAAATAGCTTGCTTATTTTCATGTTTTAAAAAAAAAAAACCTGCAGGTTCAGCCATAATTCCTTTTGGATAATTTATTTCACAGGGATTCTATAAAAAAGAAATATTTTTATGTAGGGTTTCAAACATATTTAAGAAACTGTGCTTAGAGCCACCAAAACAATTTACAGAATATAATTTTGGAATTTACAAGTGGTTGATAATGTGATTACAAACAAGCTATAACATTTTTAAGGTATACAAAGCAGGCTTGAAAAATTGCTCCCCGTGACAAGCAAGGATTTTTAAAAAAAATTAGAAGATCGTTTAATTTCAATTTCATTTATGTAATGTGGATTCTTTTTTACATTTCATGTCAAACAATTTTTTTTTTATTATTACTGATTGGTCATAATGGACTATGACCAATGACAGGATAGAATATACGTACATCATTTAATCTTTAATGTAGTGTTTATTAAACTGTGTTCTGTGGAACCTTGGAGTTCCACAACACTTATTCGATATAGCTTCTGAAAAAATTCATTTCAGAAGCTATTCTTGATTCAAATGTTTTGTAGGTTCATAATTCCTCTCTGATAAGTTATGAAAATGTTAACAGGGATTCCAGAAAAAAAAAAAAAAAAAATATATATATATATATATAGTTTCAAAAATATTTAAAAAAGTGCTTTGGAGAACCTTCAGTCATATTGCGAGGTAAATGATTAATCATGACATGGCAACCCTAAAATAGGCAGACAGCAGTAATTAACTTATTTCTCACAGTGATGGAATATACAGAATTTGACTTAAATAGTGGATGTTAAAACTTGGACGTTGAGAAAGAAGTATTTATTCTGCCAAATGTTTTATTTACATGGGTGGTCTGAAAAGTTCTTGTCCTAACAATGAAAAAACGATTATATAATCGCTCTTAAGACTAATACATTTATTCCAGCGATACTCCAGCACCATTATCCCGTTCCTGTAGTGGTTCTCAGCAAGATCTGCAAAATATCCCTCTACAGCTGCAATCACCTCTTGATTCAAAGAAAAACGCTGACCACCAAAACACCGATGCCATGACCTTTCCTGGTGAAACTGACTGTCTTCTTTGGTGTTGAACCGGCTTCTGCCCACTTTTGACTGCTGTTTGGATTCTGGTGTGTATGGTGAATCCAAGTCTCATCCATAATAATAAATCGACGCACAAAACAGTTTTATTCTTGTTAAAACACTCCAAGCACTGTTCAGAGATTTTCATGCGAGTGCGTTTTTGATCTGCTGTGAACAAGCACAGCACCCATCTTGCGCAAAGCTTTTTCACTGGCAATTTTTCATGCAAAATATATCCTGCATGTTCTTTTGAAATGCCTATAGTCTCAACAATTTCACGCACTTTGACTCACCAGTCATCCACTACCACTCGATCAATGATTTCGGGTGTTGTTACACTTTTTGGATGTCCTTCAAGTGGATCATCTTCAAGGCTGTACGGCCACATTTAAACTCGGCAGCCCATTTCTTAATTGGTCGAAAACGAAGGAGAAAAGTGCCCATAAACTTTTCAAATGGATTTCTTTTGGCATTAAACCTTCTTTTACAAAAGAATTTTATAACCACATGATACTAATTTTATCCATTTCAAGGGATACAGACAACTTTTCCTTCAAAAAGCTGTATAAAACAAACATGATTGAATGACTTGCAATTTCATGAATGCTTATGACAGATGTACTACCAACTTAGAAAAAAAAAATCTTGCTGATAGTGTTGCCATTTATGGTTGAGGCCGAGAACTTTTCAGACCACCCGCATATATTGATTCTAAACTAAATGTTTTTTTTTTATTATTATTTTCTGGATTGCCACTGTCATAAAATCAAGTGCCCTTTTCTGCCATTAGAAATGAAACTTAACATTTATAAATGACAGCAGAAGTCTGATTTTTTTTCTATAAGTATTTCAAGTTGGAAGCAAGAGTAGTAAAAAATAGTTATTATTGATAAATAGTTTAAATTAATAAATAGTTATTAATTTAAAACATAAATAGCCTTGTAAATATGCATGTTTTTTTTTCACAAATTAATAAATGAACTAATATAGAAACATATTTGCTTCAACACTGGTATTTGTACTGTATAAAAAATTAGCAGCACTAAACAGACAGATCCGAGATTAAACACATAACTATGATACAGTTGTTTTTAATCCAAGATCTGGTCTCAAGTGAGTCAGGCATGTACTCAAGTAGTGAGTACTTGCCTGACTGGTAAGATAAACAAAAAATTTTCAAGCCCTGTGCATAGAGCAATGTGAGACCATTTTATCCAATGTGCCGAAGTAAAATAAATATAATTCAGCATTTAGGATTTTTAGTAAATATCATTAAATTCTCTTTTAACTGAACATTTTACACACACACACACACACACACACACACACACACACACACACACACACACACACACACACACACACACAGTAAAAGCCCTTAAATAACAGACATAACTCTAAAACAGGGAGGACAATCGTTTTTTTTTTTTTTTTTTTGCAAAGTCATTTTTGATCTAAAAAAATCCAAAAAGCTGCATTTGAGCTCAAGAAAGTTGGGAGGAGAAAAGGGAGTTTTATTAAAAATGGAACAGAGCAGGAAGGGGTTTTATTTTAAAAAAATATATTTTAAAATATTATTAAATAGTAAAAAAAAAAAAACATCCAACTGGGTATTTTAAGGTGACTTTTACTGCTGAACTTTTTGAGTCTCTCAAGATCAGGCAAGCATGCTATAATTTACCTTCAAACATGCTGAGGACTTACATTATTCAGATAGTTTTTTTATTTATTAGATTTATTTTTGATATAGTTCATTCTGAAAATATTTACTCAGAGAAATAAACCAAAAATTGAGAAGTCCGAATGCAAAATATTTTCAAAATTATATATTTGTCCGGTAAGCTGCTAGATGCATAGAACACAATTCAGTTGCATTAAATTCATGGATAAGTGTTTGTTATATAATGAAATGGAGCATTCACGACTAAACACACACACACACAACCACAGTAGCAAGGTTTTTTTAATAAATAAATATTTCATCCTAAGTATCATAGGACATCTTCAGTACAGTTGATTCAAACAATACTAGGAATTACATACAGTTAGGGTGCAAGCTTACAATGGAATCCCTCTATGCGTGCAGTAACGTATTATAGAATTAAATTAAAATAAAATTTTAATTTAATTCTATAATACACAATTATTTTACACAATTTAGGATGACAATTTCCCAGACTTTGATAGTAAGAACATCATTATAGTTCAAATTAGGTCTGTGACGTAGGACTTCAGCACTTTATATAAACATTAAGTTTATATGAAGATCTATGCAGATGACATCTTTGCTGTCTGGGGTCATTCTAAACAAGAACTACACTTATTTCTAGATAAAATCAACCTTCTTCATCCTCACATCAAATTTGCACAAGGAAAAGAATCTCCATAGGGTATCTCCTTCCTGGATGTACACATCCAAAGAGAAGAAGATGGTTCCATCTCCACTTCCATCTATTATAAGCAGACGTTTTCAGGATGCTACATTCACAATTCTTCAGCTCATCATCCATCTCAAAAATTTGGCATCATCAAATCATTAATAACCAGAGCACACAGATTCTGCTCCTCCGAATAATCTTTAAACCAAGAATTGGAAATAATCAAAAATACCACCATACAAAATGGATACAATCCAAAAACTCAAAAATCATCAGTCACTTCCCCACACATCAACCTAGATAAGAGCAAACCCATAGGATTCCCATACCTTATGTCAAAGCATCTCCAAACATCTTTCAAAAATTATGAAGAAATATAAATTGGCTGCTACCTACAAACCAATCAACCAAATCTACAATTGGTTATCTTCTCCTAAAGACAAACTCTCACCTCTGATGCTACCTGGCATGTACGTAGTCCCATGCTCCTGTAAATTGTCCTACTATGGATAGACAGGTAGATCCATTAGCAAATGCATTTCGGAACATCAAGACCATATCCTTCTTATCAAACCACAGAAATCTGGCCTCGCACAACATGGAATTGAAAACCTAAACCATAGGATCCATTTGAAGAAGACCAAACTTATACATAGATCTTCATATAAACATGAAATTTTATAGAGTGCTGAAGCTCTAAGTCACAGATCTAATTTGAATGGAAAATTGTCATCCTAAACTGTGCAAAATAATTTTTATATGTGTTATCTCATTTTAATGTAATCTTTTTTTTAAATCCAGATATATTTTAATTTAATTCTATAACACGCTACCGCATGCATAGAGGGATTCCATTGTAGGCATGTGCTCTAACTATATGTAATTCCTAGTATTATTTGAATTAACTGTTTGAATTTACTGAAGATGTCCTATGATACTTAGGACGAAATATTTACTTATTAAAAAAATCTTACTATGGTTGTGTGTATGTTTAGTCATGGATAAGTGTTTTGTTCCTATTAACTATTTTATGCTTGCTAACCCTGCAATGATTAACCTTCAGCACCTTGTAGTATGTGTGCTCTGCTCATGATGTGCAGGCAAACTAAAGCGTGAAGTGTTTGCAGCATGTTCTTGTCGCAAGTGTATGCTAAAAGGAGCCACAGAGCTGCACAATGCTGAACCATGCTCTAAAATAATGGTAAAATTCTGCATATTATGTTAATTTGTTAGTTATAAAAGCTATGAAGATTGGTTAATACACATCCGTTCTGAATCATTTGTTTTGATACTATAAAAGTGACAAACAGAATCAGGTTAGGCACCTTTTTCATTCACAGAGTCTAAGACTTCAAAATACAAATGCAAAACATAAGTTCAAATGGGAAGGAGTGGAGATGTGTAGCACAATCATCTAACCTAGTCTAGCCTACAACTTCCAGATAGGATTACATCATATGCCAATCCTGTCATTAACAACTTCCTATTTGACAATTTAATTTCTTCATTTTCGTCTGTTACTTGTCTGGTTTGATATTCCCATATCTTACATATTGATCTTCTAAGGCACTACAGCAACAATCTACTTGGATCTTGGTCTTTCTCTAGATCTTTTCCTACTCCTTTTATAATTGCTTGAAACATTGGTAATCTCTGAATTCTCCTTCAGTTTGTATAATGGCCTCAGATTTCACTTCAATTTTTCTCAAACTACCTGCAGTCACTTTGATAACTGTTTTAACTCAATTCCACAAGTTAGAACGTGGTTTGGGTCTGGTCTCATACACTGCTAGCGTTGGTTAATTTCTTATTCTGAAAAATTTATTCAACTGGCTCCCCACCTCAGCAGTTTTGCATATTGTATTATCTAAATGCATTATCCAATTTCCAAATTTAATTGGAAATGTTAACTAAAAATTGTCTAAATAGATGCAATGTTTTATTGTTCTGCAGGTTCTCCACTGAGAATGCAGTTTTTTCCATGTTCCTGTCTTTTTTATTGCTGATTTTTCAATTTGTTATAGCCAATTGAAAAACTGGCTAAAAACTTGCTGCATTGGTCAATCATCTACATAACATATGGAGTCAGATTTATTGCTATCCAATATGAACTACAATAGCTGTAGCTTGCATTTTGTCTTCACTGATTTCATAGTCATCTCCTTCAATTCTAAATACAATTTTAGTCTCCATTATGGACTATTCCGCATTTATAGTCTTTTTACACCATATAACTGTTGTATTTTGAACAGCTTTGTCTTGCATTTTACATACCTTTTCCAGGTCTAAAAAACTTACACAGACCTTTACATTTCCATTATTTCTCGACAATGTATCAAAGTAAAAATGTGGTCCTAATAACCTTTATCTGATCTGAACCCCGCTTTTCCCAAGTTTCTCTTCCATGTTTTTTTCTTAGTATTTTTCAGAATGCTTACTTAACTTACCTTACTAGAGCACGCAGTTACAAAATTCTTCTATATTTACAATTTTTTTTAACTGATGGATAGATACTTAGCATCAACAAACTGCAAGTGATTCCATTTCTACTCGATCTGCAATTTGACCTTCTGACTGAGTCTTCTGAATTATACTAATGTAGCAGCTGTAAAACTTTTATAACTCCAATATTTGAGCATTTCTAATTGATTATATAATACCATAAAACCAATCTTAGCTGCCTTTCAACATTTCAGGTTTTCAAAGTTTTTTTTTCCATTAAGTAATGATATATTCTCCTGATTGCATTTCTCTTGAATATTTTCTACCACTGACCTGTCATTGCTTCTCATTTTAACAATATTTCAAAAATAATTACTTCAGATATCCATATTTATCTTCAACATTAGTTACTGCTATCATCTAGGTACATTTGATTCTTTTTACTGCATTTTTTCTTCTAAAGATAAACAGCCTCCAACATTTTTATCTTCCATATTCCTATACTTTCTCTGATTTTGTTCAGCAAAATTACAACTTAGTTTCTTACATTTTCCTCTGTACTCATGCACATGCTAACTTACTTGCCAGGAACTTTCAATATGATTTACTTCTTTATCAAGACTTCCTTTAACTTCTTTTACTTATTTTTTATGTGACTTCCATTTATGAGTGGCTGTAAACCTAAAGAACCACAGATAGGCTATGGATTTTTTTTCTACTTTTATTAAATATACATAAAGTAGCGAACATATTGATCTGAATACTCACATTTCGAAAAAAAATTTTAATACATACATACATCTTCAAGGCCCACTCTTCCTAATTGGGTTGTGGGGGCAAAAGCTGCAAGAGGAACTTCCAATGGTCACGATCTTCTGTCACCAAGTTCAGGTGTTCTGGTGGGATTCCCAAATGTATCCACCCAAGGTTTTGGATATAATCTATCCAGCGAGTCCTTGGCCTTCCACGTGGCCTCTCACCCTCTGGCTTGGCAAAGAGGGCCTGCTGAGGGAGCCTCTTTTGTGACATTCTGACCAGGTGCCCATACCAGCATAACTGCGATCTCTCAACACGGAGAAGCAGTGGTTGAGTATTGAGGGTTTCCCAAATTGCAGAGCTTCTGACTCTGTCGAGTTTTGTCAGCCCCGCAACCCCTCGAAGGAACCTCATTTCAGCCGCTTGGATTCGTATCCACATTCTTTCGGTCATTACCCAACTCTCATGACCATAGGTGAGGATGGGGACATAGACTGTATTGAAGACAGCCAGCTTTGCCTTCTGGCTTAACTCCCGCTTCAATACTACTGAACGGCCAAGCTCCTGCAATATTGAGCTTGCTAAGCCAATTCGAGTATCTAGCTCTACGTCCCATTTTCCATCATTCGTGAATATGGACCCAAGGTATTTAAACTTCTCCACCTGTCTCATTGGGACTCCACTTACATTTAGAGTGCACTGGGATGGTTGTCTTGAGACCACAAATGTTTCAGTTTTGGCCACACTGATCTTCATTCCGGCATCTGCACAAACAGCTACAAACCTATCCAGGGTCTGCTGGAGGTCATCTGTGGAAGAGCTAAGCAGAACTAGGTCATCTGCAAAAAGCAGACGTCCAATGCTACATTTTCCAATTCTGACACACTCACTGCCTCGGCTGTGCCTATCAATCCAGTCCATAAATATTATGAAAAGGAGGGGGTGACAGAACACACCCTTGGCAGAGGCCAACGGAGACCATGAAAGGTTCAGACTTTGTGCTGTTTACCCTGACACAAAACTCTGGGCATTCATACAGGGACTTGATGGCAGCTAATAGTTGCCTTCAAGTCCCTGTATCCACTCCATATTCCTGTACTACTTGCCAAAGCTTATCCCAAGGAACCCGGTCATATGCCTTCTCCAAGTCCACAAAACATGTGTAGACATTCTTGGCATATTCCCAAGATTTCTCAAAGACTTGCCTTAAAGTGAAGATTTGGTCAGTTGTGCTTCTACCAGGATGAAAGCCACATTGTTCTTCCTGGAACTTTAACTCAACTATGCTCCTGCACCGTCTTTCCAAGAACTTAGCATACACTTTCCCAGGCAGGCTGAGTAGAGAGATGCCACGATAGTTACTGCAATCCTTCTGGTCTCCCTTCTTAAAGACTGGAATTATTATGCCTGTCTGCCATTGCTTTGGTGCTCGCCCAGATATCCAAGCAGCCTGACACACTCGAGTCAGCCAGAGAACACCATCTCGATTTAAGGCTTTTAGCATTTCGGGCCGAATTTCATCATCGCCAGCAGCCTTGCCTGATTTTAGCGATTTTATTGCTAAATGGACCTCTTCTGCTGTGAGACTAGTCATTGCCCTGATCTGCACTTCTTGGATGTCCACAACTGCTGGGCCACCCGGGTTAAGAAGGCTCTCAAAGTATTCCCTCCATCTGTGGAGGATATCCTTCTCGGTTGTTAAAAGTGCACCATCAGAGGCCTTAATTACCCTTGCTGTGCACGATTTCCTCCCTCGAAGGCGGCGGATGGTCTGCCAGAATACTTTGTTTGCATTTGCATAGGATGAATCTAATCTTTCTCCAAAGGATTCCCAAGCTTTCTACTTTGCTGTCTTTATGCCTTAGCAGCAGCTTTTCATGCCTCAGCATACTGCAAACGCATCTCAGGTGACCTAACTCTAAGCCATGTTAGGTAGGACTCCTTTTTTGGACTTCTTGGTTCCACCAAGGTGTCCTTTTCTCACTGCCCGTTGCCACGCCGAGCCGCTTTCTGCCACACCATGAGAGTGCAGAGGCAGTGACAGCTGTTCTGAACAACTTCCATTCCTCCTCAACATCTGCAGTATGCTTGGGAATCTCTTT
Source organism: Typopeltis vanoorti (assembly GCF_054136105.1). NCBI lineage: Eukaryota > Metazoa > Arthropoda > Arachnida > Uropygi > Thelyphonidae > Typopeltis > Typopeltis vanoorti. The sequence goes on along the minus strand of NC_143564.1, from coordinate 70,448,717 downwards.
GAACCTGGAGGAAATGTCATCTGCAAAATTCTTCCTCACAGCCTCATTTTCCAACGTCTCCCATTTCACGCGGTATAGCTGCTTAGACCTACCAGCATTGATGGTAGCATCTGGTTTCTGAAGCCGTAGAGTGCACACAACAAGGTGGTGGTCAGTTGACAATTCTGCCCCTCTTCTCACACAAACGTCCAACACTGAGGAAAATAGGTCTGCTGAGATTATAAAGAAGTCAATCAGAGACCTTTGTTCTAGTGTATCCCTGTACCAGGTATACTTATGGACTTCTTGGTGCTGGAAGGAGGTATTCATTATGGACAAGCTATTAGTACAGCAGAAGTCCAATAATTTCAACCCATTCGCGTTAAGGTCAGGGGCACCGTTCCTCCCAACCACACCCCTCCATGTCTGGTCATCTGTTCCAACATGTGCATTGAAGTCGCCCATTAGCAGGACTGATTCCATGTCTGCTACCTTGTCAAAAGCAGCATCCACTTCCTCTAGGAAGGCAGAGTATTCTGACTCCAGATTAGGTGCATAGGCTTGCACCACAGCCAAATCATAGTTTTTCATCTGCAGCCTTAATACACATACCCGTACAAAAAATTTTAATATCGCAGGAAAATAAGTATAAAAATTAAACTCCAATTTTACCTAATAATTTATGTGTTTCTCTGTTGCTAATTAGTTCACTAATTCACTTGGGCATGGCATGGACCAATGTAGAACATTTTTCTATCTCTATATCTTGAAACCATACTTTTATAATAGATCGTATTATGTTATCCTTTGCACCATAATTTAATTTCCATGTCTCTTTTTCACTATGGCCTACAAATTTTCTGCTGGGTTAATATCAGGAAAGTTACCTGGCCACTGAAGCAATTGGATGTTGTGATTTCTGAGGAACTTTTCACTTTTTTTTTGAAGTGTGGCACAAAGCGAGAAACTGTTGGAAAATGAGTTCTTTGTCTTTCTGGATCTGTGGGACCACTCTTCTCTAATATTTTACGTATTGGTCACTTTCATCATACCATCAACAGGCACAAATGATCCTGGACCATCATGTAAAACAACCTCAGAACATCTTTTTAGCTGGGTGTTTAGGAGCTTGTTGAAGGTGGGCAGGAGAAGTCTCAACCACTCATTTGCGAACATAGGGTACTTGCCTAGCACAAAGAAATGGCTCTCACCCGAGCATATGACCTTCTTTCACTTCTCAATATTCCAATTTTTGTACATTTTTCTCCACTGGACCCTCTTTCTGTATAGCTTTCAACAGTTGCTTCTTTTTTAGTCTGTGGGCAGTCTTCCCTACTTCCAACAACTTCAACAGACTGTCATGTCAGAAAGATTAATCCCACTAGCTGCCAAGTCCAAGTCTACAGCAGACAATCTTGGATTCATTTTGCATTTCCTAAGTAGTATATGGTCTTGAGTAAGAAGTTTCTTTTTCACTCACATTTTCCTTTTCTGTCAAAAGAAAAAAAGGTACCCGTCTTTCTAAACCTCTTTAAAATCACCTTAACAGTACCCAAATCAACACCACACTCATTGGCAATTTGTCTTTAAGTCATGAATGTGTGCTGAGAAAAAGTACACATTTTTGAATGCTTTCTTGGAGATGTATCCATTTTATAGCTACACAAAATGAATAAAACACTATGAATGTTAACTTGTTTACACTATTACAAATGCACAACACTTAATAAACATCACAGAGACAGTTAAAGCACACAGCACTCAACCAAAATAGTGAACTGAAACAAAAACCAAGCCAAAAACTTCATTAAAATTTGGCTTGTTCAGATTAATTTGTTCGTTACTGTATACTGATTATAATCAGATACTCTGATTTATTTACCAAAGAAAATTCAAAATTCCATAATATAACATTTGACATTTCTGTAACTCTGGCAGGCTTTGAAATGCATATTTTGCATAAAGCTTCAAGACTTCTTCCACCACCTTTTTTTTTTAACCCAGCTGATCTCAAAAAGTAAGATTAAAGGATTAGTAAGGCTTGTCTTGGAACTCCAATTGCTGTTAGAGCTCCAACTGGAACTGAAAACTAAAGTCCAGTCTTTCTTTATTGTGTTAAAATAAACAGAAGATGAAACTGTCAAAAATTCTGAGAATAATTTTCCTTTACTTTGAAACAGTTTGTTAGGAAATTGTACAGTGTTTACCTATAATAAAGCATCTGCTTTGTTTTGATGTAGTATTTCGAGATATACTGTATGTGTGTGGGGGGGGGGGGGAGATTTGCAAGTGTAAAAACATGAATCTTCTTTTTTAGCAGGACCACTTCTAGAAATTACTTAGTTTGGTTTTGATGAAAAATATGCCACAAATGTTCCAATGCCCATCCAAACAAAATATGAGAAATTCTGAAATTCAATCCCGTGGGTAAGAACAACTTGCCCTTAACAGTCACATGAACATCTTAATCTTCTTCTGCTGCACATTTGCCTTCTTCATGATTTTGCCACCAGGTTTGAAATGTAAAATTTCATTCTAATCTACAGTTCACCTCTGGAAGCTACCTAATTGACCATTTTTTTTAATACACCTAATTTATTTTTAAAAAATTGCAATTGTTCCTTATGCTAAATTTTATACCAATAGTGCCTTTAACAACAAGTCAAAAATTGTATAAAATAAAATCTTTCATGTGTCTTATTGTATTAGCCAAGAGGATAGTCTGCTTGCAACCACTGCCTGACTTCTGAATGCATCTTTTCACATATTCATTACACCTACCTCTTGTCGACCCTTGAAAAATCCAAAGGAGAAAACAATTTTCATGTTGGATTATATCCATTCCAACAGCAGGACTATAAAGTGAAGAGCCTCTAGTCAACTTTTATGTATACAGATACTCCATGGAGTCAAAACTCATCACAGGAAACCCACACTATCCATTAACGATACCTATCATACATTTCCTTAAACATTTTCACTTTTGGGGATGATTCTGGCAATTCACCACTCTCCAAGTAAAGAACCAAGTCCACACACCTCCAGAGATAGTAATTAGATCAACCGGTACCTCTGGGTAGTTAACCCTTTAAATTCTACGGTCGAGTTAACTCGAGTGCAAAAAAAAATGGCGCCCTCAAGTGGACACGCCTTGCAGATTATGTAAATTTGATAAAACACTATTACTGCCATTTTTGTAAGTGAACAAGTGTATATCAAGAATGTATGATGCTGTCCAGACTTCTTACTTGTTAAGAATTTTAATTGATTTTATTTATAAATTTTTTGCAAAATTAATTCAGTACATGGGACAATGTCAGTAGAACATAAATTCAGCAGTTAAAGAGTTAAATATCGGAAAAGTTGATTAAAACTAAAATTCAGGAATGAGTGGATATGAATATTCTTGATACTCTATGGGGGCAGCATGGCTTTGTAAAAGGTAGGTTCTGCTTCAGCAAGATGACAGCAGAACTGGATAAAGGAAATGGCTACCATCTTCACTAAATATCGTGCCAAAGTAGCTGAAATGTTTTACTTGTTCTATAGGATCTCCATCACAATGCAGTTGATATTTCCAATGCTTCTGCCTATTTTCATTGTCTTTTGTCTTGTTATTGCTGACCTTCATGCCATATCTATTAGAACAGTTATTCAATTTAATCAGGGAATCTTGCAAACTTGTACCAGATTTATTTAGAAGTATAACATTATCTGCATAAATTAAAGAAATGAGATTAACATTTCCAATTTTGATAACAGTTACCACTTTCCTTCATAATGTGATCCATATAGGTAATGAATAACAAAGGGGGATAATGTACATCTTTGTCTGACATCAGATTTATTATTATTATTATTATTTGACACCTCCAGGGAGTTCAAAGACTCATCGAGGGAGGGCACCTGCTGTACAACTTTGTCTCCACCACTCAATCCATTAACTACGGCAACGCCATCTACCGATGACCACCACCACTAGTATTTCTACAGACAATCACAAACATCCATGTCCACGGCAGGATTCGAACCCGCAGCCTTTTGGCTGGAGAGCGGATACACTAACCACTCGGCCAACCAGGCTGGCAAAATAATATATATGATGAACAGCCTATTTTTTTTACCCACTGCAGGGTGAAGGCCTCTCCTATTGAGGGAGGTTTACTACTCCCATGGTGACCCAGTCCATATTGGTAGAGTATCTATACTTGGGTGAATGAATATATGAAAGTGGAAGACAATCACAAACATGTACGCGAGATTCGAACCCGCAGCCTCTTGGCTGGAGAGCGGATACGCTAACCACTCGGCCAACCAGGTCGGCACAAAAAAACTCTGCTACCACCATATGAGATCGGCTAACTCACCTTCAACATTAAAACCATCTTCCTATACTTCAATCCTAACTACTGACTTACAACTCAAGTTGGAGAAAAAGATATCCTTGATGTATGGAGTAATTACATTGAAAAATTGCTAAATGAAACAAGCAGTGATGACAGTACAGTGGTAACTGTGTATAGTTCGCCCACCGTTTATAGATCCCTTCTTGGCTTGGTGCCAAAAATAGTCGATTCATGCTGAAGGGGAGAAAGAAATGAAGGATGTACGAATTGGTCGCCAACATGCGAAATAACATGCTTTCTTGTCTGTCGCTGTACTAGTACTAGCTTGATTTTTGTTGTTCCTTTTTTGCATTTTTTTTTTATTATTAATTTGTATGATGGATCCAGTACAGTCAACAAGTTCTATTGTTACACGTTTCAGTAGCTCTTGCAAAAGAATATTGAATAACGTGCTGACATTCTGCAAAAAAGAATCGTCAGAAGGCCGTCTTCTTGTTCCCCTTTCTCAAGTCATTAAACGTGCAAGTGCGGGCGTATCGGGGTCGAATGTTAAAAGAATTCGTAGGAAATCAAAAGGTGAAGGTAAGCCAAAATTTAAATCTCTTAAAAAAAAGCGCCAGAGAAAGAAAACCATCGAAACCGTAGCTTTGAATGATTTTGATGTAGATGTTATAAGAAGAACTATTCACGATTTTTATGTGGTCGAGAAAAGAGTGCCAACTGTTCCGAAATCGATTCCTGTGCTTAAAGAAAAAATTAATTTTCTTTGGAAAAGAGAAACTTTAAGGAAAATACTTCATGAAATCGGATTTTGTTTTTAAAAGTCCCAGAATAAAAGGAAACTTATCATGGAGCGAAGTGACATTGTTTTATGTAGAACGCAGTATTTGAGAGCAATGAGACATTTCAGGGAGGAGAAAAGACCGATTGTGTATCTAGATGAAACTTGGACTGATAGTAATTTAACTTATGGAAAATATTGGCAGTCTAAAGAAGAACGTGGAGTGCTACAAACCGGAAATGCCTCGCGGTGCATAATTTTGTGTGCGGGTGGAGAAATTGGTTTTTTAGCGAATTCAAACTTACTATACAAAGCCAATTCAACTATTGGAGTTTACCATAGGCAAATGAATTCTAAGATCTTCGAAAAGTGGGCAGAAGAAAAACTGATTCCAAACCTTCCTAAAAATGCTGTTGTTATAATTGATAATGCTTCATATCACTCTATTCGATTAAACAAAATTCCAAATTGGTCTAATAAGAAGCAAGTTCTTATAGATTGGCTCTCTGCAAATAGCATTTCTCATTCCCCAGATATGCAAAAAATTGAATTGCTTAATTGGGTCAAAAGAAACTCGCCCACAACTAAACTATTTAAATTCGACACGATGCTCAAAGAGTATGGATTTCTAGCTTTGAGGCTACCACCATATCATTGCGATATTAATGCTATTGAGTATGTTTGGGCAGAAGTGAAAAGTTTCATTCGCCATCGCAACGTAACTGGGGATATTGACATGTCGAAACTTTTTAAGCTTTCAGAACAGGCGATTGAAAGTATTACAGTTCAAAAGTGGGGAAAATATTGCTTTCATGTCACCTCATTGGAAAATATATATTGGGATAGAGACGAAATTATCGAAGAATTGTGCGACCCTTTGGTGATCAGTTTAAGTGAAAGTGATGGCAATTCGGACACCGATTCAGATGACTCTGAAGATTAAAAGAATTTGACAATGGTATTTTTTCCAACATTTTTTTTGCATGCTATTGAGAGTCACAACAAGTCATAAATAATTAATCAGTTTAGGACATTAAAGTGTCTCAGTTCTCTCAACTGTAAGTTTAGAATATCTAAGTTCATTTGAAATAATTTCTGTTTTTCTGTATAATTATTTTTATATTATAGAAAACTTTCTTAAAAATAAACTTAGTTACATTTTTGTTTTATGCTACACCTTTTTTAATTTTATTAACACTATGTACATTTTTCCAACTGTTATACAAGCAAAATAGTTACACTTTAAAAACAGCAATGTTCGTAAAAGAAAAGCTAAATTTTCCGACCTGTAATAATAAACGAACTCAGTTTGTTTATTATTACATTCCAGAAGACAAACTGATTACCCTATTATCGGAATGGATTCTCCTTTTTCTAACATGCGCAGAAGTGTCGAGGGACCTCTAATCGGTGGGCGAACTATACTGCCCCATTTATATCATATTGATAGAATATAACTGTAGCATTTTGAATAGCTTTTCACTTGGCACCTTGTCATATGCCTTTTCCAGATTTACAAAACTTAAATACAGATATTTGTTATATTCCCATGATTTCTCAGCTATTTGTCGTAAAGTGAAAATCTGATCCTGACAGCCTCTATATGACCTGAATCCAGCTTGTTCTTCACCAAGCTTCCATTCTACAATCCTTCTCAACTGTTTCTCAAGTATACTTGCATAAATCTTACTAGGAACGCTCAGTAGAGAAATACCTCTGTAATTTTCACATTCAGTTTTATTTCCCTTTTTATACTATGAGAGCTCTACTCCAATCATCTGGAATTCGTCCCTCTGTCAAGAACCATGCAGTGCAGACACTAAGACTTTTATACCTCGATACTTCAGCATTTCAAGTATGGATATGTATCCCTGATCACACGTCTCTTGAGTGTTTTTTAACACCGTGCTGTCATCACTGCTTGTTTCATTTAGTAATTTTTCAAAGTAATTACTCCATACATCCAGGATATCTTTTTTCTCCAGTTTCATGTCTCCTTTATCATTTCTAATTCCTTTTACAGCAGTCTTTCCTCCATTTCTGAGCTTTTTCAACAGCCTCAAAAATATTTTGCCACCTTTCTGATATTTATTTTCTATTTCTTGCCAAAGTTTCCTATCACTTTTGTTTAGCTAGTTTTACAATGTTTAGCTTTCTTACATGTGTCTATGTATTCTCTAAGAGCACACCTCATCACATGCCTCTCATTCTGAATTAATGTTTTCTTCAGGATTTGCCACTGACACTCCAAGGTTTGGTTCCTGTTTTTGCTCTTTCATTTTTTCTTGAATAATGTTTTGTGTATTTTAGCCTACAGTTCAAATCTGAGCACTGCTCAACTTTTATTCACTTTAAAATTCTTACATGCCAGCTGGTTTGGCTGAGTTGTTAGCATATCTGCTCTCCAGCCAAAAGGCTGCAGGTTCAAATCCATGTGCAAGCATGGATATTTGTGATTGTCTGTGAAAATACTAGTGGTAGTGATGGGATTGGTGTATTTGCGGTTCGTTGTAGTTAGTGGAGACAAAGCTGAGGAGCAGATGCCCTCCCTTATTGGGTTTTTGAACTCCCTGGAGGTGTGTCACGTAGTAGTAATAATAATAATATTCTTTTCAGTATAAAAATTCAATTTTATCCTGCTCAAGACTAAATGGTTCCAATTTCAAATTCTCTGAATACTCTAGTATCCTGCACCAGTGAGAAAACATCACTATCAAAAATAACATAATCGAGACTTTTCTTATTCCTTACCTCTTCTCTCCATATGAATTTGTACACATGAGCACCTATTTTTTTTTATTTATTTTATTTAGATATGCAACTTATCTAAATATTTTGTAGTAATCATTATCACCCTCTAAAGCCTTATGCTGTCTGCCTCCATATGACAGCTATCGCTAACTATTGCCACTATCCTCAGTTCTACCTCACTTTGAATATACATAATTTCTTTGCTGCGATTAGCACTTTACCCTGTCCTCTTACTCCTGCTTCCTAGAAAATTTAACTTTCCGTTTGTATTTACATTATCCTCACACAGCCACACGAATATTCGTTTTCCAGAAATTGAGTTATTCATGTGTCAGGAAATTATTATATGATTATTTTAATGATTTTTTTTTTTTTGTTTGGTTTTGTTTTACGGTATCTCCTTGGAATCCGAAGACTCATTGCGGGATTCATTGATCACTCCTTAACACTAAATCTTAATAAACGAAGGCGAAAATATCATATTAGACATTACCAACAGGCAAAAATCATTTCCTATTCTAAACTGCTAATTGTACAGGAAAAGTTTTCTCAAGTTCAAAGATTATTAATACATATTTAAAACAGGTCCTTCAGCATTATAAGTTTTTGGTCTTATATGTCTATCTGTTCATTACAAGTGAATTTTGCTGGCCGATTCTTAATCAAATTCTATTGTAGAATAGGAAAACTGTAAAATCAAGCAGTATGCTTGGGAAAACATAAATAAATGACTAAAATAACACTCTGTTAAAACTACGGAACAGCGATGTCCCCAACAAAATGTATACATAATAATCCAATGAATCCTTCTAAAAGAAAAATCTCAAGAACGCAAGCGATATAACACAAATTTAAAAAATGTCAGCTAACAAAATTTCAAACATATTACATTCAAGTAGTGAAAGGGGAAAATAATAATAATTACCTTCATTTCTAAAAACCTAAAAAATATTCCACACGTTAAACAGCATAGTAAAAGAAGAACAATCAGTTCAACGAATATCACGCCACCTATTTTTCGAACTGTTTTTGGTCTTAACACTCAATCTGTTTATTATATGGGAAATTTTCCAGTCTATTCAGCGATGCGACAGAAAAGAGGAGGAAAATAAATCGTTGTGGAATTATTGAAATAGTGAAATCGCGGAGTTTGGAATATAACCTGGGAGTAGTAGCTAAGTGATAAATAGCATTATGAAACGTGAACTACATAAAAGAGGATAATGTATATTGATAAAATATAATCAATTGAAGAATAATACGGAACACTGCTTTTGCACAGTCGAAAGGACAATCACACATTATTATTATTCTTAACATATGAATTTATGGAGTCAGAGACTCATCATGGGAGGTACAAACTATTGCACACAAAGCTCATCCAAACGTGCTTTAGACTGATTCAGTGTGTCTGCATTCACAACACACTGAGGCAATGCATTGTGCTCCCCAACCACTCTCCATCTAAATAACCTGTTCCTTACTCCCCCTGCTCACACCTTCCTTATACAGTTTCCAGAGATAGCCACTTGTTCTTCCTCCTCTCCCATTCTATGAAAAATCTCTTCCATGGCAACCTGATTACAACTCCTGATTAAGTGATATGTCTCAATCATATCCCACCCCTCCTCCTCCTCCTCCTCCTCAATTCACGAGGATTTGCAATTTATTTTCTCAATCTTTCCTAGTACTACACGTTACAAAGACCACTGACCGCCTATGTGAATCTTCTCTGGACCCATTCAAACATATCACCTGAATTCAAACATATCACTGGATTTTCATCATTATGAAAATCCAGTGACCAAATATGTGCAATAAACCATATTAGGCCTGATCAAGGCATTATATAATGACGTCACAGCCTCTTTAATTCTTCATGTCAGGATCCCCCGCATCATTGCCATAATCCGATATGATATCTTCACAACTTGTGTAATATGGCCCATGAACTTCAGGTTCCTTGACCACAACTACTCACAGATCTCTCATCTTCTCTACCCGTTTAAAGTTTTTCCACCAAGCATATACATTGCATTCCATCATTGCTTACCAAATTTCAAAACCTTACACTTTGCAACATTGAAATGACAGTTCAACTTACCTGCATATTCATGAAACCAATTCAATTCCTCCTTAACATCCACTTGACTGCATTACTTTCCCCCAGATGTTCATCATCTGCAATGAACTGAATATTACTAATTAAACCCATCCCAGTATCACTGATATACAAATTGGACAATAATGGTCCCAAAATTGATCCCTGTTGCACAACATTAGTGACCTTTTTTTTTTCGGGATACTTCACCCCATATACAACTTTCTGATACCTATCTGTCAGCTAGTCACCAATCCAATCCCATCCCTTTCAATTTAATTAAAAGCTTGTCATGTCGCAGGCTATCAAAGCTTTTGCAAAATCTAAGTGTCACTTTATATATCTCCCTTTATATAAATCACTTTATATATCTCTCTTCGCTATGATATTTGCAACCTTTTGTCATACATAAGTAAGTTAGTAAAATATGATCTCTCTTTAACAAACGCATTTAGATAACCACAGAGAAATCTACTGCTATCAATCCATTTCTGTAGGGTGCATTTCACCAATCTCTCCAGTGAGTTCAGAACAACTCCAGTTGTACAGATTAAAATATAATTTGTAGCCACAGCCTTGTCCCCAATTTTATTCATTGGAACAATTTTACCTTCTTTAATCTCTCTTGAAACTTATGCTATTGTCAGACGCTTGTTAAACGAGCATGCCAATGTTACTACCAATTCCCTGGAATATTCTTTTAAGACACTTGGTGATATGTCATCAAATCCTATCGCCTTATTGATATTAAAGTTATTTATTTCCTCAATTACCTTCTGGTCACTCCAATTAAGCCATTCGCTCTTATGTCATCTACATTAAAGTTTCTCATGATTTCGCCCTAATGAAGATCAAATAGCCTAATAATTTGATCACTGAATACATTACCAAAGACATATGCACGCACGCGAGCGCGTGTGTGGCAAAGACTGATAACATTTTCCATAAAATATGGTTATAAAAGCAAATCTTAGAATGTACACATTAAAAGCCTCTTTGCACAATGGGTTATCATGATTACCTTATGTATCATAACGTAATCATTATATTACTGTTAAGGCTTGTGTAACTCAATGAAAGTGGCGCTTGTCCTCTGCACTTGGTCTCTCGAAGTTAGACTTAAGTTCAAGTCTAGTACCCGACTGGAGGAACTTTATCTAAGCCTGTCTTCGACCGGTTCCCGAGTTAGTCGATCTCTGGCACAGGCAAGCGGGTTTTTCCTCCCGGAAACTCGTGTTTTTCGTCCCATAAACTCAAGAAAATCGATGTAGTACTTACATTAATTCACACAGTACCATATAGTTGGGTTAGGCACCAAGAGATGGCAGCACTTGTTTGACAGCCTCTTCATCGGTGGCTGCTATAATTAGTGATAGACATGGGCCAGCTATCTCTGATTGGCTACTGGTGGTGTTTGAACTGCCCATTCGGTCTCCAAAAGCAAGATACAGTATAAAGGCCTCGCTTACTCCCTATAAGGGAATAAAAGGCGTTAGCTGATTTTTTTATCACTGCTGTTTTTAAAAGAAATAAAACTAGTAGTAGTGGGCAGTAGATAGCGTTGATGGGGATGACTGGTAGTAGAGGTATGGTGTAGTGGTTGAGACAGTTGTATAGTAGGTGTCCTCTCGCGATGAGTCTTCGGACTCCTTGGAGGTGCCACGAATAATAATAATAATAATAATAATAATAATAAGAAGAAGAAGAAGAAGAAGAAGAAGAAGAAGAAGGAGCCTGTGCAGCTCAGTGGATGTGTCATTTACACACCACGGCGCTTGGTCGTACGAAGGAAGACTTGATTTTGAGTCTAGTAGGGGAAATTTTTCTAAGCCTTTTTTCGACCAGTTCCCGAGTTAGTCGATCTCTGGCATAGGCCAGCAGGTTTTTCCTCCCGCAAACTCAAGAAAATCGACCGCAGAATCCACATTATTTCAGACATTAAACACGAGTATTAGGGTCAGGGACCACGAGATGGCGGCATTTGTTGAGCCGTCTCTCTTCACTGCGTGCCACTTAATTAGTGATAGTTTTTTTTTTTTTTTGGAATCATAGTTTGATGGTTGGCTTTTCTAGCCCTTTTGGTTTGGGGATGTTCTAAATACATTGCTTTTCATAAAAAAGGAAGAAAGAGAAAGTCACGATAACTCAGAAAAAAAGTGATAAATTTTAATCACATTCGACGAAAAACAGTATGATAAGAGAGGTGAAAGAAATATTGCAGCATGACGATTATAATATATCCAAGAATAATCTAACATTAGAAATATCCTGAATTAAAGAAAATCGACTAGAGTTAAAAAGTAACAAAATATAACTCATCTCAGACTGCATAGGAAAAATTATCAGAACAATGAGAGACAGAATATCACTAACCTTTGTAATAATAATAATAATAATAATAATAATAATAATACAGGCACACCAGAGATTTTCATGCACCTTTGGTTCCAGAGACTTGTCCGGCTAGCAGAAGTTATGTAATGATAATTCATTAGTACACCTCTGACCCACTAATTATACTTCTTCCATATCTCTAAAACATGATGCAGTGCTTGAAACCTAATATTAAATGACCATCAAGTCCCATGGCTTAGTTGACATCAAGTGACTCAAATTCTCATATTCTTCCCTCACCTATCATCAGTGGTTCCTTCCCCATTTCACACTGATCTCAAATTCTGCATTATGGTACAATCACAAGGATAGAATACTCCAACCAAATGCTCATTTAACATTTCTCTATAGTCTCCTCAGTGTTTATCATTCTCCCATTATCACTAACCAACATCATCCCTCCGTAATCATTCTGCCTTCTACTGGACACATATCTAAAAAACTCTCTAGGAATCGCATGCAAACGCAAGTATTCAAACGCAAAAACTAGTAAGCTATTATGCAAACGCAAAATCACATTCATAATGATATGAATGTCATTGAATATAGTTATATTTCTGGCGAAGAGGTAGAAATGTACGCTTTGAGATTGGACATTTTGAGCTTTTGAAGAGAGAAAGGGAAAGTTGTATACAGCAAAGCCACCTGTATTGATATTGATATCTAAGTATCACGAACAAATGAGTTGAGTTTGTCGCTTTATTCAATACAGTCTCGCCTAAGATTGTTTGCATTCGTGAACGCCGGTAGTAAAAAGTTTGATTATTATTATTATTACTGTTTCTAAGCGTCACGCAGTGAAGAGAGACGGCTCAACAAATGCCGCCATCTCGTGGTCCCTAACCCTAACACTGGTATTTAATGTCTGAAATAACATTGGTTCGACTGTCGATTTTCTTGAGTTTAAGGCACGAAAAACCCGAGTTTCCAGGAGAAAAAACCCATTTGCCCGTGCCATAGATCGACTAACTCGGGAACCGGTCGAAAAAAGGCTTAAAAAAATTTCTTTTAGTCGTCGATTAGATTCGAAATCAAGACGTCTTCCTTTGTGGGGTTAAGCGACGTGGTATGCATACTCCACATCCATTGAGCTGTACAGGCTCCTTTTAATGTAGATGAGCATAGAAACAGTTTTATTGTGCGATATCCCCGTAGAGAAAACATTGGATTAATATTATTATGTAACGATGAGTCTTTGACTCCATGGGGCTACATGACAGAATTAAAGGAATTTAATTACAGTACTGGAAGCCAAGATATACAAAAATAGGAAAACTATTATTAACTATTATTATTATTATTACTACTAATAATAATTTTTTTTATTGTTCTTTCAAATATTTACATAAGTACAATGATCATCTATTCAGTATATTATTTTACAAGGTTCAGCACTTTGTGCTACATATAATGAGATTACAGTAATGATGATAACAGTTTTTTTTTATATAACAATCATAATAATAATTTACAATTATATTGTTCAGAGTTACATAAGTTGTATAATATTACATGTTGTAGTTTACTATTTTTTTTTCAAGTTTGAAAAGGTGTGATTATACAACAGCATTTACACATATGCAATCTGAATATTATATTTCCTTATTCTCATAAACATACCGAGTAAACTCATGATTTACATTTAAAATAATTTTTTTTTACATTGCATACATTTGTTACAGTTATTATATACATTAGATACATTTGTTTACATATGATACATTACTTACATTTGTTTACATGTGATATTTACATTACGTAGATTGGTTTACATATAATACATACATTACATACATTGGTTTTCATATGATACGTACATTACATGCATTTAGTTACATATGATACATCTTGGATGAGAACTAATTTCTTTGCTTTCATCCTCGAAGCTTATATGTAAGCTTATCTGAGGATTATAATAATAATAATAATAATTTTTTTAAAATTTTTTTTATTGTTCTTTCAAATATTTACATATGTACAATGATCATCTATTCAGTATATTATTTTACAAGGTTCAGCACTTTGTGCTACATATAATGAGATTTAAATAGTAATGATGATAACAGTTTTTTTTATATATAACAATCATAATAATAATTTACAATTATATTGTTCAGAGTTACATAAGTTGTATAATATTACATGTTGTGGTTTACTATTTTTTTTTCAAGTTTGAAAAGGTGTGATTATACAACAGTATTTACACATATGCAATCTGAATATTATGTGTCCTTATTTTCACAAACATACGGTGTAAACTCATGATTTACTTTTAAAATATTTTTTTTTACATTTCATACATTTGTTACAGTTATTATATACATTACATACATTTGTTACAATTATTATATACTTTACATTCATTTGTTTACATATGATACATTACTTACATTTGTTTACATGTGATATTTACATTACGTACATTGGTTTACATACATACATTGGTTTTCTTGTGATACGTACATTACATGCATTTCATTACATATGATACATCTTGGATGAGAACTAATTTTTTTTCCTTTCATCCTCGAAGCTTAAATGTAAACTTATCTGAGGATGACACCAGTTGGTTATTATGTATTTTTTTTTGCTGTGTTAGGAATCTATGATTGAGAAATTCGCGTGCGCACTCACACGCACACGCACACGCACGCACGCATACACACACGCGCGCACCCCCCCCCCCACACACAATAAATTGAAATGTATTGATGCGTCGCTGAACTGGAAGCCTGAGCGAATATATTGTGTTTCATTAAGTTTGTATGGTATTTTGGGTGCGTGTTTCTTGTTCGTAGTATGTCCTTAGAGCTCTTTTCAGGCTATTGTAGTTTGTAAGGTTTTTGTATTCAAAAGGTAATTTGTTTATCATGTCTGGGATGTAGAAGTGGCCTTTCCGTAGTGATTATTGTATTTATATGTGATATAATTAGTAGTCTGAGGTCTTATTATACGGTATGTATTTCTAACTGTCCTGTAGTTGGCATCGAAATAATGTTTTAGCAAGGCTGCATAGTGACATAAATGTTTTGCTGTCAGTATTTTGTGTTCTGCCATTGCAATGTTTACAAGGTCGTGATTTTCTCTTTGTTCCCAAAAGATCAGTTTTGTCATTTTCTGCTGTAGCGACATTAATCTATTTAATTTTTAGGGTGCACAGAAAGCATACGTTGTTATAGCGTATCTTAGTATATTTTGGCGTAGTGCTTTGTATATTAGTGTTTTTAGGTGTATGGGAACTATGTCTTTTAATCTGTAGAGTTTGCCACTTATTGTTCGGAGTTTGTTGTGTAGATGTTTTCTATGGCTATTCCAGTTCATATCTGCATCGAGGTAAATTCCAAGGTATCGTGTTGTTTCAACCTGAGTGATTGTAGTGGTTTTGCTATTCTGTGTGTTTTTTGTGTTGGAAAGTGGATGTTGGATGGTTATATATTTGTTATCAACTGGTCGAGTCAGTGGATTTCTGAATATCATCAATTTTGTCTTTTTTGAGTTTAGGTGTACGGAGTTTTTCGTGAGCCAGTCTATGATCAGATTTATATCACGTTGCATATTTCTTTGGGCTATGCTTGCGTTATTATGGATGGATATTATTGCTGTATCGTCTGCGTACTGGAATATCTTACCTTTGAGTGGTAACTGATTAATATCGTGCGTGTAAATGTTGAATAGAGTTGGGGAGAGTACAGCTCCCTGTGGCGCTCCACAGGTTACTGGTAGCTCTCTGCTTCGGTTTGATCCGATACGTGTGATATGCTTTCTATTTTGGAGGTAGTTTGTAAACCACCTGTGAAGAGGCCCGTCTATTCCAACATGCCTCAGCTTTTCTAACAAGGTTTGATGTGTAAATGTATCGGATGCTTTGGTTAGATCTATAAAGACTACCATGGCTATTTTGTTTTTGTCTAAGGCGGTATTAATTACGTCTGTAAAGTCTTCCAAGAGAGATGTTGTTCCCTTATTTTTCTGAAAATCATATTGTGTTTTGGGGATAATATTGAAGATCTCAGTGTATGCTGTGAGTTTCTTCAGTATGATCCACTCCATAATTTGATTGATAATTGGTAATGTTGCTATGGGTCTGTAATTGCTGATTAAATTTCTTTTTCCTTGTTTGTATATGGGTGTAATTATGGCGGTCTTTAGCATACTAGTGTCTGTCCTGTTTTAAATATTTTATTTATTAGTTTTAGTAGGATAGGACTTAAACTAGTTGCATGTTGCTTTATATCTTTAGGTCTGATACCATCTATTCCTGGGCCTTTGTTTGGTTTGATCTGATGTATAGCTGAGAGAAGTTCTGCTTCTTTTATGGTTGGGAACCATAATGTCTGTTTTGATCGCGGTCCAAGTGGAGAGTTCGTTTTGTGATTGGGGGAATATTTCTGTGAATTTCTTGGATGGAGTCTGCAAAGTATTGGTTAAAGTCATTTGTTAGTTGTTGGATAGGTTTTGCGTCTTTCATGAAGCTGTGTTTTATGGTTTCAGAGGCAGTGGTGTTGGAACAGAATCTAGCATCTCATTAATGAGATGCCAGGTTTGTTTCATGTTGTTTTGTGCGGAGGTTAGTTTGTCTCTGTAGTAGCTTCTTTTTGCATTTCTGATTTGTGTTGTAAGGCGATTCCTTGTTATCTTATATTCGCTTTAATTCTTTCCATAAAGCGTCCTTTCTGTGTAGGATTAAGTTTTGTGTTATCCAAGGATTTTGTGTTGATTTTGGTCAAATTCGGACTTTCTTTGTAGCTTTCTTATATATTTCCTCCAGTGTGAGTTTAATGTTGTTGTATAAGATATCTGCTGAATCTGATGCCAGGTGTTCCCAGTCAGTTTTTCTTATTTCGTGGTTGACTATTTCTTCGTCTATTATTGTTTTCTGTCGTTTTTCTTCTGTGGAACATTGCATGGGTATTGTCTTGGTGTGCAGGTTTAGAGCGGTGAAGTAATGGTCTGCTACTTTGCACTTTATGACTGATGCAGTGTAACTATTTGGTGATGCTCGGATGTTTATATGATCTAGACAGGAGGCAGTGATAATATTTCCGAATATTTCTTCTCTAGTACATGATGTTATTGTTGGTATTAGATTATACATGGATATTGTATCTAGGTATTGTACAGTGTTCTGGTTTTCATTTACAATATTTATGTTTATGTCGCCAATTATCATTAGGTGTTCGGTTGAGCATATTTCTTGGCTTGAAAGCCAGTAATTGAGTTCGTGTAAGAATTTTATCATGTTTAGGTTTGGTGGCCTGTAAATAGCATTTAGTACTATGGGATGCTGTGTATTCGCGGTATTAATGATTTCGAGGCAGAGGGTTTCAGTATGCTGAAACCGATAGGCTATTTCTTTTGCTATTAATTTTTGTTTCATAAATATTAGTATTCCACCCCCTCTTCTTGTTTAGCGGCATGATCTATGTTGTTGGAAGCCTGGAATTTGGAAAGCAGTCGCTTCGTCATTAGTTATGGATACTTCTGTAAGAATCAATATATCAATAATATTAGTGTAATTCCTCAGATAAGCCTGTAATAATAACCAATGTTTTCGGATGCTTCAGATGTTAATATGCAAAATTGAGAGACCTCTCGCTTGTACTGTGTTTTGTTTCCATGCATCAAGAGATTCGAAAGTACAATTACTGATGTATTCTGGTGTAATAGATCTATCTGATGGTTCACATTCATTTTTGTTGTGTTGAGATCTTCTTATTGAACTAAGTTAGTCTTTTGTTTCACTCTGGCAACCTGTCTATATCTTCCGAGCTTTTTATTTGTATAGACTTTGAAGTGTGTGACTTTCTCCAGAATATTTTGCCGTCTTTGATCCATAAAAATTGATACTTTTTTTCTGTTTTTTCCTTTCTTGCTTGGTACAAAAGATTCTGATTGAAAGGTGTTAAATACTCAGATAGAAAGTTTGGCGTATTGTCTTGCGATGCATTTAAATCCTTGACTACTGGTTTTTTCATTCTGCTGGCTTTTATGAGATTGTCTCTTGTAGCCTTGCTTGTCAGACGAACTATGACTGGCGCCAGTAGTGGCGAACCTTGTTTTCTGTTCTTCCTGGGAAACCGATTTATGGTCTGAATATCATTATGCTGTAAGGGGATGTTAATTGCATGGCCTAACTTTACAACTACGTCTCTGAGATTTTCTGTGGATTCGGTTTCTGGAAGACCGTTTATGACAAGGTCTTCTTTATGTTGTTGTTGGTTTAAAACTTCGTATTGTTGTTTCAGGGAGTTAAATTCTTGACGGAGTTCCGATGTGTCTTTTATCAATTTGTGCTGCCTCTCAGTTAATGCGTTAATGCTGGTTTTAATGTCTTTTACCGTTTGTAAGACTTCTTCGACTTTTGAATTATTAAATTTAACAAACTCTTCATATTCGCTAATTGTTTTTGTTATTTCTTTATTCTGTTTATCAAATAGTTCTTGGACAAGATCTACCAAGCTGGCTTTTATATTTTCTAAACCTTTTTCTAGTAATAAATTAACGGAACTCAAATTATAAGATTCACTGGTGTTTTGTTGCCTGTTCAGTTCATCGTCCGATTCTGCCTCCGGCGTAATCAGTTGCGTCGTGGGTGGCGGCGTTTCTTTGTTCTCTCTACAGTTTAGGCACTTTCATTCTTCTCGTTTGGCATTGGATTTGCGTTGCCAGGTTGTTTCAGAAAGTGCGGAACATGTAAAGTGAAGATTCCTATGGCATTTCCTGCAGGTTATGTAACATCCGTCGGACGGCAATTCCTTCTGACACTTGTTGCACTTCATGACTCTCCTTTCTTCCTCTGTACAGCTGCAAAGATGGCAATGTCCCTTTTTCTGTACTCTTTAACAACCGCGGTGTACGCTTCAATTTTTTAGCACACTCAGATTTTGGATTCCACTTGGCCGATTTCGATGAATTATATGTCACTGTCTTCAGCGTGACAAATAGAGTTTCTTTATGACTCTTTTAAATTAAAAACAGGAGTTAGAACCACATTAAAACTATAAAAACGGGACGAGCGATACAACCATGGAACCGTTCGTATGACTACACAGCGCCCTCCCTAAAAAAAAAAAAAAAAATCAGCTAACGCCTTTTTATTCCCGTATACGGGGAGTAGGCGAGGCCATCGAGGCTCGCCCTCCCTATAATAAAAATAATAATAATAATTATAAAAAAATAAAAAAAAATAATAATAATAATAATCGTTTTGCATTAATGTTTCTCTTGTAATAAAAACAAAATAGCAATTGCAGATTTTCTTATATTTTTGTCTTATAATCCATCACTGGCGATATTTAATTATTTGTCTCAGGGTGCGATCTAATCTGGCGATGGCTCTGGATTTGTTCATTGCGTCTGAAGGCATCTCTGTTAAAAATATGATTATATTAACACGAATTTGTGACAGTAATCATGTCTTACTTTCCTGGGAAATAGCCAGTTATATGGATGCTCCAGTTAGAATAAGTTACATGCAAAAATACAAAGCTGGAAATTAGGACCAACTTAGAGAAAACTATCTTTTGTCTCATAGTATCAGATACTGAAAGAGAAAAATGTTAGTAATGCATGGGGGGGGTCTTTGAAAAAGTGCTTAAATGAGGCAGAATCTGAATGTATCCCTAGAGTTCGAAGAATAAATAGGCAAGAGATGGATCCCTTGCATGTTAATCATCTTAAGCAAGATCCTTAAGAAGATGAAGGTCATGTCGAAGGAATATCACGAGAATAAGATTGAAAGGCGTTATGTAATATTTAAAGCTAAAGGGGTAGAAAAGTAAAAAGTATTGAGTGTAAAGCTAAATCTTATTATAAAAAGATATTGCTGCCTGAATGCCATCCTACAGAATATTATCGTTATTCCACATGTAAAAATGAATTATCGTGCAGGAATGACTTTACTGAATGCATATAGTATTCTAGTATCAAAAGATAATGAGATTGTTCAGTTAATGAGTGCTCACTTTGGTAAGATATATCCACTAATTGTATGCAACACTGTGCACAGTGTTACATGCAATTGGTGCCTGGAATAACAAGGATCGCGATGCTTGTGTTGTTGGAGGGAAAGCTTCGAAAAATATGTTACAGTCCCCTAATCAACACCACTTCAATATATGTTCCCTAAACATAGAAGGGATATCTAAATCCAAAGCCGAAGTCATTGGCAAAATAGCCAAAGATAAAGCTATTGACATCTTGACACTCCAGGAAATCCATGTGCCTGACATAGCCCTATATAGACTAATAATCTCAGGATTCATTCTCGTGTCTTATAACTACCACCTCAAGCATGGCCTAGCAACCTATATCCGGCTTAGTCTCAAGGATATAACCCAAAGTGTTCCTGATACAGAATACTCCATAGGTATTAAAGTTCAAAATATCACCATCTGCAATGTCTACAAACCTCCATCGCAATCCTGGTTTGATAAGATGGACCGACCCTGCTATCTATGTTGGTGACTTCTAATCCCACCACACCACATGGGGCTATTCCTCTAACAACTGGGATGGTAATAATCTAGCAAACTGAATGGATATATTTACTTTGTATTTGAATTATGATGCCAAACAGGATGGCACTCTTTACTCAGCCAGATGGAACAGAGCCTACACCCCAGATCTGCGTCACTAAAGAATCCGAAGACCACCCTCTTCCATCAACCAGAACCATCCTTAACAGATTCCCTAATAGTCAACATCGTCCTACATTAATAGAGATAGGAACATCAATCCCAGTCATCAGCGGAACAGCAATCGTTAGATGGAATCTCTGCAGGTCCAACTGGTCTGCATTTCAGAAACAAATAGAGCAAACCATTAGAGCAGTTCCACCCACTCCTAATTGCTACCCTAGATTTATTTAACTACTGAAATCTGCAGCAAACGCCTCTGTCCCTAAAGGCTACAGAAAACAATATATCCCAAGTTGGACTAGAGAAAGTGAGGAACTCCTAGCCCAATATGATGAAACTGAGGATCCAACTATTGCTAAGGCGCTCATATCAACCCTGGATAAAAACAGAAAGGAAAGATAATCTCAACCATCAATGAACTCGATTTTGTCACATCTAGTTGGAGAAGCTGGTCACTTCTGAGAAAATTAGGTGGAGCAGAGCCAACGACACACAAAACAACAGAGATAACTCCTGATCAAATGGCTACCCATTTATTGAAAACCTCAAAAATTCATCCCAGCATTACCAGGGTGAACTCGTACACACAGTATCTCGGAAAGAGGTACAAATAGCCTTAATACTTACCAAGAATGGCAAAGCTTCAAGAGTGGATTGTATACTCCCTGAGTTTCTAAAACATCTTGGTCAACATGGCTGACTGCCCTTCCTCAAAAATCATCATGACTGGTAAACTGCCAAAGCTTTGGCGAGACCAAATTAATTTCCCTGCCCAAACTAGGGAAAGATCAATATATGATGTGAAAAACCTACGATCTTCTCCTTGCTTTGCACCATCTTTAAGCTCTTTAAAGAATTCTCCTTAACCCCTTAACATACAAAGAAGTCTGTAGTACGTCCTTTGTTTATAGCACCAATATTGATTTTGAATTTTGGTTTCACATATAAATACAACCGAATATAGACGACAGACAATCTTGTGACTATTTCCTTTCATCCGAGAAATGTTGCCAACGGCGTGTATCGGCTATTTCGTTTGCGTTTGCACAAATTCATCATTATTTTTCAAATAATGATGAATTTGATCCAGCCAAATCACCCTCGCCCAAAAATTAGCAGAAAAAAACTACCGTTTTCTGATTTTTAATTGGTATGTTAAGGGGTTAAAAGAATTTCACCACTCATCGAAAGAGCACTCCCGACTAAACAAACTGGTTTCACGCCAGGAAGAAGTTGCTGTGACCAGTTCCTGACAACTCAAATTGAAGCAGGCTTCCAGAAGAAACTTAAATCTGGAGCCACTTTCATTGACCTAACATCTGCTTATGACACTGTCTGGATCAGGGGCCTCCTCCTAAAACTAGGAAATATTATATTATAAAGTTTAAAAAACTTCACAACTTTTTGAATGTATTCTCTCCAACAAAGATCTGGGTCCATATTGGCAGAAAAAATAGCAGGCCCAGATTCCTTCACAACGGTCTTCCTCAGGATTCTGTGTTATCCCCTATACTTTTTAACATCTACATGTATGAACTAACTGACACCAGAACAAGCAAGTATATGTACGCTGATGACCTAGCGATCTTATATCAATCCACCTCCTTCGCCAACCTAGAATCAACCTTCAATACAGACCTGAACACCCTCAAAGAGTACTTCAAGAAGTGGTACTTGAAGCCAAATCCAACGGAAACAGTGTCCTCAGTATTTCACCTACAATGCAGAGGCGAATCGACAACTCAACCTTTCTTTCTGTGGAAAAATGGTAGAACTCACCCAAAATACCTTGTAGTGAGCCTGGACAGAATCCTAACTTATAAAAGGCACATCATCAACCTCTCCAATAAAATTAAAACCAGAAATAAGATCATCAAGGTATGCTCTAACAACTTGGGGTTGTGGTACAGAAGTCCTAAGGTCATCTGCGCTAGCCCTCGCATTCTCTGCAGCAGAATATTGTGCCCTTGTCTGGGAAAGAAGTACACACACTAACATTATAGACACCCAGCTGAACTCTACCATGCGCACAATTAGTGGGACAATGAGAAGCACCCCTCTCTACTGACTGCCTGTTCTATCTAACATTGCTCTACCACACATAAGGATAAGACAAGCCTCGATTAAGGAATTTAATAAAGCAATGAGCAACTCACTCCTACCCCTACACCAGACTCTCAAAAACCCACCTAGTCTTCGCCTCAAATCTAGAAAGCCTCTCTGGTCCATGGACGAACTCTCTTCAGCTGCGCTGTCATCAATATCTGACATATGGAGAGAATACTGGTCCAATAATCTCCCAACAAACGGCGCTGTCATCAATATCTGACATATGGAGAGAATACTGGTCCAATAATCTCCCAACAAACGGCTTCCTGGTAGAAGATCCCTGTGTTCTTCTACCAGGAATATTAAAATGCTTTGAATTGGCTTTCCAGCCTGGACCTTGACCTGTAGTTGGTATGATGGTGGCGGCGGTTATGGAGGAAACAGACGATCACGGTCCCGTCTCACCACGAAGACGTGATTCTCGTAGTACCAGCAGAACTCCTAATCATGTTAGATGATGATAGTGTGAAATGGGCCTCCTCTAATGGATCAAGTTTTCTCACACAAGGCACAACTGTTCTCTACTTAAACATCGGATTCAGCTACTTTTACGTTGTGAGAACATGCAGCTTTGTCATACTTGTTGCAGCAGGTCGATAATTGTCCCTGGCTTGATTATGACAAGTTACTTTTGCTTTATTAAAAAAAAAAGGAAAGACTTAGAAAGCAGATTATGCTTTTTATGTAATGAATTTTATATGTTAAGATTTTCATCATTTGTTTCTGGAAATTGTGATTGTACTTTTCACTTACTATTTTCATGTAGCCATAAGCATAAATCTAGCTGCATAATTTTTAAAGCGTATCCATTTAAAAAACTGAAGTTGTTTGTGACCTCTTGTAAAGCAGTAAATCTATCATTGAGTTGTATGAGTATTAGATCTGAAACTTCACGCATTTCTTTTTTTAGTAATGCAGTTTCATTCATGGCAAACGAATCATCAGTAGCTTTCTCACCAGGCATATTTTTTTTATATTTTACACCGTCTCTTTTCCGGAATGTAAGTTTCAATATTTATTGTTTTGGCTAAACTTTTGCGGAATTGTGAAGCGAATCGAAAAAATAATTTCGGTACTGTTGAATTTCATTTTTTAGAGCTTTTATCATTTTCACAGCATTTTGGACTGTTTTTTTTTTCTTGTAAAAGTAAATTTACTTTCTCTTGCCTAATATTGTATCCCAAAATATTAATAGTGCAACAAACTTAGATTTTGTTAATAAATTTAGCAATATTCGAGCATTTGTTACAGTCTACTGAAACTTGTATTTGTCTATCACACATTTCATTAAGAAGTTGTATTATTAAAGGCATTTGATTTCGTAAGGCTTTTACCGTGTTAGCTTTCGCGGACCACCTCGTGTCACTAAAACCTTTAAGACGAACAGATAATTTTTCCTATAAAAGATCCCATCTACTAGTAGAATTTACAAAAAAAGTTAAACAATTGTTGAATTGTTCCAAACCATGATTTCATTTGAAGAGATGTTTCTGAGCATGAACGTTGTTAAATTAAGGCTGTGAGCAGTGCATGGAACAAACCTCGCCATATTGTTTAAACGTAATATCTTGACTTTTACCCTCTTGAATTTATCCGCCATATTCGCTCCATTATAATATGACTCTCCTCTTATATTTCTAATATTTAATCCGTCTGATATTAACTTTTTTTTTGTCATTCGCAAGTGCTTCGCCAGTTTTTTCATGTGTCACAATAAAATCTATGAAGGTTTCTTCAGTGCTACATTTATTCGTTAGGTTCAATGTTAACATTGCTCAAAATTCGAGTTATCTGTTCCTGGTGAGAAGTGTCAGGTGTGCTATCAAATAAAATAGAAAAATATTTTACTTTTTTAATATTTGAAATAATATGCTGTCTAATCTTAGAAACAACTATATTAATTATATCATTTTGTATTATAGGAGAGAAATAATTTTTTCACATGACTTTCAACATGATGTACAATAATAGGATCATAATGACTAATTCTCTCGAGGAACTTGAGGAAAATTTCAAAAATTTTCCACAAGTTCCTCTCAAAGCGTCATTATTTTTTTTTACGCAGCGCAGAATTGCATCCAAATTAACTTTTAAAATATGCCACTACTTTTCTTTTAAAATTGCTTCTTGTAATGATCGTCTATAAAACCACCTTTCTTAATTTTTGATTCGAAAGTTTTCCATTCGACATAATTCTTTTGATATATATAAATTTTCACATGGTAACATAAATTCAAATGCTGCCAGTCTCAAAACCCCGCAGCAGTCCATACATCCTGATTTTTCCAAAAAGAACACATGGAAAACAGAACAATGCATCTTTTCGCTTGCAATATATCAACCAATTTCTGAGTACTTGTTCTCCGTTTGACACGTTTTTTACACACCATTTTTTAAATCAAAATGCCGATTTTCTCTATCAGGATAAACACTTAATATTATCGCACAACTCGAGTCCATGTTGAACAAATATTTGTATGCTACTATTGGTTATGTGCCATGTTGTGGGATCATTAAAATGTATTATTTTTGCATTATCAATATTTTCTAATTTAACATCCACCATCTAATTATCATTATTACATGGCTTCTCGATTTCCTGGTTGAATTTTGATGTTGAATTGTACTTTTCTCTTCTGTTTCAATTTCACATGAAACTTGTAGAAGGCAGATTTAATTCAGTTGTTAAGCTTGAATGAACTAGAGGTGTAGACGATTTTTTAATAAAAATATCAATTGGAGTTATATTTTTCTGTATATTTTCAATCTTCTGTTCTCTTATTTTTTTAAACTGTGCACCGGAAGGTTTTTTTCGGTGGCATAATACCATATAAGTGTTTTTTAATTTAAATGTTTTTAATATAATTATTTATAGCCTTGTTCTTCAATTTCCTGGTGGTCTGCCAAAACTTTCATCTCTTCTCAGAAACAACGCTCCAGCCATGTTATATGAAAATTTCTAAACTCTAAGCAGCAACAGATGTCGCACTACCTAAAAATTGTAATGCTATAACATTGGATTTAATAAATAAAATACTATCTACATTGGTTTATGTTTCTGTCTTAGCCGGTGTAAAAAGGTTGAAGAACGCCGATTTATAGTACTTACTCAGTATGTTGTATATAAATATAAACAAAATTATCTGTCTTTTCCAGTATGTTTTGTTCCATCCACAAAAGAGCGAAAATATCTAACAATAATTACAACACAGCAACAGCACAACTGATCATATGAATGACAACAAGACTAATAATAATTACATGATTTTTGAAATTCTCTTATCTACAAAAAGTAGAGACGAATGGAAATATTTGGGGTGGGAAGAACGTGATTTTCATTGGATCCTGGGTTTGATGGGTGTAAATATAAGGGCTGGCGAATAATTTTTGTGGGTGGGTCATGAAACGAGGGATTCAGGTAGATGGAATGATATCGAAGGTCATAAAAGGATTAAAATAATAATATGGAACTTGGGATGGGCAGATACACATTAGGAGTATAACGGAAGAATGTATTGGATTATCTATGCAAATGTTCAGCATTAGACAGGAATTTGGAGATACATAATCATAAAATGGAAAATACATTCATTAATAATTAATGGTGTGACGGAACAATTTATTGTAGAACAATTGCAAAGAAATGTTATGTTCAAGTAGTGATATTAGGCATTGTCGTTGCCGCCTAACTCAAGACGATTTGGAACTCACCAGTGTTACCAAATGTAGTGGAATTCCGCTGTTGCAGAATTTGAAAGTTTAAAGGGGGTGTATTGCCGAAATTTAAAAATACAATATAAAACTGCAGACTTTTATATTTATTTTTTACATTTTTTTACGTTTTGTGCTCTTGACGGGAGCCTCTTTCGCCACTGTTCAGGAAGTAACTGCGATTGTCCAGATTTAAAAAAAACAAACAAAACCTGTAACCTGTGTGTGAAAAAATAAAAATCAGAGACAGATAGATGGCCCAAGGCTATCACTAATTATAAGCAGCAATATCCTTGTAAAGTCACTTATTAAATTTATGAAACTTTTAGTTTCATCTTTAATATCCACTACTTTCTACGAGGGCAGTCTGAAAATTCTCGGCCTAACAATGAAAAAACGAATTCATAATTTCAAAATTAGTTTGTTTTTCAACATAATCTCCCTTAAAACTGATACATTTATTCCAGCGATGTTCAAGCGCCATTATCCCGTCCCTGTAATGGTTCTCAATAAGATCTACAAAATACCCCTGTATAGCTGCAATCGTCTTTTGATTCGATGAAAATTGCTGACCAGTGAGGAAGAGTTTTAGTTTTGGGAACAGACAGAAGTCAGAGAGAGCCAAATCTGGGGAATAGGGTGGATGTTCCAACAATTCATAGTGCACATCTCTTAATTTTACCATTGCCAAAACACCTTTGTGGTTATCCCGATAAAAAATGATTTTTTTCTTCTGCAAAGTGGTCTTTTCTCACGAATTTTTTTCGTCTGGTTAAAAGATCGGAATATTCTCGAGTTATTGTTTTACCCTTTTCAAGATAATTAACAAACAAAATGCCTTTAGCATCCCAAAATACCGATGCCACCTTTCCTGCTGATGGAACTGACTTTTGTCTTCTTTGGCGCTGTACAATTGGCTTCTGTCCACTGTTTTGAGTGCTGTTTGGATTCTGATGTGTAATGGTGAATCCAAGTCTCATCCATAGTAATAAATTGATGCACAAAATCAGTTTTATTCTTGTTGAAACACTCCAAGCACTGTTCAGAGATTTTCATGCGAATATGTTTTTGATCTGCTGTGTGCAGGCGTGGTACCAATCTTGTGCAAAGCTTTTTCATTTGCAATTCTTCATGCAAAATATATCCTACACATTCCTTTGAAATGCCTATAGTCTTAGCAACAAGTCTGACATTATTTCAAGCACTTTGACTCGCAGGTCATCTGATACCACTCGATCAATGATTTCTGGTGTTGTTACACTTTTTGGATGTCCTTCACATGGTTCATCTTTAAGGCTGGTACAGCCATTTAAATTCGGCAGCCCATTTCTTATTTGTCAAAAACAAAGGAGAAGAGTACCCATAAACTTTTATGAACTTCGAATGAATTTCTTTTGGCGTTAAACCTTCTTTTACAAAGACTTTTATAACTGCACGATACTCAATTTTATCCATTTCAAGGGACATACACTTTTGCTTGACAGCCGTATAAAACAAGCTACTTGACAGAATGACTTGAAATTTCACATGGATGCATATGACAGATGTACCAACTTAGAAAAAAAAAATCTTGCCGACAGTATTGCCATCTATGGTCGAGCCGAGAACTTTTCAAACTAGACTACCCTTGTATGTAAATTTATGCCACTAAAATGAAGCTGTATGGCTCTTTCTTTATTAAATACTAGACTACACAATCATCTCAATTTACAGTTTAAAAGTGAGAAAAGTCCATAAAAATTTTTTTAAATAAATTATGTGTATTATGCAGTCAGTCAGTTAATTTGTGTTAAGGCAAATATGGCATTAATGTATTTCACATTAAAAAAGCATGAATTAAATGCAAGAGGCTCTCACTATATAGCAAACTTCTAAAACTAACTTTAAGACCCAAGTCTTAAAGAGACAATGTGATGGTAAAAGAAATCTGCTACAGTAAACTAAGGGTTGCTATAGTGAGATTACTGTATATTTTTGAATATTTTATTTCAAAATACATGTGATCACAAAAATTTAATTTTCTTCCATTTCTTGGTCTGATGCCTCTTCTATCATCGTTACAAGACTTTGTTGCAGTTTCACAGGTGAAGCTTCAGAAAGAGAAAATTTCACATGAATATTTTGGTTAACTGGATGTTTGAATGTAACAATTTGCATATACACTACTGTTGAAAACAAATATAAAAAATATAATTAAAAATTATTTGTAAAAGAAAGTGAACTCTATCCAAACACAATCTATGCATGTTAAGAATATCACTTGCATGATTATAAACTGAATGAGAAAGATGCCAAAAGTTTGTCAAGTATGCATTAATTGTGAAATTTTTCACTGATTATAATAAACTGAGTTAATAATGGAAACAGTATTACAGTTAAATCTCAATTTAATGAACTAACAAGAATACTGCTAATATCCATTACTGGCAATTTTATTTTGAAGTTCAAATTTATAACATATAGGAGAGCTGATTATTTCTGGGAAGTATTGCAAACATTGTCTAGCCAGACACACTCTTTAATATGCAATTTCAAGGATATTTTCGGATGCTTAGCTCTAAAATTAAAATAATCGTTTAGCAGCACGTACATTTAAAGAAGGGTGTACAGCATTTTTTTAATTTCATTTAAATTGTACTTCAGATTGTTACAGTTGCATCCCCCTCTGCTCGTCTGTCACCCCTCCCCCCAAAAAAAAGAGAGATTAGACATCAAACTTTAGATTGGTTGACAGCCAGTCTCCATGTGGCATCACCAAAACATGAGTGAATTTTTTTTTTTTTTTTTTTTTTTTTTTTTTTTTTTTAAGCAAAAATGGATGGATGCAAGTGATAGGAAAATGGAAGATACTCTCGTGTACCTAATCCTAATTACTAGTACACCTGTGAAGTAAATCTAGTTAAGTGACCATGTCTCTTCTCAATTTTCTCAATCTAAACTTTAGAAAGTTTGGTCTTTAGAAGTCCAAACTTTCTAAAGAAAACTTCTAAATATGAAACCAAAAGCTTTCAATTTAGTTAAAGAGTATTGAAGACATGTAGTGAATTCATCTAGGAGTATAAAGCATAGCACTTGGTTGAATATTTCCAATTATGATATCAGGTTTAATGCCACTTACCTTCATAACATGATCCAGTATACATGAATAATATAGAAGATACAGTGCACAATTGTGCATATTTGTCTTACTCTCGTACAGATTTCTTTGTACTTGCTTCAATTCTACCTGCTGAGTTAGTTAAATATAGACTATATAGAAGGCCTGTTTAGCTCTGTGGAAATTACACTTACATTCACAGTAGTAGGTTGTTCAAAGAAAGACCATTCTAAGTTTGATTCTAGTCAACAAATAGAGGAACTTTTTCTAAGAATTTCTTTGAGAAGTTCCAAGTTTGTCAAACCCTGACATAAGGAAGTAGGTTTTTTTCTCCAAGGAACTCTGGTTTTTTTTTAATCCAGCAACTCAAGAAAAATTAATTGTAGAACTCAAACCGCTTCACACAATAATACATTGCATTGGGGGAACTTGAGATGGTAGCAGTTTTTTCTTTCCTGGATACCAATCAAAATCAATCAGTCTTGGGCTAGCTATCTGTGAATGGCTAGGGGTAAGGCTTCCCACCAGTTTCCAAAAGATACAGATTTTTTTTTTGTGGATACAGACTGTGAATTGCCTTGCATAATAACCCATTTCTACCACATAATTGTAACATTTAGAACAGCATTCGTCTTGGCACCTTATCATATACTTTTCAAGATCTACAAAACTTAAATACAGATATTTGTTCTATTCCCATGATTTCTTGTCTCTATCTTAGATTAAAATCCAGTCCTAACAACCCTCACTGGACCTAAAGCTAGCTTGTTTTGATTCAAGTTTTTCTTAGCTTCAACTCAACTATGTTTGCATAAATCTTACTTGGAACATCAGCAGAAAAATTCCTCTAATTCTCACAATGCTTTATTTTCCATTTTATAGATGGTATTATAAAATGGAAATATAAGAGCACTACTCCAGTCATCTAGAATATGACCTGACCAAGCCTTTTTTCATTTAGCCTTTCCATATTTCGTATTTCTGATGGCTTTTCTGTTTTGAGTGTCGATATGTACTCCTGATTTCATCTCTCTCGATTACTTTCTACCCCCTTTTTTTACCACTCATTTAACAATTTCTCATGTAATAATTACTCTAAACAAGCAGAAATCATTGTATTCAGTTTTTTGTTTCTTTCATCATTTTATTTCAACACTTTCTCTCCATTTCTTAGCTATGTACTTCCCAATAAAGCTGTTTGTTAAACATCATTAAACTGAGGAAAATGATGTGTTCTGATCTCAAGCAATAGTCCCAAATACCCAACAAATTACTACAAACTGACAGAGTGTATACCTTGAAGGGTACAAAGTATGATCAGAGCCAAGCGAATACTCACATGCTACCAAAGTGTGCAATTCACAGCTTTCTTGGAATATAATGTTGTCCCAATACTTATTTCAACATATACAAAATGTATTTTAAGTGCCTCTGTTGTGTTACACATGATATGTCGGCTTTGGTTAGAAAAACAGACAAGTTTGAATCTTGCTATAACACGAGGAACTTTTATAACAGTCTGATGTGGTTGTCATAAAAATTTCTCATGGTTGTTGATGCAATATTTTCTTAGCATTTGGAAAATTCTGAAAGATATAAAATTACACCTATAAGCAAAATAAATTAAAATTATTTGTAAATGTCAGTCAAAGTGGAAAACAGACAGTAGCAAACAAAGTAATCCGAACACTCATATTATACAGAAAAGTTTTAATTTCACAACAAAATAAGTACAAAAAAGTTAAACTTCAACTTTACCTAATAATTTATGTGTTCTACTGTTCCTAAAAAAGGTTACACTTTCACTTTTTTTTTTTTTTTTTTTTTTTTGAAGTGTGGCATGGAGCAAGAAACTGTTAGAAGACTTTCTGGATCTGTGGGACCACTCCCCCCCCCCAATATTTTATGTACTGGTCAATAGGTACAAGTGATCCTGGACCATCATGTGTAAAACAACCCCAGAACATCTTTTTAGCTGGGTGTTTAGGAGCTTGTTAAAGATGAGTGGGAAAAATCTTCTGAGCCGCTGATTTGCTAACATAGAGTTCTCGCTCTCCTTAGACAAAGAAATGGCTATCATCATACAATATGACTTTCCACCTCTCAACAGTCTAATCTTTGTACACTTTTGTCCACTGGATCCTCTTTCTGTATAGGCTTCATTAACAGTTATTTTTTTTTTGATCTGTGGACAAAGCAATCCTCCCTGCTTCTAACAATCTTCGTGGACTGTTATGTCAGACAATCCCACTAGCTGCAAAGTCTTTAGGTCTACAGAAGACAATCTTCGATTCATTTTCCTTTTCCTAAATAGTAAACGATTTTGAGTAAGCATAATTTTCCTTTTTCGCCCACATTTGCCTTTTCTGTCAGGAGAAAAGATACCTGTCTTCCTGAAATCTCTTTCATATCGCATTAACAGTACCCAAACAAAGACCACACTCACTGCAATTTGTCTTTGAGTCATTGATGTGTGCTGAGAAAGAGTACATATTTTTGAACATTTTCTTGGAGATGTATCCATTTTATAGCTACACAAAAGGAATAAAACACTACAAATGCCATATTGCTTACACTATTACAAAAGCACAAAACTTAATAAGCATCATAGAGACAGTTAAAGCACAGCACTCAATCAAAATAGTGAACTAAAACCAAAAAATTTATGAAAATTCGGCTTGTTTGGATTAATTTGTTTGCCACAGTAGTATACAGTAATATGAAAAATTACTTGTCTACTAGATGTCATAGATAGCTGGTAGACCAAAACCTGATGTACCAGAGTTAGAAAGAAAGTATATTGGCAATAATGTGCTATTTGTATCTTTGGTATCTTAATTATATTTCTATTTCAATGTAAATCCCACTAAACTGGAAAGATGGAGAAAAGTACTGGAAGAGAGAGAGGTATGAGACTGAGCAGAAGTAAGACAGAGTATATGTGTTGCACTGTGGACGGCGGCCAGGAGACAGATCTGGAGCTGGAAGGAGATGTCATCAGGAAGGTGAGGACTTTAGATACTTAGGTTCAACAGTGGAAGAAGATGGAGGAGCTGAGAAGGAAGTGGGATGCAGGATACAAGCGGGTTGGAGGAACTGAAGAGAGATGGCTGGAGTGTTATGCGATAAGAGGGTGCCGATCAATCTGAAAGGCAAAATCTATAGGATAGTGGTGAGGCCAGCTATGACGTATGCTATAGAAACTGTGGCCCTGAGGAAAAATAACATCAGCAGGATGGAAGTAGCAGAGATGAGAATGCTTAGGTGGATGTGCGGTCATGTGATGAAGAGGGAGGATGAATATCTGGGAAGAAGGGTCATGCAGATGGATGTACAAGGAAGGACGAAGCGTGGGTGGCCAAAGAAGAGATGGAGGGAGCTGGTAGAAGAAGACTTGAGGATGAAGAACTTGGATGTGGTGACAACCCAAGACAGGAGGATGTGGAGGAGACTCATCATCAACAGTGATCCCACTTAAGTGGGAGAAGCTGCAGAAGAAGAAGAATGTAACTCCCACCTATGAAAGATTGTAAACCTATAATACATTAGCACAATGAGTGGGTTAAGAATTTTTTCTCTAGTGTTTATTAACATTTTAAAGCTTGTTTTTTTTTTTTGTGAAGTTTAGAAATCTTGTTCTAGAGACCAAATATGAAACTTTTTCAAGCCTTCAATAAGTGAAACAGTGGATTGCCTCATAATGATAAAATTCATCTCCCACCTAAAAACAATAGCACACATCCATGCCTATAATGGGATTTGAACGTGCAGCCTGTTGTTTGGAGCATAGATATGATACTCTCAGCCAACTAGGCTACCTAGGTCATACTTCACCTGTCTTAG
Source organism: Typopeltis vanoorti (assembly GCF_054136105.1). Taxonomy (NCBI): domain Eukaryota; kingdom Metazoa; phylum Arthropoda; class Arachnida; order Uropygi; family Thelyphonidae; genus Typopeltis; species Typopeltis vanoorti. The sequence goes on along the minus strand of NC_143564.1, from coordinate 70,414,966 downwards.
ATTTAAGGATTTACTTTATGATAAGGGAGAGCACCACACACATTATACTTGCGATTAGAATCACATTCATGTATCTAGTTTCTTGGGTAATTTATAAGTAAATGGCTTTTTGGTATATCCAAGGATTAGTAGCCAACTCTCACTAATTTCTTTTATCAAAGCATCATACCATGAGGCTTTTCAATAGTTTGTTATAGTGGTAACTATAAATTCACATGTATGTCACAGTAATTAAACTTTTTAATAATATGTAAATATTTCATCTTAAGTATCAAAAGATACCACAACAATAGGAATTACAATCAAAATATTGGTGCACATGCTTACATTGGAATCCCTCTATTATACAGTAGTATGTTTAAGGATTAAAAACTATCATCATCATCAAATTCCTGATATGTACCCTCAAGGGACAGTAATAGTACTACATGAAAAATTTACATCATTACTAACTTCCTATCTACAATTTTCCTCCAAATCAGTTTGTTACTTGTCAAGACTCCAACATTATCAGATCTTATATTTCTATTGTCTAAGGCACTTTTTTTATTGTCTATTGTCTAAGGTGGTTGGCTCTATTCCTCCTGCTATACAACAGGAGGAATAGAGCCAACCACCTTATCCTCATATAATGGTTGCAGTTAAAACCGGCCTTGAGAACTCAATGCTTCTACAGACATAGGATACACCGGGAGGCATAGAGCCAACCACCTTATCCTCATATAATGGTTGCAGTTATAAGGAATAGAAACCCTTGACACCATAAAGGTAAAAGAAGGAAAGATTAAGAAAGAAAGAAAGATTATTATTAGTTATCAAGTAGTCATTCCTTGATCTCTAGCTTTTTTTCAACATAAATTTAAGATTTTATGTTGAACAAAAAAAAAATATCTAGTTATGTTAAGTTGCAAAGTCAATCTTTTCTTATTTTCATCAAGAAATTTCCCATCATAGATTGAACTAGTTCATTGACAATTATCTCTTTCTGCTGTGGCATATACCTCTATGATTGATAAATGGCCTCTTTTGGATTCAATGCTTCCAATTTGATTAGCTGTGTCCAGTTGAATACCGCTACCAAATAAAGTTCATGATTATTGTAATAAGAGTGGTCACTGACACATTACAGTATTTGGCTTTACTGACAAAGTTCTTATTGGTTTGTCATTGATTTTCTACTTATTATCAGCAATTATGTTTCACAACACCTACTAAGGAAAGAAAAGAAATGAAAATATATTGTGATAATAAAATAATCTCAGTTTCCTTTAAATTCAGAATGCTACGAGCCCAATCCAGACTGTTCTACTATGGAATTAATCAGCAAACATAGATTAATTATTAACCAAAATCAAAGCAAAAATTTTTTACATCCAATTTTGAGTCTGAATATTCTGCAGTACAAATCAATGTTAGCAGAGTTGAACTAACAATGATCTGTAAGAATCAAATCAAATTAAAGAAAAATTTGTCATTACCTGCAGCAGACCTCACTAGAGAAAGGTTATTCTGTACTTCTTTCATATCCCTTTCCTTCTCTAGTTTTTTGCCTTTACTTAACCTGAAATTAAATTATTCATGATTCAGTGATAACATTCCAGTTAAACAGTTCATACCAGTTAAAAAAAAAAAAATCTCATTTGTTGAAATTTAATAAAAGTTGAGATATAATATACACAAAATGTCCAAAATGTCAAATTCTGGTTTCAATTTGATCTTTATTGACAAAACAATCAAACTGATATTAAATCTTCTGGATGGAATTTAACGAGATTTACCATCTTAAAATTATCGTGTTGTTTTAATTGGCCCACATGAATTGGTAATATTAAGCACAAAACACACACACACACACACACACACACACACACACACACACACACACACACACACACAGTGGTGCCTTGGTTAACAACAGCCTCAGATAACGACATACTTGGTTAATGACACTCGATTATATGAACCTCTGTCCGATCTAAAAAACCGGAATTTTTTGATTGCACGCAGCCACGTGCGGGAAGATTATTGTCGAATAGAGAACAGCCATGCGACATAGCTGTGAAGCTTAGATATGTTTGACCCATCATAGCCAGCTGTTTACGTTTTCCGTTTATTGTTTCTTTTCTTGTAGTGTACTGTGCTTTATTTTAAAATTTATGGTTATAAATGCGTTTTATGATGAAAATGATATTTAAACATTTATTTTTTATGTGTTGGTTCATATAGACAATAAATCTGCGATGAACAGTGACATGCACGAACAGTGCATGTCACTGTTCGTTCGCCATCAAAAGGCAAAATCAAATCTCATCTGTATAATAATCGTTGTATCTATAAACTGCTAATCAGTGTACGTTATAGTAAGTGCTGTATCTAATATCATCACCTTAGAAGCAAAATGCACTAAGTCAAAAATTGCAGGTTTTGAATTTAACTGTTAACTTTTATTTCAAAAAGTTTTTTTTTTTTTTTTTTGAACTTTTACTTTTATTTTCAGGTGACAATATGTTCTTTACATCCCTTGTCTTAGCGTTGTACAATTTGTAATAATACCGTATTTTGCGTATTTTTTTTATAGAGTGAATTTTTTTACCGTGTGACAAAATGGGTCCCAAAAAGAAAGCTAGTGAGGGAAAAAAAAAAACAGAAAAATTTTCTCTATTGAACAGAAGAAAGAATAATAGCAAAACATCATGAAGGTGTGAAAGTTATGCAGCTAGCTCGAATATATGAAACCAGTCATTCTACAATATCAACCATTTTGGCTAAGAAAGAAGAACTTATGGTAGCTAAGGGCACTTCAAGGTTGAATGTTAGAGAGCTTCTTTTTGAGCAAATGGAAAATCTATTACTAATTTCGATCAAAGAAAGAGAAATGGTGGGCGATACTACATCTCAAAATGCAATCTGTGAGCTAAACAGATTTATCAAGATTTGAAAAAGAAGACTTCAGGATCAAGTTCTGAGGTAGATGATGACGATTTCAAAGGTAGCAGATGTTGGTTTGACAACTTTAAAAAAAGAACAGGAATCATAGTGTGGTCAGACACAGAGAGGCAGCTAGTGCTGACAAAGCAGCAGCAGATAAATTTGTCAATAGCTTTACAAGAATTGTAGAAGGAGGAGAATACCTACCTCAACAAGTCTTCAATTGTGATAAGACTGGGTTATTTTGGAAGAATCCCAACAAGACATTTATCACAAAAGAAGAAAAAACACTTCCTGGGCATAAACCAATGAATGATAAGTTAACATTGCTTTTAGCAGCAAATGCAAGTGGAGACTGCAAGGTAAAACCAATGTTAATCTACCACTCAGAGAATCCCCGAGCATTCAAAAAGTTCAACGTCTCTAAATCCAGTCTCGGTGTTTTGTGGAAGTCTAACAGCAAAGCCTGGGTCACAAGAATAGAATTTAGAGACTGGATTCACGAAGTGTTTGGACCAACTGTCAAAGCCTATCTTGAGCAAAACAATCTGCCTCTAAAAGCCATTTTAACCTTGGATAACACACCTGGCCATCCAACGGGCATACAAGAAGAGCTACCAGAGGAATTAGATTTTATCCAGGTGATTTTACTTCCTCCCAAGACTACATCTCTGATTCAACCTATGGATCAGCTGATAATTGCAAATTTTAAAAAACTTTGCGCAAGGGCACTTTTTACCAGGTGCTTTGAAACCTGCGAGGCTATCAACATAACCCTAAGAAAATTTTGGAAAGAAGAATTCAACATTGTCATAGCAATTAGGCTAATTGTAAAGGCTTGGCAAGAAGTAACAATGAAATGTCTCAAAGCAGCATGGAGGAAACTGTGTCCTTCCTTTGGTAATGAAGAAACTTCAGATGAAGGACACAAATTGGTAAAGGATATTGTGGCAACTGCTCATGATCTTAACTTGGATGTAGAGGAAGAAGATGTTGAAGAATTATTGGAGATGCATGACTGAGAACTGACCACTGACGAGCTAAAAGAACTTTTCAAGCAGCAATGTGAAGAAAAGGAAAAGGAAATTTCATCTGAAGATGAGGATGGAGAGAAAGAAGAAATTACGACTGCTGAAATCAAAACTGTTTTGGCAAAGTGGGAGGAAGATCAAAATGTTGCTATGAAATGGAATCCAAACAAATCTGAGGTTATCAGAACTGCAGATCTATTTAATGGAAAGTCCATGCAGCTTTTCAGAAACATTTTAAAAAAAGAGACAGAAGCAAACAGCCCTAGACATGTTTTTTTACAGATCCGTTTGTCAAAAAAACTCAGAAGTGAGCCCAATTGTCCTTCTGTTGAAGACTGATAATTAAAAACTGTTTTCATGAACGATTAATTTTATCAATGTTAATTTTTTTTGTAGCAAATACATATACTGTATAATAAATAAATGATATTTACCATATTTTTATGACATTTTAAATGAGTTTTATCTGCATTTTGAATATGTATACTATAGTTGTGGGGAGGAGCCGGAACAAATTAATCGATTTTCAATTAAATCTTATGGGGAATCGTGCCTTGGATAACAACGGTACTCTGTTTGAGGATTACCGTCGTTAACCAAGGCACCATTGTAAATATATTTACTACACATGCCAAAAATCAGCATTTTCACATATATGCTGTTCGACACACATATTTTTAGAAATTAATAAAGACTTATTGGAAGTCTTTATACTCGAGTTCTCTGAATAAATAAATTTGCAGACAGAGAACTCTTCCAATAACAAACTTTGTCAAAGACATGATAATCATCATCAAATTCTTCACATGTACCCTCAAGGGGGTGTACAGGATATTATCTTCCTTTGTGCCATTTTCCTGCTAACCTGGCAGAGAACACTTGTTTTGGTAATCTTTCCTCTCCCATTCTATTTAAGTGACAATACAACCTGAGATTAGCTCTGCTAACAGTGTCAAGTTCTTTCCTAATATCTCCGTTTTTTTAATATGATATTGCCAATGATGCCATCTGTTCATGTACCTAATCTTTCTCAGGATTCTCATATCTGTGGTCTAAAGCGTTTTATTTCTAACCCAGCTCTCAGATCCATAAGTTAAAATTGGTTTAAACACTGTCTTGTATAAGCTAATTTAGTGTCTCAACTAATTTCCTTCTTATTCCACATAAATTTATTCTGTTGACTTCCTACCATACCAGCTTTGTTAATTCTGTTGTCTATTTCCATATTTAATTTACCATCTTCATTAAAAATTGTGATTAAGTAAATGAAATGTTTTATTTGTTCTATAAGTTCTCCACTCACAATGCAATTGATATTTTCAATGTTTCTGCCTATTTTCATATCAAATTTATATGATATGAAAATCAATCTTAGCTCTTTACTTCTGCATAGAGTAAAGAGCTGAGATTAACATCTCCAATTTTGATATCAGGTTTAATACTGCTTTCTTTCATAATGTGATCAATATACGGAGGCTGTTCGATAAGTTATATGACTACATTTATACAGAAAACAGATTATCTTTAATCGTCATTATTTACATGGTCTTTTTCGAAGTAACTACTGTGAGACGTGATGCATTTGTACCAACGTTGCGTCCACTTCTTAAACACATGTGAGAGTCCGTTTTTTGAGAGTTCTTTCAAAACTGCCTCCGCAGCTTTTACACATGCTTTGTTGCTTTCGAAACAGCAGCCTCTTAGTGGTTTCTTGAGCTGAGGAAACAGCCAGAAATCGCACAGTGCGAGATCAGGACTGTATGGAGGGTGTGGTAGGATATCTATGTTGTTCTTCTGCAAAATGTCCACTACACAACCAGCAATATGTGGCCTTGCATTATCGTGGCACAATAAGAAGCCATTCTTCAGCAATGGACGCTTCCTTTTGATGTGCTGTACCATTGTCTGTAAAACATCCACATAGTATGAGCTGTTTACAGTATTCCCAGGTTCTACAGCATGTTAGTAAACAATGCCTTCGTAGTCAAAAAACATTATGGTCATAACTTTACCTTTCTTGGGGATAAGCGAAGATGGATGCTTCCATTCACTGCTTTGTTGTTTCATTGTAGGGTCATAGTGATACAACCAAGCTTCATCTTCTGTAATGATGCGTTTTAAGAAGTTGTTGCCTTCTTGTTCCAGTCTTTCTTTCCATTCTGTGCAAATATCCACTCCATGCTGCATTTGCTCCGGTGTCAAGAGTTTGGGAATCCATCGGGCGCAAACATGTTTCAGTCATGTTCAGCCATGATTGAGTGAACACTTCCCACAGAAATATTCAGGACAACAAGCAGCTGGCATACTGTAATTCTGCAATCCTCCTTGATGATAATCGCTGCTGTGTTGATCACTGTCTCTGTGATGGACGTTGAAGGTCTTCCCTCACGTTCAAGATCTTCCACATTTTGCCTTCCTTCCTTAAAAGTTTTATGCAGCGAAAAACACTTGCCCTCGACATTGCTTCATCGTGGAAAGCTTCGTGTATCATGTTAAAGGTGTCTGATGCCGATTTCTGCAAATGCACACAAAATTCAATCGCATAACGCTGTTCCAAGGACGCTTCCATTTCGACGACTGGTCACGGCTCGTAGGCGTGCTGAAACAAGCTTGCGTTTAGTCACGTAACACTCTGCCACATCAGCCCGTATACGCCATCTATCAACCTCTTTTGTTAATACAGACAGCAACATTTCTTTATTCCACAGAAATTAATATTGTAATGAGTGGTTTCGCGACAGTAAAATTAGTCTTATTACTTATTGAACAGCCCTCATAGATGTAAAACTTCTCATGATTTGTGACTTTGTAACTTATGTTCGTTGTTACATGTTTTTTTGTTCAGGAGAATGTACTTAGACTAATGTTAAATTTTTTGAGTGAAATAATCTTTTCTGTGATAATAATATTGTACTGAACCTTTGTTAAAATAATGTGGTGCATGACATTCATGTAAGGCTATTAAGAAATGTTAAATCAGTAAGTTTGACAAGTTTAGATTAGTGAAGAATTCTGAGAATTGTCATAGATGGAAATTTCCAAAGACACATGAAAGATGACATCATCATGTCCAAAGGCCAATACGTGACAATTGTCATGGCTAGAGAATTCCAAAGATGTGACCATTTTCGAGAGATGCACGCATGCACACAATGGAGGTCAGGGCCTATATAAGGCAATTCATAGGAAGGAATTTTGTGTTGGGATTTTCTAATCTTTCTCTTACCTGAGTCCCATCACATCAAGTTCGCTGCCGGAAGCATAAAGAGAAGTGTCGTGAGTTCCAAGTCTTCTACCTGGATCACCGCTATGTGAGAAACACTGCGTTGAGTCATTGTGAAAGGAAGGAGCTGTACATCCATGCCATGTTAAGGGTCCTATAAGGCAAGATATAGTCGACAACTCGGACAAGGAAGAAATTTAGCAGGAAAATAGGAACGAGTCAGCAAGTGGAAAGAAAGAAAGACAAGAAGAAGACTTACATGTGAACAAAAAAAGTTAATGTGAAAGACTGTGTTGAACAAGAATTGTAAGTAGTTGTAATACTGAACAAAAATGTATGTCAAGAGTCTATGTTTATGAGATATTGTATATTAATGTTGAATTAGGCTTAAACACGGTATGCATTATATTCAGTTAATGTTATGCTAAATTGTGAATTAACTTAGAACTAAGGTTAAATTAGAAGGAATTGAGACTAGCAAGAGTATTGTAATGACACTGTGTGTATATATGTGAATCATTCTGTAAATAATTCTTCAACTTAATTAAATGGGCTGTGAACAACACATTGGACCGATTCTGTTAAATGCACTATCCTAAAAAATTCAAACTTGCAAAAGATAGAAGTTATATGATTTATAATTAAGCCACAACTAGTTTAAAGTAGGGATAAAGTAGGGATATATATAAGCAGGGAATATAAACGATATCTGCTTTGTCTTTGATTTAAGATTTTATATTCTCACACTCAAAATATAGTCTAACTGGTACAGCTGTTAAAAACAAATAAAAGAGCATGAGAAATAAGATATAGCAGAAACAGGTAGTCGGCAGTAGATGATAGTCAAGACAGTTGACCATTCACAATAATTAAGTAAAGAAAAAGCAAAGACAAAGCAGGATAGTGGAAGTACGGAAAATTGAATACAGAACATAGTATAAGCAAATGGCAAAGTCCACTTAATTATTACATAGATAATAAATAACAGAGAGGAGAATGTACATCCTTGTCTGACACCAGATTTAATATTAAACCATCTTCCTGTACTTGCTTCAATTCTAAATGCTGACTTATAACTCAAAGACTAAGTATTGCTTGATATATAGAATTCTAGCCAAATTTTCTCCTGTGAATTTTAGGATTCAAGATGTCAAAAATCCTAGTAAAATTATAAGTATACACTCTGATAGGTTAAAAAAGTACTTTTTAGGGAGTAAAAATTTAGTTATATTAGGAGACAATATGAATAAAATATTGAAAGATGATTGTGCATCTCATTCACAATCAAATAGTAGGAAATGTAATAGTTTTAAAGCTTATAATTTAAATACACAGAAAGGGAGAAAATTAAGAAGTTTGAGTAAAACAAAACCTAATGAAGGAAATTTTAGAAACCCTAGGGTACATAATTCAGATAATATACAATGTAAGAGTGATGATAATCAAACTGACTCTAACATGGATGAAATTATAGCAGAATATCATACGTTAGTTAACTTATAGTTAAATAAACCAGAGGAATGTGAAAATACCTCTAATTTAGTTAGTAAGGATAAAGAATCTTAGAAACCTGTAGAATTTGATTCTGATAGTGATGATTCTGTAGATTTAGGACATAATTCAAATAATTTAAATGAAATATTTGAAAAATACAAAAATGAAATTTGTAAATACAATGGATTGGAAGATATAAATTCTGAATTATCTCTAGCATCAGATGATTCTGAAATTAGTGATTCAGAGATTGTAAATAATGATAAGCAAGAATCACATTATTATTTAAGATCTAGGAATAAGCATTAGAAGTTTTGTTAGATACAGGTTAAATATTTAAAATTTAAAAAAATTTTAAATTTTAAATATTTAAAAGATGAAACTGATGTAAAAATAATCATAATTGAAAATTCTGAATATTTTTACAAATTGTTTTATGGATGACTAACTACAAAATTAATTTAGTTTAGTCTGGCTATTAGGTCTTAAAAACTAGCGAATGTTAATACGTTTATTAGTTTTGGTTTCATAACACACATTGCAATGTGCCTGTTATTGATGTTATTTTTGTCAAAATGAAATGTAAAGCATTTAAAAAATTTATGTACTTACTGGATTTGGATAGCAGTGTTACTTTTAGAAATTTTATTGTAGTTTAAAATTATTAAGTGCTGTGTTTCATGAAGACATTCTCTTATCGCTAACGGAGACGTGTCAGCCATTATACTCAGTTTCTCACTTGCCACTTTCATGGAGTGTGCATGCTTGCCGAGGAGTTTGATGGGTGATTGACAGCTGACAAGAGAGCGTTCGGGAGAAAGGAGAATGCTGGCCAGCAGATATTTAGGTTAAGAGGAACTTAAGTTTTTGTGTGACAGTCAGAGGAAAATTAATAGTAGATTCCAAAAAGGGAATTGTAGAGTTATGAGTTTTTAAAGACTTAAGACTGTCAACAAGTGATCGTAAATAAAGGAAGGTATTGCAATCGACGTTCTAAAGGAATGTTCAAAGAAATGCTGATTGGAAGTTTAATAGCAGATTCCGAAAAGGGAAGCGTAGAACTCAGTTTTTAAGGTGGAAGACTGTTAATAAGTATTCGTAAATAAAAGAAGATATTGTTAACGATATTCTAAAGGAATGTTCGAAGAAACGCTGATTGGAAAGAAATTGCATGAAGTGAAAGTGTTTATACTTAGGTGAATTCAGAATATCTACACTTCAGTGTGAAGAAGAATTAATGGGTGCTACATGAGGCCTTAACGGAGGAACTGGCTATGTACATTTTGTTATTGTGTAAACAAAGTGTATAGTCTAGTAAAATGAGATGAAGTATATGTTAAAACAAATCAGTAATAGATTGAGTCAGATAATGGCTGATCTCTTAACTGTAAGTTTATTTAAAAGGCCTTTGGATCCAATTAATTTGTAGTTAATTATGTAACTTTATTTGAAGTGTATATATTGTTTGTGTTTTATTAAATCTGTTTATTTTGTATTTAGTCTTGAGTCAGTGGTCTTTTTTAGATTCTGAAAGAAAGAGTTAAAGTCATTGCACCAATTGGAGAACTCTTGTGCATATATAGGTACACTCGGAAATAAAAAAATAATTGTTAGAAACAGAGATTAAATAATACAATTAATCTCATAACAAATAACAAAACCATCTTCCTGTACTTGCTTCAATTCTAAATGCTGACTTACAACTCAAAGACTAAGTATTGCTTGATATAATGCCCCATTGACACCATATAACTGTAGTGTTTTGAATAGCTTTCCTCTTGGCATCATGTCATATGCCTTCTACAAAACTTAAATACAGATCTTTGCTATATTCCCACGATTTCTCAACTATTTGTCGTAAAGTAAAAATCTGATCGCCAGGATCAGATTTTCACTTTACAACAAACAGATCAGAAGGCCTCTATTTTGCCTGAATCCAGCTTGTGCTTCACCAACCTTCCCTTACACAATCTTTCTCAAGTATACTTAGTTAAATCTTAACAGGAACATTCAATAGGGAAATACTCTGTAATTCTCACATTCCGTTTTATTTTCTTTCTTGTATATGAGTACTTTTAGAGTTCTACTTCAATCATCTGGGATCATTCCTAGGTCCAGGCCTTCTGAACTATGCAGTGCAGCCACTGCAAGACTTTTATACCATATACTTAAACATTTCTGGTTGAATATCATCAACTCCTGCTGCCTTTCCACATTTCAGTCTTTTTTCTACTTCAAGTATAGATATGAATTCTTAATTGCATGCCTGTTAAGTGTTTTTTACCACTATATTGTCACTATTTGCTTCATTTAACAATTTGTTTAAATGAATTAATCCATACATCAAGGATATCTTTTTCTCCAGTTTTCAAATCACCTTTATCATTTCTAATTCCTTTTACAGCACCATTTTCCTTCATTTCTGAGCTTTTTCAACAGTCTCTAGAATATTTTGCCACCATCCTGATATTTATTTTCTATGTTCTTGCCAAAGTCTTCCCGTGAATTTTGTTTAGCTAGTTTTAGACAGTGTTTAGCTTTCTTACATTTGTCTCTGTATTCTCTAAGAGCACAAGCTGACTTATTCGCCAGGAACTTTCGATATGCTTCATTCTTTTTGTTCACTGCGTCTTTAACTTCCTGTGTCCACCATGGAGTTCTGATTTTTCTATCCTTGCAGACAACCTAACCACATGCCTCCTTGGCTGAATCAATCAATCAATGTTTTCTTCAGGGCTTGCCAATGAATCTCCAAGGTTTGAACATTCCTGTTCTGAAAGAAAACATCACAATCAACAATAACATAGTCAACGAGACATTTTCTTATTCCTTGCTTCTTCTCTCCATGTGAATTTATGCACATTTTTATGTTGGAACATTTTGTTAGTGATAACCAGTCCAACTCATGAGCAGAAATCCAACAGGTATTTGCCATTATTGTTAGCTTTTCTCTAAATTTTCCCAAAATATTTCTGTATGTCTGACAATCATTTCCTACTGTTATTTAGATCCCCAACAAGGATTCAGTTTTCTTTTTTCACTGTGTCAATTGCTTTCTCTAAAGCCTCAAAATATTCCTCCACTTAGTAGAACCCTGTGTGGTTCTATTTTCTCACATCACTCTACTTGATATTGCCTGCCATTCAAGAAGATTAGTCTCGTATTTAGCATTGAATACTATAGCTACTCCTTCTTTTCCCTGATTGCTATTGCCTGAATATATCATTTTGCATTTATTGCATAGAAAGATCTCACTACTTTGTCTTTTTCTTGTTTAGTTCACCCCTGTTATTTGTTCCAGTAGCTGGCATGAAATTCCATCATGTTGTATCATCATTTTAAGGCATGATAATTCTCACAAAAACAGAAATATCAATATCAAAAATTCAACTTTGAACAATTTCAAAACTATTATTCTATTGTAGAAAACTGAAAGAACATGTTAAATGTAGTGTTTATTTGATGTGTAAGTGAGTTTATTACCAAATCATTCCTGGAGGAAATGACTTAATGAGAGAACCCTCCCCAAGTTATAATTACATTTTTCTCAATAATTTATTATTATTTTTTTAATACCTGGACCATTTTTATTTGCAAAACTTGGAATGAGCCCAACAACCCCTTCATGCCGTGAATGAATTTAACGAAATCTTATATTTAAGATCAGTATTCACATTTTTTCAATTAGGCAAAATTAAACCATGTCTACAGTCAGAATAATGAATACTGTCATTATACAAGAAAGCTATTATGAAACAATCCACAACTTTTCTTTATTTCCCTACTTGTTTTAAAAACATTCTATTTATATTTATTGTTTAATTAAATCTTAAATAGCCAGTGAATCACTCTCGTATACAGTAAATTGTACAGCAAACTCATTATAGAAGATACTGTTAGGACAATTAAAAATTAACTTACATATTTCAAGTACATGTATGCAGTAGATTAACATGTTTTTGAAGTTTTATTTCTGTTAGTTGTAGTATAGGATTTTAGTGCAATACTCTAAATGTATAAACAGTATTCCAAGGTTGAGCAGATTTGGGATTGTATAAAGTTAGTAACTGTACAGAAGTAGTGCCATGAGCAGAGATGTACAGTTTTTGAACAGCTGCAGGTCGGCTCAAAAAGGAAAATGCGATCATGTTTGGATATCTGGGTATTACTGAAAATTAGGGGAAGGGATGCAAGTTCTTTTTTTCTAGAGATTAGACTGGACTGAGCATTGGTGGCACTGAAGTCTAGGATGTCCTCACCCTAGTGAAATATAGGAAACTGGAGTTCAGGACATTAATCATGGTAGATCTTGAGGGTTCCAGCAATTGGGCACAAGTTTTGTCAAATGAAAAGGAGGAATAGAGCATACTGTCACCTACAACACTATGGAAAAGATTTGTAGCCTGTGAGAGTAGGCCAATTATATAGGAGAAAGATTGATGAAATTATCCAACATGACTCATAGTGAGTGACCAGTGAAAAATTTGCAATCCAATTGCAGATGGTGGAAGATAGACCAAAGAATGACAATTTGCTAAGTAGGCTCCTGTACGAAACTCAATTAAAAGCTTTAGAAATGTTGAGTGACTACATGAATTCTTCCATAGCTTGAGTACCAAAGTGGGTGGTAAAGGCTAGAAGATCAGCTATAGATCAAGAATGGCAGAATCCATACTGCTAGTCACTAATTAAGCTGGTAGATCTCCAGGTGGCATACAGAAATTAGTTGTTGATGACCATCTCCATGGTTTTTGAAAGAACAGTAGTGAGAGCAACTGGATGGTATTTTGTTGACTGCCTTTAGTCACCTTTCTTTGGAATGGACTGATGTAGGCATGTTTGCAAGGTGTAGGGTAGCTGAGAGTTGAATAGCACAGACTGAAAAAGAAACATAGGTAGGTGTTAATTCTGAGAGCACAAGTTTTTAACACAATAAGTGGGATATTATCAGGATGACTGGACACCTTGTTTGTGTCCAAGATATTAAGGATTATTCTGATTTCTTTCTGGCAGAAGACCAAGGTTGGCATGGAGTGAGCAATTCTTGGTAAAATGTGTGCACACGAGTATGGGGAGGGGGCATCATCAATTCAAGAATCGGAGAGGACAGAGATGACAGTAAATTGGAGTTATCTTTGGATAGTATTATTATAGTACTATCTAGATAATGAGAGTGATGGAAACATGGATCGACAAAAATGTGTCCAACAGACTTTAATGTAATTTAGATATGCCAATGTATATTTTTTCAGTTGTTGTGAGCTGCAATTTTCAACTGTACAAATAACTGCCGTGAGCAGTTGTACAGCTGAAATTTTGATCTCGAGCTACTCGTAGTATGCTCAATTTTAACTTCATTGGCACACTTGTTCAAGAACCAAGGCTTTGATAATGGTCAGGAATGGGGGATGAAGGCCTTCATTATTTCATTACTCTGAGGATGATGTCAGTTATTCATTTCGAGCAAGTGTTTGGATTTGGACTATGGAGGAGAAGATGTCATTCCCTTTGCTACCATTAAAGTGTCAGACATTAGACTGAGAACTGACATCCACAGTTCAAAGGGGAATTTGTCTAGTATTCTTATAGAGTGACTACCTGTGTTAGAGCGTTGTTAATGACATCCCTGCAGAAGTGGAGAAGGGAAGCTAATTTGAATCGAGGATTTTAAGTGCCAAAGTGGGATGATCTTGCTATTAGAGTATTTCAACTCGAGAAAGTGGGAACCCAGTCTCCTAACACAGGGCCTTGAGACAGTTCCCCCAAGATACCACTGTACTTGGTCTCCCTCCAGTCCTGAACTGGCAGCGTAACTACTACTAACTGATTGAGAAGCCCCCAGATTCACTACTACCAGGTTTCAGTTGGAAACCAGGTTTGGTTCCAAGTGCAAACTAGCAGCTGGCCTGAGTATCCTGTAACGTAAAACACGTATCCAGGTGTGTATACAGGGCCGCACCGTGCAGTTGTGTGCCGCACAAGGGTGCCATTTCACCATGGGAAATCATTTTAAAAATATATAAATTTTCTTATTCTTGAATTATACAGTATAATATAAATTACACAAAAAATTACAAAGTATAATTAATGCAATAAAAATGAAATTTTAAATCAGTCAAATTATTATGAATTCTTAATAATCTAACAACATTTTTAACTTAATACATCACCAGTTTTATTATAATTTGTTTGAAGTGAAATGTTATCAATATTACCACAGATTTTATATCAAAGAGTAAGTATCGACTCAGCAAAAATTTCATAAATATTCTCGATTGTTTATTATATTTTTAGTGGAAATTGTTAGTTTAAGACAGACCGTGAATTCATTCTTACGCTGTGCTTTGCCCAGTACCATCGACAGGATGTAGCATAGAGGCAGCCTGCCTCATGGCGCTCTTTCAGCCGTATTACAGCAACAAGATATTTTACAAAAATACAGCGTTTAGTTTACCAAAAAAAAAAAGTTTACCATTTCCCACTGACAGTTAAATATTTCCTTATTATAATTTATTAATAAAAAAAATTATAGTCATACATACTAAAACTAAACATTTTAGAACCCACTTATTAGATACTTAAGGAAACAACCCATAAAGTATCATACTTTGTGAATTTCATAAACTTTTATAGTCTATATATATATATATATATATATATATATATATATATATTAAATTATATTATGCATGAATTCTCCTACTCAAATTGTGAGTCACTATCGTCCTGAATTTCACATTGGAGCGATAACTCGCTCCCTGCAGTAAACAATACGCCCTCCACAACAGCAACTATACTGCAGAAACACGAAAACCAATTAGTTTTATCATGTCACTGAATAAGGTTCACAGACATCTGCAGACTGTGTAATATATTTCTCAACAAATAGTGCAATTACAGACAACTGGGAATATAAACACTAATGAATCACATCTTCCCTCCAACAGAAACTGCTATATACACTCAAGTAAACCACATGTTGCAGGTGCAACATATGGTTTTGCTTGACACTACCCCGTCATGAACATGTTAAAACTAAGAAATATATATAGTGAATGCATTTCAGAGAAATTGGTTTAAGAGAATTAGCATTCAAATTCAATTGTCAGCTTGTTTTGTTCATGCGATCTTTTGTTAATACTGCACCAATCATATGCACTTCTTAATAGTTGTTTTTTCTCTAATGGCCTACAATCGCGCACATCTTTCACTTCTCATTAGTAATTTGTCAAGGATTGTTCATTACATATCTCAAGTCTTAAATTACTGGTAATTTTTGCTTGATATAATGGGAAAGAAGATGACTCTATTTGGGTAGATAACTTTGATTGCACACAAGGAAACTGCTCTCAAGGACAGAAGAAGCGATGAAGAATAGAAGCTTCTTGGTAAGTCATGCCCATTTTCAGTTTTTTTTTCTGAAAACTTGAGTTTCTGAAAATCCCTGCATATATCTCGCACCACGATTATTTAGCTTCAATTTTTGGAAAAAAGTGCGAATTATATTCGAGTAAATACAGTAATTTTTTTAGCTTTCAAATTCTTAAGTACGGATCATTGGTTAAAGACTGGATTTATAAAACGCACAAAAGAGAGCAATATAGCAGATATAGAAATCAGCAATTTCACTCCTCTCATTGGTGATAAATTATTTATATTAAGTAAAAATGTATAGTATCTTTATAAATTTTGTTCCATTAAAAATAAATCTTTTTTTTTGTTTAAATGTACATCTAAATTCAAATAAAACAGACATTTACAATGAAATATATTTTTTATTTATTATTATTATTATTATTTTGATAAGGGTATTTTGAAAAGGTACTTGATAATAATGAAAATTAAAGAAGGGGTACATGGATAGCTGAAGTTTCAGAAACACTGATCTATCCAAACATTTAGTCTGAAACATAGGTGTATATCACAATGTTTGTTTTCTTAAATTCCACTTCGAATTTGGATAGATGAAATAGCATCTATCCAAATATGCACTTCTTACATTTTTTTCAGTGTCATTTCAATTTTGAATGTGATTGCGTATTCTGTGTTTAAGTAACTTTGGACAATTTTTGACTTTGATTTTAATTGTGTACTTATTTTTGAATTTTTGATAGACGAATAAAGTTTTAAAGATAATAGTTTATAAATTATAAACATATTAATCAGCTGAGGGACCATAACTAAAAATCCGGTATACGTGTGGGGTAGATTATCGGCGCAGGGGTTGACTGAGTGGCTCGAATTAAATTAATAAACATATGTTATTTATGAGCTATAAAACTCTTTAGATGATTAAGTTTGTTTACACATACTGCAATTGGCCATTTCTTGATACTTTTTTTGGTGTATTTTTGCATCATTTAATTTTGTGTGTTACGGTAATAGTGTTACTGTGCAGTTGCCTTTTGTTTTATAAAATAAATTTATTGTTGTTTAGTAAATTTTTTGTGACTTTAGATTATTATTCACGTAAAGTAAGTACATCTATTATATTTTTGCTAACTTTGAAAATCAGTTAAATTGTTTCATTTTAGTTAATTATCTTATTTTGAAAGCAAAAGATTTTTATCTTATGTTGGGTAGACATCTAGAAAATAAATAATTTTCAATGAGAGATTTATTTATATATTTGTTCTTGTTGGAAGACATTGGGATCCTTTTACTAATTTCTTTAATAAATAATTTTAATATTCTAGAAATTTTTAATTATTAAACAATTACCAGAATGTAAAAAATATTAAATAAATATCACTGAGAAATCAATCAGTGGCTAATATCTCTACATGTTAATTTTCAAAAAATACCTAAAATGTAAGCATATTTATTATTCAAAACATCTGAAAAATCAAATTCTGTAATAATAATAAAAAAAAAAATAGTCAATCTTGGGCCATTCACCTTAAAAATAATAGTCAGTTAAAGGGTTAAAAAAAATAAGTTTAAGGGAAAATTTCAGAAATTATTATTTGTTTTGGTGGACAACTTTTAACGCTCTTCTTATTTTAAAGTCTAACCAAGCGTGTTATCCCCTAGATGTCGGAAAAAAAAGCCAAAGAAGTTATCTGGTGCACAAAACAGGAAAAGACAGTTGCAACGAGTACAACTGGAACATAAATTGGCTGGATCGCTGAATAAATTTTTAACTTCAGGACCACATAAAAAACGAAGAACAGAAAGTTCTGACAAAGCAAGTACTCCGTGTAGCTCTACTACAGAAAAAGAGGACACAAGATAACTGTGAAGAAACAAATGTTACATGCAAAAATGAAACTGGCTTGTCTACAGAAGTTGCAGGAGAAGGAATATTGGATTCCGATTCAGCGAAACCTCAAATTTTAATGTTAATGATCCAAGTACTTGGCCGAATCACATAACTACCAAAGTTAGAGATTGTTTAGTTGAGCATTGCCCGCACCAAGTAGTTAATAAAGAATTTCCCAAAGATGAATCTGGCCGCAAGTTTTCTGATTCATACTATTATCGAACTTTAGCAAATGGAGAAAAGCTTTTACGAAGTTATTTAGTTTATTCAGAATTGTGAAATTCGGTTTTCTGTTATTATTGCAAAACATTTGGTAGTTAAAATTCCCAACTTACTAACGAATATGGTTGTAACGATTGACAATATTTGAGTCATATTCTAAAAATACACAACACAAGCTCCACACACATTATAAAACTGTTCAAAATATAACGAACTTAAAATGTCGTTGATTAAGAAATGCATTACTGATTGCACACAACTGAGAAAAAACATTGGCAATCTGTTATAGAATGGTTAATCTACATAATACAATATTTATCTCAAGATAGTGCATAGCTTTTAGAGGTTCTTCACAAAAACTTTTTGAAAATGCTAATGACAAATTTTTTAAAGTTAGTAGAAACTGTCGCTAAATTTGATTTGATAATGGCAGAATACTTGCATTGCATCCAAACATCACAAAAAGGAACATTGCTCATTATTTAGGTGATAAAATACAAAATGAAATCATCCGTATAATTTCTGAAGCTATATTTAGAAATGATTAAAGAGGCTCAATATTATTTGTTAATTCTTGACACTACTCCGGATATATGCCACACAGAACAATTATCTATTGTTATTAGATTTGTTAATCAAAATAAAGATACAAATATAGCAGAAATTCATGAACATTTTTTGGGTTTTCAATCTGTAGAAGATATCACTGGGCAAGGACTATTTCAATTTATAAAAAATTATTTAAAATTATTGAATATTAACATTTCGGATTTACGTGACCAAGCTTATGATAGCGGTTCAAATATGTGAGGCAAACATAATGGACTACAGAAAAAAATGCTTGAAATAAATTCAACAGCTTTTTTTATTCTGTGTGCTGCTCATTCATTAAATTTGGTAGTTAATGATGCAGCTAAGATATCCTGTGAAACTAAATTTTTTTTGGGTAATACAGGAATTATATAATTATTTTTCAATATCTGTGAAGCGTTGGGCTATATTAAAAAAACATATCCGTGTTTTAAATTTGAAATCACTTTCTGCTACTAGGTGGGAAAGTAGAGCAGAAGCAATAAAGCCACTTAAAAATAATATCAAGGAAATTTACCAGGCTCTTTTTGACGTTACGGAAGATGAAATTAAAGATATCGATTCTAGAGTTCAGGCCGACAACTTAATTTCAAAGATTTATTCGTTTAAATTTATTTGCTCTGTTCATGTTTGGTACGAAATCTTAAGTCTCATAAATGTTGCAAATAATGCGGAATCTGACATTTGATATAGGAAAAATTAAAGAAAATCTTGATTATGTTATACAAGAATTAAATACTCACCGAACAGACCAATATTTTGAAAATATTATTAGAACTGCAAAAGAAGTAGCAAACGATCTTAATATTGATCCTATTTTTCCAGACATTCGCAAAAGAACAAAAACAAAAATATTTGGTTACGAAGCATCGGATGAGACAACGCATGATCCTTGACAAAATTTTAAAATAAATTTTTTCTTCGCTATTTTTGACACGACAATAACTCCAGTCACAGAAAGATTCACTCTTAAAACAACATAGCGAGGACATTAAAGTTATATGAGACATTAGCAAATTAAAAGATTGGAGCGATGAAGATTTAATGAAACATTGCAAAGCTTTGCACTTCAAACTGAGCGACAATCAAGATTCCAACAATCGCGATATTGATGGTATAACTTTATTTGAGGAATTAAAAACTTTGCAATGTTTTATTAAAAAAGAATAGGCTCCTCGGGATGTTTTAAATTATATATACGAAAATAAATTAACCAACACATTTCCGAATACTGCGATTGTGATGTGTATTTATTTAACATTACCAATATCCGTAGCATCAGGGGAAAAAAGTTTTTCAAAACTGAAACTAATAAAAAATTATTTGCGGTTAACAATGTCTGGAGAGCATCTAACAGATTTATCAATTATATCAATTGAAAATAATATTATGGATTCATTAGACATTAAAGATATTAAAAATTTTGTGGCAGCTAAAGCAAGATAGATAAATATGTAAAATAAATCTACATTTATACTAATTGTTATATAGTTAAAAGCATATCTCCAAATTATCTTTGCTATGTAATTTCTTTTTATATTAAAATAAAAGTAATTTTTGTTTATATATATATATATATATATATATATATTCTGTTGTATTTATATATTAAGGAATAAACATTTTTGAAAATTTTTATTATTAAAAAAATAATTGGTAGTAGATGATCGGTGTAGTGGTGGAGACGGAGAGTTGTACAATAGGTGTCCTCCTGCGATCAGTCTTCCGACTCCTTCGAGGTGTCATGAATAATAATAATAAATTGCTTATTAATGAATTTCAGTGATTACAATGTTCTACTACTGTTAAAATAAAATTTATTTTTATGTATGCGTATAAACTGTTTTGTACTTTTAACAAACTAAAATTTTGCACAACCGTGCCTCCTACCCACGGCGTGGCACTGTGTGTATATTGCTATGTATTATGGAAAGGGTCACTACAGGGCCTGCCACAAGCAGACGTTGTGCAGTGCACAAAGGTACCATAAAAGGAAGGGAGAGCAAAATTAAGTTATAAAAATCAATTCTCCATTCCGAATACCATCCACATGTGTCCGCTTACATCAGGTTTCACTTCTTCCAAAACAAGTGCTGAATATCAATTCATAGAAACCATACGTATCATGCAATCTGAAACTATCAGCACCACTGACATTTTCTGGTGAGCATATTGAACTGCAGTTCCAGAAAGCTCAGTCTAACAAGTATATGAGCTGAGCCAAGTCTTCTTCTATGCAGATACAAATCAACATGCTTCCATCTTTCTACTGGTTGTCTAAGCTAAAGCTTTGTAGCCATCTGTTACATGTATTGATTGTAATCAGTGCTATCTGCTGTTGTAGTATTTGTGAAAGCATAGTCCAATTTCCAAGAATGGCAAGTAAAAACGTTTACAAGATTTTTTCATGTTGATAAATCTACTTGAACATTTACATTTGTTTAAAAACTTTTTTGTACATTTTTATCAAAGGAAGGGGCAGCAAAAAACTTTTTTGCACAAAGATGCCTTACATGTCAGTGGCAGTACTGGGTCACTATAACACTGGTATATAGGAAATATATGACTTCTGCATTGATTTAACTTTGGTATTTTTCTGGGTCTGGCTCCCAGTGATGAGACTTTGATCAAGGTTGAAACCAGTCTGGGTAGTAATCCTTTCTACAATGCATAGCAATACACATATTCAACAGGAAGTGTGCTTTGCATTATGGGATATTGAGGCAATTGACAGTCAGCTGCCTCCCTATACATTTAGTTGTGAAGATACTTCACACACAACTTTGTCTGCATATGCTTGGATAAAGGATTAAAAAAAGAGTAAGTTCTTGTCAATTATAATACAGCAGTAAAATTTTCTACAAAAAATATTAATTTATGCTAACTCCAATGTCCTGATTATCATATGATAATGCTTTTACTGAACACCAATAGCATTATCTCCTGTTTTTCACAGCATGAGCCCCAAAATGATACTGAGAACTCCCATTACTCAATGTTTAATTAGTTTAATGTAATTTATCACTATTTTGGTTTCCTACTCTGAAAATGTTCTAAAATAAATATTATACAGAAATTTATGTGTTATTGCTGAAGTTTAAAGTATTTAAAATTCAAATAGTGCTTTTGGTCCTTCATTATTTTAAATAGTATTTTATATTTTATTTTCAAAGTCTATATCTTGTAGGGATTGCAAGAGTAGTCTGTTACAGTGGACAATTTGCTCTAGCCAGTTTCCTTTACAATATACCTATGAAGTTGGAAGTTTTCAGTAGTTTGTAATATCAAACGAGTTTGTTATAATAGTGTTTCCTATAGTAAAAGCTCACTGTATATTCCTATTTCTAACCTATGTTTTAAAATAAAAATCATTAGCATGTCTGTCTGGTCTAAATCTGACGTGTTCATATAACTTTACTTTCAACACTTAAACTTTTTTAAAGTACATTTCATAATTACCTTTTCTAGGAAACACACCAAAAATTCACTGCATCCCATATTCAATTTTATTTCTTTTTGTAGATTACTACACTGAACCAGTATCACTTATCACTGTTTTGAATTATTGCCAAATAAATTATGGCCTTCATGGTTTCCAGAAGGAAAAACCCTGCTACCACCACCACGCAAAAAGACTGGTTAAATTGCCTTTAGTTACAAAGCTCTCATATGTTCGTTGCACTGAAAGACAGGTTTCAAATTTAGGTCTTTCCAAACCAATTGGTCTGATTATTAGCAATTCATTATAATAAATTTAGTTTAATCCTTTATCCAAGTGTGAGCAAACAAAGTTTGCGCCTGAAAGTATCTTCAGGACTGGGGTAAGGTGGTACAACACCGGGCAACTCGTTGCAAAGGTGTTGTACCACCTTATCCAGAGTAATTTAATAAAAAAGTGGCACACCATTTGGCAACTCCCATAGGTAGAGATGACCTTGCTAATGCTTCTGCCTGGTATCTCCACTTGGGCCTGGCTCCCACTGAAGAGACCTCAATAAAGGTCAAAACTAGTCTGGGTAGTAGCCCTTCCCTTAATGCATAACATTATACATATCCGCAAGGAGATGTGTTTTGCATTATGGGAGATACTGAGATAGAAGTGATGTTATCTTGCTCCACCTTTGCAATGAGTTGCCCGGTGTTGTACCACCTTGCCCCAGTCCTGAAGATACTTTCAGGCGCAAGCTTTGTTTGCTCACACTTGGATAAAGGATTAAACTAAATTTATTATAGTCTAACCAAGTGAAAAATAAACTTTCAAAAAAAAAAATAAAAAAATAGCAATTCAATCCTGTGGCAATCTTTCCACAAGGCTTGTAATGGAATTTTTTTTACCTGTATTATGCAAAAATTTACATTACTGTTTCCCTCCTACATATGATTGCTTTTATTTTATCACTTCCATTGTTTAATAACAATAAAAAGTAATCCCTCCAAACTGGAGTAAAAACATAAAAGAGAAATCTTGCCTGTTTATGATCAACTCTCATTATAAATACCATTAATATAGTCAACCCACTTGTTATACAAACTTTTTCCAAAAAGCCCTAGTCAAACTCTGCACAGTATATGCTGTGCCTGGTTGGCCGAGTGGATAGTGTATCTGCTCTCCAGCTAAAAGGCTACGGGTTTGAATCCCGCCATGGGCATGGATGGTTGCGATTGTCTGTGGAAATACCAATCGTGGTCAGCAGTAGATGAGATTGGTGTAGTTGCAGTCAGCTGGTGATTGAAAGATGGAGACAGAGTTGTAGAGCAGGTGTCCTCCCTTGATGAGTCTTTGGACTTCCTTGAGGTATCAAATAATAATATTTAAAAAAATCATTGCAGAAATACCAGTATTCACAGTATTGTATTCATTTATTCCCTAACAAGTTTCACTATACGGAGATAGTCTGTTACCTCTCTCAACTGATTCCTTTCATGATACACTTTTCTCCTTTTCTCAAAATATTGAGAAGTTTTTACTGGATTATTTTCTTGTATAGCTGACAACCAGACAAATTTTTGGCATCTTCATGGTTTATTTTTGTTGTTTTCTAAAAGTCATCCTACAATTTTGTGCATAATTTAGCTTCTTTTTATTTTATTACTTTTATTTAAGGAATGATACGCATAACAGGAATCTTCTTATGACTTTGCCTGAGAGTTACTCAGTAAATAAAGCAAGTTCTCTGAAGATAAATATTTTCTTCAGGTGCTGTAATTAACTGTTTTGCTTTCCCCTCAATAACATTTGATTTATTATATTTGTTCCAATGTTTTTTTCCCCTATTAATATAGTCAACCTATATTTCTTGAACACAGGAAATAAATATTTATTTCTTGAATAGACTGTATGAGCTGGACAGGTATATTTAAATTAGCTAATATTTTAAACATTTTTGTCTGTTAATTTTATTAAAAGCCTTTTACATAATCAATAAATGTCACGTTTCTTTTTGAAATATTTCTCTTTTCAATTATTAATTTTAAAGTAAAAACTGAGTCTATGCAAGATTGGCCTTTTTGGAATCCATTTTGTTCTAGTAGTTTTTCTATAATACTATTTAACCTCTCTTTCATTATTTCTGCACCTATTTTGTACCCTGCATTTAGTAGACTAATTCTCCTATATATTCAAATAGCATTAAGAAAAACAACAATGGAATTTCAAAGCACAGAATATGCTTGTCCTTTGCAGGGAAGGAGGGGAGGAGGCAAGTAAGGAAGCAAGAATTAATCAAAGCAATGTTGAACAAATTAATATAACACTGTTGAAAAAATTGTTGGCATAAGAGGTATGATTAAAAGTATCTTAAAACACTTACCTAGTTATGATAAACTGTGCCTGCCTTTTTTGCTTTATGCCCTCTATTTTCTTCATTGTTTCCACTAGTTAAAATATTCAGAAATATTAAAAATACTAAGAATTCTGTAGCAATGAGTCATAATACAGTCAATTCTCACAATAATGAACTTGAAGGATTATAAAAATTGTTTGTAATAGCGAATTTCTTTTATAAAAATGGTACATCATTCAGGATTTCAGTAGTTTGTTATAATGGGTGAGGTTGCTGCAGCATCTGCTATAGTGAGAAGTGACTACACAAGGTTTCTCAGATATCACCACACATTGGATGAGAAAAGTAATTATTTTTACCTAAATACTTTGCATGTTACAAGAAAAAGAGCAGGGTAATATATATATATATATATATATATATATCATTAGGTGATGATGTTATTTGCTTGTTTAATGTGTGGAATCCAGAAACCTATGATATTATTATTAAGATGTGTTCCTAATTTTAATATAATTACACTCTGCTTATTTGAAGTTCCATATTGCAATTGATAATATCTGTCCTAAGCAAGGATCACTGTTGTTTTCGTCAAAGAATCAGGGCAAACAGCACAAAGTCAGCTGTTTGCCCTGATTTGTTCTGGAACAAATTCCAGAATGCATCCCAACTCACCATTAGCAAAACTCAAAATTGGTACTATCAATGTAAGAAGCATCAATAGAAAAGAAATGCAAGCAGCAAAAAAACAAAAACACTGAGATCTTTTAGGCAACAAATATGTTATATTCAGGCAATAACAATCAGAAAAAAGAGGAAGTAGCTATAGTATTCAACACTAAATGAGGATAATCTTGAATTGCAGACAATATCAATATCAGTGATGTGTGCAAACATCAGAATGGAGAACTGGACAATGAGACTTATTTATGCTTATGGTCTCACAGAAGGTTCTACCAAAGAAGAAATGGAGGAAATTTTTGAGGCATTAGAGAAGACAGCTGGCACAATGAAAAAGGAAGCACTTGTTGGAAATATAAACAGCAGAATAGAAAATGATTACCAGACAAACAGAAATCTTTTGGAAAATTTGGAGA
This sequence comes from Typopeltis vanoorti, assembly GCF_054136105.1. Lineage (NCBI taxonomy): Eukaryota > Metazoa > Arthropoda > Arachnida > Uropygi > Thelyphonidae > Typopeltis > Typopeltis vanoorti. The sequence continues at coordinate 70,389,335 of NC_143564.1, read as the reverse complement.
AAAGCACAAAGCTAATAAGAATGGTAAATGTCTTCTAGAATTCTGTTCAGGACATGGATTAGTTATTACTAACTCCATATTCAAACATAAAAAATATGCACATAGAGAGAAGATGCAAGAAATATGAAGTCTCGTTGAGTATGTCATATGTTGATGGTTTCCCACTGATTCAGGACACAGTGTATATATAGGAAAGAGGAAGAGATCACTATTAAGTTTAGAGCAGAATAAAATTAAATTTCATAGTGTGTAAGAAAGTTTTAAAACAAATCAAAGTTTAGCTGCTTTCAGAGGTGAACTAGACACAAATACACAAACATCATTGAAGAAAAAATGAAAGCATTTGAAAACAAGATCCAAACTTTAGAAATTCAATGGCAAACCCTTAAGAATACATTGACTGATTCAGCCAGAAGGGTATGTGATGAGGTTGTCTTTAAGGATATAAAAATCAGAACTCCATGGTGGACTCAGGAAGTTAAAAGAGACAGTCAGGGAAAAGAAGAAAGCCTATGGAAGGGTTTTGGTGGGTAAGTCAAGCTTGTGCTCTTAGACAATACAGAGAAAAATGCAAGAATGGAAAGCACTGTGTAAAACTAGCTAAAAACGTCATAGGAAGATAGGTAAGAACATGGAAAATAAATATCAAGAAGCTGCAACATATTCTAAAGGCTACTGAAAAAGTACTATAACAGGAACAGAGATGATAAAGGTGACATGAAAGCAAAAGATAAATATATTCTAGGAGTTTGGAGTTGTTGGATCCTACATTCTACTCCTTTGTATATTCTAGCTGTTGACTGACTTCACATTCGAACACAAAGAAAATTTATTTTTAACTGTGCCACTCTAAGTTCTAATTCGCACAAACACGTTGTGAAATTGGCCATCAGTTAGTACCTTATAGTTATCAACTTAATTCAGGCCAAAATTCTCCTTATTAAATATAGGGTTCCCGCTAAGATTCAAATTATTTTAATGAGCAGTGCAATGAAAGAAATCAGGAAAACACAAGATTCAACTCAAATAAAAACATTTAATGCTTTAACACATAAATTTACATTAAAACAAGGATTTCTAGTAGGGATAATACAATTAAGAATGCATAAGTTCTCATTAAGACATTAGCAAATTACTCAGCTGAGTATATCATTTACAATTAGAATTTATGCATATAAATTCCACTCTTCTTATTATCAAAGACTCCAAACACAATTTCACTCTACACAAAGCTATCGTTTAGTGTACTTTAAATAGTGATTCAGCTTAACTATTCAGAACAATCACTAAGTACAAGTCGTCAGTCATTCATTTGGAAACTTCCAAGTTTTATCAATTTAATACAATAGTCCTCAGAAAATCCAATTTCAATTTTATATTGCGTTCTCAAGTAACAAGCTTCATTATATCACACATTCAAATATGAACTATTAATCCAGATATACTTCATATATTGCATTTATGAGGAAATGTTTCACTATATAACACATTTAATCTTGAAATGTTAATTTCAGCAATATGAACTATATAATGTTCTCAAGAAACAAGCTTTGCTACCTCACACGAGGCATAGAAAAGATATCCTTACTAGTATAAACAGTATAGCTTCCTCATTATCGAGAATCCTAGAAACACTCCTTGGTTCTTGAATAGTTTCACTTTGAGAGCACACAAATATTATAGAATCCTGGGTTTCAGACTGATTAATTAACTCAGAAGAATTTATCTTCTTGCTCATAATTGCTTAACTTTCAATATTTCTTACTTATTCTTATTATCCTTTCGTCCTACGCTATCCTTCTGTGAGGCGATAGGAATTTATAAAAGAATAAGAGCTCGAAGAAAGATAAGTCAAAATACAGAGCGGTTCTTAGTCCTTCCAACTCCGTTCAACCCCAGGTTATTTCTCCCCTTACTACTGTGTCCTTTTTCACGTACTACTCATGATATCCTACTCTCCTTTCCCGCCAAAATCTGGTTCTAACTGGTTTTGTTGATACCAAACTGGCTTCTTCATACCGTACAGTAACTCATGATAAGGCACGCACTGGCTAAAATTAACATAATTTCTCACAACCAATCAAGTCTTAATTTGAAGAATTTTTTGGATACATTACATTTCACTAACAGCATAAAAGGATTGAATAATTCACAATTTTTATCTCTGTATCAGTAATATTTATTTCATAATAATAAGTGATATTTAATACACAGTTTTCACAACTGCATTTCATCTCAAAACAATAAATGAACAAATAAATATTAATAAACATAACTTGAAAGAAATATGAATAGCATACTATTAATAAGAGATTATTAGTTTGATGAGCAAATTTGGCTTAGGGAATCGCTGATTATGGTGGACCTTGAATGAAGTATTAATAATTTCCAATTCTCCTCATTCAGAATCCAACAGAGTAATTACTTTAAAAGATTGCTAAATGAAACAAGCAGTGTCAACACGGTGGTAAAAAACTCCCAAAAGGAACACATATCCATACTTGAAATAGAAAAATTCATCAAAAACCTGAAATGCTCAAATATGGAGGTATAAAAGTTTTAGAGTGGTTGCAATGCATAATTCAGAACGCCTGGTCAGAGGGTCAAATTACAGATGATTGGAGCAGAGCTCTCATAGTACCCATCTATAAAATGGAAAGTTGAAAAATCATGGGAATATAACAAAGATCTGTATTTAAGAAATTATGGACTTTACAACCGTGTTATAAATAACTGTTTTAATATCCCGACGTTTCGATCTTCATATTAAGATCCTCATCTGGAGCATATACAAATATACAGGACAAGCTAAGTTACAGTAAGCTAGAGAAACAATGAATTTATTCAAGTAATTCTACTGGTATGACATCTAGTGAAAAAAAAAAAAAAAAACAGCTTAGGAGAAAATTCACTTCAACAAGGGCACAACGAATATACCACTGCATGGAGAAAGCGCTACTAAGAGAACAAATCCAAGCTACCAGAAAGAACTTAGCTGTTACTCAAAATCAGCTACAAAAAAAAAGAAAAATCATAACTTTCAAGCTACTTAAACATATATCTGGATGATGCTAGAGAATATTAAGGACAACACGGCGAACCATATCCTCCAAAAGAAGAAAGAAACCTAATTTCCAAATTCCAAAGACTAAAAGATCGACAAAACTAGCCGCCATATTGAAATTTCTCCACAGGGAATGATAACAACCAATCAGAAGCAAGAAAGAACAGGAGACACCAATCGCCCACAGGTAAGTTAACTCATCCAACCATGCTGTAAACAAAGACGAACTAGCATTATTAAATAAAGGGCTAAATTTTGCCATAGCAACCAAGTCGATAAACAAACTTGAATTTATTTGTAACATAGAAAAAGGCTTAAGATTCATCCCAAATAACATAGCAGACCAAATACGTTTAGAAACCGCCAACATTTTAGATCACAACAAAATAATAACAAGCAACTTAACAAAACATGAATTAACAGCAGTAAATCATTAAAGTCGACCCCGAACATCGTAATAACTAGAGCCAATAAAGGAAGTGCTACCGTTATTTTAAACCAAACCACTTATGTAGAAAAAATGAATCTGCTAGTCTCAGACAATAACATATACCAACTCATTAACTACAACCCAACCAATAGAATAAAAAAGAAAACAGAGAAACTACTTAAGTCTATTACCACAGTCAAAAAACTATTTCCGCACTACACTCATTCCCCAAGAATTGATCTGTATTTAAGTTTTATAGATCTGGAAAAGGCATATGACAATGTGTTAAGAGGAAAGCTCTTCAAAATGCTATGGTTATATGGTGTGAATGCAACATTATATCAGGCAATACATATTCTATATTTGAGCTGTATGTCAACAGTTAGAATGAAAGGAGGTACAGGAAAATGGTTTGATGTTAAATTAGGTGTGCAACTAGGTTTCACATTATTGCCATTCTTATTCATTATCTATATGGATCACATGAAAGAAACTAGTATTAAACCTAATATGAAAATTGAGATATTAATCTCAGCTCTTTACTTTATGCATATGATGTTATACTTCTGAATAAATCCATCACAAATCTGCAAGATTCCCTGACTAAATTGAATAACTGTTCTAATAAATTTGGTGTGAAAATCAGCAATAAAAAGACAAAGACAATGTGAAAATATGCAGAAAATTTGAAAACCTCAAATGTATCCTGAATGGTGAACCTATAGAAGAACAAGTAAAACATTTCAGCCATTTAGGCACAGTTTTGAGAGAAGATGGCAAATTAAATATGGAAATAGACAACAGAATTAATAAAGATGGTAGGACAGTTGAATAAATTTACATGGAATAAGAAAGAAATTAGTCAAAACACTAAATTAGTCGTATACAAGACAGTGTTCAAGCAAATTTTAACTTATGGATCTGAGAACTGGGGTCTAAATAAAATACTTGATCAGAGAGTGGAGACCTCTGATATGAGAGTTCTCAGAAATATTAGTGGAGTGACGAGATAGCATCACATTAAAAATGAGAACATTAGGAAAGAACTTGCGATTGTTAGCATTCAGGAATGTGTTAGTAGAGCTAATCTCCAATGGTATGGTCAATTAAACACAATGGGTGAATAAAGATTAGCAAAACAAGTGTTCTTTGCCAGGTTGGCAGGAAAGACACTTAAAGGAAGACCAAGATATAGATTGATACTTAAACAGTGTCTTAAAAGACAGAAATATAAGACTGGATAATATTCGAGTCTTGACATATAACAGATTAATTTGGAGGAAAATTGTTGATAGGAAGTTAGTAATGGTGTAACTTTTTCAGTAGTACTATCATAATTATTCTGTACATCCCCTGAATTTGATGATGATGTATATATATATATTTTTAAATAGTCTGGATATCTTGCTCTAGACCCCAAACATATATATAAAAATTGGTAAAAATCCTTAGCTCACTCATGGCACAAAATGTATTTTAGGTTGGCACATAACTTTTCATCCGTGTGAGCAACATAAACATTAATAGGCAGACAGAAATTAAATCAGAATGAGCATGAAAGAAGAGACATTACTTAGAGTAAGTATTAGAGAGGACTACCTCATTTAGGTTGAGGTGAATGGAATAAATAGTTATATCATACTTATACATGCTATGTACGAGTATGCACATTTCTCTATTCTCTAAACTCTAAATGAAGTCAGGGAGCAAGTCTTAACACTAATTTTTATGTTAATGAAATTAAATTTTACCATCATATGAAAATTAAATACAAAAAAAAAAAATGAAAAAAAGCCTGAATCACAATATACAAGTTAACATTCTTATTATAAAAATGAATAAAAGTATGTAGCACACATATGCTATAAGATAAAGGGGAAGGAAATATTGTACAAATGAGAAAATAGAAGGAAATGTGTAGGATATCCGAATTAAAATTGCATTAACTCAGTTAAAAAATTAGTAATATAGTACTATTTTGTTGTTAGTTAAACATGTTTTTGCATGAAGCGAGCAAAACATTTTGAGATATTATTTTTGTCATTGGCTATGTAAGTCTCTTAGATATGAAATAAATTTGTTTAAATTAGATATTAGAACTTAACTGTAATTTTTTTATGAGCTATCATAAGTTGGTGTTTGTATCTAGATAAACATTGTTAATGAAATGTGGTCATTAACAAGGTAAACAAAGGTCACCATTATAATTCACACTGCGTAAATGATTAAGTGAACTTACAATAGTGAGAGACTGTGGAATGAAGAACTGTTTTAAATGTTGGCTGTTTCATAAAAAAATTATAACTTTTTTGCAATATGAAGAAAGAACTTTGTTGTTAAAAGTAGAGCGATGAAAGTAGTAATCGCAGTGCATGATGGTGGACTTGAGTGAAAGTTTCTCAGTTGCATTTTCGAGTCTGAGCAGAAGTGAAAAGAACTTTATCAGACATTGCTAAGTATTCAGCAGCATGGATAGCAGAAAAGGAACAAAGCAGGAGAAAACCATGTCTTCAATATATGAAGACTGGATTTATTTCAGTTAAAGCTGAAAAGGAACTTAATCAGTCTTTAGTTCATATAGAAATGAAACAAGTAAAGTTTGTTTTATTTAGAATTCTCAGTCTGATAAGTGATTTTTAATAGTTTATACAATTTTAGTTATTTCTTCAGGCACATTCATATAGAACGGCGAGTTGTTCTGAAGTGACAAAACCGTTGATCAAGTTTGAGGGATGTTGAACCTTTCGTACAGAAAGGTCATTCATTCTAAGGCATAAAGTTTTAATAGTTTATTCAATGGAGCCTACTGCTACTTTCTTAGAGAAGGTGAAGTTACAGAATGCTTTGGATGATGACAAGATAATGTTTCTTCAGTGTGATTTTAAGATGTGTTCACTTATGTTGCTATCATATAGAGAGCACTTTTGTTTTGTGCCAGTCTTTCTCCTATGTGAACTTAAGAAAGAATAAAAGTCCTGTAGGAGGCAAGAGACTAAGGTTCCAGGAACTTTGTCCATATAAGAAGATAACTGTTGGCTAATGAGAATTGAGAGGGGTGAGGGAAGCTGTATAGCAAAAGGTGCTTATCATGTTGTTTGAAGAATATACTGGTGCATGCATAGTAGTTAAGTAACTGATTTGATGTTGTAATATATTTGCATTTTTTGTAAATTAAAAATTTTTAACTGTTTCACTGTTTTCTTTTAATTCTGAATTAAAGTTTTATTCCCTTGGAATGTGTGGGAGAGATAAGTAAAAATATACACCTTTCCCCCCCCCACACACACATATCACACATTTCATTATAAAAATGAATAAAGCTATGCAGCATACATATGGTATGAGATAAAGGGGAATGAAATATACAAAATCATTGTATAAATGAGATAAAGACAGTTAAGTATTTTTATTGTGAATGTTTATTTATTATATAAAAGAGCATTATGCAATACTAAAATGAACTTTATGTGCAAGAAAATTGTTTACATAAGATAAAATAACTACATTCATACTATAGATCTATTAACTAATGCAGAATCAACTTTTAGGAGTTAATTTTTTATTTTAAATTAATTATTTTCTTAAACATTCCCATGCATTGTTTTAAATATTCAACTAAAAATAAAAGTACAAGCAGTCCTTGGGTAATGGACAAGATACATTCCTGAGAATGTCTTTAGGCGGGATTTGTATGCAACTCCAATCCCTGGTGAACAGCACATATACAATAATAATAATAATAATACTATAATGGCTCATATGTGGCAATAATAATACTGTAATAAGTTACAGAAACTATTGTACTCTTTCTTTTTAATTCAAACAAACAGAAGGTAGGCTAACATTAATCAGAAGATGATGATGGAAATGGTGTGGTGCTAGAAAATCAGGATTTGAATCATGATCAGATTCTAGTACTAGAGAGGATGGACCTGGTGCTAGAGAATCAGGATTTGATTCTGTTGCTTGAGGAAGGGAGCTTACCACTGAAGTCTGTTTCTTGAAAAAGATATGTAGTGTTTTTTGAACAGCCTTTTTCTTTTTTTCATCATAAATAACCTTGTGGCAGCTGATGTTCTCACTAACTGCATGATAAACCTTTATAAACCACTCAATGTTAGGTTCTTGCTCTCAAGCTTAGCAAATCCTGCTTCAATGAGATGAAAGGTTTCAGCTAATTCTTTTGTTGTAAACTTTCTTGGCTCTGGATCTTCTGATTCTTCATGTTCTTGTGTTTCTCAGCTGCTTCTCTATCTCCACAAGGTCTTTATTGGGTAATTCTTGTAAATGGGACTCTAGTAAGTCAATGACATCATTTTCATTGATGTCCAATTGCAGTGCATTGCCACTATCCACAACAGCTTTTCTGACTTTGGCAATGTCTTCTTCTGAGAGGCCATGAAAATCATGTCTACAAGGTTGTCCTTGCTCCACTGAGATATAGCTAGGAGATCGGAATTCAGGCCAATAGTCAACTGTTGGCTTATGAGAATTGAGATGGGGAAATCGGGCTGTATAGCAAAGGTGTTTATCATGTTGTTTGAAGAATATACTGGATCTTGAGAATTCTAATACTTGAACACCACGTTTTGTCAAATGAAAAGGAGGAATGGAGTATACTGTTATCAGCAAAACTGCAGACAGGATTGGAAGCCTATGAGAGAGCAACTCATTTATATAGAAAAGGAAGAGAGTGGGTGAAAGAACGTTAAGCCACCAACACAAGTTCCTCCCAGCAGTTTATTTATTTATTTATTCTTATGGTGAAAAGAATGCAATGCAGCTACAGGTCAATGTCTAGAAAGCCAATCCAGGGCATCATCCATCACCTCGTGGATGTCTTGGAGGTTACCATGAATTTGATACCTTGGGTAATCATTCACAATATGAGTGACTGTCTGGGCTATGGGGGGGGGGTTCACAATAAGGGTGGTCTGACAGTTTCTATTTGTGTAGTAGGTAGCCACACCTGCCCTGGTTAGTTCTGATCCTGTTGACAGATGATCAAATCTTCCTAGGAAGAACAAAATCAGGCTGTCAGAGCACAGGGATCTTCAACCAGGAAGCCATTTGTTGGAGAATGTTGGATCAGTGTTCTCTCCACATGTTTGATGCTGATGGTAAGGCAGCTGAAGAGAGTCTGTCCATGGACCAGAAAGGATTTCTTGATTTTAGGCGAAGACTAGGCCTTAACAGATAGTTATTAACAGCCACAGGAGGACTTTTCATTCAATGCTGCTGTAGCAAATTTCCTCTCTGCTTTCTGATATGAGATGTTTTGTTCTCTCTCTCTCTCTCTCTCATCCCTCCACCTTTGAAATCCTTGCAAGCAGGCTGGATATTCTGTCTTGCAGTTTAAATATTTAAGCTTTTCCCCCCATACTCTTCACTGCTGCACTGGACACAGATAGTACAGTTATACAAGGTAGATTGGGCACACCTATATTTCAAGCATATCGATGGATTTAAAATGAGTTTTACAGAGCATTGGAGCATATTCTGCTGTTAAAGAATTTGGAGGTTTAGGTGGGACAAAAGTAAAGATGATATTTGTGCATTATAGCTCTCATTCCTTAATCTTATAGAGATCATTTGGGAGATTCTATTGTCTTTTAGAATAAATGCAGTTTTAGGGGGTTAATATCCCACCTAAAACTGCAATTATTCTGAAAGACTTAATTATGGTAATCCATAATTAGTATTTCCCTACATTATAGGTGTTGACCCATAGCTTTCTTGTAAGCTATTAATATTAGATAATAAAATCTGCTGCCATTTTCATTTAACCCTCTGAATTTAATGGTGGTGATACAAACTGGTACTCATCCAGTGCTTGCTTCTGGTTTAGTCTGAAATGTTCTTAAGTTGTAAACATCTTTGTAGATGATTTACTGCTTTTGGTAACTAATTAACTCTTGGTAACTAACTGGAAATGTGGCATCCTGCTGGAGTTAGTTTCCTTGATTTGTTGTGGTTAACAGTTTAAACTGCAACGCATGTTTGTCATATTTTATGATCAATCAAGATACCATATAAATATATGAATATTTTGTCAACAACAATTACTAGTCCACATTTTTCAAGATCTTTATAATAACAGAAGTAAAATAAGAGACTATTTTTAACACTATGAAAATAGTTTAAAAGATTTATAGATTTATAGATTTGTGTGTGTGTGTGTGTGTGTGTGTGTGTGTGTGTGTGTGTGTGTGTGTGTGTGTGTGTGTGTGTGTGTGTGTGTGTGTGTGTGTGTGTGTGTGTGTACACATATATTACAAGTGAGGAACCAAGTTACTTATGTTTTCCAGAAATATTCCTGAATTTCTACAATAAATCTCTTTTGATATTCCTTAATATCCTGCAGCTCAACCAAAGTTTCATTTAATTCACTTATTTAGCTCTGCAGTTGACTGCAAAGCCAAATGCATCATTTTAGTGAATAATTCTTTGCATTTTTTCTCTCTCAAACTGGACTTAAAAGATAAGCAATAAATAAACAGCCTAGAAGAAACTGAAACTCAGTTCTGATGCCCATCTTTCCTAACCATAAAAAAAAAGAGAATAGCTACCTAAACAGACAGCTTTGCTTCCTCAAATAATCCAGAAATGGAAAACAGATTAGAACAGAAAGATTAAATTTTGCTTGCATAACATTCAGTCATAACTTAATTTTAAATACAATGTTTTTGATCATCTTGTATTTCTAATATCATTAAGCTCAGCTTTCTCACAGATTTTTATTCATATATTTAGACCTGAATAAAAATTAAAATGAAGCTACTATATATTGAGATTATATGAAACAGAAATTATATTAATTATGGATTTAAATGGTAAAAGACGTACAAGTAACAGACTAATGTTATGTACCTATCCTCTATATTTGTATCATATTCTTTGACCTTTTACCTTTATATTTTTATCTACTCTTGTTAGTTATGTATGCCCTACTCACTCATACAAATTTCCCTTTCTTCAAACAAGCTAAATTTTAGGCCGCTCTTAAGTTTAGTCCCGTGTAATTTAATTTATGATTAGGGCTTTGTCCAAGTATGGGGACGCTACCATTAAACGTATTTTCTGAGACAGTTCACCTGATAAATATTGACAAATTTATTTTTTAACTGTGCCAGCCAATACTGAGGATAGACGAGACTCTTATCCAAGGTGGCTCTCTCAGAGTAATACACAGTAATTAACTTCCAACAATAAAATAAACTAATTCCTGTTCTCTTTATCTTTGCATGCAGTTGTGGCTCTAAGTATCAATTATACTCGTGGGTCCCTCCCGCTAGGTTCGATGGTAATTTTATGAGTGGCTATTTGAATTCACATAACAAGCTGGACTCAGGAAAATGCTATGAAACATATTTATTAAATCAAAAAATTATACATGAGAAAATATAAATGCATGGTTAACTATGTCGCGTTGCTAGCAAGATCTCAATTTCAATATTAACATTACAATACAAGAACAAATTACTCGGACCACTTCTATATATAATTTAACAAACTTCTGGCTTATGTAACCTATCTTTTATCACTCACATGGCCACTAGTTATATCTCACAACATATCACAATCATCTTTTATACAAATCCCTTCTAGGGAGACATTTCTCAAACAGGAACAGGTCAATGCCAAAATAGAGATAGTTCCTGAAGTTCTTTATATGTCCATTACACAAAATATCTATAGAATTCACACACCAATCTTCTACTGGAAATCAGAATATGACAATCTACATTACCGTTCCTGGAATGACTTTCAGTTCTTTCTTCAGCCTTGTCTGGACATCAAGGCTCCTCTAAGGTCTACAATTCTCTGGGTTACATACGATAGTTGCATGGCCAGATTCTCCGAAATGGAAAGGCTATGTGCCGCTCAGGGCTTTCGCCAGTATCGCAGGCACACATCTGGATTACCATTGTACGATATAGCATAGCTATCCTAGTCTGAGGAAATAACTAGCTCTAACATGCACGGTATGGCAGACGACTCATAACTTCTACAGCCAGCCTAGAATCTTCTCCGGTGGCAGAGACTGAGAGCCAACATCCACGAGGTCAGGAACCAGGAACCAAAAAGCCCCGTGTGTGTGTGGTGGTGGTGGTGGGGGGGGGGAATGCCATTTATATTACCTGCTTCAATCTCGAAAATTCACGCAATTCGCTGCATTGTTTATCGCGCTATGTGCATTCCTCCACGTGTGTGTGTGTGGTGTGTTTTCCTAGAAAGCATTCTAGCTTCCTTTTCGCATAACTTCACTTTCCTTCTGGTCATACGTTATTCTGGATGGCTAAAGTGTGACCCTTGGACCTTAGCTTATATATTTTGCTTTCTTATACAAATGAAATTGGATACTTTAGATAAATTAATACCTTAAATAAATTTACTATTAGACATCCTACAAAACAGGTAAAGTCTCACATATTATTCATATTAATTATTTCTTCACTTCTATCTTTCTGTTATTTACACACACACACACACACACACACACACACACACACACACACACACACACACACACACACGGTGTTCATTGTCAAAACACAACATTCTCTACCTACAATCAAAGATAGTTGTTCCTGAATAAATTAATGTTTTGTCCCACTTATAATTTGATTATTCAGGACACAACACTAAGTAACGAACATACCTGTTTCCTTCCATAATTCTCGATTATATTTCAATGGACTATTTCTCCTCTTCTCAAATTCAAATGCTGGGTCAATTGTAAGTTCTTTTCCAGATGCTTTCCTGAAAGCTTTAGTCCACCGTGCTTTGCGAGGATTACGTTTCTTCTTGAACAGTTTATGGCATTTTGATCGACAAAATTTAAATACCTATCATAAGATACAATAGTTTCAGGTACATTTTAAGATGGCTTTAAAAGATTTCTAAACATAAAATATTTACATTCAATTAATTTTAAAATGCATAAAACTAAACTCGTGGAAAATAAGAAAAAAGACATGATATTTGTAGGAGTGATATGGATAAAAGGGTGGCTGATGGACAGATAACAAAAAGTAGTATATGGAATAGCAGAATCCAGGAGAAGGCAGGTGAATAAGCAGTGGTTCAACCACGGGATTCGTGGTTGAACCACTGCTGTTTAATTTGTAGATATGATAGAAACACATGATATAGGAAATAATTTGAAGGATGATATTCAGTTGATTGCTGATGATGCAAAGTTGGATAGGGTAATAGTTAATGAAGGTGATGTAGAGAGTTTGCAGGATAATTTAAATAGGCTGACAATATGGGCAAAACATAATGGATGTCAATTTAATGTGAAAAAGTATTAAGATATGCATTTTGGAGTACAGTTCCCACATTGAGGGAACTGTACTCTGGGAAACTGATGAAGCCAGAGATATGGAAGTAGCAGTAGACAGACAGCTGAAATTTAGAGGACATATTGCTAAAGTAGTTCACAAGGTTACTTGGTAATTGAAGAATGCACTAACAAGCATAGATAAGGAAGTTATCATCATTCCTCTTTATAAAGCCTCGATACAACCACATCTGGATTACTGTACTCATATCTGATCACCTAGGTTTCTTGGGAATGAAGTAGTGGAGAAGATCCAGAGGCGAATAACCAAGATTATGGGTGATCTGTGGAATGCTCCCTATGAAGACAGACTGAGGGTTTGTGGATTGCAAAAGTTGGTTGATAGGCAAAAAAAAGGGAGGGGATATGATAGAAATATTTAAGTTACTTAAAGGATTTTATAGGACTGATGCAGAGGAAATGCTTCAACCCTTAGCTAAACAGAGCAGAACAAGAGATCATCCCTGGAAGTTGGATAAGAGTTGTTAGCAAGGGCATGAGGACTGGATTTTTTGCTTGAAAAGTGATGAATGAATGAATGGAATAGGTTGCCTGAATCAGTTGTGTTTTGTCTGTTAATGGTTTCAAGGAGAGGTACGATAGATAAAACTGATAGCTTGCATCTCCCACATGAGTCTTATGGCTCCATGGAGGTGCCTGTGTAGTAATAATAATACTTGTGGGAACACCAATACCAGAAACTGTTTATAGATGTGAAGTTAACAGGATCATGCTTCACTAATTAGAACATGGGAAGCACTGCATGTAATAATAAAAAATCTTGCATACAATTTCTTGTGTCTCATGATTCAGAAAGAATAAAAACCATAAAAACACACATATATACTAAAAATTAACCAACACCAAGGTCATTAGGTGGATGAGCAGGTATACAATATAACTAAAAGCTTTAATGCTGCTAAAACATGAGTCAAAAAATATTTGAAAAAAAAAAAAAGAAAAAAAAAATTGCATACAAAAAAGAGTGCTGAATAGAGTTATGAGCAATTAAGATTGTTAGATGCAAGCACTGCTGAAAAATATATAAAATATTTTCAGAAACTGCACTGTTTTGGTAAAGCCCAAGTACATCAGTGACTATAGGTCACCGATGGTGAAAGCAGGGGTGCACCAGTAGTGTCCGGCACCTGTGTGCAAAACTTTAGTTGGCGCTCCTATACCCCTTCCCCAATAAAAAAAACACTTTATAAAAACGTTATTTTTAATATTTGATGCCGATAAAGTAAGTATTTCATTTTGAATTTTATCTCCTAAATAGGAGAGCATATTTTGAAAGTCAGGATCATTAGCTACATGTCGCGTGTGTTCCGATATAAAAGGATCAAACTTTCCTAACATCTCAATGCATTTTAAAAAATTGCCATTGTTGCGATCGTAAAGTTTATTACTTTTACCACAAAGAGCTAGATTTTGTTTGCCTAAAAACTGTACTACAAAAATTATTCTTTTTATAACCTCATACCAATGTTTCCTTTTCATCTAAAACTCTTTGTTGCAAATGATCAATACAAGTTTTATTTTTTAAGGATGCAATTAATTCTGTCCATTTTTTGTAATTGTTCAAATAATCAAAATTTTTCTCATGACGATTCAGGTACATTGCAAGATTAGAATAAAGTTAAAAACTGCAGCAGATTTTCTTATATATGTTTAGAGCAAATGCGAGTGTGAACAAGATTAAACAATTTCAAACGTGTGTCACCCTGTAAACAGTAAACTCACGCAAGTTCAAGTTTTTACTTGTTTACACTAAACTACTTGTTAGAACTAAGATCAGAATAAAATAAGATCTTAAGGAATAATAACGAATAAGTGATTAAATAATTTGTTTAAGACAAATTTATAAAAAATAATTAAAATTTAAACAAAAATGTAATTTATTTTGATATAATTAATGAATAATATTTTTTTAAAGTATTTCCTCCTCGCCTGAAATCTTTGGCGCCTTTACTATCCTAGTGCCTGTGTACATCGCACATGTTGCTGGCACACCCCTGGGTGGTGAAAGTGATGCTTCTGTAAGCACGAGCAGTGCAAAGCCTGACTGAACATACTATAAATTAAATATGCAAAGAAATTACATTCTTGGTTTATCCAAATGTGAGCAAAACATACTATACTGGGCCGTGCTGATGGTGCATGTAGATGTAAGCTATTAAATTAGATAAAGTTATTATGCAAGGAACATTTTAAGGAGCTAATTTTATGAAGCTCAGAATGCATGGATAAACCAACTGTTTTCCAAAAGTAGCAGAAAGACAAAGCATGAAAGAAATTAATGAATGGTAAGGCTCTTTCATTCATAGAAGCATCCTTTCTTTCTTGTGAGAAAAGCTATTTGATTGAAATAGCCAACACATATAAAGATTCTTTTCAGTTAACATTCTTTAGGATGATGACTTTTTCAGTGATCATCCTAAAGAACGATGACATCACACGGCTTCATAAGTCATCTATAGGAATTTTAATCATTTTCACAAGATATCATTTGATGATTTTATTCTACTACCACCAATTTCTATAATTATTCAATATTAATTGGGTTTGCTTTCACTTCACATCATTTATTTGCCTTTTCCATCATCTTTATATACAATTATTTATATATGATATACTGGCATGGTAGGTCGAGTGGTCAGCATAGCCACTCTCCAGCCAAAAGGCTGCAGGTTTGAATCCCGCTGTGGGCATGGTTGTTTATGATTGTCTGTGAAAATACTAGTGGTGATGATGGGGCAGTAGGTGGCATTGATGTAGATGATGATGATAGTAGTTGCAGTTGTTGTAGATGGTGGAGACAAAGTTGTGGAGTTAGTGCCTTCCCTTAATGAGTCTTTGGACTCACTGAAAGTGTTACATAATAATAATAATATACTGTACAATTTTATGCTCATAGTCAGCCATGCTTCTGCTCTAAACAGAAGAGCAAGTAAGCCATTCAGCATACTTAAATTCCTGAAGGCAGATCATTCTTTCAATTAACCTGAAAGATATATCAATGACACAAAACTAAATAACGTTAAGGCTCAATTTTATTAGAAAGATTGATATACATGTAGATATATTAATGACTCTAACTTTAATATAAAATATTTAATTGTATCTTATGCTTTAGGCACAAGTATTTGAGTAACCAAAAAAGATTACCAAGGGTTGCTCGCTAAAATACTATGCTTGTTATATATCTTGTAACAAACAAAACATTTTTGAGAAAATGCGAATATGTATTATGATATAAAACGCCAATCATACTAATACTGTTAATGACAATCCTATGAATTAAAGATCACAAACCTATACACATTAGTAGTGTAGGTAAGCTAGATGTCAGATAATCTGGAAATCTAGCTCCAGTTTTTTTTTTTTTTGAAGGATCAGGAAGCTATAACTGCAAAAGCAAAACTGTTCTGGGGAAAGGGGTTAAATGGCTTAGGAAACAAGACTGTAATAATACACAACTACTAAAACTTCAAACAGTGCTTCACTACTTGACAGATGCTGATACCAGGCACTCAAAAATATAATAATAAATTGGCTAAAGCCTTTTAATACATGAACCAAAATGCAAGAAATACAAGAAATTACAAGAAATAAAAAAAAAGCTTCATTTGTAATTCAAACTTTTCCGCCAAATTTTTGATATTTTGTATATACACAGAGAGAAATAGAAAATCAATTTGGCAGAAAAGTTTGAATTAAAAATGAAGCTTTTTGTAATTTCTTCTAAGTTTGCATTTTGGTTTATGTATTAAAAGGCTTCAGCCGATTTATTATTATATTTTTGAGTGCCTGGTATCAGCAACTGTCAAGTAGTGAAGCACTCAGTGTAGTATTTGATTTAACATAAGCATTTTTCAACTATTTCATTTATGATGGATTTAAATCAAACAAGGGGAGGAAAATAAAAAAATCTGGAAGAACTTATTTATGTGTAATACCTTATATATAATCGTTATCTTTTAAATGTGAATAATGTTTCAAAAGGCTAGCAATCATAGAAAGGCACGAATTTTATGAATTGAATAATTAAAACACCTCCAACGACTGTTTATCATGATGATTCGTGCCCGCCATCAAAATAAGGATATTACGACTGCTGCCCAATGCTCCCTGAATACAGTAAAAACAATCAGGCATGAACTAGAGACTTGCAATGGTGACTACGAGGATGTAGCAAGAAGAAAGATCCCTAGCAGACGATCTGATTGCGTTCGTACAGCAGAATTCCTCGCAAATCTGCAGGAACAGGTGTTGAAGAACCCTGGCATTGGAATTCGGGCTTTGTTCGTGGAGTTGCTAACTGTAGTCAAGCCCTGGATAACAAGGGTAGCCAATGGTAGGCCGTATGTATGGCAGCAGGATTCGGCCCCTTGCCACACCTCTGGGAAAAGTCAAAAATGGTTGTCTGAAAATTTCTACGACTTCACCAGTCCAAATGTTTGGCCTCCAAACTCCCCAGACCTTAACCCCATGGATTATTTTGTATGGGGCGCAGTTGAAAAAGACACCAATCGCACTTCCAGTAATACAAAAGCCCAGTTAATGGATAAAATTAAAACAGTTTTTGCGGCCCTTCCCAGGGAGACTGTAGCATCAGCTTGTTCGAGGTTCCGAAGCAGAATTGAAGCTGTGATCGATGCTAATGGTGGTTATTTTGAGTAAATCTTGTTGATAGTATTGTAATTAACTCTGCCTGTAATGTTTTTTTGTCAATTCATTAAATTTAATAGATACAAAGAAGATTTTCTTTTTCCTTACGAAACTGTCAAATTTATCCCGAACACCCTGTGTATATATATATATATATATATATATATATATATATACATACATACATACATATATATACTCAAAGCGAAAGAGAATTACGTAAGAAAATTGTCTTCGATTAGAAAATGAGTATGTAACTGTCAGTAGCAGAGAATCTGAAGTTTGCAAAATTATTTTAAATACCTTATGAGCTTATTGCACAAGAAACAAAATCTGAATATGGAGAAAGCACGAAAACATTACCTTACAGTCATTACGAATAAACTGCATTCCATGGCCAGGATAAAGAGGCGATGAACAAAAGTAACATCTCTCGACTCTCATTGTTTAAGTTAAACGTAATATACTACACGTAAAGAAAATCAACGAACTCTATACAGCAAACTACACGAAGGACAAAATACTAACACTTGTTTATCAAAACCCGAAATTTAATACTACGAGCGCTGCAGCTGGTCAGTGTTGGCAACAATTATTTTTTTAAAATATTTATAATATTAATTAGATAGGGTTAAAAATGGCCTGCATACTCTCTATAAAGGAATAAAAAGGGTCTGCTGATTCATTTTATTTATTTAGTTAATAGTGTTAATTTCAAAAATTTTAAAGCTGTTTCCTTTTTCTTCTACAAAACTCGATAATTTTAATGTATATGAAACTTACTTTCTGTGTACAAAGTTTTATGTTGTAGAATTTTAAGGAGTATATTACCATACAGTACGGGAATGTAGCCTTGGGATATGTCTGTTTCCATTATGGTTTTCTAAATGGTTGATTTGGATTGTTAAGAATAACATGGAGCAGTTTTGGATAGAGAAAAGGTTAAAAATATTAAAAAGCATAAAATTTAAAAATAATGAACAATAAATGTGTCTGTAATGAATATAGAACGATTAGATTATATAATAATTATAATTATAATTATTATTATTATTATACTGTACATGGAAACCTAATACTCATCGCAAGAGACCCACTCTATCCACACACAACAGACGAAGCACTCACAATTAACTCTGGCAACTAATTCCACTCGTTCACTTTTGTATAAACCAAAAAAATTCTAGTACTCATACCTAGTGAACCACATCATTACTCCATTTCCAGGGATGACTTCTTGTTCTGCCAACTTAGCTAAATGCTAAAACATTTCCCCTGCATCAATCTTATAAACGCCTTTAAGTGACTTAAAAGTTTCAATCATATTTCGCCTTTTTCGACTATCAACCAACTTTTTCAAAACATGAATCCTCAGTCTATCATCATATAAAGTATTTTACAAACGACTCACTATCTTGGTCACTCGCCTCTGGATCTTCTCCGTCACTGATTCATCCCAAAAACCAGGTAACCAGACCAGAGCACTGTAATCCGGGTGTGGAAGTATCAAGGCTTTATAGAGGGATGATAACAATCATAACTCTGCATGTTTGTGCGTTCTTCAATAGCAAAGTAATCCTGTGATCTACCCTGATTATTGTAGTATTGTGTCCTCTAAACTACAACTCTTTATCTACTACTACTACTACTACTACTACTACTTCTAAATCTCTGACTTCATTAATATCTTGAAGTACAAATCCTTCAATGTTGTAAACACTCGAAATCTATATATCCCAAAATGCATAACATTATATTTCTTCATATAAATTACATCCGTTATACGTGTATTTTGCATTTAATGACAGCATATGAAAATCATCCTACAAGCTTTCTAGATACGTTGATTAATTATTAGTTATTACCATGCCCAAAAATTTGCTTCATCAGCAAACAACTGAAAATGTTCCTATAAATTATTTCCTATATCATTTATGTACCAATTGGACAGCAGTGATCCAAGCACAGAGCTTGATGGCACATCGGTGATCACCTACTTTCTCCTGGATTATGATCCACTTTATATATATATATATATATATATATATATATATATATATATGTGGCGATTAGTTTTTACTCGGTTGTTATACATTTCAAAAAATAGATTTAATGACTCCAAGACCGAGATAACATATAAAGATTTTAATGATAAATACTACTAGTTTCGGCATATAGCAGCCTTCTTCAGGTATTTATAAAGGAAAGGAATACTATTCCTTTCCTTTATAAATACCTGAAGAAGGCTGCTATATGCCGAAACTAGTAGTATTTATCATTAAAATCTTTATATGTTATCTCGGTCTTGGAGTCATTAAATCTATTTTTTGAAATATATATATATATATATATATATAAAGGATTATGATCCACTTTATATATATATATATATATATATATAAAGGCCATGTCCTGCTTTCAATAAACACGAACAACGAAGGCCACCAACATGAAATAGATTGGACATTGACTTCAAACCTACACATCAGCCATGATGAAATAGAGCGCCGCATTGTAGAGTCAAGGGAAATCACCTTAGACCCTTTTCATTTGAATAATAATCTTAGCTATAATTTGGCAGACTCTTTCAACTCTACTATTAGATACTGGAGATCGCGTGATTCCACACACGCACAGGTGTACAACAATAGAACTTTAACTCGGACTGTAGTTCAAGCTCATAACTGTAATTTACAGTCGAATATTATGGCTTTAAAGTTGTATAGCTTTAGAGTGTGTCAATGTTAATTTAAGTGTCTTTTATTGTCTTTCTATGTTCTTATCGCCTGAAGAAGTCATTTTTGACGAAACATGTTGCGTTTTTTTCAAATAAATGTCATTGTGTTATAATTCTCGGGTTTAAGTCAGTTAATTTAAAAAATGAATATATATATATATATATATATATATATATATATATGGGAATAAATTTTTAACTTGGGTATATTGTATATTAGGATAACCAAGCAATTTTATATGCTTGGTTATTTTAGCTCCTAATCCCAAGTATGCAAACAATTAAGTTTGCGCCTGAAACAAAGTTCAAGTCTAAAGATGGTACAACACCAGGGCAACTCATTGTAAAGGTGGCTAAAGCTTTGATCACTATTCTTAGTATTTTCCCATAATGTAAAGCACATCTCACTAGAAGATGTATACTGCAATGCATTATGGGTGGGGTCACTACCCAGACCGGTTTCGACCTTTTTTGAGGTCTCCTCAGTGAGTAGCTAGACCCTAAATACCAAGGTTTTAGTAATACAAAGCCTTATCAACTTTACCTATATAAGTTGCAACAAGGTGTATTAAGTTTTAATAAAAATCTCTGGAGGAGATATTGATGGGAATAAATTACCAAGCATATAAAATTGCTTGGTTATCCTAATATACAATATACCCAAGTTAAAAATTTATTCCCATCAATATCTCCTCCAGAGATTTTTATTAAAACTTAATACACCTTGTTGCAACTTATATAGGTAAAGTTGATAAGGCTTTGTATTACTAAAACCTTGGTATTTAGGGTCTAGCTACTCACTGAGGAGACCTCAAAAAAGGTCGAAACCGGTCTGGGTAGTGACCCCACCCATAATGCATTGCAGTATACATCTTCTAGTGAGATGTGCTTTACATTATGGGAAAATACTAAGAATAGTGATCAAAGCTTTAGCCACCTTTACAATGAGTTGCCCTGGTGTTGTACCATCTTTAGACTTGAACTTTGTTTCAGGCGCAAACTTAATTGTTTGCATACTTGGGATTAGGAGCTAAAATAACCAAGCATATAAAATTGCTTGGTTATCCTAATATATATATATATATATATATATATATATATATATATATATATATATATATATATATATATATATATATATATATATATATATATATATATATATATATATAAATGCAAAATCCAGCATTATCACCCAGAGGCCATTCCTGTTATTTAAATCGGTTGCAACTCTATTATAAAAAGTAATTTACCTAAGCATGATGAAACCTTCAAAATGACATGCTTCTTCTCATAGAGTATTATACTTTTATCACCCCATTTTATTTTCTTATTTTTTTGACAAAGTTTTATTTTTAACAGGACTCTTGAATTATTGATGTAGATTTCTCTACAATGAATTAAATCCTTAATTACACAAAGAAAATATTTTGCTCTCGTAAGACTTTACCAAAATTGACTTAAACTAAACAGAGTAGTGAACGGAATCGCCATTTCCGCTTGCACACAATTCATCAAATATCACTTTCTCTCACAGCTCTGTTTGCACTGAGAGTCTACAATATCCTAAATATGCTCAATTCATCAACCTCAGTTCTAATATGAATCCCTCTCACCTCTGTGACTAAAGATCCTTACTTGGATGTATACCCCTGAAAACTGGTCAGTCATTAGTTCCACTACTTCGTATGATTCTTTATCTCCTCGACCATCAGTACTCATTAAAGTTATCCGTCCATAGTCATTCGCCCCCCTTCATGACATATAATAAAGAAATATTCGGATTTCTCTTGGCCTGCTCGAGTAATTCTTCCCATAATCTGATTATGTCTTCATTTCCATGCTAGTAACCTTGCCTGTCGGAACGGTGTTTTGTTCATGACATTGCTAACAACCTTTCTCCTTAAATAATCTCCATAATATTATTTTTCAGCTCATTATTAATGATGCTTCTCAACAATATATTCTTTTATGTGATTTATCCTCCTATCTTTGGGCATACTTTCTGATATTGCTCCTTCCAGATATAACTTCAATATTCTCTCATGAACTATTAGCATCCTTTTCTTAGAGGATTCGATTCCAAATTTCAAATTTCCAGTTTTACTAATACCCAAGTCAAAAATGCTTAATCAAGCAGTCAAGACTGCTTTATCACTCTCCCCAGCTGGAAGCAATGTAGCCAGCCAACTTAATAATGGATGTTTTTCTGATCCTATAATTAGATCCAACACTTTTCCACTCCAAGTACCCTCTGTCATTTGCTGCACAAAATTTTCTCTTGATAAGTGTATAAATTCCATTTCTTTCCTATCAAGATGTTTCCATCTTAAAGTCTTCATTGTTGAAGTCCCTCCATAATAATCAACACGAACTTCACTAAATGTACTGCTCTGCTGATCAACGTTATCCACATTATCCTTGTCGCTTCCTGGCCTATAGAACCCATCAGTTTCATATTTTCTTATACTGATCTCAATCTCAAAGCATATCACCACAAAAGAACTACATCCTACCTAACGGACTGCCATTCTTGCTTGCATTTCATTTGAAATTATCCTCCTTGACAATATTAAACATATCACATTTTTCAAAGCCAAGTTTGACTAATTCCTGTTACCTCTGCCAAGGTTGCACTGACCAATGCAAAATTCTTTCTTATTACACCTTTTTTCGTTTTATTTGTACTCCTTAGGTCCCAATCACCTTTACATCCTGAATTGACTATGCAACGTTACATTTTTCCCTGTGAGACCAATTTTTGTAATATTTGTTCATCCACACATTCATTTGCCTCATAGGGTCTTCTAATGCACACCCCACATACATCTGCCCTAATTCCTTTAGTTTTACAGACCTTGCGCATGCTCCTTTACTCTCAGTGAACAATGTTTTCTCCCTCCCTCTCTCTCTCTCTCTTTCTCTAGAAACCTACTCAGAAATAATTCTTCCACCCACCAACAAACTCTACATAATTCCTTATATACCAGTGTATTGCTTCATTAGGTATCATCGTCCTCCTTCTGAATTCACCTCTATCATAGCTTGGAAACAGACTTAAAAACTTCATCTCTTCGCTTTTCGTTTCCGCTTCTTCCATTAACTTTTTCACATTCTAGCCCCCATACAATACTCTTCATCTCTGAGATCCTTCGTGCTAGTCAAGACTATCAGAGCTTTTACATTGCCTTTCTGCATTTTAACAGTATCATTATCATTGAAAGTTTTGACCAGCATGACGGATCTCAGATGAGGAGTATTGCATGGAAAAGAATGTGAAAAAGTGATTGGAAAAAGCGCAAAAGAAAAATTAACGGTAAAGTTTATGTCTGTTTCCTCAATTATACGCAAATATCCAAGGCTTGGTGATAAAAGTAATAGAAAAGATGGTCAAAGAAAGTATTCAGAAATGGGTGGAAAAGAATATGATACTCTATGAGGGGCATCAAGGATACAATTTTCCATATGATATAGTAGAATACTATACGAAATTACCGCAATTTTGTTATCATACTATTGAATTACAAAAAAAAAAAAACAAAAAAAAAACAGACATTCGAAATAGTAGCATTCCAGATATTCTTGTTTATTTCAATATTTTCTCGTTCCTTGTCTTGCTCATATCGTCTGAATTATCCGTTTTTTATCATAGCTATAGTTCACTTCTTTTGCATTTCAAAAATTATTACCGGCCATCCACCACCTAGTTTGCTGAAAAGGCTCCTAACGTATGGCCTCAAAACTTTCACTGTCCTTCTACAACTTGAACCTGACCAAGCTTTCATCTGGGATTGGTACGAGCTCTTTCATTCGGATGCGCCCTTTCCAAGTTTTAATACGCGGTGATGCTGAAAAGAGAGGCTACGTGATCCTGCTTGAGAAGATAATATATTGAGCTTTCTTTTCCTTGAATCGATGTTAAATAATTTCAATTGTTATATTAAACACTAAACAGACCTAAAAAATTCCCATATCGAACATTTTTTTTTAAATATTACACCAGAAAACAAGTTCTCAATTTTAACCTGCATTGTGTTTTCCCCTACCAGCTTTGTCAAGAGCAATAAGCTTCGGGATCAATAATTTCTCCCTAGCTATATAGAAGGTTAGCTTAAAAGAAATTGACACATTCAAAGTTTTACAGAAAGAAGGGTTTTAATAGCATGGATGAAATACTTGCACGGTTTGAAGAGTACGTTCTGTAGTTTACATGGGCAAGTTACAAGTGTTTTTTGTGTGACTCTTTTGTAACACAACAAATATCAATGCGATAGGCCATTTCTTCCCAAACACTTCTCAGCATGTTCATGTCAGTAGTCACAGCAGCTACTGTGACGCGTTGTTTAAGATTGTCCACACTTGTAGGGAAGGGGAACAAAAAATCTGTCCTTTACGTATCCTCATAAGAAGTAGTCACAGGGTGTAAAATCCGTACTTCTTGGAGGCCAACATATAAGAGCCATGTTCTGGCCAGTTGAACGTCCAATTCAACGCCGAGATAAATTTTCATCCAGGTAATTTCTAACTTCAAGGTGCCAGTGCGGCAGAGCGGCATCTTGGACAAATATGAAATTGTCATTTTCTTCGTCTAGTTGAGGCATCAGCCACTCACGTAACATGCCTAGGTAAGTTATTCCACGCACTGTTTTTTTCCTGGAAAAAGAATGGTGCATACGCCTTTTTACGGGATACAGCGCAAAAAACGTTCACTTTGGGTGAATCTCTCACATGCTCCACTACAGCTCTTGGGTATTCAGTTCCCCTTATACGAAGGGGATCATCTCTACAGCAGGTCATCTCTACCTATACCTTTGCAAGGAGTGCCCTGGTGTTCTACCACCTTACCCCAATCCTGAAGATACTTTCAGGCGCAAATTTGTTTGCTCACACTTGGATAAAGGATTAAACTAAATTTATTATACTCTAACCAAGTGAAAAAATAAACTTTCAAAGTCTTTTGTGGAACTTGAAGTTCTGAATTTACACGTGTTGCCGGCTTCTTCGGGCTGCGCGTGTTAGTCTCACGAACACGAGTCACTGTTTCCTTGGAAACAGGTGGTCTCCCAGGACTTTTCCCCTTGCACAGACAACATGTTTCCTTAAATTTCTTGCTGAAATCGTCGGCTGACTGACTTTTTGGAGACTGAGTGGGCAGTTCAATCTCCACTGGTACCCAATCAGAGACAGATGGCCCAAGGCTATCATTAATTAAGCGGTACGCAGAGAAGAGAGACGGCTCAAATGTGCCGCCATCTCGTGGACCCTAACCCTAACACAAATATATTTAATGTCTGAAAAATTTGGGTTCTACGGTCGATTTTCTTGAGTTTACAGTACGAAAAACCCGAGTTTCCGGGAGGAAAAACCTGCTTGCACGTGCCAGAGATCGACTAACTCGGGAACCGATCGAAAAAAGGCTTAGAAAAATTTCCTCTAGTCGCCGACTAGACTTGAAACCAAGACATCCTTCGTGCGGCCAAGCGCGGTGGTATGCAAACGCCACATCCACCGAGCTAATAATCTACTTAAAAGAACTACTTAGAATTGTGAGTACAGAATAATGAGACATCTATTCCCAGTTTTGTCAAGATCTGGATTCATGAAACAAACATAGAGAAATGATCATACGTAGGGCGACTAACTCTTCGGTATTTCTCGGAAACTCTCGTATCTTAGCTGATTTTTTTTGGATCACCCCGGCTCCCGTATTGATCTTCAAATACTCCAGTATTTTTCATAATCAATCATTGTCGTTAATTTTTCAATGTATATTTAAAATAAAATAAAAATAAATAAAAAAAACTAACGCCTTTTTATTCCCGTATGTAGGGAGTAGGTGAGTCCGTTTGGCCCTATCTAACGTTTGGAGACTGAGTGTAACCCAATCAGAGATAGCTGGCCCAAGGCTATCACTAATTAAGCGGCACGCAGTGAACAGAGAAGTCTCAACAAGTGACGCCATCTCGTGGACCCTAACCCTTAAATTCGTATTTAATGTCTGAATTAATGTGGGTTCTAGGGTCTATTTTCTTGATTTTATGGGACAAAAAACCGAGTTTCTGGTAGAATATACACGCTTTCCCGTGCCAGAGATCGACTAACTCTGGAACCGGTCGAAGAAAGGCTTAGAAAAATTTCGTCTAGTCGCCGACTAGATTCGAAAATAAGAAATCCTCATTCGTGCGGTCAAGCGCCGTGGTGTACAAATACCACATCCACTGGGATACACTGGCTCTGTGTTCAATATATATTAGACCGATAAATATGGAAAATCGAAGCTTCAGAGCATTCTTAAAAAAGTTCGAGGCTCTTCACAAAAACTGCTGACAGCCTATGACTACACCGCTGACATCAGTGGCCTTATCACCCAACTGGAAGAATTAAGAACTATTCTGGCAGCAAAAAGAGGGAGAAAAACCACCAATCTCAAGAAAAGGGTATACTACCTGATAAACGGGCTTGAATCCCAGCGGCAGCGTAACTATCCGTAAAGGAAGTGAGGATTACCGCACCAAATAAAACTAAACCATAAAAATAATGAGCAGCTCAATAAACCTTCTCTCACTAAACGCTAGAGGATGTGCCACACCACTGCAAAACAGGCTGGTCCTGCAGCATATCCTTGCCCACCGGCCAGAAATAGTTATGCTGCAGGAAACTAACTTCCATTGCAACAGCAAAGCATCATATCAACACTGGAAGAACTGGCCTTATACCATGCACCACTGTCCTGCCATACAACTTCATGGATCTGGAATCAGCATCGGAATTCACCAAAACAGCGCTCTAAAAGTAGAAATAATCGATACCTTTCCTGGGTGTGCAATATATGCACTCATTACAACTCAGACAGGAAAGAAAATATATATCATTAACATATACATCCCACAAAATGACCAGCTTGCAGTGCAGGTACTGGAGTTTGTGCAAAACCACCTCAGCAAGGTCAACGACCACATCATACTGGCAGGGGATTTCAACTGCACTCTGGATCCTGCAATGGACAGACAGCAATGCCAAGAACATCGACACTCACTGGCTCAGCTTCTGCAGGATGTAATAAATGACTTCGAGATGACACCTTCTATGTGTGTGCAAGTGACTGACACCTTCAGACACTTGCACCCACATGAGAAAATTTTCTCCTGGAGAGCCAAAGGTGGTCCTACCAGTGTCCTATACCAGGCACGGCTCGACAGATACTACACATCGATGCACACAATACCCTACATCAGGAGAGTCACATACCATCCATCTCATGCATCAGACCATGATTCAATCCTTCTTAACATTTGCTTTCCTGGACACACCAGATACAAAGGAGGAGCATACTGGATATTTAACAATAGCCTACTAAAGGATACAGAATATCTCAGAACCTCTAAAATCTATATCGAAACTCTCATCAGAGATATACCTACTTCACAATCAATTTCCGAGTGGTGGTCGCTTTTTAAATCCAAAGTTAAGGTATTCACCCAAAAATATAGTCACCGAAGAAATTTGAATAAGCATTCAGCCCTTAAAAATTTGCAACAACAACAGCAATTACATCATCCAGAATCTGAGGAATACCAGTTCCTAGAAGCCACCATACGCTCACACCTAGAGAATTCTGCAAGAGGAGCACTAATAAGAGTAGTACGACTCAAACATATTAACTTCGCAGATGGCCCTAGAAAGTATTTCTTTTCACTAGAAAAACGCCATCAACAGTGCACCACTATATCTGCTATTAAAACAGATAATGGAAACATCATAGAAAATCATGACGAAATCCTCTTATATACCTTGCAGTACTACAAAAATTTGTACCAAGCCAACCCAACATCTATGGAGGCCACGAATATAATTCTCTCCGATGTGAAAAGACTCTCACCAACAACAAGGAGTAACACAGAACTCCCCATCACGTTACACAATCTGAAAACTGCCTGCACCTCCTTACCTAAAGATAAATCTCCTGGCATAGACGGGCTCAACACTGAATTTTATCAGTCCTTCTGGGAACAGCTTGGACCGGACCTATCCTCTACAGAGTATTTGTCGAAGCGAATACCAATGGCTTTCCACTCAATATGACAACATCAGTTATCAAACTCATTCCAAAGAAAGGAGACGCGACGAAACTAGGAAACTGGAGGCCCATCTCTATCACAAACACCGACTGCAAAATTATATCCAAAGCCATTGCCAACAAACTCAAACCCGCTCTGAGCGAAATAATAAATAGGCATCAGAGCTATTCCATCCCTGGAAGATCTATCCACGAAAACTTACACCTCATAAGAGATCTCATAAGCATAGCGAACAACAACAGTGAAACAATGGGTCTTGTAACACTAGACCAAGAAAAAGCTTTCGACCGCGTTGAACACCTTTACCTCTTCAACTGCTTGAAAGCATTTGGCTTTGGCTCAGGCATCATTCACTCTATTAAAATGTATGCCAAGGCACAATTTTGCATGAAAATAAACAACAGGCTTACCATAACCGCACCATACAGCAGAGGTATTAAACAAGGCTGTCCACTCTCCGGTCCTCTTTACACAATTGCTATCGAACATTTTTTGTGTAGACTCAGCATGCCGCCCTAACCTTCCCTACCAAACCGTAACCCTGACAGCATATGCTGATGATGTTACAATCATAGCCCGCAAAGAAGAGGACTTTCTTAACATACAAATGGCATACCAACAATATCAGGCAGCCTCAGGAGCCAAACTAAACACACAAAACCATAGGACTGTGGTGTGGCAAATGGAAAATCCGAACCGAGTCCCCAATGTCTGGTACCTGGTCCACAGAGGGAAACAAATACCTGGTGATTTACGTAGGAAACACACCCTCTTATGTGGATAAGAACTGGGAAACCCTAAACAAGCGTTTCAAGCAAGTTCTAGGGAAGTGGGAAACAATACGAGCCTCTGCCTCTACAAGAGGGAGAACAATAATCGTTAACCAAATAGCCACCAGTGTCCTTTGGCATACACTAAAGATTCTTACGCCACCAGTGCAATTCATCGAACAAATAAAGTCAACCATATATCGATTCATATGGAAAAAAACAAACTGGCTTTCCTACTCCCAGCTACGTACTTCTCTCAAAGATGGAGGACAAAAGTTGGTTTTCATTGACAACAGGATAACAACGGTCCGCGCTCGATTTCTCATAAATGCCCTACAACAGGAAATATCACACAAATGCACCACTGAGTATATTTTCACTTCTGCCACTAGAGGTCTCTCTCTCTCCACCACCTTAAGAATGACAACAGCTCAAGTGCCTATAAATTTAACAAACTTCTACAAAGATGCCCTTCGACGATGGAAGAAGCTAAACCTCCAGCACACAGTGAAGACAGCATCCCTACCTGAAATCCTCATGGAACCTATCTTTCACAACACGATGGTAAGCAGCCCGATCACTCAGAAAGAATTTTTCTTTCCTCCATGGAGCTGGCGAAACGTGAGGATCTTAGGTGACATTCTTTCTCCAAGCATCACCTGGCGCTTTCCAAATTCGCTCGAAAACCTGGAATATGGGAATGAGTCCGAGCAGATAGACACCGTAAAGGCCGCTTTTCAAGCCGCTATGCCTGATAGCATAACAGAAGTGGGGCTTAGCCCTCCAAACTCAGAAGTTTTGGCGCCTATCTTTCTGATAAAAACCAATAACTCATGGGAGAAACTTACACCCAGCAATACCAACAAGATCTACAGCACACTAACACAACAGTCGAACCAAAGCACTTTGTTAGAAAATCCTGCATCATCTGATCAAACACTATTTCAATGAGATCTACCATACCGCACAAGAGCCATCAAACCCGACGCAGATATTCAGTGGAGAATGTGGCATAATATATTACCTACTCCTACTATATTATGAAAATTTAACTCAAACGTCTCAGATAACTGCCTCTTCTGCTACCAATTAGGAACGGTCCGGCATATCTACATGGAATGCCCAGTCAACACTAAATTAATCAGTTTGACTCGGCAAACAGCAGCTCTTACCTGTGGTAATCTTCATACAGAAGAGGAATATTTCAATCTCGTCCATGTGGAGTCAAATACCCATTCATTCTGCAATTACCTTTTCATCACCGCAAAAGCGGTAATATACAACTTCTACCTCAGACATACACGACCAGACAGCACAGCAACTTCACAGAGAGAGGCAACTGACCAACTCACTGCAGCCGTCCAACAAAGGGTGAGAAGTCGGATCCTACACGAGCAGCAACACCATAGGCAAAACAACACCTTAGATCTTTTCCACCAAGAATGGAATCCACGGAATCAACTCCTGGCTGAGCAGGGCGACTGCATTATAATCCACTTTCCAGCATAGAAGTGACACCTTTACCCCCCCAAAAAAGAAAGGGGGAAGAAAGAAGAATTGTTGTGCTTAACAGTGCGAAAATTAATCAGCTGGCACTCTCATGTTAATAGATAATATTGTGCAATAATAACTTCTATGTTCTTCCACATTTATGTTCTTATACAGTATTATGTTAAAATAACTCTTAATGGCTTTAATTTATTTAAAAAAAAATGTAATTAGCCTTATAAGTGACTTCGATGTAACATATCTCAACAAGAGTATGAGCATGTAACCTCTCTGTCTGACTGCAGAGAACCAAAAACTGGTTAATCCTGTATATAAGATTGTTATGCTCACAATAAAAAAAAATCTATCTATCTATCTATCTATCTATCTATATATATATATATATATATAATATTCATCAAAGCTTGATTTGCTTCCTCAGTCTTAAGAAAAGGCTGGTTCTATTCCACTAATTCCAGCCCTACCCAAGGGCCTATGAGTTATGGAAATACTTTCTGAAAATGAAATCTGTGCCTAACAAAGGCGGCCTTTTGCATCTGCCCAATTTTTAATCCATCTATCTCGAGTGCTTCTAGATCTTTTTTGAATTTTTAGGGATGGTGCCTAAAGCACCTATTATTATGGGAACAAATTTCTTTTTCTTTTGCCAGATTCGTTCAACTTCGATTTGCAAATTGCATGTTTTGTAATTTTTTCATTTTCTTTGTTGTCAATCCGACTATCTCCTGGTACTGATATTTCGATAAACGTAACATCCTTCTTTTCACTTTTTTCAACCACTGTGATATCGGGTGTGTTACATTCCAAACTTTTATCTGTCTGGATTTTGAAATTCCAGAGTATTTTAGCTTTTTCATTCTCAACCGCTTTCTGGTGAAATTTATGCTTCTCTTTAGATGCTTCAAATCAATACTTTTTACATAAATACCAGTGGATTATCTTAGCCGTTATCATGCTTTTTACAGGACTCAATTTGTGCGATTTTGCTGCATCCTTATAATGTGGTCTACCGTTTCTTCCTTTTCTTTGCACAATCTACATTTACTGTCTTCTTGAATTTTTTCTATTTTTGCCTTCATAACGTTGGTTTTAATGGCCTGTTCTTGTGCTGCAAGAAATACTAATTCTGTTTCTTTCTATAATGCTCCATTTCTCAACCATAGCCAGGTCATGTTCTGTCCTGTATGCTGTGAAGGTATTTTCCATGCAATGCCTTATTTATCCATCTTTCAGTTCTCACTTTTACTTGGTTGGTTTTGTATTCCAATTTTGCCTCCATGGGCTTAAATAAACCCTCTTTCCTTACCTCAATTACAAATGTTTCCGTTGTTTGCTGTAGACAATCATCTAAATTTCGTTTTTGTATTCCAATTTTGCCTCCATGGGTTTAAATAAACCCTCTTTCCTGACCTCAATTACAAATGTTTCCGTTGTTTGCTGCAGACAATCATCTAAATTTCGTTTTTCTTCTTCAATAACTTGCTTCACTTGTAATAATCCTCTACCTCCTTTTTTGCATGATAGATATAGCCTATCAATGTCAATGCCAGGATTAAAGGCATGGTACATTGTCATTACTTTTCGAGTTTTTCGATCTAAATTTTCCATCTCTATCTGGGTCCATTCAACAATGCCTGCTGAATATCTCAGAACAGGTATGGCCCAGGTATTAATTGCTTTTATCAAATTTACAGCATTAAGCATTGATTTAAGGAGTTTTCTTAATCGACTTATGTATTCTGCTCTAGTTCTTTCTTTGATCTTATTGTGCAGAATTTGTGATGCTTCTAAAATTCCCAAATATTTGTAGCTGTCTTAGAATTTTATTGCTTTAATTATTTCACCATCGAGCAGCTCGATTTCGTTCATATCTTCAAACTTTTCTCTTGTTATTCCAGCAATTGCACATTTGTCTAAGCCAAAATCCATTGATATCGTGACTGAATATGTAGAGAGTGTTAAACAACGATCCGAGTTCATTCTCTGATTTTGAATGCAACTTCAGATCGGCCATGTATAAAAGGTGAGATATCTTTGCACTCTTTTGCGCAGTTTGATAACCATGAGCAGTTTTATTTAAAATTCTAGTTAAGGGGATCAATGACAATATATAAGCAATAGAGGAGATAATGAGCCTCCTTGAAAGATGCCCCTTTTTATGTTTACCTCTCCAATTTCTTCTCTATTTATAACCAACGTTGTTTTCCAGTATTTCATGCTGGATTTGCAAAACGTTTTGCACGTTTTCGCTAATACCAAATAGTTCTGTGCATTTTAAAATCCAACTATGAGGCACCGAATCAAACGCTTTTTTATAATCTATCCAAGACATATGAAGGTTGGTTTTTCTACGTTTGCAATTTTTAAGAATCAATTTATCAATCTGCAATTAATCTTATGTGCCTCTTAAATTTTTGCTGTTGCCTTTTTGTTCAATTGGGAGTAGAGAATTTGCTTTAAGATAGCTGTATATTTTATCAGCTGGTATGTCTGTGAGTAGCTTAAAAGTTGTTGGCAGGCAGGTTATTGGTCGGAAGTTTTCTGGGTTTAGACCTTTTTCTTTATCCTTTATGATCAAAAACGTTTTCCCTGCTTTGAGACACTCTTCTTTGCATTTTTCTTCTAAAACATAATAAAATTGGTTAACAAGTCTTTCATGTAAGCCTTTTAGATATTCATCCAGTAGCCATGTAATTCATCCTTCCCGGGTATTGACCAATTTTTTATTTTTTTTGCTTGCTTTTGAACCATTTCAGTTTTTATTTTCAGTTGGTCCATTTTTCGTTCTTCAGATTTGTTCGTAATTTGTTCAATCCATATTGCCTTGTTATTGTGCCTCTTAGGGTCGTCCCATAGGTTTTTTCCAAAACTTTAGTGTATTTTCTTTGTCTCTGGTATTTATATTTATATTTTCTTTAAAGTTATCATTTTTACAGCATTGTTTTTGCTTGCTTTTGATCCATTTCAGTTGTTATTTTCAGTTGGTCCATTTTTCGTTCTGGAGATTTGTTCGTAATTTGTTCAATCCATTTTGCCTTGTTATTGTGCCTCTTAGGGTCGTCCCATTGGTTTTTCCAAAACTTTAGTGTATTTTCTTTGTCTCTGGTATTTATATTTATATTTTCTTTAAAGTTATCATTATTGTAGCAATCAATTTTCTTGTAAAACTGGTGATGATTTTCGCGAAACATCGAATTTTGCTTGTACTGTTCAATGCGTGCACTGTATCGTCTTATTTTAGCTGCAACAGCAACTATTTTTTGCTTCACTTCCGCTAATACTTAATCAATAGGTCGTGTTCCAGTATTTTATCTCTTTATAAGGTTATTTCGGATTTTTGTGTTTTTCAGCTCCTTTTCCCTAAGGTTTTTCAAATTGCTCACGTCTGCTCTGAGTTTAAGAATTTTATTCTCTAGTCGATGCTTCCATTTTGGTTCCTGAGCCTTACTGCTTTTGGGTTCACTAATATTATACCCTAATTCAGATGTTACGACGTAGGCTACTGAGTACATAAGTTGATTTGTTTGCCCAATAGTTCCAGTAGGAATATCCCTTGCAGCTTTATTGGCCGCTTGTAGGAGTTCCTTGAGTTTTTGTTGACGTACTTGTCTCAATACCGGAAGCCTAACTCGTTCCTGGTTGCTGTTCATTTGCTCGATAATTTTTCGTGTGAGTTCTTGTTCCTTATCTGATAGCATCCTTTCAACTATTTCTATATTTTCAAAATTTTCAGCATTCTGCACGTTGGAATCTGGTTCTGCTTGATTCATATTCTTGGTCACTTCAGGTTCAGTACAGTCTCCTTTTACAGCTTGAGGTTTCAATGCTTCCAGCTCAGGTTCACTAAATACCTGGCGTTTGATAATGAAGCTGCGTTACTGCATCAGCAACGCAGCTTCATTATCAATTCGTTATCAATCCATTATCAATTCGAAAGGCTGATGCTGCGTTGCTGCATCAGCCTTTCGAATGAAATTTCAGACTTTGGGTGCCGTTCAAGCCAAAGTTGGAACATTCGTTTCTGAAATCCCCTAACTGATGGGTTTGAACTGTAGAAGCACTGCATGACTTGTCTATTTTCAGCCATGCTCCACTTTTACCTATTAAATACTTTCGAGTTCTGTGGATCTTGTTCCTGTAGCCCATTTGTCACTGGCAGTCCAGGAAGCTTAACATCCAGTGCGGTCTTTGGTAAGCCGCACGACGACCGATGTGGTATAATCTTCTGATTTGTCTTCACCATTTTTAACTGGGGTGGGCAGGTGCATGAGATAAAAAAATGGGTCAATAGGATAGAATCACCCAAAAATCCGTACTCTTATCAGCCAACCAAAACCTATTGATCAAAATCTAAAATATCCAGGTGTATATAAATTATGGTGTAATTGCAATATCCCTTATTTTGGACAAACTAACAAATCTATTGAACAACGTATCGAGGAGCATAAGAGAGACATCTCCTATAAAAGATCACGTGCAACTGTCTTGTCAAGTCAGGTTCTTTTCTCAAACAATCCTAATGATAATCTAAAAAGTCACTCTGTTTGGTGGGATAAATCAGAAAATATATTTCTTATATTCCTGATTTTGGACATACCAACAAATCTATTGAACAACGTATCGAGGAGCATAAGAGAGACATCTCCTATAAAAGATCACGTGAAACTGCGTTGTCAAGTCATGTTCTTTTCTCAAACAATCCTAATGATAATCTCAAAAGTCACTGTGTTTGGTGGGATAAATCAGAAAATATATTTCTTATATTCCTGATTTCTTAAAATATGCTTCAATAAAAACAAAATCAGCTGACTCCTATTTGTTCCCGTATAGGGAGTAGGAGGAGCCGATGCTTCAATGTTTAATTATTATTATCTTCCTATAATGAATATCTGATGAAGACTGTTATTATCCGAAACTAGTTGTATTGTTCTCATAAAAAACTTTATAAGTTACCTCGGTATTTAAGTCGTTAAATCTATATTTAAAAAAAAAATAATAAAAAAAAAATAAATAAATATATATATATATATATATATATATATATATATATATATATATATTTATATATATATATATATATATATATATATATATATATATATATATATATATATATATACATACATACATATGTATAAACAATTATTCCACCGTCAACGTAGCAATGTGGAGAAACAGGACGACTCCAAATGTTATATCTCCTTGCCATATATTAGCACACTATCCAAAAAACTGAGTAGAATCTTAAAGAAATTTAACAAACAAACGTGATTCTCGACTCTTCCAAAAATAAGATCAAGTTTCAGTAACTACAAACAATCTCAAAACCTTCTACAATTCCCAGGTGTATACAAAGTCACATGTAAGTGCGAAAAACCTTACTCTGGCCAAACGGAAAAATCTATCCTCCTACGTCTCGAGGTATTCCAGAGAGACATTACTTACAAGAGAACTGAGCTACTGCCCTATCAGGCCATGTCCTGTTTTCAATAAACACTAACAACGAAAGCCGCCAACATGAAGTTAATTGGACTTCAAACCTACACATTTGCCATGATGAGGTAGAACGCCGCATTGTCGACTCAAAAGAAATCACCTTGGACCCTCTTCATATGAACAATAATCTCAGCTATAATTTGCCTGACTATTTCAGCTCTACTATCAGATACTCGAGATCACGTGGTTCCACACACGCACAAGTGTACGACAATAGAACTTCAACACGGAATATTGCTAAAGTTCATAATAACTGTAATTTACAGTAGAATATTATAGCTTTATAATTGTCTAGCTTTAATGTGTCTCAAGGTTTTTTTTAGTGTCTTATAATAGCTTTCTATGTTCTTAACGCCTGATGAAGTCGTTTCCGACGAAACATGTCGCGTTTTCAAATAGATCTCAATTTGTAATTCTCGGATTTTAGTCAGTTTAAATTAAAATGAATATATATATATATATATATATATATATATGTGTGTGTGTGTGTGTGTGTGTGTGTGTGTGTGTAAATGTAGAAAGCATTTTACCTTGGGTACAATAAAGGTTAAAGATACCAAGCTATTTTAAATCAGGTTTTACTCCGTTTCCCAAGTAAGCGAACGGACCAACAAGTCAAGTTGGCGCCTGCAAGTGTTGCAAGTCTAGCTGACCCTGCACGTAGTGCAAGACCAAGGCAACTCATGGTAAAAGTAGAATAAGCTCTGATCACTAATCTTAATATTTACCCTTAATGCAAAGCACATCTCCTGGAGGAGATGTATGATGCTTTGCATTAAAGGCAAGGGGCCACTATCCAGACCGATTTCGACCTTTATTGAAGTCTCATCAGTGGGAGCCAAGCTAGAAATACCAAGATTTTAGTAATTCAGAGCTTATAAGTATTTTAGCAGAAGAAGTTACCATAAGGTGTTTTAACCTTATTAAATAAAAATCTCAGAAGGAGATATAAATGTATAAATGTAGAACGTATTTTACCTTGAGTATAATAAATTTTAAAGATAGCAAGCTATCAGGCTAACTAAGATACCAAGATAACTTGCAAGCGCAAACTTGACTTGTTTGTCTGTTTGCTTACGTGAGAAATGGAGTAAAATCAGGTTTAAAATATCTTGGTATCTTTAACATTTATTATATATAATTGAACAAAAAGGTAACAGCAAAAATTCAAGAAGCACAAATGGCCAATTGCTGATTGATAAAATGATTATTAAAAATTGAGATCGGAGAAAAACCAATCTTCATATTTCTCGGATAGATTGTTAAAAAGCGTTTGATTTCCATGCCTCATATTTGGATTTTCAAATGCACAGAACTATTCGGTATTAGCGAAAACTTGCAAAAAATTTTGCAATCCAGCATGAAAAAATGGAAAACAACGTTGGTTCTAAATTGCGAAGAAACTGGAGAGGTAAACATAAAAAGTGGCATCTTTTAAGGATTATCTCATCTTTTGTTTATATTGTCATTGATCTTCTTAACTAGAATTTTAAATAAAACTGCTCATGGTTGTCAAACTGCGTAAAAGAGTGCAAAGATATCCCACCTTTTATACAGGGACGATCTGAAGTGGTATGCAAAATCAGAGAATGAACTCAGATCGTTGCTTAACACTTTGTACATATTCAGTCAAGATATATCAATGAAATTTTGCTTAGCAAATGTCCAATTGCTGGAATAACAAGAGGAAAGTTTGAAGATATGAACGAAATCGAGCTGCTAAATGGTGAAATAATCAAGGGAATAAAATTCGAAGACAGCTATAAATATTTGGGAATTTTAGAAGCATCACAAATTCTGCACAATACGATCAAAGAGAGACTTAGAGTAGAATACATAAGTCTATTAAGAAAACTCCTTAAGCATTGTTTAATGCTGGAAATTTGATAAAAGCAATAAATACCTGAGCCATACCTGTTCTGAGCTATTCAGCAGGCATTGCTGAATGGACCCAGCTAGAGATGGAAGATTTAGACCGAAAAACTCGAAAATTAATGACAGTGCACCTTGCCCTTAGTCCTTGCAGTGACATTGATAGGCTATAGCTATAGCTTCATTTGTAATAATATAGAATTATTACAAATGAAGCAAGTTATTGAAGAAGAAAAACGAAATTTAGATGATTGTCTGCAGCAAACAACGGAAACATTTGTAATTGAGGTAAGGAAAGAGGGTTTATTTAAACCCATGGAGGCAAAATTGGAATACAAAATCAACCTAGTAAAAGTGAGAACTGAAAGATGGATAAATAAGGCATTGCATGGAAAATACCTTCACAGCATACAGGACAGAACATGACCTGGCTATGGTTGAGAAATGGAGCACTAAAGAAAGAAACAGAATTAGTATTTCTTGCAGCACAAGAACAGGCCATTAAAACCAACGTTATGAAAGCAAAAACAGAAAAAATTCAAGAAGACAGTAAATGTAGTTGTGCAAAGAAAAGGAAGAAACGGTAGACCACATTATAAGTGGATGCAGCAAAATCGCACAAATTGAGTACCATAAAAGGAATGATAACGTAGCTAATATAATTCACTGGCATTTATGTAAAAAGTATGGATTTGAAGTATCAAAACTCTGTTGAAGCATAAAGTTCACCAGAAAGCGGTTGAGAATGAAAAAGATAAAATACTCTGGAATTTCAAAAACCAGACTGACAAAACTTTGGAATATAATACACCCGAAATCACAGTGGTTGAAAAAAGTGAAAAGAAGCGTGTTAACGTTATCGAAATATCAGTACCAGGAGATATATTGACGACAAAGGAAATGAAAAAATTACAAAATATCGCGATTAGCAAATCGACGTTGAACGAATCTGGCAAAAGAAAACGAAAGTTGTTCCCATAATAATAAGTGCTTTCGGCGACATTCCAATAACATTGAAAAAACATCTAGAAGCACTCGAGATAGATGGATTAAAAATTGGGTAGCTGCAAAAGGCCGCTTTGTTAGGCACAGCTTTCATTTTCAGAAAGTATTTCCACAACTCATAGGCCCTTGGGTAGGGCTCGGATTAGTGGAATAGAACCAGCCTTTTCTTAAGACTGAGGAAGGAAATCAAGCTTTAATGAATATTATATATATATATATATATATGTGTGTGTGTGTGTGTGTGTGTGTGTGTGTAAGTTTTTTTACCTTGGGAATAATGTATATTAGGATTACCAAGTAATTTTATAAACTTAGTTATTTTACTCCTAATCCCAAGTAAGCAAACATATACGTTTTCGCCTGAACGTAGTTCACGTTTAAAGACATATATATATATATATCGAAAATATATCGGTGTGTATCGAAAATCGCCACTAATGGTTTGATTATTCCGAATGGTTATGGATTATTAAAATGGCGCCAAAGGTTACAAGATTAATGCAACGTATAACATTTTTGCGGGAACACCCCTGTATAATCCTTGGCCGAAACAGTATTATATCGATTAGAATTTTAAAACCTATCGATATTAGTGCCAAATTTTATTTCGCGGTTATATACACTCTGTTCAAAATGAAACCGAATTTTTGATAGAAAATAAAATCAATCTACATACTCTCCCTCATCTTCGATTCAGCGTATGGCACAGTCAATTATTTCGTTAAATGAGTTTTTTATATCGAATTTTGGGGTACTTTTGAGGGTCATGGTTACTGCCGCGTGCACGTTTTCAGTGGTGTTGTGTTGGTTTCGTTTTATCGGAAAATGAAGTTGGGAAAAGAGAAAGGAGTCTCAGGGTGCTAAACCAGGTGAATACGGCGAGAGATCCAACACACACACATACTCAAAACACTACGTTTCGTCACCAGTGATGATCGTGTCAAGGAAGTTTGAGTCCATACTTGCGGTTTTAATACAGTCCTTGCAGTGTTCAATTAGATACATTTTTGGTCGTCGGTCAACTTTTGGGGAACAAATCGCCAATTCAATTTACGAAGGCCTAAACTCTCGGTCAAAATATTTCACAGAGTTGATTTCAGAATCCCCAATTCATATATAATCAATCTCACAGACGATTACGGGTTTTCTTTGATTAAATCACGCACTTATTGGAATTTAACTTCACTCAGTCCAGTTTTTGGACAACCCAGCTTTTCGTCGTCGTAAGCGTCTCCACGACTACTTTCAAATAGCTTAAACTACTCGAAAAATTGAGAACGGGGTAAGCATTCAACACTGTATGCTTTTGGAAGCATTTGTTACATTTCGGTAAAACGTTTACCAAATATAACACAAAAGTCTATCGCAGCTCTCTGTTTGAAACTCATTTTCCGACCGTTCATCAAAATACACTTTCACTTTTGGCAGCACTATAACTGGGCTTCTAATAAAACGAATGTCATAAACAGTTGACAGAACACTAATGAAGGTTGATGCTTTCTATAAAATGTGGCGCCACTAGTTTCTTCTATTTCCGAAAAGTTCGGTTTCTTTGTCGATAGAGGATATAGATCCTGCAGTATTTCAGTCATTAAATATATTGTGTTAAGGTCAGGGACCACGAGATGGCGACATTTGTTGACCTGTCTCTTCACTGTGTGCCACTTAATTAGTCAGAGCCTTGGGTCAGCTATTTGTGATTGGATACCAGTGGAGAATGAAGTGCCCACTCAGTCTCCAAAAGATAGATAGGGTTAAAACGGCCTCGGCTACTTCCTATACGGGAATAAAAGGCATTAGATGATTTTTTTAAAACTGTCAAAATATTTAATATTAGAAGCCTGTGTAATTCAGTTGAAGTGGCGTTTGAGTCCCCTATGCTTGGTGGCTCGAAGAAAGACTTAAGTTCAAGTCTAGGCGCCGACTAGAAGAACATTTTCTAAGCCTGTCTTCGACCGGTTCCCGAGTTAGTCGATCTATGGGACGGGCATTTCCTTCCGGAAAACTCGGGTTTTTTCATCCCATAAACTCAAGAAAATCGACAGTATTACCCTGATTATTTCAGACAGTAATATATTTTGTTAGGGTTAGGTACGAAGAAATGGCAGCACTTGTTTGCCAGCATGTTCATCGGTGACTGCTGTAATTAGTGATAGACATGGGCTAGCAATCTCTGATTAGCCAACTGTGGAGATTGAACTGCCCACTCAGTCTCCAAAAGCTAGATAGGGTCTAAAGGCCTTGCCTACTCCCTATAAGGGAATAAAAGGCATTAGATGATTGAATTTTTTACTTATAATGTTTAATATTCTAGATCGGAAACCACCTCAGTCAATTCTCTCTACACTTTTCAACATCACTTCATCCTTTTGGAGACTAAATGACCAAATCTGTGCACCATCATCCATATGCGGTCTGAGTGAAGCCTTATATAATGGAATCATAACATTTTTCTACATGTCAGTATCCTTCATATTAGTGCCAAAAGCCGCTGTGATGACTTCACAATTTTAGCAAAACTTCTTCGAAACTTCAGGGAGGACCTATCTACCATCACTCTCAGATCTCCCATTTCCTCAACCTACTTCTCTAATATATCCACCAATCTACCAATCTTATAATTTGCATCCCATATGTGCTTCATGAATATTGAACTTTCACACTTTGCTACCTTATACTCAATAATCCACTCATTTGATCATTCACCAAAATTAATTCCGAACGTATTCAAGATACTTGCAATGGTAGAACTTCTGTTGCACCTTCATTACTTTTTGTCAGTACTGCATCACTCGCAAATAACTGTATATTACACCACTGAAGCCCACTTCAATATCAAGTACGAACACATTTAACAGCTTCGGTCCTAAATCACCCTTGAGCACATCACTAGTGAATTTCCTCTGTGTGATCTCGATCAACATACAAAATTTGCTAATACCAATCAGTCAGCTAATCCCTAAACCATCGCATTGTTCTACTGTTATATTCATCTCCATCTATTCCAATTCAATTACCAGCTTGTAATTTGGTAATCTCTCAAAGGCTTTTGCAAAATGCCAATATTCTACCGTTTAAGCATCCCCTCCCTGGTCTAATGCATTTATCGTCTTCTTATAATAAGTAGATAACTAAAGCACGATATCCTTTTAGCAAATCCGTGCTGTTTATCACAGGAAATGCTGCTGTTTTCAAACTAATTCTGCATCTTGCTCATCACTAGATTCCCTAAGACGTTGAACACAACTCCAGCCAATCAGATTGGCCTGTAACTCAAATCCTTAATATTATAGCGCCTTTATGTAGTGGAACAATTTTGCCTTCTTTCCATTCTTTGGAACTTGATTTAATATAAGTTAAATATGTACGCTAAAGCTATTGTTAATTTCCTGGCGCTTCTGCTCAACACATATGTTGATACCACCAAAACGTATGGGCTTATTGACATCAAGTTCACTTAATTGCTCATATACCTATGCACTCACGAGCAGTTGTGCCTTTTCCGCCCTACTGCTTTCAATTTCTGTATGATGGTACTTTCATGCGATTGAAATACCCATGAGTTGCTCAAATCTCCACTATATTCTCCTCAGTAGTAGCATTCTACTACTTCCACCAACCATTCTTTCTTATTCTGCCAACCTATCTGAACACCTCATTATGATTTTTTTTCGTCTGACTTCATTAGCCAACTGCTGCTCATGTCCTATTTTCCTCTTACAAAACGAGCGCCACCTTCCTTACTTGCTCTTTGTACTTCTCTTTAATCGTACAATTGCTGCTCATCCTTTGCTTCATCCATAATTCCTTCTGCTTTCAAACTGTACACTTCCTTCATACATCCATGTTACTTCTATCTTATTGATCTCTTGACCTAAAGAGTGCATTCAGACATTGCCTCTGCCAGATGGTTTTGTATTGGTCCTGAACGGCATAATATTATTATTAAAAGAGACCTCCAGGGAGGAGACTCATCGAGGGAGGCCACACACACACACACACACACACACACACACACACACACACACACACACACACACACACACACACACACACACACACACACACACACACACACACACACACACACACACACACACACACACACACACACACACACACACACACACACACACACACACACACACACACACACACACACACACACACAGCTTTCATACTTATTCCTGAATTTATTCACATTGCTTGCACTCACAACGTCGAAAGGCCATCTATTCCAACTTGATGTCACGCACCACACTCTGAGAAAAATATCTAGCCCTCACACCCTTCTTGGTGGTCTTCATTCTCAGTTTCCAAGGATGTCCTTTTGTTCTTTCCCCAACCTTCATAAATTGAAAAATTTTATCAATTGAAATCCTGTATGACCCTTTCAGTAGTATGTAAGTCTCAATCATATCACCCCTCTTTCTCCTGTTTGATAACGTTCTACAAATTCTCAGTGTAGCTTCATAATCAGTATTCCAGAATCCTCATATCATTTTTAACACTCTCCTTTGTACGTTCTCCAATATCAGAATCACAACGGAAACCAAGAGACCCAAACTGCGCACAATAGCCCAAGTAAGGTCTTATCAAGGCCTTGTAAAAAAGCAAAATATCATCCTTATCTCTACATGTAAACGTTCCAGCATTGCAATTAACGTTTGTGTTGTATTTGCAATCTTTGGCATATCGCCAAAGTTAGTAGATCTCTGCCATGGGCAAGTGGGTTTTATCCCCCAAGAAACTCGGGTTTTTCGTCGCGTAAAGAAAGAAAATGGACCATAAAATCCACATTATTTCAGGCATTAAATATATTTCGTTACGGTTAGGGACATGAGATGACGGCACTTGTTGTGCCGTCTCTCTTCACAGTGTGTCACTTAATTATTGATAGCCTTGGGGCAGCTATCTCTGATTGGGTACCAGTCGAGATTGAACTGCCCTCTCAGTCTGGAAAAGTTAGATAGGGCTAAAATAGTCTCGCCTACTCCCTATACGGGAATAAAAAGGCGTTATGGGAATTTGATTTGGTGATAAAATATAATGGGGTTCTTCTTCTCTATACTGTCCTCTACTCTACGTCTCATTTTTTGTTGTATAACTATATGTAATTTCTATTTGTCTAACAGGATGCCGGTTTGACATGAACGTTTGTAACTGTGTTTAGGTGGGAGATAAACCGGATTTCCAGGATATGTTCTAAAAAATAAACAAAAAGTAGGTTAAAAATAACAATTCTTAGCCCGTCTATGATACAGAGGTGCTATGGGTCGAAAGTTGGCACTCGTAGCCTACTGGTTGTAATTTGTAAGCATCAGGAAGCTGCTTTTATTATTATTTTCTCGCTTTTGCTTAACTTAGTCATGAAATCGTTGCCCAGGATCCACGACTGGAACAAACACGCAGACATGCTTTACAACGT
The DNA here is from genome assembly GCF_054136105.1 of Typopeltis vanoorti. Lineage (NCBI taxonomy): Eukaryota > Metazoa > Arthropoda > Arachnida > Uropygi > Thelyphonidae > Typopeltis > Typopeltis vanoorti. The sequence continues at coordinate 70,344,929 of NC_143564.1, read as the reverse complement.
GAGTTTTAGTAGCATACATGTGTCAGCAAAACGCGTAACCTCGGGACCAGATGCTACCAGTCCAACTCCCTCACCATCTGATTAAGGAAGGTTAATTCACACAGTTTATTGTTTGTTTCAAATATACCATTAGTAATGTATTTAAAATAAAAAGCCAAAAGGCTAGTTTTCTGGCAATTGAATAGATATTAAATGGATAAGAATCCTATATTGTTATATAGCCAGTAAGTGAAACTCAAGATCGACAACTACGATCTATGAGTTTCAATGCCGAAAAGCTATCGGCGAAGGCAATTCGATGGAAAGGTGGAGCAAGTCCCTCACTATTCTTGATATTCTCTCATAATGTAAAACACAGCTCCTAGGAGATGTAATACTGTCATCACATTATGAGGGAAAGTCACTACGCAGACCGGTTTCAACCTTTTTTGAGGTCTCATCAGTGAGCAGATAGACCTGGAAAATATCAAAGCTTAGTGAAAGAACTGTTTTCACTAAGTATTTGCAATAAAAATTTGTTATTCGTTAAATTTTGATTTTCCAGCATTCAAAAGAATCTGAAACACAAAATATTGTTTTGAAATATTCTGTTTTTCCGATTCAGCCACATTTTAGACTTTTATCAAATTTCGATAGAAAGCTATTTTAATAATTTTTTTTTTTTTTTTTTTTTTGGGAACAGAAACTTTTTTTTTGTTAATTTTGCAGTGCATTTTTAAATTGGGGATACCTTTTCTATAAATAGAAAAAAATGGGAGAAAAGTCTGAAACAGTTAATTAAATGTTTTTTCTCCCAATTTTGTCGTGCTTTCATTTTTATATATTTTCACATTTGACTGTCTGAAAGCATGTTGCATTGGAAATGGTAAGTTTTTTTTTTTTTTTTTGTCGGTTGGGGGTGAGGGGGGAATATTTAAGACATGTTTTTTATATGTAGCAGTGATAAAAGCAGGCTTCGTGCATAATGACCTGCATTAAGAATGTGAATCTGTAGGTTAGTTGTGAGTTTTATGGACTTGGATTCCTTTACCTAGATTTACTTAAGAGTATTTTACCATCAGCTGTGCATGCAAATGAAGTTCACTGTTGAATTCATATATTCTTTCACGAAATCCATATGAGGTTTGGCACATTTTGCCAATAGTCATATGATATTGAGTATAGAACAGTGAGCCAAGCTGCATCAGGATGCCACGAAATGAAAAAAAGTTGAACTTGGTACACCAGCCTTTCCATCCCCAACAACAAAAACTTTAGTAAAACTTAATGCTTTGTCTTGTTTTGTGAACGGCGACAAACTAGATGTCAGAGTAGGCGCTAGTGTTAGTGGTCTGTGAGTTATTTCATTAATTTGCAAATGCTTGTTATTGGATTTTTTCAATTTTTGTGTGTATGCTCGTGATTTAGTCTAGTAAAAGGGAGGTCGTTATTCTGTTCTATTTGTGGTGTACGCTTGGAAACCGTTGAGTTATATTTCATTTATACGCATAATCCGCAAAATGATTTAGTAGCTTCTACCGATCATTCGAAATTAAATGTTATGGTAAGTTATCAAGTATGCCAGTTTGACAGGTTAGTTGTAGTAAACTGCTGACCGGCATGTTGTATCTGAAGTTATTCCAGTTAAAAGTTTTGCATTTTACATGTGAACAGAAAAGATTTGTCTAAAGAGGAAATAACAGTTTAGTTTCAAACCGGATTTGACTTTTCTTGCCTACTCCGGTTTAGACAGTAGTTTTGAATTCATAGTTATTTGGTTTACGATAATTCTGAATGTGGCGTTTGAAGTGAATTTGTACGATCCCCGTTTGTCCCATTGCGTCCTGCAGGTTAGCCAGTCTATGGTTAACGGACAAACTGGGAGGAAGAACATACGCAATTAACATACAACGCTATCCTGATGGTCTTGATTGTTTCTGCTGTAATTCTAAACGAACAAGGAAACAAGCACCCCCTAGTATTTATGTATTTTTATTTTTGGGGGAACATTTAGAAATGTGTTTCAAACGGAGAGAATAAAGCTGTTCAACAGGATACACAAACAGGCTTTAGTAATCATAGGAGTAAAAATTTTATCTTACCTTTTAGTACTCATTTGAAGTTGTCATAAGTATGTTGTAATTTTATCTTTCCTCTTTTGGATCATCTCTTTCGTACTTCACTCCAGTCATTTTGACTTTTATTAAAATTTACTTTCACTACCATTTATTGAAATGAAATTTTAATTGGAGTTATTACTAATGGAACATATTTAAGCATCTCCATAGTGCAATTGGAAGAACCATGTCCCTTCAATTGGAAAAGAACCAAGTTTGATTCTCATTGTGACAAGAGGAATCTTTATATGAGTTTTTTTAGTTGAAGGTGAGTTAGTCAATCTCATATGGAGGTAGCAATTATTTTTTTCTCACAGAAACTTGAGTTTTTCATCTAGCATAGAGGCAAACTGGCTGTGAGAGAATATGTAATTTACAGACACCAAATACTGTTGTTGGTAGTTGTGTAGTTGGAGAATTAAGTAGAAGAAACGGTGAGGTGTGGAGTAATGTGCCCTCCCATGATGAGTTCAAGGACTCCTTGAAGGTGTCACATAATAACATTATTATCATCATCAAATTCCTGATATATAACCTCTTGGGTGTATAGGATATGATAGTACTACATGAAAAATTTACATCATTACTAACTTCTTATCTATAATTTTTCTCCAAATCAGTCTGTTAAATGTCAAGACTCCAATATTATCAAGTCTTATATATTTCTGTATTCTAAGGCACTTTTTACTGTATCAATTCACCTATATCTTGGTCTTCCTCTGGGTTTTAGTTTTTAGTAGTTTAGTAGTTTCTGCCAACCTGGCAGAGAACACTTCTTTTGCTAATCTTTCCTTTACCATTCTGTTTAAGTGACCATACCACCTGAGATTAGCTCTGCTAACACATTCCTGGATGCTGACAATATCAAGTTCTTTCCTAATATCCTCGTTTTTAATATGATATTGCCATTGATGCCATCTCTTCATGCCATTGATGCCATCTCTTCATGCCCCCAATCTCTCTCAGGACTCATATCTGTGGTCTCTAGTCTTTGGTCAAGTGTTTTACTTCTAACCCAGCTCTCAGATCCATAAGTTAAAATTGGTTTAAATACTGTCTTCGATACAGCTAATTTAGTGTTTTGGCTAATTTCTGTGTTATTCCATATAAATTTATTCATTTGACTTCCAATCATATCAACTTTGCTGATTCTGTTGTTGCCTATTTCTATATTTAATTTACCATCTTCACTAAAAATTGTGCCTAAGTAGCTGAAATGTTTTACTTGTTCTATAAGTTCTCCATTCACAATGCAGTTGATATTTTCAATGTTTCTGCCTATTTTCATTGTGTTTATGTTTTTAATGCTGACCTTTATACCATATCTATTACTACAGTTATTCAATTTAGTCATGGAATCTTGCAGACTTGTAGTGGATTTATTTAGAAGTATAACACCATCCACAGAAAGCAAAGATCTGAGATTAACACCTCCAATTTTGATATCAGGTTTAATGCCATAATGTGATCCATATATTATTATTATTCCTGATACCTCCAAGGAGTCCGAAGACTCATTGCGGGAGGACACCTACAACTGTCTCAACCACTACACCAAACCTCTACTTACGAATCAACACCATCTACTACCCACCACCACACCACAACAACTAGTATTTTTTGTCTGTAAATTGCGTGTGTTCTGAAGGGCCGATTTGTCAGGATGAAAAACCTGAGTTTCTGGGACAAAAAACCCTGCTACCTCCGTATGAGATCGGCTAACTCGCCTTCGATTGAAATCGTCCAGATAAAGATTCCTCCCGTTGTGACCAGAATCGAACTTAGGTCTATTCCAATCGAAGGGTGCAATGTACCGTCATTCTTCCAAATGCGCTATGGAGGCGCTTCGTTATATAGAAAATGAATAACAGAGGGGATAATGTACATCCTCGTCTGACACCATATTTAACATTAAACCATCTTCGTGTACCGCCTTGAATTCTAACTGCTGATTTACCACTCAAATAGAGACGAAGTATTGCTTGATATAATGCTCCATTAACACCATATAACTGTAGCATTTGGAATAGCCTCTCTCTCTCTTGGCACCTTGTCATATGCCTTTTCCAGATCTATAAAACTTAAATACAGATCTTTGTTATATTCCCATTATTTCTCAACTATCTGTCATAAAGTGTAAATCTGATCCTGATAGCCTCTATTTGGCCCGAATCCAGCTTGTTCTTCATCAAGCTTTTCTTCCACAATCCTTAACAGGTTCTCATGTATACTTTCATATATCTTACCAGGAACATTACTTATTGTTCCTGGTGTATGCCTCTGTAATTCTCACATTGTTTTATTTCTCTTTTTATATATGGGTACTATGAGAGCTCTACTCCAATCATCCGGAATTCATCCCTCTGTCCAGGCCTTCTGAACTATGCAGTGCAGCCACTGTATGACTTTTATACCTCCATTCTTGAACATTTGTGGTTGAATATCATCTATTCTTGCTGCCTTTCCACATTTCAGGCTTTTGATGGCTTTTTCTACTTCAAGTATGGATATGTATTTCTGACTGCATGCTTGGTCAGTGTTTTTTTTACCACTGTGCTGTCATTACTGCTTGTTTCATTTAGTAGTTTTTCAAAGTAATTACTCCATACTTCAAGGAGATCTTTTTCTCCTGTTTTCATGTCACCTTTATCATCCCTAATTCCTTTTACAGCACTTATTATTATTATATCACACCTCCAGGGAGTCCAAAGACTGATCGAAGGAGGGCATCAGTTCTACAGCTCCTTGTCTCACTACTCCACCAACCTTAAATATTCTAACACCAATGCCATCTACTGCTGACTACCACCACTATTGCTTTCACAGACAATCACAAACACCCATGCCCATGGCAGGATTCGAATCCCCCAGCCTTTTGGCTTGCGAGCAGATTTGCTGACCACTTGGCCAACCAGGCTGGCACTCTTCCCCCATTTCTGAACTTCAACAACATCCAGGATATCTTGCCACCTTCTTGATATTTATTTTCTGTGTTCTTGCCAAACTCTCCTCCCATGACTTTTGTTTAGCTTTCTTACATTTGTCTCTAGGGTGTTTGAGGATCAAAGCTGTATAACTGAGAGACCTCCACATAGCCTTTCAAGGAATGTGGAGAACCGACCAACTCTTCTGACCTAATTTCCAATCCTCACCTTCTCGTGGTGCACCCTGTTGGATATCTACCTGGATACTGAATGAATGAGGATGGGCTAGCAATTTTGAATTTATCTGACCAAATTGTATTCTTATTGGCTTAAATCAAAATATAAAATAATGGTACAACATGACGAGATTTTATGTTGGCTGGAGCGTCACCCAGTTAAACAAGGTCCCTGTTGTTTTCACCAGGGAGCCAGGGTGAACAGCGAAACGTCAGCTACTGGAACAAACCCTAAACACACCCCAACTCAATATCACCAGAGTTGAAGATCGGTACTATCAACATAAGAAGCTTGAATGGCAAAGAAATGGAGCCAGCTGAGGAATTAGAGAAATACCAGATCGACATAATAAGGGAGATTGAAACAAAAAAGTCAAAAACTGGTGAGAGATCTTTCTGAGCAATAAATACAAAATGTTATATTCAGGCAATGACAATCAGGGAAAAGAAGGGGTAGCATTGTATTCAACACTAAATACGAGACTAATCTTCTTGAATGACAGGCAGTCTCAAGTAGAGTGATGTGGGCAAATATCAGAATGGGGCACTGGACAATGAGACTTATTTGTGTCTATGGTCTCACAGAAGGCTCTACTAAGGTAGAAGTGGAAGAATTTTTTTGAGGCTCTAGAGAAAGCTACTGAGACAATGAAAAAGGAAAAGTTGGTCCTTGTTGGGGATCTAAATAGAAGAGTAGGAAGTGATTGTCAGACATACAAAAAAATTTTGGGAAAATTTGGAGAAAAGAGCAAAGCTAATAATAATGGCAAATACCCGTTGGACTTCTGCTCAGGATATGGACTGGTTATTATTAACACCATGTTCCAACATAAAAATGTGCAAAAATTCACATGGAGAGAAGAGGCAAGGAATAAGAAAAGTCTCATTGACTATGTTATTGTTGATAGTGAAGTTTTCTCACTGGTGCAGGACAACAGAGTGTACAGAGGATTTGAAATTGGAAGTGATCACTATTTAGTCTTGAGCAGGATAAAATTAAATTTCATATTGAAAAGAATAACATGTAAGAAAGTTTCAGCTAATCAGCTAACGCCTTTTTATTCCCGTATACGGGAGTAGGCGAGGCCATTTAGCCCTATCTAACTTTTTGGAGACTGAGTGGACAGTTCAATCTCCACTGGTACCAATCAGAGATAGATGGCCCAAGGCTATCACTAATTAAGCGGTACACAGTGAAGAGAGATGGCTCAAATGTGCCGCCATCTTGTGGTCCCTAACCCTAACACAATATATTTAATGTCTGAAATAATGTGGGTTCTACGGTCGATTTTCTTGAGTTTACGGGACGAAAAACCCGAGTTTCCGGGAGGAAAATCCCGCTTGCCCGTGCCAGAGATCGACTAACTCGGGAACCGGTCGAAAAAAGGCTTAGAAAAATTTCCTCTAGTCGCCGACTAGACTCGAAACCAATTCTTCCTTCGTGCGGCCAAGCGCCGTGGTGTGCAAACGCCACATCCACTGAGCTACACAGGCTCTCGTAAGAAAGTTTTAAAGCGAATAAAGTTGAGCAGCTCTGAGATGTGAACCGCAGACTAAAATATACTAAGACTATTGAAGAAAAAAATGAGAGTTTGAGAACAGGAACCAAACCTTGGAGATTCAGTGGCAAACCTTGAAGAAAACCCTGATTGATTTAACCAGAGAGGCATGTGGTGAGGTTGTCTGCAAGAAAAGAAAAATCAGAACTCCATGGTGCACACTGGAAGTAAAAGAGGCTGTGAAGGAAAAGAAGAAAGCATATCAAAAATTCCTGGGAGATAAGTCAGCTTGTGCTCTTAGAGAATACAGAGACAAATGTAGGAAAGCTAAACACTGTGTAAAACTAACTAAACACAAGTCATGGGAGGACTTTGGCAAGAACATAGAAAAATGAATATCAAGAAGGTGGTAAAATAATCTGGAGGTTGTTGAAGAAGCTCAGAAATGGAGGAAAGAGTGCTGTAAAAGGAATTAGAGAAGATAAAGTTGACATGAAAACAGGAATAAAAGATATCCTTAAAGTATGGAGTAATTACTTTGAAAAATTGCTAAATGAAACAACCAGTGATGATAGCACACTGGTAAAAAAAACACTCAACAGGTATTCAGTCAGGAATATATATCCATACTTGAAGTAGAAAAAGCTATGAAAGGCTTGAAATGTGGAAAGGCACCAAGAGTAGATGATATTCGACTAGAAATGCTCTTAAGTATAGTTCGCCCACCGATTTGAGGTCCCTCGACACTTCTGTGCATCTCAGAAAAAGAAGAATCCATTCCAATAATAGTGTAATCAGTCCGTATAGTGGGATGAGTTGTTTATTATTACCGGTCGGAAAATTAACTTCTCTTTTATGATTATTGTAGTTAACTATGTTGCTTGTATAACAGTTGGAAAATTTTACCTATAAAGCACGTGATTTCGTGTGTTGGCGACCAATTCGGACGTCCTTCATTTTTTTCTCCCCTTCAGCATGAATAGACTATTCTTGGAAAGACGCGAAGCAGGGACCTGGAAACGGTGGGCGAACTATATCATGGTATAAAAGTCTTACAGTGGCTGCACTGCATAATTCAGAAGACGTGGACAGAGGGACAAATTCCCAATGATTGGAGTAGAGTTCTCATAATATCCATATATAAAAAGGGAAATGAAACTGAATGTGAGAATTACAGAGGTATTTCCCTACTGAGTGTTCCTGGCAAGATCTATGCAAGTATACTTGAGAAACGGTTGAGAAGAATTGTGGAAGAAAAGCTTGGTGAAGAACAAGCTGGATTCAGGCCAAATAGAGGCTGTCATGATCAGATCTTCACTTTACGACAAATAGTCGAGAAGTCGTGGAAATATCACGAAGATCTGTATTTAAGTTTTGTCGTTATGGAAAAGGCATATGACAAGGTGCCAAGAGAGAAGCTATTCAATACGCTATAGTTATATGGTGTCAATGGGACATTATATCAAGTAATACATTGCTTATTTGAGGTAAATCAGCACTTAGGATTGAAGAAAGTACAGGAAGATGGTTTAATGTTAAATCTGGTGTGAGACAAGGATGTACATTATCTATATGAATCATATGAAGGAAAGTGGTATTAAACTTGATATCAAAATTGGAGATGTTAATGTCAGCTCTTTGCTTTATGCAGATGATGTTATAATTCTAAATAAATCTGCTACAAGTCTGCAAGATTCCCTGATTAAATTGAATAACTGTTGTAATAGATATGGTATGAAGGTCAGCAATAAAAAGACAAAGACAATGAAAATAGGCAGCATCGTTGAAAACGTCAACTGCTTTGTTAATGGAGAACCTGTGGAACACAAATAAAACATTTCTGCTACTTAGGCATGATTTTTAGTGAAGATTGTAAATTAAATATGGAAATAGACAACAGAATGAACAAAGCTAGTATGGTAGAAAGTCAATTGAATAAATTCATATGGATTAAGAGAGAAATTAGTCAGAACACTAAATTAGCAGTATACAAGAAAGTGTTCAAACCAGTTTTAACTTATGGATATGAGAGCTGATTCAGAAGTAAAGCGCTTAAAGAAAGTCTAGAGAGTGTAGATGTGAGAGTCCTGAGAAAGATTTGTGTTGTGAACAGATGGCATCATTGGGAATATCATATTAAAAACAAGGACTGGAAAGAACTTGACGTTGTCAATATCCAGGAATTTGTTAGCAGAGCTAATCTCAGATGGTATGGTCACTTAAACAGAATGGTAGAGAAAAGATTAGCAAAAGAAGTGTTCTCTGCCAGGTTGTCAGAAAAAAGTCCCAGAGGAAGACCAAGATTCAAATGGATTGATATGGTGCGAACTGTCTTAGATGATAGAAATATAAGATCTGATAATGTTGGAGTCTTGACAAGTAACAGACTGATTTGGAGGAAAATTGTTGATAGGAAGTTAGTAAAGATGAAAATTTTTCATGTAGTACTATCATATCCTGTACACCCCTTGAGGGTACATGGCAAGAATTTGATGATGATGACATTTTTCTCTGTATTCTCTAAGAGCACAAACTGACTTATTTGCCAGGAACTTTTGATAACTTTTCTTCTTTTCCTTCATTACCTCTTTAACTTCCTGTATCCACCATGGAGTTCTGATTTTCCTATCCTTGCACACACCTTCACCACATGCCTCTCTTGCTGAATCAATCAATGTTTTTTTTTCATTGCTTGCCACTGAATCTCCAAGGTTTGGTTCCTGCTCTCAAACTCTTTCATTTTATCTCGAATAATATTTGTGTATTTTAGTCTACAGTGCACATGTGAGAGCTGCTCAATATCAAATTATCTGAATTTAATTTTGGGTTATCTAACATATAATTCAGTCCTGCGTTAACAAAAAAAAAATTAATAAATAATTAATATTAGTGTACTTTTTGGGTCCTCCATGAAATTACAAGACTCAAACCAAGTGGTCTTTGCTGCCCTTTTCAAAGTCTGTTCAACCTCATCTTTATTCATTTTGTGTTAATGCATTCACCATCTTGGTCAGTACGTTCTCTTGCCTTTCCAGTCAGTGCAGAAAATTTACTTGATAATCATGCCTATATGCAACTGACAAGTTTTCTGCTTTCCAACCATCCCATCCATATTGGCAATTCATTGTAGGGTGCCCACCCATCTACACATTCTATCTATTTTACCACCTTATTTTATTTTTTGTGACTGCATTGTCTATGAACACTCTAGGCTTTACACCTAATTTCAGAACAAACACTAAATACCCCTTATCAGCTGTGTCACATTTGTAAGTTCAAGATTTTGCAAAATGCTAAATCTTGAACTGGGAATAGAGGTGGAATGGTATGATATATTTCATGAAGATAGAAAGGGCAAAAAGGAGGGTGGAGTGCCAATGATGATAAAGAAAGAGTTATGTCCATACAAGGTAGAGATGCAAGGGAGAAATAGTGCAGCGATTTTGATGCAGCATGCTGTGAAATCGAGGTGAATAGAATGAAATACTTAGTCTGATATTGCTATAGACCTCGTACTATGGAAGGTAGTGACTATGAAATGTATAAGCAAATGGGAAAAGGGTGATCATTATAGATGATTTAATTATGGTAATATAGATTGGTATGATGAGATCGCAACTGGAACTAAAGAAAATGAGTTTCTCGAGTTTTTGAGGGACATCTACTTCAGGCAGTATTTGATGATCATCTCATCAGAGGATGTTATTATAAATGAGGTGTCAAATCTTCCTTTAATTGGAGAGTGACCATGAAGTGATTAGCTGGGTGGCCACCAGCTGGGTGAGGACTTCAGTGTGGAAAGGGTATATGTGGAACTACAAGCCTGGTGATTGTGAGAAGCTCAGGAGAAAACTTGCAGATCTAGCATAGAATGAGGAGTTGGGTGGAAAGAAGATCAGTGCTGCTTGGTGATATTCAAGAACTATCTGATAGAAGCAATGTCTAAATGTATTCGAAGGGTCAGAAAATGAAATAAGTTAGGTGTGAAATTGAAAGTTTTTCACTTGGTTATACTATAAATTAAAGATGCCAAGAAATTATATTATTTGTTTAATCCTTTATCCAAGTGTAAGCAAACAAAATTTGCATGTGAAGTAACTTCACGACTGGGCATTTCGTATATAGAGACTAATGACTTCACATCGGATATTAAGGCAAGTGATGTGAAGCCATTAGTTTCTATATATGAGTTGCCCATTTATGAAGTTACTTCATGCTTAAATTTTGTTTGCTTACACTTGGATAAAGGTGTTGGAAGTTTTTTCCCGCTTGGTTAGACTATAATAAATTTAGATTAATCCTTTATCGAAGTGTAAGCAAACAAAGTTTGCACCTGAAGCATCTTCAGGACTAAGGCAACTTGTGGTAAAGGTGGACCAAGTTCGCATCACTCCTTGTCTTATCTCCCATAATGCAAAGCACATCTCCTTATGGACATGTATAATGCTATTGCTTACACTTGGATAAAGGATTAAACTAAATTTATTATAGTCTAACCAAGTGGGAAAAAACTTCCAACATCTTTCTCTAAATCCAAAGTAATTTAATAATAAGGTGAGACAGCTTTTGGCAACTCGTATAGGTAAATGACTTCTCCATTGCTTTCACCTTAGTATCACCACCTCTGGGTCTGGCTCCCACTGACAAGACCTCAGTAAAGGTTGAAGCCGGTCTGGGTAGTGGTCCTTCCCTTAATGCATAGCATTATACATGTCTGCAAGGTGATGTGCTTTGCATTATGGGAGATACTAAGACAGGGAGTGATGAGAGCTTGGTCAACCTTTACCACGAGTTGCCTTAGTCCTGAAGATGTTTGAGGTGCAAACTTTGTTTGCTTACAATAATAAATTTAGTTTAATCCTTTATCCAAGTGTGAGCACACAAAGTTTGTGCCTGAAAGTATCTTCAGGACAGGGGTAAGGTGGTACAACACCAGGGCACTGCTTGCAAAGGTGGAGCAAGCTACCAACACTCCTATCTCAGTATCTCCCATAATGCAAAACACATCTCCACAACACCAGGCACACCTTTGCAAGGAGTGCCCTGGTGTTGTACCACCTTACCCCTGTCCTGAAGATACTTTCAGGTGCAAACTTTGTTTGCTCACACTTGGATAAAGGATTAAACTAAATTTGTTATACTCTAACCAAGTGAAAAATAAACTTTCAACATCTTTCTCTAAATCCAGAGTAATTTATTAAAAAAAGGATGGCACACCATTTGGCAACTCCTATAGGTGGAGATGACCTGCTAATGCTTCTGCCTGGTATCTCCACTTGGGCCTGGCTCTCACTGAAGAGACCTCAATAAAGGTCGAAACTAGTCTGGGTTGTGGCCCTTCCCTTAATGCATAACATTAGACATATCTGCAAGGAGATGTGTTTTGCATTATGGGATATACTGAGATAGCTTGCTATCTCAGTATCTCAATGTTGGTAGCTTGCTCCACCTTTGCAAGGAGTGCCCTGGTGTTGTACCACCTTACCCCTATCCTGAAGATACTTTCAGGTGCAAACTTTGTTTGCTCACACTTGGATAAAGGATTAAACTAAATTTATTATACTTAGATAAAGGATTAAACGAAGAATGTAATTTCTTGACATCTTTAATTTATAAGTGTGAAATGGATTAATGAAAGATTAAGCATGCAATATAGAGTAAGAAGGCAATATAACATCAGTGGTAATAATTCTATGAGGAGTACAAAGAGCAAGTTACTTGATTGTTAATGGTAGCAGTGTGAGCAGCAGTTAACTAATTGAAGCCGAAAAAGTCCTAGGGAATGCTTTTGATTTGTAGCCAACAAAAAAAAAAAAAAAAAAAAAAAAAAAATTGGTAGGATGACATAGATGATTTAATTCGGTCAGAAATGCTCAAATATGGAGATGTAAAAGTTTTATAGTGTATGCCTTGCATAATTCAGAAGGCCTGGTCAGAGGATCAATTCCAAATGACTGGAGCAGAGCTCTCATAGTACACATTTCTAAAAAGGGAAATAAAATTGAATGCAAGAGTTAGAAGTATTTCCCTATTCATTGTTCCTGGTAAGAGAAACAGCTAAGAAAAATTATGGAATTGAAGCTCGATGAAAAACAAGCTGGATTCAGGCCAAATAGTGGTTGTCAGGATCAGATTTTCACTTTAAGACAAATAGTTGAGAAATTTTGGGAATATAATAAGGATTTGTATTTAAGTTTTATTTATCAGGAAAAGGCATATTACAAGGTGCCAAGAGGAATGTTCTTCAAATTGCCACTGTTCTATGGTTTAAATGACTTTAAATCAAGCAATGCTTAGTTTATATTTGAGTTGTAAGTCAGTGGTTAGAATAGAAGAAAGTACAGGAAGATAGTTTGATGTTAAATCAGGTGTGAGATAAGGATGTATATTATCTTCACTGTTATTCATCATCAGTATGGAACACATTATGAAGCAAATGGGTAATAAACCTGATATCAAAATTGGTGATGTTAATGAAGTGGACCAGTCAAGATGGATTGTTAAGGGCCATTCTTGTTTTAGTAATACAGTCGAGTTTTATAATAAAGTGATGCGCATTTGATGAGGGAAAGGTATATTCTATCGTTTTGGATTTTATAATAGCATTTAACAAGGTACCACATGATAAGCTGATATTTAAGTTGCGGCACTTGGGTTTAGATGTCAAGTTAGTGAACTGCATTTGGGATTGGCTATCTGGGTATCAGAAATGTGTATGGAGATGCAGTATCAAGAAGGCAGAAGGTTATAAGTGGGGTCTCATAGGGCTAGGCACTGGGACATGCATTGTTTAATCTTTATATCAATGACATTGTTAATGGATTTTAGGGGGATATTCAGTTGTTTTGCAGGTGATGTAAAGCTGGGAAGGGTTATTAGTAATAGTGCAGATATGGTAGTCATGCAAGAGGATTTGAATAAATTGGACTGATGGGCAAATGAATGAGGATCTCAGTTTAATGCAGCTAAATGTGAAGTCTTGAAGTTTGGGGATACTGTTGGAGGAAGTGGGGGATCTGGGGGTGATGATTGTTAGAAACCTGAAATTCAGGGAACACATTGCAAAGATGATGAAGGTAACCCAGAGGATTGCTTCAATACTGAGAAGGATGCTGAGTTACAGAGATAAGAGTTATCATCCCATTGTATAAAACCCTGATCATACCACACCTAGACTATTGTGCTCAAATTTGGTCCACAGGATTTGAAGGGGATAAATTAACTGTGGAAAGAGTGCAGGCAAATAACAAAGATGGTATCAGGAGTATACAATATTAATTATGAAAATAAGCTGAGAGAATGTAGAATGTACTTTGGTAGATAGAAGATGAAGAGGTGCTATGATTGAAACTTTTAAACTAGTGAGAGGTAGTTATGGGGTTGACACTGGGGAATTTTTTTTGTTCGGTGAACAGGTGGAAGAAGAGAGGTCAAAGGGCCATCCCTGGAAATTACAAAAGGGAATATTGAGCAAGAGGGTAAGAAGTGGTTTCTTTGTGTGGAGGGTATTTGAACCATGGAATGTACTGTCTGATAGAGTAGTGAGAGCACAAATGGTCAGTAAATTCGAGTGTTATGATAGATTTTGTGTTTTCTAGGGTGCGCCTTCCACAGAGAGTCTTGTGACTCCATGGAGGCTTGAATCATCATAATAATAATAATAATAATCTTTAGCTCTTTACTTTATGCAGATGTTATACTTCTAAAACAAAATCCATGACTAAATAAATAAATTGACTAAATAAAAAAACTAAAATTTAAAACTTTAAAACTAAAAAAAAAAGACTAAATAAAATGACTAAATAAATTTCTTTATATAATAAAAAAAAAATCAAGTACAAGTAATAAATTTGGTATGAAAATCAGCAATAGGCTGATATTGTAGGAAGTCAACTGAAACAGCTAAACTAGTTAGCTGTATACAAGACAGTATCCAAACTAATTTTAACTTACAGATCTCAGATCTGGGTTAGAAATAAAACACTTGTAATAAATTTGGTATGAAAATCAGCATTAAAAAGACAAGGACAGTTAAAATAGGCAGAAACATTGAAAACATCAACTATATCCTAAATGGCAAACCTATGAACAAGTTCATTTGTTTAGGCACAATTTTCAGTCAAGATGGTAAATTAAATATGGAAATAGACAACAAAATTAGTAAAGTTGGTATGGTAGGAAGTCAACTAAATAAATTTATATCGAATAAGAAAGAAATTAGTCAAAACACTAAATTAGCTTTATACAAGATGGTGTTCAAACCAATTTTAACTTGTGGTTCTGAGAGCTGGGTAAATAAATCACTTGATCAGAGACTGGAGATCTCTGATGTGAGAGTTCTGAGAAACATTAGTGGAGTGAACAGATGACATCAATGGTCGTAACACATTAAAAATGAGGATATTAGGAATGAACTTGCCGTTGTTAGCAGAGCTAACATCAGGTGGTCACTTGGATAGAATGGGAGAGAAAAGATTGACAAAACAAGTGTTCTTTGCCAGGGCGGCAGGAAAAAAGATGCCGAGGACTAAGATGGATGGATTGATATAGTAAAAAAATGCCTTTGAAGATAGAAATATATGATCCGATAATCTTGGAGTTTTGACTGATAACAGATTAATTTGGAGGAAAATTGTGAATCGGAAGTTTGTAATGATGGAACTGTTTCATGTTTAATATAATTATCTTGTGCACTCTGTGAGGGTACGTATCATGAATATTATGATGATGACATTGATTGGAGAAAATGGTGTAAGGACAACTGCTGCACGGGATATAGTACTTGAGATATTTAATGAGAAATTTGTAAAGGTCTTTCATCTTTGTAATTGTGACATTATGAGCAAACTTGATGTTAATAAGGCTGTGGGACTTGATGATATATCACTACGTATTTTGAAGGAATGGGTGAGGGAGTTGACATATATCTTTATATTTGTTTAATGAGTCTTACACAGGGCCATTGCCAGATTAGATTGCTCTCTGAGACAAACAGTTGAATATCATCCGGATGGATCATAAGACAAAAATATAAGAAAATCTCCAATTGCTATTTTGTTTTTATTACAAGAGAAACATTAATGCAAAACGATTACATAATAATATTAATTAAATGTTTGCTCTGCGGGGATATCACATAATAAAACTGTTCATAAGTTCTAAATTTAAATTACAAGTTATGTCTGCCTCTATAGTTATAGTTGCTAGACCAACTAATCTTTCTTGGGTCATTGCTGTTCACAAATAATTTTTAATCAGTTTAAGCTTGGAAAAACTTCTTTCTACGCTAACAATGACAGTGCCTACCACAATATGGCTGAACGAGCGCCCTTATTAAGCTGGTCCGTGAGGCAGGCCGCCATAATGCTACACCCTGTCGACGGTACTGGTCTTACATTTCAATTCAAGTTCCAAGGGATGGAAGGAAGAAGGCAAGATTCTATCGTTTCATAAGGGATAAGGAAGTGACAGAACTCAAGCATCAAATTATAGGCCAATCTGTGTGTCAGGCATGGTGGTTGTGTTGTAGAGGCTGATAAGAACTGGGATCCAGAATTGGGTTGACAACAGTACTATTAACTTTGATAAGCAGCATGGATTTGCTAAAGGGTGGTCATGTTTTAGTAATCTACTTACTTATTACAGTATGGTGGCAGGTTCATTGGACAAGGGAGATCGATACACATTGGTATACTTAGATTTTTCAAAGGCTTTGGTAGATTAGCACATGATAAGCTGATAGTCAAACTAAAGACGATGGGGTTGGATATTAGACTAGTGCATTGGATTGAAGATTAGCTATCTAATAGATGTCAGCAAGTTGTGTATTATCATCATCACGAACCATGGGTGCGGCACTCTTAGGGATCTGATGCCCTGTTGACTCTGTTGTCCCAGTGACGTCTGTTCTTTGCAGCATGACTTAGTTCTTGAAGAGTTTCCCCTGCACCAGTCTTTAATATCATCAGCCTGCTCACGATGAGGACGGCCTCTGACATTTGTTCTGCTCATTAGGCCAAACACCAATGACTTTCTTTCACTTGACATTCTAAAAGTATGTCCAAAGAGTTTTAATTTTCTTTGCATGACTTTTTGAAACAATCTGTTTTAGTTGTATCCTTCTGTACACTTTTTAATGTCTTATCTTCCGAGTCCAACCAACTCATAGAATTTTATGATAATACTGGCTTTCAAAAGTATTCTTCTCTCTGATTCATTTGTCATTATTCAAGTTTCACAACCATATAACACACTGCTGAAGATGCATGTGTTAAGAACGTTTAGTTTGGTTTTTAAGCTGATGTATCTACTCCTACTCTTCCAAATTTTGTCCATGGATTTTAGTGCTGTTAAAACATTTGCAGTCTAATTTTAATTTCTTTTTTACAGTTTAGATAATGTGATAATGAAGTAAACTGTTCCACATTCTCAAGTTTCTTTCTCTTTACAATGATCTTTTTTTCCAATCTCCCTTTCACTGAAACCCATTGTTTTTCTCTTTTCTATGTTCATCCTCAATCTTTATCTTTTCACTTCTCTATTTAGATTATGTATCATTTGCTCAAGTTTCATTTCGTCTTCAAGTTAATTTCATCTGCAAAGCACAGATGGTTGAATCTTATTCCACCAATGGAGATTCCTGTGTCCTCATTTCTAATTCTGTCCATCAATCTCTCCAGGTATGAAATGAAGATACTTGGTGATATTGGATCTGTTTCATGTCTTGTGCCTCTATTAATGGCAAACCAGACTCCACATCTGCCTCCTATCTTGACAGCCGCATGTGCATTCGTGTTGATTTCTTTCAATAGGTGAATTGCATGGCATCAATACTGTGTGATTCCAGTATAACCCAGATAATGTTTCGTTCAATGCTGTCGAAAGCTTTTTGAAAGTCCATGAAGCATGTAAATACTTTTTTATTCTTTTTCATACCTTTTCTGCGATGAGTCAAAAAGCTAATATTTAGATTGTATTGTACTCTTATCTTTTTGGAATCCTGCTTGTTCATCTGCCAGATGTTTTTCAATCTGGCTTTTTAGTCTTTCAGTTAGTATAATCCACTCAGCCAACCAGGCTGGCCTAGTTGGCCGAGTGGTTAGCTAATCTGCTCTCCAGCCAATAGGCTGTGTGTTCGAATCCCACCGTGGGCATGGATGTTTGTGATTGTCTGTGAAAATACTAGGTAGTAGTGGACAGTAGATGGTGTTGGTGTAGATGATGAGATTGAGTGGTGGAGACAGAGTTGTAGAGCAGGTGCCTTCCCTCGATGAGTCTTGGACTTCCTGGAGGTGTCAAATAATAAATATATAATCATCAAAACCTTACACAGGTGGCTTATCAGCACAATGGTTCTGTAATTATCGCATTCCCTTTTTTATGTAAGACTTATCTGCATTGACTTTTTCCATTCTTCTGGGGTGTGTCTGATCTTCCATGCTCCGTTGCAGATTTTGTGTATTACCCGTACAAGAGTATTGCCTCCATTTTTTATTATTTCTCCCATTATGCCATCATTTCCAGGACTTCTGTTGTTTTTTAATATTATTATTGCCTTTCTTACTTCATCTTCCAAGATATTGTTCTCAAAATCTGTCATTGGCAGTGATATTTCCTTTAACTCATTGGTTACATGTGTTAGTGTTTGATCAGTTTGTGTTTTATATAGGTTACTGCAATATTTCCATCTCTGTAAAATTTCTTCAATGTTCATTAAGGTCACGACTCTTTCATCCTTGATGGCTGTAAGTCTGGGTTGCCATTTTCTGTTGGTATTTCTGTTCAACTTATATACTTCTCTCGTCTTATATTCACCATGTTTCTCAATTTCCTTACATTGGTTTTCTAACAAATTGTTCTTGTCTGTCCTTGTGCTCTTCTCACCTCATTACACTTTTTTCTGTATTCTCTTTCTGCTGCTTCAGAGTTGTCATATTTCAGCCTCAATTTTCTTTTTTCTTGTACCAAGTTTAGGGTGTCTTGAGTAATCCATTTTTTTATTTATTTTTTATTTTTTAGGAATTGTTGCATTTACTGTTTTCAGTATTATTTCAGTTAGTTGTTCAACTTTTTTTGTGTCCTCGGTTTCTCCCAGGTCTTTTAATATTTTGTCCAGCGTTATTTTATATAAATTTCTGATATTGTCATCAGAGAGTTTTCCAATATTGGTTACCTTTAGGAGTCTGTTCCTTTGCATTGTTTTGAGTTTCAGGTTTAAGTTAGCGATCACCATACTGTGATCTGAGTCGACATCTGCTCCTTGAAAGGGTCTGCATTGTTGCACTGATGTAGTCCATCTTTTATTGATTAAGATCAGATCTATCACATTCTTAATTTTCCCATTTGGGGAGTGCCATGTCCATTTACGGTAATCTTTTTGTTGAAATCTAGTGTTACAGATTATTAATTTATTATCCACAGTAAATCCAGTAATCTTTCTCCCTGCTGATTTCTGTTTCCATGTCATATCTTCCCCATGACATGCTCTCATCCTGTATTATCACTTCTTATCTTTGCATTCCAGTCATAACGATGTCTTTTTTTTTGAAGTTTGATTAATTTCAGATTGAAGAGTTTCATAGAATTTGTCCACTTGCTTTTATGAATTATCACTTGTAGTGATATTTCATAAAAGTATATTTCAATATACTTGAATAACAGCTATGTTGAATGGTTGAGCACCGATTCTTGATGTTATGATCCTTTCATTTACAGGTCTGTATCCTAGTAGGGCGTCACATGCTTTATTAGTTAATAAGAATCCTACACCTGCCTCACGTTTTTTCTCGTACCCTGACCATACGATCTTAAATCCATTCATATCACCTGATAACATCCATCTCATTTCTGATAATCCAAGGATGTCACATCTATATCTTTTTAATTCCTCCCAAAGGAGTTGTAATTTTACAGCTGTCCACAGTATCAATTCCTTTTGTTAACTTGATTTTTTTTTCCTTCCTCAGTAGCATATTTTTTGACCCAACCCCCGATTTCTTGGTTGGGGATGTGAACCTTGTTTAACTGGACGATGTCTGAGTCACAATGAGTTTCCTATAGCTGTCCTTGGCATCGGATTTCAATTGTCTTTTGTTTTCCTGACAGTGCATTGACACTCAGCTGGCACACCCTATCACCCTGGAGAGGGGAGCTTGGGACACCAGGTTGCCAAATGCCATACTCGCAAAAATGAGCCTCTGTGTGTGTGTGGGGGGGGAGTTGTGTATGGGGAGCAGTATCCTGAAAGAGGAAAGTCACTAGTGGTGTGCCTTTGGAGTCCCCCTTTCCTTTAGTGTTACACAGTGATCAGCATTCATTTCAGACAAATTATGGCAACTACAACTGTGCTAGAAATAATTACTTTAATTTCCTGACATTTCAATCTTCATATTAAGGTAATCATCTGGAGTACACACACACACAGAGAGAGAGAGAGAGACAAGCTATATTATATTTCAAACAGTATTCCAAAGCGACAATGACTTGATCATCTGTTATTCTACTGGCCTGACCTCTAGTGGGGGAAGAAACTACATCAAAGCTATATTCTAGTTGCAACATCATCAGAAAACAAATTCATATAGATAATTTTATTACAGTAGAAGTGGTGTCCTGATTTAACACGAAAGTTGTTATATTTGAGTTAAGATCCTGGATTACTTAGTCCTATTTATAATTAACTCTTGGATGAAAAGGTTATGTGGGTAGAATATGTATGTGTCTTCCATATTCTCTGGATTTTTAGACCATCATTATTGTTAAGAGTAGTGGGGGGGGGGCTGATAGCGAAATTCCGATAGCCTGTGAAATTCTTATCCAACGACCCTAATCTTAACAATGATGATGGTCTGAAAATCCCAAGAATATGGAAGGGAGCTCATATTCTACTCGCATGACATTTTTGTCTAAGAATTAATTATAAATAGAACTGTAAATAATCCAGTTTTATTACAGCAATAGTTTTATTGCTGTAATAAAACTATCTATATGAATTTATTCTCTGATGATGTTATAAATAGAATATAGCTTTGATGTAGTTTTTTTTTTCTTCACTAGAGGTCAGGCCAGTAGAATAATTGTTGATCAAATCATTCTCTTTGACATACTGCTTGAAATGTAATATAACTTGTCTCTGTATATGTATGTGTATACTCCAGATGAGCTTAGTATGTAGGTCGAAACATTGGGAAATTAAAGTCATTATTTCTAACATGGTTGTAGTCTCTGTAATTTGTCTGAAATGAATGCCTCAGAAGTCTGTTTTAGGGTCATTGCTGTTTAACCTGTATTTTAATGATATAGGGAAAGACTTGATTGGGGATATTTAGTTGTTTGGAGATGATACAAAGTTGGGATGAACTATGAGAAGTAGAGCAGATGATGGTCTTATCAGACTTGAATAGGCTGAGTTGAATGGGCATGGGAGAGAGGATTCTAGTTCAATGTTGCAAAATGTGAAGTTATAAAATTTGGAAAACAAGGATGAGATGTAGAATTTCCTCTTGGTGAGGATATATTGGTGGAGGAAATAAGAGCTCTTGGGATGATGGTGGATATGAATATAAAATTTAGAGGACACATTGCCAAAATTTGAGGTCTGATAGCATCTAGAAGAAAGGAGATTCTGTTCTTTTGTATAAGGCCTTGATTAGGCCACATATGGAGTACTGTGCACATATTGGTCACCTGGTTTTCAAAAGATGAAGGGATGTTAGAAAGTTTCTGGTATCTGGAATGTTGAATATGAAGAAAGGTTGAGAAGTTGCAATTTACAGAGTCTAGTGGATAGAAGGAAGAGATGTGATATGATAGACATACAAGTTGATAGGGGTTTGTTATAGGATTAACAGCTAGCATTACCCCACTAATCTTGACCTTGCTGATAACTAATCATTGCTAATGACTTCAGTGATGTGATGTGAAGTCATTAGCCTCTATATATGAGTTGTCCTGTCCTGAAAATACTTGAGGCTCAAACTTTGTTTGTTTACACTTGGATAAAGGATTAAACCAAGAATATAATTTCTTGGCATCTTTAATTTTAAATAGTAATAGACAATAAAATAAACAAGTCAACAATTTTTATTTTTTGGGCTATAAATTAAGTTACATGAAGGTTTAGACATTTTGAACAAAATTAACAAATTATCCACAGTAAATGGAATAATATGTTATGGCTATTAATAGTAAAAAAAAAAAGACTAAGAATGTATACTATTTTATCAAAACCAATATATGGCAGTGAAGCATAGACATATATTTCATTACAGAAGAAATGAAATATATGAGAACAACAGCAGGTTATACAAGACTAGATAAAAAGAGAAATGAAGATGTAATGAAAGAACTAAACCAAACACCAATAATGGAAACCAGTGGCGCACTAAGGATTTAATCTTGGAGGGGGTTGAGCACTCGAGATTTAATCTTGGGGGGGGAAGTTGAGTAGACGATTTGAGAATACACACTACACATTGCATATGAGCTATGACTGAGCATAGCATCTGCAGTGATCGCCAATACATGATACCCATGATTTCCTCTGGCCTGGCTCGGACAAATGAAGTAGTGCCCGAGAACTACTTCATTTGCTTTGCTTTCACAGTAGCCAGGATTCCCGAGTGCTATAGGGTATTCCCACTTTAGGTGATTGCTAATTCATAAGTAGCATAGAAATAGAAGACACAACATAAATTAAGAAAATAATAATAATTTTAATTAGGAAAATTTTTTTGGAAATTTTTCTAGTGTTTTTTTTTCCTTTTTATTTTTTTTTGGGGGCCAGGGCCCCTTGGTCCCCTCCCTGGGTGCACCAATGATGGAAACCATAGAAAAATACAGAATCAAATGGAAAGAGCATCTAGAATGAATGGCATATGATAGAATACCTAGGAAGATGATGAATACAAATCAAAAGGTTGTAGAAACAGAGGCAGACTGATGAAATGCTTGACAGAGACCTAAAAATGCCACCTGGCCTATATGCATGAAAGGAAGAAGAATATCCTTTATCCAAGTGTAAGAAACAAACTTTGCACATGAAGTATCTTCATGACTCTGCTATTTGTATATAGAGGTTGATGACTTTGCATCAGTTGACTAAGTTTCCTATAATCCAAAGCACATGTCCTTTCAGAAGTGTATATTGCTATGTATTATGAGAATGGCTGCTACCCAGACTGGTTTTGATGTCACTTGAGGTGTCATCAGTGGGAGTCAGACCCAGAAGGGTAATAATACCAAGGTTGAATTAATGCTGAGTCATATGTTTTCCATATACAAGTGATAAAAAGGTTTGTCACCTTTGTATTAAAATACTCTGTATCAGAGTATATGCATTATGAGATACTAAGGAAATTGATGTGAAGTCACCAGCCCCTATATACAGGTAGCTTAGTTGTGAAGTGGCCCAGTTATGAAGGTACTTCATGTGTAAACTTTATTTACTTATGCTTGGATAAAGGATTAAACAAGAATATAATTTTGTAGCAGGTTTAATTTAATTAAACCTGCTACAAAATTAAATTAAACCTGCTATAAAATCATAGCAGGTTTAATTTAATTATTGTTGATATTGATTTCTTCGCACTAGTTCAGGATAGTATACAGGGGATTTGAAATTCAAACTGATCATCACTTTGTTTTAAGCAGGATAAAAATAAATATATTGAAAAGAAAAATATATGAGAAAGCTTTAAAAAGCATGAAAGTGAATCTGTTTTTATTGGTGATCTGTTGACTCCACTGAGCAAACATTATTCAAGAAAATAGGAAAGAATTTGAAAATGAGAAACATACTTCAAAGTCTCAGTGGCAAACTGATAACATTGATTCAGGTAGGAAGGCACGCGATGAAGGGGAAATTGCTAGCAGTGTATTAAAATCAGAACTATATGGTGGACATGAGATGAAAGAGGCAGTCCTGGAAAAGAAGAAAGTTCCTGCAAGTAAATTTGCAGATATCCTGAGAGAGCATGGAGAGAAATGTAATGGAACTAGCTTTTTGTAAAAGTAGCTAAACAAAAATAATGGGAAGACTTGGCATGAATATGGAAGACAAATATCATGAAAGTGTTACAGTAATAAGAATTATGAAGAAGCTTTGAAATTTGGGAAAGAGTATTATAAAAGAGATAAGAGATGATAAAGGTGATATAAAAGCTGCATATAAAAATATTCTTAATGTCTGGAATAATTACTTTGAAAGATTATTAAATGAAACACAAATTAACAGAACATTGTTAAAATATTCAAGAGGAATGCAATTAGGAGTACATAACAGTACTTGAGGTAGAAAATGCTGTCTGAAAGATGGAAAGGCCAGCTGGAGTAGATAATGTTCTACCTTAAATGCTCAAATATAGATATATTACATTCTTCATAAGGTGGTTAGAAGGTTAAATTTGGTGTTCAGAGATTGGAGTAGAGCACTCATGGTTTCCATCTGTTTAAAAGGAAAATAAAATGGAATGAATTACAGAGGAATTTCTGTGTTGAGTGCTCCAGATAAAATTTATGCAAGCATATTTGAGAAGAGACTGAGAAAAGAAACTGTGGAAGAGAAACTTGGAAAATAACAAGCTGGGTTCAGGCCAAATACAGGTTGGCAAATGGCTGAATCCTTTGAATATAACAAGCATCAATAGATTTGGAAAACACATAAAGCAATTCGCCAAGAGAAAAGCATTTCAAAATGCTACAATTATGTGGGTAAAATTCGGTGCAAAAATGAATGATGTTGGTAAGGCTATTAGAGCACAAAAGGGTAGGGTGAAAGAAATGATCATAGTGGCTGGAACAAATGATTCAAAAGGAGAAAAGTATGACATGAGAGAGGATGCGAAAAAATTACTGGAAGTGGCAAAAGAAAAGAGTGAGACAATTAAGATAGTGAGTCTGTTGCTGTGGTATGACAGAGTAGGAGAAGGAGGACTGAAATAGCAAATGACTTGATGTGTAGGTTATACTGGAGAAATGGTGGGGAATTTTTGTGGATGTGTTGAGCTAGTTTGATGAGCAAAAGGTCTTATACAAGAAGGATGGTTTGCATCTGAATGTATTTAGTATTCAGAGAATGGAAAAAGTGTTGTTGAATGAAGTGAAAGTGGATACGCAGAATCAGGGAAACTAGAGCTTTTTTTGGGGGGGGGGGTAAGCAGTTGAGTGGATATGCAGACATCAGTGAGGCAGTTGAGTGGATATGCAGACATCAGTGAGGCAGTTGAGTGTAAATTATGTATAATATTCCTAAGTTAGTACCACTCGAAACAAACCAGAATGGGATAGATAGTTAGTATAAAGCACCAGGATATAGTGGGCCTAAGGGGCTTTTGCACTTTACATACACTAATGTCAGGAGCATTTGGAACAAGCAGGAGGAATTTTTATCATTGGTTGGCTCATTCCGGTCAAAGGTTATTGGCATTAGTGAGACATGGCTAACAGAAGATGGTATAGTTAGTGGGATAGAATGTGAAGGGTATAGTTGTGTTCAGGGAGGATAGAGAGAAAAGAATAGGGGGGAGGAGTGTTATTGATGATAGCCAATGAACTACAACCAAAGAGAGTAGAAGTTCAACTCCAGGCCAGTGAAAACAGCACATTTGAAGCTATCTGGTGTGAGATTGAGGCCAGCAGAACAAAATATACAGTTGGATGCTGTAGACCAGGAGATGGAAAAGATGGAGATAGTATGCATCATAAAATATATACACGTTTACACAAGAATATTACTTAATTTGCCAAATATTATTGAAATATTTGGCAAATTAAATAATATTCTTGTGTAAACATGTATATATTTTATAATCCTAATGTCACAAGTATCTTTAAAGAATCGAATAGTATGCATCGGCAAATAGACTCAATGAGTGGGGGACAGGTAATTATTATGGAATATTTTAAACTATGAATTAAATGAAGAGGACAACTACAAAATATGTTGGAAGTTTTTTCACTTAGTTAGCGTTAGACTATAAATTATATATTTAGTTTAATCTTTTATCCAAGTGTAAGCAAACAAAGTTTGTGCCTGAAGTATCTTCAGGACTTGGGCAACTTGTGGTAAAGGTGGAATAATTTCTCATCACTTGCCTTAGTATCTCCCATAATGCAAAGCACTTCTCCTTGCAGACATGTATAATGCTATGCATTAAGGGAAGGGCCACTATCTAGACTAAAAAACTTTTAGTCTAACCAAGTGAAAAAACTTCCAACATCTTTCTCTAATTCAGAGTTATTTAATAATAAGGTGTGACACCGTTTGGCAACTCATATAGGTAAATATGACTTCTCCATTACTTCCACCTTGGTATCACCACCTCTTGGTCAGGCTCCCACTGATGAGACCTCAATAAAGGTCGAAACCAGTAGTGGCCCTTCCCTTAATGCATAGCATTATACATCTCCGCAAGGAGATGTGCGTTGCTTTATTCGAGATACCAAGGAAAGTGATGAGAAATTATTCCACCTTTACTATGAGTTGTCTCAGTCCTGAAGGCACAAAATTTGTTTGCTTATACTTGGATAAAAGATTAAACTAAATATATAATTTGCAACTATGAAATAGCTGAAGTACCACAGATTCTACCAGAAGAATTTATGTGGAGCATCTAAAGCTTGCAAAATGGAAAAAGCTACAGGTTAGGATGGAGTTATAGCTGAACTACTAAAAGCAGGTGATGAAATCATCTTCAAACTTTTAGTGAAACTATTTACTTTATGCCTGAAGAAAAATGATGTATCAAGAACACGGAAGAAACGCTACCCTAATTCTGATACATAAAAAAAAAAAGTGAGGTAGAAGACTTGGCAAACTACCGACTCGTCAATCTACTATCAGTGGTTTACGAAGCGTTTACAAAAGTCTTAGCTGATAGGTTTTGTATGACTCTGGACCTAGCACAATAAAAGAACAGGGCAGGCTTTCAAAGTGGCTTGAGAACAATGGACCATATTCAAGTAGTACAACAGATTATTGAATGGTGTAATGAATATCAGTTACCATTATGTGTTGGTTTTATTGATTATGAGAAAACCTTTGATTTAGTAGAAACTTGTACAATACTTAAAGCATTATGAAACCAATAAGTGGGGGAGCCATACGTCAGGACCATCAAATCAGCATACACCAATGCTGCAGCAGCAGCATTTCAATGGAAACATCTCTATTGTGGAAATACAGAGAGGTATAAGACAGGGTGACGGTCTCTCTGACATTATTCTCAGCATGCTTAGAAGAAATATTCAAACTTCTTGATTGGGAAAGGAAAGGTCTGAAAATAAATGGAAGATATTTAAGACATTTATGCTTTGCAGATGACATAGTTATTTTTTCTTCAACTGTGCATAAATTAGACTCATATCCAAGAATTCCAAATTGCTAGCAAAACAGCTGGACTAAAGATAAACCTAAAGAAGATCCAAGTTATGTTCTATAGTTATGTCCAACCAGAAATAATAAAAATCAGTAATGATGAAATTTATTTATTTCGTATCCAAACACAAGTAGTACAGTAGTAAGTAAGTGGTACAACATGATTTACAACAAATTAGGATACATTACAATGAGATTAGCTTAGATTTTGGTAGGTAAATTATACAGGGAATAATAATTAAATATGAAAAAAAGGAAACTATACATAACTTATACAATAAACATGGTCAGATGTTCCTCTAGTATCTTGCATAATCAACTGCTCTTTCTGTGCAGGATATAAGGTCCTCTTTTGCACAAGGCAATCGAAGAAAGGGACAAGAAAGGTGTTCCATGGACTGGGTTGTCTCACACTCACAATTGTCTGGGCCAGTGAGATAACCCCATTTGATGAGGTTTTGTTTGCAGCGTCCTGTCGTCCGGAGTCTGTTTTTAGGCTTTTCCAAGTATTCCAGTCCAAGCGGGCACCACGTGGAAGATGTTCGGCTGTTGGAATACCACTATTATTTTCAGGATATAGTGCAAGCCATTGTTGAAGTCTTGTCTCTGGGAGGTTTTTAGGTAGTTCAACAGTTGTCAGGAAGCTATGTCGGGATCTTAGTCTTTGGGACACTGAGGTCTGGCCGAACAGTGGGTAGCATTCATCATTCATTTGTCTGCTTCTTTCATCAGCTGAGAATGCAGATCTTCAAATTGAAGGAGGTACAATACTAGCCAAAGTATACAGGTCTTTTAGTGGTGTTGGTTTCAGGCATCCTGTAATTAAGCAGCAGCTTTCATTCAATGCTGGGTCAAGTTTTTCAGCATGGCAGGATCTGGACCATACTGGGCAGGCATATTCAGCAGAAGAATAGCAAAGGGCCAAGGCAAAAGATCTCAGTGTGCTAGGGTCTGCACCCCATTTGGAGGAAGTGAGCTTTTTTAGTATGTTATTTCTTGCATTCACTTTTGCCTTTGTTTTTTCTATGTGGGTTTTATATGAGGGGGGGGGGCACGATAGAGAGTCACACTGAGGTAGGTTGGTTTCCAGGATATAATGTTCTATATTAGAGCCTTCCCAAGAAATCTGTAGCTTCCTGTTGGCTTCCTTATTGTTTTTCAGGAGAAAAACAATAAGGAAGGAATTATTTCTCCTTCAACCAGGAGAAATAATTTTCTCCTGGTTGAAGGAGAAAATTAGTAAAGGAAAGGCTATGTAGTTGAGTTCAGATTTACAAATAATCTCAAAAGCATTTGAATGTGAGATTCTTATTTAAGTTTTGTTAATCTTGAAAATGCTTGTGATGAAGTGCCAATGAAAAAAAAAAATTGCCATGTAGTGAAAGTATCACTCTATATAAGAGCAGTTAAATAACTTGCAAATACAACATTTGTAAGGAAAATATATTAAAACCTGGTATATTCATATAAAAAATATTAAGCTTACTTTTTTTTATTCACACACACACACACACACACACACACACACATACATGCATACATACATAGATGCATGTATATTTAGTACTGATAACTAACATTGTCTGCTTATTATCACTTGATAAATCTGTCAAGTCTTTTTCATAAATTAAATTTTATGAAAAAGATTTTCATAAAATTTAATTATTTCATAAATAATTTCATAAATTGCGATATAAGATTTGATATGAAAATCAGTAATAAAAAATACTAAAACTATGGAAATAGTCAGGAAAAACAGAGAACACAAATTCTGTTCTTAGTAGTAAGCCTGTAGAAACAGGTTGCACGTTTTTGCTGTTTGATCAAAATTAGTTAAGATATAGAAAACTAATTTAGCAGACAATGGAATAAATAGGCTATTATGGCAAGAAACCAGTTGAATAAATTTATATGGAACAAGAGAAAAATCACTGAAAAGATCAAGATTGTATACAAGATTGTGTTTAAACCGGTTTTAACATAGACCAGAGAGCTATGCTAGAAATAACAGTTAATTAGACTGGAAAATACAGATATGAGAGTTGAAGATTATTGAGTGAGTTAGCTTAATGGCACAAATGGCAGGACTCTATTCAATGAAAGTTGAACCAGTATCATAAAAAGTCATTGACATTATTAATATCAATGACTTTTGATCTTTTGTGAGAAAGAGGGTGAGGAGTGGTTTCTTTGCATGGAGGGTGGTTGAACCATGGAATGCATTGCCTGATGGAGTGGTTAGAGTGAGAACGGTCAATGCGTGTAAGGAGTGGTGTGATAGACTTTGTGTTTCCTAGGAGGGACCTCCCTCGATGAGTCTTGATAGCCTTGTGTTTCTTAGAAAGGACCTCCTGCGATGAGTCTTTTGATTCCATGGAGGCCTGAATAATAATAATAATAATAATAATAATCAAAAATGTGTAAGCAGAGCTAATCTAAGATAATATAGTCATATAAACATGATAAGAAATAAAAATTAACTAATGTTTAAAGCTGAAATGGCATGAAAAAGATAGAGGAACAACTCAAATCGAGACCCTGCAAATTGAGACCAATTTGGAAGAAAACTATTGATAGGAAAGAAATAATGTTGTCTTGGACTATCATAATATCTAGTACATTTTTTGAGAAGATATACACCAGAAAATAATGACTTTTATGGAGTCAAGAACTCATTAAAGGAGATTACTCTAAATGTTACAATGCCTGTCATACATGTTAAATGTATTCAGTGCTTGCACTCGTTGCAAAAAACTTCTCTTTATGCATACTTTCTGTAACTTTATGCAGTTTCTATAAATTCTTATTTTTTGTTCTTTTTAATTTTTAATAAATTTTTTCCAAATATCGAATGGTAAACTCTTCTCCTGAAACAAGACCATATTGTAAGTTTTGGCCATGACCACAAGATATATTATCTATGTTCATTACTGCAGGGCTTTTCGTTCTTCTCTTTTCTGGTATTGCTCCTCCATACACAATTTTTTGATATCTTTCTAGTAATCTTGTTCCATTAAAATCAATTTCCTTTCTTTTAATGTTATATGGTTTTTCTTGTGGTGACATGCCACTTTCCTATTTTGCATTTTATGTTCTTCAAGCAGCTATTCACCACCATCCCTTTTATTCTTCTATAGCAGTCACTTCATTTGTAACTGATGCCCATTATCCCTATTCATTCTAATTACCTCGAACCTTAGGTGCTACTCTAAATATTGCTCAACTACCTTTCATGCATGACGGTAGTCCCTCCCCCATTTGCAGTGTTACTTACCCAAGGTCAACCCCATCCAAAAATAATAAATGGAAAATTTCAGAAATAAACAATTCATAAGTTTTAAATTGCATGCTGTTCTGAGTAGCATGATTAAATTTCGCATCGTACCACTTTGTCTCGCCTGGGATGTGAATCATCCTTTTGTCCAAGGTATCTATGCTGTACTGTATTATACACTGCCTGCCTGTTAGTAGCTGTCTCAGTTATCAGATTGACTATCGCAGCGCTTGTGTTCAAGTAATTATTATTATTATTTGTAACCTCCAGGTTGTCCAAAGACTCATCTAGGGAGGGCATCCACTCTACAACTCTGCTTCCACCACTCACAATCCACTAGCTGACCGCAAACTACACCAATGCCATCTACTGCTGACCACCACCACTAGTATTTCTACAGACAATCACAAACATCCATGCCCATGGCAGGATTTGAATCTGCAGCCTCTTGACTGGAGAGTGGACACTCTAACCACTCGGCCAGCCTGGCTGGCCGAGTGGTTAGCGTGTCCTTTAATTTATTTAATAATTTAATTAAATAATCCTTTAATTTATTTAATAATGGCCCCAAAGTGCAAGAGTAGTGATGCTGGCAATTTGGATATGCCAAAGAAAAGCCGTACAGTGCTTTCTTTAAGAGTGAAAAAGGTGAAAGTTTGCAACTTCATAAGAAAAGAAAACAATCATATGCTGAGGTTGCTAAGATCTATGTTAGGAACAAATCTTCTATCTGTGGGATTGTGAATAAGGAAAAAGAAATTGTGCTAGTTTTATTGTCTCACCTCAAACTGCAAAAGTTAGGCCACAGTGCATGACAAATGCTTAGTTAAGATGGAAAAGGTTTTAAATTTGTCGGTGGAAGACACGAACAGAACACGTGTTCCGATTGATGGCAATATGTTGCAGAAAGCATTGAGCCCGTATGAAGCCCTCAGCAAGAGATCCCCTGAAATGAGGTACAGTAAGCCAGTTACTGCATGTAAGAGATAGTTACACAGATTCAGAATAGGTTTAGATTGAAAAATATAAAAATTACTGGAGAGGCTGCATTTGCCAATGAAGTTGCTGCCACATTTCCGACAGAGTTAAAGAAGATTAAAGAGAAAGGAGACCATCCAATGCAAGTCTTCAATTGTGATGAAACCAGGCATCTTCTGGAAGATGCCCAATAGAATATACATTCATTAAAGTGCAAAGGAGGCATCAGGGCATAAAACATGAAAGGCAGATTAATTCTGGTACTATGTGGCAATGTTGCAGTGCATATGATGAAGCCTGCTGTAGTGCACAGAGAGAAGAATCCATGCACTCTCAAAAATTATCTGCTTGTGTTCTGGCAACATAATCTGAAAGTGTGAGTGATAGCCATTTTGCTTATGGAATGGTTCCACCAATGCTTTATCCCAGAAGTGAAAAAAATACTTGGAAGAAGAAGGGTTGGAATTTAAAGTCCTATTGATAATAGACAATGCACCTGGCCATCCTGAATCTGTTTGCAATGAAAATGTCGAGGTTGTATTTTTATCACCAAATACAACCTCATTGCTTCAGCCCTTAACCAGTGCATCATTTGGTTGTTGTCAAGACTACCAGGCATATTTGATTGTTGTCAAGACAACCATCTAATACCAGGCATACACCTGCCTATATTTGATGATTGCATTCAATCAGCAGTTGATGCAGATCCTATGGATAATGCAGTGCTTGAAATCATTCACTTTTGCTGACCCAATAACATTAATCAAAGCTTTTTTTTTTTAATTTAAAGAGGGTCAATAGAAGCCTATTAAACTTTTCGTAGGTATGTATAGGAAAAAAACATAGTATATGTGTGTGTGGGTGGGGTTTGGTACTATCCCTGGTTTCAGTCATCCACCGGAAATCTTGGAACGTATCACATGTGGATAAGGGGAGGGACTACTGTATTATTATTAGACACACATCCATAAGAAATAAAGAGTAGTAATTTCTATTATTGCAAATATTTTGGACATAAATTAATAGGGCGTTATCATTGCATCAGCAAATTAAGGTGGAAGCTAGAACAATTTATTATTATTATTATTATGTGACACCTCCAGGGAGTCCAGAGACTCATTGAGGGAGGGCACCTACTCTACAACTCTGTCTCCACCACTCAATTCACCAATTACAATGAACTGCAACCACACCAGTGCCATCTACCGCCAACCACCACTAGTATTTCCACAGACAATCGCAAACATCCATGCCCACGTCGAGATTCGAACCAGCAGCCTTTTGGCTCTAGAGCGAATACGCTAACTACACAACCAACC
Organism: Typopeltis vanoorti; assembly: GCF_054136105.1. Classification (NCBI taxonomy): domain Eukaryota; kingdom Metazoa; phylum Arthropoda; class Arachnida; order Uropygi; family Thelyphonidae; genus Typopeltis; species Typopeltis vanoorti. The sequence continues at coordinate 70,312,229 of NC_143564.1, read as the reverse complement.
AGGCTGGTAAGTAGCATTAATGCTATTTACCAGCTGGAATGCCACCATATGGGCAGTTACAAATTCAAATGAGATTACAATTAAGCCAAAACTAAAATTATAATGATTTGAAATACAAAAATTAATACAATTTAGATAAATAAAATGATGAATTATACAACATTATATTTTAAAAAAGGGGGAGGGAAGAGCTCACTATTGCCTGTCATTGCCATTTATGAAGATGACTCTCCCAAATCTTGGCAGTGAAAATCTATTGACAAGATTTGAGAGAGAGTTATAAAATTTCATGCGATAAATTAATTTATTTATCGAACTCGATTTTACAGGGGTTTTAGACCAAAATAATTTAGAAAAATTATGTAAGATTCCCTTGTCTGAATATTAATTAACTGTATTTTGTGTTAAATATTTGTGTTTAAAATATTTTGCAAAAAATTGGATTAAGTGAATTTTACATTAAATAAGCAATTAGAAGAGTGTGTCAGAATAGTTTGCAAAAACTTGTGAACAAATTAATTGCCCAAGGCATGGACTTTCAGCATGAAGACCAGAGTGACGTCACAGTGCCGATGGCTAATTATGGACATTTGAAGGTTGAGAACAAAGGGACAAGTAGCTTATTTAAGGGGGAGAGAGGCTTTTGGATCAGACGACTTTTACTGCTACTGGTGTTTCGGTTCCCCAAACGGCTGAGTAGAAGGAGGGAGAAGAGGCAATGATGCGATGTTTGTAACCAGAGGTTCATGCCCACCATTGGAGCTACATCGTCAGCAATTTCTCTAGGATGTTCCGGGAAGCTTCCAAGGAGTGACCAACAGCGTATGTCCCTTCGAATAGCTGGCCCTGATTCCTGCAAAAGGCTTGATGTCAGGTCAATGAATCAGCCAATAGTGTAACAAGAAAGATAGAGTACCAAAATATCTGAGTCAAGATCATGTCCTATGTAACGGGAAGGATTCAAGATATTCCGACTAAGGTATAGCTCATGGAAAGACTGCAAGCTTACTGAAAGAACTGTGAGTAAGCAAGTGATATTGTTATTATTTTCTTTGTAATTTAGATGAGTGAAAATTGTAAGTGTTACTCAAGGTCAATGGTAAAGTTTGTAAAATGTTGTATAGTAACAAGGCAGAACAAATGTATATGTAGTACTGGTGCAAGGAATATTTCCTGAAAGTAGTTATGTTAAGGAATGTGTGTTTCATAGTGTTATGTGTAAATGTTATGTAAACATAAAATGCGTATGCTCCAGTGTTATAATAATTTTGCTGAAGGTCAATGAATGTTAAGGGAGTTAGTCATTCCCAATGTGTTGTAATTTCAACTGTTAAGTTAGAATAAAATGTTTTGTTTAAGCAACAGTTCATCTCATCATTTTCCAGTGCACTATCTCAGATAAATTTCGTACCTGTGTGCATGAGTAGATTTAGAATAGCCATGACTTGCTGCATAGTTAAGAGGAATTTTGCTGAGACCTTACCTTTGTTCATACTCTTGTTATTCTTAGACTATATTAATTTTTCTAAACTGGCACAATCGTTAATAAAAATAAATTTGTTTGAAAGAATAGTCTAAGAAAATAATTAGACGACAGTCATATTTCCAGCATTAGCTAAACATAGAGCTAGCCTTATGTGGTAGGGGCATTGGGTAAGAAAGAAAGGGGGGGGGTAAAACTTTGGGATAGAAGGGATTAGCAAACAGAGAAAGTAAGGAAGGTCAGGGATTAATGAAATTAGGCAAAACTTTGTGAGTAGTATAAGATTTTACATAAGGTGCAGCTCAACAAGATTAGAAATTAAAATAACAAATAAGAGAGAAAATTTGACAGTGGTGCAGCTGAGAGAGTAAATTTTACAGTCAATTCTCATAAATGGCAATTGAAGGCAAAAGTGAGTTCCCCCCCCCCTTTTTTTTTTTTAATAAAATATGCTGTGTCATTCATAATTTTATTTATCTAAATTTTGTTATTTTTTGTGTTTCAAATCATTTTAATTTTAGTTTTGACTTTAATTGTAATCTCATTTGAATTTGTAACCACTTATATGGTGGCATTTTGGCACATAGCTCAGCTCTGTAACTAGGATTAATGTTCTTTGTTCTATCTTCACCTTGTGATTTGTTGATGCACTGATGATGGCCTATTAGCTTCTGGGTGAAATATTTGCAGTAATAAAAATTATGACTCCGTATTCTTTTGAATACATGTCTGATAATCTTTGCTGTGTCACAAGTGATATTGAAAACTTGTTTCATTATTATTATCATCATCATCTGACCTCCATGGAGTCAGACTCATCATAGGAGGTACACACTATTGCACACAATGCTCATCCAACCGTGCCTTAAACTGATTCAATGTGTCTACATTCATCACATATTTAGGCAATGCATTCCACTTACCAACTACTCTCCATGCAAAGAACCTTTTCACTCCTCTGCTCACACCCTCCTTATACAGTTTCCAGCAATGGCCTGCCTCTTGTTCTGCATCCCCCCCGCTCCCATTCTATGAAAAATCTCTTCCATGTCAACCTGATAACAACCCATAACTAGCTTATATGTCTGTCATATCCTTTCCTCCCTCTCTTTCCTCCTATTCATGAGGCTTTTCAACTTGCATTCTCAATCTGTCCTCGTACTCTGCATTCCAAAGTCCACCGACCATCTTTGTGAATCTCTGGACCCTTTCCAACATCAATCCCTGATACAACAGCATCATAACCCTCTCAATTTCTGCATGTCGGGCTCCTCTGCAATATTGCCATTATCTGATGTCACAGTCTTCACAACTTGTGCAGTGTGACACCTAAATTTCAGATCCTTGTCCACCATCATTCCTACATCTCATCTCCTCTACTTCCTTTAAAGTTTCCCCACCAAGTGTATACTTTACATCCCATCATTGCTTACCAAATTTCAAAACCTTACACTTTGCAATATTGAACTGACAGTTCCACTTAAATTCCCATTCATGCAATCTATTCAAGTCCTCCTTGAATAAGGCCATTACATTCGCTTGATTCTGCATTGCTATGTACAGTTTTGCATCATTTGCAAACAGCTGCATATCACTAGTTAAACCCATCCCAATATCATTTACATACAAATTGAACAGTGGTCCCAAAACTGACTCCTGCGATACACCACTAGTGACTTTCGTCTTTCGGGATACTGCACCCACATATACAACTTTCTGATACCTATCTGACAGCCAATCATTGATCTACCTCAGAAGTATGTTGTCCAATCCCATCTGTTTCAATTTATTTAACAGCTTGTAGTGTGGTAGTCTGCCAAAAGCCTTTGCAAAATTCAAGTACACCACTGTATATGCATTTTCAATGTCCAAGGTGTTTGTCACCTTGTTATAGCACATAAAAAGTTAGTAAAACATGATCTCCCTTTAACCCCATTTTGATAACCACAGAGAATACTGCTGTTATCAACCCAATTCTGTATCATACTTCTCACCAATCTCTCCAGCACCTTCACAACTCCAGATACACAGACTGGCCTATAATTTGAAGCTACAGCCTCATCACCACCTTTATGCAGTGGAACAATTTTACCCTCCTTCTACTCCCTTGGAACCTGTGCTGTTGAAAGACTTATTAAACAGACATACCAATGCTACTGCCAGTTCCCTGGAACATTCCCTTAAGACACATGGTAATATGTCTCTTATAAATTGATCACTGAATACCTCAACATTGTCTTATGCAGCAGTTACCATTCCACCATTTTCATCCATTAACCTCCCTACCGGCCAAGGTGGTTGAAATAGTGAGACCAAATTGTACTTCTTATCCATGTTATTCAATGGGTGTTACAGAATCGTATCCAGATTAGCCAGACGTCATGGCCGGTTGGGGAGTATCATCTTACCATGGTCATTCTTCCTTCTACACTGCCACATGTCTAAAAAAAACTGTCTAGGGTTTTTCATCACCTGATTTGCCAATATCTGCTCATACTGCACTTTTGTTTTCCTTACTGAGTTATTCTCCTATCTTGTTCTTTATACTCTTCGTGTAACTGATAATTACTATTATTCATCTTGAACTGCCTACAAAGTGCTTTCTTCGACATGTCGTGCTTAAGCCCCACATTCGTCCATTGTATACCTACCTTATTCAGCCTTTTAGCCTTGAGAATACATTCACACATTGATGCTGTTATGTATTTCTTTGTCAGTTCTCAAGCAGCATTATTTCCTTACTGCTCAACTCCTCATTCTATGCTTTATTTCCAAGCTGTCTCATAAGCTTGTCATAATCACTAGGCTTTTAATTACACATATATCCTTTTCTTTTCTGGGCCTATAGCAACATCCACCTGAATATGTCTTCCTGTCAACTTCCACATTACACATCACTGTCTCTTACCCATTGCCACTATTTTCCTCTTTCTTGTCTACCTTATATGGACATAATTCCCCAGCTATTAGCAGCACTCCCACTCCCTTCTTGTCCTTTCTATTCTCACAAAAAGTACTGTATTCTTCTATTTCCATTCCCATCAGAATATCATCTTCATTCATCCATGCTTCACTTATTCCTATGATTTTGGAGCGAATAAACTCAATAAGTGAAACCATTTCATCTCCCTTATTTCTGATACTTCTGCCATTTGTAAACAAACACAGTAATTCATTTTTAGGTCTATAACCAGTCCCATCCAAGCCACTTGTTGGTTGCGATTTCTCCCACCACACCTGTCCTTGCTTAATTACCTTTATCATCCACGTACCACATATATCTGCTTAGTCTCAACTTCCTCACCCATATCACAATATACTCCATCTTCATATACACATTCACTGCCACTTTTCCTATGCCATGCCTCCCTGTCCAGGCTCCCCAAGTTTCCCTGTTCCTCTTGCATTTCCATTCTCTCTCTCTGTCTCTCACACTACTACTGTTTTCATTACCAAGCACTTCTGTTTCTTCAATACCGCTGTCCTGATTTTTCACTTCATCTCTTGCACATATCACACACTGTGCTTCCATCCAGCAACACTTTCTCACTCACTTGAGAAAGTGTTGTTGGATGTTTTGCTAGCATACCATTCATGATTTTGACTATGTTGCAACTCATCATTGACATACTGTTGTCAGCGTATGTTGCCATAGTTGGCAACACACTGACAACCTTTCCTACTATACTGTTATCTTTCACTCTTCTCAACAACCTCCTGATATTTGCCCTCACATGCTCCTTATGTCCACTTAGATCATTTTTCCCAACAATCATCAGTAACTCTCTTGTTTGTTTCTTCCTCATGTACGACGCTTGAATTATCCTACTCATTCTCCCTCCTGGATAGCTGACCTTATGGACTCTCTCATTAACTAATCCTGTAGCTACGTACAAGGGTTGTTTGAAAAGTTTAGTAAATTTCAAATAGACGGTGAGTGACACAGTTCGTTCATTCATACCAGTGTCGGCACAGATCGTCTTTTTCATGACCCCTGCCAAACTTTTAGCCACGTGCGACACATAGTTCTCATTTGGCAAACATTTAAAATGACTGTGTTCGCATTTTTCATAAAAATGGAGAAAAACGAGTTTCGTGCAGTGATAAAACACTATTATTTGAAGTAGTGGATGGCCGCACGGCTCAAAGCCAAGTTAGATGCAGTTCATGGGGCTCTGCACCAGCATTAAAGATTATTTATTTTTCGATAAATGAGTTCGAATGTGGTCATAGGTCCATCAAAGATGAGGTGCACTCTGGATGCCCGACTGAGGTCACTGTGAAGGAAATGATTGACAAAATTCATGGTATCATTATGGAAGACTGCCGAATGAAAGTGCATGATTGCTGAGATTGTAATCATCTCAACTGAACAGGTGTATAATATCCTGCACGAAAAATTGTACATGAAAAAGCTGTGCACATGATTGGTACCGCAATTGTGACTGTCGATCCAAAATGCATGCGAAAAGATATTTCAACACAGTGTTTGGCGATGTTTAATCACAATTCGCAGGATTTTTTGTGTCGATTCGTGACTGTAGACGAAACTTGGATCCACCACTACACACTTGAGTCCAAGCAGCGGTCAAAACAGTGGATAGTGCCTGGTGAAGGAGCACCAAAAAAAGCGAAGACTGTTTTGTCGGCTGGGAAGGTGATGGCCACTGTTGTTTGCCAAGGAATTATCACGATAGCCTATTTGTAAAAGAATAAAACAATAACAGGAGTCTATGTGTCATTGTTGGACTGTTTAAAAGGAGACCCGAAGAAAAAAAATGGCCAAGATTGGTGCACAAAAAAGTGCTCTTTCATCAAGGCAATCACCATTCCACACATCGGCCATCAGAATGACAAAATTGCATGAATTGAGGTTTGAATTGGTTCCACATCCACCGTATTCTCCAGACTTGGCTCCATGTGACTTCTTGATCCCAAACTTAAAAATTTGGCTTGGTGGGAAAAAATTTTCTTTGAACGAGGATGTTATCAAGGCTGTCAATGACTGTTTTGCACAATTTGACAAATCCTACTTTTTTAGATGGAATGAAAACATTAGAGCTCGCTGTACCAAATGTGTAGACCTTGATGCAGACTATGTTGAGAAATAAAGGTGATTTTTTCCAAAAAAAATTATGTTTAACTTATATTTTTTTTCTGAACTTTTCAAACGACCCTCATATGCTATCCTGGAATCACTTGTCACCTCTTATTTTTCTTTTATTCTCTTCTCATGTATACTTTCATTAGTTTCTTTCCACTAAATGTCTACCATCATTCTGTATATTCCTCATTTCATTTTCATTTTCAATCACTGTTTCATCAAATCTTGCATTCCAACAATTTCATTCTGTCACTCCTGCAGTCTTGTTACCTCTTGTTCTGCTGCACCTTACTTCCTCATTCATACTTTCTTTCCCCCCATTATCACTAACTTTCACTTCCACATTTTTGCATTCTTTCACTCTCTCAGTTTCTCTAGCTTTCATTTCATTTCTGTTTCATTCATTTACACCATCTTCTATCTTTTCAGTCTGTTTCGCATTCATTGCCTCGTGGTCTAATAATAAATTGCACTTCCTACAACTCCATACTTTCTCTTGTCTCCCATTCATTCTCTCTCTCTTTCTCTCTCCACAAACACATCTCTTACGCTTTGCCATGCATACATACAGCGCCGGCTCCTAGTATTTTTCTTGTGTGTGTGTGTGCGATTAATGTTCGTCGCCTTTCTAAAAAAGTCCTGGACTTCCAAAAATAAAGAACTATTTTAGGTATATTTTCGTAAATTTTAATCAAAAATTGAAGTGATATAATCGGTCCAGGATACAATTTCAGAATTTATTTGTTCATTTCTGGGAAGATCTGAAGGGGCCCAAACGGAAGATGACGTACATTCATAATTATATGTACCATTTTGTACCATTTTTTAAAAAGTTGATCACAAAAGAAACGAAGATATTATGAAAGAATTAAACTAAGAACCAGTAATAGAAAAAATTAAAAAATATAAACATAAATGGATGGAACACGTTCAAAGTATGAAAACAGAAAGATTACCAAAACAAACCTTAAAGTACAAGCCATTAGGAAAAAGAAAACCAGGACGTCCTCTTAAATGATTCAACGATGACTTCTAAGGCCGGAACAGGCCATGCTAGGCCTAAATCCGTGATACGTATGATGATGATGATTTTGTACCATTCGTTATTCGTTTAAACTCTTCTCATATTTTTTGACATCTTTTAGGCGCCTTTTCTTCTGCAGCGCCTGTGTATATTACACACTTCACACACGCCACCAGCCGGGCCTGCATATGTATTACACTCACAATATCAAATCATTTTTAAAAAGTCTATGCTTTCATGCATTATTAATTTTTTCTCTCCCTCTCTCTAAACATTTTCAACCATACTATTTCCCCAAGCTGTCTTCTGAATCTGTCATGCTCTCCTGTCTTTTTACATTCTTGCCCTTTTCACTCTTTCAAATATTTTCCAAATAGTGTCCTTCAGTGGTGTTGTTATTAAAACCTTGTTGTTTATATTGTGTTTTCACTACTTGTTTGTTGCACTACTTCAGTGTCTAAAGATGGCATTCAAAGAGACGTACGTCAGTGGCACTGAGGACTTCTGTACAAAAGTCTAGCTCTGCCTTGGATTTTTCACAGTGGATGTGTTGCAGAAACTGCTATATGTATGCTCCGATGAATGTGAAGGATTACGGACTGTTTGTCTAAATGAGAAGAATGAAAATGTTGATGCATGTGAGATATGTCTAGATAGACTAGAGCGATTGGGAATGGAAGCAAATGTTGGGACCGTACCAGAAGAGCTTCGACAGGAGTTTGTGAAAATGAAAAGCGACTTTCATCTCCTGCAAGAGGAATTGGAAGTGCTCAGTAAGGGGGTACAGGATATGAAGACTGAGTTAAATGTGTTCAATAGAGAAATTAGGACTATGGAGATTACTTTAGCTGAAGTAACTAGAATAGGTTTAAGTAAGGGAGTCTTTGGTGAATGATGAATAGTATGGAAGTGATTGGGAGTCAGCAGAATGAAAGCACAAGAGGTCTAGAAGAAATGAGATGTGAAAGTGAGGGAGTAAGTAAAAGAGTATTGAAGGAAAGTAATGAAACTGGGAGAGTCATGCTGAATAGTGTAAAAAATGAGGCCATGAGTGATGCTTGTTTGAATGAAGTTATGAGTGGTATAATATATGGTGATTCAGTGATTAAGGGTATGGAGAGCGGTATGTCTGAGTGCTTGTCTGGTGGAACAATAGAGAGAGTGACTTTAGCAATAAAGAGAGGGCATGATGCAGAAAAGATAATAGCTATGCTGGGTACAAATGACCTGAGTGGTAATATTAATCGGGTAGCAAAAGATTTAAGAACATTGTTAAATATCATGAAGAAGAAAAGTGTCAAAGGGTGGATAGTGTATGAGCTGCCTCATTTTGACAATTATGAGTTAAGTAGACGAGCGATGATAATGAATGATATGATTGCAAGAATGAGCAAAAAAAAAAGATCTGGAATTTGTTGATGTCTGGAGTGTGTTTGAAGGCAAAAGACAGCTGTATGCAACAGATGGGTTGCATCTGAACAAGTCATAAGCGTTTGAAGAAGTTACTGTTTTCTGAACAAGTCGAAGTAATTGGGCTGGGAAACTAAAATTGAAAAGGTTAAGTGTAAGAGGGAGAAACCTATGCAGTGAATGTATATTTGTTGATCCTTTTTCGTGGAATTTGAAGAATAGAGTGGATAAAAATCGACATGGGACTACTGAAATTAGTAGAATGTATATCAGTTCTAAAGCTGGTACAAGAAATAAAGGGAATCTGCAATTTTTGTATACTAATACTAGAAGCATTCGAAATAAGAGGGGGAGAATTTTTGCCATTAGTCAGTGCAATCTCACCAAAAGTTGTAGGCATTAGTGAAACTTGACTGTCAGCAGAAGATGTGGTTACTGGAATTGAATGTGATGGGTACAGTATTTTCAGGAAGGATAGAGAAGATATAATGGGAGTGGGGGGAGGGAGGAGTACTGTTGATGATGAGGTGCAGCCAAAGAACGTAGTATATCAAGAGGACAGACATGTGAATGATAGTTCATTTGAGGCGGTCTGGTGTGAAATAGTGACCAACACAACCAAATATATAGTTGGTTGCTGCTATAGGTCAGGGGATACAGGGGATGATATTGAATCCATGCATCGGCAAATTAGTGCAATGAGTGCAGAGTTAGTGATTATTATGGGGGATTTTAATTATGGATATTAATTGGAAGGAGGAAATATCACATGGCAAAAAGGAAATGGAATTCATACACCTAAGAGATAATTACTTGAAACAGCACATAACTGAAGGGACTTGTGGTCTGAGAGTGTTGGATGTGGTCATAGGTTCAGAGGACATATGCCTAAGCAATGGGTCCTCGTTACCTCCAATTGGTGAGAGCAATCATGTGGTATTGATTTGGGAGGTTGCAAAATTTGTGGATTTCTCTCTTAAGAATGGATATATATATATGGAACTACAGGGTATGTAATTATAACATGCTTCGGAATGAGCTTACAGCCATCCCATGGCAGAACATATTGCAGGGGAAAGATGTTAGCAGTGCATGGGATAAAATCAGCAGGTAGTATCTGAGGAAGGCAATATCAGAACGTATTCCCATGGTCAGGAAGACAAGGTAGCATTAGATGGATGAGTAGTAGTATCAGGCTTGATCTGCTAAAAAAAGAAAATGTTATGGAGAATTTACAAGGAGAAAGGCGATCAGTACACCCGTGAGCAGTACAAGGCTCAAGCTAGGAAGGTTACCGGCTTAGTAAGAAAAGCTAAATCAGATTATGAGAAGACCTTAGCCAAGGAATAATCCCAAAGAGTTCTTCTACTATGTGGCAAGTAAAAGGAAGAATGACTTTTGAAGGATAACCTTAGTGGGTGCTGATGGTATTGAGGTGACCAATTCAGATGTAATAGTAGAGTTACTGAGTAATCACTTTTCAAAAGTCTATCACTCAAGTGAGGATATCTCTGTTAAATAACCAATTGAGAATTGAAGTTAATAAATCAGAGGTACTTAGTATTTTGCAGAATTTAAATGCAAACACTGCTGTAGGTTTAGATGGAATATCAGCTCAGGTGTTGCATGAATGTGCAAAGGAATTGTCAACACCTCTTATTTCATTATTTACGTTAAGTTTGAATTCTGGTATGGTCCCTAGAGAGAGAGTGGAAGGAAGGGAACGTGGTTCCTTTGAATAAAGGTGGCTCTAAGACTGTGGTAGATAATTACAGACCAAACACCATCTTGGGAGTGGTGGTAAAAGTATTGGCCTCTTACTTGGTTATTTAACTTAAGCTTGAACTCTGGTATGGTCCCTAGGGAGTGGAAGGCAAAGTTCCCTTGAATGAAGGTGGCTCTAAGACTGCCGTAGTTTAATTACAGACCATCTCGGGAGTAGTGGTAAAAGTATTGGAAAAGTTGGTTAAGGACAGAATTCAAGAATGGGTGGATCTGAATATGATACTCTGTAGGGCCAACATGGTTTTGTTAAAGGTCGATCCTGCCTTAGCAATTGATTAACTTTTTTATAATAGAATGACATCTGAGTTGGACAAGGGAAATGGCTGCACAGTGATACTACAGGATACTGCATGGAATACTGTTGCGCAAATTAGAGCAGATGGGGATGGGCTCATGGAGAGATACTAGAAAGTAGTGTATGGAGGAGCAGAGTCCAGGATGAGGTAGGTGACCATGGGTGTGTGCCTCAGGGCTCTGTGCTTGGGCCGTTATTGTTTACTTTGTACATAAGTGATATAGGCAATGGCTTGAAGGGAGATATTCAGTTGTTTGCTGATGATGCAAAGTTGGGTAGCACAATAAAAAATCAAGCTGATGTTGAGAGTTTGCAGGATGATTTAAATAAGCTGGTAAAATGGGCAAAAGATCATTTCAATGTGGAAAAGTGTAAAGTTATGCATTTTGGGATTAAAAGATTACCAGCTGTGTACCACATTGATGGAACAGCAGTACTCCAAGAGATTGATGAGACTTGGGGGTGTTGGTGGTTAGGGAGATGAAGTTCAGAGGGCACATTGCTAAGGTGTCCAGGATTGCACATAGGATTACTTGGTTATTGAAGAACACACTAACATCCAGAGATAAAGAGGTTATTATTCCCCTTTATATGGCATTGGTACTTCCACATTTGGATTACTGTGCTCAAGTCCGGTCACCTGGATTCCTTGGAGAGGGTTCAGAGGAGAGTGACTAATTTTTGGTGAGTGATGTAAAAAATGCTCTCCACATTGATAGATTGAAAGCTTGTGGATTGCAGAGGTTGGTTGATAGGCGGAGAAGAGGGGATATGATAGAAATATTTAAATTACTAAAAGGTTTTTATAAGATTGATGCAGGGGAAATATTCAACTGTGTGATAGTGATGGAAGAACAAGAGGTCATCCCTAGAAATTAAGGAAAAGTGTGGTTAACAAGGGTGTGAGAATTAGATTTTTTGCTTGGAGGGTGGTAAGTGGGTGGAATGCATTGCCTGACTAAGTTGTGAGTTCTTCATCTGTAAATGAATTCAAGAAGTGATATGATAGATATTGTTTTGATAGTTTGGTTCTCTTGCGATGAGTCTACTGACTTCATGGAGATACCCGTAATAATAATAATCTACAGGTGCCCCCCCCCCACACATTTCTCAGGTTAGGGACCATAGCAACCAGAAATCAGCAAAAAGCAAAACCTAGCCTTTATTGATCTTGCAGATGCATTTTGGTCACTGAAAAACATAACACAGTATATATTACTTGTGAATGTGTGTGAAAGCTAAATAACACACTAGGATATACAAAAGTATAGTAAAATGAACACAATGAATGCAAGTCAATTGAGAGAAGTGGTGCACAAAAGGTCAGTAATATATGGTGAAAGAGTGAGCTACTCAGCAAGTATAAGGATCATGATTATATTTGAAAGGGGTGAAAGAGCAAAATGGCGAAAAGTGGGGGAGCTGCTGTATTTGCTAAGCTTTTCTCCGTAGAGAGATGAGCTGTGATAAGTTAACCGGACTATTTTGTGTAGTTTTCATATATTCCACTTATTCCTTTCTACCTCTGCTAAGTGATGCCCATAAAATCACACTGCCAGATTGGGGGCACTACTGATAATTTTACAATAGCTTTCCTGGTTCTCTCACTAGATCTAGAACTAAATTTTCTTTCTTTTCATTACATACTGTTTCCATTAGCTGATCCTTTCTTCCAATCTGTTTTGCCATAATTAAAATCATTCATGATTACTTTATTCAAGAAGGTACATTGAGAATTACAAGTAATGGCAAGTATTACTTAAACAGGAGTTGAACCTAACTAGATCAGGAATATGAATGATAAGAATGGTAGAACAGGTCATACAGGCAATGCGATGAGGTGGGGCTTTTTGGTGATAGAGGCCATCTGGACCCAGTATATTGTTCTATTGTTTAGACCAGGGACCACAGGAGGAGTACTTTGAAGTGCATTGACATTTTAGCATAAATGACACATGGACAATCATTTTGTATGATTTAAACAATGTAAGTATAGATTGGAAGGAGAAAGAACCAAGAGGAGGTAGAGAAAATTTATAGAGCTTCTGAAGGATATAACTTAGATAATACTTGATGGAAAGGATGGTTGCTGTAAATCTGGATTTAATAAGGCTTTGTAGGATGTGTCCATCCTCAGAAGCTATGATAATGAGGTGTTCATTATGAATCCATTCAATGAGAAAATGTATCATGCAGCTCTGATTGACAATGGCTAGACATGTTGATAGCTTTGTCAAAAAGGGGGAAGGTACATATAACAGCAAGAAAAGATGTCATTTTAATTTCTTATAGTTTTTACTTTAAATTTACAGGGAATCAAAACTAGATAGAACATCTGTGGGTAGTTTGCACTTGGGGAATTTGTATTTAAATGTAATATTTTAGTATAGTTTGTTAGTATTCTTTGGGTAGTGTATTTAAATAATGGTGGCAGCTGCAGTTCAATATGTGTGTGTATATATATATATATATATCTATGTATGTGTGTATATTGCTTATTGCCAAGTCCTCCACCATTTAAGAATTACATTTTATACATCATACTACGGGATTTTGTGGTATACAGTACTTGTGGCATGTGTACATCCTCGCAGTTAGAAATGTGGCAGGTGAGAGACCAGAAAGTACATGTCTGTAAAATATAAAAAATACCAAGAACTTTGTGATTTAGAAATTAGGATAATGGACATTATTATTATTATTATTCGTGACACCTCCAAGGAGTCTGAAGACTCATCGCAAGAGGACACCCACTGTAAAACTCGCCATCTCCACTATTATACCAAACTTCTACTATCAAGCATCTACACCAATGCCATCTACTGCCCACAACCACCACAGCTAGTATTTTTTGTCTGTAAATTGCATGTGTTCTGAAGGGCTGATTTGTCTGTATGTGGAATGAAAAACCCGAGTTTCCGGGAGAAAAAATCCTGATACTTCCATATGAGATCAGCTAACTCACCTTCAATTGAAAAAGTCCATATAAAGATTCCTCCCATCATGACGGTAATCGAACTTAGGCCTTTTCTAATTGAAGGGCGCAACGTACCATCGTTCTTCCAATTGCACTACCGAGGTGCTAACAACAACATTATATCAAAAATGGATTAATACTGAGAGACAACTAGTGTGATTGAGTATAGTTGGTTTGAAAGATGGTGTTGATTAGGAAGATTAGGTAATTAAGAGTAGGTAGCTTGCAGAGAGAGGGGGGTGGGCACTGAAAGAAGTGGAATGTATGAAAAACGAGTTAAGAAGAGAATAGGAGACTGGAAACAGGGGAATTGTATTTATTTATTTTTATGTTGAGCCCATACACGAGAGGTTGTAGATCAATCTATATTATGTTAGTACCATGTATGGGTTGGGAAAGAAGGTACTTGTTGACATTAGATTTGAATGACTGTAGATTGTATTCCCTAGGGAACATAATATAGCGGTTGCAGGGACGAAGGAGGAGGAGGAGCTTAGTACTAAGTGGGGGAATTATTGATGCTATTTCGGATGAACATTTTCCATGGAAATATTTGTAGAAGACACATAGTGCAGAGACCAGTCGTCTGTGTGAAAGTGGGGGAGGGGAGTGAGTTGGTAAGAGATGGGTCATTAATAAGTCTGAATTGCTCTCCTCTGTATGGTGTTGAGCAATTTGAGGGAGCTTTTGGGGACCCACACCCCATATGTGGGAACAGTATTCGATGGTTGGGCAGATTTGTAGAAGGTTAATAGCTGTTTAGGGGTGAAGTAACGTCTTGAGCAAAAGAGAAATCCTAGTTTTTTTAGAAGCTGAGGATGCAATGGTTATGTGTTTATGCCAGGAGAGGCTTGATGTTAGAGTAATTCCAAGAAGAGAAATTTCAGATTGTCTGGAAATTTGGGTATTGTCAAAAATAATACTGGGAGAAACTGGTTCTTTTTTTTTTATGAGAAATGAGACAGTGTTGGGTTTTATTTGCATTGAAATTGATTAGGTTATCTGAACCCTGTTGGAGGATGGCTTGGAGGTCTGAATTAAGGGCAGTGGTGGTTGCTGATCTGTAGGTTGAGGCGAGTTGTCTGGAGTAAGGTTTATCAAAAGAAAGGGAGAGGAGTGCAACGTGCTGTCATCTGCAAAACTGTATTGGGTTGGAGGTTGGAGGTAATTGGGTTGAAGATAGACCAAAGGATGGTAGCCTGCTTAGTAAGCCCTTGTGCCAGTCCTTGTCAAACGTCTTGGAAATATCAAGTCCAATCACTTGAGATTCATCGAGCTTCTCCATGGCATTTGACCAGAGATGGGTGACGTGAGCAGATCTCCTATTGATCGGCAGCGACAGAATCCATACTGGTGGTCATTTATTACACAGGTAGCTTCAAGGTAGTGTAGGAGTTGGGAATTGATGATTTTTTCCATTACTTTAGACAGGACTGAGGTGAGCGAGATGGGATGGTAGTGACTTGTTGCCCTTTTTTGGGCAAAAAGTCACTGCCAGGAATGAGAGGAGGGTGAGGCAGTGCAGGAACCAGGGATCGAGAGATGACAGGTAATTGGGAAAATATGGAGCGAAAGTGTCAGAGGAGATAGGGTGAGGGATGCAGGTGAGCAAGAAGGGAACAGAGTGGAAAGAGGTGTGGAGATTCCATGATCTGTGGTGTGCAAGATAGAATTCCAGAGGAGTGTTTGCCTGGAGGAACGATAGTGACTATGGCAATTAAGCAAGGTGAAAGAGTGGATGAGATCATGATGATGGGTACCAATGACTTGAGAGGTGGTGAGAGATCTGAGGTTTATGCTTGAGGAATTTCTAAATCATGAAGTTCTTCCTATTTTCTATATTGAAGAAGACCAAGAGGGGAAAGATAGCGTATTGCCCAGGTATGATAATGCAGAGCTACCAAGAGGAGCATCAATAATGAATAGTATAATAGCCAGAATGTGTTAAAACAGAGGCTTAGATTATGTGGATGCTAAGAGAGCATTTGAGGACAGATAGGAATTGTATACAAGAGATGGCTTTCATTTGAATGAGGAAGGACATAGTCATTTGGAGAGAACGTTGTTCTCTGAATAAGTCAATGTATCGATGCAGGGAAACTAGAATTATCAGAGTGGATGGTAGCAGGGTTAGCCTCTTGTGAGAATAGTCAGTTGGGAGAAGAGAGAATACATCATTACACAATGCTAAATCCAGTGGAGTCTGGAGAGAATAACGATAGCTATAGAAATAGTGACAATGCATTGATTATTCTTTATACTAATGCCATGAGTATCTGGAATAAAGAATATGAATTAGTGGTGCTGATTGCCTCAGCCTGTCCAAAGATTATTGGGATCACTGAGACAAGGTTGAATGATGACTAACAGGAATAGAAGTAGCAGGGTATAGCATTTTTTGGCTGGATAAGAAGGGCAAATGTGGAATACTGCTTATGATAAATGGTGAGTTGTGTCCTCTCAGAGTGGAGAATTTGGAGGGCAATGGCGCAAATGGTTTTTAGAGCATATGGTGTGAGGTGGAAGTGGGCAGTACTGGATATTTAGTGGAATGTTGCTATAAACCAGTGAGCATAAAGAGTGAAGAGCAGGAGATGTTTAGACTGTTGAGCTTGGCCAATGCAAAATGAAAATGATTGTTATGGGAGATTTTAACCACAGCAGTATAAATTGGGAAGAGGAAACTATATGTAGTAATAGTAAGGGAATGAAATTTCTGGAATTCTTGAGGGACAAATGTCTTAGGCAACATATTAGAAGGAACACGAGGTTCAAGGGTTTTGGTCATGCCATCAGAAGATCTGATTATAACTGAGATGGCACCTCTTTCCCCAGTTGGAGAGAGTGTGAGAGTGACCATGTGGTTTTGACTTGGAAGATGAATAGACATGCAGGAGTATCATAGAGAAAGGAATGTATGTGGAATTATAAGGCATGTGATTATAATAATCCTAGAAATTAGCTTGAGGAAGTTCCATGGATGGATGAATTGGGTGAGATAATCACTACTTGGGAACTGGTGAAGGCATATTTATTAGCAGCAATGGCAAATTCTCGAGTGAAAAAGAGAACACCATTTGGTGTAAAGTGAATGACAAACAATATCAATATATATATATATGGGTATGAGTGTGTGTGGTTGTGTGTGTATATATATATGGGTATGAGTGTGTGTGGTTGTGTGTGTATATATATATGGGTATGAGTGTGTGTGGCTGTGTGTGTATATATATATGGGTATGAGTGTGTGTGGTTGTGTGTGTATATATATATGGGTATGAGTGTGTGTGTGTGTGTATATATATATGGGTATGAGTGTGTGTGTGTGTGTGTGTATATATATATGGGTATGAGTGTGTGTGTGTGTGTATATATATATGGGTATGAGTGTGTGTGTGTGTGTGTATATATATATATATGGGTATGAGTGTGTGTGTGTGTGTATATATATATGGGTATGAGTGTGTGTGTGTGTGTATATATATGGGTATGAGTGTGTGTGTGTGTGTGTGTGTGTATATATATATGGGTATGAGTGTGTGTGTATATATATATATATGGGCATGAGTGTGTGTGTATATATATATATATGGGTATGAGTGTGTGTGTGTATATATATATATATATGGGTATGAGTGTGTGTGTATATATATATATATATGGGTATGAGTGTGTGTGTATATATATATATATATATATGGGTATGAGTGTGTGTGTGTATATATATATATATATATATGGGTATGAGTGTGTGTGTATATATATATATATGGGTATGAGTGTGTGTGTGTATATATATATATATATATATGGGTATGAGTGTGTGTGTATATATATATATATATATATGGGTATGAGTGTGTGTGTATATATATATATATATATATGGGTATGAGTGTGTGTGTATATATATATATATATGGGTATGAGTGTGTGTGTGTGTATATATATGGGTATGAGTGTGTGTGTGTGTATATATGGGTATGAGTGTGTGTGTGTGTATATATGGGTATGAGTGTGTGTGTGTGTATATATGGGTATGAGTGTGTGTGTTTATATATGGGTATGAGTGTGTGTGTGTATATATATGGGTATGAGTGTGTGTGTGTATATATATGGGTATGAGTGTGTGTGTGTATATATATGGGTATGAGTGTGTGTGTGTATATATATGGGTATGAGTGTGTGTGTGTATATATATGGGTATGAGTGTGTGTGTGTGTATATATATGGGGATGAGTGTGTGTGTGTGTATATATGGGTATGAGTGTGTGTGTGTATATACAGGGTGTTCGGGATAAATTTGACAGTTTCGTAAGGAAAAAGAAAATCTTCTTTGTATCTATTAAATTTAATGAATTGACAAAAAAAACATTACAGGCAGAGTTAATTACAATACTATCAGCAAGATTTACTCAAAATAACCACCATTAGCATCGATCACAGCTTCAATTCTGCTTCGGAACCTCGAACAAGCTGATGCTACAGTCTCCCTGGGAAGGGCCGCAAAAACTGTTTTAATTTTATCCATTAACTGGGCTTTTGTATTACTGGCTGTGCGATTGGTGTCTTTTTCAACTGCGCCCCATACAAAATAATCCATGGGGTTAAGGTCTGGGGAGTTTGGAGGCCAAACATTTGGACTGGTGAAGTCGTAGAAATTTTCAGACAACCATTTTTGACTTTTCCCAGAGGTGTGGCAAGGGGCCGAATCCTGCTGCCATACATACGGCCTACCATTGGCTACCCTTGTTATCCAGGGCTTGACTACAGTTAGCAACTCCACGAACAAAGCCCGAATTCCAATGCCAGGGTTCTTCAACACCTGTTCCTGCAGATTTGCGAGGAATTCTGCTGTACGAACGCAATCAGATCGTCTGCTAGGGATCTTTCTTCTTGCTACATCCTCGTAGTCACCATTGCAAGTCTCTAGTTCATGCCTGATTGTTTTTACTGTATTCAGGGAGCATTGGGCAGCAGTCGTAATATCCTTATTTTGATGGCGGGCACGAATCATCATGATAGAAGTTATTCTCTTCCATGATTCAGGTGGGTTCCAGCTATCCATCCTTTCTGACATCTTGTATATGAATGAAGAAGGGTCCAAACTTTTAAATGAAGAGAAGTGTGTGTTAATACATGTAACTTACGGAAAAATATAATTAATTATAAATATGTCAAATTTATCCCAAACACCCTGTATATATATATATGGGTATGAGTGTATGTATATATATATATGGGTATATGTGTGTGTATATATATATATATATGGGTATGAGTGTGTGTGTGTGTGTGTGTATATATATGGGTATGAGTGTGTGTGTGTGTATATATATGGGTATGAGTGTGTGTGTATATATATATATGGGTATGAGTGTGTGTGTGTGTATATATATATATGAGTGTGTGTGTGTATATATATATGGGTATGAGTGTGTGTGTGTATATATATATATATGGGTATGAGTGTGTGTGTGTGTGTGTGTGTGTGTGTATATATATGGGTATGAGTGTGTGTGTGTGTGTATATATATATATATATATGGGTATGAGTGTGTGTGTGTATATACAGGGTGTTCGGGATAAATTTGACATATTTATAATTAATTATATTTTTCCGTAAGTTACATGTATTAACACACACTTCTCTTCATTTAAAAGGTTGGACCCTTCTTCATTCATATACAAGATGTCAGAAAGGATGGATAGCTGGAACCCACCTGAATCATGGAAGAGAATAACTTGTATCATGATGATTCGTGCCGGCCATCAAAATAAGGATATTTCGACTGCTGCCCAATGCTCCCTGAATACAGAAAAAACAATCAGGCATGAACTAGAGACTTGCAATGGTGACTACGAGGATGTAGCAAGAAGAAAGATCCCTAGCAGACGATCTGATTGCGTTCGTACAGCAGAATTCCTCGCAAATCTGCAGGAACAGGTGTTGAAGATCCCTGGCATTGGAATTCGGGCTTTGTCACGTGAAATGAATGTTGCAGCCTCTACTATGAAGCTTGCACTCAATGAAGACCTCCGCTACTACTCATACAAGCGCCGCAAAGGTCAGCTGCTTACAGAAAAGGCCCGTGAAAAACGTTTGATAAACGCGAAGAAACTTCTAAGCAAAGTGAAACATCCTGCGGAACCACAAACAATCTGGTTCTTTTCCGATGAGAAAAACTTTTGCCAGGATCAAAAACACAACACGCAGAATAACAGATGGCTTGCATACAGTACAAAGGACATTCCTCGTGTAATGCAGACTAAATTTCCCCAAACTGTGATGGTTTTCGGATGTGTATCCTCTGAAGGCAATGTGATGCCTCCGCATTTTTTCCAAGAGGGCCTCAGGTTGACTTCAGATGGCTACGTGGAGTTGCTAAACACTGTAGTCAAGCCCTGGATAACAAGGGTAGCCAATGGTAGGCCGTATGTATGGCAGCAGGATTCGGCCCCTTGCCACACCTCTGGGAAAAGTCAAAAATGGTTGTCTGAAAATTTCTACGACTTCACCAGTCCAAATGTTTGGCCTCCAAACTCCCCAGACCTTAACCCCATGGATTATTTTGTATGGGGCGCAGTTGAAAAAGACACCAATCGCACTTCCAGTAATACAAAAGCCCAGTTAATGGATAAAATTAAAACAATTTTTGCGGCCCTTCCCAGGGAGACTGTAGCATCAGCTTGTTCGAGGTTCCGAAGCAGGATTGAAGCTGTGATTGATGCTAATGGTGGTTATTTTGAGTAAATCTTGTTGATAGTATTGTAATTAACTCTGCCTGTAATGTTTTTTGTCAATTCATTAAATTTAATAGATACAAAGAAGATTTTCTTTTTCCTTACGAAACTGTCAAATTTATCCCGAACACCCTGTATATATATGGGTATGAGTGTGTGTATATATATATGGGTATGAGTGTGTGTGTGTGTGTGTGTGTGTATATATATATAGGTATGAGTGTGTGTGTGTGTGTGTGTGTGTGTGTGTATATATATAGGTATGAGTGTGTGTGTGTGTGTGTGTGTGTGTGTATATATATATGGGTATGAGTGTGTGTGTGTGTGTATATATATATGGGTATGGGTGTGTGTGTGTATATGTGTGTGTGTGTGTGTGTGTGTGTGTGTGTGTGTGTATGGGTGTGTGTGTGTGTGTGTGTATGTATGGGTGTGTGTGTTTGTGTATGTGTATGGGTGTGTGTGTGTATATATATGTGTATAGGTGTGTGTGTGTGTATATATATGTGTATGGGTGTGTGTGTGTATATATATGTGTATGGGTGTGTGTGTGTATATATATGTGTGTGTGTGTGTATATATATGTGTATGGGTGTGTGTGTGTGTATATATATGTGTATGGGTGTGTGTGTGTGTATATATACGTGTATGGGTGTGTGTGTGTGTATATATATATATGTGTGTGTGTGTGTGTGTGTGTGTGTATATGTGTATGGGTGTGTGTGTGTGTGTGTATATGTGTATGGGTGTGTGTGTGTGTGTATATGTGTATGGGTGTGTGTGTGTGTGTATGTTTATATATATATATGGGTGTATGTGTGTGTGTGTATATGTGTGTGTGTGTGTGTGTGTGTGGGTATATATGTGTGTGTGTGTGTGTGTGTGTGTATGTGTGTGTGTGTGTGTGTGTATATGTGTGTGTGTGTGTGTGTATATGTGTGTGTGTGTGTGTGTATATATGTGTGTGTGTGTATATATGTGTGTGTGTGTATATATGTGTGTGTGTGTATATATATGTGTATGGGTGTGTGTGTGTATATATGTGTATGGGTGTGGTTGTGTGTGTGTGTATGGGTGTGTGTGTGTGTGTGTGTATGTTTATATATATATGTGTGTGTGTGTGTATATATATATGTGTATATAAATTGTGTGTGTATATATACAGGGTGTTCGGGATAAATTTGACAGTTTCGTAAGGAAAAAGAAAATCTTCTTTGTATCTATTAAATTTAATGAATTGACAAAAAAACATTACAGGCAGAGTTAATTACAATACTATCAACAAGATTTACTCAAAATAACCACCATTAGCATCGATCACAGCTTCAATTCTGCTTCGGAACCTCGAACAAGCTGATGCTACAGTCTCCCTGGGAAGGGCCGCAAAAACTGTTTTAATTTTATCCATTAACTGGGCTTTTGTATTACTGGAAGTGCGACTGGTGTCTTTTTCAACTGCGCCCCATACAAAATAATCCATGGGGTTAAGGTCTGGGGAGTTTGGAGGCCAAACATTTGGACTGGTGAAGTCGTAGAAATTTTCAGACAACCATTTTTGACTTTTCCCAGAGGTGTGGCAAGGGGCCGAATCCTGCTGCCAATACATACGGCCTACCATTGGCTACCCTTGTTATCCAGGGCTTGACTACAGTTAGCAACTCCACGAACAAAACCCGAATTCCAATGCCAGGGTTCTTCAACACCTGTTCCTGCAGATTTGCGAGGAATTCTGCTGTACGAACGCAATCAGATCGTCTGCTAGGGATCTTTCTTCTTGCTACATCCTCGTAGTCACCATTGCAAGTCTCTAGTTCATGCCTGATTGTTTTTACTGTATTCAGGGAGCATTGGGCAGCAGTCGTAATATCCTTATTTTGATGGCGGGCACGAATCATCATGATACAAGTTATTCTCTTCCATGATTCAGGTGGGTTCCAGCTATCCATCCTTTCTGACATCTTGTATATGAATGAAGAAGGGTCCAAACTTTTAAATGAAGAGAAGTGTGTGTTAATACATGTAACTTACGGAAAAATATAATTAATTATAAATATGTCAAATTTATCCCGAACACCCTGTATACATGTACAGGGTGTTCGGGATAAATTTGACATATTTATAATTAATTATATTTTCCGTAAGCTACATGTATTAACACACACTTCTCTTCATTTAAAAGTTTGGACCCTTCTTCATTCATATACAAGATGTCAGAAAGGATGGATAGCTGGAACCCACCTGAATCATGGAAGAGAATAACTTGTATCATGATGATTCGTGCCCGCCATCAAAATAAGGATATTACGACTGCTGCCCAATGCTCCCTGAATACAGTAAAAACAATCAGGCATGAACTAGAGACTTGCAATGGTGACTACGAGGATGTAGCAAGAAGAAAGATCCCTAGCAGACGATCTGATTGCGTTCGTACAGAAGAATTCCTCGCAAATCTGCAGGAACAGGTGTTGAAGAACCCTGGCATTGGAATTCGGGCTTTGTTCGTGGAGTTGCTAACTGTAGTCAAGCCCTGGATAACAAGGGTAGCCAATGGTAGGCCGTATGTATGGCAGCAGGATTCGGCCCCTTGCCACACCTCTGGGAAAAGTCAAAAATGGTTGTCTGAAAATTTCTGCGACTTCACCAGTCCAAATGTTTGGCCTCCAAACTCCCCAGACCTTAACCCCATGGATTATTTTGTATGGGGCGCAGTTGAAAAAGACACCAATCGCACTTCCAGTAATACAAAAGCCAAGTTAATGGATAAAATTAAAACAGTTTTTGCGGCCCTTCCCAGGGAGACTGGAGCATCAGCTTGTTCGAGGTTCCGAAGCAGAATTGAAGCTGTGATCGATGCTAATGGTGGTTATTTTGAGTAAATCTTGTTGATAGTATTGTAATTAACTCTGCCTGTAATGTTTTTTTGTCAATTCATTAAATTTAATAGATACAAAGAAGATTTTCTTTTTCCTTACGAAACTGTCAAATTTATCCCGAACACCCTGTATATGTGTGTGTATATACAGGGTGTTCGGGATAAATTTGACATATTTATAATTAATTATATTTTTCCGTAAGTTACATGTATTAACACACACTTCTCTTCATTTAAAAGTTTGGACCCTTCTTCATTCATGTACAAGATGTCAGAAAGGATGGATAGCTGGAACCCACCTGAATCATGGAAGAGAATAACTTGTATCATGATGATTCGTGCCCGCCATCAAAATAAGGATATTACGACTGCTGCCCAATGCTCCCTGAATACAGTAAACACAATCAGGCATGAACTAGAGACTTGCAATGGTGACTACGAGGATGTAGCAAGAAAGATCCCTAGCAGACGATCTGATTGCGTTCGTACAGCAGAATTCCTCGCAAATCTGCAGGAACAGGTGTTGAAGAACCCTGGCATTGGAATTCGGGCTTTGTTCGTGGAGTTGCTAACTGTAGTCAAGCCCTGGATAACGAGGGTAGCCAATGGTAGGCCGTATGTATGGCAGCAGGATTCGGCCCCTTGCCACACCTCTGGGAAAAGTCAAAAATGGTTGTCTGAAAATTTCTACGACTTCACCAGTCCAAATGTTTGGCCTCCAAACTCCCCAGACCTTAACCCCATGGATTATTTTGTATGGGGCGCAGTTGAAAAAGACACCAATCGCACTTCCAGTAATACAAAAGCCCAGTTAATGGATAAAATTAAAACAGTTTTTGCGGCCCTTCCCAGGGAGACTGTAGCATCAGCTTGTTCGAGGTTCCGAAGCAGAATTGAAGCTGTGATCGATGCTAATGGTGGTTATTTTGAGTAAATCTTGTTGATAGTATTGTAATTAACTCTGCCTGTAATGTTTTTTTGTCAATTCATTAAATTTAATAGATACAAAGAAGATTTTCTTTTTCCTTACGAAACTGTCAAATTTATCCCGAACACCCTGTATATGTGTATGGCTGTGTGTGTGTGTATATATATGTGTATGGCTGTGTGTGTGTGTATATATATGTGTATGGCTGTGTGTGTGTGTATATATATGTGTATGGCTGTGTGTGTGTGTATATATATGTGTATGGCTGTGTGTGTGTGTATATATATGTGTATGGCTGTGTGTGTGTGTATATATATATGTGTATGGCTGTGTGTGTGTGTGTGTATATATATATGTGTATGGCTGTGTGTGTGTGTCTATATATATATATGTGTATGGCTGTGTGTGTGTGTGTATATATATATGTGTATGGCTGTGTGTGTGTGTGTATATATATATGTGTATGGCTGTGTGTGTGTGTGTATATATATATGTGTATGGCTGTGTGTGTGTGTATATATATATATATGTGTATGGCTGTGTGTGTGTATATATATGTGTATGGCTGTGTGTGTGAGTATATACAGGGTGTTCGGGATAAATTTGACATATTTATAATTAATTATATTTTTCCGTAAGTTACATGTATTAACACACACTTCTCTTCATTTAAAAGTTTGGACCCTTCTTCATTCATATACAAGATGTCAGAAAGGATGGATAGCTGGAACCCACCTGAATCATGGAAGAGAATAACTTGTATCATGATGATTCGTGCCCGCCATCAAAATAAGGATATTACGACTGCTGCCCAATGCTCCCTGAATACAGTAAAAACAATCAGGCATGAACTAAAGACTTGCAATGGTGACTACGAGGATGTAACAAGAAGAAAGATCCCTAGCAGACGATCTGATTGCGTTCGTACAGCAGAATTCCTCGCAAATCTGCAGGAACAGGTGTTGAAGAACCCTGGCATTGGAATTCGGGCTTTGTTCGTGGAGTTGCTAACTGTAGTCAAGCCCTGGATAACAAGGGTAGCCAATGGTAGGCCGTATGTATGGCAGCAGGATTCGGCCCCTTGCTACACCTCTGGGAAAAGTCAAAAATGGTTGTCTGAAAATTTCTACGACTTCACCAGTCCAAATGTTTGGTTTCCAAACTCCCCAGACCTTAACCCCATGGATTATTTTGTATGGGGCGCAGTTGAAAAAGACACCAATCGCACTTCCAGTAATACAAAAGCCCAGTTAGTGGATAAAATTAAAACAGTTTTTGCAGCCCTTCCCAGGGAGACTGTAGCATCAGCTTGTTCGAGGTTCCGAAGCAGAATTGAAGCTGTGATTGATGCTAATGGTGGTTATTTTGAGTAAATCTTGTTGATAGTATTGTAATTAACTCTGCCTGTAATGTTTTTTTGTCAATTCATTAAATTTAATAGATACAAAGAAGATTTTCTTTTTCCTTACGAAACTGTCAAATTTATCCCGAACACCCTGTATATGTGTATGGGTGTGCGTGCGTGTGTGTATTTGTGTATGGGTGTGTGTGTGTGTGTGTATATATATGTGTATGGGTGTGTGTGTGTGTGTGTGTATGTGTATGGGTGTGTGTGCGTGTATATATGTGTATGGGTGTGTGTGCGTGTATATATGTGTATGGGTGTGTGTGCGTGTATATATGTGTATGGGTGTGTGTGTATATGTATGTGTATGGGTGTGTGTGTGTATATATATATGTGTATGGGTGTGCATGTGTGTATGGGTGTGTGTGTATGTGTATGGGTGTGCATGTGTGTGTGTCTATATGTGTGTGGGTGTGCATGTGTGTGTGTCTATATGTGTGTGGGTGTGCATGTGTGTGTATGTCTATATGTGTGTGGGTGTGCATGTGTGTGTGTGTCTATATGTGTGTGGGTGTGCATGTGTGTGTGTCTATCTGTGTGTATGGGTGTGGGTGTGTGTGTCTATATGTGTGTATGGGTGTGGGTGTGTGTTTATACATATGGGTGTGGGTGTGTGTTTATATATGTGTGTGTGGGTGTGTGTTTATATATGTGTGTATGGGTGTGTGTTTATATATGTGTGTGTGGGTGTGGGTGTTTATATATGTGTATGGGTGTGGGTGTTTATATATGTGTGTGTGGGTGGGTGTTTATGTGTGTGTGTGTGTTTATATGTGTGTATGGGGGTGTGTGTGTGTGTTTATATGTGTGTATGGGGTGTGTGTGTGTTTATGTGTGTGTATGGGTGTGTGTGTGTGTGTTTATATGGGTGTGTATGTGTGTGTTTATATATGTGTGTATGGGGGTGTGTGTGTTTATATATGTGTGTATGGGGGGGGGTGTTTATATATGTGTGTATGGGGGGGGGGTGTTTATATATGTGTGTATGGGGGTGTGTGTGTTTATATATGTGTGTATGGGGGGTCTGTGTGTTTATATATGTGTGTATGGGGGTGTGTGTGTTTATATATGTGTGTGTATGGGGGTGTGTGTGTTTATATATGTGTGTATGCGTGTGTGTGTGTTTATATATGAGTGTATGGGGGTGTGTGTGTTTATATATGAGTGTATGGGGGTGTGTGTTTATATATGAGTGTATGGGGGTGTGTGTGTTTATATATGTGTGTATGCGTGTGTGTGTGTTTATATATGAGTGTATGGGGGTGTGTGTGTTTATATATGAGTGTATGGGGGTGTGTGTGTTTATATATGAGTGTATGGGGGTGTGTGTGTTTATATATGTGTGTGTGTGTGTGTGTGTGTTTATATATGTGTGTGTGTGTGTGTGTTTATAAATGTGTGTATGGGGTGTGTTTGTGTGTGTTTATATGTGTGTGTATGGGGGGTGTGTGTGTGTTTATATATGTGTGTATGGGGTGTGTTTGTGTGTGTTTATATGTGTGTGTATGGGTGTGTGTGTGTGTGTGTGTTTATATATGTGTGTATGTTTATATATATGTGTATGGGTGTGTGTGTGTGCATATATATATGTGTATGTGTGTGTGTATATGTATGAGTATGGGTGTATGTGTGTGTGTATATGTATGAGTATGGGTGTATGTGTGTGTGCATATGTATGAGTATGGGTGTATGTGTGTGTGTATATGTATGAGTATGGGTGTATGTGTGTGTATATGTATGAGTATGGGTGTATGTGTGTGTGTGTATATGTATGAGTATGGGTGTATGTGTGTGTTTGTGTATGTATGAGTATGGGTGTATGTGTGTGTGTGTGTATATGTATGAGTATGGGTGTGTGTGTGTGTATGAGTATGGGTGTATGTGTGTGTGTGTGTATATGTATGAGTATGGGTGTGTGTGTGTATGTGTGTATATATATATATATGTATGTGTATGGGTGTATGTGTGTGTATATATATATATGTATGTGTATGGGTGTATGTGTGTGTGTATATGTATGAGTATGGGTGTATGTGTGTGTATATGTATGAGTATGGGTGTATGTGTGTGCATATGTATGAGTATGGGTGTGTGTGTATGTGTATATATATATATATATGTATGGGTGTATGTGTGTGTGTATATGTATGAGTATGGGTGTATGTGTGTGTGTATATGTATGAGTATGGGTGTATGTGTGTGTGTATATGTATGAGTATGGGTGTATGTGTGTGTGTATATGTATGAGTATGGGTGTATGTGTGTGTGTGTATATGTATGAGTATGGGTGTATGTATGTGTGTGTATATGTATGAGTATGGGTGTATGTATGTGTGTGTATATGTATGAGTATGGGTGTGTGTATATGTATGAGTATGGGTGTATGTGTGTGTGTGTGTATATGTATGAGTATGGGTGTATGTGTGTGTGTGTGTATATGTATGAGTATGGGTGTATGTGTGTGTGTGTGTATATATATGAGTATGGGTGTGTGTGTATGTGTATATATATGTATATATATGTATGGGTGTATGTGTGTGTGTATATGTATGAGTATGGGTGTATGTGTGTGTGTATATGTATGAGTATGGGTGTGTGTGTGTGCGTGTGTATATGTATGAGTATGGGTGTGTGTGTGCGTGTGTATATGTATGAGTATGGGTGTGTGTGTGCGTGTGTATATGTATGAGTATGGGTGTGTGTGTGCGTGTGTATATGTATGAGTATGAGTGTGTGTGTGCGTGTGTATATGTATGAGTGTGTGTGTGCGTGTGTATATGTATGAGTGTGCGTGTGTATATGTATGAGTGTGTGTGTGCGTGTGTATATGTATGAGTGTGTGTGCGTGTGTATATGTATGAGTGTGTGTGTGCGTGTGTATATGTATGAGTATGGGTGCGTGTGTATATGTATGAGTATGGGTGCGTGTGTATATGTATGAGTATGGGTGTGTGTGCGTGTGTATATGTATGAGTATGGGTGTATGTGTATGAGTATGGGTGTATGTGTATGAGTATGGGTGTATATGTATGAGTATGGGTGTATATGTATGAGTATGGGTGTATATGTATGAGTATGGGTGTATATGTATGAGTTTGGGTGTATGTGCGTGTGTATATGTATGAGTGTGTGTGTGTGTGTGTGTGTGTGTGTATATGTATGAGTGTGTGTGTATATATATGTGTATTGGTGTGTGTGTGTGTATATATGTCAAAGGGTGTGTGTGTGTTTATATATATGTGTATGGGTGTGTGTGTGTGTTTATATGTGAGTGTATGTATATGTGTGCATGTATATTTATGTATAACTAACCTAGACAAGCATTGCTAACCACCATCCTTATCTTAACAGATTAAATGGATTCTAATCTGTGATTGTAGATAGATATGATGATTGTGATTTGTAGGTAGATATGAGTTGGGAGATTTCTTGTTGATTAAGAATTACAGAAACCATACCGGTTGTTGACTTGGCAGGTTACCAGTTAATCACATTGGAGTGAATGGTTTATTCACTGCTCATTTTGGCATGTTTTGTAGAATTGTTTTTAACTTGGCAGACAAAACTTGTGAACTATATGACATCATTGCTTGACCTCATTACCAATCAGCACATAAAATAAGCAAATGGCACCAAATATTTGAGCAAGAATACAAAAAAAAAAATATATTTAAAATGTTGTGTGCTTAAGGTTATTTACATCTGTAATATGAATATCAGTGAATCAGATTGCATATCGGATCCCAATGTTTTTCCACTTGTGTACTCCTTTTAAACCCATTTCTATAAATTTTACCCCTTGTTTTTAAAATAGCTTTTTAAATATGGACATTTATTGTTCCATAACGAACGTTTTGCATTTTGTTTACTTGTTTTTCTGCCATTACTGATTATTTTTCATAACCCCTGAATGGCCAGCATGTACTCCTGGGGGTACGCATACCTCCGTTTTGGAACCGATGCTCTAAAGGATCGATATATGCCAAAGTGATGACAATTTATCACTTACACTTTGAATGTTATGTTTAAAATTTGGATTACTAGTGTATTTATTAATTTTCTTCCTATCCTCCCTTTCCTTAAGAAAATATTGCCTATATCCCACATATATGTATACTTGCTTAGTCAATTTGAATTTTATTTTGATTACGTACAGGGTTGTTAGACATCACAGTATGGTCAAACTCACAAAAGTTTGGCATCCAATATCCTGCAACCCCAACATTAACATAATATATCCTCCAATTGCAAATATTAAAACTTTAAATTATTAGAAATTTAGACATTGGATATGTCTGGTACCCCATTGCTGCTGCTGTTCACATTAGTAACATTTGTTATTGGTAGTAGACTGTATATGCATATTTTTTGTGACATCAGGAAAATATGATAGAAGATGATTTTCAAAAAAAAAGAAAAGAAATATTGCAGAAATCTTTGGTATTTTTCATTAGCTACTGAAAGTGAAATACTATAGCAACTGAGTATGCAAAACATTTCACTGTAATTTTTGTATTGATGAGTTTCATAATTCTTGCTTTTGTTTTGTAACTTGGATAACATTGACTCTAGGTGCCAACTTTAAATAAGTTTAAGTGTATATGTAGATATTAGCTAAATTGCTGAATAAGCTTTTTTTTTTCTTCTTCATAATGTAAACTGCCTATGACTAAGACCTTATTTGAAAGAGTTTATTTTAACTTTCATGGCTTTAGTCCCAGTCCACCAGAGGGATCAAGTTCAAGAAATGTGTCTAAACTGATGACACTGTCACAGAAAATTAGTTATTCTCCTGGCTTCCTTGTTCACAGTGCCTTGGCATTATCAGTTTTAGTTAAACCTTTGTGGACTTGGAGATGGAGAGCAGGTGAGTTTTAAAACAAGAAAGCTATTTTTTTAAGATGTTTTTCCATATTTGTATGTGTTATATCATTTAAAATTTAAATGTTACTTAAATATTAATGCATTGCTTTTTTCATGCATGAAAATTCCCTTACTAACTTATTAATTTTCACCTGCTATAAATTCTGCATCATTCCAATTTTTATGTTTTTATATATTGTGAAGGTATTATTTTCTTTATATTATACTATTATCTATATAATTTTAAGTAGAATAACTAATGAAAAAATGCATATAAAAAAAATTATAAGATCAGGGCCATCGCCAGATTAGATTGAGCCCTGAGACAAACAATTAAATATCGCCCCTGATGGATTATAAAACAAAATTATAAGAAATCTTCAATTGCTATTTTGTTTTTATTACAAGGAAAACATTAATGCAAAATAATTACATAATAATAATATTAAATGTTTGCTCTATGGGGATATCTCACAATAAAACTGTTTATAAGCTTTATTTAAATTAAGGGGATATTAAATCCCACATTGTTTTAAAACCGAATAAGAAACTCAAAGATTAGAATCAGAGAGTTTCATGCTGAATATAGTATAATAAACTATAAAAGTATCGGCGACTACTAGCGTGAGCTAATGCAAGTAGTCCAAGTACTTAGTACAAACTCGGGCAACTCGCAGCAAAGGTGGTAAAGTTCTGATCGCTATTCTTGGTATTTTCCATAATGTAAAACATTTCCTAGGAAATGTGTGCTGTTATTACATTATGGTGGGAGGTCACTACCCAGACTGGTTTCAGCCTTTATTGAGGCTTCGACAGTGAGTAGCTAGACCAAATTAATACCAAAGGGTAGCGAAAAGAAGTTATATACTCTGCTATACAAGTTGTCAAAAAGGTGCACCCATTAAGTTACTTAAATATAAAGAGCCAATAGGCTTCATTTCGGCGATATAAACATTATTTAAATGAAGGGAATACTAAATCCCACATTGTTTTAAAACCGAATAAGAAACTCAAAGATTGGAATTGGAGAGTTTCTTAATATCCTCTTAATTTAAATAATGTTTATATCACCGAAATGAAGCCTATTGGCTCTTTATATTTAAGTAACTTAATGGGTGCACCTTTTTGACAACTCGTAAAGCAGAGTATATATGTTCTTTACGCTATACCCTTTGGTGTTAATTTGGTCTAGCTACTTACTGACGAAGCGTCAATAAAGGCTGAAACCAGTCTGGGTAGTGACCTCCCACCATAATGTAATAACAGCATACATTTCCTAGGAAATGTGTTTTACATTATGGGAAAATACCAAGAATAGCAATCAGAACCTTACTACCTTTGCTGTGAGTTGCCTGAGTTCGTACTACTTACTTGGACTACTTGCATTAGCTCACGCTAGTAGTCGCCGATACTTTTATAGTTTATTATACTATATTCGGCATGAAACTCTCTGATTCCAATCTTTGAGTTTCTTATTCGGTTTTAAAACAATGTGGGATTTAATATCCCCTTAATTTAAATAATGTTTATATCGCCGAAATGAAGCCTATTGGGTCTTTATATTTAAGCGTTTATAAGCTGTTCTAAATTTAAATTATAAGCTATGTCCACCTCTGTCGATATAGTTGCTAGACCAACCAATCTTTCTTGGGTCATTGCTGTTCGCAAATAATTTTTAATCAGTTTAAGTTTGGAAAAACTTCCTTCCACACTTGCTACTCTAACAGGAATTGTTAACAATATCCTTAGGGCAGTGGTTACGTTGGGATAAATTTCTATAAGATTTTGGTTATATATGATAAAATTTGGTGAGGACCACTTTTCTCTTGTATTATTTCTGAGAGAATTTTTAATTCTTCAAATAAATCTATTGCATTTACATCAGATGTTTTGCCCTGTTCAAAACAATTTCCAAGTCTACAATGTTTTAATATTTCATCTGAACTCCAGTTATGTAAATTATTTATATTATATAAAAATCAAAATCGCCTATTGTGTGATCTCAGCTGTTCAAATCTATTTTGTAAACTATTTAGTGCTGTATCAATTAAGATGTTAAAAACATTAACTTCGAAAAAATTTTCTGGGGTTGCTTGCGGCTTATCATGGCTCTCATAGGAAAACATTTCTCTTTTCCTTATTATTATTCTTACATGAGGAAATTCCAGTGGTACATCAAGTTTTTCTGCAATTTCAGCTAAAGTTGTTTTCATTTGTTGAAATCCGTTTTTCCTATTATCGGTTAAAAATTTCAGGATGGTGTCAAACTGCTCTAAGGCATGGCAAGTATTAAAATTTACTCTTTGCAACATTTTACTCACTGGGTTTGTTAATGATAGAATGTCATACCAAATAATTATGCTGCAAATAAATTAGAACGAAGTGATTTTTTCAACAAGGTCATGAGCAGTGTATTTTGTTTCATTTCTGGTTGAACCTGTTGATTGAGGATTTTCGTATATTTCCTTGAGTGCATCATAGATTTCGCAGAATTGAAATTGAATTGATTTAATTGTTGCAATTTGAGCTTCCCATCAAGTATCAGACACACCCTTTATTGTCATGTTGAATTATTCCAAAAAAATGATACAGCGTCAACTGTACTTTTAGTTGCATCATTAACAACATGATTGAGAGAATGAGCACTACAAGGAACATAAAATGCATGGGAATTTATATTTAAAATGTTGGTTTGTACACCTTTTTCTTGTCCCTTCATGTTAGCGCCATTATCATAATTCTGTTTACACGTCTTCTGTATTGATATTCAATTGTTCTAATTTTTTTATAAATTTATCAGTCAACCCAAGTCTTGTTTTATCATGAATTTCCCAAAATACCCATGAGTTTTTTACATATTTTCCCTGTTTCTGAGCAAATGTATCTTATTATAAACAGTCATTTGTTCAGTATGACTGGCATCTGGTGTGCAGTCTAGAAGAATGGAATAGTATTTGACTTTTTTAATATCACTTATTATTTTATTTCTTATTTTCTCTGTCATAATTTGAATTAAGTAATTTTGTATTTCAGGACCCAAATAATGAATTTGACAACGTTTTTGTTTGTTTTTAGTTATAGTATCAAGATGTTGCTTCATAATTTCATTGAACAATGCAAAATGTTCTACAATTTTTAGAAAATTTCCATTGTTGCCAGTGCAACATATGATTTTGCTTGAGTCTCTATGGTAGTTTCTGTCGGAGGGGACATGTCACGTGATTCGTTAGCTAGTGCCGTTTTTATCCCAGTTGTCTCTAATTGCATTCTTTGTTGAGAAATATATTACGCAGCCTGCAAATGTCTCTGTACCTTATTTAATGACATAATAAAACTACTTGTTTTTCCTGCATCTGCAGTGTAGTAGCTGTTGTGGAGGCCGCGTTGGTTACCACAGGGAATGAATTACTATAGTGCCGATGTTCACATTGGGACAATAGTAACTTGCAATTTGAGTAGGAGTTTAAATTAATTTAAATTAGTTAATGTTTAAATTAATTCTTTTTTTCTTCTTAATAATGATTCCATGTAACCCCCCCCCCCCCCCCCCGACCTTTCAGAAGACCTTTCACGTATTCCCGGGGGTATGCGTACCACACTTTGAGAAACATTGATCTAATAAGTGGGTTCTAAAATGTTTAGTTTTAGTATGTATGGCTATAATTTTTTTATTATTAAAATATTAGCACATCAACTAAACTAAATGCCATATATTTGTGAAATAGCTTGTTGCTGTAATACGCCGCCTCCTGCAATATGGCTGGACAAGCACCTTTATTAAGTGGCGCCGTGAGGCAGGCTGCCTCTATGCTACACTCTGTCGATAGTACAGTGTATCACTTATGAAAACCATGAATTTTTTTCTTCACAGACATCATGATGAACATTCTAATATATGAGTAGTTAATATATTTGCTTCAACACTGGTAACTAGTTATTGAGGCTAAAATTTAGCCATAGAATTAACAGAAGCTTATAAATGGATCAGATTTGGAATTAAACATGTAACTGTGATAGGTTAGGTGAACCTGGTAGAGTATCCTCAAGCTAACTTCTGACTTGTGAGCCAGCACAAAATTTTTTAAACCCTGACTATAGTTGAATTACTTAAGTAAGGTATTTGTTTCTTAAGGTATTTTGTTCTGAGTGTGGTATTGTAGAAAGCTTGAGTGAAGAGGATCTAGTAGTGAATGAGCAGTAATGTGATAGCCCTTCATAATATATCACTGTGCATTAAGGAGTTTGAATTAATGACACCTTTCATACGCTGCTTTAAGAAGCAAGTGTCTCAAAAGAGTAGAAAGATATTACACTTATTCCACTTCTCAAGACTGTGGCTTCAAATTATAGGCTGGTCTATGTATTTGAATTTGTGAAAATAAAGTGTTTGAGAATTAAGTGAGGACTGGGATATCCAAATTGGATTCAAAACTTAGATTCTCTGAAGATTAGTATGGTATTATAGGTATAATACAGATTAATGCAGAAGAGATTATTTACTAGCAGGAGGATGTGTGTTCTAATAAAACATGGAAATAAGGAAGATATTTTTTTGCTTGCCACCAACCAAAAAACATACCTCTCACTTCCCTGTGTGGTTGAATTCAGTGCATTACCTGAGAGTGTCTGGTGTGTGCAGAAACATTGAACAAGTCAACATGTTCTGAAGAGTATCATGTTTTGATAGTGTGGACTTCCCATGATTAGCCTCGACTCCATAATAGAGATCTGGTGGTTATAATCAAATCAGGTTTTGCTAATGTTCCATTTTTAATTTTATGCTTTGACATGATAGTGACATTAATTTCGACTTAATATTCAACTTCATATCTCCTATGCTGTTTCCTCCCCCCCCCCAGTTTTAGTATATTATATTTAACAAGAAATTGTATTCCTGTTTTAGTTCATATTATACCATACCAGATGTAAGCATTCGATGACTGAATATTATGAAGTATCTTTTGCAACCTCACATGCAAAGTGGGAACAGTTGAAACAAGCTACCTTTGTCAACTCATAATGTTGCACACTATCTAGGATGCATGTATTGTTCTAAATATGAACAAAAATTGCTTTCGGACCTTTTATTGTGATTTTATCTAAATGTATGGAGTTATTGATAATGTTATGGAGCATTAGATTATTGGGAACTGTTCAGCCTGTAGATTAATATATTTCAGTGATCCA
The DNA here is from genome assembly GCF_054136105.1 of Typopeltis vanoorti. Taxonomy (NCBI): domain Eukaryota; kingdom Metazoa; phylum Arthropoda; class Arachnida; order Uropygi; family Thelyphonidae; genus Typopeltis; species Typopeltis vanoorti. The sequence continues at coordinate 70,276,152 of NC_143564.1, read as the reverse complement.
AGTTTTGGGTTCATGTATAGTTTTTGATAGGTCTGTTCCTTTTCCAAATAGAGTAGCCATGTGAAATTTGGTAGTAGTAGGTCCAACAGGTCTTGAGAAACTTCTGGAGTGGTATATTTATTGTCACTGTAGCACTAGTTAAGATTGGAATTTAGGAATTAGTGAATAGAAGATTTCCCCTTCACAAAGCATAGTGAGATCTTATAATAAAGTGGCAAATAAGTTAGACAAGTGCTATACTATGATATTGCTAACTTGGGAAAGTTACTTGACAGGATACGTCACAGAAGGCTATTATGTAAAGCAAACAGGAAAAGAAAAGATTTGAAGCTGGAGACATGGATAGGAGGATAGATGTAGGTATCAGAGAGAGAGAGAGTAGTATATTTTATCTTGTATATATATCTTCCTATCCATATGCATGGAAAGGCTTATGTGTTCGCATTACATGCTAATTTATTTTTGCATTATGATGACAACACAGAATGATAAGAAAATAATTAATATTAACTTATTTACTGATATTTTGCTGGTATTATATCCAGCATTTCCAAAGCACAGAAACAGTTTGTCACAGTATGCGAAACAACAGCAATTTGGTATAACAGTGGGACTAGTTTAAACAATTGTAACTGACAACACAAGGAACTAAGGTCCTAATTAGGCAACATTTATGTTGAAAAAGAGAGAAAACAAGTATTAATTAGATCTTAAAGTGACTGTCTCCCAGATTTCTGGTAAATTTATACAGCTCTACAAGAGTGGTCTGAAAAGTTCTTGGCCTAACAATGAAAAAACGAATTTATAATTTCAAAATTATTTTTATTTTTCAACATAATCTCCCTTAAGACTGATACATTTATTCCAGCGATGCTCCAGCACCATTATCCCTTCCCTGTAGTGGTTCTCAGTAAGATCTGCATAATACCCCTTTATAGCTGCAATCACCTCTTGATTCGAAGAAAAACGTTGACCAGTAAGGAAGATTTTTAGTTTTGGGAAGAGTAGAAGTCAGAGGGAGCCAAATCTGGGGAATAGGGTGGATGTTCCAACAATTTATAGTGCAGATCCCTTAATTTTCCCATTGCCAAAACACTTTCGTGGGCAGGTGCATTGTCCTGATGAAAGAGATTTTTTTCTTCTGTAAACCAGGTCTTTTTTCATGAATTTTTTTGTTTAGTCTGGTTAAAAGATCGGAATAATATTCCCCGGTATTTACTCTTTCCTGCTGATGGAACCGACTTTGTCTTCTTTGGCGCTGAACAACCAGCTTCTGTCCACTGTTTTGACAGCTGTTTGGATTTTGGTGTGTAATGGTGAATCCAAGTCTCATCCATAGTAATAAATTGACACACAAAATCATTCTTGTTAAAATGCTCTTCTTGTTTTATTCTTGTTAAAATGCTCCAAGCACTGTTGAGAGATTTTCATGCAAGTGCATTTTTGATTTGCTGTTAGCAAGCGTGGCACCCATCTTGTGCAAAGCTTTTTTATTTGTAATTCTTCATGCAAAATGTATCCTACACGTTCTTTTGAAATGCCTATAGTCTCAGAAATTTCACACACTTTGACTTGCTGGTCATCCAATACCATATCGTGCACTTGATCAATGATTTCTGGTGTTGCTACGCTTTTTGGACATCCTTCACGTGGATCATCTTCAAGGCTGGTATGGCCATAAACTCTGCAGCCCATTTTTTAATTGTTGAAAACAAAGGAGAAGAGTGCCCATAAACTTTTATGAACTTCAAATGAATTTCTTTTGGTGTTAAACCTTCTTTTACAAAGAATTGTATAACTGGACGATATTCAATTTTATCCATTTCAAGGGATACAGACAACACTTTTGCTTCAGACAGCTATATAAAACAAACTACTTGATAGAATGACTTGCAATTTCACATGAATGCTTATGATAGATGTACCAACTCAGAAAAAAAAATCGTGCCAATAGTGTTGCCATCTATGGTCGAGGGCTGAGAACTTTTCAGACCACCCTCTTACTTGTTGAAGTTTGAAGTGTGTTTTAAAGCTTGATTGATTCTGAGCTTTCTGTTGATTCCAAAAACAATCTCTCTGACTTATAATGACTTCTCTGTTCCACTTGTTTTCTTCCAATTGATCCTGTGCGAATGGGTATCCAAGAAATGGTTTGCTAGACCCAACTTGCCATAATGATAGTGCCAGATGTATTTTTTATTCTCACCAAGGCAGATATCAAGAGTTATTTCAGTCTGTCCATAGTAAGCCTAGTCACAAGAACAGGGCACTTCATAAACTCCTGGGTGTGATGATAAAGAAGAGAGTTTGTTCCCAGGTGAACAGATGAGAACTGCCAATTTGACAAAAGGTTTAAATAGGGTGCATAAGAGTTTAAATATGATGTTTATTAATATTAAACACTGTAGATATCTTTTCAGATGTACCTTGAATGTATGGGATGGTAAGGCCCATCTCAAAAGATATCTAGAGGATGTTGAGATATCTGGAATTTGTCTGAGTGTAGAAACAGTAAAAGACACTACGCTGCTGTTTGATGGGCATTTTGTTTGAATGAATTATCTGACTGCGAAGGTCTATTGATAATATAAGTTATTAAAGAGATTTTATTAAAAAGAGCAGAAAAAAAATTTTCAATGCATGACAAGGGGTGGGAGAGAGAGAGAGAGAGTGAGTGTGAGTGGTCATCTGGGATGTTGGATAAGAGTTTGAGGATTGTTTTTTGGTGAAGGACTGGAATGGTTGTCAAAAAGCATCGAGTGCATTGTCAGTAAATTAGTTTAAGGAGAGGGATGATAGCATACTGTGAGTCTTAAAACTGTGTGAAGATACTCCAGTAATAATATGTACATAGTATTACTGTTATTGTCACAGTAATATGTGACAAAAACATCACATTTAGCTCCATTCTCTATTAGAATGGAGGTTAAATATGATATCTGTACCACAGAAAAAAAAAATGAGAGATCCAAACAAGATAGAAAGAACATTTGCAGAGATTTGAGGAGACATGTTTGGATGTTTGTTGATAAACACAGTTGCATTTTATCTTCAGCTAACTGGCTGGTCTCTCTGTTTAGTTTTTAATATTGACTGGTGCTGAAAATGCCAATAAGTATGATTTGAAGTTGAGTTATAGTCTGAAGTGTTCTGACCTCTGTGCTCGATGAAAAATCACCTATGAACGAGTGCATTCTATATTTGCAAATATTTTTTCAGTGTAAGTGTAAATCCAAATAAGTGAAGAATGATTTTGTTCACCTGTCAGTGCTGTTTTCCATGTATTAAGTTCACAAAAAAAAAAAAAAAAAAAAAAAACTGTATAGAGGCAAAAAAATAGAATAAAATCTGAACTTTTGTGGCTCTAAAACAACACCCAGTTTGTGAAACTGCTTTAGGTAAAACATATAATTAATTTTGTTAGTGAACCTGGGCACTTTTGTGAAGTTCAGGCCTGTGTTGAGATGGTGATTTCTGATTATGTGATTTGAAATATTAACTATTGTCCATTTAAACTCAAAACCTCAGAATTTTAGGATTTTTCTTTTGGTTGCACATCTAAAGAACTGGCTTCATGGAAAATTTTTTGCTTCCCACACTTCCCAGTCATATGCAAAGTGATATTTGGATCGATCAGTTTTCTCATTTTCTCATTCATTCACTCATTCGACTACTCATGTATTATTATTATTATTATTATTATGTGACACTTCCAGGGAGTCCAAAGACTCATCGAGGTAGGACACCTACTCTACAGCTGTCTCTACCACTCAATCCACCAACTACAACAAACAGCAACTACACTAACGCCCTCTACCGCGTACCACCACCACTATTAGTATTTTCACAGACAATTACAAACATCCATACCCACAGTGGGATTCAAACCCGCAGCCTTTTGACTGGAGAGCAGATATGCTAACCACTCGGCCGAACTGGCTGACATATATTGGTGTCTAATGTTGAAAATGAATATAATAAATTAAATTTAATCCTTTATCTAAGTTTAAGCACCTGAAGATACTTCAGGCATAAACTTTGTTTGCTTACACTTGGATAAAGGATTAAACTAAATTTATTTTAGTCTAACCAAGTGGGAAAAACTTCCAGTGTTGAAAATGAAATTTGAAGTTTATCTGAATTGTTCCTTATACCTATTCAAATACATGTTACAAGTGAATTAGAATATTCTTTATCATCTCAAAGAAATTTTTTAACATATATAAATCACACTAGTTTGCAAATATTTCCTTAGATTAAAAAAAAAATAATAATTTAGCTTAAAAGGTTTTAGCAGATTCTTGAAAAAAATCTCCATCTTCTGCTTTTTCTCTCCTTTGGTATAATAATGTTTATTATTATTATTATTATTGATTCAGGCCTCCATGTAGTCAAAAGATTCATCGTGAAAGGTCCTTCCTAGAAAACACAGTCTATTATACCACTCGAACTTGTTGACCATTTGTGCTCTCACCACTCTATCATGCAATTCATTCCACTGTTCAATCACCCTCCATTCAGAGAAACCACTCCTCACCTTCTTGCTCACAGCTTCCTTTTGTAACTTCTAAGGATGGCACCTTGTCCTTGCTCCTTCCCCCTGTTCCACCAAGCAAAAGAACTCCCCAGTGTCAACTCTGTAACTACCTCTCAACAGTTTAAAAGTCTCAATCATATCACACATATCATAACACATATCATATCAAACTCTGCAGTCCACATTTTCTCAGCTGATCCTCATAACCAACATTGTATAGTCCTGAAACCATTTTTGTTATCTGCCTCTGTACCTTTCCACAGTTTAATTTATCCCCTTCAAATCCTAGGGACCAAATTTGAGAACAATAGTCCAAGTGTGGTCTGATCAGGGCTTTATACAATTATTATTATTATTCAGACCTCCATGGAGTCAAAAGACTCATCATGGGAGGTCCTTCCTAAGAAACACAAAGTCTATCAAGACTCATCGAGGGGAGGTCTCCCCCCCCCAATAAACACAAAGTCTATCATATCACTCCTTAATCTCGTTGACCGTTCTCGCTCTTACCACTCCATCAGGCAATGCATTCCATGGTTCAACCACTCTCCATGCAAAGAAACCACTCCTCACCCTCTTGCTCACAGATTCCTTTCGTAACTTCCAGGGATGGCCTTGTCATCACTCCTTCCCACTGTTCAACCAAATGAAAGAACTCCCCAGTGTCAACCCTGTAACCACCTCTCAACAGTTTAAAAGTCTCAATCATATCACCTCTCCTTCTTCTATCCACCAAACTCTGTAGTCCACATTCCCTCAGCCGATCATCATAACTATCATTGTACAGTCCTGAAACCATCTTTGTTATCTACCTTTGTACCCTTTCCACAGTTAATTTTTCCCCTTCAAATCCTGGGGACCAAATCTGAGAACAATAGTCTAAGTGTGGTCTGATCAGGGGTCTTATACAACGAATGATAACTCTTTTATCTCTGCGTCCTTCTCATTATTGCAGCAATCCTCTGTGTTACCTTCACCACCTTTGTAATATGTCCCCTAAATTTCAGGTTTCTATCAATCATCAATCCCAGATCTCTTGTCTCCCCTACTTCCTCCAGTATAACTCCTCTCATAGAGTATGCAGTGTCCCATCGATGTTTCCCAAACCTCAAGACCTTACATTTTGCTGCATTAAACTGGGACCCCATTCATTTGCCCATCTATCTAGCTTATTCAAATCCTCTTGCAGGGCTGCCACATCTGCACTATTACTAATACTCCTTCCCAGCTTAGCATCATCTGCAAACAACTGAATATCCCCTTGCAATCCACTGACAATGTCATTGATATGAAGGTTAAACAATATAAGTCCCAGTACTGAGCCCTGTGGGACCTCACTTGTAACCCTCTGTTTCCTTGAAACTGTCCCACCATACACAACTCTCTGATACCTATCGGACAGCCAATCCTGAATCCATTTGACCAATCTGACATCCAGATCCATGTGCTGCAACTTAAATATCAACTTATCATGTAGCACCCTGTCAAATGCCTTTGCTAAGTCTAAGAAAATGGTAGTATATGCCTTTTCCTCATGTAATGCTCTTGTAACTTTATCATAAAAGACTAGCATATTGCTAAAACAAGAGCACCCCTTCACAAATCCATGTTGACTCTCACAGATGACATTACTCTTATCTGCCCAATACTGTATACGGTCCTTCACTACTTTCTCCAGGATCTTACTAACTACTAATGGCCTATAATTAGATACTTCCAGTCTGCTACCACCCTTATGCAATGGCACTATCTTACCTTCCTTCCATTCCATTGGCGCCTTTCCCGCAGCCAGACTTTCATTGAAAAGCCAGGTCAAAAGCACTGTCAATGGAATGACAACTCTTTTATCTCTGCAGGTCAGCATCCCTCTCAGTATTGCAGCAATCCTCTGGGTTACCTTCACTACCTTTTGCAATATGTTCCCATAATTTCAGGTTTCTAGCAATCATCACCCTCAGATCTCTTGTCTCCCTGACTTCCTCCAGTATAGCACCTCCAACAGAGTATGCTGCCTCCCATCGATATATCCCAGACTTTACATTTTGCTGCATTAAACTGAAGTCCCCATTCATTTGTCCAGTTTATTCAAATCCTGTTGCAGAACTACTGCATCTGCACTGTTACTAATAACCCTTCCTAGCTTCACATCATCCGCAAACAAGTGAATATCCCCCCCGCAATCCACTGACAGTGGCATTGATATGAAGGTTAAACAATACTGGTTCTGGTACCGAGCCCTGTGGGATCCCCACTTGTAACTTTCTGCCTCCTTGATATTGCCCCACCATACACAACTCTCTGATACCTATCAGATAGCCAATCCTGAATCCAGTTGGCTAGCCTGACATCTAAACCCATATGCTGCAACTTAAATATCAGGTTATCATGTGCAGTGCCAGCGCCTAGTATTTTATTTGTGTGTGTAATTAATGTTCGGTACCTTTCCAAAAATGTTTTTTTGAATAAAGTGTGAATAAAACGAATAGGAAATGAAAAACAAATGAAAACCGCTTTACAGTATAATGTTGCCTACGGATTAGTCCTGCTTATACAAATTTTTTTTATATGGAACTCAACAATTAATCATAAGTTGATTTATGATACATCAAAAAATAAAGAAGAACTATTTTAGATATATTTTCATAAATTTTAATAAAAAATGATAGTGATATAATTGGGTCCAGGATACAATTTCAGAATTTATTTGTTCGTTTCCAGAAGAGCTAAAGGGGCCCGAACGGAAGACGACGTATATTCACAATTATGTGTATCATTCTGTACCATTTGTTGTTCGTTTAAACTCTTATCTTATAATTTTTGACATCTTTTAGGTGCCTTTTCTTCTATGGCGCCTAAAAGATGTACACGCTACCAGCCGGGCCTGATCATGTGGCACCCTGTCAAGTGCTTTTGCAAAATCCAAAAATATTGGCAGAATATGCCTTTCCCTCATTAACTGCTCATAAATAACTGCAAATAAACATTATAATAATGTTTATGTAGCAATATGTATTAATTTTAATGATAATTATTTTGACATGTAAATTTAGTGATATTCTCAGCTTTGATATTTAGTAAATGCTCAGCTTTTCCAATCGACTGGTTAAATATTTGGAATTTATGAAGAAATTTTGGTACAATAATCATAACACATTCGGGATTTTTTTTTTTTTTTAATTCATATATTTATAAAATGAAGTGAAATTTTGCCTTCCCTGTTTCATTACACTCCAGTTCATGTGCATAAATAATTATTGTGGCAAATAATGTTTGGGCTTAATAATCTTATTAATGCTTCATTAATAGCTTATATGCAGCTTAATCTATATATACTAAACCTTCATGACTAGATTGTTTTGATTTGTCTTGCTGTTATTGCCTGTACTATGCATGTAGCCCTAGTGAAGAGGGCCTTACCACAGTACGTGATTCTGTAGAAAGGATACAGTCTGAATTGCAGAGAGAGCCTGGTTGCTGCACACAAGTTTGCCTAGATTCTCTAAGAATTCTTACTTCCAGGCTGATGTCAGCTGTCACCATTCAAGGTGAGAAGGCAGAATATAAAAAGTAAATTATTTAAAAAAGAATTATCACAGTTTCTTTGATTTAATGTTTTGAATATGTGTTTCTCTCTCTCCCTTCCTCCCTCTCCCCACACCTGGTTATTATTATTATTATTTTTTATTTAAGCATGAGACTTCAATTTTTAACCCATTCTAAGTATAAGAAAATTGTACTAATTAAGTACAATTTTCTTATACTACTTTCCTGTAATTTTCAGTTTTTCATACTGAGCTTTAAAATTACAAGATAGGCTCTTATGCAAATCAGTATTTGTGACTGGTCATACCCATTGGCATAAAATGTCACTCTTTATATATTCCTACAAAATGCTTAAAAGCACCTGTAGATATTGCACTAATAGAACAACTGTTTGAAACAAATGCCAGAGGCATGCTTCAAGCAACTGATTGAGCCCTTCAGGACAGGGCTTAAAAATAATTTCAGTTGCAACAAATGATAATTAGTCCAAAGAAAATGAAAATAATTGCAAATTGATTAGTTTTATGAGGTGTTTAATTTGATAGTATATATTAAAAATGTTAATGTATCCATGGAGGCACATGTTGGCTGCAAGGTCAGTGAATGTTCGTGTTGTTACATATTTGATATGTGTTCTAAAATTAAAAAAAATATATATTGCATTTTTTTCCCCTTCACTAAAAGTAAATAATTAGTGAAGCATTTTATTTTATAATATACGTTAAAGATATTAGCATGACCATAATTGCAAGCATTATGCATGCAATACTGTCATTCTCATAGTAATGTTAGTACCTTTGGGAGTAAATGAATTTTTCGTTGTGAAAACCATAATTTTCAATGATATCAGTTGTGATGAACATATAATTGATAACTGCAGAAAATTAACGCAGTAGTGTGAACATAATTTTGAATTAACGTTTAACTTCTAGAAATATCCAAATATATTTTCATGTTTATTTCATGTATACTATATTTTCATTAGTATACATGAAATTCATGTATACTAATGCCAGAAGTATTAGGAACGAGAAGGAGAAGGAAGCATTTTTGGCCTTGATTGGTACTTTCAGGAAACAGGTCATTGGCATCAGTGAAACATGGCTGACAGAAGATGATATTGCTAGTGGGATTGAATGTGAGAGGTATGGTGTGTTCAGGAATGACAGGGAGAATACAAAGGGGGGGGGGGAGTGTTATTGATGATAGCTGATGAGCTACAGCCAAGGAGAATAGAAGTGTAACTGCAGGATAGAGAAAAGAGCACATATGAGGCTATTTGGTGTGAGATTGAGATGCAGAACAAAATATACAGTTGGGTGCTGCTATAGACCAGGTGATGGAATAGATGGTGGAGATAGTATGCATAAGCAAATAGAAGCAATGAGTGGAAGGAGGGTAATTATTATGGGGGATTTCAACTATGGTAACATTGATTGGAAGGAGGAGAGGCCACATGGGAGGAAGGAATTGGATTTTATGCAGTTATTAAGGGATAACTATCTGGGACAGCATGTAATGGAAAATACCAGGAGTTCTTGACCTAGTAATTGCATCTGAGAATTTGACTGTAACGAATATGACCACGTTGCCACCAATTGGTGAGAGTAATCATAGGGTCTTGACTTGGGAGGTGGCTAAAGGTGTGGAATTTACAATTAAGACAGGGTACATGTGGAATTATTGGGTTGGTAAGTATGAGAAGCTTAGAGTTTGATTGGTTCAGTGCCATGGCATGTAAAACTGCAAGGGCTGGATGTTGATAGTGCATGGGAGGCGGTAAAAAGTATTTGCATGAGGCAATGGCTGACTGTATACCTAGAGTCCAAATAATAAATCATGTAGGGGTTAAATGGATAAATAACCCCATTAAGCTGCAAAAAAAGAAACAACTATGGAGGGAATTTAAGGAGAAGGGTGACCAGCAGGCACATGAATGGTATAAAGCACAGGCCAGAAGGATAATGAGTGTGGTAAGAAAAGCAAAAGCAGATTATGAAAGAACATTAGCCATGCAGGCTAAAGAGAATCCCAAACAGTTTTTTCGATATGTGGCAAGTAAAAGGAAAAAATGTATACGGCAGAATGATTTTAAAGAATGCCGATGGTAGGGAGGTATCCGAATCAGTTGATATAGTTGAATTACTGAGCAAGCACTTTGCAAGAGTATATCATCCAGGTGGTGACATTGCAGGAATGAATGAACCAATAGCTTATACGAGAATTGTGGTGAATGAAGTGGAGGTGAATAGTTGGTTGATAGGCAGAAAAGGGTTATATGATTGAGACATTCAAATTACTGAAGGGTTTCTATAAGATTAATTCAGAAGATATTTTTGAGAATAGGACTAGTGGTGGGAGGACTAGGGGCCATACGTGGAAGCTGGGCAAGAGTATGGTTAGCAAGGGTGTTAGAGCTAGGTTTTTTACTTGGAGAGTGGTGAATGAGTGGAATAAGCTGCCAGAGTCTGTTGTGGATGCCATGATTGTGAATGAGTTCAAGGTGAGGTATGATAGATACTGTGTGACTGTCGAATAGTTATTCTTGACATGATGTTAGGTCCTCCCTTGATGAGTGTCGACTCCTTGGAGTTGCCCGCAATAATAATAATAATAATAATGTTTCATTGTTTGGCACTTCATTATGCTCACTTCGAGCATTAATAACTTTTATAGTATGTTATTACTTTGAATTTTCAGTTTTTGCATATGTCATATGTCATTGAGGTTTTTTTCCATTGTAGAACTTGAAAGCATGTTACATCAACTTATTTTTTTTCTACAGTCCATTATTCTGAGTCTCTTGGAAAATCACTTTGTTTTCTCTAGATTTTTAAGCTTTCTCATTTGAGACAACTTCTTGTTTTATAAAATTGGGATATACAGTAATTAGTTTGCTTGTATTGGAAAACTGAATATTTTCTTGCTTTGTTGAGGATTTGCAAGCAATGTAATTTATCTGTGTAAATATTACTATATATATAATAAATATATGCTACAGTCAAATGCTAATTTATTAATGTTAGCAAATATTTTGTTTTATGTTTTATAAAACATCATCAGTGTGTTTTAAGAACAATAATGGAAATTCAAATTCAACTGAACAGTGAAATATGATCATTACAAGGGAATGTTTTCAAACATGAGGTCATGTAGTATCCCAGATAAAATGTTATATATATATATATATATATATATATATATATATATATATATATATATATATATATATATTATATTATATAATTAATACAGCTGTGGAGAGCAATTTCCTGAACTTTTAGAATAGAAAGGCAATCATTACAATTTAAATTAAGCAGTGGTAGTAAGACCTTGGTACTTTCTTTGAATAAACATTCATATTTATAATTACACCTGTGCAGGAGTTTGGTGTTATCCTACCAATTCCATACATTGTTAATTCCATGTTGAGCCAGACAAGATTATTGAGGTTGGATGAGCTGAATGCATCTTCTAACTGATCTTTCCATATTTTCTCTAGATTTTTTTAGTTTGGTCAAATTGTAGGATCAGTTAAAAGATATAAACACCAAGTATCAGCATTGATATGGTCATTTTTTGCAGAACGTGATAGATTTTAGATATGGTTGAAGGTGACAATAAGTTTGAATTTCTTCAACATCTTGGACTCTGAGCTACTATATGCTCAGAAGTGTTTTTTGTATAAGGAATAGGAATTCTCTTGACTTTTTCTTCTCTTGGAAGATATGACCATTTAATAGAGCAGTTTGCCTTGATAGTTTCCAGTTCATGTTGAAGAGATGCTCTAGGGAAGTAAATTTTATCTAATTTAAATATCAAGGATTTTGTAATTCTGTATTTTTGAGATGGACATTGTGCAGGTGACAGAAGTATATACAGGGTGTTCGGGATAAATTTGACAGTTTCGTAAGGAAAAAGAAAATCTTCTTTGTATCTATTAAATTTAATGAATTGACAAAAAAACATTACAGGCAGAGTTAATTACAATACTATCAACAACATTTACTCAAAATAACCACCATTAGCATCGATCACAGCTTCAATTCTGCTTCGGAACCTCGAACAAGCTGATGCTACAGTCTCCCTGGGAAGGGCCGCAAAAACTGTTTTAATTTTATCCATTAACTGGGCTTTTGTATTACTGGAAGTGCGATTGGTGTCTTTTTCAACTGCGCCCCATACAAAATAATCCATGGGGTTAAGTTCTGGGGAGTTTGGAGGCCAAACATTTGGGCTGGTGAAGTCGTAGAAATTTTCAGACAACCATTTTTGACTTTTCCCAGAGGTGTGGCAAGGGGCCGAATCCTGCTGCCATACATACGGCCTACCATTGGCTACCCTTGTTATCCAGGGCTTGACTACAGTTAGCAACTCCACGAACAAAGCCCGAATTCCAATGCCAGGGTTCTTCAACCCCTGTTCCTGCAGATTTGTGAGGAATTCTGCTGTACGAACGCAATCAGATCGTCTGCTAGGGATCTTTCTTCTTGCTACATCCTCGTAGTCACCATTGCAAGTCTCTAGTTCATGCCTGATTGTTTTTACTGTATTCAGGGAGCATTGGGCAGCAGTCGTAATATCCTTATTTTGATGGCGGGCACGAATCATCATGATAGAAGTTATTCTCTTCCATGATTCAGGTGGGTTCCAGCTATCCATCCTTTCTGACATCTTGTATATGAATGAAGAAGGGGCCAAACTTTTAAATGAAGAGAAGTGTGTGTTAATACATGTAACTTACGGAAAAATATAATTAATTATAAATATGTCAAATTTATCCCGAACACCCTGTAGCTATCTGTGAAGGTTGGTTTGCATTAAAACAGAAATAGAAATTGAATAATCAGATCTGTCTTTTATAAATATGTCTAAATAAAGGTATTACAATTATGCTTTCTCCAAAGTAATTTTGATTCTAGAATGTAAGTCATTAATTTTATGTAAAAGGAACAGCAAATCTACCATGTGAAAATATTACATTTCATATTCAAACAGATGGTATAGGATTGAAATTTAAGATTCTTCCTTAAAGATGTTTAAATAAAAATTAGCCAAATTAGAAACAGATCAAAAGAACAACCCATAGCAGACCCTTTGACCTGTTCATACAATTCATCTTTCCAAAAGTGATTGTACACTACAAGAAGTTTCTTAGATAGAAAGTTTTGGGATAAGAATTCTGATTTTCTCTGCATGAAAGATATTTCTGATAAGAGACACAATGTTGAAGCTGAGCATAATATCTGAGGATCAGAGAGAAATTTGTGGTATTTTTATCAAAGAAACAGGGTGACCAATTACAGGACAGATAAGATTAGAGAAAAATTTAGAAATTTTGCTGGTTGGCCTATCTATAAAATCCCCAATAAGTTAAAGAGGACAGTTATTTTTATGTAGTTGAGGTGCATCATAGATTCTACCAAGTCATGCATGGCATGTTCTAAGTCCTTTTATAGTTGCTTAATTATAGGTGGTTTCTTATCTAATAACTTGATCGGTTTGCTAGTTAATGTTTGGAATCACAGAATATGTATTTCGATCCTGAGGAAGTAATTTCAGTTTTTGATCTTATGCTTTAGAGTTATGAATAACTCTAATGTTTGCCTAAATTTATCAGCTCTTGTGATGACGTGTTTTTTTTTTTTTTTTAAGTGTCCGCAAGGCTTTTAGTTCTGAAAGTGGGATTTCTGTTCAGGTGTTTTGGCACCATAAATAACTGACTTCTGTTAGCCTTATTAGTAGAAAGATTACTAATATTCCTTGCTACATTATGTAAGGAGTGTAAATAGGAAACTTGTGGCTCCCAGGGATAGAACGTTATTTTGTCTTTACGTTGGTGTCTTTACATAACATGAAATATCCGCATGCTATACTTGAAAAAAATGTTGTAATTGTTATTTAAAATAAGGATCCTCCCCCTCTGGGGGGGGACAGCATGCTTTTTGAAGCCTTTAGCTGTAAGAACAGACCCTACATTTAAATTAAAGATACCAAGAAATTATATTCTTGGTTTAATCCTTTATTCAAATGTGAGCAAACAAGTTAGCACCTGAACTATTTTCAGGACTAGGGCAACTTGTATAAAGAAGCTAATGACTTCACATCACTTGCCTTAGTATCCCATAATGCAAAGCACATATCCTTACGGACATGTATAATGCTATGCATTATGGGAAGGATGTCACTACCCAGACCGGTTTCAACCTTTATTGAGGTGAAAAGTAAACGGTTGCTCATCATAAGCCTAGAATAGTTAGTATAGGGGTGCAAGGGAGACTGATGGTATTAGGAGGAAAAAAAAAGACAGATAGATAGCATGAGAGATAGAGAAAAGGCCTCAGCTCTTTTATATCATCATATACCAAAGGCTATTGGTTTTCCTTTCACCAATCTCATATGGATGAACAACCAGAAGAACAGTTGAAACTGAAAGCGCAAAGATGACTAATACCCAGGTAGTTAGACCCATCTGGGTTAACTGCCTTCAGTTGGCCTTCTCTGCCTGGGATTGCTCTCCAGTCATCCCTGCAATTGACTAGAAGATCACATGAATTAAGAATGGGACTATTTAAAAACCCTCTCATAGCAGGAATAGACAGAATTTTATCTTTCCCTGGTGAATATTGCATAATGTGGGTGGTCTACACCATCTAGTGATAAATTTTGATATCTCCTAGATTGCTTCTTTCTTTCTAAATACCAAAAACATCTGACTGAACAATAAAATTTCTACAATACAATATTATAAAACATTTGGATATTATATTGCGTTTTCCAATCCCTGTTTCTTTCTAACCTTCCATAAATGGTATTTTAATTCATTAATTATAAAATCAAAATTCTCTTCCCATTGCTGACAGGTGGTGGGTATTGTAAAAAAAATAACCTGTTCTGTTGTAAATAGTGGCATGCCCAACACATTACATAATCTGTTCCAAATACACAGGGCAGGAGGGCAGCTAGAATGCATGTTCTACTGTTTCCAATCGATAACAGATCTCCTATGTTAAAGTACCCCCATTTGATGGTATTGAATGGAAGGCAGCCATATGCAGTTCTCCAAGCAAGATCCTTCCTGTTAGGGTACCTTTGGAACTTCAAGTTATGAAACAAAATATTGTTGTCAGTATACAACTGTGGAACTTTGTGGCAAAAGAGATTAAAGATTTCTTTATACTAAATTTTACTTTTCTTCATGGAAAGAATGTCAATTCCAGAGTGTTTTAGCAGTCTTAGAGTTAAGCATAGAGTGTTCTAGTATTCAGTATAATCATTAACTCCAAACAGGGGAAGATGAAAAACCCAAGTAGTACCAGAGAAGGTCTGCACGTGTGATTAGTCTGCAATATTTTATTGATTTTAGAAGTTGTATTGCTTAAATAACAGAATTTTAAGACTGGAAATACAAATTCTCCATGCTATCAGTTGGGAGCCAGACCCAAAGGTGATACTAAGGTTGAAGTAATGCAGAAGTTATATTTTCGTATACGAGTAGCCAAAAGGTGTCACACGTTATTATTAAAATACTCTGGATTAGAGATAGCTGTTGGAAGGTTTTCCACTTGGTTATACTATAAATTAAAACATACCAAGAAATTATATTCTTGGTTTAATTCTTTATCCAAGTGTAAACAAACAGTCCTGAAAATAGTTCAGGTGCAAACTGTTTGCTTACACTTAGATAAAAGATTAAACGAAGAATATAATTTCTTGGTATCTTTTAATTTATAGTATAACCAAGTGGAAAAACTTACAAGACCCTACATTTGTTAACATTGACAGATCTTATGTTTCCTTGGGCTCTTCAAATCTAAAATATACATTTCAAATAAATTTTTTCAGTGGATTCTTCTTCAAGTGTCATCCCCTAGAAGGAGGTTGGCAACCATGTCACAGAACTTTCTTTCTTTTGCTGCTCTGGAATATTTATGGTAATTTAAGCCAGTCCAGTCCTTAATGTCTTCAAACCCATTCTACTGGGTCTACCTCTCCCTCTTTTTCTGTCCAGTTTCCCTTCTAATATTAATTTCTGAATGCTTTCTTTTCTAGTTGGATGTCGTAAACATTTAAGTTTTCATTCTTTAATGATTTTCATTAATGTTCTTTTCATTTTTGCTTTCTTTAACACATCTTCAAAAGATCTTCATTTTTCATTTTCTCTGTCCATGATATTTTCAACATTCTTTTGATGGTCCACATTTTGAAAGCTTCTAATTTTTCTCTGCTTCTTTATTTAGTGTCCAAGTTTCACTGTTGTAATGTCTCTGGATGTTAGAACAGTTTTCATATCAATGAAGATTTTTATTTCTATTTTTATTTTTATTTTTATTTCTTTAAGGGAATTTCCTCCGTCTGTAAATATTTGTCCCAAATATATAAAAGACTGAACCTGAACAAGCTGGATTCAGGCCAAATAGAGGCTGTCAGGATCAGATTTTCACTTTACGACAAATAGTTGAGAAATCATGGGAATATAACAATGATCTGTATTTAAGTTTTGTCGATCTGGAAAAGGCATATGACAAGATGCCAAGAGAGAAGCTATTCAATACGCTACAGTTATATGGTGTCAATGGAGCTTATATCAAGCAATACTTAGTCTTTATTTGAGCTGTAAGTCAGCAGTTAGAATTGCAGGAAGTACAGGAAGATGACTTAATGTTAAATCTGGTGTGAGACAAGGATGTACATTATCCCCTCTGTTATTCATTATCTATATGGATCACATTATGAAGGAAAGTGGTATTAAACATGATATCAGAATGTTAATGTCAGCTCTTTGCTTTACGTGGATGATGTTATACTTCTAAATAAATCCGCTACAAGTTTGCAAGATTCCCTAACTAAATTGAATAACTGTTGTGATAGATATGGTATGAAGGTCAACATTAAAAAGACAAAGAGAAAATAGGTAGAATTTTTGAAAATGTCAACTGTGTTGTGAACGGGGAACCTGTGGAATAAGTAAAACATTTCAGCTACTTAGGCACAATTTTTAGTGAAGATGGTAAATTAAATATGGAAATAGACAACAGAATCAACAAAGCTGGTATGAAGTACCAGCTTTGTTGATTCTGAAAATTGGTAGGAATTGGTTCTTGGTAGGAATTGTCAATTGATTCTGAAAATTGGTAGGAAGTCAATTGAATAAATTCATATGGAATAGGAGAGAAATTAGTCGGAACACTAAATTAGCTGTATACAAGACAGTATTCAAACCAGTTTTAACTTATGGATCTGAGAGCTGGGTAGGAATTGGTAGGAATTGTCAATTGATTCTGAAAATTGGTAGGAAGTCAATTGAATAAATTCATAAGGAATAAGAGAGAAATTAGTCAGAACACTAAATTAGCTGTATACAAGACAGTGTTCAAACCAGTTTTAACTTATGGATCTGAGAGCTGGATCAGAAGAAAAACACTTGACCAAAGACTAGAGACCGCAGATATGAGAGTCCTGAGAAAGATTAGAGGTATGAACAGATGGCATCAATGGCAATATCATATAAAAATGAGGATATTAGGAAAGAACTTGACATTGTCAGCATCCAGGAATGCTTTAGCAGAACTTATCTCAGGTGGTATGGTTACTTAAAGAAAATGATTAGCAAGGAAAGATTAGCAAAACAAGTGTTCTCTGCCAGGTTGGCAGGAAAACGATCCAGAGGATGACCAAATATAGGTGGATTGATACGGTACAAAGTGCCTTAGATGATAGAAATATAAGATCTAATAATGTTGGAGTCTTGACATGTAACAGACTGATTTGGAGGAAAATTGTAGATAGGAAGTTAGTAATGATGTAAATTTTTCATGTAGTACTATCACATCCTGTACATCCCTTGAGGGTACATGTCAGGAATTTGATGATGACGATGACCTGTTCAATTTTCTTTTGGTTAACAGTTATATTTAGTTTCTTATTTATTGGTTCTTTTGATAAAAAATCATGCACTTGTTTTCTTCAGGTTAATAATTAATTCCAATTTCTGTCACTGAGTTTTGAAGATCAGATTCAGCAATAAGGACCATGTCATCTGTGCATACCTGAAGTTGAAGTTCCCCCGACTACCACCGACTTTTACTCCCTGCAGTTCTGCAATGTCTTTAAAAACTTGCTCACTATATGTATATTATACAGTAAGGATGATAAGAGAAAGCTGTCAGAAAGATGCATTTTTGTATCTTTATGAGGCCATTTAATTCCAGTACATATTTGTGATTATATGTAGATTTTTTCCTTTTAACCCATTATTCTGTTGGATATTTATTAATTTCTTGTGATATATTGAATCAAATGCTTTGGTGTGATCAATAAAACAAAAATATATGTTTTTCTGGTTATCGAGGCTTCTTCACATAATGTTTTCAAATTGAAAATTCCTTCTCTTGTACCTTTGTCAAAACCTGATTAAGTGTCTTCTATTTCTATTGACAAAGTGGCTTTTATTCTTTCTAGGGTTATTATCATTAGTAATTTCGTAACATGACTTGTTGAACTTATCAGTTATATTCTAAACATTGAAAAGTTCTTGAAATTTTGGGGATAGTGACAAAGATGGATTTTCTTAGATCATCAGGGATGTATCCTGTATCATATATATGAGGGGTCTTCAACGCATGGCCCATGGGTCACAGATGGCCCGCGGAGCTCTTTGCCGTGGCCCGTAGGAATTTTGAAAAAATAACTACTTACCGTAACATTAAAAAGCGATTAAAGAAAAAATTATTTCAATGAAGCCCGCGGTCCACCAAGCTATATTGCAGTATTTAGAATTGTAAGATGCTTTCCAGATTCACAAGGAACGCTGTGCATTTGATACTTTACATAAAATCCTATAAATATTAAATATACATGCTTCTTCAGCCATCTACCAGCGCTAAGCGGTACTTAAGTACTAGTACTAACGTCTCAGGTAGATGGCATACGCTGTCTATTGCCTTCCAGATACATCTCAAAGGTTCTCGACACTCCGTTATTTTCATATAAGTACAAGAGAATCTCATCCTCAGTCAGTCGTGAACAGTGTGATATTTGTGTATCAGCGCACACAGGTTCGTCGTGTCAGCCATAGCCTATTCAGATTTTTTTCATTAGTGTGAGACATATTCTGTGGATAATAACCGTTACATGGACATTTTGTATAATTTTTTGGGTTCACCTTCCTGGCGCCTATGAGTAAAAAGCATAAATCAAGTGGTTGTTGTCGATTTTTTAATGAAAAGTTGACCAATTTGTACTTTTTTGTGGCGATCGACTATAAGCTAGCATGTTTAATTTGTTGTGAGTCAGTGTCAGCATCAAAAGAATACAGTATAAAATGACACTATGAGACAAAGCATGCATCCAATTTCAATCACCTTCAAGGGTGGCTTTGTGTGGACAAAGTGAACCATCTCCAAATTGATTTAAAATGCTAGCAAGGTACTTGGGATCCATTATTAATGTGAAGAATTGCTGTTCAGAAGATGTCAGAAAAAGGTTAGGAATGGCTGAAACAACAGTCAGAGACCTGTCTAAAATCTGGAAGGATGGATCTGTCTCCATGGGAACAAAGTTGATGATTTTGGGTGCAGTTGTTTTTCCAACAGCGACTTATGGATGTGAGACTTTGAACCTAAAGAAGTCAGATAAGAAATGGATATCTGCTTTTGAGATGTGGTGTTACAGAAGGCTGTTGAGGATATCATATACTGAAAAGCGTACAAATGAATGGGTGTTAGAAAAGATCAGTAGAACTTTAAGGCTCCTTAAGGATATTGACAGAAGAAAATTAAAATATTTTGGACACATAGAAAGGATGGAAGAAGGACTTCTCAGAACAGTAATATAAGGTAAAGTTCCTGGAAAAAGAGGCAGGGGTAGACCATCAATGAGATGGATGGATGGTGTGTGCGGAGTGACTGATCTTCAGAGAGTTGAGGCCGCCAGAAAAGCAAACAACAGGACTACATGGCAAAGCCTGGTGTGGAACATCACTGAGCATCAGAGTAACCATATGGCATCTGTAGACGCCCAGTGAACATAGTAGTTATAGTAGGGTACCTTTAAAAAGCAGAGGGAAGAGAGAGCGAAGTGTGCATCAAAGTAAGTTATGTAATAGCTGAAAAAATTGCTAAAAAATCAAAAGCCTTCTTGGATGGTGAGCTTGTGAAAGAGTGTTTCATTGCTGCTGGGGATATTCTGTGCCCAAATAATAAGGAAGTGTTTAAAAAACTGAGTTTGTGTAGGGTAACTGTAGCATGACATGTCGAAGAACTTGCTAATGAAATTGAAGGAACTTAAAAAAATGGTTGTTCGAATTTACATCATATTCACTTCCTTTAGATGAGAGCACAGATGTGAAATATATAGCACAACTGGCTATCTTTGTCCATGGCATTGATCAACAATTCACTGTGACAGAAGAACTGCTAGTGCTCATATCTGTGAAGGGAATGACGGAAGGCACTTCTTGAAGCCACCAAGAAAATGCTCCAGCATTTTGACTTCAGCTTAACCAACCTCAAGGGTATGATAACTGATGGTGCCCCCTGCTATGGTGGGGGCACCATCAGTTATCAGTTACCGAAGGGTTTGTTGCGCTGCTATGAAAGAACCGTAATTAGGAGGAAAAGATTTTGTCTATTACCACTGTTTAATCCATCAGGAGAATTTGTGCACGATAACCATTGGATTTGAGGATATCATGAAAGTTATTGTGACCGTTGTCAGCATTATTAGGGCAAGAGGATTGAATTATCGTCAATTCCAAGAGTTTTTGACCCACGAGTGCAAAGTGGATCACGGCTATGTGGTTTATTATAGTGATGTGCGTTGGTTGAGCAGAGGGAAGGTTCTTAAAATAGTCTTTGACTTAAGGAGTGAAATACAGCAGTTCATGCAAACCATGGGAAGCAGATTGCGGAATTCAGTGATCAGAAGTGGATGACAGATTTTGCCTTTGTGACCGACATCTTGTTGTATACGAATGACCTAAAATACGTGGTTACAATCCAAAGATCGACTGGTGCACGCTCTGTTTGATCACATCAAAGCTTTTATGGCCAAGCTCAAACTTTGCGAGGCAAAACTTGCAAAAAAGACTTAACTCATTTTCAGCTTCTTGCTGAGTCAAACTGTTCGTCTTGATGAATACACTACAAAATTAGCTGTGTTGCGAAGTGAGCTCGAAGATAGATTTATTGATTTTCATAACCAATAGTGTTCTTTAGATTTATTTTCAATGCCATGCAGTTTCCATGCAGCCGAAATGCCAGGCTCAGTACAAATGGAGCTGCTTGAACTCAAAAACAACTCTTCTTTGAGAGAAAAATTATTCAATGTGCCCTTGCTTACATTTTATAAAGACTACATTTCTGAGGACGCATTCCCTAATCTTCGCTGGCATGCTTTGAAGATGTGCACTTTGTTAGGAAGCACATACTTATGTGAGCAGTTCTTCTCCAGAATGAAGCATGTGAAGTCCAAGACAAGAACTCAGATCCCAGACCAACATCTCGAGAATACTCTGCGCATTGCAACTTCTAACAGTGATGCCAACATCGACAAGCTGGTCAAGGAAAAACATTGCCAAGTTGCCCATTGACATTGTAAAAAATGAATGTTTTCTTCATTAAATTATCTTTTTTCAAGTATTGATTGTATTTACTTATCATGAACCTGACTCCTACATACGCTGTTAAAGCTGAGTTTGTTTATTTTTATAGAATTTTATGTAAAGTATCAAATGCACAGCATTCCTTGTATCTGGAAAGCATCTTACAATTCTAAATACCGCAGTATAGCTTAGTTTGCCATGGGGCTTCATTGAAATTTTTAATGCGGCCTGCACTGTCTGAAAGGTTGAAGACCCCTGATATATATTATTAAAAATAACCTTTAGATCATTAAATGTGTTTTCATTTATTTCTTTAACAATTCGATAGGGATCTGATCAGGGCCTGGAGTTTTATACCTGTTTTTATTTGACTTATAGCATATTCTATTTCTTTATACGTAATTGGTTCACGTTCCATATTTTGTATATCTGATGTGTCTGTGCAATCAGTCAAACAGTTCTTTTCCATATTCTTTCCATCTTTTTATGATAACTTGGGTTTCTATTAGCATTTTTTCATTTTGATCTTTTATACAAAGATTATGGGTTGAAATTTTTCTTTTTATTTGTCAGAGCTTGGATTGACTTATGCATTTCTTTACTATTGCATTTGTTGTTCAATTCCTCTATTTTATTACATTTTTTTCATTTAGCCACTTGTCTTTAGCCCCTTCCTGCATTCATTTTTTATCATTTTATGAGTATTTAATACTGTTGTGTATTTTTCTTTTTTCGTCTTTCATTCATAAGTTCTAATACTGATTCTATCATCCAGGTTTTTTTTTTTTTTTTATTCTATTTAATTTTTAGAATAATCTCGTTGGCTGTCTCATATATTGCACTTCTAAATTTTGACCTCTTTTTTCACTTTCCTCTGTGTTGCTAAGTATATTGTCTTCTGTTTTATATCCTACATGGTCTAATTTTTTCCTAATTTCTGAGTTAAACACCATTGTGCCATCAGGTATATTCAAAGCTGTCAAGTCTTTCAGTATGATTATTTTTAGAAATGTTTTTTAGTTTAATCTTTATAAAGTAGACACAAAAGTTATGGTCTGAACCTATATCAGCACCTGGGTATGTTTTGATGTTGGTTATATTATTTTTGTATCAATTATTTATCATTATAAAATCTATCTGATTTCTAATAGAGTTATCAGGGTTTGCCCAAGTCTATGTTTTGGATGTTGAAAGAAAGTATTCATTATGCGTAGGTTGTTTTGAATGCAGAATTGTATCAATCTCTCCCCTCTTTATTTCTTTAACTCGATCCAAATTTCCAACAACCAGATTTTCTTTCCCTTCTCCAACCTTTGCATTCAAGTCACCCATCACTATGAGCATCTCATTTGATTTAACATTTTCTATAGATTTTTGTAAGTTAATATAAAAAAATCTTTATTTTTTCATTATTGTGAGTTGTCGTAGGGGTGTAAACCTGAATAATTATTAAATTAGCTGCGAAGCCTCTTAACATCATAAGTATCATTCTTTTATTTATGGGCCACAGCCCCATTACAGATTTCAAGTTGCCTTTCTTAATTATGAAACCCACTCCATATTCATGCTTCTGTCCACCAGAATATACAAATGTAACCATCTTTTTCTAGTTTTCCTATGTTAGGCCATCTTGTTTCACTAATTCCCATCGCATCAACTTTAAGTCTTTTCATTTCCTGTATAAGAATGTCAAAATTCCGTAGTTTATATAATGTTCTCACATTCCAAGTTCCAATTTTCAAGACTCTGTTTCTTGTTTTTAAATGAGGAATATCAGATGCCAACCCTTCCTTTTGGATTTAACTTGACATCATCATGGAGTGCATTTGCAGTGCTCGTTTTACTCATAGTTTCACTGTCTTTCTCCATGTAATTATTTACAGCATGGGACATTGCAGGGGTTCCAACTTCCAAAGCATAGCTTGTAAGATATTTCAATTTCTCCATGGTCAACTATAGGATAGCCAACTAACTTGGCTCAGACTGTCAGCCATTGATCTTCGGATTCTTCTTCCTTCCAGTTGTTTCACATTGCTGTTGATATATGAATTCTTCCACCATTGATGAAGCAGATCATTGCAGTCCTATCATCTTTATCCAGACTCCCTTTGGATTTAAGTGAGCCATTTTTCAAGGTTCTCTGTATGCCTTCATTGCTACCTTGTCGACCCAAGGCACACAAAGTCTCCACTGTGCTTCACCTTACAAAGCGATCCTCTACTTTAGCCTTCCACCCTCCACGACATGTACATGGGATTGGACTTTGGAGGGTTCATTGGTTCAGAGATGAAATAACATGCAGTCAGATCACACTGTATTCACTCTGCAGTAGATAATTCAGCATAAAAATGCAATGACTCCTTTTTACTAGATTGTATATTTAGACTATCTTATTTATGAAAGTCTTGTTTTATACATCTGTCATCCAGTTTTTAATGCAAAATAAATTATTTGTTTCTCATTGATGTGTTTACTACGATTTCAACAGGAAAAATAAATAAAAGAAAAAAAAAAGTTTCTGAACAAACATTATCCTGGATTTGCATCTGTGTGCACTTATGCTTTATTTGTTACCACTGTCTTATGAATTCCAAGAAGACTCCTGTTTTCAAAACTTGCTTGCAAGATTTATGTCATCATCATCATCAAATTCTTGACATTTACCCTCAATGAGTGTGCAGGATATGATAGTACTACATGAAAAATTTACATCATTAGTAACTTCCTATCTACAATTTTCCTCCAAATCAATCTATTACCAGTCAAGGCTTCAACATTGTCAGATCTTATATTTCTGTCTTCTAAGGCACTTTTTACCATATCAATCCACCTATATTTTGGTCTTCCTCTGGGTCTTTTTCCTGCCAACCTGGCAGAGAACACCTGTTTTGCTAATCTTTCCTCCCCCATTTTGTTTAAGTGACAATACCACATGAGATTAGCTTTGCTAATACATTCCTGGATGTTAACAATGTCAAGTCCTTTCCTAATATCCTCATTTTTAATATGATATTGCCATTGATGCCATCTGTTCATGCCTCTAATCTTTCTCAGGACTCTCATATCTGCGGTCTCTAGTCTTTGGTCAAATGTTTTACTTCTGACCCAGCTCTCAGATCCATAAGTTAAAACTGGTTTGAACACTGTCTTGTATACAGCTAATTTAATGTTTTGACTAATTTCTTTCGTATTCCATATGAATTTATTCAGTTGACTTCCTACCATACCAGCTTTATTGGTCCTGTTGTCTATTTCCTTATTTAATTTACCATCTTCACTAAAAATTGTGCCTAAGTAGCTGAAATGTTTTACTTGTTCTATAGGTTCTCCATTTGCCATGCAGTTGATATTTTCAATTCTTCTGCCTATTTTCATTCTCTTTGTCTTGTCATTGCTGACCTTTATACCATATCTATTAAACAGTTATTCAATTTAGTCAGGGAATCTTGCAGACTTGTAGTGGATTTATTTAGAAGTTGAACATCATCTGCATAAAGCAAAGAGCTGAGATTAACATCTCCAATTTTGATATCAGATTTAATACCACTTTCCTTCATGATGTGATCCATATAGATAATGAATAATAGTGAGGATAATGTACATCCTTGTCTGACACCAGATTTAACATTAAACCATATTTGTCGTAAAGTAAAAATGTGATCCTGACCGCCTCTATTCAGCCTGAATCCAGCTTTCTTCACCAAGCTTCCCTTCCACGATTCTTCTCAACCTTTTCTCAAGTATACTTTCATAAATCTTACCAGGAACACTCAGTAGAGAAATATGTCTGTAATTCTCACATTCAGTTTTTTTTCCCTTTTTTTATATATGGATACTATGAGAGCTTACTCCAATCATCTGGAATTTGTCATTCTATCCAGGCCCTCTGAACTGTGCAGTGCACCACTGTAAGACTTTTATACCTCCATACTTGAGCATTTCTGGTCGAATACGATCTACTCCAACTGCCTTTCCACATTTCAGACTTTTGATGGCTTTTTTATACTTGAAGTATGGATATGTATTTCTGATTGAATGTCTGATCAGTGTTTTTTATCACTGTGCTGTCATCACTGCAATTTTCATTTAGCAATTTTTCAAAGTAATTGCTCCATATGTCAAGGATATTTTTTCTCCAGTTTTCATATCTTTATCATCTCTAATTCCTTTTACAGCAATCTTTCCTCCATTTTTGAGCTTCTTCAACAACCTTCAGAATATCTTGCCACCTTCATGATATTTATTTTCTATGTTCTTACCAAAGTCTTCCCAGAACTTTTGTTTAGCGAGTTTTACACAGTATTTAGCTTTCTTACATTTTTCTCTGTATTCTCTAAGAGCACAAGCTGACTTATTTGCCAGGAACTTTTGATATGCTTCTTCTTTTCCTTCACTTCCTGTGTCCACCATGTAGTGCTGATTTTTCTATCCTTGCAGACAACCTCACCACATGCCCCTCTGGCTGATTCAATTAATGCTTTCTTCAGAACTTGCCACTGAATCTCCAAGGTTTATTCCTGTTCTCAAACTCTTTCATTTTTTCTTGAATAATGTTTGTATATTTCAGTCTACAGTTCACATCTGAGAGCTGCTCAACTTTTATTCGCTTTAAAACTTTCTTACATGTTATTCTTTTCAATATGAAATCCTGCACAAGACTAAATGGTGATCACTTCCAATATCAAATCCTCTGTACACTATATCACTATCAACAATAACATAGTCGATGAGACTTTTCTTATTCCTTGTGTCTTCTCTCCATGTGAATTTGTGCACATTTTTATTTTGGAACATAGTGCTAGTAATAACCAGTCCATGTCCTGATCAGAAATCCAACAAGTATTTGCCATTATTATTAGCTTTGCTCTTTTCTCCAAATTTTCCCAAAATATTTTTGTATGTCTGACAATCGTTTCCTACTCTGCTATTTAGATCCCCAACAAGGACCAACTTTTCATTTTTCATTGTGCGAGTTACTTTCTCTAAAGCCTCAAAAAATTCCTCCACTTCTACATTTGCAGAACGTTCTGTGGGACCATAGGCATATATAAGTCTCATCGTCCAGTTCCCCACTCTGATATTTGCCTACTCTACTTGAAATTGCCTGCCATTCAAGATTAGCTTTGTATTTAGTGTTGAATACTATGGCTACTCCTTCTCTTCCTTGATTGTCATTGCCTGAGTATAACATTTTGTATTTATTGCTCACAAAGATCTCACTAGTTTTTACCTTTTTTTGTTTCAGCCACTCGTATTATATTGATCTGGTACTTATGTAATTCCTCAGCTAGCTCCATTTCTTTGCCATTCAGGCTTCTTATGTTGATATTACCGATCTTGAGCTCTGGTGATATTGAGTTGGGGTGTGTTTTAGGGTTTGTTCCAGTAGCTGGCTTTTCACTGTTTGCCCTGGTTCCCTAGCGAAAACAGCGGGAGTCTTGTTTAACTGGGCGACGCCCCAGCCGGCATGAAATTCTGGCAAGATTTATGTAAAGAAGAATTTTCTTTAATTTTGGTGAAATAACTTTTTGCATATTAGGTTATACTCTCAGTGCATTGATCTTAATTTTGGCTTTGAATTTAAAGCCATGTATTATCAAGATTTTTTTTTCTCATTTTTTTCCCCTCCTGAAAATAATAGATGTTTTTGTCATCATCTGGTGGCGCATCAGCTAACGTTTAGCTAATTAGTGATTAACAGAATGGATTTCATCATTCTTGATCCATGGCAGATCTTCTGTCCATCACTACCTCACCTCTTTATGGGCACAAACTATGGAAAAGTTTGGAGAAACTTTTGAAATAACTCTTGACATTTCTAGTACATTTATCACACCTGACACAGTGACCAAGCTGCTGTCTTATGGTCTGTTTTCTAATCTTTACTATTTTGTTACTAATTTCATCTCTGGTCGTTCTATGTTATGGTGGAGAGCTTCCTTTTCTCAGAATACCTTGCTGGCTACTAAAGATGGGGTATCCCAGAGCTCTGTTCTTTCACCCATGCCTTTCTACATAGAAATTACCTTTTATTATTAATTGCAAATCCTGTTCATAGTTTTGTAGATGACAGCATTCCTTCTTCATTTGATATTGTATTGCACAATCATTTGATGCTTCAAGATCTACCATCAACGATACCTTAAACTCTATAAATTTATGATATGAATTCTGTTGTCCCCTTCTTGTGATAATACACAGTTAGACAAGATCAGGTTTGTCTTTAGTAGCTGAATTACATCTCTAACCTTTCTTGGAACAGTCATATCTTCATCCTTCAAAATACTTTGCATCTTTTTTTTGCTCAAAAATGCTTCTTACCTGTACAAATATTAACATTATGTAAATCACAAATGCACCCTATCTTAGATGACTAAATTTTCCAAAAATCACCAAAATTCTCCCTAGAAATGGTTGATGCTATCCAGAAGAGGGGCAGTATGATTAAATGATAACCCCCTCCCATAGAAATAGATTCATTCAAAATCAATATAACATAGCATGCTTTGACCTATGATTAAAACAATTATTACATAAATAAAGCATTTTGAAACACATACCCTTTGGGGTGGACCCAGAGTACTTCATGTTTCTGTCTTCATAAATTTGAAATTTATAAATTTGGGACTAAACTGAGACGATACTATTATTGATAAATTGTTTGAAAGCATAAGAAACCGAATGACCATAAGAAACCTTCAAAATAATAAGTCGAAAAAGAACAAAATAATTAAACATGATAACTGTATAGGATTAAAATATGAAGGTTAAAAATACATGGGTGATGATTAAAACACCAGAAAAGGATAAATAATCTGGTGAAATAATTTAAAATCTCAAAGGATGAATGAATAAAAATGATGTTGCATAATTAGCGTATGAGACATTTTGATGTAGTATTGTTCTCAGAAGTGCAAAGAGCATTCTACTAAGGGAAAGAATGAGAGATAAAAAAGTGAACCAGGTAGTAGAGACACCACATAAATGGCTACATCAGATTGCTAGCCATTTCTTATTGTACGGAAACTTTGCAGTAATTTTACTATGGTAGAGCCCATATGTTCTTCAAAGTCACATAGGCATGATGAATATTTTATAGAATTGCTCTCACTTCTTATGGCTATATTTATTTTCTGAAATTTGTAACATGATTTCATTATTTTGGAAGTCTATGATGGTGGCTTTTTCAATTTGGGTGATGTAGTTTTGTTTGAACGTGTGGATTGCAATTTCAGTTTTGCCAATATTAGGTTTTTTTATTATTATGGTTTTTATTCTTTTTATCACTATTGCTTAGGTATTCCTCGATTGGGAATGTTACAGTCATGAAATTGTTCTTGTAGGCAAGATCATAGGGATCTAATTATTGAGCCTGTATAAGTGATATCACAATGGACTGTATATCATGTTGTGGTATTCAAATATATCCTTGTGAGTATAAATTTTGGTGGGTTTCAGAAGGGTAGCGAGTTTGCAATTATTAGTGAAAACTAATTTGTCTTTAAAAACATATTTAATCAAAGCTTGGCTGTTAGGTTTGCATCATTTATCAGTTGTGTTGGATATTCTTGGTTTTCGAAAATCTGTGTTAATTTTTTAATTCATTATTAAGATGTCTATATATAGTTGAAAATTTATATATGATTATGCACTGTGAAAGAATGACTGGTTTTTTTAAAATGGAATATGGATGGTAGGAGTTAAAGTAC
Source organism: Typopeltis vanoorti (assembly GCF_054136105.1). Taxonomy (NCBI): domain Eukaryota; kingdom Metazoa; phylum Arthropoda; class Arachnida; order Uropygi; family Thelyphonidae; genus Typopeltis; species Typopeltis vanoorti. Next base: position 70,246,760 of record NC_143564.1, on the reverse strand, counting down.
AGGTAGTTTATAATGTGTGTAGGTTTCTGGAATACACTTGTAGAAAGGATTAAACCAGGAATATAATCCTATTATGAATAGGAATATAATTTCTTGGCATCTTTAAGTCATATTATAACCAAGTGAAAAAACCTTCAAGGAAATAACCTCTAATGTTATTTCCTTGCTCCTCAGTCCATCCAAGATGCTAATGTACTGTAGACCAGAGAACCTCTTGTATTTTTGATTACTTAAAAACTTCTTCAAAAAACCAGCAGAATATATTTTATGACAGTTTTGTCCATGAAAAGTAGAGACAATGCATTTTAAATCCACTTCAGACCTCTCATAAGCAGAGTAATGATGGTCTTACTGTATTGTTTATTTTTTTTAAGACTAGTCAAGTAGGTTATCTTCCACCTAAAGTAGTAGGATAATTGGCTCTGAATGTTTGGAGCTATTTTTTATAAGCATAATATATATCACTATTATATAAATAAGCATAAATAATAAATGTCCAAGGTTTGTTTCTTGGTTTCAAACTCTCATTTTACCTTCGCCGATAGTTTTTCAGCATGAAACTTATAGATCGTAGTTATCGATCTTTAGTTTCGCTTACTGGCTATAAAACAACAAAGGATGTTTATCCCCTTATTTTCAAGCATAAACAATATTTAAATTAAGGGGATATTAAATCCCACATTGTTTTAAAACCTAATAAGAAACTCAGAGAGTTTCATGCCGAATATAGTAAACTATAAAAATATCGGCGAATACTAGCATGAGCCAATGCAAGTAGTCCTAGTATGTAGTACAATACTGGGAAACTCATTGCAAAGGTGAGTAAAGTTCTGATCCTATTCTTTGGTATTTTCCATAATGTAAAAACACACTTCCTAGGAAATGTATGCTGTTATTACATTATGGTGGGAGGTCACCACCCAGACCAGTTTCAGCCTTTTTTGAGGCTTCATCAGTGAGTAGCTAGACCAAATTAATACCAAAGGGTATAGCGAAAAGAACTTATATATTCTGCTATACGAGTCCCCTTAATTTAAATAGTCCCCTTAATTTAAATAGTGTTTATATTGCTGAAATGAAGCCTGTTGGCTCTTTATATTTAAGCAAGCATAAACAAATTAATTTAGTTAATTAATTTAGAAAATGCTTGTTCAATAGTTCAGAAAATATTGAAGTTTTTAATAGGTTTTTTAATCAATATTTTTTAATCATTTACTTCTTTTTTGTATTGTTAAATTTCTTTAGATGACTAGATACTTATTTGTGAATAAGTTGTAGTTGTGTGGGAAAAATCATTTTCTTCTGCTAAGAATACATTTATTTATTTTTTTGAGAATGTTAACTTTTAAAAGATAAATAGAACAGATTTATACTGTATTTTGTTATGCAGGTGCTATGCTACAGGAAATTCACTATAAATAACATTATATCACAGATTTTCAGAGTTATATTTTAATAGTTAGCTGTAGTAGACTGTATTGGTTATGCTCCATCTAAATTAAAGAAGTTTCATGCCGGCTTGCAAAATAAAAATAAAAAAACATAAAAAAAATGCATTTTGTGTATGTGATTTACAACATTCTAGACAAGAACTCTTAGTTGGAATAATTTAGAAACCCTCTGAACTTGAAAGCCAGCCAGATTCCTCATTGCTACTTTCCAATTCAATTCAAGACTATTTTTAACTGACATGTCTTTGTTTGTATTTGTATGGAATGTTTTATTTTGCAAACAGCTGTTTTATCAATGAAATGTTACTTTATTATTATTTTTTATTGTGTTTTGACTGCTGAAGAAGTGTAGATTGAGTGATATTGACACAGCATGTATGTATCATGAGAGGTAATCTCTTTTGGCATTACAGTATTATGACCCCCACCCACACACACTTTCCCATATGTGTACAGAATAATTTTTACATATTTTCTCATTTTGACTGATGCTCATTCAAATTATTTAACTACATTAATACATATAATATTTGAGGACATCTATCCCACACCCTTCTTTTGCATGTTTAACAGATTTAAATCAAGGATTACACCTAATCCTTGATTTATACAGTAGATTGTTTCTGCAAAAGTAATGTGCACATAATCATGAGCAAATTGCGACCACTATTTTATAGAAAATGAGGGTACAGTTTCTGTACCACTCATTTAAAATATATGCATATTTTTTTTAAATAAATTATTAACTATTTTTATGAATCAATACACACCAAAAATTTAAAGATAATAAAGTGCACTATAAAATAAAACATATACTTTTATTTAAACAATTTATAATTAAAAATACATAAATTAAAGATGCCATGAAATTATATTCTTAGTTTAATCCTTTATCCAAGTGTAAGGAAACAAAGTTTGCATGTGAAGTAACTTCATGACTGGGCAACTTGTATATAGATGTTAATGACTTCACATCACTTGACTTAGCATCCCATAATCCAAAGCACATATCCTTATTGATATGTATAAAGCTATTCATTATGGTAAGGGTCACTACCCGTGTGAAGTCATTAGCCTCTATATATGAATTACCCAGTCATGAAGTTACTTCATGCACAAACTTTGTTTGCTTAAACTTGGATAAAGGATTAAACCAAGAATATAATTTCTTGGCATCTTTAATTTATAGTATAACCAAGTGGAACAACTTTAAACATCTATCTCTAATCCAGAGTATTTTAGTAATAAAATGTGAACCGTCTTGGCTACTTGTAAATGCAAATATGACCTGCATTACTTCAACCTTGGTATCACTTCTGGGTCTGGCTCTCCCAAAGAAAGGACTGTCACTCAAATCCACATTGATCATGAAGACATATTCACTACTGAAGACGTCCTTGACTCCTTTCAGAAAAACTAAAAAAATCTGTTTGAAGACAATAGTACTGTGGGAAATTATAACTCTTGGAACATTAATGGCTTTCCGGTTGATATCCAAGATTGGCTTGGCAGACTTATTACGGCATCTGAAGTTTACCATACATTTGTTTGGATAAATAAATGTATGGTAAATATTTATTAGCATTCTATTAAACATTCAAGTTCCTTTTGAAGTCTTGTATTCTTTTTTAGAGGCCTGTAAAGGATGCCAGACAAGAAAATCCTCAGGACCTGATAGTCTAGGGATGGAACTTTACCATGAGGCCTGGGATTTTATTCTTCCCATTCTAGTTATACTGTTTAATTCCTTTCTCTCCTCAAGACACATACTAAGTGAATGCGTAGTAAGCCATACCATCCTCATTCCAAAACCTAATAGAGATCATACCTTAATCAGCAGCTGGAGACCTATTTCTGTATCTAATATTGACTACAAGATATTTTTCTGCATTATCAATAACAGGCTCAAAGTGGGCATGAGATATACATAATTACAAGCACACAGGTGTATGGAGTTCCAGGCCGATTTAATCTATTTCTGCTATGTTATCTACACTGCTTAGTTAATACAAAAAAACTGTCGATGGCAGTGCTATCAGTAGACCTTAATCAAGCATTTGATAATGTCTGGCATCCCTTTCTGTTCCACATCCTCCAGCAAATTGGTGTGGGTATAAAAAGCTGCTATCCATTATCAAAGGAGTCTATGTCAATTCAACTACTTGCCTCCTCGTTCCTCATTAATGGGTTCCTGTCAGACCCAGTCAAAATTCAAAAAGGAGTCAAGCAAGGTTGCCCTTTTAGTCCATTGCTCTTTGCACTGGTTCTTGAACCTTTCTTACAGGAAGTTGACAATACACGTGCTGTGCAAGGAATAACAGTTACTTCAATTATGAAGGAAAATAAGGTATTAGCATATGCTGATAATGTAGTGGGCACTTTGAAGGATAATGATTCCATATTACATCTTTTTTTAGTATTTTGAAAAAATTCATCAAGATCAATGGATTAATTACTAATGCAGACAAAACAAAATTAAAAGTTTTGAAAAGTGGGATCTTGGAGTCATTCCCTACGAGAGAACCTCTCATTATATTTGGAATTCCCTTCTCCACTTACCCAATATTACCAGTTCAAGAACTTATATATAAGAGCATCAAAACTTTAGAAGACCGGAAAATAGGGCCACTTTTCTTCTAAAAGCCAGTGTACTGAAAAACTATAATCTTCCCTGCTCAGTTCTTCTTTCTTTCCAGTAATAGGCCTAATGGCCTGTTATGGTCTCTTCCCGTCTTTTCAAAGGCTATCCTCTGTTTTTTCTCCCTTAAGGTCAATATCTCTGTATCTCTCTCTGGGGAGTCTTCCTTCACTCATTCTTTCTGTATGTTGTCTCCATCGCTCTCTATCAAGATCATTGTAGTCTAAAACAGATATCACCTCAAGTTCCTTTAAGATATTGCTATTTCTTTTGAAGCCTAGGCTGTTATATCCAATATATTATTATAATGGTATAATCTTTGATGGACAGCATGGATTTGCTAAAGGGAGGTCATGTTTTAGTAATCTACTTACTTATTATAATAAAGTGACGGTTCCTTGGACAGAGGAGAAGGATACATAATATACTTGGATTTTGCAAAAGCTTTTGATAGAGTACCTCATGATAAGTTGACAGTCAAACTAGAGCAGATGGGGTTGGATATTAGATTAGTGCATTGGATTGGAGACTGGCTATCTGATAGGTATCAATGTGTATGGGGGTGCAATATCCAGGAAAAGGAAAGTCACTAGTGGAGTGCCTCAGGGGTCTGTTTTAGGGCCATTACTATTTAACTTGTATATTAATGATATTGGCAAAGATTTGGATGGAGATATTCAGTTGTTTGCAGATGATGCAAAGTTGGGACGAACCATAAAGAGTAGTGAAGATGTTGTGGCCTTGCAAGAAGACTTGAATAAATTGAGTGATTGGGCAAGCAAATGGGGATGTGAGTTCAATGTTGCAAAATGTAAGGTTTTAAAATTTGGAAAACAAAGATGGGATGCAGAATTTATGCTTGGTGAGAATATATTGTTTGGAAGTAGAGGAAATAAGAGATCTGGGGGGTGATAGTGGATAAGGATCTAAAATTTAGGGGACACATCGCCAAAATTGTGAAGACAACACAAAGACGTCTGGGAATGATGCGGAGGACACTGACGTGTAGAAGTAGGGAGATTCTTGTTCCATTGTATAAGGCTTTGATTAGGCCACACATGGACTATTGTGCCCAGATTTGGTCACCTGGTTTTCAGAAGGATGAAGAGATGTTGGAAAGGGTCCAAAGGCGACTGACTAAGGTAGTTTCTGACCTCTGGAACGTCGAGTATGAGGAAAGATTGAAAAGATGTAATTTGCAGAGTCTAGTGGAGAGAAGGAAGAGGGGAGATATGATAGAGACCTACAAGTTGGTAAGGGGTTGTTATAGGATCACTGGTGGAGAAGTTCTACAGAGAATAGTGGGAGATCAGGGGAGAACCAGAGGTCATCCCTGGAAACTGTATAAAGAGGGTGTGAGTAGGGGAGTGAGAGGCAGGTTTTTTTCGTGCAGAGGTGTGAGTGATTGGAATGCCTTGCCTGAGAGTGTGGTGTCTGCAAGGAGTTTGAATGTGTTTAAGACACTGTATGATGAGATGTGTGTGAGATAAAAGGACCTCCTAGATGAGTCTTTGACTCCATGAGGTCTTGTTTAATAATAATAATAATAATAATAATAATATGGAATCATTATTCTTTAAAGTGCCCACTACATACACCAGCTATTTTGCACATGAATCTCATTTCAGATCTTATTGGTTTTTTTCCTATCTGCTTGAGTTATGGTCCAGGCTTCTGAACCATATGTTAGGATAGGTCTAGTTATTGAGTTAGGATTGTTATTCTTGTTTTTCTTGCTTATTAAATTTGGATTGAATATTTGATTGATAGTTTTTGTTATTCCTATATAATTGGTTATTTTATATTGCATGTCTTTCTTTCTTTCACAAGATAAGTGGTAGCCTAGAGATTTGAATGTATTAACCTGTTGTATATCATCATTGATGCAAATTTTGCTTCTAATTGATTCTTGACCTTTAAATGTCATGATTTTGGTTTTGGAAGTGGAGATTTCCATATGGTATGCTTTTACTATTTCATTTAATGAAAAGGCTGGTCACTGTAGTGAATCTTTGTTAACTTCAGTTAGAACCCAATCATCAGTGAATAAAATTGTATTGATGTTGGTGTAACCATTTATGTGGATGTGAAAACTGGTTGTTTCCCCTCCACTCTTATAATATCTATTAATATAGATATTAAAGAGGAATGGAGACAGACTACATCCATGTCAGACACCTGCATTTATGTTATTCATAAATCTGTGATTCAGATTTTTGTGTGGCTATCTTTATTGTAATTTGATTATTGTTATATAAATATTGAAAATTACTTTAATTCACTAGTTAGGAATGTTGTCATCTCTTAAAATTTCTAATAGTTTATTATGATTGATTTTTATCAAAAGCCTTTTTATAATCGATGAATAATATGAGACTCCAAATTGAATTCTCTTCTTTTTTCTATCAGGAGCTTGAAAGTGAAAAAGGTATCAGTGCAGGATCTGCCTTTATGGAAACTATTTTGTTCCTCCAAAAATATTTTCATAATATTTGGTTAATGTATTCTTTAAGAGACTTGAATATATTTTACACTTCAAGTTTAAAAGGCTAATGCCTCTATAGTTTTGACATTCATTAAACTCCTTTTTTGAAGATGGGGACAGTTATAGCATTTTCCCAGTTTTCTGGTGGTAATTGGCCATTTAAGATATTACTCACGAATTCTAGTAGTTTGTATCTGAAGTTGTCTCCAGAGAATTTGAAAAGTTCCATATTGATACCATCTTCTCCTGGGCTTCTTTGGTTCTTGCATTGTTTACGAGGTGGTCTGAAAAGTTCTTGGCCTCAACCATAGATGGCAACGCTATCAGCAAGATTTTTTTTTCCCTAAGTTGCTACATCTGTCATAAGCATCCATTTGAAATTGCAAGTCATTCTATCAAGTAGTGTGTTTGAAGTAGTCTGTATGAAGTAAATGTGTTGTCTGTATCCCTTGAAATGGATAAAATTGAGTATCATGTGGTTATAAAATTCTTTATTCTTGTTGAGAGGCTTATACGCTGGTTAAACATGATAACTAATAATTAAGGAATTGACAGCGTACACTGGAAATATAAATTAAATAAACTTAAGTATATACTTTCCGATATTTCGGCAAACATCACGTTGCCATCTTCTTGGGAACTTAATACAAGGACATGTGCACACAAGCACTACATAACAGCAAATGAGAGCCGAAGCTAGGAAGCTGACATTTTCCTAAAGTCCTGATGGTTCCCCCTGGTGGGCTATATTGGTAGTTCTTGGCCTTTGGGCTGAAGTTCTTCTGATAAATGTTTCCCAAATTTGGGGCAGTCTCATGCATCCAAATTTGTTGAGGTTTGGCATGTTCCTTAAGGGCTGAGGCTAATTCCATGAATAGTCTTTCATATTTGAATTTGCTGCGGTGTATTACTGTGGCTTTCTTCCATCTTATTCTGTGGCGAGTATCCAGAGCGTGGTCTGCAAGCCCAGAGTGGCTGTACTGGTGAAATCGGATGTAATCCTTGTGTTCTGAGATTCTGATATTTGCTGTCCTGCCTGTTTGGCCAGAGTAGGATAATTTACAGCTGCAAGGGACCTGGTATACACCAGGTAGGTCTAGGGGAAGTGGTTGGTCTTTAGTGGAGCAGATAAGGGATGCCAATTTTCTATGTGGTCTGTAACAAGCGGTCAAGTCATGTTTTTTTAAGATTTTGTTGATTTTTTCCGAGGTGCCTCGAATGTAGGGAATGGTCATGGATTTAGAGTAATATTTTTTGTGAAGGGGGGGGGGATGGTGGGTTGTGGATGACTTGGTTAAGTATTTTTTGGATTCTTTTGGGGGGGTAGCCATTGGCTGAGAAAATGTCACGGATGTGATTTAGTTCAGTGGTTAGGGCTTGATCATTTGAACAGATTATTTTTGCCCTGTTGAATAGTGTCTTAATAACTCCATATTGTTGTGGAATACTATTCATGGAATCAGCCTCATCCCTTAGGAACATGCCAAACCTTAACAAATTTGGATGCATGAGACTGCCCCAAATTTGGGAAACATTTATCAGAAGAACTTCAGCCCAAAGGCCAAGAACTACCAATATAGCCTGCCAGGGGGCATCATCAGGACTTTAGGAAAACATTAGCTTCCTAGCTTCAGCTCTCATTTGCTGTTATGTAGTACTTGTGTGCACGTGTCCTTGTATTAAGTTCCCAAGAAGATGGCAACGTGACGTTTGCCAAAATATTGGAAAGTATATATTAAAGTTTATTTAATTTATATTTCCAGTGTACACTGTCAATTCCTTAATTATTAGTTATCATATAAAATTCTTTGTAAAAGAAGGTTTAACGCCAAAAGAAATTTATTCGAAGTTTAAAAGTTTATGGGCAATCTTTTCCTTTGTTTTTGACAATTAAGAAATGGGCTGCCGAGTTTAAATGTGGCCATACCAGCCTTGAAGAGGATCCATGTGAAGGACATCCAAAAAAGTAACAACACCAGAAATCATTGATCAAGAGTACACAATATGGTATTGGATGACCGGCGAGTCAAAGTGTGTGAAATTGCTGAGACTATAGGCATTTCAAAAGAACATATAGGCTATATTTTGCATGAAGAATTGCAAATGAAAAAGCTGTGCACAAGATGGGTGGTGCACTTGCTCATAGCAGATCAAAAATGCACTCGCATGAAAATCTCTGAATAGTGCTTGGAGCATTTTAACACGTTCGCTGCCAACTACGAGTATACTCGTAGTGGGTAAACCTGCTTCACAAGCCAGCTACGAGTATACTCGTATGACGCTTACCGCCGGGAACAAGATTATTGTAGTGACCTTGAAGAAGTGAAAATGCTTGGCTTGTGGGGCTAGCATCGAAACTGTTTATTCTCATAGACCGTATATGCTGTGTACAAGCCAACTACGAGTATACTCGTAGGACGTTTACCTCCGGTAACGAGATTATCGTACTGACCTTGAAGAAGTAAAACTGCTCGGCGTAGGGGAACAGACCATGCCAAAGTAGCGTGGCAGCGAACGTGTTAACATGAATAAAACTGATTTTGTGCATCGATTTATTACTATGGATGAAACTTGGATTCATGATTACACACCAGAATCCAAACAGCAGTCAAAACAGTGGACAGAAGCTGGTTGTTCAGTGCCAAAGAAGACAAAGTCGATTCCATCAGCAGGAAATGTCATATCATTGGTGTTTGGGGATACTAAAGGCATTTTGTTTATTAATTATCTTGAGAAGGGTAAAACACTGGTGAATATTATTCCGATCTTTTAACTAGACTAGATGAAAAAATTCATAAGAAAAGACCTGGTTTGCAGAAGAAAAAAATCATCTTTCATCAGGACAATGCACCTGCCCACAAAGGTGTTTTAGCAATAGGAAAATTAAGGGATCTACATTATGAATTGTTGTAACATCCACTCTATTTCCTAGATTTGGCTCCCTCTGACTTCTATCTCTTCCCGAAACTAAAACTCTTCCTCGCTGGTCAGCGTTTTTTTCTTCAAATCAAGAGGTGATTGCAGGCTGTACAGGAGTATTTTGCAGATCTTACTGAGAACCACTACAGGGATGAGATAATGGCGCTGGAGCATCGCTGGAATAAATGTATTAGTTTTAAGAGACATTATGTTGAAAAATAAAAATAATTTTGAAATTATTAATTTGTTTTTTCATTGTTAGGCCGAGAACTTTTCAGACCACCCTGGTAAGTTCGAGTCTAAATCTTTAAGGATGAAGAAGTATGTTGAATTATTTGCAGATAATGGTTCTGAAAGTGGGTTGTCATCAATTGCCCATCATTTTTTATAGTATTTAATTCCTCAAAGGTATGGTCTTGATCGATTCTCTAAAGTTCATATGCCTTATAAACTTATGTTTGTGAATGTTTATCAATATCGTTTTCTAAATTGGTAACAGAATTGTTCCATTGAACTCTTATGTGTTTTTCTTTTTGCTGTTGCTCTTTTGTGTTTGTATTCAATTTCATGTTCTATTTTGTTTGTTCATAACCATTTTTATAGGTCTTCCTTTTTTCTTCTATAATTTTCCTGTTTTCTGAGTCCCAGTTACAAAGACTTTTTTTTATTTTTTATTTTCCATTGTTTTTCATTCCCAAGATTTCTCAGGCTGAATATCCTAAAATATTGCAGAGATGATTCCACTCTTCATTAATACATTCATCTGAGGGTAGTTCCTGTAATTTTTCATTTATTTTTTGGTGATATAGTTTTCTTTTATTGGAGTCAGATAATGAGCTGACTTTGGACCTGAGTTCTTGTAATGATCAAATAATGATCTGATTCAATTTCAAAACCTTGGCAAACTTTAACATCAAGAATGAATCTATCTATTATATGCTGTTGTATAGTCTATAATAGATTTCAATTCTCTTGCTGACCATGTGAATTTATGAACATCTTTGTGTTTAAACATTGTATTTATTATTTTTAGTTGTGATAACTAATATTTAAGGAATTGACAGCGTATACTAGAAATATAGATTAAATAAACTTTAATTTATACTTTCCGATATTTCGGCGAACGTCACGTTGCCATCTTCTTGGGAACTTACTACTAAGACACGTGCACACAAGTACTAATAACAGCAAATGAGACTAAAGCTAGGAAGCTAGCGTTTTCCCAAAGTCCTGATGGTGCCCCCTGGCGGGCTATATTGGTAGTTCTTGGCCTTTGGGCTGAAGTTCTTCTGATAAACGTTTCCCAAATTTGGGGCAGTCTCATGCATCCAAATTTGTTGAGGTTTGGCATGTTCCTAAGGGCCGAGGCTGATTCCATGAATAGTCTTTCATACTTGAACTTGCTGCGGTGTATTACTGTGGCTTTCTGCCATCTTATTCTGTGGCGAGTATCCAGAGCGTGGTCTGCAAGCCCAGAGTGGCTGTACTGGTGAAATCGGATGTAATCCTTGTGTTCTGAGATTCTGATATTTGCTGTCCTGCCTGTTTGGCCAAAGTAGGACAGTTTACAGCTGCAAGGGACCTGGTATACACCAGGTAGGTCTAGGGGATGTGGTTGGTCTTTGGTGGAGCGGATAAGGGATGCCAGTTTTCTATGTGGTCTGTAACAAGTGGTCAAGTCATTTTTTTTTAAGATTTTATTGATTTTTTCCAAGGTGCCTCGGATGTAGGGAATGGTGATGGATTTAGAGTAATCTTTATTGTGAAGGGGAGGGGATGGTGGGTTGTGGATTTTTGGATTTTTTGGAGGGGGTAGCTGTTGGCTGAGAAAGTTCACGGATGTGATTTAGTTCAGTGGTTAGGGCTTGATCATTAGAACAGATTATTTTTGCCCTGTTGAATAATGTTTTAATAACTCCATATTGTTGTGAGGGGGGTGGTGGGATTGTTGGTGGTGGTGTATACCAGGTCCCTTGCAGCTGTAAACTGTCCTACTTTGGCCAAACAGGCAGGACAGCAAATATCAGAATCTCAGAATACAAGGATTACATCCGATTTCACCAGTACAGCCACTCTGGGCTTGCAGACCCGCTCTGGATACTCGCCACAGAATAAGATGGAAGAAAGCCACAGTAATACACCGCAGCAAGTTCAAGTATGAAAGACTATTCATGGAATCAGCCTCGGCCCTTAGGAACATGCCAAACCTCAACAAATTTGGATGCATGAGACTGCCCCAAATTTGGGAAACATTTATCAGAAGAACTTCAGCCCAAAGACCAAGAACTACCAATATAGCCCGCCAGAGGGCACCATCAGGACTTTAGGAAAACGCTAGCTTCCTAGCTTTAGTCTCATTTGCTGTTATTAGTACTTGTGTGCACGTGTCTTAGTAGTAAGTTCCCAAGAAGATGGCAACATGACGTTCGCCGAAATATCGGAAAGTATAAATTAAAGTTTATTTAATCTATATTTCTAGTATACGCTGTCAATTCCTTAAATATTAGTTATCATGTTTAACCAGCGTATAAGCCTCTCAACAAGAATCATTATTTTTAGATTATTGTGGATAGAGAAATCAATTAATTTTTGGCCATTTCTATTTTTTGCTAATTCTCCAAAAGTTCAGACATGATTTTGAGTTTTCATATTGCCTACGTGAGCATTTAAATCACCCAGCAGTAATAACATATCATTTTTGTTTATTTTCTCTCTATTATATTTTGGAGTTTGTTATAGAAGTCCACACTTTCTCCTTCTCCTTTTCTCTCCTGAAGCATATAATCCAAGAACTGTGAGATATCCTCTATTAAGTTTCAATCTGAGCTGTAATATTCTTTCATTCCAGTTTTTATATGAGGGATGTCCAGAAAGTACGTTCTGTTTTTAAATATTTTCACTGCAGTGCTTGTGGCATGCATGCTGAATTTGTTGATTCCTTAGCAAGTTGTTGGTGCAGACATTCTCACAGTTTGAACACTTCTTCGTGTGTGTTTATAATGTCTAAGGAAATTGAATTGCCTGCTGCATGTAAAATCGAATCGCCTGCTGCATGTGAAATTTGGTCAGTTATCCGTTTCTTGAATGCGAGGAATGTTAAAGCAGCTGAAATTCATCGGCAAATTATTATGGTTTATGGAGAACGCACTGGAGAATATCTGGAGAACAACTTCTCGCCACCTTCGGCTGAGAACAATTCCATCATCCCCCTCATATAGTCTTTACCTCATGCCAAACGACTTTCACTTGTTCAAACATCTGAAATCTTTCCTTGGTGACTGGCGGTTTCAAGACAACGAGGTGGTCAAAGAAGCAGTCAATACGTGGTTTGTGTCACAGGAGGCAACCTTCTACGATGAAGGTATACAAATCTTGTTGTCCGGTTATGATATGTGCCTGAACAATGGCATAAATTATGTAGAAAAGTAGTGAAAGATATCTGCTTTAATTTCCAATAAAGTTTTTTTTTTTGTAACTATATTTTTGTTTCTCTGACAGCCCATTGGAACTTACTTTATGGATGTCCCTCATAGTTATTGATGTTGTCTTTAAAGGATTTGTGAATCATGATTGATATGCCTGCTCTTACTGACTTGTATTCAGCTATAGATATTTTGCCCAATTTAACCCTTTCGCCTTGCCTAATTGCCATAGCCACACTTTCTAATGTTCCTCCAGGGAAACACTCCTCTGGCATCCTATTTTGCACACCACAGATCATCAAGTCTGTACATCCCACCTCTTACCACTCTGTTCCTTGATTGCTCACCTGCATCCCTCACTCTCTCTCTCTCTCTCTCTCCTCTAACACTTTCTCTGTGTCCTGGCTGGCATCTCTCAATCCTCTGGTTCCAGCAGTCCCTCACAGTCTTCTTATTCCCTCTCTTCTACTGTTTCTATTCTCTCCTCTTCTATTATTCCCATAGCACTCTCTCACGCCTACTCTCATTCACCTTGCATTTATCTCTTCCATTCGCTGAATCTCATCTTTCACACTGAATGAATTTTGTTTAGCTACTTTTATAACTCTTTTAAACTTTTTTAAACGTTGCTTCACCTTGTTACATTTTTCTCAGTATTCACAGAGAGAGTGTTGGCTTACTTGCTAGTAACTTTTGATATGTTCCCCTCCCCCCTTCTTTTCCATGACTTTCACTTCCTGAGTCTACTATGTAGTTCTGAGTTTTTCCATCCTTATAGACAGCTTTACCACATACTACATGTATCTCTAGTTGAATCAAATGTTTATCTTTAACTTTTTAGTCAGCCACATTTTTTTTTTTTTTTAATAATATTTATTTGGGTCTAGAGCTCAGCTTTGAAATCTGTCTCATTTTGATTCTTTTTAAAGCTTAATTGCATAATTTTCTTTTCAGTGTGATATTTTAATTTTATTCTGATCAAAACTAAATGGTGATCACTTGCTATTTCAAATTCCCCTATATATATATATATATATATATATATATATATGGGAATAAATTTTTAACTTGGGTATATTGTATATTAGGATAACCAAGCAATTTTATATGCTTGGTTATTTTAGCTCCTAATCCCAAGTATGCAAACAATTAAGTTTGCGCCTGAAACAAAGTTCAAGTCTAAAGATGGTACAACACCAGGGCAGCTCATTGTAAAGGTGGTTAAAGCTTTGATCACTATTCTTAGTATTTTCCCATAATGTAAAGCACATCTCACTAGAAGATGTATACTGCAATGCATTATGGGTGGGGTCACTACCCAGACCGGTTTCGACCTTTTTTGAGGTCTCCTCAGTGAGTAGCTAGACCCTAAATACCAAGGTTTTAGTAATACAAAGCCTTATCAACTTTACCTATATAAGTTGCAACAAGGTGTATTAAGTTTTAATAAAAATCTCTGGAGGAGAGATATTGATGGGAATAAATTTTTAACTTGGGTATATTGTATATTAGGATAACCAAGCAATTTTATATGCTTGGTTATTTTAGCTCCTAATCCCAAGTATGCAAACAATTAAGTTTGCGCCTGAAACAAAGTTCAAGTCTAAAGATGGTACAACACCAGGGCAGCTCATTGTAAAGGTGGTTAAAGCTTTGATCACTATTCTTAGTATTTTCCCATAATGTAAAGCACATCTCACTAGAAGATGTATACTGCAATGCATTATGGGTGGGGTCACTACCCAGACCTAATATACAATATTAGGTTATCCTAATATACAATATACCCAAGTTAAAAATTTATTCCCATCAATATCTCTCCTCCAGAGATTTTTATTAAAACTTAATACACCTTGTTGCAACTTATATAGGTAAAGTTGATAAGGCTTTGTATTACTAAAACCTTGGTATTTAGGGTCTAGCTACTCACTGAGGAGACCTCAAAAAAGGTCGAAACCGGTCTGGGTAGTGACCCCACCCATAATGCATTGCAGTATACATCTTCTAGTGAGATGTGCTTTACATTATGGGAAAATACTAAGAATAGTGATCAAAGCTTTAACCACCTTTACAATGAGCTGCCCTGGTGTTGTACCATCTTTAGACTTGAACTTTGTTTCAGGCGCAAACTTAATTGTTTGCATACTTGGGATTAGGAGCTAAAATAACCAAGCATATAAAATTGCTTGGTTATCCTAATATATATATATATATATATATATACCCTTTACATGCTTAAACCAGCATGAAGATATTGCTATCAACAATTATATATTTAAGGAGACTTTTTTAATATTTTGTGTCTTCATTCCTTGTGAATTTGTGCTATTTTTATGTTGGAACATAGTGTTAGTGATGAGTAGTCGAAGTCCTGCTGAATTCTGAACACAATCCAGCAGGTGCATCCCATTATTGTCAGCTTTGCTGTTTTTCAAATATGAATACATTTCAGTATGTCTGGTATTCATTTCTAGTATGTTGTTTATGCAACTGCTTATAACTGTTCCATTTTTATCAGCTGTCTTCTCTAATGACTCAAATAATTCCTACACTTTCTCTTTAGTAGAAACTTTGTGGGACCATGTAGGGATAAATGTCTCAATGTCTAATTCTTCATTTTGATGTGTGTCCACTTCACTCTACTTGATATTACTTGCCACTCAAAAAGTTTGTGTTGAATACTATTGTTACTGCTTCCTTTCCCTGATCATTATTGGATGAATGTAAATCTTGTAAATTAGAGGAATCTCACCTGTTTTTGTCTTCTTTGTTTCATTAAAAACCAGTTACGTTGACATAGTACTTCTCTGATTCTTCTGCTAGTTATACTCTTTTCTGTTTACACTTTTTATGTTTATGGTTCCTATCTTGAATTCTGACATTGAATTTGAGTTTGTTTCTGTGGCTGATTTATTACTGTTTGCCCTCGTTCCCTAATGAAATAGTGTGGTTCTTGTTTAACTATCCATTGCCTCAGATAGCATAGCATTTCTGTTGTATCATTGTCTTTTGATTAAAGCCAGTATAGAATACAACTTGGTCTGTGAAATCCTGATTTGCAGCCTGTCTTCATTTGTTAGGTACTCGGCTGTATACCCAGGTTGCATTATGAGAATGTGTGGATTAAACATTAGATCAGAAGCTCCATACGGTTGTTAGCATTTCTTAAAAGGGTATGTGAAGGTCTTCTCTTAGTTACCTAGCTTTTGCTTGTTTATGACCATACGAGGGTGGTCTGAAAAGTTCTTGGCCTAACAAAGAAAAAAGAATTTATAATTTCAAAATTATTTTTATTTTTCAAAATAATCTCCCTTAAGACTAATACACTTATTCCAGTAATGCTCCAGCACCATTATCCCATCCCTGCAGTGGTTCTCAATAAGATCTGTAAAATACCCCTCTACAGCTGCAATCACCTCTTGATTCGAAAAAAAAAATGCTGACCAGTGAGGAAGAGTTTTAGTTTAGGGAAGAGATAGAAGTCAGAGGGAGCCAAATCTGGTGAATAGGGTGGTTGTTCCAACAATTCATAGTAAAGATCCCTTAATTTTACCATTGCCAAAAGCACCTTTGTGGGCAGGTGCATTGTCCTGATGAAAGATGATTTTTTTCCCTTCTGTAAACTGGGTCTTTTCTCACGAATTTTTTCATCTAGTTTGGTTAAAAGATCAGAATAATATTCTCCAGTTATTGTTTTACCATTTTCAAGATAATTAGTAAACAAAATGCCTTTAGCATCCCAAAACACCAATGCCATGACCTTTTCTGTTGGAACCGACTTTATCTTCTTTGGTGCTGAACAACTGGCTTCTGTCCACTGGTTTGACTGCTGTTTGGATTCTGGTGTGTAATGGTGAATCCAAGTCTCATCCATAGTAATAAATTGCTGCACAAAATCAGTTTTATTCTTGTTCCAAGCATTGTTCAGAGGATTTCATGCAAGTGCATTTTTGATCTGCTGTGAGCAATAGCAGCACCCACTTGCTCAAAGCTTTTTCATTTGCAATTCTTTATGCAAAATATATCCTACACGTTCTTTTGAAATGCCTATAGTCTTAGCAATTTCATGCACTTTGAATCGCCGGTCATCTAACACCATATAGTGCACTTGATCAATGATTTCTGGTGGTGTTACACTTTTTGGACATCCTTCATGTGGATCATCTTCAAGGCTGGTACGGCCATGTTTAAACTGGTACAGCCATGCTCAGCAGCCCATTTCTTAATTGTCAAAAATGAAGGAGAAGATTGTCCATAAATTTTTATGAACTTCGAATGAATTTCTTTTGGCGTTAAACCTTCTTTTACAAAGAATTTTATCATCACCATCATCATCATGCATATCAAGGATTTAGACCTAGCATGGCCTGTTCCGGCCTTAGAAGTCATTGTTGAATCATTTAAGAGGACGTCCTGGTTTTCTTTTTCCTAATGGCTTGTACTTTAAGGCTTGTTTTGGTAATCTTTCTGTTTTCATTCTTTGAACATGTTCCATCCATTTATGTTTATATTTTTTAATTTTTTCTATTACTGGTTCTTGGTTTAATTCTTTCATAATATCTTCATTTCTTTTGTGATCAAATAGGGTATACTTTGAGGTTTTTCTCATAAACTTCATTTCTGCTGTTGTTAATCTTTGTCTTTTTGTTTTATTGTCCAGATTTTGCTTCCATACATTAAAACTGGTAGGGCTATTGTATTGTATACTTTTAGCCTGGTTTGTTTTTGAACTAGGTTTGGCTTAAATATAGAGTTAATTACACCTGTTATTATTAAATATTTTGCAATTTTTACATTTATATCTTTTTCATTTTCATATGTGATCATACATCCTAGGTAGTTAAATGAATTCACCCATTCTAAGAATCTTGTTATCTATTACTATTTTAGTTCTTGCTGGATCTTGTCCTTTAAAGGCCATAGTTTTTGATTTTTCCGTTGATATTATCATACCATAATCTTTGGATATCTCATTGAGATCTAAAATAGCTTTCTGTAAGTTATCTTCAGAATTTGTAATTATTATTTGATCGTCAGCAAAGAGGAGAGTGTTTAAGTTAACTGTAGGAGAAAGTTTAATTCCTTGATGTAAGTTTTTATTCCATTTTATTATTATTTCATTTAAGTAGATATTAAAAAGAGTTGCTGAGAGGGACATCCCTGTTGGACCCCTTGGTTTATCTCTCTCGTATATGATAGCTTGTGATTTAATCTTATTTGTATTTGATTATTTTCATATATACTTGTGATAGCTTTTAGGATATTATTTGGTATTTGTCTTTCTTTTAATATGTTAAATAATATGTTTCTTTTAACTTTGTTAAATGCTTTTTCAAAGTCAATAAATGCAATATGTGTTTCTAAATTATATTCTCTTCTTTTCGCTAATGTTAATTTTAGGCAAAAGGCCAGGTCTATACATGATCGTCCTTTTCTAAATCCATTCTGTACTTCTAGAATAAAGTTTTCGGAATATTTCATTAGTTTGTTATTTAAGTTTCTGCTATATATTTTGTAACAGGAATTTAGTATACTGATACCTCTATTTTTAGGGGCATCTCTATTACCTTTTTTAAAGATAGGAATCACAATTGCTTTTTTCCATTCTATTGGGGGGATACCAGTTCAGTAAATTTTATTTAAAAATAATAAGAGTCATTCTTTGAATCTTGTTCCTGTGTATTTATATAGTTCTGAACCTAGCTTATCTTCTCCAGGTGATTTTCCGTTTCTTGTTTCTTTCAGTCTGATTTCTAATTCTTCAGTTATTTCCTTTTCATTTTTGTTAATTGTTTGCCAGTTGTCTTTTTTAAAATATTTCATTTAAGTTCTTGTTCCTGTGTATTTATATAGTTCTGAACCCTGCTTATCTTCTCCAGGTGATTTTCCGTTTCTTGTTTCTTTCAGGCTGATTTCTGATTCGTCTTCAGTTATTTCCTTTTCATTTTTGTTAATTGTTTGCCAGTTGTCTTTTTTAAAATATTTGTCTGTCCACAGTTCTGTATAGTAATTTAGAAATTCTTCTAATTTCAATTCAGTGTTTAATTTTATGTTTTCTTTGGTATCTGCATTTAAGTGTTTCAAAATCTTATATACATTGGGTCTTATTTTATATAAACCATGTTCTAAATTAGAAACAAATTTATTCCATGATTCTCTGTCTTTTTCTGACTTCTCTTTTAGCTATGGCTCTTATTCTTTTATATTCTATTTCATCTTCTAATCTTTTACTGCTTAACCATTTGTGATAGGCTTCTTTTTTCTTTTTGATTATTTCTTTGATTGTATCATCCCAGATCTTCAGTTTTTTTCTTCTATTGAATTTTTTGGTCTTTCCTAAGCTTGCATTTGCTGCTGCATTTAGTATTGTTTTTATATTAAGCCATTCTATTTCTATTTCTTCATTTTGTTTTATTTTATCTAGATATTGGTTAATTCTTTGTTCATATAGCCATTGTACATTTGTGTCATTCAATAGTTCTAGTTTTATAAACAAATGTTTCAATTTTTCTTTCTGTTCTCGTTACTTGTAGCCATTTAGGTGGAAAGCTTAATTTTATTTTAACAAGGAAGTGGTCACTGCTTATTTCATATCCTCTGTGAAACATTGAATGAAAATTTTGACGTCTTTTCATTTAATATGAAGTAATCTAATATTGATTTCCATCCTCTTGCTGCCCAAGTATATTTATGTATGTCGTTATGTTTATAGAAGGAATTCATTATTTTTAGGTGGTTATAAACTACAAAGTCAATCAATTTTTTACCATTTCTGTTTAGAGTGTGTTCTCCATGTATTCCTATATTATTATTAATTTTCGTGTTTCCAATTCTTGCATTTAAAAGTCTCCATCTAAAATTATGTAATCATTTTTATTTATTTTATTATATATGTTTTGTAGCTGATTATAAAAATCCATATTATCCTGTTCTCTTCCTTCTTCTTCTTCTGGGGCATATAAACCAATTATTGTTAAATAGCCTCTATCTATTTTTATTCTAGCTTCTATTATTCTTCCATTCCATAATTTATAATGTTTTTACTGTTTTGAAAGGGAGTTATGAATCCAAATCATGACTCCTGCTTGTGCTCTTTGGTCTCTGTCGACTCCACTGTATATCACATTAAAATTTTCAGTTCTCATAGTTCCTTTTAATTTCTTTTTTGTTTCAGTGATTACTGCTATTTTAAAATTTCTTTCATTTAATAACTGGTCTAATTCTATTTCTTTATATGCTATTCCTCTTACATTCCAGTTTGCTATGCGTATTATATTTTGTCGTTTCCATTTTTGTTTTACCTTTTCCATTCCAGGGTCGTTTCCCATAGATTCAATCTGATTATCTTTTTCTGTCAGCTTGCAAGTAGGATTTTGTTCTCCATGTCAGGGGACTAGCCTGACGATGGAATAGTTCAGTGGTAGGGCAGCTACCTTAAGGCTTCTGAACTAGCCTTTTTTCCGAATTTAAACCCATAGGAGGAATAGGGTATATTGAAGGGGAAAGAGAAGATTATAGAAGAATTATAGTAAAGTTTATAGAGAGGGCATATAAGGCCAGAAATGAAAAGACCCCATGGCCCTTGAGTACTCTAATAGCATAAGGATCATAAAATAAGAAGAGTTGGCTGATAAGGCCTTATAGGAAAGATTAAAGTAAGTGGATCTTCCTCAAAGTAGAAGAAGGAGTGGATAGATCCAGCTAGGGGTCCATTGGGAGTGCTGCTTCCCTTACAATCAAGATGATTGCCCCTTATGGCCCTGTTGGTCCACGAGTCCTTATTCAGTATATTTGGACCACCCCACCATACACACACGCATGCACACACACATGGTGGGCTCCCCTATCCGCCACCCAGGGGATGCGCTCTCTAGGGGTTACAGGCTCCCCCAAGAGTTTTATAACTCTCGGGAGACTGAGAGTTATAAAACTCTTATAAAAAGAAACTTTTATAAAAAGAATTTTATAACTGCATGATACTGAATTTTATCCATTTCAAGGGATGCAAAGAACACTTTTGCTTCAGAAAGCTGTATAAAACAAACTACTTGATAGAATGACTTGCAATTTCAAATGGATGCGAAGCCAGAAATATTTCATAGCACCCTTGTATATACAATATATAATAATATATATAGTAACTATTGTTTTTCAGGAAATAATGTATACCAAAATATTAATTATAATAACTAATTAATACTCTCCAATATTTCAGCAATGTTACATTGCCATCATCAGGGATCACAAAAACAATATGTGAATGCTAGCACTAATTCTGAGCAAATGAGGCTGAAGAAAGGCAACTGAAAGGCCTCGATTCCTAAGGACCCAGAGCCTAAAGTCCTTGAGTCCTAGAATCCTAAATGGGGCCCCCCATTGTTGGGTCCCATCTAGGACTCTGGGCCAGATTTTAGTTACCTTTTTTCAGTCTCATTTGGCCAGTGTTAGTGCCTGTGTGCACATATCATTGTTTTGGTGATCCCTGATGATGGCAGTGTAATGCAGCTGAATATATAGGAAAGTATTATTTATTATAATTAATATTTTAGTGAACGTTGTTATTTCCTGAAAAATCAATAGTTACAAGTAAGCAACGTAAAAGTCTATCTTCCAGAAATATATACAGTAATACGTCGCCTTACGACACTTCACTTCACTTCATGACGATCCACTCGTATGATGCTTTTCAGTCATGACCACTGCCCAATTGGATTATTATTATTATTATTTTACTCTCCATGGAGTGGGCAAACTCATCATGGGAGGTTCATTCAACTGACAACATATTTATCATACTGAATCTTAAAATCTCTAACACTCCTTGCATTAGCAACATATTCTGGTAATGAGTTCCATTCATGGAATGCATTACCAGAATATGTAATCTCCATGTAAAAAAAATCTATTACTCACACCACTCTTCACCACACTCTTACATAATTTCGAAGTATGGCCTCTGGTTTTTTTTCCCTTCTCACCTTCTACTCTTTATAATACCATCTGGATTAATTTGATAACATTCTCTCACTAACTTAAATGTCTCCGTTATATTATCCCTTTTTCATCCTGTCCACCAAACTCTGCAGTCCACATTTCTTTAACCTCTCTCCATAGCCAGCATTCCCAAGTCCTGATTGATATTGTGTTAGTCACTCATTTCTGGACCCTCTCCAATGTTTCCACATCACACTGAAAACCTTGTGACCAAATCTGAGCACAGTAGTCCCAGTGTGGTCTGACCAGTGCTTTATACAGTGGGTCAACCACTTCCTTATCTGTACATGTTTGAGTACTTATCATAGCAGCACTATGTGGTCTGCCTTTCATTTCAGTAAAATTATTGAGACTACAGCGATGTTAGGAATAATTACTTTATTTTCCCAGCTTTTTGACCTTCATATTAAGGTCAACATCTGGAACACACACACACACACATCCAAAGACAAGCTATATTACATTTCAAATAGTATGCTAAAGTGACAATGATTTGATCAACCGTTATTCTACTGGCCTGAACCCTAGTGAGGAATAAAAACTACATCAAAGTTGTATTCTATTTATAACATCATCAGAGAACAAATTCATATAGATAGTTTTAATACAGCAAAGGTGGTGGCCCAATCCAATGCTTCCCAAACTTATGGATGTAAAGATCCCCTTGGAAAAATTAAAATATTTCACGGCCCCCATCAGAAAAAAAATCGTAATACACACATATATTATTATAATATTTATTGTATTTACAAAACAATATTGTCAATACAAAACATACACAGCGAATATCACAAAAATCAAATGCAAATATTACATTTTTAGCATCTTACATACACATTTGACATGGCACACTTAGTCTTAAAACATTTTAAATTTGTTTTCATTATTTCACAGCCTCCTCAATAAAACTAACAGCTCCTTTGGGGGCCTTTAGTTTTAAAGTTTAATTGTATCTAACTTGGTATCTTTAATGTTAAAGATACCAAGTAATTTAACTTGGTATCTTTTATAATTTTATAACCTTGGTTTTAATCTGCAGCTCACAGTTTGGGAAGCTGCCCTAGAGCAGTGCAGCTTCCCAAACTTATGGATGTAAAGGCCCCTTTGGAAAAATGTAAATATTTCATGGCCCCATCGAAAAAAAAAAAAATTGTAATACAGACATATATTATTATAATATTTATTGTATTTATATTCAAGATTTTGTGTTTTTAAGCTTTTTTGTGCTTCTTATCAATACCTTTGAAATTAAACTTATATGAATAAGCATACATTTACCAATATTCATTAAGTGCTGAAATATGCAGGAAGCAAAATTTGTGAACTAACAGCAATGGGTGATTTTTTCCATTAAAATATAAAAAATAACAAAAAAGAAATAATAAAAATTAAATACGTTTCTTTTAAGAAAAAAAAAGCTACTTAGTCTTAAAACATTTTAAATTTGTTTTTATTATTTCACTGCCCCCTCAATAAAACTAAAGGCCCCAAAGAGGGCCCCAGCCCACAGTTTGGGAAGTGCTGGCCTAATCCATAATTTAACATGAGTGTTGTTAAGACTGAGTAATCTAGTTAAGATCCTAGATTACGTAGTCTTAATTATAATTAACTCTTAGACCAAAAGGTGATGTGGTTAGAATATGTGCCATCTATATTCTTGACCAAATCATTAGCATAGTGTTTAAAATGTAATATAGCTTGTCTTTGTATATATATGTGTATACTTCAGATGATGACCTTAATATGAAGGTCGAAACATCAGGAGATTAATGTACTTATTCCTAACATGATGTAGTCGCTATAATTTTACTGAAATGAATGCTTATCACTGTATAACATAAAGGAAAGGTTGTGCTGCCTTTGCAACATACCCTCTAAACTTCAGTCTACTGTCAACCATCTCTCTCAAATATCATCCACTTCCTGCAGCATGGCACTGTCAATGCAGTACACAGCCTTATATTTCTGCTCCAAAAATGGAACACCTTGCACTTGTTAATGTTAAAACTACGTGTAAAAAAAACCCCACCCGTTTTTCCAATTCACAAGTCTATTCAAATCTTCCTGAAGGGGAAATGACATCAGCAGTGCCACTTATAATTCTCCCTAACTTTTGTATCATCAACAAACAACCGAAGATCCCCAATCAGTCCACCTGATATATCATTTACAAACAAGTTAAACAGCAGGGGCCCTTGGGGCATCCTGCTAGTTACCCTCCTTTTTTTTTTTCAGAAACTGCTCCATCATACACGACTTGTTAGTATCGTTCAGAGCCAATCTCTGATCTATCTAACCAATATATTATCTATTCTTATCCTCTGCAGCTTGTACACCATTTATTATGTGGTATGTGAAAAAGTTTTTACCTTGGGTATAATATATGTTAAAGATACCAAGTAATTTTATAATCTTGGTTTTAATCATTTTTCCCAAGTAAGCAAACAGACAAGTAAGTCAAGTTTACGGCTGAACGTGGTTCAAGACTTATGGTGGTGGTGCAACACCAAGGCAACTCATGGTAAAGATGGATTAAGTTCTGATCACTTTCCTTAGTATTTCCCATAAATGTAAAACACATCTCCTAGGAGATGTATGATGTTATACATTATGGGTGGGGGTCACTACCCACACCGGTTTCAACCTTTATTGAGGTCTCATTAGTGAGTAGGCAGACCCTGAAATGCCAAGGTTTAAGTAATACAGAGCTTATCAATTTTACTTATGCAAATTGCCACAAGGTGCTTTGACCTTATTAATTAAGAATCTCCAGATGAGAGAAAGATGTGAAAAGTTTTTACCTTGGGTATAATGTATGTTAAAGATACCAAGTAATTTTATAACCTTGGTTTTAATCCTTTTTCTCAAGTAAGTCAAGTTTATGTCTGAACATGGTTCATGACTTATGGTGGTGGTGGTGCAACACCAAGGCAACTCGTGGTAAAGATGGATTAAGTTCTGATCACTTTCCTCTTTCCTTAGTATTTCCCATAAATGTAAAACACATCTCCTCGGAGATGTATGATGTGGACCGGTTTCAACCTTTATTGAAGTCTCATCAGTGAGTAGGCCTGGTCTGGATAGTGACCCCCACCCATAATGTATAACATCATACATCTCCTAGGAGATGTGTTTTATATTTATAGGAAATACTAAGGAAAGTGATCAGAACTTAATCCACCTTTACCACGAGTTGCCTTGGTGTTGCACCACCACCATAAGTCTTGAACCACGTTCAGGCGCAAACTTGACTTACTTGTCTGTTTGGGAAAAAGGATTAAAACCAAGGTTATAAAATTACTTGGTATCTTTAACATATATTATACTCAAGGTAAAAACTTTTCACATCTTTCTCTCATCTGGAGATTCTTAATTAATAAGGTCAAAGCACCTTGTGGCAATTTGCATAAGTAAAATTGATAAGCTCTGTATTACTTAAACCTTGGCATTTCAGGGTCTGCCTACTCACTGATGAGACCTCAATAAAGGTTGAAACCGGTGTGGGTAGTGACCCCCACCCATAATGTATAACATCATACATCTCCTAGGAGATGTTTTACATTTATGGGAAATACTAAGGAAAGTGATCAGAACTTAATCCATCTTTACCACGAGTTGCCTTGTGTTGCACCACTACCATAAGACTTGAACCACGTTCAGGCGCAAACTTGACTTACTTGTTTGTTTCCTTACTTGGGAAAAAAAAAGGATTAAAACCAAGATTATAAAATTACTTGGTATCTTTAACCTTTATTATGTAGTAATCTATCAAATGCTGTTAATAGGTGTTAATAAGGATCTGAGAATGGATGATATATTACAATGTATTCTTAAGGAATGTGCACAACAGTTGGCTGTGCCCTTGACCTGTTATTTAATGTCTTGCAGTGGATATGATTCCTAAGCAGTGGAAAGAAAGCAAAATACTACCACTCCACAAGCATGGTTCTAGGACAGAAGTTTCCAATTACAGACCAGTTTGTATAACTGCAGTTGTATCAAGGTGTTGGAGAGATTGTTTAGGAATAGAATATAGGACTGAGTGGATGTATATAACATTATTTATGATGGTCAGCATGGATATGTAAAGGGTAGGCCCTGTTTTATCTAACACACTCGTTACCCTATTATAAAATGCAAATAAATTGCTAAAAACAGGACTTACCCTTTACTTATCCATGCTGACCATCATAAAGAATGTATGTCCATCAATTCAGTCCTGTATTCTGTTCCTAACCAATCTCTCCAACACCTTGACCATAAACTGCAGCTATACAAACTGGTCTGTAATTGGAAACTTCTGTCCTAGAACCATGCTTGTGGAGTGGTGGTTTTTGCTTTCTTTCTGCTCCTTAGGAATCCTACCCATTGCAGGATGTTAAATAACTTGTCAAGGGCATAGCCAACTGTTGTGCACACTCCTTAAGAATACATGGTGATATGTCATCCATTCTCACAGCCTTATTAACATCTAACCCAATTAACACTGGATATACCTTTAGATTCTTTCACTTCCAATTCTCCTATATATTGCACCACATCATTTACACTAGTATGATATACACTGATAAAGTGCTCATTCAATAATTCCACTATATCCTTTGCAGCTGTTAGTCTGCTGCCATGACTATCCACCAATGTTAGTCTGCCATAGTTATTCTTCCTCTTGCTTGCCATGTAGCAGAAAAATTCCCTTGATTTTTATGTCCTTGACCTGACCAACCAATCTTCTCTCATACTGCACCTTTTTCTTTCTTTAACATGCTCATCACCTTTCTAGCCTGCACCTTATTCTCTTCGTGGATCTGATCACCACCAACTGTCTTGTACCTCCTCCATAACATTTTCTTTTCCAGTACAGCTTGCTTGATTTCGCTGTTCGTCCATTTCACTACCACTCTATTTACTTGCTTAACCCCCAGTATGCAGTCATACATTGCTTTTGTCAGATACTGCCTTATGAGTTTCTCTGCATTAACATCTTTTCTGCTCAGCTCATCTACCCAATATACTGATGCTAACTGACTACAGAGCTTCCTATAATCACCTGCTTTATACTTCCACATGTATCCATTTTTGACAGTAATGTTTTCTTGTTTCATCACTTCCCAAACATGTATCTCATGATCACTCTCACCAACTGGCGGAAATGTCAACACCTCATTAACAGCTAATGCACAGTTGCTTCAGTCGCATGCTGCTTAAGATATTTTTCTCTCAGAAACTCAACAAAATCACTCTCCTTGTTCCCATACACCATCT
This sequence comes from Typopeltis vanoorti, assembly GCF_054136105.1. NCBI lineage: Eukaryota > Metazoa > Arthropoda > Arachnida > Uropygi > Thelyphonidae > Typopeltis > Typopeltis vanoorti. The sequence goes on along the minus strand of NC_143564.1, from coordinate 70,219,589 downwards.
CCTCCTTCCATTCTATATTCCAGTAATTAACACGCTGCCACGCTCCTCGGGCATAGTTTGTTACCGCACACCAAGCACTTTCACTTCTACAAGGTCAGTGCACGTTATCTCATAGCTGGCTTATCAGATCAGGCAGAATTTTGTTTCATAAGCCAACTACAAGTAATCTCGTATCACCCTCACCTATGTCTTACATGCACTGACAACTGTATAACTTGATTTCAGAGTCAGTGACATTCAGTGCAGTAAGGTTTAGATTCAGTGCAGTTAAGGTTTAAATAATTATAAGACTAGATGCCATTGCATCTAGTCTTACAATTATTTAAAATTATCTAAATAAAAACTTTCATTTATACCATGGCCAGTAAAAGAAAGCTTACTGATGAAGAATTAGAAGCTTACGCAAATATGAACGATGATGAATGGAATGAATTATTTGGTTCCGATTCCGAAGATGATTATAATCCTACAGACGACTCTAGGGATGACTCAGATGATGATATATCATATATAAATATATGTATATGTTGAAAAAATTTCAAAAATTTCTTTTATTTGCATTAATAAATACACAGTTTACACAACAATACCTCTTATAATATACTATACTTTTGCTGAAATTATTTTCCTTCTACTAAGCCCCCAGATGTGCTCTCAGCGTTATTCACAAACCAAGGGTCCAAATTAACGTGCTTATACTATGGGTTAACTTGTGCTTGGCATAGGAGGTTGGTAATCAACATACAAGCATATTCGTAGTTGGCTTCTGAGACTCATATACCAACTACGAGTATACTCGTAGTTGGCAGTGAACGTGTTAAAGTCTCCCACCAGGTTCACCTTCTTTTTACATATCCAGTCAATTCGCTTCACATATGGCATTGCATTTGCTTGCATGACAGTTTTAGTGACGTGATGCTCCCGTGAATCAGCTAATGCGCAGTTTTTGTGAAATTTTTGTTTCTTTATGATGTTATTGCTTACTACATTTCTGTGTTTTGGTGTTTTGCTGTATTTTTAACTATTATTTTATTATTGTTAATGATGACTGATAAAATTCAAAGTAAATGTGCTGTTGCTTCCATTGAAAAGAAGATGTGTAAACCAATTACATTAGGTTAAAAGAATGAAATTTAATGATAGTCTGTTGAATACTGAGTTTGTTTGCAGGCTCACATTACCATTGTTACAGTTGTTACATATAAAGTTCTTGGTGAATATAAAGCGCTACACCAGTTAGTGGTGTAGTGATCTGTAAACATGATAATCTTATTGTAGAAATAGAAAAAACTTTTAATGGTGTAGATTGATGACCAAACTGGTTGATGTGTTCACTTAAGCCAAGCTATTTAGAATAATTTTTTCATTTCCATATCTGATGTAAATAAATGCTCTATTTATCTCATTTACGCATGTATATTACTGTTTAAAAATGTTATTGAACCATTACATGCATCTACAAGTGGGAGAAAAAAAAAAAAAAAAAAAAAGAGGTAGCGATTTGCTATACAATGATGGTTTGGAACCTAAGGTGTAGTATGACCAGGGATGCTTGTATTGAATACATACATACATACATCTTCAAGGCCCACTCTTCCTAATTGGGTTGTGGGGGCAACAACTGCAAGAGGAACTTCTAATGGTCACGATCCTCTGCCACCAAGCTCAGGTGTTCTGGTGGGATTCCCAAACATGTCCACCCAAGGTTTTGGATATAATCTATCCAGCGAGTCCTTGGCCTTCCACGTGGCCTCCCACCCTCTGGCTTGGCAAAGAGGGCCTGCTGAGGGAGCCTCTCTTGTGGCATTTTGACCGGGTGCCCGTACCAGCATAACTGTGATCCCTCACACAGAGAAGCAGCGGTTGAGTATTGAGGGTTTCCCGAATTGCAGAGCTTCTGACTCTGTCGAGTTTTGTTAGCCCCGCAACCCCTCGAAGGAACCTCATTTCAGCCGCTTGGATTCGTGTCCGCATTCTTTAAGTCATTACCCAACTCTCATGACCATAAGTGAAGATGGGGACATAGAAGACACCGCATTGAAGACAGCCAGCTTTACCCTCTGGCTTAACTCCTTCTTCAATACTACCGAACAGCCAAGCTCCCGCAGTATTGAGCTTGCTAAGCCAATTTGAGCATCTAGCTCTACGTCCCATTTTTCATCATTCGTGAATATGGACCCAAGGTATTTAAACTTCTCCACCTGTCTCATTGGGACTCCACTTACATGTAGAGTGCACTGGGATGGTTGTCTTGAGATCACAAATGTTTCAGTTTTGGCCACACTGATCTTCATTCCGGCGTCTGCACAAACCTATCCAGGGTCTGCTGGAGGTCATCTGTGGAAGAGCTAAGCAGAACTAGGTCATCTGCAAAAAGCAGACGCCCAATGCTACATTTTCCAATTCTGACACACTCACTGCCTCGGTTGTGCCTATCAATCCAGTCCATAAATATTATGAAAAGGAGGGGTGACAGAACACACCCTTGGCAGAGGCCAATGGAGACCGTGAAAGGTTCAGACTTTGTGCTGTTTACCCTGACACAAAACTTTGGGCATTCATACAGGGACTTGATGGCAGCTAATAGTTGACCACTCCATACTCCTGTACTACTTGCCAAAGCTTATCCTGAGGAACCCGTTCATATGCCTTCTCCAAGTCCACAAAACATGTGTAGACATTGTTGGCATATTCCCAAGATTTCTCAAAGACTTGCCTTAAAGTGAAGATTTGGTCAGTTGTGCTTCTACCAGGACGAAAGCCACATTGTTCTTCCTGGAACTTTGACTCAACTATGGTCCTGCACCGTCTTTCCAAGCACTTAGCATACACTTTCCCAGGCAGGCTGAGCAGAGAGATGCCACGATAGTTACTGCAATCCTTCTGGTCTCCTTTCTTAAAGACTAGTATTATTATGCCTGTCTGCCATTGCTTTGGTGCTCGCCCAGATATCCAAGCAGCCTGACACACTCGAGTCAGCCAGAGAACACCGTCTCGATTTAAGGCTTTTAGCATTTTGGGCCGAATTTCATCATCGCCAGCAGCCTTGCCTGATTTTAGCGATTTTATTGTTAAATGGACCTCTTCTGCTGTGAGACTAGTCATTGCCCCGATCTGCACCTCTTGGATGTCCACAACTGCTGGGGCACCCCAGTTAAGAAGGCTCTCAAAGTACTCCCTCCATCTGTGGAAGATATCCTTCTCGGTTGTTAAAAGTGCACCATCAGAGGCCTTAATTGCCCTTGCTGTGCACGATTTCCTCCCTCAAAGGCGGCGGATGGTCTGCCAGAATACTTTGTTTGTATTTGCATAGGATGAGTCTAATCTTTCTCCAAAGGATTCCCAAGCCCTCTGCTTTGCTGTCTTTACTGCCTTAGCAGCAGCTTTTCGTGCCTCAGCATACCGCAAATGCATCTCAGGTAACCTGACTCTAAGCCATGTTAGGTAGGACTCCTTTTTTTGCCCGGACAGTTTTTTGGACTTCTTGGTTCCACCAAGGTGTCCTTTTCTCACTGCCCGTTGCCACGCCGAGCCACTTTCTGCCACACCATGAGAGTGCAGAGGCAGTGACAGCTGTTATGAATTGAATAAATTATAAAAATATGAAAAACATTAGCAGAACATGATATCCAGTTAATGAGAACTGTTTTGACAAATTGAAACTTATTCACATGTAATGACTGACACATTCCCATTGTAGGTTCTCCAGTTATTCTCATTGTGCATTGTTTAATTTTTGAATTCATACTGAAGATGTCCTTGATACTTGGGCAGAAATTTTATAAACTTTTAATTTTAAAAGTGTTCTGTTGCATTAAAGAACCATTGTTGATACAATGCTGCATGCAGGTGATCAGATTATATCATAAGCTAATGAAGATGACCTTTAAAAAGCAGTTAATGAATTAAACAAGCCAACAAGCGAGTTTGATTTCACAAAAGGAAAAACCTAAAATCATAGCATTTAAAGCAAAGGTCATATCATAATGATCAAAAACAGTCATAAAAGTTAAAATAACAGAGGAAGTGCCAATTTGATTATGTAGATTACATAATAACATATATAAAAGACAGATGTAGATAAAAAAATAAATTTTAGAAAATATGCAAAATGGTTATGAAAGAACATAGGAGATAAAAAAAAATCAAGAAATCCAGTTTAAGTTTTATAAGTAACAATCAGTTCCATTCTTTCTTCTGAAAGAAGAAAGGTCAAAGTAAAATACAGGCAAGTTTAAGTGAAAAGTAATATTAGAAGAAATTCAAAACGTTTGTATCCACCACCCAAAGTGTTCACTATATATATAATAAATTTTGTTTAATCCTTTATCCAAGTGTAAGCAAACAAAGTTTGCACCTGAAGTATCTTCAGGACTGAGGCAACTCGTGGTAAAGGTGGACCAAGCTCTCATCACTCCTTGTGTCAGTATCTCCCATAATGCAAAGCACATCTCCTTGCGGATGTGCTTTGCTTTATGGGAGATACTGAGACAAGGAGTGATGAGAGCTTGGTCCACCTTTACCACGAGTTGCCTCAGTCCTGAAGATACTTCAGGTGCAAACTTTGTTTGCTTACACTTGGATAAAGGATTAAATTCAATTTATTATAGTCTAACCAAGTGGGAAAAAACTTCCAACATCTTTCTCTAAATCCAGAGTAAATTCATAATAAGGTAGTACACCTTTTTGTCAACTCGTATAGGTAAATATGACTTCTCCATTGCTTCTGCCTTAGTATCACCACTTCTGGGTAGTGGCCTTCCCTTAATACATAGCATTATACATGTCTGCAAGGAGATGTGTTTTGCATTATGGGAGATACTGAGACAAGGAATGATTGTGAGCTTGGTCCACCTTTACCATGAGTTGCCTCAGTCCTGAAGATACTGCAAGCGCATATTTTATTTGCTTACACTTGGATAAAGGATTAAACTAAATTTATTATAGTCTAACCAAGGGAGGAGGAAAACTTCCAAGATTACTATATATGTATCTGTGTGTGTTTATTGACCAGTGTGAAAGAGAAAAAAAGACCAATTGCAAGTTAAAAAGACTAGTGAAGTTGGAATGGACAAATGTCTAATTCTTGATTATGAAAAGTTATACGAAATAATTCAAAACGACTGTGCAGAAGATTAAATTCCAGATGATTGGAATTTAATGTTCTCATGGTGTTTTTTTTTAAGTTAGGTATTATGAGAACTCAGAGTTCTGATAGTATCCATCTCAAAAGGGCAATGAAAATAAAAACAGTATGAGAATTATTGAGGGAATTTCTTATTGAGTGCTCAAGGTACAATTACACAAATATATTTGAGAGAAAGGTAAAAAAAAATTGTGGAAGAGAAACTTGGAACATCATGCGGGGTTTAGGCCAAACAGAGGTTAAGATCAGAATTTTATTATCACCATCAGATCTCCATGCAGTGAAAAGACTCATCTTGGGGAAAGGAATACCACTGTCTGTCTCTCTCTCATATGCACACACACAGAGCTCATCTCACTGTGCCTTAAATGCATCACTGTTTCTTCATTCATCCCATGTAAATAATGTATTCTAATCACCACATTCCAAATAAAAACTAATAATAAATAAAAAATCCTACTCTTCCCCCCCTTTCCACTCACACCCTCTTTATACAGCTTCTAGGGATGGCCTCTTGTTTTCTTCTTGTCCTCCCCATTCTACAAAAAAACCTCATCCACATTAATCTAGTAATAAATGTCTCAATCATTTCCTCCTCCAATCTGCTAGAGTCTGCAAATTGCATTTCCTCAGTCTGTTTTCATGCTCAACATTTCAAAGATCAGAAAGTTCCTTAGTCATCTTTGGACCCTTTTCGGTGTCTCTTCATCCCTCTGAAAACTAGGCGAACAAATCTGTGCACAGTAATCCATATGCAGTCTGATCAATGCATTATACAGTCCTCCCCATCATTGTCTTAATCCACTGTACTATCCTCATAATCTTAGCAGTGCATTGTGTCCACAAAATTTTAAATCTTTATGTACCATCCCCTCTTCCACCTCTGCACCAGTTGTATATGTATCCCATCATTTCTTCCCAAATGTAAACCTTTACACTTCATCCCTTCACTTGCCCATACTCCCAGCCCATTCAAGTCTTCTTGTAAAGGTACTTCTGCTCTACTGCTCATAGTTCTTCCTAACTTTCCATCATTTGCAAACAACTGCATATCACATCTTCAGATATTTAACAATATTATTAACATGCAAGTTCAAGTTAAACAGAATAGTCTCAAACAGATCCTTGGGGACGTACTACTAGGGATTTTCCTCTAGGATATTGTTTCCCCTATACACAACTTGTTGTTACCTATTAGGCAGCTGGTCTCATTTGGAGGTGGCAGGGTTTTCCTCTTGGAAACGTGGGTTTTTCATTGCACAAAGCAGGCAAACTGTTCATTAGAACACACACAATTAACAGACATAACACTGGCCTCATAGTCCGAGTTGCTTCAGCCGTAAATCCAAATAAACCAAACCAAGCCAGTCTTCAATCTGTACCAATCTACTATCCAATCCATTTCAGTTTAATTGCCAGCTTGTCAGTCATATGGTAATCTCTCGAAGGCCTTTGTGAAATCTGAATATATCATTGTGTATGCATCTTCTCCATCCATTGCACTTGTTTTTTTATGTTGAGCCTATTCACGAGAGGTTGGTTGATCAACCTATAGTACATTAGTACCCTGTATGAGTGGTGGGTTGGGAAAGAAGGTACTTGTTCACATTCGATTTAAAAGTCTGTATATTGTATTTCTTGGGAAATGTATCGGGGGGGGGGACTGTTCCATAGTACAGCATTGCAGGGATGAAGGAGGAGAAACTTGTGGTTTCTCCTCCTTTATTCTGTGGGTTTCAAGGTGCACTGTGAAGGGATGTTGAGCAGCAGCTGCACGTGTTCCAATGAGTTTAGTACTAATTGGGGAAATTATTGATGCTATTTCAGGTGAACATTTTCCATGGAAATATTTGTAGAATATACATAGTGCGGAGATCGATCGTCTGTGCAAAAGTGGGAGGGGGGGGAGATTATATGTAAGTAAATTGCTAAAACAAGATCTTCATTCTGCAAACCCATGCCATTCATCAAAGAGAATGTTGCTATTGTCCTCTCTAACACTTTAACCACAACTCCAGACAGACAGATTGGTCTGTACTTTGAATTCTTAGTCTTATCACCTTCCTTATATAGTTCACCTACAGTTTGTAGATCTCTGCTTGTCGTCTTGCCAAGAATAGTCGATTCATGCTGAAGGGGAGAAAGAAATGAAGGATGTATGAATTGGTCGCCAACATGCAAAATCACATGCTTTGTAGGTAAAATTTTCCAACTGTTATACAAGCAACATAGTTAACTACAATGATCATAAAAGAGAAGTTAATTTTCCCACATGTAATAATAAACAACTCATCCCACAATACAGACTGATTACCCTATTATCAGAATGGATTCTCCTCCTGTTGACATGTGCAGAAGTGTCGAAGGGTTTCGAATCTATGGGCGTACCATAAAATGCAACAATTTCGCCCTCTTTCCACTCCATTGGAACTTGACCCAGTATAACTCGTGTTAAAAAGCCATATTTAGCTTCCTGAAAACATGCTATGATATATCAGGTCTTACAGCCTTGTTAATATCAAGTTTACTCAATTCCTCATATACCTCCTGTCTGCTCACTCATCATCAGTGCCACCTCCTCTCTTCCCACTGTACTCAAGTTCTGCATGATGTTACATTTATGAGGATGAAAATATGAATTGCTTATTTAATATTTCACCTATATCCTCTGTAGTGATTATCATTATACCATTTTCACCAAGTATCATTCTTTTCTTCTGGCCAGAAAGAACACTTTTTTTTTAGTTCACTTCTGCTTTACTTCATGACATACAGGGTGTTCGGGATAAATTTGACATATTTATAATTAATTATATTTTTCCGTAAGTTACATGTATTAACACACACTTCTCTTCATTTAAAAGTTTGGACCCTTCTTCATTCATATACAAGATGTCAGAAAGGATGGATAGCTGGAACCCACCTGAATCATGGAAGAGAATAACTTGTATCATGATGATTCGTGCCCGCCATCAAAATAAGGATATTACGACTGCTGCCCAATGCTCCCTGAATACAGTAAAAACAATCAGGCATGAACTAGAGACTTGCAATGGTGACTACGAGGATGTAGCAAGAAGAAAGATCCCTAGCAGACGGTCTGATTGCGTTCGTACAGCAGAATTCCTCGCAAATCTGCAGGAACAGGTGTTGAAGAACCCTGGCATTGGAATTCGGGCTTTGTTCGTGGAGTTGCTAACTGTAGTCAAGCCCTGGATAACAAGGGTAGCCAATGGTAGGCCGTATGTATGGCAGCAGGATTCGGCCCCTTGCCACACCTCTGGGAAAAGTCAAAAATGGTTGTCTGAAAATTTCTACGACTTCACCAGTCCAAATGTTTGGCCTCCAAACTCCCCAGACCTTAACCCCATGGATTATTTTGTATGGGGCGCAGTTGAAAAAGACACCAATCGCACTTCCAGTAATACAAAAGCCCAGTTAATGGATAAAATTAAAACAGTTTTTGCGGCCCTTCCCAGGGAGACTGTAGCATCAGCTTGTTCGAGGTTCCGAAGCAGAATTGAAGCTGTGATCGATGCTAATGGTGGTTATTTTGAGTAAATCTTGTTGATAGTATTGTAATTAACTCTGCCTGTAATGTTTTTTTGTCAATTCATTAAATTTAATAGATACAAAGAAGATTTTCTTTTTCCTTACGAAACTGTCAAATTTATCCCGAACACCCTGTATAGTTGAGAATTCATGAGAATATAATAGGTGTTTGTGTTAAAGTGTTTACAACTGAAAAAGCATATAAGTTGCAAAGTGAAAACCCATTAGAACTGTTACACCTGTATGATATAAATCTCATTTAAATAATGGTATATAGCCTTTGAATAATAAATAACCAGGTGTTTACTCATATACGTTTTTTATTTATACTAGATGTATTTCCTAGATATGTTTTGCTGTCTATATGGCTAACAGCATCTTCATGAAGGTGCTTAATGGAAGTAAAAAACTGACAGAAAAAATGTTTTCCAACAGCTGCTGATGTCTATACATTGAAAAGACTGGAATGATAGTTTAATCATTTTAATCATGAGTCTCATTAGACACGTTACATGCAGCCTGTAAATTGTTTTGTGAACTCTATGTGATTGTTTACATAGGAAAGGTCTTGAATGTTATGCATATTAATTAATAATTTCCAAATGTTGTGAAGGACCATTCTTTGGTTTCTCTTTAGTGTGCCTTTTGAGCGAATGACCTTAGAGGACCCCTTAACAACCTAATGTCAAAGTAATTCTCTTCTAAATAGGGCATAGAGGATGCTTGCCAATTTAATATGTGATGTCCTTTAAGGATGTGCATTACAGGTCCACTTTTTTTTTCTTCCCTTTTGTTTTTAACATCACTACGTGTTCTTTGTTGTTGAAGGACCGGATATTCATAAAATGGAACTTTGTCTTTAGGGGAGCTTAGAAAGTTTCACAGGAGAGTAGAGTAGGAAAGTTTGTAAATGGAGAGATATTTAGATCTGTGAAGAAGTATAATATCAGTAATGATAGAGAGGAATGGCTGGGGGTGGTATGGAAAAGTCATATCTGAAATGTGAGATCAGTGGGACTTGTTATAAACCAGAAATGAGCTATTGTGTATGTTTATAAATGTCGGAAGTATTTAAAATAAGGGAAATGAAATTGTAGCATTGATAGTTCATCAAATTCCTGGGGAACGTATAATGTGATACATCCTCCTAAGGAATGTGATAGTACTACATGAAATAATGTGAGGTACTACATGAAAAGTTACATCATTGCTAATTTTCTATCAAAAGGTTTCCTCTAAATTAATCTGTTATCTTTCAAGACTTCAATATTATCAGATCTTGTATTTATGTCTTCTAAGGTATTTTTTACTGTATCAATTCCACCTACATCTTGATCTTCCTTTAGGTGTTTTTCCTGCCCTGGCAATGAACACTTGTTTTGCTAATCTTTTCTCCCCCATTCTATTTAAGTAACCATGCCATTGGAGATTAGCTCTTCTAACACATTCCTGAATGCTAACTATGGCAAGTTCTTTCCTAATATCCTCATTTTTAATATGATACTGCCATTGATGCCATCTGTTAACTTCCCTAATCTTTCTCAGAAATCACATATCTGTGGTCTCTCCAGTCTTTGCTCAAGTTTTATTTCTAACTCAGCTCTCAGATCTATAAGTTAAAATTGGTTTGAACACTGTCTTTTATGTAGTTTAGTTTTTTGATTAATTTCTTTCTTATTCTGTATAAATTTGTTGAAATAACTTCCTGCTATACCAGCCTTACTAATTCTGTTGTCTATTTCTATATTTAATTCGGCATCTACACTAAAAATTTAGCCTAAATTGCTGAAATGTTTTACTGGTTTTATAGGCTTCCCATTCAGGATACAGTTAATGTTTTGTGTTTCTGCCCTATTTTCACTGTCTGTCTTTTTATTGCTGATTTTCATACCAAATTTATTACAACAGTTATTCAGTGTAGTCAAGGAATCTTGCAGATTTGTACTGGATTTAGAGGTATAATATTACTATTACTCTTATTATTTACTATTATTATTACGGGTATCTCCATGGAGTCAGTAGACTCATCGCGGGAGACCCAAACTAGCAAAACAATATCTGTCATATCTCTTCTTGAATTCATTTACAGATGAAGAGCTCACAACAAAGTCAGGCAATGAATTCCACTCATTCACCACCCTCCAGGCAAAAAACCTTGTTCTGACACCTTTGTTAACCACACTCTTCTTTAATTTCCAGAGATGACCTCTTGTTCTTCCATCACTATCACACAGCTGAAACATTTCCCCTGCATCAATCCTATAAAAACCTTTTAGTAATTTGAATGTTTCTATCATATCCCCTCTTCTTCGCCTATCAACCAATCTCTGCAATCCACAAGCTCTCAATCTATCAATGTAGGGAGCATTTTTTATATCACTCACCAACTTGGTCACTCTTCTCTGAACCCTCTCCACAGCCTCCTCATCTCCAAGGAATCCAGGTGACCAGACCTGAGCACAGTAATCCAAATGTGGAAGTATCAATGCTTTATAAAGGGGAATAATAACCTCTTTATCTCTGGATGTCAGTGTGTTCCTCAACAACCAAGTAATCCTATGTGCAATCTTGGACACCTTAGCAATGTGTCCTCTGAACTTCATCTCCTTATCTACCAATACCCCTAAGTCCCTAGCCTCATCAATCTCTTGGAGTACCTTTCCATCTATGTAGTACACAGCTGGTAATCTTTTAATCCCAAAATGCAAGACTTTACACTTTTCCACATTGAACTGACATCCATTTTCTTTTGCCCATTTTACCAGCTTATTTAAATCCTCCTGCAAACTTTCAACATCAGCTTGATTTTTTATTGCACTACACAACTTTGCATCATCAGCAAACAACTGAATATCTCCCTTTAAGCCGTTTCCTATATCATTTATATACAAATTAAACAACATTGGCCCAAGCACAGAGCCTTGAGGCACACCACTGGTCACCTGCCTCATTCTGGACTCGGCTCCTCCATACACCACCTTATGGTATCTCTCCCTGAGCCATTCTCCTATCCATATCACCAATTTAATATCTATTCCCATCTGCTCCAATTTGCGTAACAGTGTTCTATGGGGTATCCTGTCAAAAGCCTTATATCATCTGCATATAGTAAAGAGCTAAGGTTAACATCAACAATTTTGATATCAGGTTTAATACCACTTTGCTTCATGATGTGTAGATAACGAATAACAGTGGATATAATGTGCATCCTTGTCCACTTCTGATTTAACCGCAGTCATCTTCCTGTACCTCCTTCAAATCTAACTGTTGACTTACAGATGAGATAGAGACTATGTATTACTTAATATAATGTCCTATGTACACCATATAACTAGCATTTTAAAGTGCTTTCAACGCTTGGCATCTTGTCCTATGCCATTTCCAGATCCATGAAACATAAATACAAATCCTTGTTATATTTCCAAGACTTCTCAACTATTTGTCTTTAAGTGAAAATCTGATCCTGGCAACCATTATTTGGCCTGAATCTAGCTTCTTAACTGAGCTTCCCTTCCATGATTTTCCTTAGCTGTTTTAAAGTATACATATATAAACATGATGTGGTGCTATGAGAGCTCTGCTCCAATCATCTGGAATTCTACCCTCTGCACAGGCCTGAATTATGCAGTGTGGCCACTGTAAAACTTTTATACCTGTATTTTTGAGCATTTCTGGTCAAAAATGATCTGCTGCAACCCCCTTTCCACATTTCAAGTTTTTGACAGCTCTTTCTACTTCAAGTATGAATATGTATTAATGGTGGCATTCCTGTAGAGTGTTTTTTGCCACTGTGCTGACACTGCTTGGTTCATTTGAAAATTTCAGTCTTTCAAAGTAATTAGCCCAGATATCTAAGATATCTTTATCTTCAGTAATAATAGTCTCAGTAGACTATTTATTGCACTTACCGTTCCTTCGGACAAGATTAGAAATACAAACATAATCTTACAAGTTTTGGACATTTTCTCAAATTTCAAATTAAATTTACTTCTTGTTTTCTTTCATTTTTATACTCCTTGTGTTAGTCTAAGTAATTCTTCTGTAATTGAACCATCTAGGTTTGGGATGTTTTTATTTGTAGTATTCATGTTATGTATACATTGTATGTAAGTAATTGCATCCCATATACAGTCATCCCTCGACTTACGTCTAGGTTCCGTCCCATCTGGCAGGACGTAAGTCGAATCAGACATAAGTCGATACATTAAATCAACAGAGTTACAGGGGTTAGGGACTTAACCGGAATAATTATACTGTCATTTTAATTTTTAAACCTTATTATATTATAAAACTATTGTGTGTTACTGCAACTATAAAACAGGAAAATAATCAATCACATCTTCATTACCTTCCCTGTGCAAACGATCAGGCTGTGGCTCTTCTGGTGTAATCTTTTTTTTTTTTTTTTTTTTTAAATGTCCAATATGCTTTGCTTATTCCTCTTCTTTTTTTCATGATACATTTGTTCATAGCATGCAAATGCATCCTGTACTTTTGTTTCTATTATTAAGTAGCATTCAACATTGGGGTCCATGTCTTCAGCCATTTTGAGAACATCGCTAACTGCAAAGAACATTTCTGCAAGGCCCTTAACTGTAAATTGTTTAACTACCTGTTTCTGCTTCTCTTTTCCCTCTTTCTTTTCTCGTTTTTCCTCTTGTGCAACAGTTGTTGTTCCTCCAGTTTGACCAATTCTTCGTTGGTCATCACTTCAGGGGAACTTTCTTTGAGTTGAATTATGTCCTCATCATTCACTTCGAGATTCAGATTATTTGTTAGGCCCACTATTACAAACTTCCAAAATCATGCACAAACCTTTTTAACGTGTTTTTCCATATGCCACTCATACATTGAGAGGCCATTTCGTCCCAAGCCACAGCAATATTTTTAATAGCATGATAAATATTGAATGTTTTCCAGAATTGCATGAGAGTCTGGTCATTTCCTTCAGTAACAGAAATGGCTTGTGAATAAGCTATCTGTAGATAATAAGCCTTAAACACTGCAAGAACTCCCTGATCCATCAGTTGGATCAATGAAGTAGTGTTTGGTGGGAGAAACATGACCTTGAACTTGGTGAAGATCACCGGTATAAGAAGTATAAGATGGATCACTTGGAGCATTATCTAGAATTAATAAAATTTTAAATTCTACATTTTATTTCTCACAATAGCTTTTTATTTCACTCACAATCAGCAATTGATTTAGGCATCCTGAAACAATTTTTGAGTCATCCACTACTTCTTATTGCTCCGATAATGAACTGGGAGTATATGCTTCCTAATGTTTTTGAAGATTCGTGGTTTCTCACTGTGCTATATCACAAATGTTTCAGTTTATATCCAGCCACATTACCCTTAACAGAATTGTAATACAGGCATTAAGAGCTTTGAAACTAGGTATAGATTTCAGATTTTGTGAATGAATTTCTGCTCGGGCATTTTTTTCCGAAAGAAGGACGTCTCATCCATATTAAATATTTGTTCTGGCAAATAATTTTATCCAATCTCTTTACAAACTCCTTGGCAGCCTTCTTAGCACTAGCAGATTCCCATACATTTTCACATTATGCAGTGCAAAACGCTGCTTGAATCTCATGAACCTACTGGAAGAAGCCTTAAATTTGTAGTCATGATCAGATACTGCTTTCTTCTTCAACATGTTGAGGAGACTTAGTGCCTTAGTGGTTATGGTCACAGTGCTAAGGGATATGCGCTTTTGGTTCAGGTCCTCTATCCATGATGCAAGTAGCTTTTCCATATCACTGATAGGACCTTGTCGTTGTTTCGCCACTATCGCCGATTTAATGGAATCAGATCCTTTCACAGCCTCTATGATTTTATCCTTATTTTTCAAAATGGGCGTCATTGTAGAATGAGACCATCCGAAGTCATGTGCGATCACATTGACAAGCTTACGAGCTTCATGTTGCTTTATAACTTGCAACTTCGTTTCAAGATCAATTGCTTGCCTCTTTTTCTGTGATTCTTCACTAGGTTTTTTGATTGTGCGTGTAGGAGCCATGTTGCACAAAACATCGTGAAATATTTAATGATAAATACACAAATAACCCATTTTTCAAACACAAAATCAACAGAGGAACTGTTGAAGACACGTGCTGACTGCCGAGGGAGGCTGCCGCTGAAAACGCTATTGCCACTGTGCATGCTTTACCTTGCGCTCGCTTGCATCTTGTTTGTAAGTATACCCAAAAATGTTATTTATTCCCTTATGGGATCACGGATGTATATTCGAAAGGACATAACTCTAACAGATGTTAGTCGAGGGATGACTGTAATTATATACAGATAAACTTGGCTTATTCTGAAATTATATAAAGATTTATGGATGTTTCAGTAAGGAACATATTACTTGAAATTATAATAATGGAATTAACTCACGTTAAATATTATTTATTAGTAGAATTTTTGCCTGAGTATCACAGGCAATCTTCAGTATATGTAAAAAGGCTAATTAAACAATAATTGAAAATTCCAAAAGGGTGCCACCTAAGTAGCTCATGTAAGATAACTAAAAAAAGGTCATTAAGTTTCCTAATTTATATAAAAAAAACAACACACACACACACACACACACACACACACACAATTAACAAGTTAGGAAAGATTAGCTGATTAAATAGTACTATCTCCCATAAAAGGGATAGACGTAGACCATCAAATCTGTTTCAGTTGGGAGAGCGAAGTAAAGTTTCACATGTTTCTTTATAAAGCCATTCCATGAGGAACCGACTTTTGTGAAGGACTCTTGTCTTATTCCAATGAACCCTATGTCTAGTGTTGATGGCATTTTCTGCAATTCCAGACTGTTCAGGTTCACGGTATTGAACCTGACTTGTGTTCTTCTATCTGAATAAAAGCAGATGTTTCCGTTTATCTGAAATAAGATAACCCACAAGAGCAAGGAATTTGGTAGACACCTGGATGACTTAGATGTGGAAGCTTATCCTTTGGAGAGGTGAGAAAGGTAGCGATTTTTCTGATGGGTCGAAAGGCAACAAATATATTTAGTAGTTTTAAAAGTTTCGCTATGCGTTCACTATCCCTTGCACATAAGGGATAGGAATACGTGTTATTTCTTCTGTATTTGAAGAGGAAGATATATCAAAACTACTTAAAGCTCTTTTGATGAAAGAATTCTTATATCCATTAGATAGAAAAGAGGAAATAATATAGTGCAATTTTTTCTTTAATAGTTCTCTGAAGAACAAAAAGTGTGGGCCCGATGAACCAGTGTTTTAATAGTGCCTGCCTTTTGACTGGGATGGTGATGAGATTCAGCATGGATATAATGGCCTTTATGAGTCTCCTTCCTATAGACTTAGAAATGTAGGTTGTTACCATCTGGTTGGTGAAGAATTAAAAGGTCTAAAAAGACCTAACTGTTTATTTACTTCTACTTCTAGGGTGAACTGGATCCTTGGATGAAGTGCATTTAATTTAGAGAGAAACTGTTGTAATTCATCAGAAAGCCATTCCAGATAGCAAAGATTTAATCTACATATCTGAACCAATGAGTAGGTCTAGGTGAAATGTTGTCAAAAATACATTGTTCAGAGTACTCCATATAGAAGTTGGCAATAGCAGGAGAAATAGGATTGCCCATTGCTGTTTTTTTTTTTAAATAAGTTAGGAAACTTAATGACCTTTCTTTTAGTTATCTTACATGAGCTACTTAGATGTCACCCTTTGGAATTTTCAGTTATTGTTTAAATAGCCTTTTTTACATGTACTGAAAATGCCTGTGATACTCAGGCAAAAATTCTACTAATAAATAATATTTTATGTGAGTTAATTATGTTATTATAATTTCAAGTAAGATTTATGGAGAAGCTTTGTCATGTCATTTGCAGTTTTTCTGTTTTATTACAAACTTTATTTTAATAAATAAATTTTATTTTAATAACATTATATTTCATTTATCTTTTATGTTGTATATTAAATATACTATGTTATTGCTTCTCTGCAGAGCATCAAAAGAAACGATTTCTGTGCTTAGGGTTTTAACATTTAAAACTAGATCTTTGGTGGTATGTTGTAGTATGGACTCCATCAAAACAAATGTTTAAGTTATTTAAAGCTTGATAATAGTGTTGGTTGTGTTAGTTATGAGATATCAGAAATGTGATTACATGTTCTTTTGATTCAGAAAAGACACGGAAATATATAGCTTCAAAAAGTACTGGAGGTCTTCCTTTACTTGTTATGATATTGCAGGTATGTGACATTATTTTAAAACTTATTAAATTATGTATTCATAGCGTTCCTTATTACTAGTTCTGTTGGATTTTATTCTATCTGAAACTTGTGTTACTCTCAGGACTGAAATGGATGCATTTAAGTCCTTATAGTAATATTAATTTCTAAATTTGTTTTTTTGAACTTTTTTTTAAATGTTCATTGTCATGAGCATGTATTTATAGTATATAAGAAATGAAGGAATTCTGTTTTTGTCATCTTTGTTATATATAAAGTATGTGAAGGAGTTTCTGCATTAAATTATATTCATCACTGTGCTTTTGAATTTTGAGTTGGACTTTCCTTAGTGTCCCACCTATTTACAACAAAGCCAGATGTATTTCAATCCTTGTGGCATCTTTAGTCATTGGGTTAATACTCACAGGTATCTTGATAACCATATCTCATGGTGTAAAATTTAAAATAGATTAATTTTAAACTGGGAGAATAATTCAATTATTATATTTATACACTTCTTTAGCACAAGTCAGTGGTGGTGGCTCATACTATAGTGGAGTGGAGACATAATTGGATCCCATTCTTTAGTATGAATGTGTACTTCTCTGCTGAAATATGTCCATTAAAACAATGATTTATCATTGGTTTTATAATTTTATTATTATTAGACACCTCCACAGAGTCCAAAGACTTATTGAGGTAGGGCATCCACTCCACAACTCTGTCTCTGCCACTCAAATCCACCAACTGACCACAGCTACACCAACGGTATCTACCGCCAACCACCACCATCACTAGTATTTCCAAAGACAATCGCAAACATCCATGCCCACGGCGAGATTCGAACCTGCAGCCTTTTGGCTGGAGAGCAGATATGCTAACCACTTGGCCAGCCAGGTGGTTACTATTTTGGCAGATAATAGTAAATTTAAAGGGAGTTATATTCCCCTCCACCCCCCTGCTTAAAAAAGTTAGATCTTGTAGAAAACCAGCCATAGAAATAGCCAATGTATGCTATTTTATGATAACTGCACAAAGGAGGTATATGCACTTTTATGAGAGTTTTAAATTTATATCTGCAAACAGGTATGCCTATGAAATAAATTAGGTTAATTTTTATAGTTGTTGTGTTGTTTTTATATTTTTCTTGTCTTACAAATGGAGCTCCAACAGGTTTTTCTTCATTTAAAAAAAAAAAAAAAAAAAATCTGGAGCATGATATCTGTGTTAATATTATGCATTTATTTGTTTTTGTTATTGGCTGCCATTGGGTCTATACCAAGGTTGGCGAACTCGTGGCACATGTACCCAAAGTGGAATGTGTACAAATTTTTTGGGCATTTAGAATTCAGAGCATCCCAAAATTTTTTCAGCTCTGAAACACATCACTTCAGGAATCCATCTTAGAGTCATGACTTACACATGCCTGTTGTCTTTGCTAAGTATGTAGTGACATTACACCATTCAGTAAATATCTGTGGGGCAGTGATTTGCTTGGTGAGATGTTTGTTTACACTTGGATAAAGGATTAAACCAAGTATATAATTTCTTGGTGTCTTTAATTTATAGTATAACCAAGTGGAAAAACTTCTGAAAAACTTCCATCGACTATCTCTAATCCAGAGTATTTGAATAATAAGGTGTGACATCTTTTGGCAAATCGTATATGAAAATATGACTTCTGCATTACTTCAATCTTAATATCACCTTTAGGTCTGGCTTCCACTGATGAGACCTCAATAAATGTCGAAAGTAGCTTGGGTAGTGACCCTTCCATAATGCATAGCATTATACATACCTGTAAGGATATGTTCTTTGCATGGGGATATTAATGGGATATTGAGACAAGTTTCAGTGAAGTCATTGGCTTCTTTATATGAGTTACCCTAGTTCTGATTATATTTCAGGCACACACTTTGTTTACACTTGGATAAAGGATTAAACCAAGTATATAATTTCTTGGTATCTTTAACATACTGACAAAATTGTGTTAAATGTGTGATTAATTTTTTTTTTATTAGGTGGATGAAATAGTGAGACCAAATTACACTTCCTATCCATTTTAATCAACGGGGGGTTACAGAATTGTACCCAGATTTAGCTGGACGTCTCTAGATGTCATGGTTGGTTAGGGGGGTTAATGATTTTATTTTTATATGTTATTAAAGAATCTTTGAAATAGTCTTTTATTTATTTAAATTAAGGGGATATTAAATCCCACATTGTTTTAAAACCGAATAAGAAACTCAAAGATTGGAATCAGAGAGTTTCATGCCGAATATAGTAAACTATAAAAGTATCGGCGATTACTAGCGTGAGCTAATGCAAGTAGTCTTAGTACGTAGTACAATCTTGGGCAACTCGCAGCAAAGGTGGTAAAGTTCTGATCGCTATTCTTGGTATTTTCCATAATGTAAAAACACATTTCCTAGGAAATGTATGCTGTTTTTACATTATAGTGGCCTCAAAAAAGGATGAAACTGGTCTGGGTAGTGACCTCCCACCATAATGTAATAACAGCATACATTTCCTAGGGAATGTGTTTTTACATTATGGAAAATACCAAGAATAGCAATCAGAACTTTACCACCTTTGCTGCGATGCTGGTCTGGGTAGTGACCTCCCATCATAATGTAATAACAGCATACATTTCCTAGGAAATGTGTTTTTACATTATGGAAAATACCAAGAATAGCGATCAGAACTTTACCACCTTTGCTGCAAGTTGCCTGAGATTATACTACGTACTAGGACTACTTGCAATAGCTCACGCTAGTAATCGCCGATACTTTTATAGTTTACTATATTCGGCATGAAACTCTCTGATTCCAATCTTTGAGTTTCTTATTCGGTTTTAAAACAATGTGGGATTTAATATCCCCTTAATTTAAATAATGTTTTTATTGCTGAAATGAAGCCTATTGGCTCTTTATATTTAAGTCTTTTATTTATTTATTTTATTATTATTTTTTTTTTTGTTATGCATTTGTTGAGTATGTATGAAAAAAATAATGCTATACTGTGCAAAATTCCAAGAGGATTTTTTTTTTTTTTTTTTTTAAATAAGATTTTAGCCAGTTTTGTCACATGCCTGTAAAAAGGTTCACCATCCTTGGTTTATACCCTGATTTCAGAATATCAAGGTTTATTCAATAAAGATTACTGCAAAATATCAGTTACAAATTTTGGATTATTATTTATATAGGTGAGTGGAAATAATTTTTCATATTGAACATGTTTCTACAGTTAATTTCATCTAAAGAATAAACACTCTCATATAATAACTATTTATATTAAATAAAATACTAATGCCTAGATTCGTTGGAGCAAGCACCCAGAAGTTACTGCTTACATGTAATTAATATTATTTTTTAATTTTATCTATTTCAAATTATATATTCATTAAACGTCTATAGGATATCTGTGGGAACGATGTTTCCTTTCTTATCTAATATGGAAATCTGTAGTAGAATTTAACTTGAAGCATATGGTAAACTTTATAAAATAGTGTATTATTGTAATTGATAATTGTAGAATTATGAAATCTTCAGTTGCCTATTCATCCATTATCAGTTACTGTAAAAAGTTTTCAAAAAATGATAAAAATGCTGAATTTGATGAGGAAATTTTCAGAGACAAAAATTTTAAAAATTTTTGAAAAAAATTTTTAAAATATTTTTTTAATTTTTTCAGCTGTAATACACTGAGGATGGTTTGCAATATGTGTACCAGAATATTTGAACTTGAATCAGTCTTAGTTACTGTATTTGCTGGCTTATAAGATGCACCAGCCTATAAAATGCACCTCTTTTTTCCCACACATTTTTTAGGAAAAAAACTTTATCACTGAATATTATAATGAATTTTTAGTATTTCAAATATAAAATAATAAGTAGGTCTACTTTCAACAATTACCTAATCTAACTAGGAAAGAGTACCGACCTTTTAATCTTCTTCGTCAAAACCCAGAAATTCATCTCCAGAGCTAAATGAAGAGACGCTTGAAACCTCTTCTAAATCAGAATGTGAGTCCTCATACAACAAATTGTCCTCTGTACCATCCAGTGCATTATTAATGCCACTTCTTAAATGATTTAACCACTGTCTCAGTTTTCACAGCATCCCATGAAGCTTTGACCCACTCACACACTTGCGAAAAGCTAGGCCTCTTCCTCCTTCCTGATGGCGTAACCTCAAAATCTGAAGACTGCATCCAGCTGTTCCACTTCTCCTTCATAAATCCCTTAAATGGTTTATTTAGAATTACAAAATATATTTTATAATTCTTAATGAATTATTGACTACTAATATTATATTATATTTAGGTATCTTTTCTGAATGATTTTCTTTTGGGTTGTATGAAGGAAAATAAAGTATTCTGTTTATCCTTAATGTTTGATACTGGCTAAAGACTTTCTTACACAATGGGACTTTCTTCAGTTTTTTAGAATAGAGTAGGGAATGAAAAGCACTGCTGTTGCCAAGTGAAATTGAAATCCTGCACCTGGCAAGAATAGAACATTCTGAATTGTGACATGTTTGTTTAATGCTTTTTTTTTTTGGAATTGGATGTTTTCCAGGAAGGTGTTTCTATTTGTTGGTGTATCTTGAAACAGTTTCTTTCCATTAAGGTTGAAGCATTTTTATATGGCTTATTGATAAATAAAATGCTTTTTTTTTAGTGTTTTTTTTTTTTTTAGTGTTTTTTTTTTTTTAGTTTGATAAAAAAAAAATGAATTGATCCTTGTCAGAAACTGCTAAGGATCAATTCATTTTTTTTAAATTTTATATTTCGTTTTTATAAATTGCTTCTGTATGTATCTCTAGAAATGACTATGCAGATACTGTTTTGCAGTATTGAACAGATTCAGAATTTATTGGGTGTAACAAGTATCAGCATTATATGGGATACGTTCTGCAGGATATGTTCCAATTAGTGGCGACCCATGAAGTTTTAAGTGGGGGGTACTGCCTATACAAAATATTGACAGTAATTTAAAGAAATCAATAATTGACAGTAATATATTGACAGTAACTTAAAGAAATCAATAATCATTCATTATTAAGAACTAAAATAAATCCCTGTTAAATGAATTTGATTTAAAAACCATATTTCTTGTTTCATTCTTGTCATTTCTGAGATAAGGATCATATTTCTTGATCTAATTTTAAAAAATGTCTTCATGAAAACATAAAGCTAAATTTAATCATAATAAGTATGATTTTAACTATCTTAGGGTATATTTTTGTTAGAATAGTTGAAATTTTCAGGCTATAAAGGTTGCACTATAAGCAACTAGCTTTGTCTGATGATAAATCTACTTTGATAATTGATGGAAAAATTTTCACTTGGCTATGCTATCAATTATATATTTGGTTTAATCCTTTAACCAAGTGTAAGCAAACAAAGTTTGCTCCTGAAGTAATTTCAGGACTGGGGAAACTCGTGGTAAAGGTGGCATAAGTTCTGATCACTTGCCTTAGTATCCCATAATGCAAAGCACATCTCCTTGTGGACATGTATAATGCTATGCATTAAGGGAAGGGTCACTACCCAGACCGGTTTCGACCTTTATTGAGGTCTCGTAAGTGGGAGCCAGACCCATAGGTGGTTATACTAAGGTGGAAGCAATGCAGAAGTCATATCACCATATACCAGTTGCCAAAAGGTGTCAGCACCTTATTATTAAAATACTCTGGATTAGAGATAGTTGATGGAAGTTTTTCACTTGGCTATGCTACCAATTATATATTTGGTTTAATCCTTTATCCACGTGTAAGCAAACAAAGTTTGCACCGTTCAGTATTTTTTGTCCTGAAAATACTTCAGGACAAAATGATGTATATAGGACACATCTGCAGAATACGTTCCAATCAGTGGTGGCCCATGAAGTTTTAAGTGGGGGTGCTGCCTATACAAAATAATTTTAAAAAAATTATTTTTTTCCTAATCAGTAACCAATTTATTAATAAATAAATCTACAGATTTATTTATTAATTGTCTATGCTACTTAAAAAAAAATGATTTTTTTTAAAATTTTGTATACACAGCACTCCCACTTAAAACTTCACGGGCTGCCACTGGTTCCATTATCATTTTTAAGTTTTAAAAGTGGTATACCGTGAGTAGACATATCGATACAAAATTAATAACGGAAAAAACTTACATACAAAGATTATTTAATAGTATAATTTTCGTCTGTGTGTGTCACAGGCATCTTCAGTGCATTAAGCTCAAATTAAATAACTGACAATTCCAAAAAGTGCCACCTAAGTAGCTGTTGTAAGATAACTAAAAAAAGTTAATAACTTTCCTAAAATAAATAAAAAAAATCAATACAATAAAACGTTAGGAAAGATTAGCTGATTTGTAAAGTACTATCTCTTACAAAGGGGATAGACGTAAGCCGTCGGATCTGTTTAAGTAAGGAGAATGAAGTAGAGTTTCACATGTTTCTTTATAAAGGCGTTCCATGAGAAACTGACTTTTGTGAAGAACTCTTGTCTTTCTCCAATGAACTCTGTGTCTAGTGAAGATGGCATGTTCTGCAAGTCCAGACTTTTCAGGTTTAAAGTATTCAATATAAGATTGGTGTTCTTCTAGCCAAATAGAGGCAGATCTTTCCGTTTGTCCGAAATAAGATAATCCACAAAGAGCACAGAATCTGGTAGACACCTGGATGATTAACTTTCCTAACTTTTTATTGTATTTATTTTTTTATTTTTTATTTTTTTAGGAAAGTTATTGACCTTTTTAGTTATCTTACAACAGCTACTTAGGTGGTGCTTTTTGGAATTGTCAGTTATTGTTTAATTCGAGCTTAATGTACTGAAGATGTCTGTGACACACAGGTGAAAATTATACTATTAAATAATCTTTGTACGTGAGTTTTTTCTGTTATTAATTTTGTATCGATTATCATTTTATTTGTGACATGGAAGAACCCATGCCATCTGAAGATGGTCCATCTATTAGAGCAGGAGTCTTCACCGCATGGCTCATGGAGCTCTTTGCCGTGGCCTGCCAGCCAGTTTGAAAAAATAACTACTTAACATCAGAAAGCGATTAAATAAAAAAATAATTTCGATGAAGCCCACTGGCCACTAAGCTATACTGTGGTATTTCGAATTGTAAGATGCTTTCCAGATTCACAAGGAACTGTGCATTTGATACTTTACATAAAATCCTATAAAAAACATATTAAATAGACATGCTTCTTCAGCCAACTACCACTGCCAAGAAGTACTTAAGTACTAGTACTAACGTCGCAGGTAGATGACTGAAGCAGTAGTTTGTTCGAGTGCGCTGTCTAGTGCCTTCCAGATACATCTCGAAGGTTCTCGATACTTCATTATTTTCATATTAATACAAGAGGATCTCATCCACAGTCAGTCTTGAACAGTGTGATATTCGTGTATAAGCGCACACAGGTTCGTCATGTCAGCCATAGCCTGTTGTGGTTTTATATTGCCAAACTTTTTTCATTAGTGTGAGACATGTTCAGTGGATAATTACCATTACACGGTCATTTTGGATAATTTTTTGGGTTCACCTTCCATCACTATGGTGTCTATGAGTAAAAAGCATAAATCAAGTAATTCTTGTCTGGTTTTTAATAAAAAGTCGACCAATTTGTACTTTTTTGTGCCAATCAACGATAAGCCAGTGTGTTTAATTTGTTGTGAGTCAGTGTCAGTATCTAAAGAATACAATATAAAACGACACTACGAGACAAAGCATGTGTCCAATTTCGATCACCTTCAAGGACAGCTTCATGTGGACAAAGTGAACCATCTCAAAATTGATTTAAAATGCCAGCAGGGTACGTTTAAAAGGCAGAGGGAAGAGAGCGAACCATGCATCAAAGTAAGATATGTAATAGCTGAAAAAATTGCTAAAAAATCAAAAGCCTTCTTGGACAGCGAGTTTATGAAAAAGTGTCTCATCACTGCTGGGGAAATTCTCTGCCCAAATAATAAGTGTTTAAAATACTGAGCTTGTCTGGGTTAACTGTAGCACGACATGTCGAAGAACTTGTCAGTGACATTGAAGGAACTTTAAAAAAAAAACGGTTGTCCAAATTTACATCATATTCACTTGCTTTAGATGAGAGCACAGATGTGAAGGATACAGCACAACTGGCTATCTTTGTCCGTGGTATTGATCAACAATTGACTGTGACAGAAGAACTGCTAGTGCTTGTACCTATGAAGGGAACAACAAAAGGCACTGATATTCTTGAAGCCGCCAAGAAAACGCTCTGGCATTTTGACCTCAGCTTAACCAACCTCAAGGGTGTGGTAACTGATGGTGTCCCTGCTATGGTGGAAAGAACAAAGGGTTTGTTGCGCTACTATGAAAGAACCGGAACTAGATGGAAAAGATTTCGTCTATTACCACTGTTTAATCCACCAGGAGAATTTGTGTGCAAAAACTATTGGATTTGAGAATGTCATGAAAGTTATTGTGACCGTGTTCAACATTATTAGGGCAAGAGGATTGAATCATCATCAATTCCAAGAGTTTTTGACCCATGAATGCAAAGTGGATCACAGTAATGTGGTTTATTATAGTGACGTGCATTGGTTTAGCAGAGGGAAGGTTCTTAAAAAAAGTCTTTGACTTAAGGAGTGAAATACAGCAGTTCATGCAAACTATGGGAAGCAGATTGCGGAATTCAGTGATCAGAAGTGGATGACAGATTTTGCCTTTGTGACCGACATCTCGTTGCATATGAATGACCTAAATACGCGGATACAATCCAAAGATCAACTGGTGAACTGGTGCACACTCTGTTTGATCACATCAAAGCTTTTATGGCCAAGCTCAAACTTTGGTAGGCACAACTTGCAAAAAAAAGACTTAACCAATTTTCAGCTTCTCGCTGAGTCCAACTGTGTTGCAAAGCAAGTTTGAAGAGAGATTTAGCGATTTTCGTAACCAACAGTCTTCTTTAGATTTATTTTCAATGCCATTCAGTGTCAATGCTGCCAAAATGCCAGGCTTAGTATAAATGGAGCTGCTTGAACTCCAAAACAACTCTTCTTTGAGAGAAAAATTATTCATTGTGCCCTTGCTTACATTTTACAAAGACTACATTCCTGAGGATGCATTCCCTAATCTTTGCTGGCATGCTTTGAAGATGTGCACTTTGTTAGGAAGCACATACTTATGTGAGCAGTTCTTATGTGGCCTGCACTGTCTGAAAGGTTGAAGGCCCCTGGCCTATTGTATATATGTTGGTGGTCATGTGACAGGAAGAGTGATCCAAAATATCTGACTAATATTAAAAATCGATGAGAATATCTATAGAAGTGCAGAAAGTGATCGAGGTCAAAGGGAAATGTGCACAAGCTGTTGAGGTGTATGCAGGTGATTTTTGTAAAATATGGTGCTCTCCAATACGTATGTCAGATTTTAACATAGCTTGTTCAGTTTTACAGCTCATTATTATTATTATTATTATTATTATTATTATGTGACACCTCCAGCGAGTCCAATGACTCATCGAGGGAGAGTGTGCCAACAGCATCGAATGATTTACACCCTTCCAACTACTAACCACACTCAAACTTGCTTAACATTTTGCTGAGCCATTAGTAGCAGAGGCTCTACCAATCGACCTACCTTTGCTGGCTCCAGTGAAAAACCACTATCTTACTTATTGGAGGCATGAAGTGGCTTACGTTCGTGTTTGAATGCTATGTTTATTTACTGATTTATTCTTCCAACTTGTTGTGTGAGTGGCACCCTCAATGGCATGCCAATCACAATGTAAGTTGCCCAGATCCTCCCAATTCAAAGATATAGTAGTAAAATGGTTCTACAGTCCAGCTTAATAATGCAGTCTTTCCTATTTTATGCCAGAGAAGTGCTTTTGATTTTATTATCCTCTGCCAGTATAAGTTGTGGTGTTGATAAGTGTCTCACCCTCAGGTCATCAGTTAGTACATTTCACTGTGAAATGCTCATCTCTCCTGACATGGGACTGAACTGTCTAATAATGAATTTGGAGGCTTCCCAATCAGCTAATCAGCTAGATCCTGCTACACTTACTTTACCAGTTTGTGATTGGAAACAAGTACAGTAGTTTGCAGGGGGCAAACTGTCGAGGCCATGCATGTACAGGAAGCCAAATTCCCTCTGTGTGGGTAGTATGTGTAAGTCTGTCACCTTTTATTGCTTGTCCCTATTCCTTATTATCTCTTTCTATCCACATATAATGAATTACAACTCAACAAAAGGTGATTTTACTGAAGTTCATAAAAAATTCTCCCACAGATAACAATTAAAAAAAAAATCCAACCAGAAAAATAAAAATCCACCAACATTAATCTTATGAAAAAAAAAAAAAAAGGAGTTTCTCTATTCACTTTGCCAACATTTGTGACCTAAACAGTATTATAAATGATATTTAGCAATGCTATTTAGGATTGCTAAATATCATAAATATATATAAAAATATACATGATATTTATCATTATCATTTATAATGCTGTTTAGCATTAGAAATGATGTGCACTACTTACAGTCCTCTAAACCACAATTACTATTCTTGACATAACCTCAGTTAGCAATTTCAAACAACCACTGTTCACCTGAACTGCCCAAACTACACATCACAGTTTCTTCTGGCACAAGAATGATACTTGTACATCAGAACTGGCATTCCATGTCAGAGATGATAAAACTTTGATCTGTTTTGGCTCAAAATTTCTTTGCCAAACCAATGTCACTTTCATTTGCTCTCTCTCTATTGCCTCCAAGTTCTAACAGAAGTTGTGCCACAGCAGTGCAGGAAAAATACTCAGCATATCATGAGTGGCACAAGACTAAAACTCTAGCTGCTCACTCTGTTTATGTTGCACCTTGCAACATCTGTAAAAGTGCCATCGAATATCCTATTTAAAGGGCCAAATGCTAAAACTCACCTCCTGTTCAGTGGCAGTCCAGCTTTCTGATTCCTTGCCAATCCAGTTGGCACAAATTTTGTTCACCCATGTTTCCAGCACTCTTACATCCAGATACTACCATAGTCAATTCACACAAAACAAGTTGAACTTAATTGGTATTGCTGTTGTCTTCCAATTCTTGTACAGATGACTAGGGCAAAATTTCCCAACTTTAACAAGAACTTCCCACTTTATAACACCCATAGTCTTCTTCCAGAAAGAAGTCTGAAGAATCTTTAATAAAGTTCAATGCAAATGAGGCATCTGATTCTGATGGTATCTCACCTGTTGCATTAAAAACTTGTGCCCCCCCCCCCCCCCCAGAATATTGCCTGTTCAGTCTATCCTAGTCATCTGGCATCTACACAGCAACATTAGTGGGTTAGTTGCTCTCACTTCTGTACACTCAAAAACTCTGGAGAAAGTCATCAGCAGCCAACTTCTGCTTACTTGGAGACCCATCAACTAATCAGGTGGCCAGCAATGTGGATTTCATCACTCTTTAACCACAGCATATCTTTTACTCTCCACCACCCCTCTGGACTCAAGCTATGGAAAAATTCCTAGAAACTCACATTTGCTCTTAACATTTCAAAAGTATTTGATCAGATTTGGGATAGGGGCTCCCTAGTTGGAAACTTGCCATTGTCTGCTTTCCCCCATGCAACTGGATAGCCAGCCAGCTTTCCACACTGATCACTAACTATGAGTCGTGATGGATGGTATTATCTCCTCGGATTTCTTCATCGATGCTGGAATACCTCAGTTCTAGACTTTCACCCACTCTCTCTTCCTGTATATAAATGACCTACACTTACAGACTTGAAAAACCTATCCATGGCTTCTCAGATGACAGTACATTCCATTCATCCTTTTCATTTGATAAACAATGTAGTGCCCAATTTGTTAGAATCCCCAAGATCCATCATGACTGTTGTCCTGAACTCATATCTCCTGGCTGTATTTCAGTGGGTAAGGATATGATTGTTGACCTTATAGACTTTGATCCCATCAAAAACTGAATCCAATCTGATCTCTTGCAAGAAATATCTAACATTCCTTCCCTTAACTTTCAATAATATCATCCAGACACAACCAAATTTTGCCGCTCAGCCTGACTCACAACTCCAGATTTTCCTGACAGCATAACTCATCCATAGCTTCTACAGTTATCAAAAATCTTGGTGTACTTTTCTGCTCAAGACACTACTTCACACTTTTACAGCTGTTAACATTATACAAATCTCAAATCCTCCCAAACATGGAATATTCTCATGCATTTGGGATAGTGCTCCAAATCTTCTCTAAGATTGCTCAGTGCTATCCAGAAGATGGCAATCAAGTTAATTAATGATCCCTCCCTTGCAGAGCCACTTCAGTTCCTCTCACATAGACATTTGTTTCTGATTTATGCCTGTTCTACAGATAATTTTCATGGACAGTGTTCTGGCAAATTGGCTGCTATCATTCCTCCACTTTCCTCCAAAATCATAAGAATGATTGCTGCTGCCAACCAGCACCCATTTATAGTCCAGCTTAAAACATGTCGAACCAGCTTCTTAGCTTCATCTTTCATTTAATCTATTTCTGTTCTTTGAAACAGGCTCCCCCTCATTCTATTTTTCTCAAAGAATACAAATTCTTTGAGAATACAAATGCATCTGTTTAGACTTTGCAGCTGTTTAAAAAAGTGACAGATTCCTACTTTTTTGCGAGCACCTGTCACTGATATGCCATAGGTCTCTTGTGACATTTTGTGTGGATCAGAATTTATATATATAAGAAAGAAAAAAGGCTTTGGGTTCAATTCTTGCTGTGGGCATGGATGTTTGCAATTGTTTTTATGTGAGAAATAAATTTCATTCCTTGGTGTGAGATGAGACCAATCAGTGTCTTGCATGTTAGAAGCTTGAAGTGGTTTGAAAAGTTTCACTTTGGTCTCTAGAACAAGGTTTCTGGATATTGTGAAAAAATAAATAAAAATCCTTCACCCATGCATTTAGTACTTTTAGCATTGTGAGCAGATTAAGAGTCAGATAATCCAGAAACTCTGCTCTTCAGATCAAACATTATACTTGCTGAAAACATCAAGTTTTCGGTAAGCAGAATAGTGGTCTCATATGGTGTTGAAAATTGTACAAACTCCATAGTGGGATTTATACACAGCCTGCAGGTCGAAGAACAGGGAAGAAAAAACTATCTTTTGTTATAACATAATGTTGTAAGTTATTCTTTGTGTGAAAGTAAACAGTTTGTCGTAATTTACTAAGATAACTGTAAAAAGATATACAGAATCCAAACCCAAGACAGTTTGTTCCCAGTATATGCATACTGTGATTTCCTTACTATACACTGCCTGGAAAGAAGTCAACAGAAACAGCCATGGTGTCCAGCTTAATAAGATGTACAACTCCTTTTGCTGTGATGACTGCAGCAGTCTTATGGGGCATACTTTCCACAAGTGTATACTAGCAATCAATGGGAATTTTGGACTGTTTTTCTTGTCAGCATGTAAGTACTGGACTGTTATGTGACAGACGTCCCTTGACCTCACCTTATGCTCCAGTTCATCACACAGATGTTCAGTAGGGTTTAAATTAGTGTTCTCTGGAGGCCAGTCAAGTGTGGTGACGTGTATATCCGCAAACCATGCAGTTACAGCAGCAGTAGCTTTTATGACATGGTGCATTGTTTTGCAGAAAGAGACAATGGTCAGTTCCTTAGAAATGCCACAAAGTAGGAAGCATTGCATTGTCTAGAATTCAGTATTTGTGGCACCACAAGTAGAAGCCAAACCAGGAAAAACAGGACCATACCATTTCACTCCCGCCTCTGAATTTCATAGTTGTGGTAATGCACTCTGGTAAGAGATGTTCACCAGGCATCATCCACACCCACCCCATCTTCTCAGTAGCAGATGTGGCGTGATTCATCGCTTCACAACACAGCTTTCCAAGATTCCACGTCCCACTGTATATGTTCTTTGCACTACTGAATATGATGTTGCATGTTGGTTAAAGTAATGTAGGACTTGCATATTGCAGTCCTACTATGAAAATCACCACACTATCACCGACTATCACCACACTCACCAAATACGGTCATATTTGGTGAGTGTGGTGGGTCCTCAATTGCAGGAAGCACTTGCAGTTTCTCCCTTAGCTTCCATCTCAGTATGGTGTCACTCATTGTTGACCTAGGATGGCCAATTTGTCAACAGTTTCACAAACAGATGTGCCTGCTATGCATCCTATCAAATGCCAATGTGATAGGATGCTACGCCTATCACAGATGTTTCACCTGGACATAGTTGCAATGATTTGGAAGCATCATATTCCTCCAGTTTATACTGGCTAGAAACACGTGGCTTGTTACATGACACAATGCACTTACTTATGAGCATGTCCGTTGACTTCTTTCCAAGCAGTGTATAGGCAGTGCTTCTATAAGGCATTTGGAATGGTGACAAGTCATTCACTCTCTGATCAGAAAAGACCTGTTCATGTATTTTCATGGCAAAAAGGAATCTTATATGGGCTTTTCAGTTGAAGGGGGGAGGGGGGGTTAACTATTCTCATATGGAAGTGTAGAGTGAATAACAGTGGATCAGCCAGAGGAAATATGCATTTAACAGATAAAAGTACTGTGTAGTGAGTCGAGTCGCAGATGGTGTTATGCTCTATATTTGGTGATGGTATGCATGAGCATATCTAGTGGCAAGTATTGGTATTGTAGATTTGTATGTTGTGATGAGTCCTAGGAAAGCATGAGTCCAAGGTGTCATGTAGTAATGTTTGTATGGAAGTAAGCACACACCCACTACAGATTCAAGTGAAGATGAGGTAGAAGAATTTTATAGCAGCTTACAGCAAGTAGTATATAGTACTAATAAAACAGACTTTCTTTTGATATTAGGTGATTGGAATGCAAAAGCAGGTGAAAAAGAAGAACGAGGTATCACTGGGAAAATTTGGTTTAGGACTGAGGAATGAAGCAGGAGAAAGGATGTTGGAGTTTTGTTTTGAGAACAGTTGCTTTATTGCAAACACTTGCTTCCAACAACATAAAAGAAGATTGTACACATGTACACTTCACCTAATGGGGAATCCAGAAGCCAGATTGATTATATTGTTGCCAGCCGAATGTGGAGGAGTGCTATCCAAGCAACAAAAACACTGCCTGGTGCAGACTGTGGGACATATCGTGAATTATTGATAGCTGAAATTAAATGGAAATTAAGTGCTAAGAAGAAACAAAAGGATAGTATCAGATTTGATTTAGATCCTATAAATGAAGCATTTAAAGTAGAAATCTGAAAGAAATTAAAAAGTTTAGAGAAGACAGGAAGAGAATTAGAAGAACTTTGGGAAGAAACAAAATGTACAGTCATAGAAGAAGCAAAGACTACTCCTAATAAAGCAACAAGAAAGAAAGATTGTTAATGGTTGTCAGAAAAATCTGTTCAAATAGCAAAGGGAAGAAGAAAAATTAAACTTCAGAGAAACAAAAAGAGGGTTAGATAACTGAGTGCAGATTTCCAAAGACAGGTTAGGAAAGATAAGGAAAAACATTAAACAAAAGGTGCAAGGAAATTGAACGAAGCACTATTATGGATAGAACAAAAGATCTGTTTAGAAATATAAATGATGTTAGGGGGAAGTTGATCCCTAAATTAGGAGTTGTAAAAAAGGGATGAAGTAGTGAATATATTGAACTGGCCTAGAGATTGGAAAACATAAGTATCCATGCCAATTCCAAAAAAATCAAATGCCAGAGATTGTGATAATTATAGAACCACCACTTTAATTTCACATGCAAATAAAGTTATACTTGAAGTGATCTAACAAAGGTCGGAGCTATATGTGAATAGAGAAATGCCACAAGAACATGCAGGCTTTAGGAGAGGTAGAGGAACTACAGACCAAATAGCAACATGAGATGGATTATGGAAACAACAAGAGAATTTCAGAAGGAAGTATTTATTTGTTTTATTGATTATAAGAAAACTTTTGATTATGTGGATCACAGCAGACTGTGGATTGTAATGAGATCAATGGGAATACCTGAACATCTAATTCTCTCGATAAGAGAGCTGTATGACAACCAAGCTTAATTAAAACCAGTCTTTGGAGAAACAGACAGTGTTTGAGTGGAAAAAGGGGTGCAGTAGGATTGTATACTGTTGCCCTACCTTTTTAATATTTATAGTGAATATGTTATGAGAATGGCTGATTTAGACAAAGTTCCAGCTGGAATTAAGATTGGTGGCAGGAAAATAAATAATTTAAGGTATGCATATGATACAACCCTCATAGCAGAAATTAAGGAAGATCTGGAGCAGTTGATTGTATTGGTTAAGACAGAAAGTAACAAAGCTGGGCTTAATTTAAACAAAACAAAAGTGATGGCTTCTGGCAATTTAAATGCATTTATAATAGAGAGAGATAAAATAAAAATCGTTGAAAGTTACGATTTACTGGGATCCAAAATAAGAATTGATGATAAATTTGAAGATGAAATTAAAAGAAGGATAATCACGGGGAAAAAAACAATGTTAACTCCCCCCCCACACACACCCCAACCAGCCATGACATCTATAGACGTTCAGCTAAATCTGGCTATGGTTCTGTAACACCTATTGAACGACATGGATAAGAAGTGCAATTTGGTATCACTATTTCATCCACCTCAGCCTGTAGGGAGGTTAAACCTGACAAAAATTTTGAAAGATAGAGGTGTGAGGCCACAAAATTTACAATTGTCAAAGCAATGGTATTTCCAGTAGTGATATATGGATGTGAAAGCTGGATTATTAAGAAGAAAGATAGAAAGCGAATTGAGTCATTTGAATTATGGGTGTGGAGGAGACTATTAAGAATCTCATGGACTGCAAGAATGACTAGTAAGAAGGTTTTAGAGAATATAAAGACAGAGAATGCTCCTTGGAGGCAGTGATCACTAAACAGAAGTTGATGTACTTTGGACATATTATGCAAGCTGATGAATCATCATCAAATTCCTGACATGTACCCTCAAGGGGTGTACAGGATATGATAGTACTACATGAAAAATTTACATCATTACTAACTTCCTATCTACAATTTTCCTCCAAATCAGTCTGTTACTTGTCAAGACTCCAACATTATCAGATCTTATATTTCTATCGTCTAAGGCACTTTGTACTGTATCAATCCACCTATATCTTGATCTTCCTCTGGGTCGTTTTCCTGCCAATCTGGCAGAGAACACTTGTTTTGCTAATCTCTCCTCGCCCATTCTGTTTAAGTGACCATACCACCTGAGATTAGCTCTGCTAATGCATTCCTGGATGCTGACAATGTCAAGTTCTTTCCTAATATCCTCGTTTTTAATATGATATTACCATTGATGCCATCTGTTCCCGATAATTGGAGTAGAGCTTTAATAGGACCCATATATAAAAAAGGAAATAAAAC
The DNA here is from genome assembly GCF_054136105.1 of Typopeltis vanoorti. Taxonomy (NCBI): domain Eukaryota; kingdom Metazoa; phylum Arthropoda; class Arachnida; order Uropygi; family Thelyphonidae; genus Typopeltis; species Typopeltis vanoorti. Next base: position 70,185,267 of record NC_143564.1, on the reverse strand, counting down.
TGAATGTAAGAATTACAGAGGTATTTCCCTACCGAGTGTTCCTGGCAAGATCTATGGAAATACTTGAGAAACAGTTGAGAAGAATTGTGGAAGAAAAGCTTGGTGAAGAACAAGCTGGATTCAGGCCAAATAGAGGCTGTCAGAATCAGATCTTCACTTTACGACAAATAGTCGAGAAAGCATGGGAATATAACAAAGATCTGTATTTAAGTTTTGTCGATTTGGAAAAGGCATATGATAAGGTGTCAAGAGAGAAGCTGTTCAATTCGCTACAGTTATATGGTGTCGATGGAGCATTATATCAAGCAATACTTAGTCTTTATTTGAGTTGTAAGTCAGCAGTTAGAATTGAAGAAAGTACAGGAAGATGATTTGATGTTAAATCTGGTGTGAGTACAAGGATGTACATTATCCCCTCTGTTATTCATTATCTATATGGATCACATTATGAAGGAAAGTGGTATTAAACATGATATCAGAGATGTTATTTGTCAGATCTTGAGATGTTAATGTCAGATCTTTGCTTTATGCGGATGATGTTATACTTCTAAATAAATCCGCTACAAGTCTGCAAGATTCTCTGACTAAATTGAATAGCTGTTGTAATAGATATGGTATAAAGGTCAGCAATAAAAAAACAAAGACAATGAAAATAGGCAGAATCATTGAAAATGTCAACTGTGTTGTGAATGGAGAACTTGTGGAACAAGTAAAACATTTCAGCTACTTAGGCACGATTTTTAGTGAAGATGGTAAATTAAATATGGAAATAGACAACAGAATCAACAAAGCTGATATGGTAGGAAATCAATTGAATAAATTCATATGGAATAAGAGAGAAATTAGTCGGAACACTAAATTAGCTGTATACGAGACAGTGTTCAAACCAATTTTAACTTATGGATCTAAGAGCTGGGTCAGAAGTAAAACACTTGACCAAAGACTAGATACCGCAGATATGAGAGTCCTGAGAGAGATTAGAGGTTGATGCATCATTGGAAAAGGTAATTATGTTGGGGAAGATTGAGGGAATGAGAAGAAGAGAAATACTACAAACGTGTTTGATGAACAACATAAAAGAACTTACCAACTGGAACTTATAATTACTGAAAGAAAGGATAAGATAAGTAGGATGAAGAACCTTTGTTCACAAGATCACCAAGAGTTGAAAACGACTGGATGGCGCATAACAACACCCATAATGCAGAAAACAATCTGAAGTCAACCATTTTATTTTTGTTCTAAGACTTTCACTGGAGGTACATTTGCTAACCAGAAAAGTACAGTCCACCTAAAACTGTTTTCTCTGCTATTATGCGAATCTGTTTTAATTAAATACATGGTGTTTTCCTTCCATCTCTTATCTAGATTGTTAGTTGATTTTATAGACACAGCAGTTTTTCTTTTCTGGGAACTGAGATATTCACTCTGTTTTTTTGAGGAAAAAAAAAGCCAAAATTATCTGGTATTTTATATCATCTTATTTGCCTTATCCATTATGCCACTCAATAAAGATGAGTCACAATAGCATTTTTAATGAATGAGTATTTTTGCAAATGTAAGTCAAAACAAAGGTAATTGTTGTGATTATTTATTATTTTCTCTAATTTTATAAACTCCAGCAATATATAATGGTAGGGCACAAACTCTACTGCTGACCTATTTTTCTGCAAACATTTCTTTTTTTTTTTCTACTTAAAAAGAAATAAGCTGATTTCTCATTTTCCCTTATGTGTTAAGCTCAGCAGCTTGTCACAGCCAAGTAACTTGGCACCTTTCAATAATTAATGCTGTGAAAGGTTAATCCTATTTTCATTGCATGTTATTTCTGTCAACTGTGTATGTTTTTCTGGCTGGTTTGCAGGATGAGAAACCTGAAGTTTTTGGAGAGAAAAAAATCTGCCACCTGATCTCGATCAAGTGAGAAACTCATCGTGGGTGGTACATACTATCACACACAACACTCATCCAATTGTGCCATAAACTGATTCAGTGTGTGTACATTCACAATACTCTCATTCAATGCATTCCACCCACTAACCACTCTCTGTGTAAAGAACCTTCTGATCACTCCTCTGCTCACACCCTCCTTATGCAGTTCCCAGGGATGGCCTCTATTTCTATCCCCTCTTTCATTCTATGAAAAATATCTTCCATGTCAACCTGATACAGCCCTTGACTAGCTTATATGTCTCAATCATAACCTCCCCTTCCTCCTCCTATTCACAAAACTTTGCACTTTACATTCTCTCAAAGACCACTGACCACCTTTGTGAATCTTCTCAGGATCCTTTCTATTGTATCCCTGTCCCCCCCCCATGAAAACCAGGCATCCTCCACATCGTTGCTATTATCTGATGTGATGCCGTCATAATAATTTGCACAATGTTAACCCTGAATTTCAGGTCCTTGTTCACTTCAACATTCCAATCTCTCAGCTCCTCTACCTTATTTAAAGTTCCTCCACCAAGTGCTTACTTTGCATCCCATTATTGCTAACCAAATTTCAAAACCTTATACTTTGCAACATTGAACTGATAGTTCCACTTACCTGCCCATTTGTGCAATTTATTCAAGTCCTGTAGGACCATAACATCTGCTTGACTGCATTGCTCTCCTCAATTTTGCATCATCTGCAAACAGCTGCATATCACTAGTTAAACCTATCTCAATATCATTGCTTTCAAATTGAAAAAAAAATGATCCCAAAACTGACCCCTGCGGCACAACACTAGTGACTTTCCTCTTTGGGATACTTCACTTGCATATACAACTTTCTGATACCTATCTAACAGCTTGTCTTGTGACAGTCTATCAAAATCTTTTGCAAAATCTAAGTATACCACTGTATATGCAATCTCCTTTGTCTAAGACATTTGCCACCTTGTTATCGTACATAAGTAAGTTAGTAATTTTTGATTTTTCTTAAAAAAAATGCATGCTTATAACCACAGAGAATTCTACTGTTATAAACTCATTTCTGTATCCTACTTCTCATCATCTCTATAGTATCTTCACCACAACTCCAGATATTCAGATTGGTTATATTTTGTAGCCACAGCCCTGGAACTCCCTTGGAACCTGTGTTGTTGTAAGACTTATTAAACAGGCATGCCAATGTTACTGCCAATTACCTGAATCGTTCCCTTAAGAGGTGATATGTCATCAAATCCTATCACTTTATATTCATCAAGGTTGTTTTTTTCCTCAAATCCTCCTGCTCACTCACAATTACGCTATCCTCTCCTGTATCCTTTACACTTAAATTTGTCATGATTTCACCCTGACGATGATGAAACACCCTTTTAAATTGATCGCTAAATACCTCAACAATGTCTTCTGCAGCAGTTACCAATCTATCATTTTCATCCATTAGCAACTTACCATAATCATTCTTCTTTCTACTTGCTACATATCTAAAAAAAACTCTGTAGGGTGTTTCTTCACCCAATTTGCTAATTTCTATTCATACTGCACTTTTGTTGTCCTTACTGAATCACTCTCCTGGCTTGCACTTTATACTCTTCATGTAACTGATTATTACCATTATTCATCTTGTACTGCCTACAAAGTGCTTTCTTCCAGATTTTATGCTTTAGCTCTATCCATTTTACACCTACCTTATTCAGCCTTTTGTCCTTTGGAATACATTCACACATTGATTCTGTTATGTATTTCTTTGTCATTTCCCAAGCAGCATTTATTTCCTTATTGCTCAACTCCTCATTCCATGCTGTAGCTCCAAGCTGTTTCCTTAGCTTGTCATAATCACCAGCCTTGTACTTCTACATATATTCTTTCCTTACAGAAGTCTGTGTATTGCTAGCCACAACAAAGATGATCACTTCATGATCACGCTCACCAAATGGATAGAAGTGTGAAACCCCCACTCACAATTATCCTGTGATGAAACAATCAGATCTAAAACTTGATCTTTGTGTGCCCTTCTTTACATGCTGCCTGAGATAGTTGTCTTTCAAGAATTCAAGAAATTCATTTTTCTTATTCCCAAATGCTATCTCTTCATTCACATCTATACTGCCATAATTAAAATTACCTCTGGCATATAGCAACATCCAACTAAATGTCTTCCTGTCAACTTCCACCTCACATCACACTACCTTATAACCATTGCCACACTATTTCCCTCTTTCATGTCCACCTTATGTGGACATAATTCCCTTGTTATCATGATCAGAACTCTCCCCCCCCCCTTTGTACTTTCTGTCTTCGCAAAAAACACTGTGCCCTTCCATTTCTATTCCCGTTAGCATATCATCTTTATTCAATATGTTTCACTTATTTCCACAATTTTGGAGTGAATAAACTCAATCAGTGAAACCATTTCATCTCCCTTATTTCTGATATTTATGGCATTTGTAAATAAACACAGCAGTCCTACCCAAGCTAATTGTTGGTTGGGATTTCCCAACCACATCTACCCTTGCCCAGTTACCTTTTATTGCTGCTTACCACATATATCTGCTTAGTCTCAACATCCACATCCCAATCTATTCCATTTCTATGCTGATCATCCCCATACATACATTCACTACTGCTTCTAACATCTACTCTCTCTATGCTATATCTTCCTGTCCACCCTCCCCATTTCCCTGTTCCTCTTGCATTCCATTCTCTCTTCATCTCTTACTTCTGATCTGTTTCTCCTCACTTCACACACTGCACTTCAATCTAGCAATGGTTTCTCCAGTGCACTCACTCCAAGACCATTCATATGCAATCCATTAGATGTGTATAATTCTATTCTTCCTTCAAATACATGCCATACATGCCAAACTATTCTCCCTTCTTCTTCTCACAGCTCTGCTAGCATACCATTCGTGATTCTGGCTCTGCTTCTCAACTCATGATTGTCATACCTCGGCAACACACTGACAATCTTTCCTACTGTACTGTTATCTTTCACTCTCCTCGATAACCTCCTGATATTCACCCCACTTAAATCATTTGTTCCCACAACCATCAGTGATTCTCTTGCTCATTTCTTTTTCATGCCTAAAGTATGAATTATCCTGCTCATTCTTTATATTAAACTCATCATTGTAGTTTTTGCTATCTCCTCTCTCTCCTCCCGGTGATATTACTTCAAAATAATATTGTAATTAGCAAAAACACAATACAGTCATTGTTGTTGAGTTCACTGAGTTTGTTTAATTTTTGAATTATTTCGTTTATTTTATTGAGTTAATTTGAAAATATGATAGAAGAAATGAAATCAAACAGTTTAGTGCATATTAGATTTTTTTGTGTTTCCTAGTGGGAATGTAAGTACTTTATTATTTGTGGTTTACTTGGTTTAAGTATGTTGTTATTCTTTATGTATTACTATCATACAGATACTTGTGGTTGGGTACAAAATGAATGCTGTCATTAAAAGGTGAAAAACTGCCATTTTTCATTTTACTTGGATGCTGAAAAGTTGGTTTTATATATTGAATATAATGCACCAGGATGTTTTGAATTTTTTGAATGATTTTACACACATTGTTCACCAAAACTTATATTTGTTTTCATTTATAGCATACTCATGATCATCAGGTGGCTCATAATGTTATTCTGATACTTAAGGAACTTTTAGCAGCCAAATCAAGTAAGTATATTTAATTATTAATATATAGCATAATACACCACTGGTAGCTATAACTTTAGTGTTCCCATCAAAGCTCTCAATTTGCACAAAAAAAAAACAAAATAGCAAAATTCAGATGCTGGCTTTAGTTATGCCTTTAAATATGTATAACATAACAATTGATTAATATACAGTGTGCTGATTTCATATTTTCCAGCTTATTTGTTTAGCTGTTATACTAGTGGTGTGCTGCAGGGTTCTGTTCTTGGACTACTGCTATTTAATTTGTTCATTAATGATATAGGAAAGGATCTGAGAGGAATTGTTCAGTTATTTACTGATGATGCAAAGTTGGGTAGAGCAATAGTGTGAATACACATGCCAAAATTTTGCAGGATGATTTGGATAGATTGACAGACTGGGCTAAGGAGAATGGATGTCAGTTTAATGTGGCAAAGGGCAAGGTTATGCATTTTGGGGTGAAAAGATTCTCGGCAGTATACCGCATTGGTGGAACCGTACTCCAGGAAATTGATGAAGCCAGAGACTTGGGAGTTGATAAGCCCCCATCTTGACTACTGTGTTCAGATCTGGGCACCAGGGTTTTTTGGTGATGGGAGGAGGTAGAGAGGATCCAGAGACAATTGACCAAGATGGTAGCTGGTCTGTGGAATGAACCTTACAGGTTGAAGATTTGTGGGTTACAGAAATGGATTGATGGCAGTAAAGGGGCGATATGATTGAGACATTCAAATTACTGAGGGGGTTTTTACAAGATTAATTCAGAGGAAATTTTCAGAACAAGTGTGGTGGTGGTGGGAGAACTAGGGACCATCCTTGGAAACTGAGCAAGAGTGTTAGAACTAGATTTTTCACTTGGAGAGTGGTGAACAGTGGTGGCCCATGAATTTTTAAGTGGGGAGTGCTGCCTATACAAAATAATTTTAAAAAAAATTATTTTTTCTCTAATCAGTAACCAATTTATTAATAAATAAATATACAGATTTAATTATTAATAAATTGGTTACTAATTAGGGAAAAAAAATGTTTTTTTTATGTAGGCAGCATCCCCACTTAAAACTTCATGGGCTGCCACTGGTGGTGAATGAGCGGAATAAAATGCCAGAGTCTGTTGTGGGCGCCATAACTGTGAATGAGTTCAAAGCAAAGTATGATAGATACTATGTAAATGCTGAATAGTACTTGACATGAGTCTAAGGACTCCATGGAGATGCCTGTAATAATAATAATAATAATACCAGCTTGTCATTACATAACCAATGTTGCATCTGAATTATCATTATGCACTTGAATAATTTGTTTTGGGCTAGGTCACACCTAAAATGTTACTGAAATGTTTTTCTGTATATATTTTGCTTAAGACTTCATAGAGAACTCAGGTTTTTCATTCTTCAAAATAGCTAAACTGTCCAGATCACAATCACATGCTAGCTGACAGTATATTCATAATTTGGCTACAACTATAAAACACAATACCCCTTCTGAGAGGAAGAGGTATGTCTGCATGCAACTGGGGTTGCTACCTGTCCCTAATTTGGCAAGACATCCCGAATTTTAAGAAAATTTTCAGCATCCCGAATTACACCTAAGTGGGACAACTTATATGGCAAGACGCCAAATTATCCCAAAGACTTACAAAATATGTGAAAGAAATTCTTAGTGAGTGTTAGTGACATTTGTAAATTTGTATCCATGATGTATACCATGCAAAAATATCTGTGTTTTGGGGGGTCTCATTGGTCAAATTCTGCTCAATGATGAGATTGTGATTCGGTTAACTTATAATCTTTACTTGTAATATGAAATAAATGCATTCATGGTCTACGTAATGTGTTTATGTGATTTATCACCATAATTATTGTATATTATGTTGGCAGCAGTGAAATCACTGCCAGTGATGTTATACATTATCATAGCCGTCTAGAATCTAGATACATATGCCATGACTCATATGACTTTGCTCAACGTCAACAAATGAACGCTACGAGTTGGTTGTTTTTTACGTTGTTTGACTTGAATTTTCATTGTTTAAAGAAATCGTGGCATTTTTTTAGAGGAAGAGGTAAGTTATTATTATGATGGATGATTGAGAGGTAGCGTGTTCTTAAGTGTTGTGAGATACCACTATCGGTTTTTTTTTTTTCTTCAGAATTGCTTTTCGCACAACATTAGTCACCGATAGTGAACTGGAGTATTGCGCAACATTAGTTTCACAATGTCTAGTTCCTCAAGTGACAGTGAAAAAGAGAAAGAAAGCAAAAAAATGAAGGGTTTATGTGTGTACAGAAGTGTTCGGGAAGGAAAATATCCATGGTTGAAGCATTCTGTAATATTTGCTACCATGAATTCAGTATTGCACATGGTGTTAAAACGATGTTAAAAATATTAAAACAGTGATATCCACACAAAAAAAGAGAACAGTAGCAAACAGAGAATGAAATTAGAAAGTTTTTTCATATCATCCGAAACAGAAAGAAAATCAGTAACAGCTGCAGAATTAGGTTTGGTTTATCACACAGTGAAGCATAATTTATCATATTCAAGTATGGATTATGCCAATAAAATATGTCCTGTTATATTTAATGACTCTGAAATTGCTTTGAAGTTTCAGTGTAGTAGGACAAAGGCTGAAATAATTGTCTGCAATGTAATGGCCCCTGAATCAGTCTCCGAAGTTACCAGAGATCTAAAAAATGTAGGTTACTTTTCTGTAGCTACTGATGCAAGTAACAGAAGAAACAGAAAGCTGTGGCCTTTGTGTGTAAGATATTTCACAGCTGAAAAGGGCATTGAATGTAAGGTTCTTGATTTTTACGAGGATCCAGAAGAGACTTCAGATTCAGTTTTTTTTGAATATCAAAAGTAGGCTTCAAGAGCATTCCCTGTACCTAGACAATGTTTCAAGCTACAGCGCAGACAATGCCATTGTTAATTTTGGGAAGAAACATTAAGTGTATCAGTTATTATCTAAGGCAAATAACAAAATAATAAAAGCCAGTTGTTCAGCCCACATCATACATAACACGTGTAAGCAAGCATGTGATGCACTAAATATAGATACAGAAACAGTTGTTCTCAAAGTTTACAACCACTTTTCTTGTTCCACCAAAAGGAGAGAAGAGTTGCAGAGTTATTTTGCGTTTGTTGATTTAGAATCGCAAGAGGTTCTGAGGCATGTTTGTACCAGATGGCTTTCCTTGAAACCTGCAGCTGATAGACTTTTACTTAACTTGGATGCTATTGAGAGCTACTTTAAAAGCATTGAAGAATGTCCTGTTTTTCTGAGGAAAATATTTGATCACAAGAAGGCCATCCAGCAAGCCAAACTCTACTTTTTATTTTTTTCAAATGTTTCAACCATTTTTGAAGAATGTATTAAACTCCCAGAAAAAGATTTGCGTGCATCAGTGGCATTTGAAGTAGTCAGCATTTTACGAAACAAACTTCTTAAAAGACAAGAGGACAGGTTCTTTGGAAATGCCACTGAAGAGGTATTAGGAGCCATGATCCCTCAAGAAAGCAATCAGTGCAAGTCAGACTTTCTAAAGTTCTATGAGAAAGTTTTAAGCCATTTGGAGAAATCATTTGACTTCACAGAAAACAATCTTTTTAGTCTGCTGAAGAACTTAAACCTCCAAAGTGAATTGTCTTTCAAGCATCTCAGAGAGACTGTGAAGGCACTTAATCTAGAATTCGACATTAGTCTGGATGAGTTATATGAGGAATTCTGCTGGAGTTGTGACAAAATAAATACCACTAAAGTGGACTACACAGCAAGCGAAACCTTAGGTATGAAATGCAAGATTATTCAGAATATTGGTAAAGAAAACATTCTCAATCTCTATAAGCTCATATGGTTTGTTTTAAGCATTCCTGGTAGTAATTTCTTTGTAGAAAGGGTGTTCTCTCTCTCTCTTATGAACTTAAAATGGACAGACTCAAGAAACAAGTGCTCAGCTGACCTCATAAAAAGTGAAATTGTTTAAAAAAATGTTGCAGATACTTGCAAGGACTGTTTTGTGAGAGTGAAACAAAACAGACAACTTTTAGAAGCAGCCAAATCAAATAAGAAGTACAGTTTCAGTTTCAAATCTTGAATTTCAAGAACAGGTAGACTTGTGCTGCTCCTCAGTGTTTTCTCCCCATTAAAAGTGATTCAAGTTATAGTGAATTTTGTTCATTTTTAAGGTAAAATCATAAAATTAAACTTTAAAATACAAATATTATTGAATCGCTAATACCGGTAGTACCAATGTATTCAATCTTTTAATTTTTTATAAGGTTAGAATTACATATTCAATTTTGGCTTTTTCATTTTATGCATTTAGGGGAGGGGAAGGCTTTCATATTCGATAAGTGTGTCCCTCTTTAGACTTACCAAAAGGTGGCAACCCTACATGCAACATGCTTAATTTTGGAAGTAAACAATCTGAGATGCCTTGATTACAGTGAAGTGGGTTCTATCAGTTGGTGTGTTTATAGGGATAACATGCAATATGAGATCCAATAATTACTAAAAAATATTCTTGTTTTGCTACTGAACATGTACCCAAACTGAACTGCATTCAGGTATGCCCTTGTGATCTTGAACTTGTTTCTTAGTTATGTAATTCGAAGAAAAAGATTCGTGTTTGAAGAATAATTGCATTTGAGTGTTAGAGCATAGGTATCAAATCTGGAAAGGACTATTAAATGTGAACAAGTTTATAGAGTTAGAAGAATGACAGCTGTTAAACTGAAGCACGAGAACTTGTGTGCTGGCACTAGTAAGTGAAATGAATCGGAAAATCAATGAAGAATTTGAATGTAATGGGACAATTCTATGTGGTTAGATTGGATATATATATTATGGAGATTGAAGAATAGCAAATGTGAGAAGATGAGTAACATAAGACACTCCTGGAATAAGAATTAACGAACCTATTCTCCAGGATTTTGGTTTCAAACGCTTACATGGTGAAGTGTGGGTCTGTGTGTGAGCATAAGTCAGAGAAAGAGAGAGAGATATATGTGTTATATATATATATTATATGTTACTATTTTTTTCCAGGTAGACTGTGATGCTTGGATGTATGTGTAAGCCATATTCAAATCACCTATAAAATAGATTGTTCATTTGATATTGTTACAGAGCAGGTAGAGGTGCTGAGGAAAATAATGATTATAAAATCAGTTCATTGAAAATATGACGTAAACGTTACGGATTATCGGGCTAGACTAGGAAGAAAGTGCTTAAGAAGAAAGGTATAGATCTACCGAGAAATACTTAACTTAAACAGCATTCTATGGAGGAAACTCATTTCCTGTAGATACTATATCTAGTGATAGCATCAGAGGCTCTGTGCATAATAATGGCCATCAATTAGCAAGGAAGAGAGTGATTGATGCTAGGTAGTAGTCAGGCACACCATGGTATCATTAACTGCAAGGATAAGGAAAAGAACGTCAGCAGTGTATTGGAAACAGTCAAGAAATAGGTGAGATGAGCAGTATCTTACTCTAGAATTAAAGAATAAATTGATTATAGATTAAGTGGAAAAATAAGTTCATCAATTAAGAGGCACAGAAAGGAAAATGATCTATTAGAAGAGGAGAGATAAGAGAGAGATGGAAAACATCAGGTGCATTTGTAGATTTCCTGGAGAGTGGCATTTGTCATATCTAAAGAATTCAGAAAAAAAAATTGTAAACATTCATTCATATATATTTATTCATTTTTATTTTTAGAATGTAATACTTAATGAGCCATTGTAGCTCTGTCAGTTTCAACAATGTTCTTTGGTTAGAAAGACCTGGGCCTGAATCTCATCTGAAATGAACTTTTATCAGAAGGTTTGTCAGCCTGTCCTCATATGGAGGCAGAAGAGGTTTTTTTCTCCCATAAAATTGAGTTTTTCTTCCCAGAAAGGAGGCAAAGTATCCATCTATAAAAGTACCCATCCATAAAAAGCATAAAGCACAGACCCACATAGATACCATGCAGGTTTTTAAAACAAGATCTGATGAAACAGGTGGTTAATCCTTATTCCTCGAAGGGCTGGTTTGCTGCTTTCATCATTATCATAAATTTCCTGATATATACCCTAAGGGGTGTACTGGATATTATGATAATACTACATGAAAAAATTACAGCATAACTAACTTCTAATCAACAATGTTCCTCCAAATTAATCTGTTATCTGTCAACACTTAAACATTTTCAGATCTAATATTTCTGTCTTTAATGCACTTTGTACTGATCAATCCATCTACATCTTAGTCTTCCGCTGAGACATCTTCCTGCCAACCTGGCAAAGAGTACTTCTTTTTCTAAACTTTCCTCTCCCATTTTTAGATGACCATACCACCTGAGATTAGCTCTGCTAACACATTCCTGAATACTAACAATGATAACTGCATTAATGCCATCTGTTCACTCTCCTAATCTTTCTGAGACCTCTCATATCTGTCATTTCTAGTCTTTGATCAAATGTTTTATTTCTAACACAGCTCTCAGATCCATTAGATGCCAGCCTGGTTGGTCGAGCAGTTATCGTATCCACTCTCCAGCTGAAAGGCTGCGGGTTTGAATCCTGCTGTGGGCATGGATGTTTGTGATTGTCTGTGGAAATACTAATGGTGATGGCTGGCGGTAGATGGCATTGGTGTAGTTGTGGTTAGTTGTAGTTGGTTGATTGAGTAGTGGAGACAGAGGTAGAGTAGATGCCCTCCCTTGATGAGTCTTTGGACTCCCTGGAGGTGTCACGTAATAATAATAATAAGTTAAAACCGGTTTGAGCACTGTCTTGCATATAACTGATTTAGTGTTTTAACTAATTTCTTTCTTATTCCATAATTTATTCAGCTGACTTCCTGCCATAACAGATTTACTATAAATTGAAGATGCCAAGAAATTATATTCTTGGTTTAATCCTTTATCTAAGTGTAAAGCAAAAAAAAAAAAAAGTTTGCACATGGGGAAACTCATATATAGAGGCTAATGACTTCATGTCACCTGCCTTAGTATCCCATAATGCAAAGCACATATCCTTACAGACATCTATAATGCCATACATTCTGAGGAGCATCACTACTCAGGCCAGTTTTAATCTTTGTATAAGTGAAACGGGCTCTAAAAATAAGACGATCCCGAAAGATCGCCCAACTCAGCGTTGTTCCACTCAATGACAGGCTCTCCTTGCCACCGAGAAGAACTTCTCAGCCTTGGCTCTACCCAGTGGCAGGCTCACCCCACCCACCACCAAGCAGAGCCATAATCTCAGCAGTGGCTCCACTCAGAGACAGGCAAAAACCTATCCCTAAGCAGAGCCTCTCAGAGCCAGTCCTCCCCCCACCGGTTTCAATCTTTATTGATATTTCATCAGTGAGATCTTTATTGAGGTCTCATCAGCAGGAGCCAGACTCAGAGTGATACCAAGGTTGAAGTAATGTAGAAGTCATAGTTCAATATACAAGTGGTTAAAAGGTGTCACACCTTATATACTAAAATACTCTGGATTAGAGACAGATTTTGGAAGTTTTTTCCCACTTTGATTATACTATAAATTAAAGATGCTAAGAAATTATATTCTTGGTTTAACCTTCATCCAAGTGTAAGGTGTGAAAACACACACATACAAACTTTGTATGGTTACTTGGACAAAGGATTAAACCAAGAATATAATTTCTTGGCATCTTTAATTTATAGTATAACCAAGTGGAAAAACTTTCAACAGATTTACTAATTATATTGTCTATTTCCATATTAAATTTGAAATTTCCACTAAAATTTGTGCCTAAATAGCTGAAATCTTTTACTTGTTCAATAGATTCTCCATTCAGGATGCAGTTGATGTTTTCAATGTTAATGCCTGTTTCATTGTCTTTGTCATTTTATTGCTGATTTTAATACCAAATTTATTACAGTAGTTATTCAATTTAGTCAGGGAATCTTATTTACTTAAATCCAGTACAAGTCTGCAAGAAATTATCTAGAAGTGTAATATTATCTTCATAAAATAAAGAGCCCAGATTAATTAACATCACCAATTTTGATATCACGTTTAATACCACTTCATAATGTGATCCATATAGAGTTCATTATCATAAAATTGGAGATAACGTGTACCCTCGTCGCACATCTGATTTAACAAACTATCTTCCTGTACCTCTTTCAATTCTAACTACTGACTTACTGATCAAAATAGAGACTATGTATTTCTTGATATAATGCTCCATTTACGCCATATAACTGTAGTGTTTTGAAGAGCTTTCCTCTTGGAACTTTGTCGTGTGCATTTTCTAGATCTATGAAATTTAAATCCAGATCATTGTTATATTCCCAAGATGTCTCAACTATTTGTCCTAAAGTAAAAATCTGATCCTGACAACCTGTATTTGGCTTGAATCCAGCTTGTTGTTCACCAAGATTCCCTTCTACAATTTTTCTTACCTGTTTCTCAAGTATACTTACATGAATCTTACCTGGAACATTCAGTAGAGAAATACCTCTCTAATTCTGATTAGGGAAATTATGAGTACTATGTGAAAACTTATATCATTGCTAACTTCCAATCAACAATTTTTCTCCAAATTAATCTATTATATTCAATACCCAAACATTATCAGATCTTATATTTCCATCTTCTAAGGCACATTTCACTATATCAATTCACATACATCTTGGTATTCCTCTGGGACTATTTCAAGCCAACCTTACTAAGAACTTGTTTTGCTTTTTGATCTTTCCTCTCCTATTCTGTTTAGATGACCATATCATCTGACATTAACTCCACTAACAAATTCCTGAATGCTACCAATGACAATTTGTTTCCTAATATCTTCATTTTTAATATGATGCTGCCATTAATGCCATCATTCGCACAATCAAAAAAAATGTGTGCTCATACTTGGATAAAGGATTAAGCTAAATTTATTATAGTCTAACCAAGTGAAAAATAAACTTGTAACATCTATCTCTAAATCCAGAGTAATTTATTAAAAAAGATGGCACACCGTTTGGCAACTCCTATAGGTAGAGATGCTTCTGCCTGGTATCTCCGCTTGCACCTAGCTCCCGCTGAAGAGACCTCAATAAAGGTCGAAACTAGTCTGGGTAGTGGCCCTTCCCTTAATGCATAAGATTATACATATCCGCAGGGAGATGTGTTTTGCATTATGGGAGATACTGAGATAGGAGTGATGTTAGCTTGCTCCACCTTTGCAACGAGTTGCCTGGTGTTGTACCACCTTACCCCAGTCCTGAAGATACTTTCAGGCACAAACTTTGTTTGCTCACACTTGGATAAAGGATTAAACTAAATTTATTATAGTCTAACCAAGTGAAAAATAAACTTTCAACATCTTCAGGGGTAAAGATAACTAACAGTTTAAAGCACAAACTATAAGAAATTACGAAAAAACAAGTTCGTTTGTTGGTATTATGAACATCAAAAAAGTTCATTAAAGAATCAAATAACAGATCTATACAAGCGTTAATGCATGTTAGTTGGAGACAATGCTATTTGTTGTCGCGTTCTGTGGTTCACGCTCACTCTGTCTAAGGTCTGAAGTGGGTAAATTTTTAATAAACAATTGACCAAACTTGTTGCATTGCGTAGGAATTTTAATCATGTTTGCTGCCTCTTTGAATTTTATTGTGAAACAATTCTTATCAATATAGGACATGTTTGTTCTATCCCAGAGTACATCAAGACTGGTATATGCTAAGACGGATTTATGTTCTCTCTTCTTTTGTACGTCCTTTTGATGTTTGCTCATGCGGATTTCCCCCAATCTCCCTGTCTGGCTTACGTAGCAGATGCCACTGGAACAATGAATATTATAAACCCCTGGTTTTTTCATTTGGTGATATGGAGGTTTCAATATTTGATATTTTTTCAAGTGGCAGGAAAGTCACTTTTATGTTCTGTAGAGTAATTTGGCTAATTTATCTGTTACATTCTTGATATAAGGAAGGATGACTGCGTTCTTGAAGTCTTCTTTATTTAAGTTTTTTGTAGGTGCTGTATTGAGAATTTTCTTAATTATCTTAGTTGTGTAACCATTCAGTTGTAGGATCTGTGTTAAATATTGTATTTCTTCTTTCCTCTTTTCTTCTGTACTGGGGATGTTGTATGCTTTATCCCTTAAGGTTTTTATTAGGCCTATTTTTTGCTTGGGGTGGTGGTGGTGTGAGGTAGCATGAAGAAATCTTCCTGTATTTGTTCGTTTTCTATAGATGGAGAATGATAACCCTGTTTTTTCTTTCATTTATTTCTATAAGGATGTCTAAGAAAGGAAGTTTTTTATTTTCTTCTAGTTCCAGAGTGAATTTTATCTTTGGATGTAAGTTATTAAGGTAGTCTTTAAATGTAGTCAACTGTAGTGCTGTTCCTGGCCAAATAATGAAGATTTGCCCACATAGTGGAGCCATATTTTTGGTTTTATGTGCCAGTTTTGTAAAGCATTATTTTCAAAATTTCCCATGGGTTTACTAGAGCTGGTAAGAGGGGTGAACCCATTGCTAGTCCTTCTTTTTGTTCCCAGAGTTTGTCTTGGTAAAGGAAGAAAGTGTTTTTTATGCAATGTTTGTGGAGTTGTACAATGTCTGGTGGAAAAAGATTCTCCAGGATATTTACTGTTTCATTTCTTGGAATCTTTGTGAAAACGCTGACAACATGTAAACTCGCTAATATGTCTGAAGGATCAATGTGTATATCTTTTACTTTTTCTATGAAGTCTGTGCTGTTCTTAATGAACAATGTCGTTTTTCCTATATGTGGTAAAATCAAGTTTTTAAGGTGTTTTTGAGGTTGGAGAGTTCCTTCCGTCTGCTATCAGTCTTAGTGGTATATCTTTCTTTTTATGAATTTTAGGAACTCCATATATTCTAGGTACTAGTGGGTGTTTTGATTGTAAATTCCTTTTTTGTAGGGTAATAGTTAATCAAGGTGATGTAGAGAGTTTGCAGGATAATTAAATAGGCCGATGGTATGGGCAAAACATAATGGATATTAGTTTAACGTGGAGAAATGTAAAGTTATGCATTTTGGGATAGATTACTAGCTCTGTATCACATTGATGGATTGTACTCTGGGAAATTGAAGCTAGAGATTTGGAGATGGCTGTAGATAGAGTTGAAGTTTTGAGTATTAAGGTTGCTAAGCAGCTCATAGGATTATTTGATTTTTGAAGAATACGCTAACAAGCAGAGATAAGGAAGTTCTTTCTTATAATGCTTATATTCCTCATGTCCATATCATAGGCGAGTGACCAAGATGGTGAGTCGTCAGTGGAATGCTTCCTATGAGGATATATTGAGATATTATGGGTTGCAGAAGTTAGTTGTTTGGCAGAAAAGAGGGAATGTGATAGAAACATTTAAGTTACTTAAAAGATTTTATAGGGAAATGTTTCACAATGCTAGAGGGGACAAAACAAGAGGTCATCCCTGGAAGTTGAGTAAAAAGGTGGTTAGTAAGGATTTGAGGACTAGCTTTTTTTGCACGGGGAGGTAGTGATTGAATGGAATGGGTTGGCAGAATCAATTGTAAGTGCTTTGCCTGTTAATGAGTTCAAGGAGAGATACAATAGATAGTTTGGAAGAAAATAATTTTCTTCCAAATCATGGAATTCACACCTGTTTCTGTAATCATTCATTAATGGCGAACACATGCATTGACAGTCATATCAGACTGTGATTGATAATCCCCTATCATAGCATAAAATGAATGGATAAGTTACTTGGCTGTGGCAGGTCATTTGGACTAATATGCTAATAGAAGATGTGATGAGAAACATATGATCACAATAGATCATGTTATCCTTAAGACAGTCTACTAAGATTAGTATTGTTCTTGAACTTGCCAAGATCTGGTTTATTAAATTTATTATCGACTTTTTTTTTAAATAATCAATGATATCAATAGAGGATAAAAAGATTAAGTGTAAATTACTTTTTAAAATTATATTTGTTTTCATAGTTGTTGTTAATCTCTTAACATACATGGCTTACAAGAGTTACTGTATACCCCCATTTGTTGATCATGGTGATAAACAGGTCTGAAATACATATTATTATTATTATTATTATTATTATTATTATTATTATTACATGATCCCTCCAGAGAGTCTAAGGACTCATCGAGGGAGGGCACCTACTCTACAGCTCTGTTTCCACCACTCATTCCATCAACTACAATGAACTGCAACTACCATCATCATCATCATCTACATCAATGCCATCTGCTTCCCACCACTATCACTAGTATTTTCACAGACAATCACAAACAACCATGCCCACAGCGGGATTCGAACCCTCATCCTTTTGGCTGGAGAGTGAATGCGCTAACCACTAGGTCAACCAGGCCAGCATGAGGATGAACATGCAGTGAAAAGCAAGAAAATAATGCCTTAATTTCATATTTACTGTTTTAAAATGTTAGGAACATTACAGAAAGCAGATGATACTTTCAGTTTGTTTTGTATAAAGTTCAAAATAAATGTTTATTTTATATAATGATAAATTTATTGATAACTTTCTAATTATTTTATGCTATTTTCTTTTATATTCAAAGTATTGATTGGGCTCAATCTGGATTGGGCTTTTATGTATTGTATATGAGGGTGTTTCAGAAAATAGGTAATAAGCATTTTATTCTGACATAGATGTATGTGTGATAAGTTGATTTGGGTAGCATCACATTATTACATAGTCACAAGATGTCCCATCATAGATGCATTCGCTGTTAAATGTTCATCTTTAACCCTATAACATTATCAGTTCATAAACTTTTATTAAAATACTACTGAAGATTCATAGTTTTTAAAAGAAAACACAGGTTTTTCAAAATACTGAATTATTTCAGTTACATAGTTAAAATAGGAATTGTTATTATTATTTTTTTTTTTTTACATTCTATACATATTTGCCTTGTGTTCAATATACATAGTATAACTGCTTGATCCTGTTTCTGTATGAAGTTGTCATGTGGAATATATATTTTTTTAGAGAGCAAGTTGAACATCTAAAATGTAATTAGTTTCTTAGTGGAGTTTACAGTTTCTTTAATTCCAGATGAAATTTGAGATAGTAAGTTTGCATAAGAAAAACTTTAGTGGCACACACATATCCATTCATATTACAAAATTATTAAAAAATTATTCTTTAATTTTTTGTTTAGAATTTCCATTAATTGTGTTGATTTCAAGTACATGTTTATAAACTTAAATTATTATTTTATTTTTTACTTAATTTTCTCCCTATTTGACACAAATTTGCACTATGTCCTGCCCACAAGGTTTCTGAATAAGTGTCTCTAGTGAGCTAACTGAATAGAATGATAATATTTATCAACTTTCAAAGTTACTCCAGATTTTACAAGGCTGATAGTTCTGATGCAAAAGATTAAACTGTGAAAGACTTGCCATAATGTTAATCATGGGAGTTTCAGTTTTATATTGAAAATATAATGATTACAATGTGTTAATAAATACAGTTTTTCACAATAACCAGATACTACTTGAAGTATCAAGAGTTTTGACAAAAAAATAATAAATAAATATTGACAGAAATATCAAAAAACGTTATTCAACTTGTAATTTTTAAGCCTCTAGCATTCTGGGATTTACCAGAAAATGCATGTTCTGCGCATTGCTGGTATTTGACAGATTCCTTGTAGCCAGGTGCTCCTTTTGGTTCAGAATGGTGAAAATTACTGAAGCCAAGATCAGGACTGTGCCCTGAGAAAATCCATTCAAAAAGATTTTTGAATTGTTTTGGCACTCAGAAAATACAGAAACATTTACATAGTCAATGTGGTCATCAATAATATTGTGCATGTTACCTAGTAAGATAATAATTTTGTTAGCAGTAACAATTTTAATGCATCTCTCTCTCTCTCTCTCTCTCTCTCTGAATAAGGCATCCGTGCTACAAACATTTGCATCTGTAGGATAAGTGCTTGATTAACCAGGTTGCAATTTGTCTTGGGCATCTGTCTTGCTATTACCAAGAAGTATTTAACCAAACCTATTTCAATGAGAGAAATATCAAAAACTGTTCACTCAACTGATAGTAAATTTTTGCTGGAAGGTGTATGTTTAACATGCAGAAGTTAGATTGCTCCATGCAACTCTTTGATATGTATCCAGTTGACTATTTTGTGTGATATCCATGTGACTATTTTGTTCATAAGGAAACTGATGATACAAATGCTGCCTTCCTACAACTGATGTATTTTCATGTGTGGTATGCTGCTACCTATGTTTTGAAATGCCTTTGTAGTTGTAATGTAAATTATGAAATTTGATGTCAAGTAACATGGTATAAACTCAATTTTGTCAGCACGTGAAGAACGAGTCTGCATACTGGTTTCACATGGAGTTGTTCATCATTTGCTTCAGGTGCTTTTAAGTTGTCGACAGGCTAGCAACTACAGTGAAGAATTTATGTGTGCCCTATATTTTGTTATGGCTAGGATTGGATGTAAAGGTAAGAGTAATTGTGTTATTTACATATTCACTTTCATTTTTTCCATTTTCTTGTCATAAAGATATGTTTCAATTTTGGACTGGAGTTGAATACTATTTGTCATGTTTTTCTGAAATCATGCAGATGATTTCAGAAAAAAAAAGAGTACTAAAAAAATAAATAAAACTTCTCTGATTAAATATTCACACATGTGCTACTGTAGAAAATAATATTTATTTTAAAAATATTTTGTCTTACATATTGTATGACATCATCAATATTTGTAAAATAAATATTATTTTCTACTGTACTAAAAATAATACTTTTAATTATAGAAACTCCACAGGTCTCACTATACAAGAAAAAACCTCTATGAATAAATGGGAAACACAAGGGGTAGTGTTATGTCGTGACATTTCCTTAATTTTAATATTTTTATTGTGTTCTTCTTCCTGTTTTGTTTAGTCTTAAATTATCACTGTGTAGTGTTATCACTTTAACTATGTACTTCTATGGTCTATACTCATGAAACTAATATAACACTGAACACTTGCACTCGCATAAAAATCTATCCAGACAATTGGCCGATTTTCTTAGAATGATTAAGTATATTAAATAATTAACAAAACATAGACCTCTGAATAGAGCCCTATCCTCAGTAATAACGGTCTGGGATCACATCCTAAATCAGGTTCTGGCAATATTTATTTGATCAAGCTGCGCCAGCCAGATCCCTAGGTTAGAAATTCCTCTTAACCAAGGAGTAACCTTCGGAAAATATACCAAGTTAATCAATTTACTAATTGTTTCTTATCTCAGATTTATCTATGTCACTTAATTTACTTTAGTTTGCAATCGTGGTCTCTGTCAAATAATTCTATCCTGCTCAGATTCAGATATTAGCAAGCTGTGCATTGGATTCAATTGAAGGCACAAACCAGGTTAAGATATTCAAGATACATTTATTAAATTCTTAAGGTTACACATTTACAAGAATGAACTCAATTGGAATATAGGTATCCTAAGTTAAAAGGTTAAACATAGCAACTGTATTTTGCACAATAATTTAAGCATAGGTTAATTCCATAGCACAAAATTTGTTAGCATCCTCCAAATATTCTTACTAGTCTACACATTCTCTCAAATTAATTCAGTCACATTGGTAACTTTATAGATCATTACTCGCAACAATTCAAACTACAATTAATTCAATTAATTACTTGAGAAATAGCCCTAAGACTTAAAACACTGCTATCCAATGTTCGCTATAGTCCTTTTCCTACAAGTATAGAGTTCTGAAATATAACATCTCTTTTCTTCTATATCAAATATTCCTCTCTTTCTTAACAAAGAATTACAAAAGGTTTTACATTATCATACTTCTGGTAGTGTATTCATTCTGTCATTTTATCCTTACTTCATCCCACGGAATGTCTGGTTTTCTTCTAGACGATTGTCTCACAGGCTAGGCTTGGACTTCATTGTTCTGCCTTTCTTTCCCATTGTGGACTAGAAACAGCATGGCTCGGATCGATCCACGTGGACGTATATGGCAGTCAGTTCCTTCAAGCTTGCTTGGAATGCTGCCGATTATCTCCTCGTCGATTCCTTCCGTACGACATCTCGAAACGATGGCCATGAATAACTACATGCTATCAATAAGATCTCGAACTCGCCCCAACTTCACAAGAAAATTTAAAGCAAAACAGACAAAAGACAAGACTCTTGAAAGGGGGACAAACCTCTTTTATATCCACTACCTTTGGCACCCTCTTTTTTTGCACGTGTTGATTTTTTCTATTCACGTCTTCCTGGAGAATTCCGTGCACGTACTGCGTCTTCTTGGAAAACACCGAGCGCATGCTGCCCATCACGTAGACAATTTGCCGTAGGCTAAGCAATTCACCCGAGGTTTTCGTTAGTGGACTTTGAACTTCTGTTACATGCCTTAACATATAATCTTATAAAGAATACTTCTTCCATTATAAATTCTTACAAAAAAAATGACATCATTTACCTTTAAGTAATATTACATAAAATAGACTAGCATATGATTCATTAAACAATTTGTATCTTTAACTATGTACAAGAATTTTCGTTGTTGTTTAGCTAAAACTTGTTGAATCCTGATTAAATTATTTCTTTAAGGAAATCTTTTCATTCAAGATCCAACAAAGGTTTCCCCTTTCCTTAACCCCCCCCCTTTTTTTTTTTTTCTATCCCTCAATTCTCTGGGATGAGGGATGCTTTGCCATTTCGAGACTTAAGTTATCTTCTGGCAGAAGTACATCTGGTGTGTTCTCCTTTTTTCCTTCCTTTTTTTTTTTTTTCCCATATTTTATGTTGCATACTCCATTGTTTGTAGAAACAACCTGTAGGCTTATGGCTGTCTTGCCCCTTTCGTGTTGTATACTGATCATGTTCTACTTTCACGTACCTTTTCTTTGATGCAGATATAATTGACCCCTAATACCCTTTGACATGTATCATCCTGACTCTTGCTTGCCATTTCATTCTCAACGGTTGCTTTAACTTCTGTAATGTCACTTGTACTTGGATGTCTCTTTTCCTCTGGTTGGGTATTCTCACCTGGTCCTAATTGACTGCACACTGCATGGTTCTCTCCTCTCTCAGTTTGTTCTAAATTTTTCTTACATTGGGACTCAATGCTGAGTGAGTTCTTTCTATCACCCAAGTAATTTGCTCTCTGTTTCCTTTTGGCAACTTTCTTCCTTCCAAGAAAACGTATTTCCTTCCTTGCATAATCACATCAGAATTTGTATTTCATCAGAAAATCATTTCCAAGTATCAGTGTTATGTGTGGGAGAGAGGTCCTTGGCAGGATCAAGAACTCATGCCAAACACACATATTGTACTCAGGTAATTTTACCTTTAAGCTCATTGACTTGGTAGTGAGAATGGTAGAGGAGACTATTCCTGATAATCTAACAGGTCTCCTAAAATACGAAATCCTCCTCCTCCTCACATAGGGCTCTAATTTCTTGAAATAACTTTCTGAAATAATGGAGGTTTGGGATTCTGTGTCCACTAATGCTCTAAAATATCTTCCACAAATCCTCCCTTCTATAGTTATTCCAAAAGGCTGCTCTTGAGGTCGTTTACCTCTGCTCCAGGTTTGGTTGGTATACACGTGAGATCTGGATTCTTCATGATTGTTCTTACTGAAGTGCCTTTTACTGCTATAACAATTGCGAGCAAGATGCCCAGTCCTATTGCAGTTGAAGCATCTGGGAGATTCCCTTTTTTCATCTCTTTCAGTGACTCCGTCCAAGGTTAAGGAAGACTGCGTTATTCCGAGTAGATAATTTTGTCAATTTTTGCATTACGGTATTTAATTTATCAAATAATGGTTGCTCTAACCTTTCAACCTCCTTATGAATTAGTTCTTTGGTCCTTTTGTCCTGAAGACATAAAGGCTATGGGTTCCTCATAGAGGCTGCTGTCAGTTGACCAAGCACAGCATCGAGGCATTCCATAACAGGCTGTTGTAATCGTTCCATTTCTTGTTTGATTATGGATCGAACCTCTCTCTGATTAGGAATGTTTGTTGACGATTGATTGACTGACTCAACTCTCTCTCCTGCTTCCTTTCATACTCTTATGTTTGTCCTTCTTTTCACAACTCTTTCTCAGTATTTGGTTGATTATTAGTGTCTTTGGTTATCTCTTTTCTGAAAGCTCTCAATTCTTGCCTCACCCCTTGCCTAAAATGTTGGAAGACAGTCCAATCTAAATATGGCTTGTCCTCACTTGATACGTTCAGGGTGCTCGCAAGAGTCAGCAACCTATTGTAAAAATCTGATATATTTTCTTTATCTTTCTGTATCATCCTCTGGAGTTTCCACAAGTTCAGCATTAAATTCCTTATCTTTGAAAACTGGGAAATTAGAACTTCTTTAAATTTAGAATACTCCAGCGTTTCTTTCAGGATTGGCAATGAGTAGAGGAAGATTTTCACCTTCCCTACTAGCTTACTGCGTAGTAGTATAAGAAGTTGAAAATATGTACATCTGCCAGCTTTTCTCAATTCCTCAACGTAGCAAAAGAATGGAATAATGTCATCCATCTCCTCACCTGAGAATTGTGGGAATACTTGTTGTGGGTTAATGGTTCTGAAGAATTCTGAGTCATTCATCTCAGAGCTTGTTGGTAGAGACATGCTTGCACCTAAGTTCACAAAATTCTTCTCTAAATTAGTTAACCTTTCCCTTAAATTCTAATGCACCTTGATCGCTTGACTTGAATCCAAAACCAACTTACTGTGACTGATCGATTAACTTGGTTTGAGCAATCAAATCACATCCTACTGGCTGCGCCATTGTTGTGTCGTGACATTTCCTTAATTTTAATATTTTTTTTTGTGTTCTTCTTCCTATTTTTTTAGTCTTAAATTATTACTGTGTAGTGTTATCACTTTAACTATAGCCTTCTATGGTCTATATTCATGAAACTAACATGCACACTCGCATTTACTGTAAAATCTATCCAGACAATTGGCCGATTCTTAGAATAATTAAGTATATTAAATAAGTATATAACAAAGGGTAGCCCTCTGAATAGAGCCCTATCCTCAGTAATAATGATCTGGGAGTCAACTCCTAAATGAGGTTCTGGCAATATTTATGATCAAGCTGCGCCAGCCAGATCCCTAGGTTAGAAATTCCTCTTAACCAAGGAGTAACCTTCAGAAAATATACTAAGCTAATCAATTTACTAATTGTTTCTTATCTCAGATTTATCTATGTCACTTAATTTACTTTAGTTTGCAGTCGTGGTCTCTGTCAAATAATTCTATCCTGCTCAGATTCAGATATTAGCAAGTGGTGCATTGGATTCAATTGAAGGCACAAACCAGGTTAAGATATTCAAGATACATTTATTAAATTCTTAAGATTACACATTTACAAGAATGAACTCAATTGGAATATAGGTATCCTAAGTTTAAAGGTTAAACATAGCAACTGTATTTTACACAACAATTTAAGCATAGGTTAATTCCATAGCACAAAATTTGTTAGCATCCTCAAAATGTCCTTACTAGTCTACACATTCTCTCAAATTAATTCAATCTGCAGTTGCCCCACAAGAAGATGCATTAGTAAGGCTAGTAATTATCTGATGTTTCATAATGTTAAAGTAATAACTTGGTAACATTTTGTGTCATAAATCTAAACATATTTGAAATCTGTATAAACACAGTATGTAGATTGAATGTGATTGTACAAGGAATCTTACACAAATATTCTACAAGATTTTACTCATCATATTATTAAAGTCATATATACTTTGTGTTATTTCTTTTTAAAAAATAAATTCTGTCATTGTCAGAAACATATATTTAAATTTGTTTTAGGATGTCTTAAAAATACATCTTCATTGATTTTTTTTATTAATGACCTCAGCATTATTAAATCTGTTCAATGTAAGTGCTCTCTATTTTGTTATGGTCAGGATTGGATATGGTCTCTATTTTGTTATGCTTAGGATTAGATGTATAGGTAATTGTAGTTAGGTTATTTATTTGTTTTTATCACACACATGCACAAAAACCATTGCAGCCAAATCTGGTGAATATGGAGATTGCCTTTACTTATAGTTATTTTCGAAAGCACAAGAATTAGCATTGCTGAAACATGTTTTATGTTCAGATCTGCATTTAAAATTCACTTGCGTAAACTTATGGAAATTATTTTGTCTTCTACTAATCATACAGTTAACTATCTATAATTTATAATTAAATTATATACTTTGATGATTGCTTTGTTTGCTATTTCTGTTTTTCAGTTTTGATTGTTGTCCAGTGTAAATCACTTAAAACTGAAGTCCTTCATTTTTTTAAATTGACAATCATTCAGGCCTTTCTCCATGTGCAATTTTTAGTAAATCATATTTTTCACTAGCTTTATTTCATTTTAAACAAAATTTAATAGTTTGGTGATCTATACTCTGATACTTTAACTACCATGTTTAAGTATCGAAATGTAAATTTTGAATTGAAATTTAAACAAAATGTAAGTTTAATGGCTCACACCTGCAGACATGCTACACAGCAACCAGCACTCTGCAGTTACACACAGATGTTTTGCTGCCATATTAAACAGCACTTGATGATTGACATTGAAGTATAAATGGACAGGTGGGCCTTGCTGTGCATGAGGTAGAAATTCACATATGACATAGTTTACATCTGTTGTGGCATCTATTTAGAAATAGAATATCTGAAAACAGATTTTATTTCTAAATAGATACCACCTAAATTCAGGTACTAGAAATATTAAAAAAAAAAAAAAAACATTGTTGACATTCACTTGCAGAGGATATGGAATCTTTAATTGTAATATCCAAGCCATGGGGTATAAGTCACAAAGAATCACAATCATGTGGTTTCCTGAACCTCATTCTTAACTGAGATGCATTCTTTACATATACTGAATTTGCTGTTGCTCCAATGAAAATAATTTCTATCACTGCCATAAAACTTTGCCTTCTCAAATTTGAGGAAATGCTAAATAGATCTGTAGGTAGTAGATAAATTTCATTGTGAGATGAAATACTTACTTTGCTTTGGAGACCTGTTATGGCAATAGCCATTTTTCTTTATTTTGGAAGATTATGTCAAAGGGAGTTTGAGTGTAATGGTTATGTAGGGGACATTATCAGTATCATCCAATAGCCTTGGTTATCTCTGTGCAGAAGTTATGTTTACGAGTCTTTCAACATGATACCAGTACCCTGTAAATTTATGTTGTTTGCACCATTGTAAAATATTGTATTTTATATATTTTTTATTAATACATAATTTACTTAGTTTTTGTCGTTGTCTTTGACTTTGTATAACCTAAGATTTACTACACAGATAAGACATTAATCTGCTTAAAAGATAATTCTTCCAAGTCTAATTTTTGTCCCCCCCCCGCTGTTAAACAGACCTAAGGATAGCCTAGTTAATATATGCAGTTCACCAACTCTTGCACAAATCAACCAGAAAAAAAAATTTTTTTTTTGTCGTCTCTGGGCTTCCGTCTTATCTGTTTGCTTTTGCTTTCGGGTTCGCTCTCGGATTTTTTTCATCTCCAGATAGTAGGTTCCCATTGCTGTCTGGTCCTGAGGACATGCTTCCGACATGGGTATACTAGAGGCCGTATTTCCTGATGAGGGTTCCGAGGAAACAAGGATATGCTATAAGAACATAGATAGCTGCAAACATCGTGCAGCAATTTCACCCACCAAGTTCCCGATGGAAATTTCAACCAAAAAGCTTTCCAGGAAACTTCAGTAGCAGGACCTCCAGAATCGTCCAAGCAGCTACAATCACCCAGGAACAGAACGCAACATCGAATTGATACAACTAAAGATTGTGCTAACTGATTGGATTGTCTTTCCAGGAGTTTATGTAAGTAAGCGACTGTTTTGTTAATGTCAAGGGCTTACAAGTCGATATTGTATGTGTGCTTACAGGAAATTGTATGTAACTAAGTGGTAATTAAGTCATGTTTTTAAGGGAAGTTTAGATGTTAACTTGTTAGTTTAATGGATGAATATGTGCTTACTTGTGAGGTAGGGAACCATTATTGTTAAAGTCAAGTTAGTTGGTATTGTAAATTGAAGTAGCTAAGCAATGAGTGTATTGAAAGTTTGGATGTAAATATTGCTTTCCTAGTAAGTGAAAGGGTTTAGAGAGATTCATTCTCTTATTTTATATACAGGGTGTTCGGGATAAATTTGACATATTTATAATTAATTATATTTTTCCGTAAGTTACATGTATTAACACACACTTCTCTTCATTTAAAAGTTTGGACCCTTCTTCATTCATATACAAGATGTCAGAAAGGATGGATAGCTGGAACCCACCTGAATCATGGAAGAGAATAACTTGTATCATGATGATTCGTGCCCGCCATCAAAATAAGGATATTACGACTGCTGCCCAATGCTCCCTGAATACAGTAAAAACAATCAGGCATGAACTAGAGACTTGCAATGGTGACTACGAGGATGTAGCAAGAAGAAAGATCCCTAGCAGACGATCTGATTGCGTTCGTACAGCAGAATTCCTCGCAAATCTGCAGGAACAGGTGTTGAAGAACCCTGGCATTGGAATTCGGGCTTTGTTCGTGGAGTTGCTAACTGTAGTCAAGCCCTGGATAACAAGGGTAGCCAATGGTAGGCCGTATGTATGGCAGCAGGATTCGGCCCCTTGCCACACCTCTGGGAAAAGTCAAAAATGGTTGTCTGAAAATTTCTACGACTTCACCAGTCCAAATGTTTGGCCTCCAAACTCCCCAGACCTTAACCCCATGGATTATTTTGTATGGGGCGCAGTTGAAAAAGACACCAATCGCACTTCCAGTAATACAAAAGCCCAGTTAATGGATAAAATTAAAACAGTTTTTGCGGCCCTTCCCAGGGAGACTGTAGCATCAGCTTGTTCGAGGTTCCGAAGCAGAATTGAAGCTGTGATCGATGCTAATGGTGGTTATTTTGAGTAAATCTTGTTGATAGTATTGTAATTAACTCTGCCTGTAATGTTTTTTTGTCAATTCATTAAATTTAATAGATACAAAGAAGATTTTCTTTTTCCTTACGAAACTGTCAAATTTATCCCGAACACCCTGTATGTATTGTACTACTTTTTTGCTTAGAATAAAATGTTTTGTTTTGTAACTACTTTGCCTGTTCTCTAGCCAATGCACTATCTTCAAAAAAATTAGCGAACCTTCTTGCATATTAAACTTTGCCTAAGGATAAACTTCACCATCTAGTACACTCTGGAGTGTATGAAGTTCCCTGTGACAGGAAGATCTGTTAACATCTGCCTAGAAGAACATAAAAATCACATTCACTACTATTATTTTGGCAAGTCAGGACTGGCAGACCATGCTTTGGACATCCCTTCACACAGGATTAGATGGAAGAAACAAATGTGCTGTTTAGAAGTCATTACAGATCTGAAAGATTATTTTTTGTCAGCCATAGCTATGAAGAATTCTCTTAATCTGTACAAATGTGGTTGCATTAATTGCCGAAAATTTGGGAGACTGTTATCTTAAGAGCAGCTCCCACATATCTATAATTTTTTTTTTTACAACATTAGAGGGTGCCAAAATAGGACTTTAGATCTTTTGTCCATTACAATTGTATTGTTTCACTTACTCACTGTCGCATATACAAGCTGTGTTGATGATGCTGATTTGAAATTCAGCAAAATATAAGTTAATGAAACATCTTTTGATAAAATAGTTTGTTTGGTGTTGTTAATACTGTTAAAAATAACTCATGAATGACCGTCAACACCTAAGCTCATTTGTTAGAATGCTATTAAAATGATGTGCTTCAATTACTGCTGTTATGCCATGAGTTCATTTCTGAAGAATAAGGTAAAAAAAATTGATACATATAATAAAGAAGAGGTTATTTAGGAAGTAATACACTGAAAGAAGAAAGAAAGAAGCACACAGAACTAGTTATGATAGTTAAAGATGGTCTGGTGGAAGATGTAGTTCCTGCTGGATGGAGCTGTATTTGTCTCTGCTTACTTAAGCAGACTTAATCAATTTTATGGAAATTATTGCTCTGCTATCTGTTGCACTTGACATGTAGCAACATGTTATTTAGATATATAAATTATACTTGAAAAATGTTTATTTTTTTATTTTTAGTCAGAATAAAACTGCATATAAAATATTATATGCACTTTTATATGCAGTTTTATATGCACTGCATATAAAATATTATATGCACTTTTAAATTGTAAAAAAAATTAAATTCTAAAAAATTGTAAAATTTTAGTCATTCAGTATGTAAAAGCAAAAGGACATCATATATACTCACAATTTATTTTAATCTTTTTTCTTCCCCCATCCAGATAAAAAGTTTGCTGTGAAAGCAAGACTTCTTGGTGCTCTTCCAGTAACTCTTGCACATATCAAATATTATAGTCATAAATCAAAGATGCTTCCTTCATTATTGTTGCTTCTAAAGGCTCTTCTTACCAGCTGTAAGCTACTAACTTTTTGAATCAATTACAGTTTTGAAATCAAAAGTTTTCTAATACTAAAGAGTTTGATTATCTTGCGAAACTTTATTTACCCAATAATTGCAGGTGTACAGAATACTTTCATGTAGTTTGCCTTCTGACCTCTATACAAACATCCTTCCTATTTCTTATCATGTATATTTTATATAATATTTATAGAAGTTGTGAATTTATAGAAGCATTGCACAGATTGAGAGTGTCAAAGAAGTGGCTGAAAGTAATGTGGATGATGAAGTGATAATATGGAGTGAAATAGAGTATTTACGTTGTGTTCTTCGCAGGACAAAATGGGAGTAGAGAGACTGGAGAAACAATTGTTGAGTGGTACAGCAGCATGGAATATTGCATGGAGATACAATGATAACATGTATATTTAATGAGAAAGTGACAAAAGCATGTTTCTCTGATGCAAAAATCAAGAATGTTAGTGACGCTGTTAGTTTGCAGAAGTGAAAGAGATGATTGTTATGGCAAGAACAAATGATCTGAAAGGGAGATGATTAGCAATGAGAGAAGATATGAAAAGCATTGTTGAAATAAGAAAAATGAAGAGTATGGAAGTAAAGATTGTGAGTCTGTTGCCTCAGTATGATAGAACAGAGTTGAGAAGTAGGGATGTGATTGCTGATTAGTCATGAGAAGATTGTGCAGGAGGAATGATGTAGTTTGTAGATGTTAGGACTGAATTTGATAGTCGAAAGAACTTATATATGCCTAATGGTCTACATATGAATGGTTTTGGAGTTAGATGTTTGGAGAAAGTGTTGTTTAGCGAGAGTTCCCCCCCCCACATTTGATGTCCTTTGCCATATGGTCATCCCGTACCTCACTGGGTGTTGGGAGTGAAATCTTTTGCTAGAATAAGTGGTAGGTCACAAATTTCCTTCACACAGAGTTAATTGGACAATCACAAACATCCATGCCCATTGAAGGATTCGAACCCACAGCCAACTAGGCCAGCAGCGTGAGTTTGGAAGGGCAAAACCAGGGAAACTAGAGATATTAGAAGGATGCAATCGAGCATGTGTCTGACCAATCTTGGATAAATGAGCATGCTTACAGAAATGATTATGCAATGCTGAATGCAATTTTACAGGTTCTTGATTCGAATGGGTTGGTAATGTCATTACATGTGGCTAATTGTGGGTACAAGGAGATGTTGAAATGCATGTACAAATGCGAGAAGTATCAGGAATAAGTGAGAGGAGATTTTGCCATTGGTCAGCTCAACTTGGCAAGAAATTATAGGCATCAGTGAGACAAGGTTAACAGAAAATGATATAGTTACAGGAATAGAATGTAAAGAATACTGTATTTTCAGGGAAGATAGGATAGTAGTTGGGGGTATTGCTTTTGATAGCTTTCCTTGTAGGTTCTCAAGCGTGGCACCACTCCAAGATTACACCTAAGTTTCATAATTACCAGCTACAAGAAAATCAGAAATTAAAGAAGATTTTAAGTCTTGTGGAGATGGTTCATTTAAGGCTGTGTGGCATGAGATAGGGGACAGTAGGACAAAACATGTTATTGGTTGCTGCTATAGAGACCAGGAGGGCCATAGGAAGATATAGATACCATGTATCGACCGATTAGTACAATGAATGCATTGCATGTTAAACAATTATTATTACAGGAGGCTTTAACTATGGGGATATAGAGAGGAAGAAAAGGGAGCATTGTAAGAGGGAAGTGGAATTTATACAGTTGCTAAGGGATAATTACTTGAAATAACATGTTATAGAGAGGAAAATGGGTTTGAGAGTGTTGGGTCTGATAATAGCATCAGAAGATATATCCATGAAGATGGTGGACACTGCCTTCAGTTTGGGGAAAGTGGCCATGAAGGGAAGTTGCCAAATGCAGAATTAACTTTCAAGAAAGGATTTCTGTTGAACTATAAAGATGGTAATTATGACAAACTTAGACGTAATCTTGGAGTGGTCCCATGCTTGAGAACCTACAAGAAAAGAATTTCAGTAGTGCATGGGAAATGGTCAGAGATTGTTTGAGAGAAGCAGTATCAGATTAAATACCCAAGGTTAGAAGGATAAACCAAGTGGGAATTAATGGATAAATATATAACAAAAGCTGCCAAAAAAGTAAAACACTGTGGAGGGAATATAAATAAGGTGATCAGAATACTCATGAGCAGTACAAAGAGCAAGCAAGAAGGGTGACTAATATGGTGAGAAAGGCCAAATCAGATTATGAAAGAAAATTAGCTAAGCAGGCCAAAGTAAACCCTAAAGAGTTTTTGTTATGTAGCAAGTGTGAGGAAAAATGACAACTATGGGAAGATGAATCGAAACAATGCTGATGGTAGGAAAAAAAAAAAAAAGGTGAGTTTCTGAGTGATCATTTGCCAAAGATGTATCATTCAGGTGGAGATTTTACATTTGCCAATGTGACAGAGACTTACCTCAGAATTGAGGTAGATGAACAAGAGCTGTTCACCATATTGAAAAATATGAATGTGAACATAGCAATGGGACTTAGCAGCATGTCAGCTCGTGTTCTATGTGAATGTGCAAGAGAATTGGCATTACCTTTGATGCAATTGTTCAATCTAATTCTGAGATCTGACAAGTTGCAAGGTAGTGGAACGAGGTTAAGATGATTCCTTTACATAAATGTGGCTCCAAGA